>NC_077229.1:446193649-447557399 GCF_027887165.1 Monodelphis domestica
TCTTCTTCTTCTTCTTCTTCTTCTTCTTCTTCTTCTTCTTCTTCTTCTTCTTCTTCTTCTTCTTCTTCTTCTTCTTCTTCTTCTTCTTCTTCTTCTTCTTCTTCTTCTCCTGCTTCTTCTTCTCCTGCTTCTTCTTCTTCTTCTTCCCTTACCTTCCTTCTTGGAGTCAATACTGTGTATTGTCCCCAAGGCAGAAGAGTGGTAAGGGCTAGGCAATGGGGGTTACATGACTTGCCCAGGGTCACACAGATGGTAAGTGTCTGAACCCAGGATCTCTCGTCTCTGGGCTTGACTCTCAATCCACCAAGCCACCCAGCTGCCCCCTTGATTCTTTGACAAATAAATTGATCTAGACATAAGATTTTTAAAATTCAGAAATGTTAAACTAAATAACCATTAAAAAATTCAAGTAAAATTAAAAATCTAGTCACATGCTTCTCTTAAATGGTATCTCCAACTATGGATACTCTGCCTGGATTCTTCCCCAATGCTTAACATACTCACAGTCCTTCAAACAGATTTTATTCTTTTTCTCAAACTCTTCATTTCCTCATCGCCATCCCCTTAGACTCTATTCCCCTTGCTTTCAACTCCAGATCTATCCACTCCTTCCACTTTACCTGCTTCATCATCAACAAACATTGCTTTGGCATTAAATCCTCTAGGACTTTGCATGCCTTCCATCTTCTGGCACTCACTGAGCCTTGGTTGCCTCCTGATGACACAGTACCTACCCTTGGCTACCATTTCTAATACATTCGCACTCTCCTTCACCCACTTGTAAGTGGCTGGGGAATAAGAATATTTCTGGCCCCCTATCTTTCCTCCAGATCTATGTTACTCAAATTTATCATCCAGTCAAGATCCCTGTGGCCTTTTCCTATCAAGTCCTCAGCACATTGTCCCTTCCTCCAGTGAGTGGCTGAGTCTTTTTTCCAAGACAATAATGCATCAATGTTCCCTAAAGTACTGCATCTTCCCAATTCATGTATCTATTCATTTTTTTATCACTTCCTCCATTCCATATCATTTCTCTACTCAGACATGATCATCCCCAACATTTATGTAGCCCTCCTTAGACAAAATCCTTTTTAGTTTTCACAACAACCTTGTAAAATAGTGCAAATTTTATCCTTAATTGGCAAATGAGGAAATTGAGATTTGGAGTTTAAATGACTTGCCAGGGGTCAGTCACTTAGCCAATTAGAGCCAGTGCTAGAATTTGAACCCAAGTTTTCTGATTTCAAATAAAGAGCAACATGTGAGATATTTGAATCATGACTATTTTGTGATTACCAAGTAATAATAATATCAACAATAAAAGCTAGCATGTATATAGTAGCCCTGAAAGGTATGCAAAGTACTTTACAAATATAATTTAAAAAACCACAAACCTCACTTTCTGTCCTAGTATAAATTTTAAGAAAGAAGAGCAGCAAGGGCTGGGCAGTTACGGTTAAGTGACTTGTCCAGGGTCACACAGCTAAGAAGTGTCTGAAGACAGATTTTAATCCAGTCCCTTGTGACTCCAGATCTGATGCTTTATCCACCCTGTTACCTAGCTGCCCCTACAAATATCATCTTATTTTATCCTTAGGACAACCTTGGATTATCCTCATCTGATGAATTTGAAGTAGAAAGAGATTAAGTAATATGGTTACTAAGCTAGTAGTTCATTCATTTTTGCTTTAGCATTTGTTTTGAAAATGGGAATTTGTTCCATTGCTATTAAAATATTAGGGAATAATTTGAGCAGAACTAGATTTTTGTGTTCACTTATGAATGATGCTGAAAACTGTATCACTTCATAATTACTCACAAGCTGTAATCCTGTCATTGCCCAATTCCACAAGCAAAATTTCATATATTTTCCAAGGTGAAGTACTATATTTATTATAAGTCTTTTGGTGCAGTAAAAGGTGTGGAGAGAGGTGGGCTGGTCTGAACATATCCAATCCAACCTGGCTGCCTGCAGTCATAGAATTTGTTACCTTGAAGCTGGGGGGTCACTGAGGTACAGGCTGACCAGTAGTTGGAGGCCCCAGATTACTATCATTTATTGAGGTATTTATATATTTCTTAACTACTTAACATGTTTAAAACTATGCTATCATTTTATTTTATTTTTAATATAATTTTAATAGTTACTCTTTTTATTTCATTGGCAAGGTTTTTAAGTGTTGGGCTCCTAACTCCATTTTCTCCATAAGTCTTGTGTTTATTGCATGATTTTGTAGAGCTTAATGGTTTTTAGGAAGCATATTTTTAGTTATGGAAGAATTGAATGTAAATATTTGAGGCTGGATTTGAATTCAGATCTTCCTGTCTCCTGTTTTAGCATTCTATCCTCTGTGTCTTCTCACAGTTGACAACTCACCCCATATGGAATTCTAAATAAATATTCTAGGGCAAAAAAAAAAGAAGGAGGGAAAAATAAGAGTGGGATCTTTTCATGAAACTATTTGGAAGTAACACTTCTATTAACTGCCTTCTAGGATAATCAGGTCATAGCAGACACTTTCTATTTGTAGTTTGATTCATAGCATTAGCACAAAGCTATTGTTATGAGACTTTATTATGTATATATTAGCTACAAAAAGATTTGGGTTCTAAGGAAGAATACTGATACTTAAATCACAAATCTGAGTTAAAAACAGGCTTTATTTTGAATTACATTTGTACACATTACTCTTCCAAGATTTTATTATAAAACAGTTGTTATTCATCTAGAAATACAGGACAATATGAATGCTTTTATTTGTTCAATTTTTAAATTGTTTTTTAAAAATCCCAAGCTATTGTATGCTTCAGGGGTGGTGTGTTTGAATAAGAACCAGAATCAGGGCTTCAAGGTTTTATGCTTTGCCAGTCTTAAGATGAATTATGACCTTGAAATAAGTCATTGCATGTTTTGCTTTCTCTAAAATAGGTCTTATCTGATTCTGAATAAATCCTGTCCTTCTAAGGTAAACGATGTCATTAAATTCTTTTTAAAAATTCACCTAGATTAAGGCATCACAAGGAGGAATGCAAAAATATAGTTGATTAAACTGGCTTTTTTTAGGATAAAGGGGGTTTGGGGTGAAAGGTGCATATGCAAACCATACCAGGCCTGCTGTCAGATTTGGAAGAATAACCCTTTAGTATTATTTAATGTTCAAATCACTTTTATGAAGCTATTTCTGAGAAATTTATTGGAGGCAATATTTCTTCCTATTGTAAGGAGACATTTCTTCTGTACCATTCCTGTGAATATAGACTTTTATTTAGAAGAAGGAAAACTGTATTTTTTTGGCTTCAGTAGCCCATGTTATTCATGTACTCTGATTTGTGGAACAGTTATTTGTAGAACAAATCTCCCAAGCTAGAGAATTTTCCAGAAAACATTTTTGGTAGCTCTCTCATCAAATATGTCAATATTTCACCTACCAATATCCAAAAGAAATGTTCAAAAAATATTTAAAACATTTAAAATCATTTTACCTTTTTATTGGGTCGAGATTACCTATCTTATAGAATTGCTGTTATTATTTTTTACAGGTTTGTGTGCATACACTTCTTCCTCTCTATGGAAGCACCCAGACTGACCCTTTGGGGAGTGGTTTTCTATACAAAACTCTAAAACTTCTTATAGATCCATTCAAATCTTTTCCTGTGGCCACATGGTACACTTGAGAAACAAAGGAAGAACGAATTCAACAGCTATTGTACACTAATGAAAAAAATCACTCAGTCCCCACCGCACCCCCCAAAATTGGAGTGGTACAAATTTGCTACAAAATTGTGAAAGGACAAAAATGTTCTGACATAGCCTTAAAAAAGAAATTCAGCAGTTTGGGAGGATATTAGAAATGATATAATTTGACGTTCTAACTTGGCAAGTGAGAAAATGAAGTATCAGAGAGGTCCAAAGTTTTCCTATTTCTATAGAAAGTTTGCATAGGCAGGAGGACTGTGAGTAGATCTGAGGAATCCTGACCGTTTCCACATGGTTAAATATTAGATCCTTATTTTGGAAGTCATGAAAAAAATATATTTTCATATCCATTCAACAAATATTTTTCCTTAAAGAATTGGAACTAAATATATAACTTTTAGTTTTGATTCTGGCTTGCCTTTGAACTAAATGTGTGCCTAAATTGGGGACATCTTTCTAGCAGGGTGTTCATTTGTACTCCCCCTGCTGGCAACGAGAAACTTACAGGGAGAAATTAAACCGGTTGTAAAGCCTTCTGAACAGATTTGGAATAAAAACAGGGCTGTTCATAGTCCTTTATGTAGAATGTCATGGTTATAGAGTCAAAGTTTAGGTCCATGTTACTTCTCAGAGAGCATCACTTTAAATAATGAACAGAATCAAGTTATTTGAATATCAAAAATCAGCTAAATGATGGGTTTTAAAGACTAAGACATTTATCTTAGATGTCTGTACAAAAATACACAAATTATAACAAACTCTCTAGCAAATAATTAATATGCTTTCCAAATGAACACATATAGACAAAACATTCTGCAAATTTAAAACACAGAGAATCCTATGAATATAATTTCCTTTTAGCAAATATTAGAAGAATTTTTCAAGTGGAGGAATTGCCTTCTCAGATGCCAACTTATGTTTATTTTCTTTATTTAAATCATAAGTGAATGTGATGGGTTTCTTTCTCCTCTGTTTTTCATTTGATATTTCTTTTACTGTCATCGAGGTCTATCAATTTCTTATCAATGAACTGTGTATATCCTTGGAAGTGCTGAACAGGTAGCCAAAGGGGATGTGCATTGCTTCCTTGATGAATCCCTCTGGGATGTTTGTTCAGAATAAACTTAACTCATAACGGTCTCAATCTCCAGTTCTTTATGGTGAGAATGATGCTTTAGTAACAAAAAGGAAGTGATAACAAAGTATTTTGCTCATTCATCTGCTGTTACATCTTAATTATATGGTAATTAAAACTGTAAATGCTTATAAGAATTCAATGAAGTCAGCTTCTAAGGTGGAAAGCTACTAGTCATTGTCGTAGATACAACCTGAAAAAAAAGGACACAAAATTTAATTAGAAGATGAAAAGTACACATATATGCTTTTACGTTTTCTTGAGTTGAAGAACGTCTTTTTGTGATTGTATTGTATCATGGACACTGAAATGCAGACTACAAGAGAGGGCTGAATGTATGAAAGATAACTATCTTCTATATAACTATAGAATGAAGTATTGAACTCACTGTCCAATGTTCATTTTGAATGTATAAAAAAATTAATTTAGTCTCTAAATAACAGCAGGCCTCTTAATCTGTACTGCATTTAATTTACATGAGTCTTTTTTTCCTATATGTAATACATGGCATTTAATATTTATATTAACACTCATTAAATGGCTAGTATAATCTCTTTGACATAACATAAACTTTAAACAACTAGCTAGATCGTTATATATAGGAACCCAGTAAATATAAGTGGAGTACAGAAGAAATATCATTTAAAAAATAAAGAAAATTTTAAAATAAAGAGTAGTTGTAATATTAGTCAGATAAATGATAACTAATTGAAGAAGGCAAAAAAGATGAATAAAGTTATGCGTGAAAATTAGAAATATCAGTAGAAGTGACTATTTAAAATTGTTAAATGGGTTAAAGAATAGAGGGAGGGAAATGAGCAAAAGTATGTTTAGGTTTTAGAGTAATACAATTTTTTAACAGAATTAATGAAGTTTAGAAATTTTATTGGGCAAAATGTCCATCTTTTAGAACAAAATTAGGCAAAATGCTACATGATTTATTGTAGGAAACAGTGGTGTATGACTTAAGAAACACAAATGGCAACATTTCTTCCATCACTTGTCTTCTACATCTAATTTTGTTTCTATACCATGGAGATCTTTTATACTGTTTCTATTTTAAAAAATATCCCTTGTTAAAACAAGAAGAACAATCTTTTCTTATACTAAATCAGTCCTAGATCCTTCTTTTTCTAACCACTTAATAATTCTAAGTCTGTACACATTATAGAAAGAAACTTGTAGAGCTAATTGTTGAGCCAGTCAGCAAGAATCTCAAGAATATAAGGTGTAAGAAGACTGGAAAGGTGTGTGGGTGTGGGTGTGGTGGAGGGAAGGGGAGACAGGTTAACTTATGAAGGGTTTTGAATACTAAATTTGGTGTGGAGCTAGGCAAGAATCAAAGTTTCAGTTAAATTATTTAAGAAAGTAGTTGAGAATAAAACTATGATCCCATATAAATTAAGCTTGTGTCTGTGTGTATGTTTCTGAGATTCCCCCTCTGTCTGTGTTTCGAAGGAATCACATCACAGGCTGAATGAGTAGAGAACTTTAAATAGAAATAAAGGCAGACTTTAGCAAAATTCATAGCTGGAAAAGCTAATTTCAAGTTAAAGTTAGAGAAAAATTGTTCTAAAGGAGAGTAGATTATTGTTCAAATAAGGGTTAAGAGGTAGCCAAATAAGAAATAAGGACAACGAATAAAAATAGTAGAGAAGGAATAGATTATCTTTGTAATATGTGATAGTTTAAAAAACCAAACATCTAGTTTTGGAACTAGAGGACTTGGTTTCAAATCCTGGCTCTGCTACTAATAACCCATGTGAATTTAAAAGCCACTTGACCTTCCTGGGATTCAGTTTATCTTTAAAATAAGGGGATGGATGAGATGATTTCTAAAATTCTTTTCTAGTTAAATCCATGATCTTAACAGGTATAGGAAAATTCTTATGATGGCAAACAATGAATGCAGAATTTCAAGGGATGGTTGGGCACTCTGGTTAGATACCCTCTCAAAGGCAAAAGTGGTAGATGGGCTCTCCTACAAGCCGCAAAATAAATATTCTCATGTGCTGTCAGTTTGTATGACAGCTAGAAAGCATTAAGGCACAAGAAAGAATAACTAAAATTGAGGCAAAATGTGGCTACAACATAGAAATTTTTGGCATATAAACTTCATTATGTGTTAGGAACACTTTTTTTTTTAACATCCTACACTATACCCAGAAAATTATGTATGATCAATAAGTATTGATTTATTATAAAAGCTGATGATTTAGACTGATAATTGTTCTTCCTCTCTATGTATAAGCACTATTCAATAGCTTTTACCATAAACATATGTGCTAATATGTATATTTTTTAAAAAATGAAACTTACCATCAGCAATATCATCATAGATCTCTCCTTCACTGTAAATATTAAAAAAAAACATTTTTAAAGGAAATCATTTGCTTTAGACAAAAAGCATTATTTATTATAATCAACAAACATTTATTTAGCATATACTTTCTAACACTGTACTAAGGCACCATGATCCCAAAGCTCTTTATGCTAAAAAATACCATATTTATGACATCTCTTGAACTTTTAGTGTTGATTAAAATGCACTTATATTTGGTATAGAAACTACAATGATTATTTTCCACTTTTAAAAATGGAAATGAACAAAATTAAGAGTTAAAATGTGATTATTATGATACAAAATATGACAACATTTATGTAATTCTAAAAAGTGACTTTATTTTATTCATTAAGGTCACAGTAAGTCATAAGGATCATTGATAAAAAGTGTAGAGAACTTGAAATATCCCTTGGCATAGGGATTACACAACTGGGTGAATTCCAGTTTGGTCTTTTTTGGTTTGATACATTTGTATCTTTTTACAAATCTGTGTATAAGATTTCTATTTCCATCCATCTTTTCATTGCTGATTCAGCACATTTTGTGTGTGTGTGTGTGTGTGTGTGTGTGTGTGTGTGTGTGTGTGAGCACTATGGGGAATATATGAAAAACAGTTCCTGATCTCAAATAGCTGGCATTATAGTGAGAATTGAGATCAACCTATAAATAACTTAAGATTTTGTTTCTTAAGATATTACTTTGAAAACTTGTAACTAGGTTGCAAGTTCAGCATTCAAAAATTTAAAATATTTTCATCAGAAAATCTTGTCTAGTTCAAGCAAAATTGTAAGATGAGATGGACCTATGAGAATATCAAGAGAACTAATGAAAAAAAAAATGTGAGGGATGGTGGCCTAGCAGTACTAGATATTAAACTGTACTATAAAGCAGTAATCATAAAAACAATCTGATACTGGTTAAGAAATAAAAAGGTGGATCAATGGAATTGATTAGGGGTAAATGACCTCAACAATCAAAATACTAGTTTGATAAACTCAAAGATCACAGCTTTTGGGAAAAGAATTCACTTTTTGACAAAAACTGCTGGGAAAGTTGGAAAATAATATGGCAAAAATTAGGTTTAGATCAATATCTCACACCCCATACCAAAATAAATTCAAAATAATCATATCATTTAAACATAAAGAATGACATAAGTAAATTAGGTGAATGTAGAATAGGTTCTCTGTCATATCTATAGAGAAGAATTTAAGACCAAATGAGAGATAGGGAACATTACAAAAATATAAAATGAATAATTTTGATTATATTAAATGAAAAAGTTTTTATACAAACAAAACCAATGCAACTAAAATTAGAAGGGAAGCAACAAATTGGGGAAAAAAATTATAACAAAAACCTTTGACAAAGGTCTAATTTCTCAAATTTATAAGAAGCTAAATCAATTGTACAAAAAAAAAATCAAGCCATTTTCCAATTGACAAATGGTCAAGGGACATGAATAGGCAGTTTTGAGATAAAGAAATAATGTTCTAAATTTCTCATAATTAGAGAAATGTAATCAAAACAATGCCTACTGCATACTTAGCAGATTGGCCAATATGACAGTAAAAGAAAATAATAAATGTTGAAGGGGTTGTGGCAAAATTGGGACACTAATGCATTGCTGGTGGAGTTGTGATTTAATCCAGTTGTTCCAGAAGGCAATTTGAAATTATGCACAAAGGGCTTTTAAAAAAAAATGCATACCCTTTGATCCAGCAATACCTCTACTAGGTTTGTACCTCAAAGAAATAAGTAAAAACACTTGTATGAAAATTCATAACTGCACTCTTTATGGTGGCAAAAAATTGGAAAGTGAAGGATTATCCCTTGATTGAGGAATGGATGAACACATTGTGGTATATAATGGTGATGGAATACTACTGTGTTGTAAGGAATGATGATCTGAAGGATTTCTGTTTGAACCGGGAGAACCTCAGTGAACTGATGCAGAGTGAAATGAGCAGAACAGGGAGAACTTTATACACAGAAAGTAAAACATTGTGGAAAAATTCAATGTAATGGACTTTCCTAATAGTAGTAATGCAACAAGGCAGGACATTCCTGAAGGACTTATGGGAAAAAATGCTATCCACATTGAGAGAAAGAAGTATGGGAATAGAAATGCAAAAGAAAAACATTACATCATTTATCACATGTATATATGGGTACATGATTTGGGGTTTAGGCTTTAAAAGATTGCTCTATAGCAAAAATGAATAATAAGAAAATGGTATCAAGTGATAACATTTGTGTAACCCAGCAGAATTGCTTGATGGCTCTAGGAGGAGGGAGATAAGAAGGGAGGGAAAGAAAACGAATCATGTGTGCAATTGGAAATCTATTACCCCAAAAACTGCATTTCCCAGGAGCCCACCGACTTCCTGTCATTACATACTTCCTGTATGTAGACAGAGGGATAAATTCAGTGGGTGTTCCTGGTCTGGCCTCTTTACTTCCTGTTGGCTACTGTCGGGATAAGCAGGGATTTTGAACAGGCTGATTAGCCATGGGCTCATGGTTTTTTTAAATTTTGTTACCTTTTTATTTCCTTATTTCTAATGATCATTAATAAATCTCTTAAAATATAATATTTTTACTATTTGAGATTAATTTTAATTTTTACACATGTAAACATGGACAAATATCTTAAAATAAAAATTAATTAAAAAAAAGAAATATGTTTTACCACAGAAAAACAACTGCTTGATTATATGCGTCAAGGGGTTATAATTGGTGATATAGACTAAATGATCATCCTAGTGCAAACATCAACAGCATGGAAATAGGTTCTGATCAAGGACACGTGTATTATCCAGTGGAATTGCGCATTGGCTACGGGAAGGGTGGGTGAAGGGGAAGGAGGGAAAGAATATGATTCTTGTAACCAAAGAATAATGTTCTAAATTGATGAAATAAAATTAAAATTAAACAAAGAAAATAAAAAAAGAAATATGTTTTGAGTGATAAAACATGTATAACCTAGTGAAATTGCTTGTCAAGTCTGGGAGGGAAGAGGAGAGGGAGACAACATGAATCAAGTAACTTTGGGAAACTTATATGCAAATTTGTTATTGGAACAGAATAGTGATAAAAATTTAAAAATATATGAGATGGACCTCTGTGCCTTTCTCAAGAAGGTAATCTTTGTTATTCTTTCTGGCTTCTAGGGATTGTTTGCCTTGATCTAACCCTTGAGTTCAGGTGATTAGCCAGCATGAGTCTTTTAGGACTACTTAATAACACGAATTTGCTTGGTCTCATCTGATGTTAGGTTGATGACCTACACCTGTTCTCTGAAATCCTGCTTCTTGTATTCATTGTATTAAATTCTGTGATCCTGAATACTCAGCTATTGGCCCTAGTCCCCGACTCCTTTCAAAGCTTAGCTCAGTTGCCACACTGATCTCCTCAACATTATACAAAGTAACTGAAACATTGCGGGAAGAACAAATGTAATTGACTGCTTCTAGTAGCAATGCATTGATCCAAGACAACCCTGAGGGATTATGAGAAAGAATGCCGTCCACATTTAGAAAAAGAACTGTGGGAGTAGAAATCCAGAAGAAAGCATGTGATTTATCACTTGTTTATATGGCTATATGATTTTGATTTTAAAAGATTACTCTATTACAAAAATGAATAACATGGAAATAGGATTTGAGTGATTGATATATATATATATTCCAGTGAAATTGCTTGGAATATTATAGGTAAATGTCCACAACTAACCCAACGGAATAGGGAATGGAAATCAACACAAGAATTGGTTGAGGTAGACAATGCCATAAACATAGGAAGAGCCTCAAGTGCACAAATGCATTCAACAACCCTTCTAAAAAATCATTGAATATTGCAAGATATATCTATGGTAGGTTAAAAACAATAAAGTTTAATGCCTATTGTATAGACAAGTAGTCTCCCAAAGTCAGAGCCAGGCTTGACCCTACAGGGAGATTAGAGCAACCAACTGGAGGTTGGTAAGATGAGTTGCATCCCTCCCTTGTTGTGATAGCTAACAGTGGGGTTGTCTCCAACATAACAACCATACTTATCTATTTTTCCAATATTTCTCCCATTATACCCATTTCTTCTGTTCTGCAAATTCCTAATGTCTAGTTTTCAGAACTTGGCATCCTTCAGGGTTTCCAAGAATCAATAACAGCAGCTTTGCAGGTTCTATTCCCCCACTCTCTGACCCCTAAAGCACTGATAGTAGGCAGCCAATCAGTCAACAAACGTTGACTGAGAGTTTACTTTGTGCCAGTCACTGTGCTAAGCTCTGGAGATAGAGAGAAAGGCAAAAACACTTTTTTCCATTCTCCAGGAGCTCACATGTTAATGGGGGTGGGAATGGGGAAGGGCAGGGCGATGTGGAGAAGAAAATATATAAACATCATCTGTAATCTATTCAGTATAAGTGAAAGGTAATCTTAGGGCAAGCACCAAGGGTGGGGAGAGACTGGGAAAGGCTCATGACATAAGGTAAGAATTGACTTGGATTTTGAAGGATGTCAAGGAAATAAGAAAGCCCAGGTGGGGAGGGAGAACATTCAAGGCATGGGGTCAGCTGGTAAAAGGAAGAGTCAAGAGATGTATAGTTAGATCAAAGAATATAGAAGGCTGCAAGAAGATGGAAAAGGTAAGAAGTGTCTAGGTTATGAAAGGCTTTAAAAGTCAAACAGGATTTTATATTTGATCCTGGAGGCAATAGGGAGCATTGGAATTTTTTTATGTTTGATATGAGGGGTGTGAATCTTGAAATTTCTCAGACTTGTGAATGTTAAAAATTTCCACATTGGGGAATTCTCCATTGGAACAATTCCCTACTGGGAACATTCCACATTTGGATGTGAGAACTCTACTTGGATCAGAAATAGGAGGACCTCTACTCCACCCTACTTAAGGACTGCTTTAGGGGAAAAAACTCCTTGCTAAACAATGAGGGTACTTGGGCCCATACTTAAAATGAGGCAAAAAGTTCTTTAAGCCACGCCTATTTTTAGAAGTAATACAATGGGGTGCTAAGTACCTATTAAAGGTCAGGCAACTTTAAACTTGCCAGGAGCAAAGAGGTGAAAACTTATTCAGAAGTTTTTTCTGGTTCAAACTTACTAAAGGGATTAGTCGACCCAGCAGTGTTTTTAGAATGGGTTGTCCTTTGGAAAACGTCTACTATGATTGGTAGATGTAAGGACTTAGAGGAGGTAACATAGGAGAAAACCCCCTATATGAGAAAAAGCAGAATCTCTTGAAAAATCAATCCTTTTGAGGAAAATCGCTCGAGGAAAATCCTTTTGGAGAATCTCTTGAGAGAGGCTCTGGAGAAGGGAAGCTCTTGGAGGACAATCTCTAAGGAGGTCTCGCTGGAGCTCCTCTGAGGGGACTCTCTCCCTCTGGAGGCTCTTGAGAGAGGCCCTTTGAAACAGTCTCTGGCTGGAAGGCTCTTAGAGGAGGACTCTGGCTGGAACTCTCTCTGAGGAGACTCTGTCACTAGAATCCTTGTTTAGACAGACCTTGTGGTGAGTGATAAAAGACTGACTGACTGATCTCTCTCTCTTAAGACTCAGGTCTAGGCCATGTTGGCTTAAGGCCCTTCATACTTATTCCTTTCTTATTCTCTCTCTCTTTCTTTGATTCCTTGTTGTATATTTAATTAAATTCTCTATAAAACCCAGTTGACTTGGGTATATTCATAATTGGGAATATTTCCCTGGCGACCACCTTATATTTGATTTAAAACCAAGACACTGTAGTGAAACATTTTCTGCGGTCACAAATTTACTCACCCACTCTTATATCTACTATAATTTATATCTTCCACTATTTTACTCACTACAGTTTATGCCTACAACCATTTCTCTGCTTTAGGAAGATTCCTTTGGAAGCTGAATGGGGATATCCTGTAGAGGAAAAGAAACTTGACAAAGGTAGACCATCCAGAAGGCTATTTCAACAGTCTAGGCTTACGGGAATGAAGGCCAGGTTGGCAGATAACAGGTTGAGGGAGTGAAGTGAGAAGAGAGAGCTCTTGGCTTCATTTTGTTTTTCTGGGACACATAAGGCAAGATTATCAGCTGAGCAGGGCAGGGGGTAGAGGTCAGTGGGGGTGGGGAGAAGAAGAGCAGTGCATGGGAGGCTTAAAGGATGAAAGTTTGAAATAGCTGCCATGAAGAGTAGAATTGATAAGGTCATTCCTGGAGGGTGAGTTCCGGAGTTAAGGGCCAGTGAATGGTGAGTTGGAGTCTTGCTTTCCCCTTTTAATTTTTTTTAAACACTTTTGCCTTCTGTCTTAGAATCAATATCAATTCTAAGGCAGAAGAGCCACAAGGAATAGGCAATTGGGGTTGACTTGCCCAGGATCACACAGCTAGGAAGTGTCTGAGGCCAATTATCTCTTTAATTTTTAGTGGAACAAAGAATCACACAGAATGAACAGGAAGGATGGATTGTGAACTGTATCCCAGATATTATTACCTGATCTCCCCTCCCCCCTCCCCCAATATATTCCTCTTCTAAACTAGCTATTTCTGCTGAAGATTCCACCATCCTACCACTCACCCAGGATCTTACAACCTTGACTTCAACTTTGACTCCTCACTTTCCTTTACCCCACACATTCAACCTATTGCCAAATCTTCTCCACTCTTCTTCTCTCTGCTTTACTCAATTTGTCTGCTTTCCATCCCAACAGACACCATTTAAGTGCAGGCCCTCATCATCTCACAATTGCTTCATCTCTCCTCTTTCCAGCCCATCATACACAGCTGCCAAACTGGTTTTCCTACGTGTAGGAATGCTGGTGTTACTCCCATACTCATATTCTAGTGTATGGGGGGAGAAGGGGAACTGGTGATTTTCTAGTAATTCCTTCCAACACAGATGTACAGGTTTGCAAGTGCTCTGCAGCTAGTATGATGTTCCCAAAATCTTCATGCAATTCGAAGCTATTTAAGTTTAATAACCTAAATTGCATTAATTCTTTTGGGACACCTAGTAGACATAGAGAGCTAGCTGCTTGAGCCATTGAGAAAATAAGTGACTAGCCCAAGATCCAAGATATCTTAAAGGTCACTTGATCCAGCTCTTCTCGATTTATAGTAGAGGAATTGCTTCTAATTCAGCTAACTTAAATAAATAAGGTACAAAACCATAAAGCCTTAACAAGAGAAAGTAGTGATTGTGACTTGTGGGTTTGCAATAATAAACTATGTGAACTAGCAGAAAGTATAGCTACTGTAATAATTGTATCCTTTGAAAATTTAATTACAGTTACAATGATTATCATTAATATGTAGACCATAATACTTTTCCCATTCATGTAGCATATTATTCCACTTACAAGAAAAACTGGCAAAAGTCACAAGATTATTCCTTTCTTTATAACAAGATAGAGCCCTGAAAGATAATTTTTACTTACTTGTCCACCAGACAGCTCCGAAGGACATAGCCATCTATGGAATAAAAAGGAGAGAAAAGTCTTTAACATGCCACTTAGAAAAATATCAATTTTCATTTTAAGAAATGGAAGTTTGTGTTCGCAATATCTGACTAAAAGGTACAAATATGTTTCTTTATAACATTCTCCTTTCCAATATCTTTCTTTTCTTTTATATTCTTCTGACTTTCCTTTCCCCAAACTAGAGTAAATTTTTAAAAATTAGGATGAAAAGACAACAGAATTGCTGATGCCCCCTTGCTAATCACTCCAAAATCTAATAAAGTGAAATTTGATAGGGATCAATGTTAAGTCTTAAATATAGGTTCCAAAAAAAAAATCAGCTTCACAAGTATAAAATGGGGAAAATATATAGCTAGACAGTGGTTACTCTGAAAAAAGATCTGGAAATTTGCTCAGTATGAATCCACTAAGTGATTGGGCAGTCAAAAAGCTAATATATATTGCTTTAAGACAGGCAAAGAAGTTAGCCTTATGGTATTTTGAACTGGTTAGACCATATCTAGTGAATTATATTCAGTGCCGGGCATTATATTTTAGGAAGAATAGAGGTAGAGAGTTAGACAATTAGAGAGTTAGAGAAATTAGACAAGTGCAATGAAAATGATAAAGGACCATTATGTAACAAGAGACTTGAAAAATTGTGGATGTTTAACCTAGAAAGGAGAAGACATGCTAAACAATATAGTTCTATTTAAGTATTTCAAGACTATCTTTTAGAAAAAGGATTAAACTTATTCTACTTTGTTCTAGAGGACAGATCTAGGCATAACGGGCAGAAAATGCAGATATATTAAAAAAAAAAAGCCTTTCTAACAATCTTAGGTGTCTAAAATTATAGTGGTCTTCCTTAGAAAGTAATACTTTCCCATTCAAGTCTTCAAGGCTACATGATCACTTGTTGGGTATATAATGGAGAAGATTCTTGCCTAAGCATGAGTTGGTTTGAGATCCTTTCCAACTCAGACATTATGTAATTTAGATTTTTTTCCCCTCCTCTTCGTCTTCCTTCTATAACACTCTAATACAGTATATAACATAGGAACTCTAATATACTGAAAACTTTACTTCACCAGCTTAGATTTGATTTCATGCCTATTGAGTGGCTGCTATTGGCTGTCATTTGCCTAGTCCTGTACTTAGCTTTTCTAAGAAAATGGTGACAGCAAGACTATTGCCTTTGTGAATGAACTTCTACTAATTTTTTGTTATATTCCATGATATATTACTGACCTTTTCACATTTATTTCATTTTGTTTTTGTGAACTCTACTTGAGACAATTATTATTTATGTAGCCAGAAATAAGGTTTCTAGAAAGAGTAAAAGGCATTTAAATTGTGCCTTTAAAGTCATGAACATTATTGAAAGACTGAGTGAGTCATGTTTGAAATGATCTGTATATGCAACAGCAGGCCTGTAAAACTTTTGAGGCTGGTTGTGGAAAATAAGATTGAGTTTTTCAGCCCTATTTAGTTTTGTAAAATACATTAGATTTATTTTTCTTTGCAGAAAGGTAGTGTTATGTAGTGGATATAAAGTTGGACCTAAACTCAGGAAAGATGATTTAAATCTAGTGTAATAACGATGTAGATGTCATCCAACCTCCTTGAACCTCAGCTTCCTTACCTATAAAATAGGCATAATGACATATATAATATATAAATCCAAAAGATATGTATGCCTTTCACAGGATTGTGAGACTTAACAGAGAATATATGTAAAGTGCTTTACACAATTTAAAGTGCTATGTAAATGTAAATTATTATTAATATCCAAATTAAAGTTTGTGTTCTAGATAACAGAAGCTGAAAACAAGAACATATATGCAAAAATTAGTTATACATTATATATGTAACATGTATGATAAATGTTATACATAATAAATATATCTAACATAGTAAATGCTATATGTTATTAGAGGAAAGTCTTATACTTGCTGATTTTGTATAAAAACTAATAAAATATAATACCTCACATTTAGGTAGTGCTTTAGGTTTGCAAATTGCTTTACCTAAATTATTTCATTTGAGTCTCCATACAACTCAGGTAGGTAGGTACTACTATTATAAACGTGGAAAATATGATCTAGCAAATTACAGATAAAAGATTAGAAAAAGTCAAAACCTGTGACATCAGGAATTCCACAACAGTAAAATGTTCTTCTGCAATATTTTCTAAGAAGAAATTTACTGTCTTTCAAAGGAAATAAAACCTAGACATTCTCTTTAGTAGTAGCTCAATTGCCTACTTTTGCCACTTATTAATGTGTGAATTGATGTAATGGATCAGATGTCAAAATTAATTATTTTTATTAATAGAATTTACTTCCCTGCATCCAGGAGAAATAAACTCTCGTAGATAGAGAGAGAGTTTATTTCTTTCATATTTCCATTTTCCTTTCATTCAAAGGAGGTGACATTCACAAGTTATTCTTCAAGTATTAAATCTGTAGCTGTATATATAATGTTCTCTTGATTTTACTCATAAATAATATTATTTCCAAGTTTTGTTAAAATTAGCCTGTTCCTTGTTTCTTATGGCATAGTATAATTCCATCACAATCACATACCACAATTTGTTTAGCTATCCCTCAATTTCCAGCTCTTTGTCACCACAAAAAGGGGTATTTGAAACATTCAGCTTCTTTTTCTTTTTCCTTGATCTCCTTGGGAAATAAGATCTAGCAGCAATGGTATTGCTGGGCCTAAGGTTATACATAGTTTCATAACTCTCTAGGTACAATTCCAAATTGCTCTCCAAAAATGTTTGGATCAATTCACAGCTCCACCAACAGTATATTAGTGTCCTTATTTTTCCACATCCCTTCCAATATTTTTATTTTGCCCTTTTGTCATTTTAGCCAATCTGGTGGATGTGAGATGATATCTGAGAATTGTTTTGCATTTCTCTAATTACTAGGAATTTAAAGCATTTTTTCATATGCTTACATATGGCTTTGATTTCTTCATCTGGAAAGTATTTTCATATTTTTTGGCCCATTTATTAATTGGTGGATGTCTTATTCTTATAAATTTGACAAAGTTTATATATTTTAGATACAAGACCTCTATCCTAGAAGCTGTTTATAAAAATTTCCCCCCAATTTTATGCTTTCCTTTCAATCTTGGCAACATTTGTTTTATTTGTACAAAACCCTTTCAAATTAATGTACTCAAAGTTATCTATTTACATCTCACAATGCTCTCCATCTCTTGTTGACTCATAAATTCTTCTCTGGTGACTCAAAATTATTGAAGAGTAAAGAATATATGACAATATTTCAATGATAAAGTTGAAAAATTCCAAGTTCAGATAATTTTATGTCTTCCTTTTCATTTAAATTAAGGATATATTATGGTGCATATAGGTAGCATAGTAGGTAGAGTACCAGATCTGGAGTCTAGAAGATCTGGGTTCACATCTGGCCTCAGATATGTCCTAATTGTGTAGCTATGTTAAGTGACTGTGCCACTTCAGCCAGATAGCCTTGACCTTGCTGCTCTCTGGTGTGTGAAGATTAAATTTAACTTTTCCCTGATTATAAAAATATAATTAATTAACTCTCCTCTGATTGTGAAAATTAAATGAACTCCCCTGCTCATTTTTAGATTTAATTACCAAAAGTTTCACACTTGTGTGGGGGAGGCCTGTGACCCATGTGTGCAATAGTGGGTGATGAATCAGAATTAAACTGACTGCCCCTGGGAAGTCCTAAAACAAAGCTTCAACTATGATTGGTAGACATAAAATTAGGGGAAGGCACAGGAAGTAATGCAAAAGAAAGTGTCTTTAAAAGGGAGTTACAACTTCCTGAGTACAGTTCTACTTGGAGTTCTACTTGGAGTTGAACTTCCTGTGAGAGAAAGTTCTTCATTCTTTGGAGTTGAGAATCTGCTGACTGAACCTGAGACTCTGTTCCTGGTGAGGCTGCTCTTAAATCTCTTTCTTTGGACTGACATGTGGTGAGTGAAAAGAGCTGACTCCTTTTCCTGGATATTTTCTGAAGAGACTAGCCTCAGGAGAGACCTATCCTCTTGAGAGAGGTTTCCTGTATCCCCAGGTCCTCAGCTACAAGGGCCACAGCCTCTTGGGATAAGGACTAAACTCCTCTGCCCAGGTTGAGCCAAGGGCCAGGAGTAAATTACTTAGTGCTTAGGCTAGATATCTTACCCTATCCTCTCTCTGATTTTTTTACTTCACTCTTTCTATATTTTGTAAATAAATTGTAAGTAAATCTCTTTGGAATAAATTAAATTCCTGGCAACCCTAATCTTAAATAATCTAGTCCAACCTTTTTAAATAACTAAACCCCTTTCCCCCCCTTACAGGTGTTAGAATGATACTAATTCAAAAGGTAAGGACTATTTAAAAATATATACAATAGCCTATATATTATTATACTATCTCTATCTATCTATCTATCTATCTATCTATCTATCTATCTATCTATCTATCTATTTATGAACATCTAAAAATTGACTCTAGTCATGGAGTTGCTTTGAGACCAAAGTGCCTGCCACTCATTTTCATGTTATGAAACTTTTCTCTTCATTTAAGACAAATATCACAAGTTACAATAATGCTTAAAGGAAATGAAGTCATCACTGACACATTTGATGCCATTTACTTATCTCTTAGCAGATGATCTTTGTAGTTAGTCAGCTTTTAGAACAAATTATTGAGTCTGTGTCAGAGCCACAAAGTATAAGTCCAATAACTTTCACAAAGTGAATCCATGTCAGGAACCAAAACCAAAGTTGAATATTTGCTTACATTTTTTTTCATATATGAACTGGGTATTTCTACCTTTATTTTGTTTTTTTCTTTATAGAAATGGAATGGAAAAGAAAGCATGTAGGAAAGAAATTTAAGATCAGAGTGGCAAAGGTTCCCATGGTACTTTTATTGATACAATTCTAATCTATTTATTTAATTATTTCATAATAACAAAAGCTTTTCTCTCAACTCTTCAACTGCCAAGTCAATGGCATTTTGTGTTGGCATGCATTCCTAATAGCTCCCAATTGAAATGCGAAGAGCTGAGATTGAAGTAATGCATTTGAAATCTGATACTCTGTTGCCTGAGACACTGATTTCATCTTATTCTCCTCATGGATCAAAATGTATTTCAGTTTTTATTGGATCTTTATTGAAACAGAATTAGTCACTATAATGAAGGCACAAAGAATCTCACAGACACTCAAGCTCATCTGCTTATCCTATGTTGATATATGTATACACATATTTGTATTATACATTATATGCTATATAATAGAATATGTATATTTGTATCATATATATTGATTTTGTTTTTGCTACAGGGGTATGTTTTAAACATAAGTGTTGCTGGAGCAACCATTAGGGAATCTTTTAAAATCATTTAACAGAATATTTTGTTGTACCGGATTACATATCATTAGTACTTAAGCATGGACATAGCTTTTTTCTATTAGGAAAACTATTTATAGTCATTCATGATAAGCTGCTCAGCTATTTCTCCTCAATATCATGAATTATATAAAAATAATCCTGTTTGTTTTTCCAACACTGACAGCATTACTTCCTCTATTCTGACTGCTCAGGGTTCCCTGGAAAATGTTTCTTGTCTATATATCACTTAGCTCATCATTGGTGTTAATGAACATTAACTATTATTAGTAGCATCTAAAGGAGATGCTTTGAGGGGTAAGAATTGGATGACACCTTATTGCTCATTTCAATTTCCTGAAATAATGTGCTTATTCTGTGTCTATCAGGTGAAAAATTATTATTCATTGCTAATGCACAGGATGTTTCCAGGATTATGATTTCTGATACCACAATGCATCTGTTTTTGGATCCTTTTAAAAACCTACATCAATTAAAGGTGATTTGTGATGTGTCAAAAAGTCAGTGAATTATTCTACTATAATTTTATACATAGTCTATAATTTGTATTCTCTAGTAATAAATCTTATTTCTAGTTGAGAAATCTTGTCTTTGCTCATATGTGGATATCCCCAATGGTGGATTTTGGTGTAACCCTTGTAAATTACATGGGGACTCGTAGAAAAGTGACTCCCACAGATAAGAGATCTAGTTTTTGTCTAGAAATCTCTCCTCAGTAGGACAGAACGCACTGATATGAAACAAATGTTTTATTGACATTTGCTAGGGCAGAACTAGCTCTGAGACTAACTCCCACACCCATATGTAACTGTCAATTCTATCTCAAAATGTTTGTTTAGCTTTTGTGTAGTGAGCTTTTATGGCTAGTGACATGGATCAGAATGGTGTTTGTGAGTATGAAGCTACCAAACCCCCCCCCCCCAAAACAATAAATTCAGTGTATGGTAAATGGTTCCATTAAAAAACTTCCAGTGTCCCCAAAGTAAAAAACAATCAATTGATCACATTTCCTCCCCTTTTATGTATGCCTCCTAACCTTGAACAAATTGCTTAACCTCCTCTCTAGGACTGTTAAATCTTTTCAGCTGTGCCTGACTCTTTATGATCCCATTTGGGGTTTTCTTGGCAAAGATATGGGAGTGATTTGCCAATTATTCCTCCAGTTCATTTGACAGATGAGGAAACTGAGGCAAACAGTGTAAAGTGATTTGCCCAGGCTCACACAGCTAATAAGTGTCTGAGGCAGTATTTGAACTCAAAGTCTTCCTGACTCCAGCCCTGGCACTTTTCCCCTGGGGCACCTACTTGCCCCTTTCTTTAGGTCTAAATGTCTTCATTTGTAAAATGAGGATTAGATCATCTCCAGGGTAGTTAATATCATTAAAGAATGTATATGCACACATACAACATGAATCTATTTGTCTATCCACATATATATGTAAAACTGTATGTGAACATATACATATGAATATTTATGTACCTATATACAGGTTCAAAGTATTAAAGTTTAAAACAGCACTAAGATTTTGGCACACAACCTGTGTGCGTATGTGTTTATGTAGAAATATATATAAACAAATATATAAACAAATATATATATATATATGCATGTAAAATGGGTTCAAATTCAGAAATACAGTAAAAAAAAAGCATACAATTTAGATATATCCAGGCAAATGCTATTAAAATATACTATGTCGGGGCAACTAGGACTCAGGTCCTTCTGAGTGGCAGGCCTGGAGTCAGAAGGACCTGAGTTCAAATCTGGCTTCAGACCTTCTCAGTCACTTGACCCCAGTTGTCTAGCCCTTGCCCTTCTGTCTTACAGCTGTTACTAAAAGGGTTAAAAAATTAATGCATATATACATATATTTAAAATGTTCATTTGTCTAATCAGTTACAGAACTAGAAATATCCAACTATATTTGGGCAAAGCTATAAAATATCCTGGAAATGTGTTCAACATTTCTCCTTGCATCAGGCTGGGCTGGGGACCTTTTGGTGTTGCCTCATTGTAATGTTTAGAAATGATTTCTTCCCAATGATTTACAGGAGGTAGATGAACGTATTGCCCATCCAACATTGATTCACGATATCATCGATATGTAAAGGAATCTTCCCTCTGGAAACAACACCCTTCAATAGATATTAGGAGAATTCTGCAGCAGCAGCAGATCTCATCAGACATTAGAGAGCTGTTTTGGTTTCATCTTTGTATTCCTGGCACTTAATATGTACTTTAAAAAAAAATTATTCTCTTAAAAAAATGAGTTAAAAACTCTTAACTGTTCCTCTCCATGGAAATATTTAGTAAAAGGTGAAAGATTTATATGATCTCAAGAGAAACCAGACTATTTAATAAGTGTTTTTAGACTAATTAACCCATGTCAAGGAAAAATCTCTCCTCTAAGGGATAAGTAGTGATCTGAACTCCTTGTCCAAGACTAGAAATTTATTTTAGAGAGACTATAATACCAGGAGTATGAGCTAACAAGGGGCCAAAGTTTACCATTAATCCCAAGAGCAGAATAGGGCAAGATGAAGGTTCTCTTGTATTAAGGAGAAGCCATAACTTGCCTGTACCCAAGAATGCTTGACCAGCTGCCTAGGTTTGGCACAGGACTCTAAGAGCATCCATGTGTTACACAGTGGGCTTGGAATAATAATTTCTCTTTTCATTTTTACTTCTTTTTAAACCCTAGCCCTCCATCTAAGAATTGATACTAAGTTTAGGTTCCAAGGCAGAAGAATGGTAAGGGCTAGACAATTGGGGTGACTCTCTCCCTGGATCACACAGCTAGGAAGTGTCTGAGGCTAGGTTTGAACCCAGGATCCCTTGTCTCCAGTCTGGCTATCTACTCACTGAGCCACAGAGCTGCCCCTGAAATGATCATTTCTTAGACTATCCATCATAACGGTAGGCTATAACTGGACATTAGATCAGGCAAATTGAAGGGCTTGGGATGATAGAGTTAATTAATGTGTCTCAAGGAGGGCATGCATGATGTCCCAAATAAGACACATGGTACAGTGTCCATTTTATGGAATATTACGGATTCCATCTCCTAATGAGAAAGATAAGGCACAAGGATCAAGAGAAAGGTTGTAAATTGAGGAAACATGAGTTATTGAAAAGAACAGATTTGAATTAGAAAAGTCAAGACAAGATCTCAAGCTTGCCCCTTACTTGGCCTGTAGCTTTGGGGAAATTATTTCATTTATCTACTCTTTAATTGGTGCTTGTTTAAAATAGGAGTAATACCTACTGTGAGGTAAATATTGCCATATGTTTGAGTGCTTTGTAAACTTCTAAAAAACACTTTATAATTGAAAATACAGGCAGGCACATCTCCCAGGAGCCTGCCTTGAGTTCTACAATATAGAGCTGCTATAGATGCTCAACATAAAATGCTAAGAGGACTTTTCACCTGGTGTTTAGTAATGCTGCCATAGAACTTCACCTAGGTTTCTGGGGAATATAGTTCCCAAGGAGAGCATGCCTTTTTTACAAAAGATAATATTATTAATTATAGATAATATATATAGAGAGCTTAATTATAGATAATGTTATTAATAATAGCTATTGGCAGGGGGCAGCTGGGTGACTCAGTGGATTGAGAGTCAGGCCTAGAAATGGGAGGTCCTAGGTTCAAATCTGGCCTCAGACACTTCCCAGCTGTGTGACCCTGGGCAAGTCACTTAACCCCCATTCCCTAGCCCTTACCACTCTTCTTAGGAAGAAGGTAAGGGTTTAAAAAAAGAGAATAGCTATTGGCAGCATTAGAAATAATATCTATAAAAATATATGGATTAAAATATCCCAAGTAATCCATTTAAAAAATGGTAATGGAAAGTAAAATAGTTCTTTAAGGTTTTCAAAACACTTTACCTATGTCACTTGATCCTTACAAAAGGGTAGGTGCTGTTTTTATACCCATTTTATAGATGAAAAAAATGGGGCTGAATTGTTAATGGAGTGTGAAATGATCCAACCATTCTGGAGGGCAATTTGGAACTATATTGTGTATAGTTTTTGATCCTATAATATCACTACTAGGTCTGTATCCCAGAGATTGAAAAAAAAAGAAGGGGTGGGGGAAAGGACAAAAAAAATATTTACAGCAGATATTTTTGTGTTGGCTAAGAACTGGAAATTAAGAGGATGCCCTTCAATTGGGGAATGGCTGAACAAATTGTGGTATATGTTGGTGATGGAATACTATTGTGCTCAAAGGAATGATGAACAGGATGATTTTAGAAAGAACTAGAAAGACCTGCATGAACTGATGCAGAGCGAAATAGAGTAACTACAATATTGTGGAATGGTCAAATGTGAAAGACTTAGCTACTCTTAGCAACACAATGATCCAGGTCAGTTTTGAAGGATTTATGACAAAGAATGCTGTCCACCTCCAGGGAAAGAATTGTTGGAGTTGGAAAGTAGCTCAAAGTATATGATTTTTCATATTAATTTATTTGTGTTTTTACTTTGGTGTTTTGGTTCCATATGAATATTCTCTTACAACAATGACCAGTATGGAAGTATGTTTTACATGATAATATATGTGTAATCCAGATTGAATTGTTTACCATCTCCAGGAGTGTGGAGGGATGTTAGGGAGTGAGACACTTTAGATCTTATAATTTCAGAAAATATATATTGAAAATTATTATTACATGAAATTTGGAAAATAAAATATCTTAAACATGACTTCCTAGGGCCATATAGATAGTACAATAGTAAATGTCCAAGGAAGGCAGAATTTGAACTAAGGTTTTCCTTTCTTCAAGTTCAGCAACTTATTTAATATGCCTTGTCTTTTGTGATAAATCTTGCTTTCCAAAGAACAATTTTCAGTTATGGGTCACCCAGTACAACTATAGAATCAGGTTTTCTTACTCAATCATGATTTCTTTTTGTAAAGATCTTTGCTTTGTCACTAATTGACTAGATTGGGATATTCTATTACCCTCATGAAGTCTCATTTTGGAATGCATCTGTGTTACAGGACTTGTTAGATTTAGTTAAATTTCAGTTCTTTAGTATTAGGTCTCAAAGGTTTTGAACAATACGGTCTATACCTTTTAGACTAGATAGTGAGCACAAAAGCATAATATGGTTTACCAGAGCTCTTGAGATAACAGTTGAATTTTTAATAAAAGTAAAGTGAATTGAATGGATATGATTTGGGAGATATTCCAAGAATAAGATCTGGGGAGGAAATAAAGAACAGAGGTGAGAGCAGCAAAAAAGTACAGATAGGTAAAAAGGAAATTTGGCTGGCTGAAGTAAATGAAACAGAAAAATACAAATAACAAAACAGATAAGAAAAGTAGATATGTTTTATGATGGCATGCGCTCGGTAATTTGCTGACGTCCATGTGGAAAGCTTTGAAATTTTCCTTGAGCAGTTGTTTGCTTGACTGCCACTTTGTAATAATACATAGACAAAATCCTTTTTTCCACATTCCTAAGAACCAAAAGACTGAGAATAGTTGTTTTGAGAATCTGGATTATAGGTTGATAGGTCTATTCCCCCAAGTTTCTGTGATGGGAAATGTATCCATAGTAATCTGAGGGGGAAGGGAAGCAAGAGAAGTACTGTTGAGAACAAGAGCCACCTAAATCCTTTGCTCTTTCTCCCTCTATTTCATTCCTAAAATATCATTTCAATTCCCAACCCAGAGTTACCCTTCTTTCCTAACTAAAAATGCAAGCAAGAGCCTCACATGATTCTTTTGATTAATGTTCTAGGTGGCCAACTCCCCAAATTATAAAGTCACAGAGTCTCAGCCTTGGAAGGTACCCCAGAGGCTGTTTTGCCCTGACTCCACCTAAATAGGAATTGGTCCTCTTTGCTTAGCTCCAGGATCCTTTCTCTCCCTGCGTCCCCCATTGCCTATTCTCCACTAGCATCATCTTTGACAGATGTCCATTCTTGACCCAGATAATACTGTGTAGGCAACAGAGTTTTAAACTGCCCTTCTCCTTTGGTTTTCAACAAAACAAGTTTCCTACATTTTTGGAAAAAGCTTATCTGAAAAATTTTAAAAAGAAGATTAAAAAGCTTCCAGAGGGCAAAGAATCTTATTTGGTTTGATATTTGAAACCACTCAAAAGAGGCCACTCAAATGTTAAATCAAAGTAGATGCATTTGTAAAATAGTAAATCTTGGAATTACAGATATGAAATAATCTATAAAAAATCCTAACCAGTCAGAACAAAAGGCATTCAGCATTTAAGAATCAAATTTGTCTTTGCATTTATATATAGGGTACACACTGGGCTTGGGTCACAGGATTTCAAGCTAGAAGAGAACTTGGAGATTGTTTATTTTAATTCTCTCACTTTATGGATAGTTAGAAAGAGAATAATTTATAACTAAATCTATTAATTTAATGAAAAAAATTATTTTCTAGTGTATACTCTAAATCCAGAACCCACTGTGCGGTCCAAACTATATGAAATTTTCTTATTTGATCTTAGATAATACTCGGATATGATACATAGTACAATGACTTACATTTGCCTTCTTCATTCCTGCACAACACTTTTGTATCATCTGTGCTTTGTATGACTTCAAGAGATTCCCCAGGCTTCAACTGTAAATCTCTGGTTCCCCATTTTTTAGATGTTAAGGTAGGCACCACTTGAGTTGTATAGAGGACTCTAATTTCACCATCAAACTGAAAACAAAAGAGATATTAACTTGTATTTTTTCCTAAACATGTTGTGAAAACCATAGCCACTGGTACAATTTTGCACAGAAATCTTGTTTATTGTAATGCAATTAGACAATTTAACAAGCATTAATTTGTATCTACCATGTTCAAAGTCCCATGCTAGGCACTGGGACTAGAGAGGCAACAAAGAAAAAGAATCTGTCTTCAAAAAGGTAACATTCTATTGGTGGATATGACATTTAAACAGATAAACATACCTAAGATATTTTAACAAAAGGAGATAAATTGGTACCTGAATTACAAGTTAAACAAAAAGGAAGAGGATGAGTTTGGCTGTAGCATAGGTATGGTGGGAAGTATTGTGCAAGAAGGGAAAACATAGGTTAGTGACAGGGGGTGAAGGACTTTAAGTGCTAAATTAAGGAGTTTGCATCTTAGAAGCACTATGGAACCATTGGAGATTCATTATTTTGCTGTAGAGAGGGTAGACTGGAAAAAGGAAAGACTAATAGTAGGAAGTTCATTTAAAAGGCTATGGCAATAATACAGGCAGAAATGATAAGGGCCTGAATTAATATGGGGCCTATGTGAGTAGAGATGGATGCAAAGATAACATGGAGGCAGAATCATCAAGATTCGACAACTTAACGACTAAGTGAAAATGAGGAGTGAAAAATAACATCCAGGTTGTTAATCTGGTTGACATAAAGATAAAGGGTGCCTCTGGTCACTTATTAAAAGGGAAATTAAGAATGGGGTTGAGTTTTGAGCAAAAATACAATGAGTTCTGTTTTAGAGATTTTATGTTTGGGATGCCTATGAAAAATCGAGATGGAAATATCTGGTATTGTCAGTGATATTGGACCAGAACTCAAGAGAAAGAAGGCTCTGTGTGTCTTTGTGTGTATACAAATATGTTATACATTACATGTATATTTACATGGAAATGATCATTGAAATAATAGAAGCCAATGAGTACATTATAATGAGGATATTGAGAGAACAGGTGAAAAGTTCAACATTGATGCTTGGGGACCTCCATGATAAGAAGGTGAGAGATGGATGGTGACCCAGTAAAGGCAGTCAAGAAGGAACAGTCATAAAGAGAGAAGAACCAGGAGACATTGGTCTCATGAGTTTTTATTTGTATAATCAAACTTCTTTAGATTATTGAATTGTAAAGAACAGGGTTATCAACATGTCATATTTGTGGAAAAGGCAAATGACAACCCAACCAGAAGCCAGAGAAATTATTTTGAATTTTATTACTAGAGGATTTAATATCTTGATTCATTATTTTCATTGTATGAAATGACTATTTCCCCCTAAATAATAAAAGGCTTGGAATAATTATACTTGTTTTTAATTTATTAAGTGCTTTAAGACAGCATACAATTGTCTGTAATAAGCTAACTCACAAATTGTGGGTAATGGATTGTAAAAACCTCATGGGCAGAGATTGTCATTATACTCCATTCTTATAGCCATCACTGTACCTTACACATCTGAGATGTTTATCAGATACTTGATGAATTCAAAATATTTTCTTTAAACCTAAAATGCTGACATTTTAAAATTATCTTTTTAATAAGTGGATAAGACAATAGATTATTATTTTTTTTTAAATCCTTACTTTCCATTTTAGAATCAATACTATGAGATGGTTTCAGAGAGGAAGAGAAGAAAGGGGTAGTCCATGGGAATGAAGTGACTTGCCCAGGGTCACAAACCCAGGAAGTGTCTAAGACCAGATTTGACCTCAGGCTCTCCTGTCTCTGGGCCTGGCTCTTAAATCATTTATCCCCCCCCCTCCCCAAATGATAGGACTATTGATTAGAAAACAATACTATGACCTTGAAAGTGTTTTGAAGACTTAATTCCTAAAAATGTGAATTTTGTTCATTACCATCCATGAAAGATATCATAGAAAGCCAGTAAATCTATATCATTGTTATTGTGAGAAATTGGTAAAGGCATGGTATTTTGAATTATGCATCAGTTACTATTTTGAAATTCTGATGAGATTTAATCAAGACTTACTTTGAATTTTTTCTTGAATTCCTTTTCTTCTTTTTCTTGCTTTTTCAACTTCTTTAGGTCTTTCTCTTCTAACCTGCCTTTGCCAAAGTTTACTCCTGCACTGTAATACCAGAACACACAGAGTAGTAAGACTTTCTATCAAAGCTTAAAACTACTTACATAAACCAAATCTGCTCAACAAAAAGATGTTATCAACAATATCGTACTTGTAAATTTTACTTTAATTATCCATTTTCTTTAGAAATCAAGTATATTCACTGAAATCAATAATATCACAGGAGAGACAGCTTAAAATTATTTAATTATTTATTATTTAATATTATTTAATTCAGTCACTCATTTTAGACATGAAAAAATGGAGCCCTAGAAGTTAAATGATTTTCCCAAGATCATGGAGAAGTTTTAACTAATTCTCTTCTATTGCCAAGTAAACAAATAATTTTTTGTTATATAAAATGGCAACAAATCTATTTTAAAAATTTATTCTTAGTGATGAAATAAAATTCCTGCACAGCTACTAGACCAGGCTATTTTATTCTTTTCTCCAGTTGTCTTACATGCCTTTCCTTTTATTCATTTACTTTTTCAGTTACATTTAGGAATAACTTTTGGGGACTGTTTTCTGACATTTTAGGATTCAGATTTTCTCCCTCCCCTCCCTGCCCTGCCACCTCCCCCCAAAATCATAAATAGTTTGATATATCAGTGCTTTCATGCAATATATAGTTCCATATTGCTTGTGTCATGTTAGAAGAAGACACGTCACACACATAATAATAAACTCTTGAAGGAAATAAAGTCATAAGCCTTTTTTTTATGTTTGTATCTAACTTTATTTTTTGGTGTTTTGATTTGGTAATCATTTATCAGGAAATGAAATGACCACACTGGGGATGGGGAGCATGGTGCTCACCAGGCAATATCTTATATAGTCTACCTGAACTAGGCTGAAGTAATTAAAAGCCCAACGCAATGGCTCTAGGGTAAATATGGAAGCTGGAGAAGAAATATGATTTTTGTAAGCCCTCTTATGCAAACTCCTTATTAACAACTAAATCTGAATTTATTAAGTGTCTAGAGATTAAGTTTCTCTTTATCTGTGTAATAACAGATTCCCATTAAAATTCATTCGTTCAAATATTCCTGATGCTTCATTTTGAATCTTGCCATTGTAAGTCATGTTCAGGAAGGAAGGTCAATGATCTCTCTTCTCCAGTTCTCTTCCATAGCTTGCCTTATGGGGCTCTATTTACAGTTACAGCCAATGGGAATTCATACTCAGGTTAGCTCTGTGAATATATTTGAAATAAATCTGAATAGTTTTAAGATGTGAGTGAGTGCTAGAAAAGATGAAGAGTTTTGTGTTTCAATAGTTGATGTATCCATGATCTCTCCACAAGTGCAGATGACATACCATTCATTTCCTGCCACTTTGTGTGACTCATATCTAGTTTTTCTTTCTGAAAATCTTCCACAAGGTATCTACCCAAAATTTTGAGAACTTACTAAGGTTTTGTTATTTTTTTAAACCTTTACCTTCTGTCTTGGTAACGGTTCCAAGGCAGAAGCATAGTAAGGACTAGGCAATTGGGGTAAAGTGACTCACCCAGGGCCACACAACTAGGAAGTTTCTGAGGTCAGATTTGAACCCATTTGAACTCCAATCTCCTGAGACACCTAGCTGCCTCTCATTTGGTTCTTTGAATATTTTGGGGTACCAGTGTGATACATAGATAGCCCATCTTTTGTTATTCTTTTCTCTGACTATATGAATGTGAGAAAGCATAAAAGAATATTGCTTCTGGAGTCAGAGAACCTCAGTTAAAATTTCACCTATGACATTTACAACCCAGGGCAAGTCATTTGTACCTTGCTTTCCTGTTCCTCATCTTTCTTACGTGCTAAACAAAGGGGTTAGATTCAGCCTCTGAGGCCCTTTCTAGTTCTATAAGCCTACAAAACAGCTAACTTCCTCCCTAGTCAAGATATCATTAAGGTTTTTTTATAAATTCAGAAAGTAAATAATGCTTAAGGATAGGAAGATGTTTCTGATATGGTCTGACAAACTTGAATCCGGCTCCCTGGCCTGGAGAAACAAAATTTCAAAGGTTTTTGTAGGGTTGTTTACTTCAAAGATAAGTTCTCTGGGCCTCAGTGTCTTCACCTGTAAAATAAGGAGGTTAACCCTAAGGTCACTTAGGGCTCCAGAATGAGGATCCTATGACCAAATATAGTGGTGACCAAATGTTTCTTATTTAGTCTACAGAACACAGAATGAGGTAAGAAGCCAAAACAGTATTAGTAAAAAGTTAGAAATGAAAACTGACCTCCTGATGGTAAAAGTTATTATCTTACTTTATTTTTTTTAACATTCATTTAAACAATTTTAGTTTGATAGTGAGGGTTGTTAAACACTGGACAGAGTACTGGTGGAGGTTACGGAAACTCTTTCTTGGTCTAACTATAGTTTCAAAATACATTCTCGTAGAGATATTTATTTTTAGAAGACAGTTTACATGAACTTTATCTGTGCATAAATGGCTTCAGATTCTATGATGGTCAGGTTTTCTTTCTCATTTGGCATGCGCTATGTGGCAGTGTTCACAAAACCCAAAGAAAAAACCTACAGTTATTAAAAAAAAATCTTTCTGTCTTAGAATTGATACTAAATATTATTTCCAAGGCAGAAGAATTGAAAGGGCTATGCAATTGTGGTTAAGTGACCTGCCCAGGACTAAGATCAAATTTGAACTCAAATCCTACCTTCTCCAGGCTTGGCTCTCTATCTACTAAGCCACCTAGCTGAGCTGCCCCTAGTTTGTTTTTTTTTTTAAATAATGCACAGACAAGTTGGAAATATTTTTGGTATTTTTTTCCTTCCTCAGATACTTGAAATATTTTTATTTTTAGTGTAAAGTCTTTGCTTTCCTATTTTAAGAGAGCAAAGTCTTTTCTGTCATAAGAGAATTGGCTGCTACATCTTTTCTACTTTATAATCACAACATGAGAGGCCGAGAGGGTACCATGGATAGAGAGCTGGCCTTGGGGTAAGAGCTGAGTTTGAATCTAACCTATAACACATACTGACTGTGTAATCCTGGATCATTTACTTAATCTCTCAGTGTCCCTAGAGAACTCTCCAAGACTATCAGTTGCTGAGTAGTTGCTTCTCTATGTTGGTAGAGGGGCTTTTCATACTGAGAGATCCCTGTACTGATGACCTCTGAGGTCTGAACCAAAAAAATAAGCGACAACATAAGTGATTTTCATACATATAAATTAAACTGTAACAATTCCCGTTGATTGAAGATCTGACATTCATTGGTTAAATGTGGTCGTAGAGGGATGAGAAAAATCATGAATCATGTAACCATGGAAAATATTCTAAATTTTAAAAAAAATGTGGTCCTAGTTGTATTGGTGACATGCAATGAAATTATGGAAGTGGACATACCACTGCATTTTTTGTCCTAACACCAAAAAAAGTTAGAGTTTTATAGATGAAAAGCTTTAGAAAAGCCTTTTGAGATGATGTCTTTTTGTGGAAGCTTTCAGATAGCCTTGGTTTTGTCTCTCAGACAGCCCGCAAAGTTCATTGGCATCCAAAGAGTTTTAAATGGCGCCTAGTCACCCTAAGGTAAGACATCTACAGGGGTATACTGTAAACAGCTCAATCATACAGGCTTAAGAGCTGTTCGTGGGGCAGCCAGGTAGCACAGTGGATAGAACATCAGACCTGGGGTCAGAAGAACTTGGTTTCAAATCTGGCCTCAGACACTTCCTAGCTATGTGACCCTGGGCAAATCATTAACCCTAATTACCTAGCCCATGTCACTCTTCTGGCTTAGAACTGATACTGAAACAGAAGGTATGGGTTTTAAAAAAAAAGATGATTTACATTTTCAGTGTATTTGCATCTTGAAAATCAAACCAATATAAAACAGGGATTTATAGTTTTGTTGACTATCTAAACTTAAAAAAGTAATAGAAAAAATGTTAACAAACATATTAAAACTATGTCATGGATGCATTTTCCCCCCTGAAGACTTGATTATTAAACCATTCAGCAACCCACAGCTAAGTATTTGCTTCCTATTTGCTTGACTATGTAACTGCCATCTGTTTGCTTAAAAAAAAATAATGTACAATAAGCACAAGGAATGAGGGTCAAGGCCATACAGGAATTTTTAATATGAGAAACAAAAGGAATGTTTTCCACTTTCAATTAGACTGTACCACACCTTCAGGCCTTAATTCTCCAATTAATCTCTTCTGGAACTTGGCTTGGCCAGAACTACATAGCAGCAGTTAAAACAAAACAAAACAAAACTTGGCCTTGAGTTAAACTTCCATCTTTTCCACAGCTGAGTAATTCTTGGCAAATGAGGGGGAATGCCATAAAGAATTTTCAGGGTTAGCATGGAATCTTGAAAATGTTTCATGCGCAAACAGAATAGATTACATTTTTCTGGCAGTGCTACAAGGCTGGCTCAGTTTCTCCAATGCTGCATTAATCTCTGTGCTATAAAATGGACGCTGTATTACAATGGAGCTTTTCCTATGTCTATTATATGGAGCAGCAGGAAATGGTAAAATTAGAATATCTGATTTCACTTTCATTGGAAATCTTACTCCATTAGCTACTGCTATTTTCCTCAAGTTTTTCTTGGATTCTAACTTAAAATTTCCCTCATTAATTTCCTATTTCACAAGAATGATCTTATAACAGCAAGCAAACAATTTGCTTTTTATTTTCTTGTGAATATTAGACATGGTTGACTAAGAGATGGCTCCTATTAGGGGCCTCTGTGCTTTTTTAAAAAAGAAAGAAAGAAAAGAATCTGTGGAACTATGAAAGTAGTGGCCAGAACAGGCTGATTGAGTGCTAAATTGCAAGTTATAGAGTCAGGGTGGCTAAAGAGATGGGAGGTCCTGGGTTCAAATTTGAGCTCAGATTACTTCCTAGCTGCGTGACTCCAGACAAGATGCATAACCCCCATTGCCTAGCCCTTACTGCTCTTCTGCCTTGGAACCAATACACAGCATTGATTCTTTTTTGTTTGTTTGTTTTAAACCCTTACCTTCCATCTTAGAATCAAGATTGTATATTGGTTCCAAGGCAGAAGAGCAGTAAGGGCTAGGCAATGGGGTTAAGTGACTTGCCCAGGGTCACGCAGCTAGGAAGTGTCTGAGGTCACATTTGCACTCAGGACCTCCTGATTCTAGAGCTGGTACTCAATCCACTGAGCTGCCTGGTCCCTGCCCTTCCCCCCCCTCCCCGCCTACTACTGATTCTAAGATAGAAGATAAGGTTTTTTTTAAAAGTTACAAAGTAGATTAGAGAGTAGACTAAAATGAGAGTCAGGGAGCTGGATGATAGACACATTGGATGCTACAATGTACTGATGTGATGATAGGTAGGTTGGACCAGGGCTGGGGATAGAAACAACTATTCAGGAATTAAGGGGATGAATGGCAGCATGGGGAGAGGCAGTGGAACAAGAAGGAAGACAAGAAGTTCAGACAGAAGAATTTAGATAAGACAGTAACACAGTAAGTATAAACAGCGCACAGCTCATATAGCTAGGTAAAAGGAATAAGGCTAGTCTCCAGCCATGTCTTCTCCTTGTTCCAGATGTCCCAAAAATCTGAGGGCAGTTTTAAGCCTTAAGGGTTTTGGATTGGTTTTTATGTATAATAAATGGATAATTTCATAAAAAGGGCTTCTTTTACATATATAATATAGAACCACATAAAGTGGTGAAATCGGAATATTGATTTCATTTCCATTATAAATTTTACTCCAATGACTATTGCTATTTTCTTCAGGGTTTTCTTGGATTCTAGTCTAAAATTTCCCTTATTAATTTAATTAATTAGGTTTTAATAGCATGTAAACACACTAAGACTTTTGGGATACCCTGTATTTTTTGGATTCTATTGGCAATAGAACTATAAAACTTGTTTCTCTTACCTGATTTCAATGGGTGGAGCAGGGAAATCAGATGAATCCACGTCATCATAGACTTCATCTCCTACATCTAATAAAAAACAAAGGAGAAGAGAGATGGAGCAGAAAAAGGATTAGTTTGGATTTTGAAATAGAGACTTGGGGGCCGGTAGGTGGCTCGGTGGATTTAGAGCCAGGACTAGTGACCTCAGATACTGCCTAGCTGTGTGGTCCTGAGTAAGTCACTTAACCCCCATTGCCTAGACTTTATTTCTCTGCTGCCTTGGAACCGATACTTAGCATCCATTCTAAGCTGGAAGGTCGGGGTTTTAAATAAAATAGAGATTTGATGCTCAGTTGGTATCATTTTGAAAGAAGTAGAGCAGACACTTTTCTCTTGTTTGAGGGCATTTCCAAAGGGCAATAGAACCTGGCCAGCCACACCCAGTGGGGATAGAGATAGAATCAAATTCCTTGTGATTACTTCTCAGCTCCCATGGACAGCCAGTAAATAACTAAGCTTCTAGGAGGCAGACTGTTTATATCTCTGGGATGGCATGTAGTAGGTGCTTAATAAATGCTTATTGAGGCACAGTTAGCTAGGGCACTAGATAGAGCACCAAGTCTGGCCTCAGACATGTCTTAGTCATGTGACCCTGGGAAAGTCACTTAACCCAAACTAGCCCTTGCCACTCTTCTGTCTTACAACTGATACTAAGAGAGAAAGTAAAGATTTGAAGAAGAGATGCATGCTGATTGCTTCCTTGAATGCCATGAGTTAAGACTCTCTTCACAACTTGGATGAAGGTTAGGATGCCTGAATGCAATCTGAGGCAAGGCATTGGCAGTAAAGCCAACATATTGCCTGGCACAGAGTCAGCACCATGTAAATGTGGATTGGGTTGAATGGAATGCTGGGCATTAACAATGGAGGAGGGGACTTTGAAAGAAAGGCAGCTGTGGAATTTGGGGGACTAATGTGTTTTATCTAAAATAGGTTCTGAATCCAAATTATTGTTCCTGCCTCAGAAACTGCTCTGTTATTTGAGCCATTAGCTTTTACTCCATAACGAAACAATTGGCATTTAACATGGCAAGTAGCATATAGTAAGCACCCAGTAAGTGCTTGTTTATCTATTGATTTTGTCATCCAAATATGCAAAAAATTATTCATCCCAAATGGCTAAGTCACTACTAATACAGAAGACAGTAAGGCATTGGATTGGTATTTTGGGGGCAGCAAGATAGCTCAGTGGATAATCAAGGCTTGGATATGGAAGGTCCTGGATTCAAATCTAGCCTCATATAATTCCTAACTGTGTGATCCTGGGTAATCACTTAAACCCAATTGCCTAATCCTTATTGTTTTTCTTTGTTGGAATAGATACTTCCTCAGTAATGATGCTAAAACAGAGGGTAAGAGTTTAAAAAAGGAAAAACAAAAGGTGATTTTTTTTTTATATGAAGTGGTATGATCTCATTTTTTTTCATTGCTTTATCTTCCTTTGCATCCAGTCAGCTGATGATGGACATTTCCCCCTTATCCTCATTAATCCTCTGTGGATGCTTACACTTTAAGGGAGTTGGGGTCAAGGTCCAAAGAGTGATGTTAAAGAACGATTATTATATATACTGTTTAAATGAGGTGATTCTGGAAAAAAATTCCTAAAAGGATTTAGCAAGGATTGGGAAATCTGGACAATGATATTCAAAGGATCATAGTGCCTTGAACCTAGTAAATGCTCAATATATATTTATTGACTGTGTGGTTCCTTTATAAGCAGCCACAAAATTTATTTTTGGTCCTCATGGATTCTCATAAATGCACTAAAACATGTTTACTCTGGAAGGTTTCCAGTATGATTTTTACATGTGTTCATGGCAGAAGAATACAAAGCAGCACCCCCAAAATACCCTAAAATGCTTTTGTTTTTAATGAGCTTGTAATCCTTCATCAAGATCCTATCCTGATGCCCCACTGTAGCCCCAAAGAGACTCCGGCAACTCCTTTTCAAACCAGAAAAGCCTTGTGTATGGACCCATCAGCAGAGGGTATATCTTTTGTCTAAGAACCACTCTGGTTAAGTTTAGCAAAGTTCACCATCACATTGCTGGATTCCACAAGCTGAATTTGTTTATTTTTAAACTACAATTAATTGCAAAGACCATCCATGGAAGTGAGTAGGGATTGTGATCTGTAGCCACAAATGACAAGTCCTTAAATCATGAAAATGTACATATTTTTATTTTATTCCTAGTTTTTCAAAGCCCACCTCAGGTGCCACATCCTATGGGAGCCCTTTCCTGGCCCTCCCACTCCTTGGAGTACTTAGTGTTGTATCTCCTTTGAAATTATTTTTAATTATTCTGTATATGATTTGTATTTCATTTTCTGTATGTGTTTGGCATCCCTATGAGAATGTATGCACCTTAAATTAATACCTAGGTCTGTTCTATTTTTCTCTTGGTTATCACCAGTGTACTGTGCTTTGTACACAGGATGTACAAATATACATGCATTTGTTAATAATAAATGCTTGTTGAGCCATTCTTAGGCTGGAGAAGGATGAAAAATGCCTTGAGAACATTTCAAGTAATGGTGTATTTAATCACTTCCTCTATATTCTCAGTGTTTTTGGACATATTTTGACTTAGATCATTATCATCATTACATTTGATACTTAGCTTAATTCAGCCATTGGTTTCTGGGATGCTGAGACTTCTGAGTGTCTCTGAAAATTCTAGATTCAAATACAATGCTCAACTTACTGCTTTAAATACTTCCAAGGAATTGAGTACTTTTAGATTATTATCTTAGGAAAATAAATGCCATACTATCCTGTGTTTGGCTTGATATTTTAGACAGTGCACTTTTTTTTTCTAATTAGACTAAAAAAGTCAGAATATTTTAATGTGTCTGTATTTCATAGAGAAACTGATAATCATTCATTACAAGGAGCTCTGGCTAGATGGGGAAAAAACCTAGAATACTAGAAGCTATGCTAATTTCCCCTATCTTCCTTGAATACCAAGAACTCCCTAGGCCTTTTGTCTCATCCCCCCAGCCCTAGGCTGCTTGAATGAGATTGGTATCAACAATTCTTTGCCTTTCTAGGAGATGAAGGACCACCAGAACTTATCATCTGTCCTGCTTCTACATCCTGAAGTCCTGGCACTAATCTACTGGTGTGATCTCTCTACTGAGAGATCCCTGAGCCTTTCTATCTTCCTTCTCATTGAACAAACTTTAGGACTTCTAGGCCTTTCCATCTGTTTTGTAGCTGTGATTTCTTTTAATGTATTATCTTTCCCAGTTAGGGTGGGAGATCCTTAAAAGCTGAAATTGTCTAGGTTTTATTATTTTTATTCCCAGTTCTTAGCATAGACCTTGGCATATAGTAAGTCCTTAGAAAATGCTTTCCTTTCATTCATTCATCCATCCACTCATTTATTTACTTCAAGAAGGCCTTTTAAAACACATATATGAGCACAGACCACAGATCATACATTTTTAGAACTGAGGATCTTTGAGATTATCTAGTTCAACTGACAATTAAATGATGAAATTGGCCTGGCAAGGTTAAAGGAAACTTGGCTTAAAAGCCAAATAGTGTGTCATGGCAGAGCCAAGATTAGAATCCTCTCAGATTAGCATTAGAGAGCAAGAAACAAGATAAATAACACATCATTTCTACTCACCCAATCCAAGCTGCTTTGGAGGAGAAGGGAAACTAGGGAAAAAAAAATAAAAGTAGTTACAATCATATTAATATTTGAATTCAAATATTTTGTTATTATTTAGAGTACACATGAATAAGTGATAGCCAGGAGGCTTTCAGTAATTAACTGATGGACAGCCATTCCCCTCTCATCTTCCATTCCTTCAATGGGACCCAAGCTTTTGAACCAAGATAGCTAAGACAACTTCAAGATCATATTTAGATCACTGACCAAAAACAGTTGAGTAAAAAGAAAGAAATCTATGGATTTATTTGTCTCTTGATTTAACCAGAAGGCAAGGCCATATGGTCTAATCACTTAGCTACATGAATGGCTATGGTTAGTTGAGTTGAATAGATCTTTTGGTCAAGTTCCAAGCTGATTACTATCCTATAACTCTGGGTCAACATTGCTTGGATCTACAAAAAGCAGAATTTCCAATCAAAGGAAATACAGCAAGTTTTTCTTACTACCTGTATTTCAACTCTTTAGCACAATACAGGAAAAATGGTGATAAAGAGGGGAATGTCCATTTTACCCAGTGAGAGATCATAAATTTAAAAGTGATATGAAATCAGTATAAAGTGGTTAAAAGATAGAGCAATACCTCCTGTGATGTGGTTTATTTTTAAGCGATATTGTTTAGTGAAGATTTCATTTTTTTCTAGAAATTTTAAGTGTTCTGTTTATCAAAGCCTTGAACTATAGCTTCTGATAGACCTTCCTAAACTCATTTCCTGGTTACATGTGATGAACTGTTTTGGAAGACTGAATAGGTTTTTGAGATGTATATAGTAAATTCATTTTGAGACTTTTGAAGTAAAAGTTATCCTTTTTCTTTTTAAACCATTATCTTCTGTATTGGTTTTAAGGCAGAAGATCAGAAAGGACTAGGCAATGGGGGTAGAGTGGCTTGCCCAAGGTCACACAGCTAGAAGTGTCTAAGATGAGATTTGAACCTGGGACCTTCTGTCTCTAGGACTGACTTTAAATCCACTGAGCCATCCAGCTGCCCCCCCCCCCCTAAAGCCTATCCTTACAAGGGAACATTGTTCATCATCCTTAAATTCAGATGGAAGGCTTTTCCACCTCTGGTTTAATGGGGAAAGTGAAAGAAAAATCCTCACTTCTTTGGTTCTTGTTAAGATAAAGCCTTATTACTTTTATCTAAAATACAGTGCTGAAAAAGCAATAAAAACTGAAGTTCTAAATGTTTTTAAATGTGATATCCTTTATTTTAGCATGTAGTTCAGTGCTTAGTAGTCAATAAAAAAATAGGTCTGGATTGAATTCTTTATTTCTTACATAACTAGCAAGTTAATGACTGAAAGAAAAAGTGTTCTAGAACGATCTAAAAGCAATCAATCCATTACTTAAGTAGGGAAATATGGCCTCCTGATGCTGTACCTGAGCTGTGCACACAATATAAAAGGGAGCTGTTTTCACATATACTCTTACCATGTGGAGGGAAAGCAAAATATGTTTTATAAAAAATACAGTCTCTTAGATAGTGAACTTATGAGTGAAAGAAAAAAAAGGGAAGAAAATGGTGATGATTAATTACAGAGAACATGTTAGGAAATTTGTTTTTCAAACACACAAATTTGTTTCTGTGGTTACTTGGTTATGAAAATATTAGTAGCATTGGATTAATATTAGTGTCATTATTGTACAAGGCATTTGGTTGGCTGCCTCTTACGCTACGTCTTCGTTACTGTCTGACTCTGTGTCTTTAGATTTCTTTCGTATACTTTTCTTTTTGTCATCTTTTCCCTTTAACATCTTCAAAATCCCCCAGGTCCATGGATTACTCTTCTCGTCGTCGACCTGTAGCGTGGAGCTTTGGAGCATGCATGCATTGATCAGAATGCAATCATTGAACTGTAAAGATGTTTGAGTTGACATTCAGATGCCTTCATCATTCATACTTTATTGATTAGGGGTCAAAATTCAGACTGCAAACAATCCACAATATCTTTGGCTTTATGTGATATTTCCTTTGATTATAAACATTCTAAAATCCTTAGGCAGGGTTATAATTTCCTTCAGACATTCATGTGACTCATGCACTCCTTAAAAGAACCAATGTCTATAATCATGACGTTTAAAGCTAAAAGGGATGTTAGAGATAATTTAGTCTAGCTACTTCCTAGCTATGTGGCCCTGGATAAGTCACCTAATTTGGTTTGCCCAAGTTTCTTCATCTATAAAATGAGCTAGAGAAGGAAATGGCTAACTACTCCAGTTCCTCTGTGGAGAAAGTCCCAAATGGCATCACAGAGTCAGATGTGACTGAAACAAATGAACACAAAACTCTCTCATTTACAGGTGGAGAAACTGACTCTTACAGAAGAACATGGTCAAGAACAGAACAAGTAGTCAGTAACATATTCAGGATTCAAACTTGGATCTTCAGATTCTGAATACAATGCTTTTTCTATTTTATCACATCATCTTAAAAACTAAAGAAAAATAATAAAAAGAGAACTGTGCATGCTTTTGGAATATCATTATTTTGCTACCTGGAACAAGAGAATTAAAACCAGTCAGAGTTAGGTTTGCTAAAAATATGCATTTGCTTTTACTGAAATTTTGGGATTAATTGAAAAAAAATTCCTTACTTATGGTTCAATTATATTCAGGTCCCAAACCTATAGATATATTCTAGTATATATAGATATATTCTAGTACCTTTACAAAGGGTGAAAAAAAAGAAGAAAAGAGACCTTGAAGGTCCTCTTAGAGATAAATCCTTGAAATGGAGGTACTTCGGTGAGTTTGCTTGAGAAGTGCTCCCAACTGTGTTGGTCATTCTATCTATTCACTGAGTTTTCTTCCAATTTTCAAAATATGAAATTAAGTCAATGTTAAGTTTTCAATATGTCCATTATGATTTGCTCTATGATATAAAATCAATACTAATAGATTATAATTTACTTCACCTCTCTGAGCCACAGTTGCTTCAAATGGGAAATGAGGGAATTGAAATGGATGATTTCCAAGGACCCGTCTAGCTCTGAATCCTTGAAGCCTCAATTTAAAACATTTAAAAAAGGGCATTCCAACCAAGGAAAAAGAAAGTGCAATTGGCTTCCCTCTCGGCAGGGGATTTGGATGACTGAAACTAGAGATGAGTGAACACCAGCTGACTCCCATACATATGTGCTTTCTCTCTGCTCTTGCCCCGTGGCTCCACACTCCATGGCTTCCTATCCCTCCCACAAAAAATAGTCTTTAAAAAAAGTGGAAGCAGAAGAGACTGGGGAAGCAGACTTCCCACACTGGTTGACCAGATAACTGAAACGGTGGAAAGCAAAATGACAGAGAAGAGGACCCTACTACTTTTGTGGCATGTTATCTACATCGCAAACATCAGGAAGTTGTTTTTTTTAAACTACCTTCTTCCTATTTTACTATGATCTTTGTAATAATATTGTGAATTTTAAATGTTTCATGAGAAATACTTTAGTTTGTGATCCAGTTATTTGGAAAAAATGACTACCTTCCATTTATCATTCTTAGCTTATGTCTCTGCTAGGCTGTTCACTATCTTTGAAATTGAACTCCTTCCCTTTATCCTCCACTCTCAACTAATCTCTGGCTGCTGAAGTCTCCTTTGTCAAGACCCCCTTTAAGGCTTCTTTGAAGCTTTCCTTGACCCAGCCATCATTTGCTCCCTGATGACAAAAGTGATCTCATGGAGGAAAAATATTCATGGATCTGGATAGAGCTGGAAGGTACCTCAAAAGCCACAAGTTCAACCTCCTTATTTTTATAAATGAGGAAACTGAGGGACAGGGATGTTAAATGACTTACCCAAGGTCACATAAGTTGCAAGCACCAAAAGTAAGATTTGAATCTAGGTCCTTTAAACCCAGAACTAGTGCTCTTTCTATTGTACCACACTTCCTTCAAAAAATTCTTCATAGTAATTTGTCATATAATATAGCTATTTATATATAAATCTCTCCCCATTTCTCCCCCTTTATACAGTGAGGTCTTTAAGAACATGGTCTTCTATGTTCTTTAGAAGTCAGTAGTTCTCAAAGTATGGCCAAGGAACTTCTTTTTTTAGGGAGGTCCTCTAGATCAAAATTATTTTCATAATAATTTCAATTGCAGAAAAAAAATATGACAATTAATAGATAATGCAGTTAATTGATATTGATAGATTTTTTGTTCAGGTATTTTTTGAGTTATATCTAACTCTTTCTGACTATATCTATCTATCGATCTATCTATGCAGAGATACTGGAGTAGTTTGCTATTTCCTTTTCCAGCTCATTTTAAAGATAAGAAACTGAGGCAGAGTAAAATGACTTGTCCAAAGCCATACAGTTACCAAGTGTTTGAAAAGCCACATTTGTACTTAGGAAGCTAAGTCTTACCTGGTACTCTGTCCATTACACCACCTAGCTGCCTTATTGATAGACAAAACCCAGATAAACAAAAGCTCTTTGGAAGAGGTCCTCAGTAAATTTTAGGAGTGTAAAAGGGTTCTGAGGCCAAAAAGGTTGAGAATTTCTATTCTAGATTATAATTAAATTTTGTATTCCCAGTTGACTAGTTTATTTTTTTGTACATATCAGGTACAAAATCCATTGTCATTGAATTAAATGCATATAATGGTTCTTATTGCTCTTCTTTATCTTTCCATTCTTTCACTTCTGTGATCTTTCTGAACTCCTCCAAATAGAAAATTCTAGTTGAATGAAGTATAGTATAATTACAGAATCTGATTTACTCCTACTAATGAGTGTAAAAACGTCATTTTTTGTTCAGTTAATATATTTAAATGATTATTCCTTGATTATATGTCTACTCTTTTATCTCTTTTATACTAATGGAACATCAAGAATAATTATTTTTAAAATATTACAATTTTCAGTGATGAAGACACACTGTAAATATGATATTCTTACCCATTATCATCATCATCTTCAATACCATCATAAATTTCATCCCCTTGATTTGGGAACACTCCTTGATTTTTGTGGGAGAAAAAAAATTCTTGTTAATTTAAAATTTTTATTTATGTTATATTATGATTATGTTAGACCAGATAAGGCTAGTCTCAAACCCAGAAGGACCCAGGCTCAAGTCCTATTTCTGACATGTTCTCTGTGACTCTGTACAGATCATTTAACCTGTCAGTGCTCCAGGAAAGTCTCTGCAATGAGAAGTTGTGGAGAAGATGACAGACTGGATTGGTAGAGGCAGTTGCCTCACTTGGGAGCTCCCTATGCCAATGAACGCACAGATCTGGACCCTGTCCCCATAGTAAAACTTTTGCCAAAGCTTTGATAAGAAGCTTTTGATAAGAAATAAACTTTAACTGTATGTGATGTGTATGTCTTAAATACTCCAGAGATTTTTACCATTTTACATTGCTACTAAGTCTCAGATAAGGAGTCTGAGTAAATTTAAGTACAACTTAACTAGTTTGGAAGTAATATTAGCTCATATTAACATAGTACTTCACATGAGTCATATCAGTATTGCTTCACTACAGCCTTATAAGAAAGATAGTATCTTTATTGTTATCCTCATTTTTTGAGAAAACATACTCTGAGAAGTTAAGTGATTTGTGGAAGGTCCTAGAATTATGAACCTAATACCAGTGGTTCCTGTTTAAAATAACAACCAAAACCCCTTACCTTCCATCTTGGAATCAATACTGTGCATTGGTTCCAAGACTGAAGAGTGGTAAGGCTAGGCAATGGGGGTCAAGTGACTTGCTCAGGGTCACACAGATCTGGTTTAAGCATATGTAGCATGCTACCAAAAAAAATACCAATAAAAATATTCAACTTACCTCCACTGCCACTTTGACTATGGCTGGAAAAAAGAAAAAAAAAAGATATTCTGCATTAGTTGGTAAAATGTTTTATTATGTTTTGTTTTTTTAATTGTTGGTCAGTTGTTTTCAGTCATGTCCTAGTCGTGTTGCTTGGACACCAAATAGGGAGAGAAGTCTTCTTCCTCACATTGGTAAATCAATAGCAATAAAGTGAGTCAAATATAAATCCCCAAAGGTTTAAGTTCAGGATGTGGCATTCAATGAAAAAGTATTCATTTACTTCTTATTTTATCAGGCAATTTAAAAAATATAATTTGTCCTAGCAAAAGAGTATTTAAAAATCACATGAAACCCTTATTTTTTTCTAGTGGTCAAATAGAACTTCAATCCTTGAATTCAAAATGGAATTTTCTGGTTAATGTGACACAATAAAAGTTAATCTTTTATGTAATTCAAGAATTGTAGAAAACAAATTGAGAATCAGGGCATATCAGGTTAATTCAACACATTCAACTAAAAAATAGGCTGCCTCTTTTAAAATTTTTTTCCCCAAGAGTTCACATAAAATTAGGAAAAGGGAGGATCATAGAAAATAAAATGAACAATTTTGATTATAAAAATTGAAAGCTCTTCACACAAAATTAATGTAATTAAAATTAAGGTAACTGGGGGGAAAGTCTTTGCTATGGCTGTGGGATTTTTATTTTATTTTTTCCACATTATCTTTTTTTCTTTTAGAATATTGGAAAAAAGTCTTTATAGTAATTTTTTCTGATAAAGTTCTCATTTCCAAGATGTGTACATATGTGCATTATAAATTTGATAAGAAACAGAGCCACTGCCCAGGCGATAAATGTTCAAAGTATATGAACAGTCATTTGCAGAGGAAGAAACCCAATCTATATCCAGAAATATTAAAAAAAAAAACCTTCAAATCACTAATAATTAGGGATATGTAAATTAAAACAACTACAAGCTGCTACCTCACAACCATAAGATTGGAGGAAAATGGCAGTGGTTGGAGGGACTTTGAGAAAATAGGCCCTCTAATACTGTTGGTAGAGCTGTGAAGTGGTAGAGCCATTCTGGAAAGCAATTTATAACTATATATAAGTCGCTAAACTTTGCATATATCCCTGAAATCAGTACTATCACTTGACCTAGATCCCAAAGAAATAAAAAAGGTGTTTCATATATATATATATATATATATATAATATATGTATGATATTTTTATATATAATATATATAAGCATCATAGCAGCTCTCAACATGTCAAAGTATTTAAAACTAACAATAAGAGTACAAATGGAATGTGTCTGGATATGAGTGGAAGATGCATCTCTTCCTTTCCCACTTGCCTCAGTAGCAGGAATGAGAGAGACAGCATCATCATGTCCTCGACCCTGAACTCACAAACTCAGGAATTTTTGGCTGCACCAGTTTTCTAAGGCAGCCCCAAGTTTTAATCAAGAGAGAATAAAGTGGGGAGGTGAAGGCAGGGAGAGGAGAGATGGGGGGAATATAAAGAAAATCTCCATTGTTTGTTCCCATCCAGGAGATGGAGAAGGCAGCTCATCTGCAGCTGACGGTATACTTTGTCATGGCAGATTTGTTCTCTCCATTTCTGCATTTCACAAGTTTGAGAATTTAATATCTCCTCATGGACTGCGTGAAACAGTGCACGAGTCATCGATTTGCAATCACCAGGTGACCTGTTTTTTCAAGGGTTCACAAGTGGTTGGATTTGACCCAGGGGCCATAGTTTGCCAACCCTTAACATAGTTGATAGAGAACTGGTCCTAGAGCCAGGAAGATGAGTTCAAATTCAGCCTGTGACATATACTGGTTTTGTGACTCTGGGAAAGTCATTTAACTGCTCTAGGTCAGTGGTTTCTAACTCAAATTGAAAGAGGTGTGTGTGTGTGTGTGTGTGTGTGTGTGTGTGTGTCCATATAACCAGTATATAAGATCTTTGCTAGCAGCATACTGACTTAGTTTTTAAATGTATTATCTTTGTTTTATTGTATTTATTTTGTTATGCATTTCCCAATTACATTTTAATCTGGTTGTGGGTTGTAATAAAGCCTGATGTCCCTGCTCTAGATAATTTTGGTAAGTTGCAGAGGAAGTGCTCACCTGATGATGGCAAAAGATGTTCCTTAATATTAAATATTGAAATGAATAAATTTGCCCTGAGCACCAGAATTCCTAGTTATGGTTCTGGCTTTATATTTTTACACAGTTTTATGCTTTCAAATAATTTAAATAATGATTCAAAATTATGGAGAGGAAATAACAGGTTTTTCCCAAACTCTATTGTTAATATTCTCCCTCCACAAATTATTTATTTTGTATTAGTATTTTGTGTAGATGCAGTATCCCATAGTAGACTATAAGCCTCTTAAGGGCAGGAATAGTTTTTCATTATTGTCTTTGTATTGCCAACATCTAGGGTAAGGAGTGCTTTGTATATAATGCTCTTCAGCCCTTTTTCTGTGTCTGACTCTTTATGACCCCAGTTGGAGTATTCTTGGCAAAGATACTGGAAGGGATTGGCATTTCCTTCTCTAGTTCATTTTACAGATGAGAAACTGAGAACAAGGTTAAGTGACTTGACCAGAGTCACACAGCAAGTAAATGTCTGAAATTAGATCTGAACTTGCCAAAATCAGTCTTTCTGACTAGGCACAGCCTCTACCCACTGTACCACTTAGCTGCCTCTCAAATATAATGGGCACTTAGAAAGTGCTTATTCAATTGAATTGATTGGTTTCCTTTTTATTGAGGGGATCTCACAGGAAGAAAAATAAGCCCTAGAGTGCTAGAAAAATGCTAGTTATTATTGTTATCATAATTATTATCATCTTGAAGAAAAGGGAACAGTGAAAGGAAGGAGGGAAAGGCAAAGGGGGAAGAAGAACAGGGAGGACAAATAAAGGAGCAAGAAAAAATTCATGTAATACTAGAGAGAGCAGTTGATTTGGAGCGAGGAAGCATCGGGTTCAATCCTGCCTCCGATACATTCCAACAGCTAGACACAACTTCTCAGTGGTCTCTAGGCAGCTCTCTAAAAGTCTAAGTCATAGAAGAATTGCTGATTCTCATTGGTAATGGGAATATCCACACCCATGAAATCTCAGACCTAGATCAAAAAATAAAATAAGCATAATCTGTACTATCTGTCTTATAAACTAAGATAAGGAGCATGATTTTTAAACTGTTAAGAGCTGAATTACAGCTCTTACAGTATTAAATGTACAGTATTAAATGATACTTTGCTGTTCACAAAGCCCTTTCCCTACTAATTGTCCAAAGTAAGTAATGCAATTATCATTACTTCCATTTTTCAGTTGAAAAGATTGAGGCTCATTGAAACTAAATAGTTGTCCTAAGGCCACACTGACAACCAAGTCCAAGAGATAAAGAAGATGGAAAGGAGTGTTGGATGAGAGAGAATGGAAGGAGGAGGAGAAAAGGAAGAAGTGATATCGAGTGAAGTGGCTAAGGACTTCCCTTCTTCCCCTGCAGTTAAGGTGACTTGTGCCCTAGGGACCAAAGCTTCTAATTTCCATTTCAAGAGGAGAGTGGAGAGAGAAGAGGACATCCTTAGTCAAGGGATGGAAGGTCAGTCAGCACCTTCCTAGTAGACAGCTCTGCAGTTGGTACTAAAACTTCCTCTTTACTCTCCTACTTCCCCTGGAAACTAGGGCTCTTGATGGCCACAAATCATAAAGAAGACTTTTGAAAATGGCCATCATAATCCTACAGGAGACTTATTTCTAGAGAAAATGTTAACAGAGGCATCCCAGTATTGTGTTTTTGCCAGGTTAACCAAGTCACTGCTTTTTAAAAATTGGCTATAATGTTCATACTTTAAGAATTTCACAGCATTGCCAAAATGTGAAAAAATGAGGAACTACACAAACATGACGTGTATGGAACAAAACTCCACCTCTTAGGGTTAGGGAAGTACTTTTTTTTTGTTTTTGAACATTTTTTCCCCAATTGCATTTAAAAATAATTTTTAACATTCTAAAATTTTTTTTTACTTCCTAATTCTCTCACTCTTCCTTTCCGCACTCTTCCATGAGGCAGTAAGCAATATGATACAAATTATACATGTGCAATCATGAAAAACATATTTCTGTATCAATTAAGTTGTGAAAGAATATGCAGCTCAAACACACACACACAAAGTTAAGGTGAAAAATAGTATGCTTTGATTTGCGTTCAGACTTCATCACTTCTTTCTCTGGAGGTGAACAGCCTTTTTCATCGTGAGTAGAGGGAAGTACTTCAAAAGGTAGATGGGATAGCATTTCAATCAGCCCTCCCAACTTCTCCCTCCAGCTGCCAGAAGAGGCGGGGGCCAGCCCCACAAGTCAGGACACTCCTAATCTGGTCACTTGTATCACTGGTTACAGAAATTCACCTCAAGGTGTCAGTGAAGCAAAGTGCACGACAAAGAGCTGACATTTTGAATGGACTGTTTAAAACACGTGGGTCTGAGTAACCCAAGAGAAGAAAACAAAAAAATAAATTTCTTCAGTTTCCCTTTAAAATTCTGAAGGGAGGACAGAACTGAACTTTTACATCAAAAAAGCCAAAGTGACCGAACAGTGTGAAGTTTTGGGGTTTTTTTTTTGAGTTACCACCATCTTTCCAAACATCCAAGTTTGCCAGTTTCATGTCATCCTGGACTCCTCATAATGTCTTACCCTGTAGATCTCACTAGCTGCCAAGTGTTGCTGAATCAAGATCTTTCTCGAGATCTATAATGTCTAGGTCCCATTCTCTCCCTTCATATGAGGCATAACGGATAAAGTACTAGGCCTTGAGTCAGAAAGACTTGAGTTCAAATATGACCTCAGATACTTACTGGTTGAGACTTAATCTCTGTGTCCTCACCTATAAAATAGGAAGCACCTGGGAGCCAAGATGACAGAGAAGGTACATGGATCCCTTTGGCCTCTACCAAGTTACCTTCCAAAAAAGAAAAAATGAACTAATGCCTCAGAATGAATTCTGGAGCAGCAGAATCCACAAAAGGAGAGAATGAAGTAGATTATCATCCCAAACAACTAAGAAGATTGGCACAAGGGACTTAGTACACCAGGGTGGAAATGAAGGGCAAAGCAGGGTGGCAAGGCAGGCACCACTATGGCAAAGGACCCTGGGTACAGCTGAAGCAACATCAAAGGTTTCTGGAGTTCTCAGCCATAGATGGTAAAGGGAGTTGGACAACTGCTCAAAAAGAGTTTCATGGGGTCCCTTTATTAGCTCTGGATGGAAGACTCTTGTTGCTCTGCCCATAGGCAGATCCAGATAGCAGTCCTGGAGTATGATCTCAGGGTAAGAAGGAATACCAGCATATCTGCTTTTGTAGCCACAAGGGAACAGGGGACCTGGACACAGTTCCAAGGCAGAAAAGTATGCTTATGGTTACTTACAGACAAAAGCACAGGCTGGGAGAGTAGTAAACATATCACTTTACATACCACCTTGGAAAAACTGAAAGCAGAGAGTTCTCCAGGGCCACCTCTGAAGGGAGATGCACAAAGGGACCTGAAGCTTGGAATGGTGCTTCCTTAACCTCAGTTGCAGAGCCCAACTTTTTTAAATTAAATTTTTTAAATTAATTTTTAAATTAAAAGAAAAGGAAAACATAGAAAATGAGTAAGCAACAACAACAACAAAGAAACTCATCATAGAAGTTATTTTGGTGACAAGGAAGACCAAAACACAAACTCAGAAGAAGACAACAAAGTCAATACTGCTGCATCCAAAGCCTCAAAAAAAATGAATTGTTCTTAAGCTCCAAAAGAATTAATGGGGGAGTTCAAAAAGGATTTTAAAAAATCAAATAAGAAAGCCAAGAAACATTGGGAAAAAATGAGAGTGATACAGGAAAATCATGAAAAAAAAAGATCCAACAGCTTGGTAAAGGAGGCATATGAAAAAAAATACTGTAGAAATTAATACCTTAAAGTACAAAATTGGGAAATTGGTAAAAGGCATAAAAAAAAAACAAAGAAGAGAAGAACTTCTTAGAAAGCAGAATTGGCCAAATGGAAAAAGAGTTACACAAATTCACTGAGGAAAAAAAAAACCTCCTCACAAAGTAGAATTGGCCAAGTGGAAAAAAGAGGTACAAAAGCTCAATCAAGAAAATCATTCATTAAAAATTAGAATTGGGCAAGTGGAAGCTAATGATTCCATGAGACATCAAGAAACAGTCAAAGTCTGAAATATATTTCATTCAAAGAATGAAAAAGTAGAAGAAAAATATGATCCCATAGGAAAAACAACTGACCTAGAAAATAAATTCAGGAGAAATAATCTAAGAATTATTTGGCTACCCAAAAGCCATGATAAAAAAAGAAAAAGAGCTTAGACATTATCTTTTAAGAAATTTCCAAGAATGCCCTTTGATCTAGCCATACCACTGCTAGGTTTGTATTCCAAAGAGATAATAAGGAAAAAGACTTATACAAAAATATTCATAGTCTCGCTCTTTGTGGTGGCAAAACATCAGAAAATAAAAGGATGTCCATCAATTGGCAAATGGCTGAATAAATTGTGGTATATGTTGGTGATGGAATACTATTGTGCTGAAAGTAATAAAGAAATGGAGAAATTCCATGTGAACTGGAACGATCTCCAAGAATTGATGCAGAACCAAAGGAGCAGAACCAGAAGAACACTGAACACAGAGACTGATAGATTATGGCACAATCAAATGTAATGGACTCTTCTACCGGTAGCAATGCAATGACCCAGGACAATCCAGAGGAACTTATAAAAAAGAATGCTATCCACATTCAGAGAAAAAACTGTGAAACCAGAAATGCACTAGAAAAATATGTGATCCACCATGTAATGCAATAGGGATGTGGTTAGGGTTTTGATGTTAGAAAGAATCCACTGATCACCTCCCTTTTGAAAGAGATCCCAAAAGGATAACCTCCAGAAATATTATAGCTAAATTCCAGAACTCTCAAGTCAAGAAGAAAATACTGCAAGCAGTAAAAAAAAAAAAAGAAATAATTCAAATATCATGGAGCCATGGTCAGGATGACATAAGATTTAGCAGTTTCTATATCAAAGGATTGGAGGGCCCTGAATATGATATTCCAAAGGGCAAAGGGATTAGGATTTCAACCAAAAATAACTTACCCAGCAAAACTGAGCATAATCCTTCAGGGGAAAATTGGTTATTCAGTGAAATAGAGGATTTTCAAACATTCTTGATTAAAAGATCAGAACTGAATGGAAAGTGTGACTCTCAAATATAAGACTCAAGAGAAATATTATGAAGTTAACAAGAAAGAGAAGTCAAAACACACTCAAATAAGACTAAAATGTGTATATTCCTACATGGGGAGATGATTCCTATAACTCCAAAGAATTTTATCATTATTAGGGCAGTTAGAAGGAGTGTACATGGAAAGAGGGCAAAGGTATGAGTTGAATATGATGGGATGATATAAAAAGAAATAAAATTAAGGCATTAGAAAGAGGAATGCAAGGAGGAAAGGAAAGGGAAAAATAGAATTGGGTAAATAGCCTCACATAAAAGAGCCAATGAAAGAGCTTTTATAGTAGAGGGGAAGATGGGGGAGGTGGGGAGGGAAGAGCATGAACCTTATTCTCATCAGAATTGGTTCAATGAAGGAAAAACACACACAATCATTTGGGTATAGAAAGATACCTTATCCTATAAGGGAAGTAGGAGGGAAAGGGGATGAGTATAGGGGGGCTGATAGAAAAGAGGGAAAATTGGGGGAAGTGGTAGTCAGAAACTAAACAGGGGGAAATAGGAAAGAGTAAAACTTTTTATAAGTCTTTCTAATAAAGGCCTTATTTTGAGTCAAATATATAAGAATACAAGTCATTTGCCAATTGAAAAATATTTAAAGGATATGAACTTAAAGTAATTAAAATTCTCCAAAATTATGCAAAAATGCTCAAAAATCACTATTAATTAGAGGAATGCAAATTAAAACAACTCTGGGTTACTGCCCCACACCTAGCAGATTGGCTGTTATGACAGAAAAGAAAAAAATGACAAAACTTGGAGAGGATGTTGGAAAATTAGGACACTAACGCACTGTTGGGGGATTTGTAAACTGATTCATTCAAAAGAGCAGTTTCAACTTATGCCCAAAGGGCTATAAAAACCAGTTCATAACCGTTGACTCAACAAAACTCTTTCTAAGTTTGTATCCCAAAGAGATAAAAAACAAAAAGGGAAAGGATCTATATGTACAAAAATATTTAAAGCAGCTCTTTATGTGAGGGCAAAGAATTGGAAAGTGAGGGAATACCCATCAATTGGGGAATGACTACGTTAGTTTTTTATTGCAATGGAATACTATTGTAATATAAGAAATAAGAAGGAGGAGTCCAGAAAACCCTTGAAAAATTTACATGAACTGAAGCAGAGTGAAATAAGCAGAATTAGGAGTATACTATACACAGTGAAAGGAATACTGGACTATGAACACTGAATAACTTAGCTATTCTCAGCTAATGATTCAAATGAACAATGATTCAAAACTATCCCAAAGAACTCAAGATAAAAAAAAATGCTATCTGCTTACTGAGAAAGGACTGATGGATTCTGAATCTAGACCAAAGGAAATTTTTTTTCACTTTCTTTCTTAATTTTTTTTTTAATTAGAGTTTACTTCCACAAAAGGATTAATATGGAAAAATGTTTGCACGTGTAAAATCTATATGACAATCCCTACCATCTGGGTGGGTGGGGAGTAAGTGGTGGGAAAGGAGGAAGGAATTCAAGACTCAATATTCTTTGAAAAATATTTGAAACTATTTTTACATGTAATTTCAGAAAAAATAAAATAAATATACAAAGGGAAGCACCTACTTCCCAGGGTCGTCATGAGGATTAAATGAGATAATATTTGTAATAGTCTCCTTGCAGTTAGTCATTCTCATTCCCCCAGCTATTGTTCCCACTAAGACCACCACTCGTCAAAGTCTTGGAATTTAAATGATTAGAGTCCCTCGCCTGAGCCCAATGGAGAATCCCACTCTGTCCTCAGTGATATCTCCCAAGTTTTGAATGACTGCACCACAGAAAGTTTGTGATAACTTCTCTTTCCCCAACTTCAACCTCACTTCCTAGAAGCCAGTGCTGGGGTAGGGATTACAAGGCACTTGGACGTTATAAGTGAATCAGTTTCCCAAATGTTCCAGATTTTGCTTCCTGAAGCTGAGGTCACCTTTGATTTGCCCTGCCTCTTACCTTTTCCTTTCCATTTCTACCTATAGTCATTTGGGGAAAGAAGGTCAAAGGGAGTGGGAACCAGTGTGTACATCTGCCAAAAAGTTTACACTGATATTAGTATTGCAATAAAGGGGGGAGAAATCCAAGTAAAAAAAAAAACAGGAAAAAGATTTGTTTCATGCCCACATAACAAGTAGGCTGTCTGATAAAGCTGCTGCAGTGATATTCCTAAAGCACAGAACTATTTATGTCATTCTCCTACAGAACTACTTCTAGTGTCTCCCTACTTTCTGGAGGATCACACACAAATTTCCTCTGTTAGGCACATAAAATCCTTCACAGTCTAGCTCCAAGTTATCTTTCCAGGAATAAGATACATTATTCATTTTCCTTCTTGTTCTCTTTGGATGAATCAAATTAGCCTTTTTGTTGTTCCTTATCCATACCATTCTCATTTTCCATCTCTGGACCTTTGCCCAGGCTATTCCCAAGGCCAGGAGCACATCCCCCTTTCATCTCTCCCTTATGAGATCCCTGTATTCCTTCAAGACTCAGCTAAGCACCATCTCTTCCAGGAAACCTTTTTTTAAATTTCCTGAACTGTTAGTACACTTCCCCCAATTAAAAAAAATGATTTTTATATATTCATATGCATATATACCATCTCCTCCTATAGAATGTAAGCTCCTTAAGGTCAGGGACTATGTCATTTTTGTCTTTCTATCCTCTGCAAAATGACCAGTACACATAATGAATACGTACTGATTGATATGATGATGATGATAATAATAGTTCATACTTATGTAGCATTTTAAAAAGACTTAGAAAATACTTTTTTACATACCTCTTTAAAGTAAATAGGGCAAATATTATGAACCATCTTTTATAGCTTGGGAAACTGAAATTTGGAGAAGTTAATTTACTCACTTGTGGTTATAAGGAAAATAGGTTTTCATGGAATGGATTAAGGGTAGAAATTGACCTTGGATGTCATCTTGTTCAATCCTTTCCATTCACAGAGGAGGAGACTAAAGCCCAAAAAAGGTAACTTGATTTGCCCAAAGAAACATACATGCTGGGAGTTGTCAAAGACCATGCTGTTTGACACGGTCCACGTGGAAACCGGGGACTGCAAAGCACCCCCCAGGAAGGATGGAAACACCCATTGAAACCCCCCTACATGACTTTCAATATTAACTTCCTCTTATTATTGGAATTGCTATGGTTATTATTCTTACATAGCCCTAGGAAAAATAGATGAGAGCAACATGCTTGCAGGATTAATACAGATGTCCCACTCTGTTCCCCTAGGATATTACTAGGAGAGCCCACTTACAAAATTAAACCTAAGGATTCTTATATACCCACTTAGATAGGACTTTCTTTTCTAGGCATAAAAACTTCTGGCAAATCTGTGCTCTGAATTCCCTAACCTATATCTGGGTCATATTGATTCTACCCACTGATCCTGCCCTTAGCAACAGTGTTTTGTTGACTATCTCCCTAGGCTTCCTGTCTGTTGTTAGGTTCCATGGAAACATGTATGTTGAGAATGAAACTGTGTGCCAAATAGATGTGTGATCATGAGGGTCAGGCCTCAGCCAAGGTGGAGCAGTTTATCCTGTGAAACCTGTGTTATGGGTTGAATGTGAAAGCTGTGTCCCATCCATCATTTCGCTGACCCTGTCCCACCTCCAAGACCCCATCCCCAGTGGGAGGCTGGTCCACCCCACAGCATATACAGAGGCAAGTTTTGAACCCAAAGTACTGAGCTAGGTTTAAAATGCAAGTGCTCTGATTCTAAGGACAATACTTTTTCTACACAGCCATGGCACCTGAATTCTACTTCCAAAACTGTGATAGTATTTAGGCCAAATCCCATTGTGACAAAAATAATGAAAAGATCAACCTTGGTACATCCAAATTATCTTTTTGGCCAAAGGTTCTCATATTTCAAATAAAAGTTGACACAAAGCAATGACAGTGTGACAAATGAACATGAAATTCATTAAAATGAGATTATAACCTTTTTTTTTTCAAGCTCTTGTGAGTTTTAATTTATTTGAAGGAAAAGGACCTATGTGTTAAAATATTTATAGCAGCTCTTTTCATGGTGGCAAAGTACTGGAAACTGAAGGAATGTCCATCAATTGGGGAATGACTGAACAAGTTGTGATATTGATTGTGATGATATACTATTGTGCCATAAGAAATGACAAATAGGATGATCATTAAAAAAAAAAAAAGAAACCTGGGCTTATACGAAGTGATGCAAAGGGAAGTGAGCAAACCAAGAGAATACTATACACAGCAAGAGCAATAATATAAAGTGATCAATTGTGAATGACTTAACTATTATCAGCAATGCAAGGACTCCAGACAATTCTAAGAGACTCGTGATGAAAAAGACTATTCACCCCACAGAAGGAACTGATGGAATATGAATGCAGAATGAAGCATACCATTCTTCACTTTATTTCCTTTGTGAGTTTTTTCTTTTATGTTATCTCTCTCCTTCCACAACATGATGAATGTGGAAATATGTATTCCATAATAGCACATGGATAACCTATATCATATTACCTGCCATCTCAGGGAGAGGGAGGAGAGAACATGGATTGCAAAATGTCAGAAAATGATGATTAAATATTGTATCTATGTGTAATTTGGGAAAATTATGATAAAAAACAAATTAATTAAAAAAGAAAAATAGAGGACAGTTTAATGAGAGTATCAGAAAAAAATGGAAGGTAGTATTTCTCTCAGGTCTTAGTATGTAGGACAGACAGAAGTAACATGGCAGCTTCATTATTTGCTTATGGACATACCTGCTAACACTGCCATGTTCAGCAACATCATCGTACAGCTCCTGATCATCTTCCATGAGTTTTGATGGAAGAGTACTCATTGAATTTTTCTTTCTTTTTAAGGAATCATAGTCGATCTCCACTGCTGTTGTTTTAATATAGCCATCTACAGGTTTGGGGAAAAATGTTTGAGAAACCACAGATTAGAAAATGATATGCTTTCTGTACCACATCTCTTGTTTGTATCACTCCAGCTTTTCTTTGTAATTCTCTTTTAAACATATCCTTTGTATTGCTCTCTTTTTGATAATTCAAACTCTGTCCTACTGAAATTCGGTTAATTCCAAGATAAGTTGCCTGTCCTATGAAGTACTAAGTGTGCTACATTTTTATCTAGCATTGTATTTTTTATATTAAAAAATTAATCATGTAAATGATGTAAAAATATTCAAGATCTAGCAGTCCAACTCCTTTATTTTATATACAAGAAACCAGGTTGAGGGCAATTAAATGCTTTGCTTAAGATCACACAGGTAGTAAGTACCAGAAGTGGGTTTTCTGACCCCAGAACCAATGTTGTTCTCATTATACCATGCTGCCTCCTGACCTAGCAAAGGCTTAGAGCCTAAGGAAGTTAGTGTCAAGTGGACAGGATGACAGAAAAAGCATGGAGCAATGTATAGGGGAATGGCCCCCAAATCAGAAAGCCCTGGGTTCAAATCCCACTTCTGGCACATTCTGGCAATGTGACTCTGGTTGTCACTTAACCTTTTAGTTCACTTGGCAACTTTCTAAGGCTCTAAGTTGTGAAAGATATGTTTCTCTGAAAGGTTTGCAGAAGTCCTTCATTAGGTGTTCCCTAAATGGATGAAATCGCAAGTTGTTTCCCTACTCCCTCTATTCACAAGAAGAGAGGACATAGTTTATCCACAAAATATTCATAATGGCATTATTTTTAATACTTCAAAAATTTTTGAAAACAAAAACAAAAAAACCCACATGCCCAAAGATTGAGGAATGATTCAATAACTTGTGATACATGACTAGAACTGGATATAAAATTGGAGCTCTAAAGAATGACTAATATGCAAAGTGCAAACAAGAACAGTTTACCCAGTATGGTGCAATGAAGGGGAAAAAAAGCAGAACCAAAAGAACAATAATATAAGCACAACATTTTGATGACAAAGAGAAACTTTAAACTCACATGTGCCTCTGGAAGTTCTGCCTAACCATTTTCCTTCAGGGTTGTCCGTGATACGAATTATTTCAATTTCCTCTCCTTGTTTGACACTTAGCTCGTTCTTCCCTCCTTTGACGTCACAGCAAGCCTTAGCTTGATGGAGGACTTGAATAGGTCCTGTTAGCTTTGAGGAGCAAGAAATAGCATATTATCTATACATTCTTTTAGACTATAGAGCTTTAAGTAATTCAAATTAATCTGAGGAAGAGGAATAATCACCAAACTCCTTATTATCCTGTCTACCATACCTGATCTACTTGTATAAGGTTGATAACCAGAAGTCTTGTCTAATGGACATTTAGAGTACAGAAATAGGGATTGGAACAGGATGTAAATGGCCCAAAGAATAAGGACATATTGCTAGTGCCTGAAAGAAACCTATTAGTCCTAAGGATTCTGCCTAGTAGGCTAGCAATCAATTAATAACAAAAACTGTGTATTTAAAAATCTAATGAGTACGCTGTAAGGAATGATGAACAGGATGATTTCAGAAAGAGCTGGAAAGACCTTCATGAACGGATGCAGAAGGAAATAAGCAGAACCAAGAGAACACAGTACATAGTAACAACAATATTGTGAAGTGATCAAATGTGCAAAACTTAGCTACTCTTAGCAATGCAATGATCTAGAAAAATTCTGAGGGACTTAGGACAAAAAATGCTATCAATTCCAGAGAATGCAGTTGAAAGCATAAGATTTATCAATTACTTACTTGTGTTTGTGTTTGGGGGTTTTGGTTTTATAATATTATTCACTTATAAAAATGAATAATACAGATAAAAAAGTAAATTTAATATAAAAAATCTAATGAGCATCTGCTCTACAGGATGTTCCCAAAGTCCTACTTCAGTTTTAAGCTTCAATAACTAAAAATTGCACAAGACTTTTGGGATACCCCACATATAAAGCATGAAAGGCTTCATGGGAATTTGTCTGACTTGCTTTCAGAAGGAAGCTTATGCTTCACTAAATGATCAGCCAATTACTTTATTGCCTCCCTAGAGAACTGAAAATATTAGAGGAAAACCAGGCTAAGCAAAGAGGAATGGTTCTCTTGCTAAGGTTGACAACTGTTCAGAAAAGATAAGTCACTCTCCTCCATCTCTAAGCTTGAAACGCAGACATCTATTAGTATCTTTAGAAGCTCAATGCCATTCTGCCAGCATTAGTTTGACTGAGTAAAATTTTAAAATTATGCCTATCTGAAGAATTTCCCAATATGTCAGTATCTGTGGTGAGTTTTGTGGTAAAATGAAGATCTAGTTTTCAGTTTGAATCATCACATCCTATTTTATTTGGTCAAACCAAGATTATAGAAGCAATACAGTATTCAGTTATTAGATATCAGAGCAGGTCAGGAACACAGACAGAAGGGGTGAAAGTTAAAAGAACATAGAGAAAGGCAGAGGTGAAATAAAACATTAGGTCAGGAATGTTGAAAGACAAATCATAGATTAAAGAGAATGAAGTGGGGACAATTATTAGAATCCATAGCATAGGAAGAGTGCTAAGTTCAGGAATCTGGGTAAAGAAAGTCAAGATATTATTGCTGAGATCATAGCTCTTGAACTAGAAGGAACCTTAGAGATCAACTTGTCCATATTCTTCATTTCTCAAATGAGGAAACTGAGGCTGATGAAGATACAATGACTTATTCAAGGTCACAAAGGTAGAAAGTCACAGATTTGGGACTTGAGTTCTATACTCCAACTCCAGAGCTCTTGAAAATTATTTTGAGATATGGTTCAGTTCAGTTCTCCTACTTAATTCTTCTCAGAGCAAATATGGAACTTAGGATGTGGATGAACTCGAGTTCCCATATATGGGCATATGTTAAAGACCCCACAATGGGAGATTCTGACTTTCCTATTTCACTCAGATTAAAAACCTGTTAAAAACTTCTTCTGGAGAAGCTACCATGCTAAAGTTGCCGTTTCATCTCCTTAGATGGATCTGTGTTCTTATCAATTGAGGAGTTTCCTCCAGTAAAGTATCTCACAACCCCATCTATGCTTTTATCTATTCAGATTTCCTTAAATCTAAGCATGCCTACATTAGGAAGGGATATATCACCAAGAATGATTATTGAGGCCACTTTTTTCAGAATGTGATCATTATTAAAGCATATAATTTTCACTTATGTTTATTTGGGTTTTTCTTTTGGGGTTTTTTATTATTCTCTTACAAAAATAAACAATATGGAAATATGTTTTGCATGATGATACATGTATAACCCAGACTGAATTGCTTGTCAACTCTGTGAGGGGGGAAGGAAAGGGTGCAGGAAGATAATTTGGAACACATAACTTCAGAAAAGCTATGTGGAAATTTATTACATGTAATTGGTCAAATAAAATATCTTTGCCAGATAAAGAATATTATCATCAGTCCGTTTTAGTTATAGTACTTCTTTAGAAGTTGAGCTTAAGCACTTAAGCTACGGTGAAAAACAAATCTTTTTCCCAAGCACCAAATAGTGAACTTACTTTGAACTTTTTCTTGATCTCTTGTTCCTTTTTTTCTTTCTCTTTCTGTTCTTTCTTCTCTTGCTCTAGTCTTTTCTTCTCTTCTTTATCTTTCTTCTTCTCTCGTTCTTTTGTTGCTTCTCTGCAAATAAGAGATATTTTTGTATTGCATTCATGGGTACTGATTGACTAACCATCACTAGCTAAAACTTTTCTACCCACAACTGAAGAGGTTATTTGCATCATGGTTACTGGAAATTAATTCAAGTTGGAGTCAACCAACTACATACTAAAGACTGTCAGTCTGGTGGTGTGACTTCTGGAGGATTTCTGCCGGAAAAGAGGTACAGAGTTGAAGGCTCCCTTAAAATAAAATCATATATAGGATCACAGATCTAGAGTTGGAAGGGACTTCAGGGGTCAGTTTGTCTGATCCCATCACTTTTACTGATGAGGAAACTAAATCCCAATGAAGTCAAGTGACCTATCCCAAATCACACTGGTATGAAATGTTTGGGAAGGATTGAAGGCCAATTCCTCTGACTCAGAACCAGGGTTCTTTTTACTATGCTGGTTGAGAACTACTTGGCCAGTAGACTGAGGCTACTTTAGGAACTGTTCCTTCTCTTTCTCATGACAGATAGATGACTGAAAGCTACGAGGACCAGGCTTTCTAACTTCTCCAGAAATCTTGTGTCAGGCTTTAATAGACTAAACAAAAAGGGCACCTACATTTAAGATAACTTAAGAGGACATACCACTTTAATTCAATTATTTTTCAAGAAACATTTCTTATTGTCCTATAATTTCATTGGGGAATCAATAAAGTTTACTTTTCAGTGCACAGCAAGCTGGTCCCTTGATTCTTTATAGAAGCCTGCAAGCCTCATGTGGCCAACAAAACTCTAGAGTGGGCCAGAATCAGATTAAAATGTAATTGGGAAATGTTTTATAAAATAAATAAAAATACAATCATGTTAATTTGTGGATTTCTAAGTCAGTATGTGGCCCCTAGGGGTAAGTTTCTATTTAACATCAAATATTTAAGGTATTTCTCATAGCATCTCTCCAAGATAAACCATTCACCAATGAGGAAAATTGGACACAAATAGATTGAGATATGTTCCCAGAGAGTAAATGACAAAAATACTGACTTTTTGATTCCTGAGTCTATGATTTACGTACTAGTCCACATGCCCTCCCATTCAGCTCACACACATTTTTTTTTAATGTACCCTTCCTTAGAGAAGCATTGCTTTCCTGGTATTTAGGGATTCCTGATGTGATTATTATAACCCTCATGACTCCAGTCCATTTTGAGTTGAAGGTCATTTGAACAATTTGGATTTCTAGTGTAGTTACTCCATGTTTCCTAACACAGATGTTCCATTAATCTTTTTTTAAAAGAATTATATATAGAAAAATATAGCTCTCACATGTCTTCATATGTTTCTCCATCGCTTTCTTGATCCTATAAGAAAAAAATGGCTAGTGGTAAGGTTTTACTGATTTCAAGAGAGGGAAAACCAGATGTTATATGAGTTAAAAACATTGTGACTCACACAAGGAGCATAAGAATGAAAGCCTTGCTAAAAGTACTTTTTACGTGAGCTAGAATAGAAATAGCAAACACCGAAAGAATCTTGCCTCTCCTAATCTCCGCAACAAGAGAATATAAAAGTTGGAGTTCTAAATCTTTGAGATTCTTTGGAAGAGAAATAAAAATGGAAAATACTCAGTCCCTTACTCATTGGTCTCCTGTCTTTGGATAGTAGCAACTTGAGAAAATAACCACTTTACTTCAAAATTCTAATGATTAAACATTTTGCTAACTAAGATTGTATTTATTCAGAAAAAATTAAAAGCATATAAATAAAAAAGTGAATGATTTATTTAAAAAAATAATAGCTCCTCTAATGGGGGAAAGGGAGGATGAGAGTTAACTAGATATTTTAATGTAAGAAAAAACAAATTAATAAATTGTAATTTTAAAAATGAGCAAATGAACTGACCTCATCTGGATTTCCAAGATCTAGAAACAAACAAGAAATTAACAAAGTTTTAATTTTTGGTTTTGAGAAAACTGTCACTTTTTTCACTAATAGTTGTAACTTGGTACTATTCAAGCTTCTTTCTAAAGAAATTGGGTATTTTGCCTGCAAATGGTTGAATGAGAAAATAGAAATACATGACAAGCTATGTGTTAGAGAACTTTATTTTATGATTTCATGAACATTTGAATTGACATAAAGCCAGTTATAGGGACCTCCATGAAAGAAACCAACAAGTAAAAAGATCCGATACTTTCTCCTTTAAAAGGCAGGTAAATTCAACATTTTGTGAGCTAATGTGGAGCACATGTGTTGGAACATATTTACTCTGATTAATTAAAATGATAACCTGTGTCCATAAGTTTATCAAGCTTAAAAGTTCTATGTGAATATCACATGTATAATATAGATATATCCATGTGTGTATATATATAGAAATGTCCAAATATATCTATATAAAAGACATTTTTTCTTTCTATACCTTACATGATATAAACCTACTTTTATGAATCAAAAGTAACAAGAGATGGACAACATTTTCTGATTTGCCAGGTGATTGATTAGACATAGCCCCAGGTTAGTATAACATATTAAAAACTGAAAGGATGTCCATCAGTTGGAGAATGGCTGAAAAAATTGTGATATATGATAGTAATGGAATGCTATTCAATAAGAAATGACAAGCAAGATGATCATGAAAACCTGGAAAGACTTATATGAGGTGATACAAGGCAAAACAAGCAGAACCAGACAAACATTATACAGAGTAACACAATATTGTATTATAATTAACTGTGAATGAATGACTTAACTATTATCACAAGGCATGGTTCCAGGTCAACTCCAAGGGACTCATGAAGAAAAAGGATATCAGTCACCACAGAAGGAACAGACTGGGTCTGCATGCAGACTGAAACATCCCATTTTCGCTTTTTTGGTCTATGAATTTTTCTCAAATGTAAGCAATTTGTGTATTGTTTCACATGACAAATAGGGAAATGTGTATTATATGATAATACATATACAATCTATGTCAAATTATTTGTCTTCTTAGGGAAGATAGAGGGGTAAGAGAGGGAGAAAAAGAATGAGATACATTTTGGACATAGATAATGGGACAGTGTTTTTCTTAGATAAGCATCTTATTATAACTTATGCATTTATAACAAGTCATATATATTATATTCTTGTTATGCTATATATTAGGCTATCTATATATATATAAATTAAATAGTGACTCAAAAATGTATTTTACCATTGGATTGCATATCAACATCATCATAATTTTCTTCATTTGTTAGACTCCTGAAAACAAGAAAGAGGAAAAAAATGAAAATAGAATAGCTTCTCACTATACAAATGAATTTATATATGTGTGTGTATATCTATATGTGTGTGTACATATATACATATGACATATGTGGGTATGGAACACTATAGGTTACTAACTAGCATTGATTTCCCAACTATATGACTTAGAATGAAATTTGTATAACACATAATGGCCACTTCAATGAATTCATGATTTCATTAGTATCTTTCCTATGTTCACCAGTATAGATCCAAATCTTCCTTATCCTGCCTAATGGACAGTTTTAATTGCATGTTCTGTGGGCATGTCAAATGCAAAGTGACCAAAGTAGAACTTAGAACCTCTTAAACTCATCCTTTTTCCTGCTTTCCCTATTTTTTCCCCCTGAGGATATCATCATCTTAACAAGACATTGTGGTCATCAACCTCAGAGTTACCTTTGACTCTTTCCTCTACCTCAACCATCATCTCTACCAGATCTTGTAAATTCCAACCTCTATAATTCTCCCCTCTTTTATTCACTCATCAAAACCATCCACTCTCAGTCTTTTTCACCTCGAATATTGCAATACCCTCTTAATTGTTGTCCTTGCATGCTTTTTAATCTATCCTTGTTCCTAAATTCTTACCATGTCACTCTTTTATTCAAGAAACAACAATGACTCCCTGTTATCCTTTGAATTAAATACAAATTCCTCTAGTTGGCATTTGAAGCCCTTCCCTACTGGGCTCCAACATTTTTCTATGCACATTACACATTACTTCCAGGTTCTTATCTTCATGCCTTTGCTTAGGCTATCTCCCATGCCCAGAACACTCTTCCTCCTCACCTCTGCCCTTACAATATCTGTTTTTCTTTAGATATCATCTCAAGTGCCAACTCTTTCCTGATGGCTTTCCCAGGCACAGTTCTCCACCATACTTCTTAGTACTTCTACCCTCTCAAAACTGCCTTTTATTCATTTTGTATGTGTGAATATAAATCTCTCTCTCTCTCTCTCTCTCTCTCTGTCTCTCTCTCTCTCTCTCTTCCTCTCTGTCTCTCTGTCTCCCTCTCTGTCTGTCTCTGTCTCTCTCTCTCCCCCTCTCTCTCATCTATCCATCCATCTATCTATCCATCCAATCTAATCTATCTATCTATCTATCTATCTATCTATCTATCTATCTATCTATCTATCTATCTATCTATCTATCCATCTATCCATCTATCTAGGTATCTCTTCAATATCTCAGAGGTTAGGGTCACAATGTCCCCTAGGTCCTGGAAACTCCATATAAAATGTTTTGGCTCTCTCTTTGTACCAGAGAAGGTCTGGATTTTGTCTTTTTTCTTTTACAGTGTGTTTATAGTAAAAGAAAGTATGCATATTTATGCTATTGAATATGTTGATATTATAAAATGACTCATATTTTACGTATTTCTGAATTTCTAAACATTTTTATGTGTTGTTTGCAGGCCTTTGCATGTCATCTGTAGCCTCTCCAGAACTGACCCCAAATTCCCATTTAATTTCTTATGCCAATTTGTGACATATTGAAACTATGATGGGGAAAGTCATCCCAGTTGAATGTAAACTCCTTGAAGGCAGAAGTAGGTTCATTTTTGTCACTTTATTGCCAGAATCTAGCATAAAATGCTTAGCATATAGGCATTGATTGATTAATCTCCTGTATTTCCTGTCTGGATCTTCAATGGATATCAAAATAACAAAAAGTAAGAACAAAAAATGAAAAAAATTGAGGACATGTCACACCTGTCCACTTATGGCTGAAATATCTATTGTAGCTATGGTAAACAGTCCTGAAGAGGAGAACTATGTTTTCTTTTGTCAAAGATAAGTGGACTAAAACAACCAACTGACTACTCAGCAGTAAGTACCTTCATCTGGTGAAGATTGTTAGCTGGAACTCTTAAATAATCAAGGAACTCATTTAAGAGGTGAGGTGGCACAATAAATTGGAATAGTAGTCCTGGACTCAGGAAGATCAGAATTTCAAATCCAGCTACAGAATTATCAAGAGTACTAAAGAATTTTGTCAGCTAGTCGGAGCAGTGGATGGAGCACTAGCATTGAACTTGGAATCAGGAAGACTCATCTTTGTGAGTTCAACATTGGTCTCCAACACTTGCTAGCTGTGTGATGCTGGGCAAGTCATTTAACCTTGTTTGCCTCAGTTTCCTCACCTATCAAATAAGATGGAAAAGGAAATGGCCAATAACTCCAGTATCTTTGCCAAGAAAACCCCAAATGGGGTCATAGAGAGACTGACAATAACAACAATTTTAGAATTTGCTTTTAGAGACCACCGGAGAACTTTTTGTCTGGTCATCAAACTCTTTGGTTTGTCTTTTTCTTCTTACCTAGAGGCTGCATCAAGATCAAGAGCCCCATAGGCAGGATGGAGAATCCCTTGGGCACTGAGGATGGAGAGTCCCTTCAGGATTACTATCTAAGTGAAAAGCTAGTTGTCTACCAGCAGGAGAATATAATGAATGATCCACAAGGTAAAAAAAGCCTGGGTCATCTCTGAAAAAAGCCAATGCTTAAAAACCATTAAAAATAGCTTCCTGTTTGTCCTGTTTGGGAACAAGACACATATTGCTTACCCTAAAGAAAATTCATGGAGATATGTTATATGATAATATATGTACAACCTATATCATATTGCCTGCCTTCTTGGGAAGAGGGAGGGAAAAAATGAGACAGATTTTTGGACAGAGCTAATGTGAACATTTGTGCATTACGTATTTGTAATAATCATATGTATTATGTTATGTTACATATTTTATCATGTTATATATATTAAAAATAAATGGTAACACACAAAATCCCTTCCAAAAGCCCTTTTTCCTAGGGCCCCTAGGTACCATTGTAGATAGAGCACTACTCTGGGAGTTTGGAGGACATGGGTTCAAATCTGGCCTCAGATACTTCTTAGCTATGTGACCCTAGACAAGTCACTTAACCCTGAATGTAACTCTTCTGTCTTAGAATTGATACTAAGACAGAAAGTAAGAGTTAAAAAAAACTTTCCTCTTTCCCCCATATTTCCCTACCCAAAGTTATGCAGCATGGGATGTTTAAATCTAAAGGGGTACTTAGATGGACTTTGCTACAAGTAGCAATGCAACAAGCCAGGACTCCTGAAGGACTTATGGGAAAGAATGCTAACTACATTGAGAGAAAGAACTATGGGAGTAGAAATGCAAAAGAAAAACATATGACATCACTTATCACATGTATGTATGGGTATGTGATTTGGGGTTTGGGCTTTAAAATATCACTCTATACTAAAGAAGAATAATATGGAAGTAGGTATCAAGGAATAACATTTGTACAACCCAGTGGAATTGCTTGCCAGCTCTGGGAGGGGGGAGATAAAAAGGGAGGGAAAGAAAATGAATCATGAAACATGGAAAATTATTTAAAAATAAAAAAAATAAAGGAGTGCTTTCAATAGAAATAAAAAAGAGCAGAACAACAATAACAAAGTGATGGATGGAGGTTTTCAGTGGAGAAAACTAGCAACCAAATTTTAGTTTTGTTATCATTCTTTCATAACTTTCACATAAGTACCATGCTATGCTTCATGCTGAAGTTGCTTTAGGCACGATCCATATTGCTACCCATGGTTCTCTGTTTTGGTTTCTCTGCAAATATCTACTATGGTAAAGATATGTACTTGAGGACCCAATTATCTTTTGGTCACTAGATGGGGAAACAATATGCTTGGAAAAGTGACATTTTATGGAGATTATCCTTGCTCTGCTTGCTCCAAAGGATAGAAGTAAGCATGATGGGCTGAACCTACAATGAGGGAGATTGGGGATTGATGTAAAGAAATAACTTCCCAGCAACTGCATCTATCCAAAAGTGGGTAGAAGGCATCAATGATGCATTATTGTATATTCTCTACATATGTTTCACTGGCATATTGCCACCGTTAAAAGGACAGGGACTGTAATCTAAACTTAGTATCTTCCTCATTTGAAAGAAAAATGTTCTTCACAGAACAGGTGCTTATACATTACTTGAATTGGAGGGAGGAAAAAAGGGAAAAGAAGAAAGAGAAAAAAGAAATAATATTTCGCATCTTAGTTTCGGTTACCTCTCATTTTCATTCTGAAATATTCCCACTTCTAATCCCCTGAATTTATTTAATGTTAACCTGTCTTAAAAACTATCCCTTTGTGATGTTCTAAATTTTCAAATATGTTTTCAAGTTTCTTAAAAGAAGTATTCAGTTGTCATTATGTTTTGACTTTGGGAATTCTGGGAAGATCTCATGACCCCCAAATTCCCACTATCTTTTTTGATTGCTGATGATTGAGACACTTCCCACCCCAGTTAGAACTCCATTCCTTTGTTTTATACAAGGATTGTGCATTCCATTTAAAATGCAAATACTCCTGTCAGTTGTAATATTTTAATCTTTTGTATCATTTTAACTTGTTTAGAGGAGTTGTGTGCACAGGGGAGAGACCTCTGGGTTTGGAGTTTGGAAGATCCAAGTTTAAATTTACTTACTGGCTATGTGATCCTGGTCAAGTCAATTAACTTCAATTTGCCTCAATTTCCTCTACTGTAAAATGGTGATTATAAAAGTATTGTCATAGGGATAAAATGGGATATTTATTTTTTAAAGCATTTAGCACAGTATCTGGCACATAGTAGGTATTATATAAATGCTCATTCCTTCCTTTTCTCCTAATATTAGAAATCAACAGCCTGATTAGTAGTAGAATAAAGGTATATTGATGTTGGAGACTGCCAATTTGGTATTTATGCCTAGCACAGTCCTTGTCACATAGTAAATCCAAGTATCCCTTCCACATGATGACTTTTCTCATGATGGTTTTGATAAAGAGGGAGCCAGCATAAGACATTGAATGAGAATTTGGGGGGAGTTTTGAGGTAGTCGCAGATAACATGCAAAGGCAGAGATGACACAGAACAAGTTTGGAAACTCAAAAAGGCAGAAAATATATGTCTAGTGTTATATAATATCGACATATTTTATCTTGTAATACCATAAAGATACACAATTTCTTTTTTAAAGTTAAAACAAGGAAAAAGTTAAAGTTTGTGAAAAGACCATGAAAGCCAAAATATTTTCTGTGGATGTTCCAGATTGTGGGGGCACTGTACTCCTAGCCCCAGGGAAACAGAAGGAATATCTGTACATAATAAATGCTTACTGATTGATAAGAGTCACTAGCTAGAACCTTTATCAAAGAACAAGTTTTGAGAGACTGTAGAGAGATCTTGAGGTCCAGATAACGCATGTTATTAAATGGGAGAAAGGCACAGAAAGAGAACAATTAAGGAATCACATTTAAAGTCTTTTAAGGTCACAAAACACTTTTTTTTCATAATAAACATAAGGAAGAGGGTATATTATTACTCCCATTTTACAGATGAGGAAACTGATGTTCAAAAAAGTAGAACATGCAAGGTCATTCAGCTAGTAAAACTGGCAGAACTGCGACTGAATTCTAGGTCCTCTGATTCCAGTTCTGGTATTCTTTCACCAGATTTCACCCCATAGACCTTCAGGCAACTTTACAATTTTGACTAAGGCTTATCTTATTTACTTCAGGGTTAGGTGAAAATCTATCTAGATATTTTTTTTCCTGATACTAAGACTACCTGAGGTAGCAGAAAAATACATAGGACAGAGCAGGTTTTGGAGCCAGGAAGTTGTTGTTTAGTCATTTTCAGTCTTGTCTGACTCTCTGTGACTTGGCAAAGATACTGGAGTGGTTTAAAATTTCCTTCTCCAGCTTATTTAATAGATGAGGAAACTGAGGCAAACAGGGTTAAGTGACTTGCCCATAGCTAGTTCCATAGCTAGGAAATGTCACAGCTAGTAAAAGTCTGAGTCTGGATTTGAACTCAAACCTTCTGAACTCCAGGCTTAGTGCTCTATCCACTGCACCACTTAGCTGCCCACCGTACCATCTAGCTTCCTGGGATGCAGGAAGATCTGGGTTCAAATCCTGCCTCTGACACATTCTGACTATGTGACCTTGGACAGGACACTTTATGTCTCAGTAACTCAAAGGTTCAATAACTTAAATTTTTTTAAAATAATTCATTTCCTTTGTAAGCCTGTGAATTTTATTTTTGTCCATTTAAAAACATTCAGAGAAGCGTCTATAGGTTGCACAAGACTGCCAAAGGTATGGTGGTAAAAGTTTAACAATTGACTCTCCAAAAAAATGTACACATGAAATAGTTTAAAGTTTAATCTGAAATATGAAAAATTTTTTCAGTATCAAGTCCAGACAATGGACAATTCATTAATCCCAATATTATACCATTTTCATATTTTTGAGGCTTATGCCAAAAATTAATTATCAGCTCACTATAGTTTATAAAGGGCCACTAAATGGTTCAGTTCTTAGTCAGGAAGACCTGAGTTCAAACCCAGCCACAGACATTTCCTAGCTGTGTGTCACCAAGGAAGTCACCTAACCCTGCTAGCCTCAGATTCCTTGGCTATAAAATTAGGTGGAGAAGGAAATGGCAAACTACTCCAGTATCTTTGTGAAGAAAAGCCTAAATGAGATCACAAAGAGTTGGACACCACTAAAAGGACTCAATAACAACAAAAAGTAGTTGGTGAGTTGGCTCCAGCACATCTCTGGTCCATGATACAAAAAAAGAGTAAGAATTCCTGCTCCAATGTTGCAGAGAAAGTGCTACTCTGGACTGACAGAGGCAATTTCTTTATCTGGGAGTTCCCTACAGGAGAGGTGTCAAGCAAGAAGCTCAAGACCCAGGAGGCTGACAGACCACAAAGCATTCTGACACCATGTTTAGTGTTCACAGGTCACATCTTGGAAGTTTAATTTGACTCAGCCCTGTAAACATAACCCAGTGTGGATACAGAACGGACTGAGAAACAGATGGAACTTTCTAGTTTCTGTGGGTGGCAGTACATGGGTGTTTTGAGTTGGTGAGGAAAAAATAATTATCTGGTTAATTCCAATTATGTGGAGATTCTGACACCTATTAGTTGCGTGGTTATGGCAACTCGCCCACTTTTCTAAGTTTTAATTTCTGAAGGAATGGCTGGATGTACAGTGAATAGAGCAACTGGCCAGGAGTAGGGAAGACTCATCTTCCTCAGTTTAAATCTGACCTCAGACATATCAGGATTTTTGAGGGCTGCCATTTTACACAGTTGGTGTGCAATCCAATAAACCCTCCACATCTTCATCTCCCATTTTTCCTGTGAAATTGTATCCACATGCCTCCATTAAATTTTATTGCATTAAATATTATAATTATATATATGTGTGTGTGTGTGTGTGTGTGTGTGTGTGTGTGTGTGTGTGTGTGTGTGTGTATTTCCCCCACCATTCTAGCCCAGGGGTATAGATTTGGGGCCAAATCTGGCCCTCTGTCAATTTTTGTATGGTTCTTGGGGCAAGAATGGCTTTTATACTTTTAAATATGGTTCTTATTAGATCTTAAAGTGAAAAAATGGTTTTTACATTTGTTAGATATAAATGTAAAAACCATTTAAAAATATAGTTTTATTGTACTTAAAATTGTAAAAATCATTTTTGGTTCCTTTACTATACAAAAACAGGTGTCAGTAGGATTTAGCCCTTGGGCAGTAGTAGTTTGCTGTCCTGTGGAGGTTTTTTGGGGGGGATCTTTGTTATCCAATGAGTTAGTTGCAATTTGTTTGTCATCAGCAAATTTGACAAATATGCCATCTATGCCTTTTTCCAAGTCATTTATTTACTCTGGGCATAGGACTAAGGAAAGATTCCTGGAGACCAAGAATAGGTCTTTAGAGAATGTCTCTGGAACCTTTCCTCAATAACTAGTCTTTGAATTTGGTCAAACAGATAGGTCTAAATTCCCTTTTCTGTAATATTTTCTAGCCCATATAACTCTTTTGTCCACGAGTCCATATAAGGGATGATGTCAAGTTCATCTGCTCCTTTAATCTTCTTCCAATTCTCTCCCCATCTTGGTTAATTCCCTCTGGGTGAATTCTAGCTTTATAATGTCACAAAACTGAAAACAATACTCCCGAGATGATCTGAGCATAGCAAAGAACAGAGACAATTACCCTAGAGATTTATATAATCCCAAGGTTACTAATTTGTTGTATATACTGCCTCCATTTTCTCATCACCTTTAACTCTTTTCTACCTGGTTTCCACTCCCACCCCTCTATTGAAGCAATTCTCAGTAAGATCATTAATAACATCCTTATGTCCAAATACCCATAGTCTTTCCCCCGACTCCTCCCCTCCCCTCTTCCTTTCTCTCCTCTCCTCTGTTCCATTCTGTTCTCCTCTCCTCTCCCTCCCTCCCTCCCTCCTCCCCTCCTCTTCTCATCCTCTTGACTTTTCTGTGGTATGTGGTACTTATAGAGCACTTCATTATTCTCCCTTCATTGCTTCTGCAATATGGTATGGCGTTCTTATGGTTCTGGTTCTACCTCTACTCATTTTTACTAGCTCATATTTTTAAATGTCATAAGATTCTAACCTTTACCCTTCTCCCTATGTGTACAATTTCTCTTAATAATATGACCTATTCCCACAGCTTCAATTATCTTTATGAAAATCTGTTTTTCCATACTCCCATGACTAAAGAATTCTATATCAATATTCCATATGCCTGCTGAATATTTCTACTTAAGTATTCTATCAGTACCTCAAATTCAACTTATCTACAACTAAACTTATCCTCTTTCCTAAACCTGCCCTTCTTCCCAACCTCTCTATTTTAATGGCTACCTCTCATCTTTGTAATGTTCCAGGCTTGACATTTTGGAATCAACTTTAACTCTCCCTACATCCTCACCCCATTTATCTAAGCAGTTGTGAAGTCCTGCCATTTTTATCTGTAATCTCTTTCTCTCTCTCCTATCATTGAGTCTCTTCTTTGCTGCTAATGCACTACCATACTTCAAGTTTTCATTTCTTCCTGCTTAGAAGTGCCACCTAACAAGCCTCCATGCTCACCATCCAACCTATCCTCTACAATACTACTCAAAAAATCTTCCTTAAAAATGAGCATGATGGTTTGTTGTTGTTTAGTCTTTTTCACTAATATCCAACTTTCATGATGCCATTTGGGGTTCTTTTGGCAAAGATACTGAAGTAGTTTACTATTTCTTTCTCCAGTTCATTTTACAGATGAGGAAACTGAGGCCAGCATGGTTAAGTGATTTGCCCAGAGTCACGGAGCCAGTAAGTGTCTGAGGCCAGATTTGAACTCAGGAAGCTCAGTCTTCCTGAATTTAGGGCCAGCACTCTTATCTACTGCACCACCTACTTGTCTTGATGAAGCACTTGCTTTCCTTTAAAGTCTCAACTCAGATATTACTTCTTCCATAAAGACTTCCGCTGATTCTTCCAGGTGAAGGGGGACTCTCCCTCTTCAAATTTCTTATACTATGTGGGCAGGACTTTTCCTTTGTACTCTCCTATGTATCATCGCTATTCTTGAAGTGTTCCATTGTTTTCTATTGACTAAATTTTCCTTTCTTAATTTGCCCTCTGCTCCAGTTCTTCTGTTGCCTTCCTTTCAACCTAATTATCCTGCTCTATCATTGGTGTCTGATGAAGAGAAAACTGATGTTCATGCAAATCTAATCTATTCTAAAAATGATCTCTTGGAGACCAAAGATCATACCAGAGACGCAAATGAAAGTTTTCAATGAAGTCAACCATTCTAAAGGTCTAGGAAATCTACATTTTCAATGGATGGTATCTACCCCTAGAAAGCTATGCCACACTTTTTGGGTTTACTCAAAGCACTAGGTGGATGTATTTATTACTTACTTTGGATCAGGAGGAATTTTGATATTTCTAGGAGGTAGACTTGGAACTGGAGGTTGTGTTGGGTAAGGGACTGGAGGGACTGGGGCGACTGGTTGAGTGGTAGGATGTGCTGGTGGAGGTGGTGGTGGTGGTGGTGATGTGGCCCCAGAGTAAGGTGCTGTTCCTTTGCTTGGAGCTGAAATGCAAATACAAATAGTTAAGAGAGGTCTGCAAAACATAAGATCATAGATTTTGGTCAAGAAGAGAATTTACAAATAATTCCATCTGGTCTAATATCATTAATACCAATGATGATACAAAGGTTAAGTAAAGATTACACAGGTGTCAAGTGGCAGAGCTGGGATTTGAACCAAGACTCCAAATCCAGCATTTCCCCTGTATTATACTGACTCATGAGGACTGGTTACTTTTTCTTTTAAACTTTTACCTTCTATCTTAGAAAAAAAATATCTATATACATACATATACATACATATACGTATACACATAATATATATACACATAAGATACACACATATAGTTCTAAGGCAAAAGAACAGAAAGGGCTAGGCAATGGGGGTTAAGTGACTTTCTCAGGGTCATATAAGTAGGAAGTATCTGAGCTCAGATTTGAACTCAGGACTTCCCATCTCTAGGTCTGGTTCTCAATTCACTGAGCTGCCTAGCTGCCCCCTTGGTTACTTTTTAATGTGAAAAAAGTATTTTTAATGTGAACTTGACAAACGTTATCACTATTTTTGACTTTGTCTCATGTACTCCTGCTTCCTAGTTTAGCATACTCTTCTACTCCCATGATCTCATGATCTGCAGCTTTACTTCAGACACAAAGAGATGGCCTTACCCTTCATTTTTTTCCACACACAAGAGTTTCACTTCCACAATCCATACATGAATTTCTTCTACCTGACCATAGCCTTCTGTCCCTTCATCTCTCTCTCTTTCTCTGTCTATCTCCTTCTCTGTCTCTCTCTGTCTCTCTGTCTCTGTCTCTGTCTCTGTCTCTCTCTCTCCCCCTCCCTCTTTCTCTCCCTCTCTCCCTCCCCATCCTATATTTAATCTTAATCCTGGGAGCAACCTTTTGTCCATTCCTGGTTTCCTAGGCCATGACCTCTGCTTTAGCCTCAATTTTCTTCCTTGAACAAATTTGAATCCTTAAGGTGAATTCCTTTCCCTTTTGTATTATTGCTGCTTAGCCCCTTCCAAATTCCAGCCCTAGGTCACTCCCAGCATGGAGTAATCCAGACTTTGCCCAAGTGGTACAAAACACCTCTGGAAGGAGTCACACAAATGGGTTGACTGAGTCTACCATAAATTTAGATTATCCAATCACAATTGCCCCCTTGCTGCTGCATGACAATTCTTTTGCTACTTCCTTATTAATGCCTTCATATTCTTCAAAGTAGCTATTCAAACTCTCTTCTTTCCTCAAGTCACCTACACTACTTATTTCAGTTAGAAAAGTAAGGCTGTTCTTCAGAACCTGCCTCTCCTGCTCAATCTCATATTTCATATCAGCCCTGAATCCACACCACTTCACTCTACATTTTCTTCTCCTTTGCTCAGTCTCAGAAGATAAAGTGGTCCTGCTCACCTACATCAATTCCTCTGCCTATGCCTGTAAAATCACCTTCTTTCCTTCTGTAATCCTCCTCCTAATTTCCTCCTTTTATTGGCTCCTTGACTACAAATATGTTCCCAGCCTTTACAAACTTTTACTTGATTCAACCACATCTTCAAGCCAATCTCTCTTTTCTTTCCCATCTATAAATTATTTTTAAAAAAAAAAAGCCTATAAAAAAGCTGTTCTTGTCTGTACTTTCTCTTCTCAAACTGATTTCTTAATCCCTTGAAACTGGACTTCCAAATCTACCACTCAAGGTTGCCAATGATCTCTTTAATGCCAAATCCAATGACTTTTTCTCAGTCTTCATCATTTTTGACCTTTGTAGCATTTGACACTGACTTCTTCTAGAACCTCTCTTTTCTTTTTCAATTTTTTTTTCATGGTACTGTTCAGTAGTGGTTGCCTTCCTACTTGTTTGGTTAATCTTGCTCCCATGTACTTACTACTCCAGAGTTCTGTACAGAGCTTTCTTCTTTTTCTCAATCTATATATTCTCTCAGTGATGTCATCATCTCCCCTTAGTTTTATCACCTAAATCTGTATCTCCAACTCTCATCTCTTCTAAGCTCCAGGATAGCATCTTCAATTTCTGCTTTTCCCAAAAGCTGTCCTTCCTCCCTACCTTTCCTATTTCTGGTAAGGGCACCACCATTTCTCTAGCCACTCAGGTTTGCAACTCTGAGTTATAATCCACTCTTTACTCTCCTTCACTTCACAGATCTAATGAACTGCCTTCTGGTCAATTCTACCTTCCTAATATCTCTCCTACCCTTTCTTTTCTCTCCACCCAGTTTTAGCCCTCATCATTTCTCTACTGGACTATGGCAATGTCCATGTAGCAGATTGTTTCCACTAAATCCAGTCTTTCTTCACTCCAACCCAACCACCCACGCAGCTACCAAAGTGGTTTTTTCTAAAGCAGAGTTCAGATCTTATCATTCTGACTATATCAGTTCCAGGCACTGAAGACGTTTCAATGATTTCCCAAAGCCTTTTTGATAAAATGCAAACCCTGTAAAATCTGGCTCCAACTTATCTTTCTAGGTTGATTACAATTATTCTTCCTTACTACAGCTTTGTATGTACACAATCTTGGATTTTCTGCCTCCATATCATTACCCAATCTACTCTCCCTGCAAAGTCCAGAATTTCATCTCTCTTCACCTCTACCTCCTGGAACTTCTAGGTCCCTTCAAGGCTCAGATCAGGTTATCCAGGTTGTTCTTGCCTCACCTCAATCTCTTTGTACTGACTTTGTATATAATCTGTATTTGGTTTTTGTTTTATCTATAACATGGCATTTCTCCTTTTCCATTCTTTCTACAGCCCAATAGTGACTAAACTCCTTGAGTCTAGGGATTGTCTTGCTTTTGCATGTTTATTGCCAGTGGCTAGCATAGAAGGTGCTTAATAAATGTTTTTTATTAAATCATTATTCTAAAGATACTATTTTTTGTGATTCAATCTTCATTCTAACATTGCATTAGAACAAAATTTTTCTTATCTGGTATATTATATCATTTTGTGAACTTAGATAATTTTCCCCCTCAGCTTCTCTTTCTATGAAGTTACTTTTTTTTAGCCTATTATTTTATGAAGCTTCATCAACCTTGTGTTAATTTTAGTCATCCTTCTTTGGACCTTTGCAGTTGTTTATGCCTTTCTTGATGTGCATTAACCAGACCACATGTAGGAATAAAAGCAAAGACAGATTAAAGTTTTATTCACTTTTAAGATAATGCTTTCTTTGTTAAAAAATGTTCTTTTGGGGAGAAGCTGGGTAGCTCAGTGAATTGAGAGTCAGGCCTAGAGATGGGAGGCCCTAGGTTCAAATCTGACCTCAGATATTTCCTAGCTGTGTGACCTTGGGCCACTCACTTAACCTTCATTGCCTACAATACACAGCATTGATTCTAAGATGGAAGGTAAGGGTTTTTTTTTAATGTCCTTTTTTGAAAATTCTTAGCATATTATTGACCTTTCTGGTCTCAACAGAAAGCTATAGTTTCTCAAAGAGTGTCCTTTTATAAGAAATGATCTTCCCCTTATCCTCTATCTATTCAATATTTAACACTTGTCCATATTGAAGATCTATCATTTTCCTTGCACTCATACAGGTTTGTGAGATTTTCTTTTTTTATTTCCATATTTATCATTTTTAATATGCAAGAAAAAACTCATAAAGGAAATGAAGTGAAAAATGTATGCTTTGATCTGTATTCAGACTCTATTAATTCCTTCTAAGGTGATAGCATTTTTTTTTAATCATGAATCCCTTGGAGTTGTCTTGAATCCTTGCATTGCTGATAATAATAATAATAATGTCATTTACAGCTGTTCACTGTAGAATATTATTGTTACTGGGTATAATATTCTCCTGGTGCTACTTTGTGAGATTTTCTTATCATTTTCTCCATCAGCTAACATTTTATAACTCAAAAACTTCTTATAAGAAAATGTTAGGGGCAGCTAGGTGGCTCAGGGAATAGAGTCTAGCCAGAAGTAGAAAAATAGGAGGTCGTAGGTTGTAGGTTCAAATTTGGCTTCAGAGACTTCCTAGCTGTGTGCCTCTGGGCAAGTTGGTTAACCGGATTGCTTAGCCCTTATTCCTTTTCTGCCTTAGAAGTTATGGGTTTTAAAAAAAAAAGAAAAAGTGAAAACTTCATTTTATGCCCTTCTTCCAGATCAGTTATCAAAATGTCAAGTAAGACTGACCCAGACAAGCATGAAATCCTGGAGGAACTTGCTACCCTTTTTCCACCCAGAAAATGCCATTTTATTCTGCTTTTGGATCACTCTACTCTTTATTTTCCCCAATTCCATTGTAAACTAAATCTTCTTTTTAGCCCAATTTTGGAAAATTGTCAAAAGAATATTTGAAGTCTTAATGAGATGCCAAAAAAATTGGTTAGATAGACTCTTATTTAAATGCTCCTTCTCTCATTAAGCAGGGCAGTTTGTACACTAAAGCCTTTTTTAGAATTACAATTAAGAGTGAAACTGATTTACCCTGGCAAACTATTTGATCACATTCAACAGTGTTAAAAATATGTGGGCTTATGCAAAAATATCAGATGAAAATATCAGTCTTTTTTTTTCTTTATGAGAACACCTAGTACTTTCAGTTAAACACAATAGTATTTGTTCTGAAAACTCAGTCTGTATTACAGTGTTGGATAATATGATAGTTGGTCGCTCTATTATTCTACAGAAAGAAGATACTGTTTTTGGAGGGAATATAAAGAAGGGCTTAATAATAGTAGCAATTCACATTCCTATACCATGAAAGACATATCACAACAATACTATGAAGTGGTGCAAATTATATTATTCTCATTTTACAGATGAAGAAACTGAGGCTTAGGAAAGTTTAATGCCAAGTGTGAAAACTGAAATTTTAAACTAGTTATGTCTTCTAACTCAAGAGCCACAGTGCAACCCCTTCTGAAAAGAATCGATATTAAATTACCAAAGGAGAATTTTAAAAAATAGAAGACAAAGTTAGAGAGTTGATAAAATGAAATTATGAAACATATGAATTGATATAACTTCATGCACAAAGAAGTGTTCTGGGAAGCTAGTTCCAGTTTTTAAAATCTGTATTTTCCAGTCTGATATAATTTTTAAAAAGATATTGAGGAGAAAATGGCTATTCCAAAATATCTATGTAAAGTTAGCTTTTGATAAAACATCCTCTTATTTGTTACACATTAAATATTACTGATATTTGTTATTTAACCCTTTTATTGATCCAAAGCAAAAAAATGTAACAGCTCCATTAGGCCAGAATCAATGACTATAGCCCAGTTAAATATAGTTTGTTGGGAAAGGGAGCCATGTTTCTGGTAGGCAGAAGCTTAGAGTTATTCTGACAATTGGGTAAATCCACACCAATAGCACCCTTGAGTCTAACGCAGGGATTCTTAGCCTGGAGTACGTGGGCTCAGAGAGATTTTAGAGGGTCCTTGAATTTAGATGGCAAAATAATTGCATTTTTTTAAAGAAACCCTTGGTTTCCTTTGCAACCTCATGTATTTTATTTTAGATCTTTTAAAACTTCATTGTTAGAAAGGGTCCATAGGTCTCACTGGACTGTCAGAGGTCTATGAAACAAAAGAAGCTAAGAAACCCTCATCTAAGAAGATCAGAGAGAGCTGACCTGGGGGATGCCTGGTCTTTTACTTCCTGAGAACCATGGCACTTTCCTGACAACCATCATGAGCATGCATAGATTCTTTTTGGAGAACAGAATTAGGTCAGTGGTTAGCAATGCTACACAAAGAGGAAGGTTCACTTATGCATTTTGTTGTAAATGTGGGTTTTAGGACTGTGGCCAGATACCCAGAAATAGGGAAATGGAGATAGTATTGTGAACTTTAAAATTAAATTATCCTTACAGTATACAACCATAGGAAAATGCATTAGAGTTTAGGCAGAGGCTGATGGGAGAGGTCAAAAAGAAAAGAACCTAAGGAAAAATAATGAAAGGGTTTGACATGGAAGAGCTAAAAAAGAAAGGAAGTTAGAGTCAGCAGCCATGAATACTACTGAGAGAGAGCAAGAGATCCTATGGAGTTAAGGCTAGAGGTTTAGGAGGTGGGAGAGAAGCTAACAGGGGAGGGAGATCAGGAGGTTCTAGATATGGAATCAGGTAAGCAATCAATATTTAATATTTAACTCTTTTAGACATCCTAAGCAAAAGAATGTAGCACTGTTCCTGGGATTCGAGTAGCTTGAGGGAGTCTGGAATTGACCAGGGACAGGGACATATCTGGCTTCTCACAGTAACTTGAGGTTAACACTCTTTCCACTCAAACTGATTTTTGTCTTCCAAGGAGCTGAGTGTAGTGTGTGCTGAAGCTCATCTATTAGAAATGGGATGGGATGTAAAATAGGAATAAAATCTGAGGTTTCAGTTCCCAAGTCAAAGTCTAAAAAGAGACATCCCTTTTTTACTTTGCTGGGTGGAGACAAAAGAGACATGTTTTCACTATGGCATTATCAACCAATTGATCATTAACTTCACTAGAAGAGACTACAGGGATCATCTACTTCAACCTTTTCATTTTATTCAGACCCAGGGAGGTTAAGTGACTTGCCCAAGATCACACAGATAATCAGCATAAGAGGCAGAATAATCAATCTATAAGCATCTATTAAACTCTTAATGTGTGAGACACTGAGGTTATTTATGCAACCCATACTCAAGGTATCTGCCTCAGACTCTTCTTTTTGGTAGAGAGAATACTTCCTTAATGTTCCATTAGTGGTTTCCACTTGGAAATGGTTCCAGGTTCTCTTCAGGGGGAGGTTCTGGGAGGAAGAGAAAAGTCTTAGAGAAGAAGCAGATGTTTAGAGGACCCACGGAACTGTACATCCTCAGATGAAAAACAGAAAATAGAATCTCTCCCCTCCTGAGCTCTTATGAACTCCTCTCTTCATGTAGGCAGGAAGTACTGAGTAACCACTTTCTCCACCAATGAGGAAAGTCTTGTGTCAAGGTTGAGGTCTGGATCCCTACTTGACTAACTAGAGCCCTGACTAATTTTTCAGGAAAATCAAACCAAACCAAACCAAACCAAAAACTATCATCACACCAAAGCCTTCGCAGTGTCTTTGACTATGTCCTTGGCAGTGTCCTTGAGTCTATGCTGACTTTTTCTCTGCTTTGAATTGTAGCTACAACCTCCCTTGTACACTTTCACACTAACCTTAGTGAAATACTGTTTGATTTAGCTAGGCATCCTATTTACTCTCTCAGTAAAATAGGCTTCAAATCCCAGATCATATCTTAGACCACACTCTTGCCTCTTTTCCCCTCCCCAGATCTTATTCATTAATCTGACATCAACTGAAAACCAAGTCCTTTTCTCCCTGGAGACCAGGAAAGGAACTCTCTATTTCAGAGACCCCCTAGTGGTTCTGATTTTCTTATCCACCTCTGATTCCTCCATCACCCCCAAATGGAGAGAAAAGACTGATCCAATAAATAGAACCATGTTCAGATTAAGAACAGGAGTTTAATTCAAAACTGAATGATTCAGTCACAAATAACACTCCTGATCCCAAATAAAGAGGTATGAGAAGATAATGTTTCCTTACTCCCTTGTGGAGTTGGAAGAGAGGAGGAATGAGCCTCAAGTGTGGAACACCATATATTATTGATGTTTTGCTGATTTTTTTCTCTTAAAAAAAAAAAGATGGCTCTCTAAGATGGAGTGGGAGATGGAAAGGGTGGGGAGAGGAAGGATGCCAGGGGAGATTTAGGTAATATAAAAGCAAAATATATCAATAATAGTATACTTAAAAAGAGTGTAGTTTGAAATGTTGGCCTCAGATGCAACTGACACATTTAGAAGAATAATTCATCTTCACTTAACATGTGGTCTAGGTATAGTGCAATTGATGGATAACAATAATTTAATCTTTATTATAGTAATTCCTCACTTATTACACTGTCACTGATTATATTATTTCAACTCTCTGGAACACAGACTACTTCCCCAGCCTTCTAATTTGCTGCTGCTTCTCTATTATGGAAATAGATATTAGATAAATAAATCTTTTAAAACTATGTCTAAAACAAGAATATTTGAACTCATGGATACATAAAATTTGGTGCATGGACTTTATGACATTTATTTTAGCTGCCTGGAAGACTTTGCTTTTCTTATGGTTGGACTTCTTGACTATGTTCCAGAAAGTCAAGGTTGTTGGTTGAGTGGTTTCTGGTAAGAGAGGTATATTGTAAATGGACATTGTTTGGGAGATATGTAGCAGTTGTGGACTATATCTATACATAATGAAAAGAACTGTACTTTTCATTTAAAAAAGACTCTAATTGATACAATTAATAAGAAAAATCAGCACAGCTACTTACTTGGGGAAATAAAAGAAAGGTTAGTATAGATTTGACAGCTATTAAAAGCTAAGACTTGACAGGAGTTATCAGATAATTGCGTGTGAGAAAATGAGGGAAGGAAAGAAGTCAACATTGAAAATAAGGTTATGACCCTGGGTGGCTAAGAGCATGGTTATTAATAGAAATAGGGAAACTAGGAAGAGGGTGGGTATTGAATAAATCATAATGAATTTAGGCTTTAGAAAGGTAGAGTTAGCAAACAAAATTGTTATCCAACGCTTGAAAAATGGCTGGGCAATTTATGGTTCAAAGCAGAATGAAGTTAGCAGAACGATTTACACTGTAATATGAATACTTAAACCAGTCTGATCAGTCTTGATTCCAGAGGACTCATGATGAAGAATAAAGTATATTGGCCATCTCCTGACAGAGGTGATGGAAAGAGACACACATTTTTGGATATGGCCAATAGGAACTTTGTTTTGTTTGACTATACTTATTTGTTACAAGCGTCTTCTTTTCTTCCTTTTTTTTTTCTATAGGGAAAGTAGAAGGGGGTGGATATGCTTGGCAAATTAAAAATTTTTAATAAAAAAATGAAGATGTGGTACATGAATGTAACGGGTAGTTGTTGCACCATAACAAATGCCAAAAGAATTCAGAAAAATTTGGGAGGACGTATATAAAGTGAGACAGTATAGAAGTCAAAAATGAGTGAACAATATCAACAATGGATATAATAATATTATAGATATTGTTGTGGGGAGGACTGGATCAAAGGGAGACATATGCTAATGCAGACAGGGCTTTGGACATCAATCAGGAAGACCTGAACTTAAATCCTACCTATAATTCCTACTATTATCATGTTAGAGTGAAATTTAACCTCTTTTTGCTTTTTTTATCTTTAAATGAGGGGGTTAGACTTGATAATGTCTAAGGGGGCACAGTGGATAGAGTGCTAGGACTGGAGTCAGGAAGATTCGTCTTTCTTCCCGAGTTCATATTTGGCCTCGGACACTTGCTAGCTGTGCAATCCTGGGCCAGTCACTTAACCCTGTTGGCTTCAGTTTCTTCATCTTTAATGAGCTGGAGAAGGAAATGGCAATCCACTCTAGTATCTCTGCCAAGAAAACTCCAAATGGGGTCCTGAAGAGTGAGCCACGACTGAAATGAATGAACAACAAAAAAGGCCACTTTCAGCTCTGAACCTACAAAGCTGCTATTTCATAGCACAGAGAACTTCTTGTGATGAAACTCTCTAGCAATTTATCTGTTCTGCAGTGTGGAGTCTTAGCTGTCAAGTCCTGAGATGACCACTTGCCTAGGACCACACATGGCTAGTATGTGCCACAGGTGGGAATCTTTCTGACTCCCAGGCTAGCACAAGCTGCTTCTCAATGCAAATGATGACCAAGCAGTCAAAATAATCAAATACAAATAATCAAAATAATCTCACCTTGGAGATAATACAGATTTTGTTCCAGATTGCCAAAATAAAGTGAATCTCACAGTGAAGTGAGTCATATGAATCTTTTGGTTTCCCAGTACATAGAAAAATTATGTTTATACTCTATTGAGTGTGCAATAGTGCAATAGTCTAAGAAATGAAGATACTTTAAATTTAAAAATTCTTTATTGCTAAAAAATCCTATCGGAGCCTTCAGCAAGTGGTAATCTTTTGGCTGGTGGAGGGTCTTGCTGGCTGTTGATTGCTTGGGGTGCTGGGGCAATTTCTCAAAATAAGACAATGTCGATTGATGCTTTCTTTCATTTGAATAGTTAGAGGCTCTTGTAAGGTGATTAAATGACCTAATTTCAATAGTGTCATGTCTCAGGGAATTGGGAGTTCTGAGAAAGGGGGATACAGAGGGAACAGCCAGTAGGTGGAGCAATCAGAACACACATGTGCCTTAAGTTCACCACCTTATTTATAAGGTGGAGTATGTGGTGCCCCAGAAGAAGTACAGTAGTAGCATCAAAGATCACTGAAATAATGGGAGAATTTCCAAAATGTGACACAGAGCCATAGTGTGAGCACATGCTATTGGGAAAATGGCTCTGAGAGATTTGTTGGATACAGTGTTATCACAAACCTTCAACCTGTTTAAAAAAAAAAAAACTAACACTATCTACAAAGCTATCTACAAAGAGTAATAAAACAAGGCACGCCTACATTATGAACTGTAGTAGCAATTCTCAATTTGGGAGAATTGATAAAGAAACATGATTTCCTCCTCTCAGAAGATGATTTGTAGAGTGGATGTGGAATGTATTTAATTTAATTAATTTTAAAATATCCAGTTATTTAAAAATATTTTTCCATGGTTACATGATTCATATTCTCTCGCTCCCCTCTTTCCTCCTCCCTTCCAGAACTGACAAGCAATTCCACTGGGTTATACATGTATTATCACTCTATACCTATTTCCATGTTATTGAAATATTATATTATATTGTGAAGTGATGGAAAATGGGAGGATCAGAAAGAAGAGAAATCAATATAACCAGGCTGTATGGCTTTTTTTTTTAAACCCTTACTTTCTATTTGAGTAACAAAACTAAGACAGAAAAGACAAATGAGTGTTAAATGACCTGCCTAGGGTCACACAGCTAAGAAGTGTTTTAGAACCTGAATCCAGATCTTCCCAACTACAAACCTGGCATTCTATCCACTGTCCTACTTAGCTGCTCCCCTGTGTGGATTTCTCATCAATTCAATTATGGCAATAGAAAACCCAGAAGTCAGGCCTAGAGATGGGAGGTCCTGGGTTCAAATCTGGCCTCAAATACTTCCTGACTGTGTGACCCTGAACAAGTCACTTAACCCCCATTGTCTAGCTCTTAGCACTCTGCCTTGGAACCAATAAATAGTTTTGATTATAAGACAGAAGGTAACAGTTTAAAAAAAATCCAGAAGCAAGGGAACAGAATTATTATAAAAGGTAGACTTTTTTTTAAGGTCAATTTTGAGATTGGCTTTAGGTGTTCTTTCAGAGTAACTGAAAGATAGTAGATATTCAAATATATCAAAAACTAGTTATTTTGCAGTGACAACTAAGGAAGAAAAGAAGACATAAAATAATATAGAGAAAGAAAAATTGTATAGGTTGCAAACGTTTCATATATCAACTTCCATAAATCTAGAAGGCTACCAAATCAAAACTATCTTCCCTTTTTATTTTGAAGTCAGGCTAAGATTTTGCACCAGTTTTACTACCTTGCCTTAAATACTAGGGTATATGGTTTAAGGAGAATTCTACAAAGAGGAAAGCATTCAAGAAGGGATCACATCAAAACTCGATGGCCCCCTAATAGTTTCCTGAGTTCAAAACTGACCTCAAACTACTTGTCAAACAGGTCACCCTAGGCAAGTCATTTAACCCTTTTTGCCTCAGGTTCCAGACCTGTAAAATAAGCTAGAGAAGGAAATGGCAAACCACTCTAGTCTCTTTGCCAAGAAAACCTCAAATAGGGTCATGAAGAGATGAATGAAACTGAAATGACTGAGCAACAACATCAGTTTCCTTGCCCAGGTGCAGTTGAACTATAGGGCTAGGTTTAAACATTATCCAAAGTAACAAAAATATACCCATAAGTATGATCTGGGGGGACTAGAAAGGGAAAGATAGGAACCAGGGAAGGGAGAGAAATAAATAACAAAATTGAATGCCCTCTCATACCTAAACCTTTCACTCTCTCTCAAACAAAGCTATTTGTTCCAGATGCCTTTAGAGTTAGCTACTAGATTATAGGACTCTGATCACTATTTTTGAAATCTATTGATTCTGTGGCTTCTGGCCTTTGAACAACTAATTGTAAAGAAGTCCTTATTTATTTTATTGGGAGAGACCCAATTAATACCTTAAATAGTGATTTCAGATTTTTTTTTAATAAGTGGCCAACTTTTGTGGAATAATGTACTCTGCTCTCTACTCATTTCAATTCCAACAAAAATCTATTCCTACAATTATGATTCCTCCCATGCTGTTTAGAGTACTGAATTTGTAGTTAGAGGAACAGGTTTCAAATTCCACCTGTTACTCCCCATGTGTAAAAAGGTGAGGCATTTACCTTTCTAGGTATCATTTTCCTTTTCTATAAAATTAGGATCAGATGAGATGTTCTGTAAAAGATCCTTTCCAACTTTAAGTCCTATGATCCTAATTCATCTCCAAATTATAATTATTCTCTATTTTATATTGTATATTATATATCTTATATAATTTTAACTATATCTATTCAACTATTCTCAGAACTGGACTGGGTGCCCAAATATCAGGATTATACAGCAAATCTGACTTTGCTATTAATTAGCTGTTGGAATTTGGCCAAGATACAAACGCTGTGCTTTTTTGGTAAAAGTGGAGAAAGCATAAAATAATGTTTTAAAAACTAAAAAAAAAATAGAGAAAGCATTTGTACACTTACAGATTCATAGTGAGAAAAATCACTTGTAAATCTTAAAATATTGTACTATATACCTACTTCTGTAGTTACTCATATTATTTACTAATACCTATGTATCAAGTGGTGTTTCAGTTTGCCCAAAAAGTGCAAAGGCCAATGTACTAAGACCCTAGGGAGATAAAGAGTACTGAAACAATTCCTCTCTTAGAGGAGTTTACAATTTAGTGGTAGTGATAAGTTTTTCCACTCTCCTAGATCACAGAATCATATATTTGGAAGAGACCTTAGAGGCCATCTAGTTCAACCCATATCTGAACCAGAATCCTTCTGCAGTACAGTCAGTAAGTAGTCATTTAGGGTTTTTGAGAAGACATCGAGTAAGGAGAATCTACTACCTCCCAAATTGGAGAAGTCTATTCTGTAATTCTCCTTATATTTAAACTAAATTTGTCCTTTTGCACTTTTCTCCTTGTTCTTTTATTCTAGGGCTAAGCAGGACCGAATCATTCTTCTTTGTAGCAATCTTTCAAGTATTAGAAAATGCCATTATGCCCCCCTTAAGTCTTCTGCTGTTAAACTACTTCCATTTCCTCCAGGTAATCCACATATGGCAGTGTTTTGAGGTATCATGTTTACCTTCTTTTGGATACTCTCCAAATTATCACTATCTTCACTAAAATGTGGTGTCCAGAACTCAACATCCTATTCCAAATGGATTAGACCCGTATAGAACAGTGGCATCATCACCTCATTGGTCTTAGATACTAAGCCACTCAATTTACTCTAAAATTATGTTAACTTTCTTTATTGTTGAGGTTGCAGTATGTACTGAAACCCCTAGGTTTTTTTTTCCCCCTGGAAGAAATGCTTTCTGGTCATGCCTCCCCAAATTTGTATTTGAAATCGATATTTTGATCTGATATAAGACTTTATATTTATAATGAATTAAAGTGCAGTCCTTAAGACATATGCAATATATCAGGTCTGGTTCTAACTCTCCTGGATAATTGAGGATCCTGCTTCTGGCAGTGTATTATGAAGCTCTCCCCTAACTCCCCCCTTCCCCAACCCCCAACACACATGCTTCAGAGCTCTTTTCCTTTGCATTATTCAATGGTGACAAAAAGCCTTTAAGGCTGCTGAATTAGAATTCAGTGTGAGTGTAAAAGTTAAAGCAGATAAACTCTTTCATTGATTTTGAGGAGGAAGAATTGCTCTGAGCCTCTGGGAAGGGAGAGGTACAGCAGCTTTGGGTACCCTGTTTCTCCTCTGTGGTCCTGGTATGTTTCTTCTTTCCTGATCTTAGGTAAATGAGTATCCTGACATGGCAGAGTCCAGGTGACTGACCAGATATCCCTCAAAGCCATCTGAGGTCCCACTAACAACTGGACTTCTGGAGCTGGTGGCAAAAGGAACAAAGTCTGGAGACAGAGCAGCAATCCCAAATGGATGCAGGCCAGCAAGGGTCTAGTTGATCAAAGCAGCAACTTGTTTATCAACTATGCCAAACTCACAAATGAACTTGGCAGGGACCCCAAGAAAGGAAAAAAGTGTTCCCAAGACCAGAAGTACCTTCTATCAGGTTGGGGCAGGGAATATGCTTTATAGTAGTCACAACCACTTGAAGTTCAAGACCATTCTTCGAAGAGACCATATAGGTATGTAGAAGATGCCAGTTTTCAAGGGAGGAAGGATATTTTTCTTTATAATTCTATCATTGTCTACCTTTTCAGTAAATAACTTTTTATAAAACTCTGTGTGTGTGTTCAGTTGTGTCTGACTCTTTGTGACCTCTATTTGGAGTTTTCTTGGCAAAGAAACTGTAACGATTTGCCATTTCCTTTTTCAGCTCGTTTTACAATTAAGGAAACTGAGACAGGCAGGAGAAAGTGATTTGGCCAGGGCCATACAGCTAGGAGGTGTCAGAGGCCAGATATGAACTTGGGAAGATGAGTTGTTGTTTTTTTTTTAATAACTCCAGGCCTGGCATTCTATCCTCTGCACCACTTAGCTGCCCAGTTTATAAAAGCTAATTCATATCACCTGATTAAATGATACTAGGAAACACATTATTGGGGTGCTTATAATCAATACTATTACCAATGTTAGTCCTTTAGCATTTCTCCTAGAACCCTGAGGGTTAAGTAGTTAATCCTCTTCTGGAGAATAAAACATGTCTTTGAAAATAGGAGTTAGAAGAGTGATCTCTGAAAGGGTGGCAATATTTATTTTTAACAAGTTTCATCTTCTCAGATTTGCTTTAACATTCCTGCCTGTAATATTTAAAAAATTCTAATCCATAGAAGTTAGAGCTGAAAGAGAAGATAGCCAGCCAACTCATATCTGCAAAAAGATCCCTAATATTTGATTAAGTTATCATTCAGTTAATAAGGGGCCATTCAATCTGTCAATCACACCCACCATCTACTAATATGATATGGCCATTTATGCTTTTACCCAAGTCTTATGTTAAATAGGGCAACCACAGATCCCTGCAATATTCTCTCACAGACCACCTTCCAAGGTGACGCTAAAGGATCAATGAAACTCTTTGGGTATAGCCATTCAAGAAGTTCCAAACATATCTCACAGTGCTCATCTGAGCATCAAATAAGATGGTATAGGTGAAGTTACTTGGGGATCTTCAAACACAGAACACTGGATCTATAGCCTTCCTTGGAGACATTTCTATTTGAGTTTGACACCATAAATTAACATTGTCTATGTTGTGTTATACTTTCACTTATTTTATTAAATGGTTGGACCAGGAGTTTTGCTTATTGAATAGGACAGTAGACATTGAACATGACACCTCTGAATTCTTAGACACTTTAATGGTAGCACAAAATATGGACTGAGAAACAATTACGGACAATTTGTAGCACAAAATAGCTTCATGATAGATAGAAACTCCTTCATTGCTTAAATACACTCAAAACTAACAACTTCTATCAGCACATTGACAAAACATCAAGGAAATTATTCTTTACTTCATTTTAAATCCAAAGGATTTCTTGGCAAGTCTTGGTTTTTCATTGCATGAAATATATTAGCCAATCATTTGTGAAATCAGCCGTGCCCTACAATTTCATATCCAAAGGAATAAAAACAAAATGCAGAAGATAGCCTCCTAAGTTCATTAATTGGCTCTGGGAAAATGTGCTGTTAGGTGAAATGATCAGAGGGATTGCCAGTTACTTTTTGAATGCGATTAAAATGATTGAAAAATGGAATCTTTACTGTGGAATTGCCCAAATTTAACAGTGGGATTTAGTTACAATGGGTTGTTATCAATATCACTGTCAAATTATTTTAGTTGAAGGAACTTTATGAGGGGCACTTCTAAATTAAATTTTCCCACCCAAATTCCATCTCTTGGTTTAAGCTGTTTTTTTTTTCCAGCAGAAATTTGGGGGTCATGGAAGACAGTGGAAATCGTAGATGTTTTAAATATACCAGAGTAGCTAGGGTGCACACTGCATATAATGGTTGGACAGTTTGGAAGACCTGAGGTCGAATTCTGTTTCAGACACTAGCTGTGTGAATCCAGGCAAGTCACTTGTCTTTGTGCCTGTTTCCTCATGGATAAAATAGGAGTGATAAAAGTGGAACCTACCTATCAATGTTGTTGAGAGGTTGGACTGAGATGACAAGTAAAGCACTTTTTTAAAATCTAAAAGCACTATATAAATGCTAGTTACTATTGCCATTGCTATCTATTATTATTATCATAGCTTTACCAAGTCCTGAAAAACAGCATAAAATAATTAGGGGTGGGGAGAACTGAACTTATTATAGTTAGAAGACTTAGAGTGAAGTGAATAACTCCACTAGGTTGTTTGGGGGGGGGGGGGTTTGAACCCTAAGGGACCTGTGCTTTCATAAAATAACATCCAGAGCAGATGCTCAACAAATGTTTGTTAAATGACTGTACAAAATTCTTTTCAATTACAAGTTGATATATGAATATGTTATTGTCCCCCTTATCCTCAAAATATACAAAATGTGAAATCTAGTGGGAGGATCTCAGAGTTTACAAAACTTCCTAGTGCTTATGGGTAAATTCTCCCATACCGAAGAACCTGGGTCAGTATTCAAGTTTTCCCAATTTTCTATGGTTCCATCTATGCCTAAAAGCATCCTGCCTAAACACATTAGAGAATTTCATCGCCTAAGTCAAAAGAACTATCTCTTTAACAAACTCAAGCCAATTAATGCTTATTGATCATTTATTAAATGCAAAGAGAGCACTGTGGAAGCTAGAAACCTGCCTAGGCTTTTACTAAAGCTATCTCTAACATACTTTATGAACAATTCACTTAATCTTTTTGCTTTCTCATTTGTAAAGTGTGTGAGGAAAGATGACCTCCAAGGTCCTTTCCAACTCTAAATGTAGGATCCCATATTCATCACACATAAACATAAGTAGCAGCAGTTATTCATGTCAAAGCACCTAAAAACACAAATTATGTAAACTGCAGGAGATGATCGAGTTGTTCTTTTTTTTAATTTTGGATTTATTATGGCTACTAAGTATCTAGGCAGAAGAGTAGGAATGGCTAGGCATTTGGAGTTGAAACGTACCCAGGGTCACATAGCTACGAAGTTTCATGTCTGAGGCCACATTTTAAACCTAGATCCTCTGAACTCCAAGCCTGGCTCTTTATCCTCTGTGCTTAGCTGCCCTTAGATTGTTTGTTTCTCTTCCCTTTAGTCTTAGAATCAAAAATTGGTTCCAAGGCAGAAGAGAGGGCTAGGCATTGGGAATTAAGTGACTTGCCCAGGGTCACACAGCCAGAAAGTGTCTGAGGTCGGATTTAAATCTAGCACCTCTCATCTCTCAGCCTGGTTCTCAATCCACTGAGCCACCTAGATGCCCCTAGCTGAGATATGTTCTTAATAACCTCTCAGTTAAGAGCTGCAGGCTTAGTAAAAACTTCAAATTTTACTTGAGCTTTCTCCTCTCCCAACAGAGCTTTTATCTTCTTCAAAGGACTTGCAAATAGGGGTGGACAAGAAGCATTTGAAAACCAAACTAGTAGGAAACACAGTAGAGGAGAAATGAGTGCTTTGAAAGGGACCACAGACAGCTCCGAATCTTCAATTACAATGGAAAGAGGAGCAATACTGAAAAAGCATTGTGTCTGCACAGATAATCAGAGTACAAGTCAGGATGGAGGGGAAAGGCAGAGATCAAAACCGATCTGATGATCAATGAGAGGAAAATAAGAAAAGGAAGTCTTTCATCTCTAGTCTGAACTCTGCCTTTCAGGTGTTTGTAATCCTGTGATCACTGGCAGAAGTTGAGCATTCAAGATCTCCGCATTAAAAGAATGCTTCACAAAATTTGCTTAAAAACCAGAAGGCAAATAAACAAAAACAAACAAACCCTGAGCTTGAAAGTCCTTCAACTGTATGTGCACTTGACATGTAAATTCTGTATTTGAAGAGTTGTCATGCATTTGAAATTCACAAATCCTTGCTTTTTTCTCCCCTACTTGGAATTCTGATAATTACTCAGTCCTGACAAATAAAGAAATATGGTTGCCTTTGGATGTTTCTCCTCCCCTCTCCCCAAGTCCCATAAGACAGAATAACAACAGGAATAAGTCAGTGCATAATTGAAATTCTTTTGACATAAGCCCATGCTCTCTCTACAGGGGACCGCTTTCCTTAGAGCCTTCTGCCTAAGGGAAGGGGTACAGGGCAGCCTAACTGTGAATTCCTTTTTTTTTTCTTCCAATTCCCTAAATGAAGCTTTTGTTCAGTAAATATAAAATTCACCTTGTTATATTTTAAAAGCACTCCAGTAACCCACAGAGATAGTGACAGAGTTCAGTTCCCTGCTAGCATATGGAACTACTCTGTCTTCTCAGTTCCAGTTTGCCTTTTAAATGGATTAGGCAAACTGATGACCCCATTCACAGAAATTCTTTATGGTCTATATTGGATAAATTAAATCAACAGATCATACAAAGGTGATTTCTATGTGGGTCTGGAATGATTCTTACATTTTTCTCCTCCACTCCTAAAAGATTTGTCTTTCCAATTATTTCATTTAATCTACCATGACATTGAGTTAGCAAGTTCTGTGCACTTGTAGTCTTCACAGAATGGGGAAATGTTGGCTGGGAGAGTATGTAGTTCTTCGGTCATGTCCTGCTCCTCCGTGACCCCACTTGGGGTTTTGGAGGCAAAGATATTTTGGGCATAGAGTGGTTTTCTATTTCCTTCTTGAACTCAAAAAGAAGAGTCTTCCTGACTCCAGGGCCAAAGCTCTATGCACTGGGCCACCTAACTTCTCCTGGGAGAATCTAGGGTAGTAAAATTCAGCCTGGTTAGAATGAACAATTTGCCTGAATAATTTACAAGGGAGATAAATGAGCCTGTCTTTTTGGTCTCATATTATCCGCAAACATTTCTTCTCCACAATTCTGAAATTCCTGTATTTAATCACAACCTTCTATTCTCCCACTTCTTCCTGTGCCTCACCCTCATCACAACCTTCAGCTACTTAACCCTTTCCTGATTTCTACAGGCTCTTGTCTCACCTCTGCTCTAGTCTCACTTTTCCCCCTTGAAAATCTTGACCCTTTACTTAGTGATATCAAACCATACCCTCAAATCCTCACCCGACACCACTTGTCCCAAAGACATCTCAACACATTAAAAAAGAACTTTTAATTTCCCCACCACCACCCAACTTGAGATCCCTTATTTTAATATATTTTTAAATCCTTAAAATCAATACTGTGTCTTGGTTCCAAGGTAGAAGAGCAGTAAGGGCTAGGTAATGGGGGTTGTGACTTGCCCAGGGTCACACATAGCTAGAAAGTTTCTGTGACCATTTTTAAACCCATGTCCTCCTGACTCCAGGCATGGCACTCTCTCCACTGAACCACCTAGCTGCCCTGTTTTCCTTATTTCTTTTTGGCATCTTTCCAGTCCCTCAGCGTCTTCTATAGCTCCCTCAACGTCTCTTGCTTTTCCCCACCCTACCTATCCAGTTAGTTGCCAAATCTTGTTGAATTGACCTTCACCAAAGCTTTAGCCCCTGTCCCTTTCTCCCTTATTCACAAAGCCACCAACCTAGTTCAGGTCTATTTCCCCTTTCCCCTGGATTCTTGCATAGACTTCCTATTGGTATCATTGCTTTATTTCTCCTTTTACCAAACAATCTTCCACACAACTGAAGTGATTTTTTCCTAGAACCCATATCTAACCACGTTACTTGTCTGTTCAATAAACTCCAGGAGCTCCCTAATGCCTCTAAGACCAAATGTAAACTGACAGTTAAAGCCCTTCAAAGCCTAATTCCAAACTAGAGAGGGTGGCCCCAAAATCTTAAGTTTTAAGTGGGGTAGCATAAAATTGTGCCTCAAAACTGCCATAAGAGTTTTGGGCCAGCCTATATTTTCGGTGTCCTTATATATTAGTCCTCTTTCTTCTATGTAGGGTCTAACTAAACTGATTTTGCTATTCCACACAAACAATGCTCCATTTTGGCCTTTGTGTCTGTGTCTTTACACCATTCTCCCATTCCTGGAACGTATGTACTTTGTCCTAACCTCTGCCTTTTAGAATCACTTGCTTCTTTCTTTCAAAGCTCAGCTTAAACACTGCCATCTACATGAAGCATTTACTGACCCCTCATTGCCTTCTCTGAAAAAAAAACTACCTTGTACAGACATATGTGAATATCTATATATTCTGGCTTCCAAATGAATCTAAGGTCTTTGAGAATAGGAATTGTTTCAGCTCTGTCTTTGTATCCCCAGTGCCTGGCTAGGACATTGTGTGTGTTATATAAATGATCACTGAGGGAGCAGCTAGATGGCTCAGTAGATAGAGAACCAGGCCTGGAGATGGGAGGCTTTTTATTCAAATCTAGCCTCAGATACTTCATAGCAATATGACCCTGGGCAAGTCACTTAACTCCACTTGCCTAGCCTTTACAGTTTTTCTGCCTTAGAACCAATAGCATTGATTCTAAGAAGGTAAGAGGTTTTAAACTAAATAAATATGCTCACTGACTAATTAACCATTTAACTCCAATCCTTACTTCTTTCATCTCTTCCCCCCATTCATCCTTTCACACTGTGGAATCATAGTAGATGAAGTAAAGTTGTATAGTCATGCTGACTTTGCCCACTACAAAGTACAGATTTATACTATATACTTTAAACCAGATCCTTTCCCTGGCTCTGCACCAATGTTTTCATTCTTTGATTGACTTTTGGATTCTCCATAGCTGTTGTTCTCCTACTTCATCCCCCAACATCCTTTATCCCCTTTCCCTCTCAACAAAGGATGTTACCTCATATTTAACTGAAAAAAAATTGAGGCCAGTATTTGGGAGTTCCCTCTTTTCCTAACTTTTATACATGAAATCCCATTAATATAATTCTGTTTTCATCTCTTTTGTGCCAATCTCTGAAAAAAAGTGATAGTTTTTTTTTCCAAGATCCACCTCTTTAATTGTGTCCTTGATCTTCTTACCTTCTGTCTTTAGGTACATGAACCTTCATCTATCTCATCTTTCTCTCTCCCTGATTTTTAATGTTTTCTCATCTCCTAAATCTGTGTTGGTGAACCTATAGCACATGTGCCAAGGCATGCTAGAGGGGGCTGCTTCCTTCCCCCTCTCCATGTGCATTTCTCACATCATTCACCTCTCTGTCCAGCAGCCTAGAGGGAATGCTTCCTTCCTCCTCTGTCTGGAGTAAGGTGGGGAGCTTGCATGAGGTGTGAGGGTTGCAGTTTGGGCATTCAGTCTCTAAAGGTTCACCATCACTGTCCTAGATCCTTCCATGATGCTTTCAAACATGACCAGAAATCTCCCAGGCTTAAAAAAAAACCCACAAGAACCCTTCGGTTGACCATTCTCTCCCCTTGGATTATCACCTCATATCTTTCTTCCCTTTCACAGCTACATTCAACCAACCAACAAGATTTATGAATTATCCATTATATGTCAGATACTACTGAGGGTACCAAGGGTAAGTGAAATATTCTTACCCATGTAAGGTGCTTATGTTTTACTTGAGGAAGATAGCATGCATGTATGTACAAAATAGATACAAGGCAATTTGGGAGAACACTTAGCAAAAGTTGACTATGGCCATTGACTCCATTTTTACACCTCACATTCATTTCTCATTTCCTTAAAATTTATCTTCCATTTGAACCACTTGAGTGTAATGACTTTCTCCACAGTCATCCATGAGTTTCTTTCCACTAAATCTAAGCTCCTTTCTTCATTCTTCATTCCTCATGACTCTTTACATTCCCTGTAGCATCTTTCAAATTGCTGATGACTCCTTTCTCCTGGACTCTCTTTCATCCCTGGATTTTTATGATATTACTCTCTCTTGGTTTTCTTACTGTCTGATTGCTCCTTCTTAGGACAGTACTCATATCCTGTCCTTGATGTGTATACCCCATGGCTGAGTCCTAAGCATTCTTCTCTTGCTCCTCTATACTTTCTTGGTGATGTCATCAGTTCCCATTGGTACAATTACCATCTCCCATCTCTCCCCTGAAATCTAATCCTGTATCACCAACTGCCTGCTATCCTGGAAGACCTAGATTCCCCAAAGGATTTTAAACTCAATGTGTCTAGAACAACTCACTTTTTTATCTTAAACTCAACTTCAAATTTTCTCATTTCTGTTGACAGCACCAACATTCTCCTAGTCACTTAGGTTAGTAACCTAACTATGGAGTTATCCATAATTCTTTTTTCTCTCTTTTGCCTATATCCAATTAATTGTCAGTCTTTCCCAGTCTGCTTCTTCAACATCTCTCATATTCCTCCAGTTCCCTTTTATTCACATGGTATTCACCTTTGTTCAGACCCATGTTATCTGCCTGTTGGGCCATTATAATAGCCTTGGATTGGTCATTATGTACTTCTGGCTTCCATATTTGTTATTCAATCATTTTACAGTCATATATGACTCTGTGTAATCTCATTTGAGGTTTTCTTGGCAGAGATAATGGTATGGTTTGCTATTTCGTTCTCCAGCTCATTGTACAGACAGGGAAACTGAGGCAAATGAGATTAAGTGACTTACCTAGGGTCACATATCTAGTAACTGTGGCCAGATTTGAACTCAGGAAGTTGAGTCTTCATGACTTCAGATCTATTATTCTATCCACTGTGCTGTCTAGCCACCTTCTAATCTCCATATCAATTATCATATTGATATTTCAGGTCTGACCATGCCACTCCTCTGGTTGTGATATTTCAATGACTTCTCACTGTTTCTCTGCTGTATATCATAAAACATGAATACTTCATTCTGGCAGTCAATGCCTTCCACAATCTGCCTCCAACCTATTAGGGAGGAGCAGTGTGGTAGAGCAGAAAGAACAATGACTTAGGGGTAAAAGGACCTGAATTCAAATTCTGCCTCTCTCCTTTTTCATCTGTGTGACCTTCAACAAGTTGCTTACTTTCTTCTAGTTTTAGTTTCCTCCCTTATGAAATATAGTGGGTGAACTATGAGGTTGTAAAATAAGCAGCTCTAAACCTATGATCCCATCTTCCTCAGCTGTTTACCCCAAACTTGTCCTCTTATGTTCTGGGTTCCAATCTTGTTTGGAGCAACATTCTTTTTTTTTCCCCTTAAACTATTATCTTTTGTCTTAGAATTGATAACAAGTATCACTTCCAAGGCAGAAGAGCTATAAGCGCTAGGCAATTGAGATTCAGTGACTTATCCAAGGTCACCCAGCTAGAAAGTTTCTGAGGTCAGCTTTGAACCCAGGGCCTTTCATGTCCAGGCCTGGTGCTTTATTAACTGAGTCACCTAGCTGCCCCAAATATTTAATGGTTCTTAAACTTAATTACTAAACTTTTTGTGTCAGATTATTCAAGTTATACTAAATAGTGGAAATAGTCAAAATGCTTTTAGTCCTACTTCAAAGGTCTGTGATTTTAGATCATAATGGGTCAATAGCTTAGTATATATGTCTTAGAAAGTTGCCTAATGCTGAGAGAATTCAGACAGCTTGTCAATGATCAGAGGCAGGTCAGTGTCTAGAACATTGGCCATGGAGTCAGAATGACCTGAATTCAAATCCAGCTCTGGATACTTCCTAGCTGTGTGATTCTGCACATATTCCCTAACCTTTGTCTCAGTTTCCTCATTTGTAAAAAAGGAATAATAAAAGCATCTCCTTTTGGTAGTGAAAATAAAAGGAAACTGTTTTTATAAAACACTTATAAAACAAGTTGTGTTTTTTTTTTATCTTTAAGCACTATGTAACTGCAGGATATTATTTATATGTTACCTCTCCCGATAGAACATAAATTTCTTGGCAGGGAGCAATGATGCAGCTTTAAGGATAGTGGAAGAAAGGATCACAGATCCAGGTCAATGAGTCCACAGAGCTCAAGATAATACTAATAACAGTCAGCATTTTTATATCACTTATAGGTTTGTAAATCACTTTGCAAATATCTTCTTTTATCTTCACAATATCTCACAGCCTATACCAAGATAAGGTCAAAATGTGTATATGATTTAAACATAAAGAGTCATATTTTAATTAAATTAGGGGAACAGAATAGTTTATCTGTCAGAACTATGGAGAAGGGAAGAATTTAAGACCAAACAAGAGATAGAGAAAATTATAAGATATAAGATGAATGATTCCTATTACATTAAATTTAAAAGGTTTTGTACAAACAAAACCAATGTAACCAAGATTAGAAGGGAAGCAACAAACTGGGAAAATATTTTATAACAAATTTCTCTGATAAAGTTCTTCTCAAATATATGAAGAACTAAGTCAAATTTATAAGAATCTAAGTCGTTCCCCAATTGATATTCAAAGGATATGAATAGGCACTTTTCAGATGAAGAAATCAAAGGTATCACTTGGACACTAATGCATTACTGGTGGAGTTATGAATTGATCCATCCATCCATAAGTTTTCTGAAGTTATATGATCCAAAATGTCTCCCTCCTTCCCTTCCCCATTCCTGAACTTTCAAGGAATTTGATCTGGATTTTGTATGTATTATCATGCAGAATATTCATTTCAAAACTTATGATCTTATAATATACTTCCTATTCAGTTTATGGTTTAGTTGGTTTGGCAGTATGCTTTGTTTTTATTTTTATTTTTTATTCTTTGTGAAGAGAAATAGCTTGGTGGATAAGGGAGCAGGAATTGATACAGAAATGAAAGTGATGTAAAACCAAAAAGATCAGTAATATTTACCAAAAAATTTTAAAATAAATTTCAGGAAGAGAGAGATGGAACTCAAGGCAACAAATTTGTTGTGTGCCTATGTGAACAAAGTACTGTCCTAGGTGGTCAGGAGACAAAGGCAAAAAAAAAATAATCTCTGACCTCAAGGAGCTTATGTTTTACTAGAGGAGAGACACAAAGGAAACAGAAAAGACATTCTGGTTATTTCTCACAGATGGCATGCCATTTCCATCCTCATGCCTTTGCACAGGCTGTGCACCATGCAAGCTTTGCATCTAAGAGTCCCTAGCATCCTTCAAAGCTTACAACATACACCTTCTATATGGGGCCCATCCCAATCCTCCCAGCATCTAGCACCTCCCTGCCTCCTAATTAGCTATTATGTAACTTTCATATTTACAGTCTCTTAAGAGTAAGAACTGTTTCATTTTTAGTTTTGTATTCCTCATATCTAGCACAATCCTGATGTGTGAACTAGGTACTAAATAAATGCTTGCTGATGGCTTGAAGGAGATAAGAGATAGACTCAGCAAAGGACTCATTGCCAGAGATTGAGGAATGGCCAGTCCAAAGACCCAAATGGGGATAAATAGAATATCATACATATGGAACAGCTAAGTGGTACAATAGAGTACTAGGCCTGGAGTCAAGAAGGCTCATCTTCCTGAGTTCAAATCTGGCTTCAAACACTTATCAAATGTATTACCTTGGGCAAGTCACTTAACCCTGTTTGCCTCAGTTTCCTCAAGGAAATGGCAAACCACACCAGTACCTTTGCCAAGAAAACCCCAAATGGGATCACAGAAGAGTCAGGCATGACTAAAAAGCACCTGATCACTCCCATTTGTCTGGAGTGTAGTTGGTACAAAAGGGGATAATACATTTGAAATAAATAGGAAAAAAGATAGTTTGGCATAAAATTCTGTGAGACTTTGAAGTACCAGGTAAGGAATTTGGTCTTTTATCCTAGAAGCAACAGGAAGATGCTGATGGGTTTTCGTCATGGGAGCAATATAGTTAGACCTGTGCCCTAGGAATATTATTTTGATGGGGATATAAATTGGAAAGGGGAAATAATAGAAAAAGGGAAACAAATTAGTCTTGTACAATCAGGAAATGATAAGAGGTTTTGAGAGTCAAAAAAAAAAAAGAGGACAGAAGCCTCCAAACCTCTTTGTGAGGAGTTATTTCGCCGCTCCAGAGATGTGAAGTGACTTCTATAAGGTTAAACTCTGCTCGTAAAAATTACAGAGCTAGGACTGGAATCCACGTCATCTGGGGTCAAAACCCAGTCTCTTTCAGTTAAGGGAATTCATGTTTATCTTCATATAAATTATCTACTTTGAGGAACGTTTCCAGTGGATTTTCACAAATCTGGTTTCTCTCACTATTTAGCATACTTTTAAAGCTAAATTTCTTAATCATCTCAGCCATGGGATGACAATGCTTACTTATTTTTACATGAGTGTAAGAAAAGCAGATCTGACACTGATAAAACAGACATCATAAAAGTACGGCAAATCATATATACATTCTAAGGACAAACAGTGGGCTTCAGGATCATCTGCTCATCTGATTTGAATTATCTTCTGAAAGTTTCCTTTTACTGATATTATCATGAGAGCATTTCAACATAAAGGAGTCTTCATTTTGTGATTTTGTGGTCTTCTAAAGCAGCCTTTAGTTGAGAAAAGAAAAGGGGGGCATCAAGATTAAAACTAGAATTTCCCCAAAGGGAGACAGCTTTTCAAAGTGATGCAATGTGCTTTCAGCTTTCATTTGTCTGATGCAAGTGATTGCAGGGAAAATCTTAAGGTTCCTTCAAATTTAAAAATTTTACAGTTCATATTAGCTCTTAAAACCAACTCATTTAGCTAGAAGAAACAGATGTATATGTGGAAACTAAAGAGTTTCACCTGAAGAGACCAGGGGAAAGGTTGGCTAAAGTTGTTCCTAATTTTTAATTTGTTGTTCAGTTGTTTGTCATGCCTGACTCCTCATGACCCCATTTGGGTTTTTTTGTTTTTTTTGGCAAAGATCTTGGAGTGGTTTATTCCTTCTCCAGCTCATTTTACAGATGAGGAAACTGAGGCAAACAGGGTTCAATAACTTGCTGGGGGAATCACACAGCTAGTATGTTTCTGAGGCCAGATTTGAACTGAGGAAGAGGAGTCTTCCTGTCTCCAGACCTCTATTCACTGTACCACCTAAATGGCCCTAATTCTTAATTAGGTGGTAAGAAAACAGAAACATAGGATCACAGATCTGGAGCTGGAAGGGACTTTACAGGTCACTCCTCTAGGGGAATCTTTTCATTTCAAGTGAAAACAGATGCCAGGAGAGATCAATGACTTGTTCTTGATCACACAGGTAATAAATGGTCAAGCTAGGATTTTGACTCAGGTTCTACAACTAGACTGTTCAGTGCTCTATTCTGTTATTTTCTAATGATTAACCTCCATATATTAACCTCCATATAATTCCATTTCCTTTTGACACTTAATAATGTAAAAACACTCTTGGTTTTTTTTTGCCAGGTCAGAAAGGACACCAAAATAGGATAATTTCCCAGCTTTTAATTTCTCTGAGGCTATCAATGGTTCCAGTGTTAGATGGCTGTTTTAGCAGCATCATAGTAACATGACAGAGTAGTACTCTGGGTAGTTACCTTATCTAACTTTTTATCTTACACCACCCCCTCTCTCACTATTGAGGGTGGTTGTTAGGGGGCTAGGGCTGCTTTCAGTTTCTTTTGTCTAGTTCTCAGATGCACTGACAAGCTTGTAACTTCTTTGGACTCTTTGGTACTTTAGTTTCCCTTCTTTGCTCTTAGGAGTTCTTCGAGAGGATTTGTGAATTTCAGAGAATCATGGTGTCTTTTCAGAACTGGAAGTTTCCTTGGGTCAGGAATTCTTTACTTGGAGTCTATACATTTGTCTTTAAAATATTGATAGAGAAAGAACTGTAAGAGTTGTCTTTCACGTCAGTGGATCTTTGGTTTTATTTGGGGGTTTTGGTTTTGTATGAGTGTGATCTGACAACAATGAACAATATGGAAGTGGGTTTTACATGACAATCAAAATGAAATTCTTAAAAATATTGTAATAACTGTAGTTCAAAGTCCATAAATTTCTCTAAAATATTGTGATAACTTTTTAGATATAAGTATTCCTTTGTATTCCTATGTATTTTATGTTATCCATTTAAAAACTGTTTGTTATACACTTAAAAACACTGTTCTGAGGAGTCTATAGGCTTCATTAGACCCCACAAAGGGGCTCATGACACAAAAGAGGTTCAGAATCCCTACCTTTGTGCGGTTGTCTAGTCTAACCACTCATTCAACCAATGAAGAAACAGAGAACTAGAGAAGTTTACAATTTTGCTATTAAGTGAGCTAGTCATTTGGGAGGCTTAGGATCTTCCCAAAGTGGAGTGTTCTTTCCAGATGTATTAGCTGTTTGACCCTAGACAAGTCATTTAAGCTTCTGTTTGCCTTAGTTTCCTCATCTGCAAAAAGGGCATAATAATAGCACCTATATCCAAGGGTTGCTCTAAAGATCAAATGAGATCATATTTATAAAGTACTTAGCACAGTGCCTACACATAGGAATTGCTTAACAAATGATTGTTTCCTTCCTTCCTTCTATCATCTATCCTTTTATTATGTCATTTTGAATAAATGTTAATTTAAAAAACACAGACTAGGGGGCAGCTGAGTGGCTCAGTGAATTGAGAGCCAGGCCTAGACACAGGAGGTCCTAGGTTCAAATCTGGCCTCAGACACTTTCCAGCTGTGTGACCCTGGGCAAGTCACTTGACCCCCATTGCCTAGCCCTTACCAATCTTCTGCCTTGGAACCAATACACACTATTGACTCTAAGACAAAAGGTAAGGGTTTAAAAAAAAAATTTTTTTTTAATCACAGACTAGCTCAGTGCTGAAAACTTCTGGCAAATAACAGCTGTGTGAACTGGACCAAGCTGCTTAAAAGTCTCAGTTTAAGAATAGCTAAGCAGCTCAGTGGACAGAGAACCAGGCCTGGAGATGGGAGGTCCAGAATTCAAATTTGACCTCAAGATACTTCCTAGTTGAGTGACCTTGGGCAAGTTCCTAGCCATTCTTCTGCCTTAGAACCAATACTTAGTATTGATTCCAAGATAGAAGGCAAGCGTTCACTATAGACTCAGTGTCTCAGGCAACTTTGTAAGGTAATAAATTACAAAGCAGTGGCTAATCTGTATGGATAACATTTTAAAAAATATTTTTAAACATTTTCCCACGTTTCCATGATTCATTTTCTTTCCCTCCCCTCTTCCCTACACCCTCTTAGAGGCGACAAGCAATTCCACTGGGTGGTTCAGATGTTATCAATTGATACTTATTGGATAGTGTTTTCTGGCTGGGAGTTACCCATCCCAATAAAATCACAAGGTGGCTCTAACACTTAGAAACAGACTAAAAAAAAAAAAGTGTGTGTGTATGGGGGGGAGGGGGAGAGTGGAGGATATAGATAGGTAGCCCAGTGGACAGAGCATCAGGCTTAGAGTCAGGAAGACCTGGGTTCAAATCTGTAATCTCAGACACCTTTAGCTGTGTGACTCTGGGTGAGTCACTTAATCGCAGTTGCCTAGCTCTTACTGCTCTTCTGTTTTAGATTTGATACTGGGAAAGAAGGTAAGGACTTTAAAAAGGGTTCAAATAAGCCCCCCAAAAAATAAAAGAACCAAATGGGCTTCTCACCAGTTCTCCATCAGCACACACAGCTCAAATTCTGCTAAGGAATCATTTTGGCAAACTCAAATGATTTCCCCCACCACCCCACCCCAGGAAGTTCTGCAAACTTGCCAGTCGCTTCCCTTTCTTCCCCCACTCTCACAATAACTCTCTACGCCCTGAGACCCTAGAAGAAGAGTTCATAAAGGACCTTTTTCTCATGGTCCCGAAGGTGTATCTAGGTACATATGTGTGCCTTGTCATTGTACCAGGCTGCTCAGAGCTCTGCCTTGGGGCAGCCTGAGCAGTGAGAGGCTGCAGTGACAACCACTTCCGACTGCACCCATGACAGGGCTGGTTTGCACAGAGCAGCTCTGCTCAGCCTCCCTGCCTCAAACGTGACTGGAGGACTCAACCTATTCCTTTCAGGTTTCCTCTATGTACATGACAGTGGCCAGCAAGCAAACACTGGCCATCACAGTGGCTTCTGACTGGAACACCCTGATGTAAAAGGAATGGTGGTGTTTAGTTCAAGGGAGAAACCGAGAGAAGCTGGGTTTGATTTCTACTAATTTCTAAATCTGCTGAGGTTGCAAGTAAACCTACAGAGCCATTGGGTTGCTTGAGCTGAAAGAGATTCTAGAGATTATGTTGTGCTACTACTCCAGCTCAACTTAAACTAAAAATCATCTTGAAGAAGTGCCTTCTGGGAGGTTTATATTTAGGTGAAAACAAAACATCTCTTTATTCTGCATCTTTAGGTATTACAGGAGTTTCCGGATGAAGCTCTTAAAGATCTGACTATTCTTCTAGGCCTCTTTCATACCAAAGCAACAAGGCATCTTGCACAATATGTATAGAAAACTTAGGAAATATTGGCATCTTCTCTTGATTTGGGCACTAACCAAAGATGGAAACAAAAATACAGTAGTGCCTTTTGTTATTGTTCAGCAATAAATGAGGATGAGGAAATTCCTTCTACCAATGCAATGTCAGCACATTCTCTGCAACTGAAAGTTTTAGAGAATGGCCTAGAACCCCAAACTTGCCCCAAACTTGCCCCAAAGTCAGTATTTGTGAGAGGCTGGATTTGAATCTGGGTCTTCCTGGCTTCGAGGCTAGCTCCCCATCCCCCAGAACAAACACACTGCCTCAGAACAAAAAAACAACAACATGTATTCCAAAATGCCATTTGCAAATTACTTGCTGGCACCAGGAACATCACTGATAAAAACATTGTTAGAAATCAAAATGAGATAGCCCCAATGGACAGAGCCCTCAACTTGTACCAGGACCCCTAGGCTTAAATCCTGGCTCAGTCATTTTATTAGATGTGTAACATGGATAAGCATTTAATTCTCAGAACCTGATTCTTTTACATAGGGTAATACTAACAATAGCTCTTGTGCAAAATTGTTGCCAGGAGAGTTCTTTGAAAACTTTAAGATACTATATATATATATATATATATATATATATATATATATATATATATATATATATAAAGATACTATATAAAGGGGGGCAGGCAGCTGGGTGACTCAGTGGATTGAGAGCCAGGCCTAGAGACAGGAGGTCCTGGGTTCAAATCTGGCCTCATACACTTCCCAGCTGTGTGACCCTGGGAAAGTCACTTAACCCCCATTGCCTAGCCCTTACCATTCTTCTGCTTTGGAACCAATACACAATATTGATTACAAGATAGAAGGTAAGGGTTTAGGAAAAAAAAGATACTATATAAAAAATGAAGACAAGTAGATGGCTCAGTGGATTGAAAGTCAGGACTAGAGATGGGAGGTACTGAATTCAAATTTGATTTCAGACACTTCCTGCTTGTGTGACCCTGGGCAAGTCACTTAACCCTTTTGCCTAGCCCTTACCACTCTTCTGCCTTAGAACCAAAACATAGTATTGATTCCAAGATAGAAAGTAAGGGTAAAAAAAAAACCCTGGATAGGAATAAGTAGCTACTGAGTCCCCTTCTAACTCTCAAATTCTATAACTCTATGATGCCCAGCTTGGTGAATGATGGATAGAGCTCTGATCCTGGAGACAGAAAGACTCATCTTCTTGAGTTCAAATCTGGTCTCGGACCCTTACTAGAAGTGTGATGTTACTTAACTGTGTTGCCCTCTATTTCCTCATCTATAAAATGAGCTGGAGAAGGAAACAGTAAACCACTGCAGTATCTTTGCCAAGAAAACTCTAAAGGGGGTTGTTGGAAATGAGTGAAAAGTGACTCAATGATAACAACAGCATGATTTCAAGCAGGCAGTGGAAGACTAGGAACTGGAAAGACCTGGTATCCGAGTTTAAATGACCAAGATATCCCCAAATACCTTTGTGAGGGCATTGTTAAAATGGAATCCAGATGATGAGCTTTGGAGTTAAAGAGGGTGAGAAAATCATGAAGAGATGACATGAGCTGTGCCATCAATTTGGTGGCTCATAAGACCAAAAATTTAGAGCTAGAAAGGACCTTAGAGACCACTTGGTTCAACCTTTTCATTTTTCAGATGAGGAAATTGAGGCCAATAGAGTTAAGTGGTTTGCCAAAGGTCATACAGAGAGTAAGCAAAAGTGGCAGCATTTAAACCAAGGTCCTCTCCCTCTAAAACCATTTCTCTTTCCCTTTTATCATGCTGACTCTCTAAGCTGTCTCTTCTTAGATACTGAAGTCCCAGAGGATAGTGGCAAGAGCAGGCAGGAAAACTGTGAGCCCAATATTGAAAATGCAATTGAGTATTGCAGAATTTGATAGGAGATCTCAAGAAGGAGGTTGAGGTGACATGAGTGTAGCATGAATTTCAAAGGAACATAGATGATTATTTTTAAGCATAGATATTTATTTTAATTTTTATATATAATATTATAAATATAACATAATAAAATAATGTGATTTGTTATAAATATGTAATAAATTATGCTAAATATGCTTATCCAAGAGAAACACATTCTCACCTTAGTACATCTGAAAGTCTATGCCTTATTTTATTTATTTATTCATTATTTTTCCCTCCCCACTCTGCAAAAAGTCAGGTCATATGATATAGGTTGTAGAACAAAAGGAAAGAGATTATTTAAGAATGACAGCTAAAATTTGGTGAAGATCCCAGAGGAACTGAACTGCTGAACAATGAAAATTAATCTCTTGTTTAGGAAGAGAATTGGTTTTGGGTTATTGAAAAATCAGAGGCCATTTTAAGGGACCCAATCAACTGGTATTTTCTAAGTGCCTTTTTTTACCAGGTGCTGGGGTAACAAATATAAAAGTGAGGCAGTCCCTGCCTTCAGAGAACGTATACTCTATTAGGGAGAGTACATTGCTACTAGATGCTCTATAGTGTTCTGATAGAGCATTAGGAAAAAGAAGCATGAAGTAATCTTTTATAGACAGAAAAGACCTGGTATTAGTTTGATTTTCCTGTCATTTTCATTGTTGTTATTGTTCAATTATTACAATTATGTCCAACTCTTTAGGATCTCATTTGGAATTTTCTGAACAAAGATACTGGAGTGGTTTGCCATTTCCTTCTCCAGCTCATTTTACAGATGAGGAAACTGAGGCAAACAAGGTTAAATGATTGGCCTAGGGTCAGTAGGAAGTGTCTGAGGCCAGATTTGAACTCAGGAAGATGAATTTATCTGATTCCAGGCCACTGGGCCACCTCGCTGCCCTATTTTACTGCCAGTCAGCCAAAATCTTGGCACAAGGAAACAAGATTGTGTGATGGATCTTGTCCCTGAAGTCACTTGTAAGCTCTATGACCCTGTATAGTTGGACTACATTTGTTCACCAGGCTTCACACAATATCTTAGATACAGAGGATACTGAATAAGTACTTGTTTTATGGAATGGAGAGAGCTGGAGGAAAGAAACTTATGACCTCCTTGAGCCCCTCTCCTCACCACTGGTGATTCGAAGGGTATTCACTGGTATTTCTACTTTACCTCTGCTTTGGGGGCTCTTCTATCAGACATTTCTGTTTCAGGTTTTTTTTCCAGCTGTTCACTGAACTTTTTGCTCTCCCACATGGGAAGGTCCCTGAGATCCACACAGTCAACACCAGTGAAGACAAATGAATTACAGGAAAGGCAGGCCCTGGACCCAAACCAGCAGTTATTTATTGCAAAAAGTCTATTCCAAACGTATGATGAACACAGTCATTTTGATTTTTTTTTTTAGCTTCAGGAACAACAAATCAATGGCATGAGTCATTTTGACGACATACTTTTTGTAGACCGAATAAATCATAGTATTTCCCAGACACATCAGTGGACCTGTGGGCACTTACTCCAATGGCATAATTCTTAACCATCTACGCCTTCTCATCCTGTGCTGTTTATTATCCACACATTTCCCAAAGCCCTCCAAAGAGGATCAACATGCAAAGAACTTTCCCTCTACATACCTTGAAATTTCATGTGTCCCAATCAGTCAGTCAATGAATAAACATTTATTAAGACCCTACTAAATGCTGGGTACTATGCTAAGTACAGGGGGAAAATGCAAAAAAAGTTTCCGAGTAGAAATGTAGCAGAAAAACATATGATCAATCGCATGGTTCAATGGAACTATGATTGGGGTTTTGGCATTATAAGATCACTCTAAGCAAATAAGAATAACATGAAAATAGGTTTTGAACAATGATACATGTATAACCCAGTGGAGTTGCTCGTTGGCTACGAGAGAGTTGAGGGAAAAGGGGAGGGAAAGAATATGAATCATGTAACCATAGAAAATATTCTAAATAAATACATTAAAAAAAAAAAACAGTCCCTCATCTCAAGGAGTTTCACAGTCACACAATACTGGCTCATCTTTTCTAGTTATACTTCTCCTTGATATTGTCTTCTATGCCACTCCTTTTTAAAGAATTCATCATTGCTAATATTATTGTTGTTGTTTCGATTGTGCCTGATTCTTTGAGATCCTTTTGGGGATTTTCTTGGTGAAGATACTAGACTGGTTTGCTATTTTCTTCCCCATTTTATTTTACATATGAAGAAACTGCAGCAAACAGGATTAAGTGACTTACTCTGGGTCACACAGCTAGTAGGTATCTGAGGCCAGATATGAATTCAGATTTTCTTGACTTTAGGTCCAGTGCTCTATCCATTGAACCACCTAACTAACCATATTGTTAATATGCTTTAATCTATTTCTACATACCATGGGGATCTCCACTGACCTGTGGGAAACTCATGACTAATTCTCTGCTTAATAACTACCTATGGAAGAAAAGCCAGATAGATTAAAAAATACTTATCATCTAGACCAAAGTTATCAAACAGGTGATCGATAGACCAGATCCATAGTCCAGAATGCTCCTGAATATAACCTGAACCAGAATAAAATGTAATTGGGAAATACTTAAGAAAATAAATAAAAATACAGTATAACATAGATAACACGACATTTAAAAATTAAGCCAATATGCAGCCCGCAGGAATCCTTATATATGGTTTAGTGACTCCCATTTCTATTTGGGTTTGACACCACTGCAATACACTATGAGATTCAAATGGATAGAGTCCACGGTTCTTATCCATTACCAATAGGTCCTGTTCTGATATTACTCATGGGCAATAAATGGGCTCAAGATTGACCCAGAGAAGGAGAGCGAAGGACAACAGATGCTTTGTTATTATCTTTGAGATGACAAGAAAGCTAGAGAGGAGTTTCTTAACTTCTTGTGCCATGGACTCTAAGTTTGGGGAAGCCAACAGACTTCTCAGAATCATGTTTTTAAATGCATAATATAAAATATATAAGATTACAAAGAAAATAAATTCTATTGGAAAACTTATCAAAAAAAAATTTAAGAACTAAGTTTACAGATTCCAACTTAAAAACTTGTGATCTAAAGGAAGACCTTCATCATGTTGGTTGGATTTTATATTAAGTCAAGTCCAGTCAAATCCACCACAAGCATTTTTTATGCACTGACCACATACAAAGCACTATGGTAAGTTCTGCAGATTCAAAGATAGGTACAAATATGTCCTACTTTCAAAGAGCTTTGTATTTGCTAGAAGGAGAGAGGGGAGATGGCATGCAAACAACTATGTTCGAAGAGATATATACAAGCTATGTTGGAAATCATCTCAGAGGGAAGTTACTAACATTGACGGGGACCAGGAAGGCATCTTGTAGAAGGTGGGTTTTAAGCTGATACTTGAAGGAAGCTAGGGTGGTAGAGATGAGAAAGGAGAGAATTCCATGGGGGGGGGGGGGAGAGGGAAACTGGAATGGCACAAGATTTAATGAAGTCATAGAGCTTCTATAATATCATTGGAAGGACTACCCAGAGCAATGAGCTCATAGGTTCATTGAAGCAATACATGTATGTTAAGAAACAATATTTATTCAGTCTATGTAAAGTAGTTTACTTATTGTTATTTTTTTAAAACCCTTAACTTCTGTCTTAGGATCAATACTTGTATTGCTTCTAAGGCAGAAGAGCAACAAGGGCTAGGAAATTGGGGTTAAATGACTTGTCCAGAGTCACACAGCCAGGAAGTATCTGAGGTCAGAATTGAACCCAAGACCTCCTGCCTCTCTTTTCACCGAGCCATCCAGCTGCCCTGAAAGACGTTTATTTATTGTGTGAATTATTTATTTGTGGATGTAATTAAATACAGATCAAAATTGCTATGTTTGGTGTACATATGGAATAGACTCCTTGCAATAACTTTTGGGTTTGGTCCAGAGCCTGCTCTTTCCATGCCTCATTTATCTTCACTGGTGCTGACTATTTGGATCTTAAAGACCATTTGGGAAACTGCACAGGACTTTTAATGACCTCAACCATTGCCCTGAAACAGAGAAACATCTTTTCTAGTGCTGTTCTATGGCTCAGAAATGATGGAATATGCATTTCCTCCTCTACCTAATCAAACCCCTAGCTTTCTTTGAGGAAGTCTATTCCAACCGGTTTCCCACCTAAACTGGTGGGTGCCCCCCCCCCATCCTCAAATCATTTTCTATTGCTTTCTATATATTTGCTTTTCTATATATTTTGTGTTTGTCTTTCTGGATTTGTGTTTCTTCCCAATAGGATATAGATTCTTTGAGGAAAGTTATCTGAGAAAAATGATTGCCTCCTTTTTATATTTGTATATATTTTATATTTTATTTCATTGTATATGATATTTGGTTATTTTAGTTATATATTATTATATATTGTATTAATGGTATATAGAATATATTTATATAATGTATTATATTTTATTTATGGTTTGGGGGGCTGCCACATAACACTACAGCTTCATTTTGAGCTTGAAGTATACTAAAATAGACTAATATTATATAACATATATAATATATCTTATTTTTTCCTGGCATGGCACCCAGCATATATCATTACAGAACTGGAGAATTGGAAAGGCCTTCAGCAGTCATCTCTTTCTATCCTTACATTCAATAACAGAATCAACAAATGATCATCCAGACTCAACCTGAAGGTCTTCAAGAAAGAAGAGCTTATCCCCTCTCTAGGCAGCCTACGGTCGGTGGCAAGTAGGTGGTGCAGTGAATGGAGTTCTGGACCTGGAATCAGATTAATTGATCTTCCTGAGTTCAAATCTGAGCGTTAGGAGCTATGTGACCCTGAGCAACTCATTTAATTGTTTACTTTAGTTTCCTCATCTGTAAAATGAGCTGAAAAAGGAAATGGCAAACCATTCCAGTATCTTGCCAAGAAAACCCCAAATGGGTCATGAAGAGTCAGATACGATTGAAACTGAAAAATGAATAACAATAACTGTTAGGAAGTTTTTCCTGTTAGTAAGCCTAAATTGACCTCTTTGCCTTCTGCTCATTGATCCTAATTCTGTCCTTGGCCAAATGAAATAAGTCTAGCTCCAATTCCGTATAATAGCTTTTCAAATAATTGAAGAGAGCTCTCATGTCTTCCCAGGGTCTTTTTTCTCTAAACAAAATATGATCAATTCCTTCAACCAATCTTATCATCATCATTATAGCTCACATCTACAAAACATTTCAAGGTTTGCCAGCTCTTTTACAAATATTAAACAACTCTGAGAGGTAAGTGGTATTGGTGTCCTCATTTTATAGACAAAGTTACTAAGGCAGACAAGTGGATAAGTGATTTGCTCAGTCACACAGCTAGTCAGAATCTGAGGCCAGATTTGAACTCATCTTCCTGACTCTAGGTCCTATGATGTATTCATTGCATCTCCTAGCTGCCTCATAAGGCATGGACTCTTCCCCACAGTGACCCTTCTCTTGGCACTCTACAGGTGCTCCAATGTCTTTCTTAAACCATGGTGCCCATGCCCAAATACAATACACCATGTGAGTTCTGAAGAGGGCAGAGTGAAACTATCACCTCTTTATTTCTGAAAGTGACTGATACTCCTTTCAATGTACCCCAAATTTGCATTCCATTTTTAAATTTTCTTTTGATTTTCAATTAACTTTTCTCAAATGAAGATCTTCCTTTTCTTCTTCCTACCTCCTGCCTTCCCCTTTTGAGAAGGCAAGATGCGCTGGTTTGGGGGGCTGCCACAAAACACTGCAGCCTCATTCTGAGCTTGAAGCATACTAAATCCCCCAAACCCTTTCAAAGCAACTGTCTATCTATGCTTTTCCCATTTTATGCTTGTAAAAACTTATTTTTTGTACCCAAGTATACATTTAACATAGAGGCAAAACAAAGAGCTGGAGATGGGGCCCAACTTGAAACTTAATTTTTCTGAAAGCTCCATGAATATTTTCTGAAATATCCTGTAATTAAAAATTATATTCCCTGCCTCTGAATTTCTACATTCCTTAGCATATCTGAAGGAAGTCTTAATTTAAGAAAAAGCATTTTAAAAATCTAGGGGCAAATAGGTGACTCAGTAGATTGAAAGCCAGACCTGAACTGGAGATCTTGGGTTCAAATTTGACATCAGACACTTCCTAGCTGTGTGACTCCGGATAAATCACTTAATCCCCAGTGTCTAGCCTTTTTGCCTTGAAACGAATGCACAGTATAGATTCTAAGATGGAAATTAAGGGTTATTTATTAAAAAACAATTTTAAAGGTCTGATCAAGCAGTTTTCTTATTAAAAAGAAAAATTAACAATAGCTTGCTTTTATTTTACCTATAAGTGGTCAGTTTAATTGCAAACCTACAGGTTGATTCTTTTCATATTGAAACATTTCATATTGAAAACAAGATCTTTTCCATACAACCAGAAGTGTTGATATTTTGGTCACAGATAATGAATTTAATGAATTTTTCAAATACCTAAATGCTCGTTTCAACCCTCCCTCCTTAGATTACCACTTTGTCTAAATAGTCAATTTATCAAAAATATACTCTTTTAATGTATTTTAACCTACAAAAAAATGTCTTTCAGGAACCCAAAGCCCAAGTAATGACGTATTATAGCCACTTTAACACTTTTGTTACACCTACAAATATAAAATGCAAACTATGGTGCCAACATCATGAACTAATTAATATCTCCTTGATAAGTTTGGCAGTTTGAAAGTTGTAGCTAAAAACTAGTCAGTATTTCAGGCAACAAGTATATCATAAGACTTTTTATGTTCCTGGCATAAGATATTGCTTTTGGTGCCAACCTTTGTAATGATTATTTGCTGTCTTATGGATCTGTTGAACTTTTTATCCATTTTCCCATAGATACATGAATCTGTCTTTTTTTTTTTAACACTTTCCCTATATCTTAGAATGAATTCTGATTGCTTCTAAGGCAGAAGAGCAGTAAAGGCTAGGCAGTTGGGATTAAATGACTTGTCAAGGTTCATACAGCTAGGAAGTGTCTGCGACAGATTTGAACCCAGGACCTCCCATCCCCAGGCCTGGCTCTCTATCCCCTGAATCACCTAGCTTAGCCCCACCTGATTATGTCTTAAATACTCCTGTAACTGTCAGGATGTTAATAGCAAAGAGTGGTAGGTGAACGTCTCTCTGCTATCTACTGCTTTTTTCCCCTTCTTTTTTCTCTTGTTTGCAGCTAAGAACTTTTGTGCAAACTATTGCATTCTTCACAACTAAAATGCATCTTCAACCATTAGAAATACAGATTGCTACCTTTAGGCCATTAAATACTTGTTAGGCCTTTTGCAAATTTTTAAATCAGCCTTGCTGCCAACTAAAAAAAATTTTTAGCCTGCTAAGAAAACTTAGCAAACAGAAAACCTTAGTCCACTATACCAATGCTATATTCACTCCTCTTTCAAATCATTTGGCTAAGAATACACACAACTGTCCAATGCACTTAAATTTAAGAGTATATCCACTTCATTTTAAGCCTAATTCCCAGGTACACCGACCAAATAAAAGCATGGCTTAATGTTCAGCTATTTCACAGTATTAAACTAAATGTCTAATTCACACACACACACACACACACACACACACACACACACACACACAAATTGGAAAAACAAAGATCTCTGGTAACATAGTTAACAAAGTAACATTTTCTAGCTGACAGGAAATCTTTGAAACAACCTCTTAAGCAGACAAAGTATATATGCAGATCCTTGTCAGTCAATATCACAAGAATTACAAAATTAAGTGGTTAATAAATAACATTCTGAGAAAGAATAAATGATGGATTGTTCTAAGAGGTGTCTCATAAAATGGAATATTTAGATGAACAAAAAATTGTTACAATTGTCCTGGGGTCACACCCTGCTTTGAAGAAATCATTTGCTGTTGTTTACCATCCACATCACATCTCTGAGAAACCTCATCCCATTGTGGGATCCCAGCCTTGCTTACCCAGTATTTTATCACTGAAATGGAAGGCACTCTTCTAGATGTGTTGCTATGGTTTTTTCTATTTTCTGAGTTTTGAGTCTGGCAATATGAAATCCATTCTAGAAATTAAAATGGAGGGCTGTCAGCAAGTTTCTTGACTTCATTTTCTTAAATGGATTCATTTGAATATGCTAATGTAATCAGTTGTTTCTGGTATAGAAACCTGTGATTAGTTCTTTTGCTTGATGTTAATTTAGATGAAATTTAGGGCAAGGGCCTTCAGGTCTTTCACTTGTCCTGTTTATCCTAGTATCATCAATGAGGTTAATCAATGCCCAGGGAATCAATGACAAGTCATTTTTTCATTTAACGAACATTTGCAAAGTGTCTACAAAATGCTATGTGTCTATAAAATTATGGTTTGGGTGAAGGAGGAGAAAAAAGTTAAATAAGGAGAAGGAGAAAGAAGAGAGAACATCAAGATGAAAACAGAAAGAACTTAATCTATTATAGATTCAGAGTGTTCTTTGACATTTTTTCTAATTAAGCAAATATTCAGAAAAATTCTGATGTACTATTTTCTTAAACTTGTTATTGATTCATTTGATTGCTCATTTTTAATCACTGAATTTTAATATATGATTGGGATGGTTATTGCTTCATTTCTTTATTTTTTTATTCAGTCCCCCTTTCCCATTCTACACTATAAAAGGCATCCTTCAGCAAAATATATAGACTTATGTCTTTTGTTTTTCTGCTTCTCCATTCATTCTCTGGAGGTGAACATTCACAAATCATTTTTCATATATTACGTCTATAGCTGTACATAATCTACTTGGTTTTACTCTTCATCGTCTCATGATTATTATTTTTAAATTTTTATTGTCATACAAAACACACTTCCATATTGACCACTGTTGTAAGAGCAAAGTCATGCATAACCAAAATAAAACCAAAAATATATACATGTGAAAGATGACTCCATAACAGTTCTTTCTCTGGAGCATCTCAGGATTATTTCTTGTAATTACTATGGTAATTTAGTTAGGGGGATCTCAAGCCCATTGCCTAGAACCCAGTAAGATGGTGATCTCTCCAAATATGGCATATATTCTCCTTTGGTTAGATAAGACTACATTTCTATCCGAGGCAATGTTTTCACGTACTCCTTTAACACATGACTTCTACTTAGCAAAACTGTCAGGGAAATGTGTAAGATACTACTGAGTTCCCATGATATTTCAGCTCAGGAAATAACCAGGGGATTTTCAAATTCCAATCCAAGTTGCTTCATCTACAGTGACTATTTTTATTTAAAGGGCATATATATGAGAAGGAAACCACCCTATAGATTATACTAATTTGGAATACTTGTGCCCCTGTTCCATTGAAGCAACTGATCAAATTGTGATGAGGTCAGTCTTTTCCTTGTAGAAGAATTGGTAGAGAGAAAAGGGAAGGGGAAAAGCATTTATAGAACCTGCTATGTGCCAAGCACTGTGCTACAAAGCCCTTTTAGAAATGTTATCTCATCTGATCCTCACAATAACCCTGAGGAGTAAATACTTTAATTATTCCCATTTTATAGTTGAGGAAACTGAGGCAAATAGAGGCTCTAACCCAGCTCATAAGTGTTTAAAACTGAATCTGAACCCAAGTGTTCCTTACTTCAGGCTCAATGCTATATCCATTGCATTATACCAGATGGCCCACAGAACAGAATGGCACAATGACTGACATGATAATAATGCAGGAGTGGCAGGAGCTATAATTTGAGTTATCATTTTGATTTGGTTCATGTCCCACTGAAGCATATGCATGCCACTTTTATTTAGCATCAAGAGATCTGTGAATTGTTCTCACAAAATTCTCTGAACATCTCTCTTCCCTAAGCTTTTCCTTTAAATATATATATATATATATATATATATATAGAGAGAGAGAGAGAGAGAGAGAGAGAGAGAGAGAGAGAGAGATGTATTGTGGTTTGACACAAATGATTCCCAACAAACCCCTCTGCAAAGTAAATTACACTTCCCCCTTGCCAGACAAAGCACATCGGATTTTGTTATTAACAGAAAGGTTTGGTGTTTCCTCAAATATTTGCAGTAGGCTACTAACACTGATGGTTCTCTCTCTCTCTCTTTCCCTCTCTCCCTCTTTCTGTCCCTCTTTCTCTCTCTCTTTTTCTACCTCTCCTTCTCTCTCCCCTCCCCCCCTTACCTTTAGTCTCTTAGAATCAATACTCCAAGGCAGAAGAATGGTAAGGGCTAGGCAAGAGGGTTAAGTGACTTGCCAAGGGTCACACAGCAAATAAATATCTGAGACCACATTTGAACCCAGGACCTTCTGTCCCTAAGCCAGCTTATCAACCTAACAAGCCACTTATTTGCCCTCCAATGATTATTTTTTACACAATTTTGTTGAACCCCAGGACTTTCTGAATGAACATGGAGTCAGTGATCATAATTCTTTTTTGTAGTTTGATGTCAACTAAACAACTTCATGCTGAGTGCAATGCTCCATCATAGAGCAAGTAGAAATATGTCTCTGATGGAAAAGAAAAAGACAAGAAAAAGAAAGAAAAGACAATGAGAAGAAAATGGAAATGGAAAGTAAAGAGGAAAAGAGAAAGAAGTCAATAGAGATGGTACGATAGAAGTTCCTTAGGTGCCAATCATGGGCTTAAGTGCCCCTCATACCTCTTGTCAAAAGAGATAGACTCGATCTTTATAGTTGGGCTACCCAACTAATAGATAAGACTCTACCCAAAAGACTTCAAAGTCATACTTGGGTAGATTTCCAAATGACCTTATCTACTCTTTGTGAAGATACCAAATAATTAAGGGAGCAGAGACAGCAGCTCTGTTCCAGACCTTCCCTATCACTTTTCTTTCTCTCTTCATTTTTCCTCGAACTGTACATGATCTTGAGGCTTACTGGAATTTGAAAAGTACCTCTCCCTGTGAACCTGGGGCAAGGAAATGGGGGAACCAAAGCCCGAGCCTTGAATTTATTTTACAACATAGTTTGCATACTTCTCTCCCTATAGTTTATAAGCTATTTGAGGCTAAGGGACTATTTCATTTTTGAATGAAAATATGCCCTACCACATAGTAGGTCCTTAATCATTGTTGGTGGACTGATTGAGGTCTTTTCTTTATATTCTTCATAGAAATGGGATTCTTTTTATTTTCTATTATATATGGTAACAGGGAACAAAAATAATTTCAAACCCATATTCACTCTGTGAGAGAAAAGTAAACATAACTAGGTGAATTTGTTTTTGCAGACATTAAAACTATTATATATGCATGTTTGCACTGTCATATAGGAAACAATAAATGCTTGTTGACTATGTATAAATATGTAATCAGCATCATTTCCAGGTATTAAAATCTGTAGTTTTTGAAATAAGGTATTTTTTTTTAGTCTTTGACTTTTGTCTTATGATCAATTCTAAAACAAAAAAGCATCAAGAGCTAGGCAATCAAGTTAAGTAACTTGCTCAGTCACACAGCTAGGAAGTGTCTGAGGTCAGATTTGAATCCAGGACCTCCTAAATCTCTAGGTCTGGTACCTATCCATTAGGTCACCTAGCTGCCCTTGAAACAAGATATTTTGAAAATACATTTAAATTCACTTTGACTCCCCTGCTTGTGTATACTTATTTTAAATATCCTCTCCATAAAAGTCCATCCCTTAAAGAAACAGAGATGCAGCAAATGTCATTTTGATCCTTTTATTTGCCTTATTTGAATGGTTGAAGTATAGATTGTTCAGTGATGAGAAGGAAGGAACCTAAAAAATCTGCTCAAATCATCAACACCTGTGACTGAAATAAGACATGTATAAACCAGTGGAATTGCTTGTCAGCCCTGGGAGGGGGGAGGGAAAGAGCATAAATCATGTAACCATTGAAAAATATTCTAAAAAAACATAAAAATAAGAAAAAACTTGTGACTAAGAGTAAATAAACCTAGTTCTTATTTCACAAGATGCTAGGATGAGCAGAGAAATATAAAATATGGCACTTGTCCAGGGTCACAAAGCCTGTGGCTACAAACAAACTATCCTTCCTATCCCTGGGTTCTGTCTCCACTGAGTGTAAGTGACTCTCAGGGTCAGGAAGGGCTGTTCCAACATCACTCTCAGTGCAGAGATGATGAGGGAAGATGGATGAATGAGCACTTTGACTTCCTTTGGGAACCTTAGATGAAAGGCACATTGTGGAGAGAAAACATCCTGCTTCAGGGGGCTATTTTCCGGAGTGCTTTTGTTTAGCTGCCTTCATATGCTCCCAAGTTGCCCTGATCCTTTTGGTTGTGCTGCTCTGCTAATCCTCAGGAGGTGTTTAACATGCAATCCCTGCTTCCAAATAATAGAGAAAACCATGCTGCCTCCGTGACAATTAGTCAATTACACAAGGGGGTAATGGCATCTTGGGTAATCCGTCTCTGCCCCTACCTTGCCACACAGCTCCTGGCAATGAAAACTCTGCTAACTGAACATGGCTTTGTGGCAGGCAAGATGTGGTCTGCTTCAACATGTGTGATAAAAGCAAGACGGCAGCCCAGGGTATGCACTTGCAAAAGGCATGTGTTTTTGACTACACTTTTTTAACAAACAGATGTCTGCTTCAGTCGTTTTCTGTTAAAATCTCTTAGTACTGGGTAGTTTCAGAATTTTTCCTCTCCTTTCCCCTCCTTGATTCTTTCTTCAGTTTATAGAATGTTAGAACTGGAAGGGATCTCAGCCATCATTATTGATGCTTAACTCTTACTAGTCAGTAGGATCCCCCCCCCCCCCTTTTTAAGCCCTTACCTTCTGTCTTAGTGTCAATTCTAAGACATAAGAGTGGCAAAGGCTAGAAAATAGGGGTTAGATGACTTGCCCAGGATCACCCAGATAGGAAATGCCTGAACTCAGGTTCTCCTCACTCCAAGCCTGGTGCTCTATCCTCTGTGCCTCCTAACTGCCCTGGTAGATTCACTTTCCAAAAGGGCTGTTTCCTTTAGTCTGGATTTGAATCCCAACCCTGCTACCTCTTAGTCCTCAGCCTAGACAACTAGGGAAAGGCATTAGAGTTGGAATCAGGAAGATCTAGGTTCAGATTCTGTGTCAGACACTTAGTTAACTATATTACCCTGAACAAATCATCAAACTGTTTCAGTTTCTTCATTTGTAAAATGAGGATGCCCTCCCGTTCCAAGATGTCATGAACCCCCTAAGCTATATTTTCTTCATCTATTTAAAAAAGGGGAGGGTATGAAATAGACAAGGTGATCTTTAAGGTCCTTTCTCAAATCAAATCCATATCATCAACAACAACAACAATAATAATAATAACTACCATTTATATAGTTTTACTATGTGCCCAGCACCATGCTAAGCACTTTGATTTTTATCTCATTTATCTCAATTGAATCCTCACAACAACTATGGAAGATAGGTGCTATTATTAACCTCATTTTACAACGAGGAAATTGAGGCAAACAGAGGTGAAGTGACTTGCCCAGGATCACACAGCTAATAAATGTCTCAGGTTGAATTTGAATTTGACTTCTTGATTCCAAGTTGGTGTTCTATCCACTGTACCACTTAGCTGTCCCCCAAGAATTTATTAAGTTCCTGTTATGTCGAGTTCTGTGCTAAGTTCTGGGGATACAAAAAAAGACAAAAGACAGTTTTTGATCTCAAGGAGCTCACAGTCTAATTGTGAAGACAGCATGCAAACAACTGTGTACAAATAAAATGGAGATACTTTAGATGGAAATAATCAACAGAGAAAATTAGAATTAAAGGAGATAGGGAAAGGCTTCTTGCAGATGGTGAGATTTTAGCTGAGACTTGCTTTATATGCTGTGATCTTACCTGCTAATAACAGAGACACTAGTAATTAAAGAATATATGGCTGTCTCTCCGATTTCTACATTGCTGTGTTCTATAATCCTTAGATGGGGAAGAATCTTTAGAGATGTGGTATATAATACTTAGGAGATTTTAGAATCAGGCCATTAATACAAATCTTCTTTGAATGAGAAAGTTGTTTCCCCACACTCCCAGATTTTTTAAAAAGGCAATTTTCTCTTGAATCCAGAAAGAGAATCCTGGCATATCACTATTCCTGAGGATTAGCAGTGGCTATCCCCCCATTGTGAAAGCCAATTCAATTTCATTTTGATGATAAAAAACAATCATTTTAAATTGGTGCCTCTTTTTAGATAGTTATCTAGCACATTTCTGTTTCAGATTCAGAAATAAACCTCAGTTAGACAAAGTGGTACTTTCCATGGACAAAAAAGTGGTTTGAGGATGGGTAAATGTAATAAATATTCTAAAAAATCACATAACCTGTATAGATGTTCAATTCTTCTGTATGGAAATGGCTTTTAGAGATTAGACTCAATAGGCTAACTGTGCTTCATTCCACAATCAATCACACAAGCTGAGCTTTCCTCAGTTTTTCAGGATAGATGAGCTGCTTGGGAAAATGGAGTTAGGATAAACTTGCTCACTAGGAAAGTTTAGAACTGGAATGGTTTCAGTACCCAAGACTTTATTTAGTAAAAGAACCTAAAGGTGGGAGAGACATATATATAAGAAAAAAATGTTATTTCTATTTTAGTCCAAGGTGAAACTGCTGTTTGAACTTGTATCTTAAGGGGTTAACTGTTTTTGACCAAATTTAATTTATATTAAGCACATGAAAATGTACTTTATGCTCCATTTGTGGGCCAAGCACCATTTTGAAAGAAAGTCTTGTTAAAAATTTTCAAATGGCTGTCTCTTCAGTAGCCCTCCTTCCGCATAATCAAAATTTAGAGAAGAATTGAATCATTTATTTAAATGTATGACGTCTGACTTCCTTAACAAGGGATAAAATAATTTCTTAGTTTCTCCTATCAGTTTAAAAAATACTGAGTGGGTATCTTCATCAGTAGAGTCCTTAATGAAGGGACAATTCATGGTAGTGTCCTGGGCTTTGACTTCAAGAGAGTCTATCACTTAACCTCATTACAGTAAAAATCCCATCTCCAAAGTCTATATGAACCACTACAATTGGTTTTACTGTAAATGAAGTTATAAGATAACAACTTGGAGATATGTCATAATATTAATATCAGTATTAAAGAAAGAAATTATAACTGGCCTGCCTGGGATAAAATTGGGAAAGCAAGCAATTACATCAATGGTCAGGTAGAGCTTTGGATCTGGGATCAGGATGATTTATCTTCTTGAGTTCAAATCTGACCTCAGATACTTAGTGGCTGTGTGACCTTGGGCAAGTCAATTAACCCTATTTGCCTCAGTTTCCTCATCTGTAAAATGAGCTAAAGAAGGAAATAACGAACTTTTGCCAGTATCTCCAGTATCTAATAATACTCCAGTATCTCTGACAAGAAAATCCCAAATGATGTAGACTCTAAACGATCACTCTAGCGCAAACATTAATAATATAGGTCTTGATCAATGACACATGTAAAACCCAGTGGAATTGCTCATTGGCTACAGGAGGGAGATGAAAGGAGGGGAGGGAAAGGTAACCATGGAAAAATATTCTAAATTAATTAAATAAACTTAAAAGCTAGAAAAGAAAAAAAAAATCCCAACTGGGTCATGAAGAATCAGATATGACTGAAATGACTGAACAACAAGGATGAAAGGTTTTATGGTATCAGAGTAGAAAGAGTTGTAGAGTAAAAAGTAGATGTTAGGTATATCTTCCATAAAATTGTCAAAGCTGTACTTCTCCTTTTCTTTGCTCCTTTCCTTTTTTCCTGTTAAAGTTCTTAATTAATCACTAAGAACTTAATTGACAACAGTTTAAGTTCTTTGCCTTAATGCCATCTGTTCAGACTAGTAGAAGCCCACTGAGAAGTGACTGAATTTTGAGAGAACTCATAAAGCTTTTGGGGGGTATGAAAGAGTCAGGGGAAGGTGGCTAATAAACCTCTCAAATTATAGGGTCAGCAGTTTGCTGCCTGAGAAGAGGGTGGGTGATGGGGAGTGGCAAAGAGGAGGGCAGTACTGCTCCCCTTACCCTTTGTGTGAAACTTCTGTTCATATGCCAGAACTTCAGACACCTGAAGTGCCCAGAAGAATACCCAACTGTTCTGTTAAAGGCATAAACCTGATCCATACATATATGCATTCATGAAATATATGTGCGTATGTATGTGGAATACAATATAATAAAATGGGCTCATATAGCATGAGCCTACAGCTGCTCAAAAGACCAATGCTATTTGAAGTTATGTTCATAGCAATATTGCACCCACATCACATAAGGCAATTGTCCCACTTGTACCTTCCCTGATCAGACCATAACTAGTTTGATGTATTTTCTCCAATGGGGGAAGAGAGAGGTTAGTTTAAGTTTTTTAAACATACATACGCAAACAATATTTAGAACATATATATAGAGAGAGAAAATATCAATACACACATCCACATATATTCTAAATATCTCCCCTGTTTTGCTGTCTAAGAAATAAAGAAATGAAGGCCAGATCTGTCAGTTTAAAAAGGGTATTGCCCCCTTGAATCAAGGTCAAGCAAACCAACTTAACACTCTCAACTTCAATTATTTTACCTGCAAAAGGAAGGAATTGGACTATATAAGGTCCAGAGTTCTTTTCCAACTCAAAAGGTATATGATTCATTTTCTGGCTTTTCCCTTTACTAAGCTTATCTGAGGCAAGTCACTTAATCGTTTTAGAACTCAATTTCTTCATCTCTAAATTGAGGGGATTGAAACAGATAATCTAATCCTCTTTGCATCTATCTCTACATCTAGCATTCTCTGGGGAAGGTACCATGACAGAGATTCAGAAGTGAAGCTGTTTTGGGGAGAGAAAACAGCATGATTCAGACTGACTGAGGACTGCTGACTGTAATGATGTCAGTTAGAAATATCTTTGTGCAAAAGAGGAAAGGCTTAAGAGTTAAAATCTAACAGCAAGAATAGTTCAGGGGAGCTAAAAAGTACATGAATGTGGTGGGGTGGGGGAAGAGAGAAGCTAGTTTAAGTTTTCTGTGAATGGGGCCACCTTTGGGGAAACTGCCGACTTTGAGTGTAGGTGACTCCGGAAAAAAACAATTTTGATCTGTAACAGAGGGGTAGATCTGACAGAAATAAGAAAAAAAAATCTTGCTTCCTTTGGGATTAAAGGGCAAACAAGTATCTTTAACTTAGATTAAGGATAGAAATACTACCAGGAAAGACAGAGTAAATCCAGGGTCAAGGAACTAAACCTTAACCAAGTGTGTGATTCAGGAGTAGAAAGGATCCAAATTAACTTGAGTAACAAGAGACTATGTGGCTAAATAAAGGGACAGGGATTAGATCTCTTCATCCATCTCTTCAAACTCTTGCCCCACTCCAGCCCCAACAATTACCCCCAAATTAGGTAACAGCTCTAGATTTTATAATCCTAACAAAAATGCTTTTCACTATGATAGTGAATAATTCAAAAAAAAGTTTCTATTGCAAGTGCCATCTTGAAGAAGATGCTTTGAATTAGAAGTGTTTAACCTTGTTTGTGACACAGACTTTTTATTGGCAATCTGGTGAAGTCTATGAGCCCCTTCTCCAAATCATTTCCTTTAAAAAAAATTATACTTGGAAGGAAATTCTAAATCTCATTTACAACTTAGTGAAAACAAAGATACAATTTTTCATATCCAAACTCACAGACCCCTTGAAATCTATCCATGGACACCTTAGGATCTGTGGACCCATATTAAAAATCCTTGCTCTGGAGGAGAGGTATTTTGGGAGATATGAACAGATAATGACTTTGACTTCAAAAGCACACAGGGTTTAGAGCAGACCCTCTACTCTCCTTTTTCTACCCCCCCCATACACACACACACACACACACACACACACACACACACACACACAGAGGCTCATGATAGTAATTTACTTGGAGATGAAAAACACCTACCTGTATCCTATTTAGGAACTGTTTTAAGTCTATTTTGTTGCTATAACCTATGAATATAATATGGAGCAAATGGTTGGGTATTCCATTTTTAGTTCTTTCTAATCAGTAAATATTCTTCATAAATTTGCTGCCTTTGTTCATGTCATTAAACCTCCTACAAACAGCAATCATGTACCAGTGTAATGTGCCATTACATCCTCACTGATACAATTGTCACCATTTCATCATATGATTATTTTTTCTATGTGGGAAAATGAGGTTTAATTCTTTTCAAAATGGAAGGCTTGGGCCAGAAGCCAAGCTCTAAAATGTTTAAAAACAATCCCCTAAAATAAACAAATTAATTTTAAAAATAAAATAAATGATCCCCTAATTTTCACATTCAATCTGAGGCATTTTCCTTTTTAACTTTACTGGGTGGATGAGATAAACTTATCAACATCCTAACCATTAGACCTTAGTAACATATAAACTTAATATTTGATCCATTCGGTAGATTCTGTTAATCATCTGAATCCTTTCCCTAAATGATGTCAAAAAAGCAGATCTAAAACTAGCATGGGGCAAGCAGGGCCTTGACCCTGGATGCCAATATATATGGGGAATTGGATGTATGTGGTTCTTTTTCTGAGGTGGTACAAAGTGGAAGTCTCTGACACTAGAGGAAGAAAGCATGACTAATATTTAGAACATTTTTGGTTGGCAAAGAAAGTTTCATGACAAGTTTGTGAATTCAGTACTATAGTTGTAATCACTCCTACCTTACAGATGATGGAAATAGGACTCAGAGAGTTTAAATGCCTCTGGATATTAGCATTCTGGATGGGGGGGGGGGAGGAAGAAGAATCTCCCCTTCCCTACCCAAAATGATTGAAGCTGAATAAACTGTCAGAGAACTACTACTCCTGGAAACCAGGATGTTCCATGCAGGATATCCTGCAATGATGGTGGCCTCATCATCTCAGACTTAACACAAAGTGGGAAATGGTATGTAATGAGATGTGTTAAGTTTATCATGTTGTCAAAGGTATCTTGTCAAGTTTGAATCCAGGACAGAAATCAGAAATCAAGAGGATAGAATATAATAAAGAAAACATTTTATTTATTTAGGTTTAAAAAATTAAGTTACCTAAATTATGATATAGAGAGATCTGACTTTATAATAGTTCATATAAAAAAATCTGGTGGTTTTAGTTGGCCACAAGTTTAATATAAACCTATAGCTACTAAAAAGTTTAATGCTATTTGAATCTATATTAATAGAAATACAGCATCCACAACACATAAGTCAATTGTCCTTTTTTTACCTTCCTTGGTCAGACCACATCTGGTTTAATGTAGTTTGTCCAATTGAAAGCACCACATTTTCAGTGAGATACTGACACTATACTATATCTAGAAGGTCTCTCATCCTTTCTCCATCCTGGTTTACTTTTGCTATTTGAGAAAATACTTAAGGGCTATTTCACTTGGACAACCAATGATTAAGGGGAAGGACATATCTTCTCAAATAACTGAAGGATTGTTATATTTTAAAAGAGTCAGCTTGTTCTGTGTTATATAAAGGGTCAGAAGTAGGACTGATGGCTTATAAGGAGACAGATTTTGGCCCTCTATAAGGAAAAAAAATAGTAATTAGTACTATTCAGCACTAGAACAAGATCGTTTTGTTTGGACTGATGTGAATTCTGGAAGTGTTCAAATAAATGCTGGATGGTTCCTTATCAGGGACATTGAAGAAAACAATGCTTCAGTGAATGAAAGGTTTAATAGATTAACCTCTAATTAGGCCACTAAACACTGATTTTATACATAACTTTAGTAATTATCAAGCTAACTAAAATTCAATCTAGAGATCCTAATACTGCTTATCTACCCCAAGTTCAAAGAGGAAGAGAGAAGATTCTCTACCCACCATAATAACATTCATAGCAGCACTATTTTTGCAATAGCAAAGAACTGCAAACCAAGTAGATGTGCCTTGATTTTCAGCTGAACAAATGATGGTACATGAATGGAATGGATTATTACTAAGCCATTAAAAAATGATGAATATGAAGAATACAGAGAAGTATGGGAAAGCTAATTTGAACTGATGGAGAACAAAATAAGCAGACCAAGAAAACAACATACATAATGGTTTCAAGAATGGAAACAGAAAGAACCAAAAGTCTGAAATTAAACTGCATAATTATAATGACACAGTATAGACCCAAAGAAGAGATGAGAAAATCCATCTGTCATTTCTTTGCAGAGGTGGCAGAATACAGGTATGGAATGCAGCACATCCTTCCAGACTCTGAACTGCCTTTCCCTACCTCAACTCCCACTCCCCTTTTTTAAAAAATTCTGTTATAAGGATGGCTCACTGGATAGAGGAAGGATACATTCAGGAGAGAAGATGACCAAAGAAAAGATTCTTTAGGAAATACTTTAAGAAAATTCACTTTAGGAAAATACTTTATTTCATACTTCTGGAAAAAACACTCTCATTCTCAGTATTTCTAATATGGCTAGATTTTAGATATATATAAGAGAATTATACTAGATAGGGTCTGAATGATTGAATCAGGGTCACACTCAAAAAATAGTTAATGGTCATAAATGCTAGGCTGAGGAATTAACATTTAGTTTGGTAAGCAATCAGGAACCACTGAAGGTTTGAGAAGTGGACATGATTAGTATTATTTTAATGACTTACTAAATCTCTATGTAAAATATATGGTTGTAGCCCAATAAAAGTTTACGATTTAAATGAAAGACAATATTAGGGCTGATGAAGGTAATTTATATTGCTGTACTGCTATGAATGTTTTGGTAGGTAAAAAATCTTTCTTCTCTCTCTTTGAACTTGCAGTACATAAGTAGTCATAGGATCTCTAGCTTGAATTTTAGTTAGCTTGATAAATACTAATAAAACTTTTTATTTTTTAATTTTAATTCAATTAATTTAGGATATTTTTCTATGGTTACATGATTCGTATTTTCCCCTTTCCTCCTCTGTCCCACTCCCGTAGCCAATGAGCAATTTAACTGGGTTTTACACGTATCATTGATCAAGACCTATTTCCATATACTAATTACACTTTTAAAAGGGACATAATTCATGTAAAGGCAAAAGAGAATCTGTTTGGTTTGTGTACATTTGATTAATTTCAACACATATTGCATTTAGTGGTTATATTAATTATGTGGGGAGAGAGGAAAGGAGAAAATTTAATTCAATTAACAATTTCTTAAATGCCCAATAAGAGCTAATATTTAGAATGTTTTCAGTTGGCAAATAGAGCCTCATGACAAGCTTGTGAGTTTAGTACTACAAGTGTAATGATTCCTACTAAGAGATGAGGAAAAGTTTAAATGCCTTGTCCTTGGACACATAGCTAATAAAGAGTAGAGGAGAAGTTGAACCCAAGGTTTTCCTGGCTCCACATTCAGTGAGCTAGATAGGTTGCTTCACAATGTTCAAGGTACTATGCTAGGAACCAGGAATAAAAAGACAGAAACTAAGTAGCCCCTCCTTTCAAAGAACTTAATAGGGATCCACTAAAGATTATTGAATAAGAAAGTGACAGTCACATACGTTTCTTAAGGATATCAATTTGAAATTTAAAATAATTTTTCACAAAAAAATTAGTTAAAACTAGATGGGAAATTGTTAATCTGGAAAATTGTTTTTTTTTTTAACAAATTGTTTGAGTAAGAGGTTTCTTTCCATAGAATATGTATCATCTATCTATTTTCTACCTATTTATCTATCCACATTATATGTATGTATATATATATGACATATATTTTCATATGAAGAAATAATTCAAATCTTTAAGAATACAAGACATTCCCCAATGTATGAATGGCCAAAGGAGATGAGCAGGTGGTTTTCAAAAAGAAAAAAAATCTAAGCAATCAAAAGCCATATGAAAAAAAATTATCTAAAAGCTACTAATTAAAGAAAAGTAAATTAGACTCTACCCTACCAGGCTGGCAAAGATGATATCCTTCCCCTCTACCAAAAAAAAAAAAAGTATGTGTGATAAATTGGAAGGGTTGTAGGAAAACAAGCATGGTTAAGAAGTGTGAATTCATCCAGGCATTCTAGAACACAATTAGGAACCATTCTTCAAAAGTCACTAAACTGTGTATACCCTTTGATCCAGTAGTAGTTCTACTGGTTGGTTTATAGCCAAAAGGGATAAATGAGGAAAAGGACTAATATGTAAAAAAAGTATTTGTTGAATTTTTCTTTATAGTAACAAAGAACTGGAAACTGAAAAGATGATGTATTGCAGTTGAGAAGTGGTTAAATGAATCATGGTATATGAACATAATGGAATACTATTGTGGCATGAGAAATGACAAAAATAATGTTCTCAGAGAAACTTGTTAAGACTTATAAGAATTAATAGATATTGAAGTGAACAAAACCAGAACACTAATTCAACAACATCATAAAGATGAACAACCAAGAAAGACTTCAGAACTGTGACCAATGCTATGGCCAACTATAATTCTAGAGGACCAAGGATGAGTCACAGTACTCATTTTTTGGGATATCAATTCAAGATTCAGAAAGAGATATTTTTGGGGGGTATGTCCAATCTGCATTGCAATATGCAATTTGTTTTGCATAAGTATCTACATTTTTTTCAAGGTTTTTCATTTTTCTTTTTCAATTGAGGGTTGGAAAGAAGGAAATAAACTCTTGTCAATTAAAAAAATTAAATGAGAAATTAAATTAAAAATATAAAGGACTATCATTTTGAAAGCTGTATAGACACTGGTCTGGAAAGGGAAGAAACCAGAAGATGATTGACCAATTAAGAAACTGAAGCAATGGTCCAAGTGATTGGTGATGAAGTCCTGAACTTGTGGCTATGTGAGGAGAGAAAATGGGGTAGATTAGAGAAAAGTTAGAGAAATAGAATCAATATGACTTGGCCACTGATTAAACATAGGGAAACAAAGGAGAAAGAAGAATTGATGACTATGGTTGTGAACCTGAATAGCTATCTCTTCTCAGCCTTTTGTCTAAGATAAAAGGAATCCAGGTAACCAGAAGGATGGTGCATACTTTCATTGAAATAAGGAAATTTGGAGCACACTTATGTATAGCTATATCTAAATAAATATCCATATTTATAGACACGTGTGTTGGGATATATGACCATAATAAGGAAAAATAGATGTGGGGGAGGTAAAAAGATACACTTTAAAACATGATCAAAGTAGGAATTCGTTTTGCATGAGTATGCATATTTGTTATCAGGATTTTCTTTTTCTTTTCTCAGTTAAGGAGGCTTGGGAAGAGGGAAATATGCAATAGATAAAAAGTTCTATTTTGGACATAATGAATTTCAGTTGCCTATAGGATAGCTGATTAAAAGTTTCCAGCAAGTACTTGGTAACAGGGTACTAAGAAAATAGTTAAGGAAAGGGGGCAGTAACATTGAAGGGTTAAAGAAATAAGGGAAGAGAGAAAATTGAGCTTTGATTAGCTCAATAATTACTGGAATTAAGCTGTTTATACAAGAAAAATAGTCTACCAGGTGTTTCATATCTGAATTTCATCATCAAAAAATCCAGTTTTGCTCTGTTCAGTTCCCAAATTACTGAACCTCGGTGTGGACAAACATTTTCAGATGTAGTTTTGTTTATCACTTAAACTAAGTCTACTTTCTAACTTTCCTTTGATTTAATCACATGCTTTTGTGTTCAGTGATGCAGGAAATTATGTCCAGCTGGATAGACTGATGACTGAGTAAATAAATGCATGTTAACTCCAACAGGGCAAGGATAAGAATTTCTCATCCTGGGGAGAATTTCTGAGTCTGAAAAAAAAGGACTTTGGGGAGATTGCTTTCCCAGTTCTCCAAGGTCAGAGACAAAGGATGCTTAATAGGAGAAAAGAAGGTTTGGGGTGGGGGAAGGGGGTAACATGAGTATTATTTTCCAGTATTTATAGGGCTTTTGAGCATTAGAGCAATCAGATTTGTCCTGGAACCCAGACATAGAACTTGGAATGGAGCCTCAATGAGGGACGGTTCAGGAGTAAGCCAGAGCAGTAAATCCAAATTTGGGCAAACTTTTGTTTTGTTCAAGGTAACAGGTGTGCACTCAACTAATAGGTCTGGAGAAAGATTAGGGAACAGATCTGTGACATCATTGGCACAAAGAACTTGTGAATGAGGAAACTCCTGCTACAAATATGGGTTGGCATTTTCTCTGAAAATGTCTTAGAGAGATGCCAATAGCATTGAAAGGCTGAGGTCCTTATTAAAGGTCACACAGTCAGTAAGTGTAAAAGATAGGATTTGAATGCAGATCTTCTTGGCTCGGAGGCTGATTCTTTATCCCTGTCATTCTGTCTCTCAAGATCTGGAGAAAATGGTTAAAAAGGCACCAGTCTTTGTATCATAGGTAGCATGGCATCATTTCTGTTCTTCCTGGTTCCTTAGTTAATTAAGCCAATACTCTTCCTTCCATCATAAATAGAAGAATGAGAGTAGAATTTAGAGCCAGCTCTATCAGGACATTAGCCAGTCATTCCCTTTTGGCAAAAGGCATTGGCAGATGTGAGGGGGGGAAAGGTAAGACATTTCTGAGAAGAATAAGGTTTGTTTATACTTTTTGTGAGAAACATTTTTCATCTACTGACAATACTTTTTAAGCAAGTAGGAATGATTTATGAGTTCTATATACATATAACTCAAATGTGTAAGCATAAACATATACACACATACTTAGACACATCTGATGAAAAGAAACGAAGGTCGGGAGTCAAAGGGCCTTTGCTGACATCCTGGCTTCACTATTAATTAACCATGTAGTCTTGGGGAAATCATTCTATATATGCACACTTTAGTTTAAAGTCAGTAACCCCTCTCCTACTTAGAGTGCAATGTAATTCTGAAGATAACATGAAATGTGAAAGTACTTTGAAAAAAGGTTGAAGAACTATATGAATGTAAGACATTATTATCATACTAGACACATTATATTTGTAACACATCATAAATATGTACAAATATATATGCATATATACATCTGCATGCTTTTGTGATAGGAGGTTTGTGCAATAAATAAATAAATAGATACATATATGTCTCAGTCTGAATCCATCATCTTCCATTGGGAGGTGGGTAGCCTGATTTGTCATAAGTCCTCTGGAATTGGCTGATCAGAATCCCTGAGTCTTTCAAAGCCTTTGAGATATATGTTTGGACAAAGACAACATATAGATTTGTTTTATGGGACTATGTATAATACACATATATCTATCTGATACAATTGTTTTCCTTTCAATTTTTTTATGGGGTTTTTAAAGCAGACAACTATAGTACTACCAAAATGGGGAGAAAAGAAGGTTATGGCAAGGTAAAAAAAATGCATATAATGATACTGAATTTTATACTTAAAAAGAAAAGCAGGCTATTTCTTTTTGTTGTTCTATTTTGTATATAGAAATGTTCATATAATTTGGTTTTTCTTAAATTCAAAATTAAAAAAAAATTAACCCCAGAAGCTCTCTAATTCTCTAAATAATTTTCATGGAAGGTTGGAAAGGTGATGGAGAAGTAGGCACCATTATGGAGCCTGAGGCATTTCAGGAGAGAAGAGTCCTGGATGGAATGCTACAAAAGGCTTTGCCCAGTCTAGCACACAATTAGAGGTGTTTTTTTTTTTGTTTGTTTGTTTTTAACAACTTGAATAAAAACTTTGGAACTGCTGAAGGAGTGTATGGCAAGGGAGAATTGGAAACACAAAAGTTAGTCAGGCAACTGGAAGAGTACCAGACAGATTTTGCAAGTATTCTTATGTCTCCATGCCATGAATAATTCTCATGTGCTGGTTTGGACACCTTTTAGGCTGCTGCTACCAGGTCTGTACCACATAAGGGCAAAAAGGAAGTATTGTGAATTCCATTCAAAATGTGTTTCATCAATTGTCTTGTTATAATAATTAATTGGGTTATAAAATAAATGGAAATACAAGGATAAGGTAGAAAAATGTTAAGACCCAAGAAAACATTAAATGCTTCCCAGTGATCTGTCTGAATTACTTTCCTAGTACAGGTACTTTAGCTACAAGAATAAAAATGGAAATGAGGACAGTTAATTTTCCATTCAAGACAGAGAGAATTGTAATTTTCCAAAGGCCCCAAACAAATATTGAATGAGCTCTGCAACCATAATGCAAAACACAGTTTGGCTACTCTACATAGGTGATTGGGAAACATCACACTGAACAAGGTGGCATCTCTCCAGTAAACTAATATACATGGAAATTGTTTCAGAGGTCAGGAGCCTTGCCCATGAGATCATGAATGTGATAGGCTGCAAATCTCATGGTGTTTGATTATTCCCACTGTTTATCAGCCCAGGCATATGGTAAGGTGATCAGAGCCAATCAGGCAAAATAAAGGGGAGGGAGGCAAAATGAATGTCCACAAAATAACCCAAACTCTTCTCGAGTACTATTACTGGTGACAAAAAGAAAGGCAGCATGTCAGAACAGAAGCTGTACTGGGCTTGGAGTCAGGAGATGGGTTTGAACTGAACCTTGGGCATTTGCCAGTTGTGCAACCATGGACAGGTCATCTTCCTCCCTTAGAGCTTCCATTTGCCCATGTGTAAAAGAATAGTAAAGTGTATGGGTGTTACAAATGTACAAATATTATGAGTAAAACCATTTTAAAAACTTAAATCAACATATAAACCTCTGACTTGTTAAGATTATTATTTTTGGTCTAGCTGCCTGAGGCACCAAAAAATTAAATGACGTGCTCATATATCCAAGGATAGGACCTGAACACTTCTTCCTGACGCCAAGATTGGTCCTCTACCTACCGTACCTATCTGTCTCTCCTCATTATTATTGATACTAAATATACTGTGGGTAAATAAAGGTTAGAGTTTATGGCATTATAGCATTATAATTTTGAATTATCTTGTTAATGTCCTTTTGTTTTTTGCAAAAAACAACTATATCCTATGAATGTCTCCAAAATGATCATATAACTATGGGGAGATCGTCTCTAGAAGCAGTATAATTTTAACTCAATTGAAATACAAGTGGATATATATTAAATATATATGCAGGATACACATATCTTTAGAATCATTGGGGATTATGTGGTAATTATGTAGCAAACTTAAAGTAGCCAAAATGAGAACAAAGTGAACGTGGGCAAGTTCATTCTTTTGATTGAATGTTTCTTTGTTAAATCACCAGTCCAGAAACCTTTAATATCTATGGACATATACTCACATAGCAGAAAGTGATGTCATATAGGTAGCATGAGATGAGGCTCTCCCCTCATCTCATGAATGGGGCCAAATAAATACTTATTAATTAGGAAACCAATTTTTTTCTGGTCACAAGAAATCAAATGCATATCTCTGAGGTAACTCCAGGGAAGTAATGAGTAATGAGGCCATATTCTCATTTAACAGAAGTGAAAATATTTAGCTAAAGAAATAAAATTGCTATTTATAAGTGAAGCCACTCAATCCAACAAATCCACAATTAGCCTAAGCAGAGTACTTCTCAGTGATAGAATTAACTCCAAATCTAATTGCACTGCTTCCCTAGTTCTCCAACCTCCAAGAAAAACAAAATGAGACAATTTATCACCATGTACCAATGAGTTATCATGCATAAAGGGTTGGTTGGGCTTGTCAGAATTCTTTTTGGAATGTAAAACCTCTTCCACCATGGCAAGAGACAAGCTAAGCAGAAAATGAGAAAACAACTCACAGTTTGCAGGGCTGGCCTTTCGGAATCTTGCCAGGTCAACGGTAGGTGGTCTGTTGGGTTTCTGTGGGGCTGGACCCAGGGTAAAGAGGGCAGGCAAAGGCTTCTGCTTAGGTGCAGTTGAATTCTTTTCTCCTTTTTCCTTTTCTTGACTTTGGTTCCAAGGTCCTCCCACCACCAGTTTGGAAGGTGGCTTCGAGAACTTGGGTGGAGGGGCACCTGAGCCTGAGTCGTCCTGATTCATTTTACTCATAAATACATTCTTAGCTGCATCTATCTTCCTTTCTTCTTTTTTCTCTTCAGTATTTTTGGGGAGGTTTAGGCTTGAGCCTGGGGTACCTCTGCTGGCAGCAGGCTTTAGAGTTACCCCAGGAAAAGGCATATTTGGGAGGTCTGTTGCATGGTCTTTGTTTTCTGTATCTTCCTTGCCTGGCTTGGGAGTACTGATTTTAGGTTTTGAGGGAGGGGCAAATGCAGGTCCTTTCTGCGGAAATGTACTCTTGCTGGGGCTCTGGTCTTCATGGGAGGTGTCTGTATTGGCAGAAGGTTTCTGCCCAATTGCTGGTTTGGTGAAAGGGGGCTTGGAATCATGGTCTTGTGGAGAAGTGAACTTTCCCTTAGCCGCAGCCAACTTTGGAAATACTGGTTTAGGTTCATTTTCTTGTGCTGGGGCATTGAAAACTGACTTTGGACTAGGAGTTTTTACGTCATTCTCTTGGTTGACAGCATGAAGCAATGGTTTGTTCCCAGAGGGTCTCGGAAACACAGGCTTGGCATCTTCTTTTGGCTGGTCAAATGGCTTAGGACCTACAGGTTTCAGAAATCCCACTTTTCCTTCAGGCTCCCTGCTGGCAGAGCTTGCTGGAGTCCCAAATCTCTGTCCTGCTCCAGTAGGTTTCAGATATGGGGGTTTGGGGTCCTTGTCGGTTTTCTCCTCAAATGAAGACTTTACTCCCAAAAGAGGCCTTGGAGTCCCAAACTTGGATGAGTTGTTGGGCCCTGGGGGTGGACTGGCATTTCCTTGGTTGGTAAATACACTCTTCCTTGCCTGTATTCCTGAAGGGGATGAATGTCCTCCTACTTTGAAGGGTCGATTGCCAACGGAGACCTCCTCTGTCAAGTTGCCCCCAGTGTTAAACTTCGCCATGAGAGACTTCACATCTGCTTTTCCATCCTACAAGCATAGGGAACAAAAACTAGCTGAAAGCAAGAAGTCTCATTTCTACTACGCTTTACAGTACTCTAAAGGGTTTCCTGGTTTGAGGCTTGTAATGCTGATGATTGGCCAAGGAGGTGTTGTAACATTTATCTTCCTGTATGGCAAAAGAAGTTATGAGAAGGATGTTTTTTGTTGTTTTTTTTTTTGAGGGGGAGGGGGAAGCCTTATATGTGACTTTTTAATAGCCTTAAACTAAATCTTTCACTTAAATTAAATCTTTCCTTTGTCCTCCTCATTACTTAAAAAAAAAAAGCCCTACTTCACTGGCATTACTAGACCATTTTTTTATTCAGCTTTTTGTTTTAATGTGACAACTTTGCAAGCTGATTCTTCCATATTTTGCAAGTGAAAACAGTTTTGGAAAATATCTGTCTTGACAGACCAAAATATATATATTTTATACAACTGTCTTATTAACCCCTTCCAGTTGATAACAGTTTTCTTGTTTCTGAAATGTCTTTTTTTTTTATTCCTATTCACTTTTGTGGTTAGTCTGTTTGGTAGCTCACAGATTCCAAAGGCTGATGTAGAAGGAGGAGTTAAAACCTACTTTTTTTATGAAAAATTTGTAGAAGTTACATTTTTTATCTGTGAACAGGGAATTTCATATCTCTGGCTCATAATTTTCAGAATGTATGTGGACAAAAATGAAAGGAGAGTCTGACAGACAAAGGGGTATTTTCTCAGAGGCATAATGAGCAGATTTTTAAAGGCTTTCTGCTAATGAGAAGGTATCAGTGCCTTTCTCCTCCCCATCTTCTCATCTCTCCCCTCTCTCAGTAATTACTAGTCCCTACTTCTGGAAGTTGCCCCACTTTGACCAGCTTTAGAATTACAGTAATATTGGGTAAAGGTTCAAGATAGCATTGGTTGTCACACAACTCTGTGAAACATCTCAGATAGGCTTTAAAAAAATACCTTTACCTTCTCTTAGAAATGATCCTGGGGGCAGCTGGACAGTTCAGTGGATTGAGAGCCAGGCCTAGAGAGGGGAGGTCCTGGGTTTAAATCTGACCTCAGGCACTTCCCAGCTGTGTGATCTGTGTGACCTAACCCTTACTAAGTACTCTTCTGCCTTGGAACCAATATATAGTATTAATTCTAAGATGGAAGATAAGGGTATTAAAAAAAGAAATGATGCTAAGTATTAGTTCCAATGCAAAGAGTGGTAAGAGCTAGACGATAGGCAAGTTTGAACCCAGGACCTCCTGTCTCTAGGCCTGATGCACTATCCACTGTACCACTGCCCCTGAGATAGGGTTTTTAACTGATTTTATTCCTCCAATCAGAAGCATTTGGTTGAGACTTCCTTCCTTCCTTTATTCCTTTCTTTCTTGCTTAATTTCTTTCTTTCTTTTTTTCTAAACCCTTACCTTCCATCTTGGAGTCAATACTGTGTATTGGTTCCAAGACAGAAGAGGGATAAGGGCTAGGCAATGGGGGTTAAGTGACTTGCCCAGGATCACACAACTAGGAATTGCTGTTGAGACTTTCTGATACTAATGGAAAAAATGGAAAGAGTTGTGAGTCTCAGACTTTTTATACCATTGAAAAGCTTTAACACCTTTTTTTTTTATGCTCATGATTTTGTGCTAGGTAATACCTAGTAGAAGATCTAAGAAAGCAGGACTTATTTTCACTTTTGTCTTTGTATCCCTATTGCCTATGACATAGGAGATATTCAGTAAATGCTTGATGAATTAAATCAAACATTTTTAAAGTTTCTGCTCACAACCTAGAGGCTAGGGGGAAGGAAAGAAAGGGAAATGGCATGAGGAAGATTGAGCAGGGGCAGAAAGGGAGAGAGTTAGCTTTGGTTGGGAGGGAAGTAAGTAATTGCCCTAATTTTTTTTTGCAGCTTTTTCTTCTGCATCCCCTCCTACCCCCCATTTCAGAGCAGATTCAAATACTGTTCCTTCATTCTCTCCATTTTCTTCTCCCTCTTCTACTTTCCTACTATTTACCCATCTCTCTTAAACAAATAGGCTTCTGGTAGTACTCAAAGAGATCAAATTGAATATTAAGAACTGTCCTTAGTTCTAATAAATAATAACAACTAATAATAAATAAGTAATAATAAATAATAATTCGTGTAGTTTATTTGGGTTTGCAGAATGCTTTCCAAATATCATATCATCTTACCCTCATAATAGCTCTGAGAGGGAAATACAAACAATCCAATTTTCGAGATGAGAAAATTGAGTTAGAGATTGTATCTTGTCCAGTTTCACATAATTAGCAATTATCCTGATCACTTCCATTCCATACTTTGCTTATACTAAAATGGAAAGGGGTGAGAAGTGAGAAATCAAAACCACTAAACTCCCTCAAATCTACTATAAAATAGTAAAACTTTCCTTCTTTTTTTTAAAGCCTTCCCTTCTGTCCTAGAATCAATACCAAGTATCAACTCCAAGGCAGAGGAGTGGTATGGGCTAGGCAATGGGGATTAAGTGATTTACCTAGGGGTCATACAACTCAGAAATGTCCAAGGCCAGATTTGACTTCCTGTTTCCAGGCCTGGCACTTCATCCACTGAGCCAGCTAGCTGCCCAGTGGTGAAGATTTTCAATAAAATGATAAGTTGCCAGGAGATGTTAAAAAAGAGATAGAAAAAACTATGCTGTTCTTAAAGTCATTGACAAACATATGGATTCATTTGTTGGTTGTCAGATTCAAGAACTTAAAAAGGTACCTCAGAGACTGCCTAGTTCATTTCTTATTTTATGGCAGAAGAACTGGCTATTCACAAAAGTAAGAAGGTGACACTGATAGTCTGGAGTGTTCAGGACTAGAACCTTTTTCACCCAGGAGTTAGCCCCCTGGACCAGTGGAATCAGAGGTCTAGACCCTATTCCTATTCAAATTCCTACAGCCTTATTTAGGAAGATATAAGTAATTAAATAAGATAGAAGTAATTAAAAGTTTTAGTAACAAGTTTGAGGAGATACAAAAAAATACTTTCAAAAGCCTCATAGAATAGACACCGAACATATTAGGTATTTAATAAGTATGTGTTAAATTGAAGTCAGAAAGGCAACACACTAAAAATAAGAAATGAATACCAAAAAATATATAAATATCTAACAAGGGGAAGCTAGGTGGCTCAGTGGATAGAAAGCCAGGCCTGGAGATGGGATGTCCCAGGTTCAAATCTGCCCTCAGAGACTTCCTAGTTGTGTGACCCTAGGCAAGTCCCTTAACCTCAATTGCTTAGCCCTTATCACTCTTCTGTCTTATAACCAATACTTAATATTTATACAAAGACAGAAGGAAAGGGTAAAAAAAAAAAGATCAAACAAGACTTGAGTGAAGAGCTATGAGAAGACATCATGGACCTACCTTTCATAGAGGTGGGAGGTCCAAAAGTATTACATGTATTACATTATTTTGGAATCTTTCAACTTAATACTGCCTTTTTTTCTTCTCCAAAAAATACTATTTGTAACATGGATAACTCTTTGGGAGGGGGAGAGAGAAGAATATATGGGATACTATAATGATGTAAAATGTAAAAAACTGAAAATATCAATAAAATTTTTTTTAAGACCCAAAACTTTATAGGGAACCCTAAGACTTGAAATCAGGCCCTTCAGCACTCTTCTCAATTCCCTTCTACATTATGTTTGGTTTGGGATTCTTACCTCAATTGAATCACTTTATATTATGAAATATTTTTTAAAAGCTTCAAGATCAATATATAATGAGGTAGCCTCAAAGTGAGGAAGGCCTGGGTTCAAGCCTTGCCTTAGACATCTACTAGTTGGAGAAACCCAGGTGAGAGCCTCTCATTGTTCTAGATGTTGAAGAGAAGGCAGAGAACTACAGAGGTAGAGAAAGTTCCTGTAGGAAAAAGGGATTGTATACCAATGAGAACACAGGTCTGATTGCGACCCCTAATACTTCTCAAGCATTGAAGAGATTCAGAAAGGTTAGGTAGGGCAAGGTACCTCATTTCTATGGAGAACTCCTGGAAGGATACACACCTTAGAAGAGGGAGATTGAACATATCAACCACACATCAATAAAAATAAAATTTACAACTATTTATTACTATATAAATCTGTTTTCCTCATTTTTCCAAGTGTTATGTTCAAAAATATTCTAGCCAGATATCAACAGTTATAATGACAACTGAATTTCTGCCTAATGATACAATTACAGGAAAGCAAAACGAGAAGAGATCTTCAGTATTAGGATTTGTCCTCATTTCACTGTAAGACTAAATTGATATTCTACTCCCTAAGGTCCTATTTAGTTTTAATAGTCTTTGAAGATAATGCTTCCATTTATTTTTATGAGGAAATATTCTACCATCTAAAGAACTTACTGCTTTTTTTAAAATTCATGTTTTCAGGTTAAAATAAAAGTACTTTCATCCCAAATTATTTATAAATTTCTTTCCTAGGATTATCTATAATGATTCTTCTTATTTCCCCCAGCGCTGAAATACCCACAGTTATCGCTTTGTAGACACACATGGAGATGAGATTTTATGCTCTTCCTTAAGAAAATGAAAGTTAGTTCCTTGATCCCTCATTTAAACTCTTTCCCCAAAGATTTTTTAAAATCCTTACCTTCCTTCCAACTTAGAATGAATATTGTGTATTGGTTCCAAGGCAGAAGAGTGATAAGAGACACAGGCAATGGGGGTTAAGTGACCTGCCCAGCAAAGTAGGAAGTGTCAGAGTCCAAATTTTGAACCCAGGACTTCCTATCTCTAGGTGTGGCTCTCAATCCACTGATCCATCAAGTTGCTTCCTTTCCCCAAAGATTTTGATCTGTGTGAAGTAAAAAGCTGAGAATAATAGGGAACCTATTCCCTGGGTAGAACCTTACCATGGCTGGAAGAGCCTCCGGGAAAGGATTGTCACCAGAAAAAAAATTTTTGATGCGTCCTCTGAAAGTCCAATCAACAGCTCCAGAATATCTTTTTGATTTTAGCAATCCACATGAAGGAAATCCCTATTTAAAGAGAAGAGTGATAAGTAGCATTTAAGGATAGACCAGACCCCCATGTGCCCATATTTCATGACTTCTATCTGTAAGCAGACAGGGTTTCATTTTCATATGAATAATAATAGCATGCACCATAGTTTTGGAGCCAGAAATGGCGTTTTTATGTTTTCTTATGCCAAACATACTAACTTGGGCTTTCAGAATCCCTTGAGTAGTGAGCTACTCCTTACTCCTTACTAAACTGGGAGCAAAGAATTTACCAAGAAGCAAACAATAATGGATTAGTTGCATGAGGAGCAACTGCACTACAGAACTGACAAATAAAGGATTATAGGAAAGGCTATTAGCTAGCACCAAAAAAACAAAACAAAACAAAACAAAAAAAACTAGGTCAAGTGATGACATTTTAGAACTATGTATCTTATAGAAATGTTCATTCTTTATCATAAATGCTCTAAAAAAGAAAGCAAAATGTTTCATGAGTCTGTGTTAATAAACCTAAAAACATGTATCTTAATAGCTTGATTTCATGTCACATGAAGTGCTAATTTGTGGTAAGCCATAAGCCTTCCTTTAAAAATGTTGTAAAAATTGACCAATTACCTGGGTTCTTATTTTATCCCCTGCAGAAAGTGAGTATAAATTTGACAGTGGAAAACAAACCTAGGGAGTCATTTCATGCCAGATTAAATTCTTATCCTTTTCTGAATAAAGCCTCGGGAAACAAAAAGAAAATGACTTTAATTGACCCCATGTAACAAGATCACACACAAAAGGGAAGCATCTAAAGTCTAAAGAACATGGGTCATATAAAAGTAAGTTTGCTTTTTGACACTGACCAGTTTCAAACTGGGAAGAATTATCATTGCCATAGATCTTTTCCCCATGAAAAAGTAGCTAGAGAAAGTAGATCTGAATTTCTCTCACATGCCAAAAGAAACTAATTAAGATCATTAACACCAAAAAAGTCATGAGACCCACCACGGGTCCTTGGGTACCAACCATGGCAATGTGCCACAGGCAGCCTTGTGGGTATGCCTGATGGAGGAAATGAAAATACACCAGTTGGCATGGTCACACCTGAGTTTCCTCAACAATAAGGGTGCATAAGAGATGCTGCTAGTGTGTGCCTCTAGGTTTCTTTTCTTTTTGTTCCCCCACCCAATCATCAGCTGGTGATTCCACTTCCTCTCCTATCACTTTTTAGAAATTGTGTCATTTCAGGCTCTTTGTCCCACTAGCATAATAGAGACTCATTAAGGACCTGATCATCCCCGGAGATGTTGTAACAAAAGTCCAGCTATACTAGGCACCTATGGGAAGATGGGGAGCACCAGCGAAGAGTGAAGAAGCAAGGAAGGAACTACCCAAGTGTGACAGGAAGTCAGACTGAAAATCCTGGGTGAATCCAAAGACAATGAACTCCACATTTCTGAGAGTTAACAGGCTAATGGAGGGAGCTGGGAAAAAAGAAGGGGGAAAAAAGTGAAATCTTTATTTTCACTAACCTTTAACTGAAATTCAATTACAAATGAGAGCAACAACACAGAATTCTGAGAAGGCCTCCATAGTTTTCACCAGCCTGTCAAAGGAATGAAACAAAAATGGTTTAGACACAAAAAAGATTTTAGAATCCCTGGTATAAAGTCTCTTTGGATTTCAATATTTAACACAGGGAGAGGAATGACCACTTTTTAAAAATTCCTTTAGGTAGAAGCAACTGATGTTGAAAAGTTTTGAGCCTGGCAAAAATCAGAGTTCAGATGCTGCCTGCTAAACTAGCTGTGTGCCCTGGGTAAACTCACTCAATTTTGTGTGCCCTGTGCAACGCTTTAGGACTTAACCAATAAGAAAGAGTACACACTCTAATGCAAATACTATCAACAAAGCAATGGGTTCAAATCATGAAAACATCTAATGCCCAGTGGACTTACGCGTCGGCTATGGGGGGTGGGGGGGAGGAGGAAAAGAAAATGATCTATGTCTTTAACGAATAATGCTTGGAAATGATCAAATAAAATATATTTAAAAAAAAAAAAGAAAGAGTACAGTCTGTCTACCTCATGAAACGAGTTCTCATACCAGAAATTTCCCATAAAAATTTCCCACCAAAAAAATTTCTTTTTAAATCACAAATCTCTTTAAGAGGCCTAGAAAGGGCTGGTATAGACATTCAATTCAGTGAGCACTTGTTATGTTCCTACTATGTTAGAGAAGCTGGAAATAGAAAAACAAACGTGAAACATTCCTTGTCCTCTTGGAGCTTATGTTCTATTAGAGGATACAGCTTGCACTTGAATAAATCTATATGGTAGAGTTTTGGAGTTGGAAGAGAACACAAACTGGGAAGGTTAGTGGGGATCAGAAAAAAGCTTTACAGAGGAAGGACCCAGGGGTTGCAAAGACAGAGGTAAGAAAAGAGAATATCCCAGAGGCATCTAGGTGGCTCTGAGACTGAGAACCAAGCCTAGAGTAGGAAGGCACTTGGTTCAAAATCTGGCCTCAGGCTGGTTGTCACTTGTGACCCTGGAACAAGTCACTTAACACCAACTGCCTAGCCCTTATATTTCTGCCTTGGAATCAATACTAAGTATTGATTCTAAGACAGAAGTCAAGGGCAATTTGAGAGAGAGAGATAGACTGGATAGACTGAGTGAGAGAGAGAGAGAGAGTCAGTTCCATACTTGGGGGGGAAGGATGGGGAAAGAGTTTCTGCAATGCTTTAAGGGCAGGAGGTGGTAAAATGTTTCCTTGGGGAACAGAGGAAGAATGACAAGGTCATTTTGGCTAAAAGCTATAGAGCACATGAATGGGAGTGATGGGCTATAAGTTTGGAAAGACAGGCTAAAGTTTTATATACAAAATATAGAAACTTGTATTTTATTCTAGAGGGACCACTGAAGCTTCATTCCCCATCTCTTGCGAGCTGAAATTGCAGAGCCTCTTCATGGGCCATATCCAGGTGCTCTGACCTGGGCTAGTTCATCCCTCCTTAGGCATTTGAAGGCTCACCGTATTGATGTTGGCCACCTGATCTGTATAGCCCACTGCCGCTCAGACCTACCAAGTTCAAGAGATTGTCCAGTCTATATTTTTCTGGTAGGTGGGACTTGAGGCATGTGCCACCATTCCTGAAGCCACTGAGGCTTCAGGAGGGGAATGACATGGTCAGATATTGGCTTTGGGAGTATCAGTTTGCTAGCTCTATGGATGATGCATTGGAGAGATGAGGTTGTGGAAGTTGGGACACCACTTGAAAAGAACAATGTTAATTAGAAAATAGCATCTTAACCGGGATACGTATTATATGAGTGATGAAAAGGGTACAGATGTAAGTGAGATAGAATTGTTCCTTTTCATTGCTGCTCTTTTGGATAAAGTGGAAGGGTAGAGGTTAGGAGAAAGTAAATTTAGGTGGCTACAGAATGAATTGAATAACTGAATTTAAAGAGGGATTATCATTCAATGTCAATTTGGAAGCAAATCTAGTAGAATGCATTGGAGAAATTATCTTGTTTTTTGGCTATTGATATTTTGTTACCATATGGATAAAGGCATAGATATATAGCCATAGATAGCTATAAAAATTGCATATGGAACAAAGATGAGAGGTATAGCTAACATATAGATGACAGAGTCCTTAGATTTTTGAAAGTCTGGAATATTGGGCTAAACTGAAAAGGATGCTATTTTTTTAAAAAAATTGTAAAAACTTACACTTTAGTTTATAAAAATAAATTTTACAGCTACAAGTCAAGGAGGTCTAGATAGCTAGCAATTAGTTTGATTGAGATTTGAAGTTTTGATGAACTTAATATTTTAAGTCAATAGTGTGATAATATATTTTAAGAATTCAGGGGCAGCTAGGAGACCCAATGGATAGAGATCCAAGCAGAGACACAGGAGGTCCTGTGTTCAAATCTGACCTCAGACACTTCCTAACTATGTAACCCTGGGCAAATCACTTAACCTTCATTGCCTAGCCCTTGCTAAGATTAAAAAAAAAACACTCATTAACAATTTGGATATTATGAAAAGCAGCATCCTGTTCTATTCTCAGTGCCACATTTTCAGAAGGACAGCATTAAACTTATCTGGGTTGCCAGAGGTTAAAAGGAACTCAGAATGTTTAACCTGAAGAAGAAAATGCTTTGGGGGAGATGATAGCTATCTGTAAGCATTGAAAGGACTGTCCCAAAGAGGAACTAGTTTAGTTCTGCTTGACCTTTGAGGGGAGGACAATTGATTTGGGAGTTGTGACAATGACTCCCAAAGTCACACTGTTAGCAAGTGGCCGGAATGGGATTTGCATCTGTCTTGTCACTTTAAATCTAGTGTTCTTTCCACTGAAAGGCCATTTTTTAAGGTATGGAAGCCAACTGAGAGGTGAAGTAACTTTCTATGCTGGCTCTGTTCAGATATTTGCAAGGCTGTCAAGTGGAAGAGGTATTCAACTTGTTATCCTTAGCAGAAGCCTGAAACCATGAGGTAGAAGTTGCAGACAACATTAGTTAAGCTGGATGAAAGGAATGACTTCTAGTCACTGGAGCTGTCCAAATAAGGAATGGGCTGCCTCAGGAGTTAAAGGTTTCTCTCAACTTAAGATCAAATAAAAGTTGGATGGTCACTTTTCAGGCACATAGGAGAAAGGGTTTTTATTTAGGTGTAATGACTTCAATGACTTCAGGTTTCTTCTAACTCAAATTTTAAAATTAAGATCCTCTTGAAGAACTAAGATTTTAGCATTTAGCAGTTTGATTACCATTAATTAAATCCTGGGTTGTTAGCGAGATGTGACAGTTTTTAAATTAGTTTTCACTCCTTAGTTTTACATATGGGGAAACTGAGTCACAAAGAGAGGACTGGTACAAGGGCATACAAATAGTTGAAGAATTATAACTCAAATCTGAGACTTTTTTTAAACCCTTATCTTCTATCTTAGGATTGACACTTAGTATATCAGTTCGAAATTGGGGTTAAGTAACTTGGCACTGGTCACATATCTAGGAAGCATCTGAGGCCAGATATGAACCTCAAACCTATTGTCTCTAGGCCTGGCTCTCTATCCACTGAACCTCATAGCTGCTCCTCCTTAGATTCTTAAGTACAGGACTTTTGCTGAAAGAAAAGTATATTCGTTCTGTTTTCTTTTTTAAATATAATACCAGTGGAGGGTGGCTAGGAGTAGTAGCCTTTCTTACCAGGTACCATTTCCTTCACTGTGATAGAGCACTAGAGACATTCATTAATGCTCACATCATTTCTCTCTAGAAAATTATAACATGGATGATAAAAGAAAGCAAGAATTCTTCAATCTTCTATATTGCTGCTAATACCATTCGTTATAGTTTTTGCTGAATCGTGTACTATCTTGAACTGTAATATATGTGTATATGCTCTCTCCCCAAGTAGACTGTAAATTCCTTGAGGGCAGGCACTAAAAGTTCTGGGTAACCTTCACAGCCTATTACAATACACACACTATGAGTTGAGTAAGGAAGCTGTTGATTTGCAGATGCTTCCCATAGAGGATCTCATAGGTTAGAGCCTGGATGAACATTTTCCTTCTTTTCCCCATGGGTTATTAAACCCTGGTGACTGGTCTTTCATAAGAACTAAATGGGCTCAGGGGTCCAGTCAGGAGATTCCAGTTGGTTGGGTGGTTGTGGTTGGGGGGAAACACCAACCTCTATCCCCCTCCCCCCTCTACTGCTTCTGCCATGGCTTGTCTACTACAACAGGATGTGGGAACTGATCTCACCACACATAGAGCTCTTGGTACAGGAACAAGTTCCAAAGTCAAATGTTGATAAAGTTACTGGGCAGGGTCCCAAGCAAATGAAGGAAGAGGCCACTGTGAACATTGCCCCCATCACCTTCATTCAATGTGGTATTAAAATGGAGACCATCTTCTTTATCAAACCACTATGTGGGAAAAGATTCCACTGCAATGTTAAGTGCCTCTTGAAGTTCTGAGGTGTTGAGATGAGAAAAACATCTCTAGTATTACTGATGTGCTGAACTTCCGAGAGTTGGGTTCCTCTTCATGCATTGGTCCTGGTGCCTAAAGCAGAGTACCTTTATTGATGTCAGCTGGCACCTTCAGATTGACCCCTCATCTTGATGTAGGCACCTGGGAATTTGGGCTTTCCTGAATTGTAGAAGTCCCTACATCCTGCCTTAGTTTCAAGAAAATAGAAAAAGCAAGACAGTCTATCTAGCAACTGGTAAACCCTGGATAATGGGTTCCCATTAAAAAACAAACAAAAAACAACCAACACATAGATATTTTGCAATAACCAGATTGAACATTATGTTATGTGTCCTCTCAACTTCCTGAGTGGCTTGGAACATTAGGATTGCCACCATTCTACAAAGACTTTTCTTGATTAGTTAGTTGAAACTATCAATAATTTTAGCAAGGTAGCAGGATATAAAATAATCCCACATAAATCACCAACATTTCTCTATATCACAATGTTCAGCAAAAGGAGATAGGAAGAGATAGCCCATTTAAAATAACCATAGATTGAATAAAATTCCCAGGGGGTATACACATGCCAAAACAAACCCAAGAACTACATTATAAAAAATTTTATATAAATAAAGTCAGATTTAAACATTTGGAGCAATATTAACTGTTCATGGGTATACAGAACCAATATAATTAAGATGGCAATCGATCTAATCTACTTTGAATAAGTATCTATCCCAATTAAATTACCAAAGAATGTCAAAGGACTTAGGTATTAGAGAAAGCACACTAGAAAACACACTAGAAGTAAAATAAAATAAACCTTTACTACAAATTTCTGTAGTGTGTTCTACCTATTCTTGATTCTTTCTAGCTCATACAAGCTGAAATATCCTTATCCTAACTCCCATTTCCATAGATGAGTCAAGTTCCCAGGGCTCTGCTGGCTATACAATTAAAGGATTTCCTGGGCATTCCAGAAGGGAAATAAATGAGGTGGCTTTCTCTGATGCCACTGGTTCAGGCGAACATCTATGTTCTTCTCCCCATTTATTCAATCCATAATTATGTAATTGGCCAGCTTTAAGTAGCTCTTAGAAAGGGGTAGTTTCTAAATGAATAAAACAAGAAGAGTTGGTATAAAACATTCCCTCCCCCAAATCTCTGACATTCTCCCACTATATATATATAGAGAGAGAGTCCTGAGGAAAGTGGGCTCATGCTTAAGAGAGCACATGTGGCCAAGGGAAACTCAGTTCCTGGTTTCCAAGTCTTTTTTTTTTTCATTCATGGAGTTCTCAAGAAGTTCCCTTTATTCATTGGTTGTTTCTTTGCTAGACTTTATCTAGGGCTATGAGTCTAGATTGTCCTGGGCTTTTAATGATACACACACAGCTGACTGCTGATTTGGGACTTCCATTTAGGATCCTGATGGGATGACAGGAGCATTGCTGTCCTGGAGTACAATGCTAGGACATAGAGAAGATAGGGAGGTCTAATGTTCTTTAGAGCATTCAAAGCAGGCAAAAACCTTCTCCAGTCAAGTGAAGGGTTGGGGAAGAAAAGAAACCTGGCTGAAGTAAGGAATTCTTCCCACCTTAGGCAATCTCTTTGCTGGGATATGCTCCAATATGAAAAAGCAATATGCTCCAATTTTTGGAAAAGCTCTCCATTTCAGGTAACTAAGGGCAGGGTCCAATGGCAGAACAAAATTCCTCAGCCAATTAGAATAGATCATAAAATATTAAAAAAAAAAACTTTAGTTCAAGGGTCTTTTGATTAATGTTTCCTCATCTAATTAAGGTATCAAGCTAAAAAGGGTGACTTTGACACCTTCCAATTCCTGCAATCATGTAGTGTGTACAGGGGGATTTAAATAGTTACTAATAGCTTTGGGCTGGTTTTAGATTATAAAATGATGTTTTAACAATAGTGGATTTCATTCCCAATTACAATTTTTATAGATGTCTTGTTTCTTATAAGGTCCTTATAAGGTTGGGTGGTATAGGATAGTGTCAAAGACAGGAAGGTCTGGCTTGAAGTGTGACCTCGAAAAGAGAACTTGGGCAGCCTATCAATGCCTTGAGAAGCTAGAGAACACTTGTCGATCTTCATTGATTTCTTCTTTAAGAGTTCCCTACACCAATTCCAAATTTGAGAACAAGCAACCAAAAAACCTATCTTAAAAGAACAAAAGCACTTTTTTGGGGCTTAGTCTTCAGTGTCTGGGCAAACACCCAAAGTGGCAGAGGAAGGTAGCCCAAGGAATTCTCAGAGAAGCACAAGGATAATCAGCAAATTACTTGCACCAACTATAGGTAAGGGAAACTTCACTGTTTTCACAAAGACCTTATCAACAACTCATTTGTCATACTTGGTCTTCCTGGTTCTCAGGCCTTGAGTTTGCCCTCTTCCTCTCCCTCTCTACCCCACCCTGATTCCCCACCCACAAGAAAGTATAAGTTCCTGATTCCTTTCACCTGTTCACTCTGCTCCCTCTCCCCTAAAGAAAAAGATAGTTGAACATGAACTTCCTCTTAAGCTGTTCCACTTTCCCTAGCCCACAAAAGCAGCAGAATCAGTCATCAATGCAATATCCCTCTTGTTTAGAGTACACCAAACTCCAGATCTAATCCATGATGTTAGGAAATGACAGAGGATCACAGATTCAGGGCTGGCAAGCCCCTCCATCTGTGTATGGGGGAGTAGACTGTAATCCAGAGAGGTTCTGTGACTTGTCCTGGATCACAAAATAAGTGTCTGAGGCAGGTCTAATCTAACTCCAAGCCAAATCACAAGCTCCTCAAGGGGACTTTACGAGCAAGGAAAGCCAAGATTTAAGCCCCCCTTCTTTTCTAAACACATTCGCCCTCTCCCCCCAACTATTACACACACCTGGGGTGGGCTCCTCTCCTTCCTGCCTTCCATCCTTTCTCTCTTCCAGCACTCAGCCAGAGTCATGGAACTGAGAGTCTCTGGGCCAAATCCCGCCTCAGGAGGCTGGCCCTCCAGGCAGGTTGGCCAGAGCTCCCTTCCTGGCCTGTGCAAATAACTGTGAGCAAAGCTGCTTTGAAGTGCCAGCCACCTGCTACCTAATTAAAAATGACAGCAGCTGCTCAGCAGGGAGGGACCCTCAGCTGACCTGAGGCCAGCACAAGCCAGAGACTTGAAAGAAAGGAACAAGAGGAAAGAGATGGAAATATTACAGAACAAGACTTTGTGGAATAAGGGGTTGCTTGTGTGGCCTTTCCTTCCCCCTCCTTTTCTTCCTCTTTTGGACTCTGAAGAAAATGAGCTTAGTGTTGTGCAGCTAGGGGCTTTAGCAGGGCACTCACTTTACATATTTTCCATTTTTTCTCCTTTCCATTGGACACATATCCACATAGATGCATTTACACATACATATACGTAGATATAAACATGCATGTCGCAACGAAACCATCTGCCAAATGAGCAGAGCTCAGTGCTCCCTCGCCTTTGTAACCTGAGATTCTTTCCCTTTGGGGTCACCTTTTCCCATTTATATCTTCTTTTTCAATTTCCAGGATTTACCTGAAAACATCCTGTTGTTTATGCCAAGACCCACTTTTCTGGCAAAGATTTTCTTTGCATTCTAAAGTGCTTTGTCTGCTTTGACAATGACAGAGGGGGCAATCATGACTACTAGGAATGAACAGTCTGGTGAAGCAGGAAGGAGTACATTTTTGTTTTACTCTGACATCTTCTCATGACAAGAATGTCTTTTACTTTCTTTTATTCTTTATTTTAGCTCCTCAGATATATTTTTGTTGATGTTCATGCTTGATTGATGATAATCTTTTGCAGGTGATGAGCAAACATAACCAGAGGGACTAACAAGTTTGGCAGAGGCTGGTTCGCAGCATTTGGGGCTTATTGGAAGCAGAGGTTTAAGTTTCGTTCTTTGCTTTTTTCCTTAAACCCTTAATGTATGTCTTTGTATCAATGAGAAGGCAGAAGTGTGGAAAGGGCTAGGCAAATGGGGTTGAGTGACTAGATCAGGATCACACAGCTAGCAAGTGTCTGAGACCAGATGTAAACCCAGGTCCTCTCAACTACAAGCCTGGTGCTTTATCCACTGGGCTACCTAGCTACACCCCCTCACCCCACTCCCCCATAAATCTGTTTCAAGCTTTCCGGTTTTTCAAAGGATTTCTCTTCCAATTTGTGCTTCCCTGTAATATCTTCACCATGAACTCTATGGAAGCTCATAGAATCTCAAGGATGGTAGAGACTATGAGAAGGGGAATGGGTCAGATTCACAGTTATAATCTTCGACCTAGAAGGGACTTTAGAGAGAGAAGTATCAAGTCCAGCCTCTTATCTTGTATATATCTGGTAGATCTGATCCTGGCAGGGAGTAGAACATCCCTTAGGAAGTTCTCTGTCCCTATTGGAACATACTTAGTTTATTAATTATTTAATGGCTACTCCATGAATTATTATCCTACTATAAGGTGAAATGGGTGGTGGTGGTAAGTGCGCGTAGTCCAGAGCTTGGAGGGGCAATTATCTAGCTCCTTTGAAATGGGCATTCTGATTGGGGTAACTGTATAACAGAAGCTTTAAGCCCCAAGAGCTCTCCAAGGTCACCTAGATCAGACCATACCTGAGCAGAAATCCTTTCTCTAGCACCCCAGGCTTCCTTTGATCTCAAGTGACTGAGCAGTCATTACCTTCTCAAAGCAGCCTAGTCCTTTTTGGGACAGCTCTAACTGTAGAAAAATAGTATGTTCTAACAAGAGAATAGGCAGCTTTTTGCAGCCCCTGCCTGATGGTCCTCTTCTTCCCTCGAGGGTCAAGAAAAATAAATCCTATTTCTCTTCCATACCACGCACATCCAAAAGAGACCTTCACTTTTCCAGGCTAAATTCCTCAGAGCCCTGGTTTCGAGCCCTGAGCCCTTTTATCATCCTAATTAACCTATTCTGTACATAGTTTGGATTGGACCATTGTGTTTGAAGAAGGTAGGAAATACCAGTTGAATACAGAACCACATAGGGTCAACTATAATGAGATCATGGCCACAAATTCTGGGCACCAAGCTTCTATTAATGCAGCCTAAGATTATATGATCATTTTTTGTTCCTATGTTGTATTATCAACATGTAGAGAAATTATTACGAATGAGTTTTTCTGTATGAATTCATTCCATTTCAACTAGTATTCATAAAAAGTGCTAGACTAGGATGTGCACACAAAGATGAAACAAACAAAAGCAACAGTCTCTGCCTCCCAGGAGCTTACACTCTATGATAAAAGCGAGAGAAGGGAAAGGAGATGGCATTCCTAGGATGGCCGGAAGTCCTGTTGGACTGGAATATAGATGTCTTGAGAAGGATTGTTGAGATTAGGACAGGAAAGGCAACTTCTACTAAGAACATGAATGGAGGGCCTTAAAGGCTGGACAAAGGGATTTGAACTTTAGATAAGGGGGGTAGCCATTGAAGGTCTTTGATCATGCATTAGAGAAAGGAAAATGTTATCCCATTTTTCAAAAGGGAAAAGAAGGGGGCAGCTGGGTGGCTCAATGGATTGAGAGCCAGGCCTAGAGATGGGAGGTCCCAAATTAAAATCTAACCTCAGACATTCCCCAGTTGTGTGACCCTGGGCAATCATTTAACCCCCACTTAACCAATACACAGTATTGATTCTAAGACAAAAAGTAAGGGCTTTAAAAAAAGGGGAAAAGAAAGAAATTTGCAATGACCACCACATAAAAGGTTTTTCCTCAGTTTTCTTGGGAGAAAAATAATATAATTGACTTTTCTCTGGGTTGACATGGTTCCATGAATTAATACAATTTGAATCCAGTTGTCAAACTAGTTCCAAATTCACCTACCTCTAAGATCAATAAGCTCATAACCATCATAGCTTTGAGGATGACCTGAGATACTTTTTCAATGTTGCTAAAACCCAAATATATGATATAATTTCTCTATTTAAGTCTCAGTATTATACCATCTCCCATTTACACTATAGCCCTATTAGGTTAGTAGTAAAAGAATTATTAGTATATTATAGTCTGAACAAAAATCCTACTCAGATACATTGTCACAGCATGAAGGTCCTAGATCTTATAGAAATGCCAGAGGAGTACAAGCCTTATAGATAAAAGCAGACTAGATAAACTTTGCACATGGATCCCATTTTTGAAAGACCCAGCTATCCTAAAACAGAGAGAATCTTCAATTACAAGCAGGCTTGCTACTGGATGATGAATTATTTGGCATTGAAACCCACAAAACAAAACGCAAAGTGCCCCCCAAGTTCTGTGTACCCCAGTTACATTTTTATAGTAATGATGGCAGAGAAGTGGGAAAAGGAGGAGGAAAGCCCTCACCAAGTTGCTTGAACTTTTTCTGGAGGATTCCTAGAAGGACATAGGGAAGAATTTCACAGAAAATTGCAAGGGGAGATGTGGTTAAGTTGTTTTTGGCACCATCAGAAAAACATCCATCTCAGTGAGATCATGGACATATTAAGGCACTCAAAAAGTATTTTACAGATGAGAAGAAGGAGATTCAGAGAGTTAAAGGAATTTATCCATGGTCACATAGCAGGTATCAAATTTGGGATTAGAAATCAGGTCTGCTAATTCCAGTTTCAATGCTCTCTGTGCTATATCATAACACTGAGAAAAACAATAACGATAGTTGATTTTATTTAGCACTTTAATGATCATGCTTTAGAGTAATTATTTGCTTATATTAATTATAGTAGTACCTAACATTTACATAGCACTTTAAGATTTGCAAAGTGCTATAAATATATTATTTCATTTGATTCTGACAACAACTCTTCAAATGCTACTATTATATCCATTTGCAGTTGAAGAAACTAAGGCTGACACAAGTTAAATGACTTGCCCAGGTTCATATAACTAGCAAATACCTGAGGTGCGATTTGAACTCAGGTTTTCCTGATTCCAAATCCAGGACTATAGCCACCATGCCACCTAACTCCTTCAGTTACACCACTGAGCCTTATGATAACCCAGTAAAGCAGGTATCATAGTTATTACTATCCCCCTTTTACAAATTAGAAGACTGAGGCCCAAAGAGGTTGTGATTTGCCAACAGTCACAAAGTAATTGTCAAGGACAAGATTCAAACTCAGGTATTCCTGAATCCAAATCTAGGTCTCTTCAACATTGTTCCCTTCTAATCTTATTGTGAAAGGAAATTACACTGTTCTGGTGGGATTTATTCATGATAAATCCATGCTGGCTGTTATTGAACATTTCTTCCTCCTTTTCTAAGGATTCATAAACATCTGTGTCTCACTGAAAGTTAGTCATTCCTTTCTACCAGCTTGTAGAGGGTTTGGGATTTTCAGAGAAATGATGAAAAATTGGGCATCATTTGATTGACGTGCTAAGATTCTCCAAACAAGTGGGCTTGACCTTGGACAAGACACAAAGTCCACTTCCAGGTCCATATTCAAAACCTTGCCATTTGCTATGACCTGCAAGAGTTTGTCTTCCATTAGCTGAGTGTTTGAAAACCCACGATCTCCTCTGCATTATGATGAGATATCAGAAAGTAAATGGGCTAGATTTTAATGGGATATTTAATATACAATCTAGAATTTAACAATGAATTAAAGTCAAGCTTATCAGTCTGTAGTTGGAAGAATCCAACTTTGCTTTAAAAAAAATAACAACTGGCATATGTTGGTGATGGAATACTATTGTGCTCAAAGGAATAATGAACTGGAGGAATTCCATGGGGACTGGAACAACCTCCAGGAAGTGATGCAGAGTGAGAGGAGCAGAACCAGGAGAACATTGTACACAGAGACTGATACACTGTGATACAATTGAAGGTGATGGACTTCTCCATTAGTGGCAATGCATTGTCACTGAACAGCCTGCAGGGACCAAGGAGAAAAAACACTATCCACAAGCAGAGGACAAACTGTGGGAGTAAAAACACCGAGGAAGGACAACAGCTTGACTACAGGGGTTGAGGGGATATGACTGAGAAGAGACTCTGAATGAAGACCCTACTATGGAAACCAATAGCATGGAAATGGGCTCGGGTTGAGGAAGTATGTGATACCCAGAGGAATCGCCATCGCCAATGGGAGGGGTGGAGGAAGGGGGGGAGGGAAAAAAAAAGTGATCTTTGTTTCTAATGAATAATGTTTGAAAATGACCAAATAAAATAATGTAAAAAAAATAACAACTGACCCCACACTTCCAGGCTGTTCACACTTGCATTGTTCTCCATATTTTTTTTTTAAGAACATTGATGGGCAACTGGGTAGCACAGTAAATAAAACACTGAGCCTGGAGTTAGGAGGACCTGTATTCAAATTTGGCCTCAGATGCTTTCTAGCTGTGTAACCCTGAGCAAGTCACTTAACCTGGCCTATCCCTTGCCACTCTTCTGTCTTAGAATTGATTCTAAGCAAGGTCAGAATTAAAAAAAAAAAAAGACCACTAATAGTAGCTCAGTAATCACATGTGAAAATCTTTTCACTAACCAGGGACACAGCTTATCTAGATCCTACAACCTGAACACATGATGAGGAAGTGAGATGCTCTCTTACCATCTACTATTTATTTTGTGTTTCAAATGGACATTGTTATTTTTTTTCTGTTGCCCCACTAAAGATTTCACCTGGCAGGGAAAAGAGAACCAAGCTAAGAGATGAATAGTTTTGTTTTCCATTACCACTATAACATCATTTATTTATCCTCATATTCTCTCCCTTTTTTAATGCTCATTTTGCCTCAATATAGGTTTTCTGATCCTATGCATCTTTTTTCTTTGATTTTATTCAGTCCTTTTCAACTCTTCATATTCTCATTTGGGTTTTTTTGGGCAAAGATACTGGAGTGGTTTGCTATTTCCTTATCCAGCTCATCTTACAGATGAGAAATTGAGGCTAACAGTGAAGTGATTTGCTCAGGATCACACAGCTAGCAAGTGTCTGAGTCTTGATTTGAGCTCAGGAAGAGGAGTTTTCCCGGTGCCAGATTAGGCATTCTATCCACTGTACCATCTCTCTGTCCCAATCCTTTCTCTAAATTCTCTGAAATATGTTTTTCAAAAGTCTACAGCAGATGTCAGACTATGCTTGGCATTCCCCTCCTTCAAACTTCCTTCCAAAGTTTCCACTATTTCTACTTGCCAGTCAGTTCCTCATTCATGATGAGACTCACTTCTAGAACAGTAGTTGCCTTTGTTGCCTTCTTGATATTATGAAGAATTAAATTATCAGCAAGACTGACAATTGGCTATTATTAGCCACAGTGCATAATTCAGACAATGATTGAACAAATCATTATAAAGAAAAAAAAGGAAAGGGCTTGTTATGACACTTTTCAATCTGGAGAATATCCAAAGCAACCTTATATTAATATAAAAAAAATGAAAATAAAATGATCTTTTCAAAGTGGCTAGAACAAGAGGAATTGTTTATAACATATCAAAGGGGAAATATCACTCATTTCCTCACACTATGGACTTCTAGATGAAGATACTTTGATATAATATACATTCAAATAAATGATGCTATGTAAGGGAGAGAGAGTACCAAATAGTTTTGAATGCTTTTAAATTTTTATTTTTTACTTTTTATTTTAGGTCCTATTCTTATCAATAAGCAGAAAGTTGACAACTAGAGCACTGAGCAGAAACTGATAATAAGAGCAAATGATAACTATCCATGTACTCTTAAAAATAATTGTGTGTTCTAGAGAAAGAACTATGGAGTAGAAATGTAGAAGAAAAACATATGATTGAACACATGGTTCGATGGGGATATGATTGGGGATGTAGACTCTAAACAATCACCCTAGTGCAAATATCAATAACATGGAAATAGGTCTTGATCAATGATATGTGTAGAACCCAGTGGAGTTGCTCATTGGCTTCAGGAGGGAAAAGGGAGGAGGGGAGGAAAAGAACATGAACCATGTAACCATAGAAACATATTCTAATTTAATTAAATAAAATTTAAATATATATGTATATATATATATATATATATTTGTGTGCATGGAAGGATATTTTCTGTTTTTAAAATCTTCAGTGTTCAAAGACCATTTTAAAGAAGTAATAAATAAGGGAAGTTTAACATAGTTCTTTCAAAAGATCAGTGATCAATGTCTTTGAGCCAAACTTTTTTTATCTAAAGTTACTTGAATGATAAAATTACAGAATCATAAATTTAGTTCTGTAGGAACTTTAGAAAACAGCTAATAAAAACTCCTCATATTAGCAGTCTTTAAAAGTCTTAGCCATACTTGCAGTGTTTTCTCCTTCTATACTCTAAAGGCACACGGAGCTCTCAATTCTCTAGTTGGAAATTTCATACTTTCTGATCAAAATGGGAATTGAAACAAAGGATTGAAAATTCTTAACAATACTCTCTCTCCTTTCCAAAGCATCATTCTTTTGTATATGTAACATCAGAGTATTTTCACCTATAAATTTAAAATATGGGGAAATAGATTCACATCACTTAATGTGTTTGCCTCAATTTTGTCAAATATAAAATGGAGATAATATAATAATAGCACCTACCTCTCAGGGTTGTGAGGATCATGATATAATATTTGTACCCAGTAGGTGCTTAGTCAGTCCCTTCCTTCCTTTCTTCCTTTCCTCCTTCCTTCTCTCCCTTCCTTCCTTCCATTTTTCCTTCCTTCTTTCCATCAATGGCCACCATAAGGGATCTATTGGTGTCCTTCCTTTGGACCCTTAAGGTTGTGAGGATGTGAGCACAACACATATGCTCTCTGTTCTTCTTTCATGATGATCCCACTTCCTTTTCAAGGCATATTTTTCTGATGAGATCTTGTACACCTTTCTTATTTGCAAATTATTGGTAATATGCTATAAACTATTTAAATCCATTGCTTTTTGGATGGACTATAATTTTGATTCTTTAAAGATTACAGTATCCCATGATTCATAAACAAAGTGTTTCACTGGGAAAATGTTATAGTCAAAAGGTTGGCTTTCTGTTTCAGGAGATAGTTCAATCTCATGGAAAGCCTTTTTTTTTTAATGTTATAAAATTTATTTAATGACCAGGCTTGGTTCCAGTGATGTGATGAGAAAAGGCTCTTCTTCTTCTTCTTCTTTTTTTTTTTTTGAGAATTTTGTTTAATTAGTCAATTTAGAATATTTTTCCTTGGTTACAAGAATCATGTTCTTTCTTCCCTTCCTCCCTCTCCCTCCCATAGCCAAAGCTCAATTCCACTGGGTTTTACATGTGTCCTTGATCAAAACCTATTTCCATATTATTGATGTTTGCAGTAGAGTGATCATTTAGAGTCTCTATCCCCAATCATATCCTCATCGACCTCATGGAAAGCCTTTAAAGTTAGTTTGTTCACTAATGTTAGTTTGTTCACAAGGAACACTTTGTTCAGTTAAGTGTTTTTTGTGTTTAGTCAACAAATAGTATATGAAGCAGGAACACGTGTGCCCTCTTCAGCTTTCAGCTGAATTTTCAGCAAATAATGTGGCCCTTGTGACATAAACGATTTTATTTTTGCATTTCTTTGTATCCCTAGCATTCAACTGACACACAGTAGGTGCTTGTTATTCAGTTGTATCCTACTTGTCATGCCCCCATTTGGGGTTTTCTTGGCAAAGATACTGGAATTATTTGCCATTTCCTTTTCCAGCTCATTTTACAGATGAGGAAACTGAGGCCATCAGGGTTAAGTGTTTTGCTCAGGATCACACAGTAAATGTCTGAGGCCAGAATTGACCTCAGATTTTCCTGACTCCAGGCACACTTCACCACCTTGCTACTCCAGGTGCTTAATAAATTTTTATTAACCGACTGATGCATCATTTGCAAAAAAAAAACAAACTTCATGTTCCTTTCTCATGTTTTCATGAAGAATACCCTTGATATGAATAGTTCATAGACCATTTTCATAAAGATATTTTGTGACAAAGAACCTTGGTGCAATAGAGAGAGCTCTGGATTTGGAATCAGAAGACCTGGGTTTGAATCCTGACCCTGGGCTTCAGATTCCTCATTTTATTAAAGATAGATATTAAATATTCATGTTAAATATCAAATATTAAATGTTTGAGTTTTCATCTAATGCTAGATCTCTCATCTGATAATACTAAGTTGACATTACAGTTAGATCTTTTTTTAGATGGGAGAAGAGAAATAATGGTACCATCTATGTTTCTCTCCCATTCTTTAGGTATCTTTTCTTTGAAATCCCCTGGAAATTAGTCCATTCTACTTTCAGAATTGTGTTGCTTCTTGCCTGGAGGAAAGGAAGGAAATAAACATTTATTAAGTGTCTACTATGTGCCAGGAACTGTACTAAGTGCTTTATAAATATCATCTCATTTGATCCTTGTAACAACTCTGGGACATAGATGATATTATGATCCCCATTTTACAGTCCAGAAAACTGAAGCAAATAGAGGTGAAATAACTTGCTCAGGGTCACATGATTAGTGAGTGTCTAAGTCTGGGCTTCAACTCAGGACTTCCTGACTCTAGACCCAAAACTCTATCTACTATGCCACTATCTGCTTCTAGGTGGCTTGGGTATATTCTCCATGTTGTTCATATAAAACCCCACCCAAAAAGAATCTCGGAGCTAGAGATCTCAATCAAGATCTCATCTCAGCCTGACCAACATTTCCTTCCACAGTATCCTGAACAAGCAGTCATATCACTTTTGCTTAAGGACCTCCAGTAATTAAGAACTTACTTGTCATTCAACTTGGAATCATTTTAATTACATGACATTTTTTTCTTACAGAAAACCCAAATTATCCCCTCTTCAACTTCTACCAGTTATTTTCATTGATTTTCTCTAGTGTCAAGATGAAGAAACCGAATTCTTCATTCAAGTAGTCAATCAACAAATGTTTATTGAATGCTTGTTATATGCCAGGAGCTATGTTAGACACTAGAGATAGAAAGATAGGGGGAAAATAGTTTGTACCCTCAAAGAGTTTGCCTCCTATTAGAGAATATAGCATATAAGTGGGTAAGTAAATATAAAATAATTTGAAAAGGGAGAAGGCATCCACATAAATCACCAATATTTCTATATATTTTCAAGAAAGCTTTAGCAACAAGAGTTAGAAAGAGAAACTTCATTTAAAAACACTCTAGACAATATAAAATATTTGGAAATCTATTTGCCAAGACAAACATAGGAATTATGTGAACCCAATTACAAAACACTTTTCACACCAATAAAGTTAGATCTAAACAATTGGAAAAACAATAATTATTTGTGGGTAGCCAAGCTAATATAATAAAAATTGCAATCCTACCTAAATTAATTTGCTTATTGCCATATCAATCAAACTACAAAAAAATTACTTTATAGAAATAGAAAAAAATTACAAAATTCATCTGGAAGAATAAAAGGTCAAGAATATCAAGGGAACTAATAAAAAAAGAAATGTGAAGGAAGGAAGCCAAGTAGCACCAGATCTTGAACTGTACCATAAAGCAGTGATCATCAAAACAATCTGGTACTGGTTAAGAAATAGAAGGGTGGATCAATGGAATAGATTAGGAGTAAATGACCTCAGCAATCTAGTGTTTGATAAACCCAAAGAACCCTGTTTTGGGGATGAGAAATCACTATTTGACAAAAACTTCTGGGAAAATTGGCAAACAATATGACAAAAATTAGGTTTAGATCAATATCTTACACCCTTTACTAAAATAAGTTCAAAATGGGTATATTATTTAAACATAAATAGTGGAATTATAAGTAAATTAGGGGAACATAGAATATTTACCTGTCAGATCTATGGAGAAGGGAAGAATTTATGACCAAACAAGAGACAGAGAATATTACAAGATGTAAAATGAATAATTTTGATGACATTAAATTTAAAAGGTTTTGTACAAACAAAACCAATGCAACCAATATTAAAAAGGAAACAACAAACTGGGAAAAAATTTTGTAATAAATTTCTCTGATAAAGGTCTTATTTCTCAAATAGGTAGAGAACAAAGCCAAATTTATTAGAATCAAAGTCATTCCCTAATTGATAAATAGCCAAAAGATATGAATAGGCGCTTTTCAGATGAAGAAATCAAAACCATCAATAATCATGAAAAAATGTTCTAAATCCTTCCTCATTAGAGAAATGCAAATTAAAACAACTCTGAGATATCACTTTACATCTAGCAGATTGGCCAATATGACAGTAAAGGGAAATGTTGGAGAGAATGTGGTAAAATCCAGTAATTCTACTACTACATCTGTATCTCAAAAAGATTTTTAAAAATGGGAAAGGACATGTTTGTACAAAAATATTTATAGCTGCTCTTTTTGTGGTGGCAAAAAATTGGAGATGAAAAGATGTCCAGTAATTGGGGAATGATTGAACAAAATGTGGTATGTGATGGTGATGGAATAATGTTTTGCTATAAGGAATGATAAACGGGATGATTTCAGAAAGAGCTGGAAAGACCAATGTGAACACTGGAGAACCAAGAGAACATTATACATAGTAACTACAAAATTGTGAAACAGTCAAATGTGATGGACTTAGCTACTAATGCAATATCCAGGACAATTCTGAAAGACTTATGAGAAAGAACGCTATCTATCTCCAGAGAAAAGAACTGTTGGAGTAGGAATGCAGATAAAAACATATGATTTATTACCTGTTTATTATTCATAAAAATTAATAATATAGAAACATGTTTTGCATGATAATACATATATATAACCCAGATTGGATTCCTTCTCAGCCTTGGGAGGGGGGGGGGAAGAGATTAAGGAAAGGAGACAAAATGGATCATATGACTTCAGAAAACTTATGTGGAAATTTGTTATTAAAATAAAAATAAATAAATAAATAGAATTTTTAAAAGAAGAAGAAAAGGGATACAGCATTGACAATTTGTGCTGATAGAAGATGTTATCTGAGCTGATTCTTGAAAGATGCCAATTATTCTAAGAGGCAGAGATAACCATTGTCAAAAAAAAAAGTCAAAGGAGAAAAGTTTATCCAGGAATAGGGAGTTTTAACATCAAAAGCTGCAGAAAGGTCAAAGCCAAAGAAGACAAAAAAAAAAAAGGCTTATGAATAGACATTAAGAAGCCATTGGCAAGCTTGGAGGGAATAATTTCAGTTTTAATTTATAATGGGAAAGTATATCTAAGACTGGAATCTTCTCCTAGAACCCTTACTTAACAGTATGTAGAAGAGGCAGACAGTTTAGGAAAACTTGAGCCATGGGTATGGTGTGGGTGGGAGAGCCCTGGAATTGAAGTCAGAAGCCTGGGTTCTATCCCCAACTCTGCCAGTTTTACTTATGTAGGATGTCAGCTTGAGTTGGGTAAGGCCTTTCTTGCCTTCAGTTTTTCCTCATCCGTAATATGAAAGAATAATCTCTAAGGGCTCTTTTAACTCAAAAATCATCTAAACCCCATTTGCCACTAGATGTCACTCTAACTAAGTTTTTTTGTTTCTTTTCCCTTTTCTTCTCTTCTTTTCTTTTCTTTTCTTTTCTTTTCTTTTCTTTTCTTTTCTTTTCTTTTCTTTTCTTTTCTTTTCTTTTCTTTTCTTTTCTTTTCTTTTCTTTTCTTTTCTTCTTACCTTCCATCTTGGAATCAATACTGTGCATTGGTTCCAAGGCAGAAGAGTGGCAAGGGCTAGGCAATGGGGGTTAAGTGACTTGCCCAGGGTCTCATAGATGGGAAGTGTCTGGGGTCAGATTTGAACCTAGGCCTGGCTCTCCATCCACTGAGCTACCCAACTGCCCCCTGTTTGTTTTTTTTAAATAAGTCCCAAAGCCTCAGGAAGAGACCATCTAAATGCCTACTGACTAAAGGTTCATAAACAAACCAAAGAAAATGGCAATAAAGGAAGCTCAGCTGAGCTCATACACTGAAACAGAGAAATCAAAATTTCATGGACATTTAATTTTTCAAACAGACTTGTTTCTGATCTACTATTCTTTGTATGCTTTTGTTGTTGTTCAGTTATTTCAGTCGTGCCTGATTCTTTGTGACCCTATTTGGGGTTTTCCTGGTAGAGATACTGGAATGGTTTGCCATTTTCTTCTCTGGCTCATTTTTATAGATGAGGAAACTGAGGCACACAGGTTTAAGTGACTTACCCAGGGTCACACAAATAGTCAATGTGTGAGATGGGATTTGATCCCACATTTTCCTGACTCCAGTACCAGCACTCTCTCTATTCACTGTGCCATCTAGCTGCTCTGAATTTACTGCACTTCCCTTCTTATTTGTAGAGTGTTTATAGTGGCTAGAATGAAATCATTCAGTTATTTATTTACTTATTCATTTGGTTAGGTATTAATTTTGGCGAGGCAGCATAGCCTAACAGATAGTATTAGACTTTATCTCAGGAAGTTCTGGATTCATGTTCTTCTGGCTCTTACCAGCTGTTCCTCCATGGTCCTCATATAAAATGAGACTAATGCCAGTGGGTACTTACCTCACAAGGCTGTATGAGGTTCAAGTGGGCTAATGTACAAAAAAGCACTTTCAAAACACTACTTCGACATCAACTATTATGTTAACACTAAATAGGAAACATGTCCAAAATTACATTAGGAAAAAAATGCTCCTTCCCCCAACAGGTAACAGGGAGAAAGGAATCAGGATGCACAAATGCTTTAAACTTAAATGCCTGTTTCAAAAGAGGTCTGATATTTAGAAATCAAATCACTACATTTATGTGTATGTATGTACACATGTGTGTATATGTATGTGCATGCATAGACACACATGTGGGCTATAGACCACCATCACAATGTTGGTCCAGGGGGGCTGAATGCTCTCCAGCTGGATCAAATACTCACCTGTGTTTGTATATACACATGTATCTGGCCTTTTTCCTGAGTCACTCGGAGGAGGAACATGAAAACATTGAAAAATTTTTACTTGTGCCTGTATTATAAATTCTTTTCTAGGCTTTTAATGGCAGGGGCTACTGGAAGAAAAGAAAAAAGGAGCTTTTTAAGTGAAAAATTTTAGGAAGAGATAGGTAGGACAGTGGATAGATTGCCAGGCTTGGAGGTGAGAGGACCTGGCTTCAAATGTGACCCCTAACCATTTTAACAACAACAAAAAAAAAAAACTGAGGTCCACAGAGAATTGAGAAGAAATGACTTGCACAAGAACCCATTAGTAACAAATCCTCGATTTGATCACTAACTCCAAATCCCCTGCTCTTTCCATTAAGTCATGGCCTCTGAAACTTTAAGGGAATAAAAAAAAGCAGATCCTTTTATTTTTTTTAACCAAAGGGATGGAGAGTCCTGTGTTAAGGCGTTGGAATAAATCCTTTCCATGGAATACTATATAACAATATAATTAGTCCTACTTTCTTTATGTGGATAATTTTATTTTCTTGTATCTATAAATGAATAATGGCATCCAGGTAGTTGTGCTTTGTACACTTTTCCTTTCTTTGGAATTTCAGCTACATTTTCAAGGAAGAACACAACATGGAAATTATATGCATCCTGCAAAATAGTCCAGTGCTGCTCTGTTACTAGCCAGGTATAAAACTACACTTGGTGTCCTCTTCCTGGGGCCAGGATAATGGTCCACCTTAATTTAGCTGTTCTTCTTCTACATTCTGTGCACAAGGAAATATCAAAATCTTACTTCAGGAAAAGGCTTGTTCGGGGAAGAGTTTAGTGGCTCCTTCCCTATGCCGAATTTGAAAAGCAAATTCAGTTTAAAAAAAGGAGAAAAAAATGCTTTTTTTATGTGCTCAGGATATTAGGCAAGAATGAAGAGGGGAAAAGGAACTAGAAAGTATCTATTTGGTTTAGATGATTCTGCTAACAGAACCACAAAGCATGTAGCTGTAACAGAGAACAAGATTTTCTCATAACTAACCCTAGGAGTAAATAAATAACCAAACCTTCCAAACCTAACCTGGCCCTAGTTCAGTTCATCATCCCTTGGTATAGAATCAATTTCAAGTCCTGAATCAGAGGCGAAGGTACATACACAATCAGCTTGCTTGTTGTCATTTCTCAATGTCCTTTGTAGTAAATTAAGAGCTTGAAATTAAGATATATAATGGCAAAAAAAGAATTTCAAAGGGCTGTAGTTCTTGGTTCAAATTGAAGTTGCACTTCAATTTCTTCTGGCTGATGAGCATTGGTTTTCTGGATGATTATATTATCATAATGAGGGAATGTTTTGAAATGACTTGAACATAAATTTCTTGAGGGCAGGGAATTGTCCCATTTTTTCTTTGAATCTCTAGCACCTAGTGGAGTGTTTTTAAAATAAATTTTAAAAATAAATGTTTGTTGAACCAAGTTCAAATGAATTAAATCTAAGACAGATTAAGTAATTTGTCTATTTCCTTCATTACTTGGTCATGTTGATATCCTTGGGTTAGCAGATCATCAAGGAGAAAATTATAGAAGCATAAAATATTGATTGTATTTTGAAAAACTGTGAAATACAGCTTCACAGTGAGAAATATATATAAGAACTAAGAATAAATAAGATAGGAAACAGTTAGGTGGTTCAGTGAAAGAGTAACAGCCCTGAACTAGGGAAAACTTGGGCTCAAATCTGGCCTCAGACACTTCCAAGCTGTGTGACTTTGGGAAAGTCTTTTACCCCCCATTGCCTAGCCCTTACTACTCTTAAACTCTTGCCTTCTGCCTTGGATTCAAAATTTTTTTAATTAAAAAAAAATTTAATATGATATTTAAAAACATTCATTCATTTAAGATACAGATGGACATATGGATTTACATAAAATAGGCAAAGCTTTCAGAACAGGATATGAATCATATATTATTAAAAATCTATTTTCATGATAAATGGAAAAATGATAATTCATTCAAATATTCTGCAGAGCATTTGATATCTGTTCTTCCTAGGTATTATTATTTTTCTGATAAAAACACATGTGAACTGGAATGCCCTCCAGGAATTGATGCAGTGTGACAGGAGCAGAACCAGGAGAACATTGTACACAGAGACTGATACATTGTGGTACAATCGAATGTAATGGACTTCTCCATTAGTGCCAATGCAGTGAACCAGAAAAACTCAGAGGGATTTATGAGAAAGAACACTATCCACATTCAGAGGAAAAACTATGAGAGTAGAAACACAGAAGAAAAACAACTGCTTAATCACATGGGTCGATTGGGGATGTAGACTCTAAATGAACATCGTAGTGCAAACATCAACAACATGGAAATAGGTTCTGATCAAGCACACAAGTAATACCCAGTGGAATTGTGCATCAGTTACAGGAAGGGAAGGGGAAAGGGAAGGGAGGGAAAGAACATGATTCTTGTAACCAAGGAATAATGTTCTAAATTGTCTAATTAAATAAATTTTTTAAATGATCATAGAATGTTAATTATGCAATCTGTTAGAAGTTAATGTGTGGCACATCCAATTACCTGCAAGAAATCATATATGTTGAAAAATTACTATGTGCCAGAAAAGTATGTAACCATTGAGATATATGATAAACATGATCCCTGTGTCTGGCGGAACAGCTTTGTGATGCCTGAGCACCAGGTCTGAACACTCAGCTGTCTCCCATTCATCTTTCGCCTGAGTTGCCGCCACACCTAGCCAGAAGCAACCCTCAGCTTCGAGAGATTGTAGGTCGGCTCTCAAAACCAAATCACTATCAAAAAACTTCTTAGGGTGCCATTTACTATAATCATGACACAATCAACTTCTTAGGCAGTTCCTGCTCTTTGGTTTGAGAAATTCTTACTAAATGTTTATCTATTCTTTTCCCCCGATAGATCTGCTCAGTCTAATCCAGTATTTCCCAACCTGTGCCTGTGTCAAATTTGTATGATTCTGCAATTTCTACTGGTTTGCAACTAACTTTTCATTAAAACCCAGCTATCACCAACTAGGTGCACAGTCAATAAAGCACTGGGCCTTGAGTCAAGAAGACTCATGAGTTCCTAAGTTCAAATATGGCCTCATACACTAGCTATGTGATCCTGTTCAAGTCACTTCACCCTATTTGCCTCAGTTTCCTCATTTGAAAAATGAACAGGAAAAAGAAATGGCAAATCATCGCATCTCTATCTTTGCCTAATATGGAGCCATAAAGAGTTAGAGACAACCAAAAAGAACATAATTCAAAAGTATTACTTCTTAAAATGTATAAGAAGTTATATTGCTTTCTCAGGCTTCTCCCCCCATCCCAGGTTCTCTTCTTCCTCTGGTTTCCCAAGTCTCACATAATGAGGAAGGAGGAGAAGGTCGGTCAGTGGTAGAGAATTTCCTAGTTATAGTTCAGGTTGGGAAATAATTTGGTTAATTTTCATATTGAGGTCCACAGGGAGGAAGTGGACATTTTCTCTGTTCAGTGCCTTGTTACTGAATTCTTTCTGAACACTGTCCTTAGCATTATTGGGATTGTCATTAGTATTTAGCTGGCAACAGTGCTGGGTGTAGCTAGTAGTCCAATGGATAAAGTGCCAGGCTTGAAGTTAGGAAAAATCAGATTCCTGAGTTCAAATCTGGTCTCAGACACTTGATAGCTGTGTGACCCTGAGCAAAGCACTTAACCCTGGTGGCCTCAGTTTCCTCATCTATAAAATGACCTGAAGAAGGAGATGACAAACCACACCCATATCACTGCCAAGAAAATCCTTAGAATGGAGTCACAAAGAGTCAGAATGACAGAAATAACTAAACAACAAAAAGCAACAATGCTGCAAATAGCAGTTTCTAAAGGCAGCATAATGCAAAGAAAAGAACTATGATTTTGAAATCAAAAGACCTGGTTCTGAATCCTGACTTGATCACTGATTAATGATAACACCTTTCCTCATAAAGTTGTTTGAAAAATCAAAGGAGATAACAAAAACAGCATTTAGCAAACCTTGCAGAACGATAAAAACTAGCTGTTTTTATTAGTAGGGTAAGTAGGTGGTTGTAAGATCAAAAATCAATATCCAAAATACTCCTAGTAATATATGTATAAGATTTATTAATAATAACTTGAAGCAAAAAGGAAAATAAAAGGCTGGAGAAAAAGAGAGAGCTCGCCTAGCCTCACACGTGGAAAAAGAGAGAGAAGGCTGGCCAAAAAATCTCCAATTATATACAATGTGCAAGCATGCAAGGTGGGAATGAAAGAAGAAAGGGATGCTGGGAAATGTAGTTCAAAGGTACAAGATTTTCTAGTTAAACATGGTAGAGTAGATAGAACTCCAGGCTTGAAGTCAGGGACACTCATTCTCCTGAGTTCAAATCTGTCCTCAGAGACTTCCTAGATATGTGACCCTGGTCAAGTCACTTAACCCTGATTATGTCAGTTTCCTCATCTGTAAAATGAGTTGGAAAAGGAAATAGCAAACAACTGCAACATCAATCAGACATCTGAAAATGACTGAATAACAACAACAAAATTATTATTATTACTACTCATTTGAACTTGGTCAAGTTACTTATTCTCTCTTGTTTGGTTTCAGATTCCTCATTCTTCAATGAAGAAGAGTTGGAATACATAGTCTTTGAGATTATTTCCAGTTACAACTCAATGATTTAGCTAAGTCACCCTGAATGTTGTTTTTTTAAAGAACCCTTACCTTCTGTCTTAATATCAATACTGCATATTGGTTCTAAGGCAGAAAAGCAATAAAGGTTAGATAAGTGACTTGCCCAGGGTCACATAGTTAGGAAGTGTCTGAGGTCAGATTTGAACCCAGGATTTCTTGCTTCTGGGCCTGGCTCCCCATCTACTGAGCCATCTAGCTGGCCCCCTGATTATTAATGTCTTCAAGAAGATATGTAACAAAAAATATGTAATAAAAAAAGTAAAACCCAGTGAAATTGTGTGTCTGCTATGGGTAGGGGTAATGAGAGGGGAGGGAAGAATATGATTATTATAACCAAGGAATAATATTCTAAATTGACTAAATAAAATTTTAAAGAAAAAATAAGTAGAATGATACTCTCTAAAGAAAATCTACTATAAAAATTCATTCATGTTCCTATGCTTTCACTAATTAAATTTAAAATACTTCCATTAGCAAAATTTAAAAAGAGAAGACTAGATCTGAGATTTTATTGGTATAGAGAACTTTCTGAGCTGAGAGAAATTTTCCTCTGCTAATGCAAACTGGTGCTTTCCTTTGCAACTTATAACCTGAAAGGTCAATCTTGGGCACTGAGGTTAAGTGACTTGCTGCTGTGGAGGCAGTTGATGGTTATATAGCCAAAATGTGTCTGAGGTTGGACTTGAACCCAGGTCTTCCTGGCTTTGAGGTTACTCTTTAGTGAAGGTGAAGAAGGAGAAGGAGAAGGAGGAGGAGGAGAAGATGGAGATGGAGATGGAGATGGAGAAGGAGGAGGAGGAGAAGGAGGAGGAGAAGAAAGAAGGAAGAAGGAAGAAGAAGAAGAAGAAGAAGAGGAAGAAGAGGAAGAAGAGGAAGAAGAGGAAGAAGAGGAAGAAGAGGAAGAAGAGGAAGAAGAAGAAGAGAAAGAAGAAGAAGAAGAAGAAGAAGAAGAAGAAGAAGAAGAAGAAGAAGAAGAAGAAGAAGAAGAAGAAGAAGAAGAAGAAGAAGAAGAAGAAGAAGAAGAAGAAGAAGAAGAAGAAGAAGAAGAAGAAGAAGAAGAAGAAGAAGAAGAAGAAGAAGAAGAAGAAGAAGAAGAAGAAGAAGAAGAAGAAGAAGAAGAAGAAGAAGAAGAAGAAGAAGAAGAAGAGAAATCTACATGGTGGGCGCTGCTCTCTTCTCTTCAAACCATTATGGATATGTTTATTAGTTTATATTGCCCAAGTAGAGTGTAATTCCTTGAGTATAAATTTTCTTTGCATCCTTAAGCACAGGATCTTGCACAAAATAGTTGCTTAATAAATACCGGGAAGATTGGATTGGACTGGATGAGTTCAATAATTGCTTCATCAATATCTCTGCACTGTGGACATCAGCTTCATCTCTTCTCACTGAACCTTGGACCTCTAGGTCCTGGGCTCTGATAGATGAGCTTCTATCTTGTCCTGCCTGGAGCCAGTCTTTGATGCTATTTATTTCTCAGTCATTTCCCTACCCTGCATGCATACTTATTATGTGCCTGACATGTATAATAGCCCTCCTTCCTCTAACTCCCCTTTCTGTACTGCCTTCCATAGTTAGAATGTAAGCTCCTCGAGGGGAGGAGCTGTTTTGTTTGCTTGTATTTGTCCCATTTAAGTTCTTGAATCCCCAGGACTAAGTATGGTGTCTGGCTCACAGTAAGCACTTAGAGTAAATGCTCACTAGCTCTAGCTTTCTATCTCTCTAATTACTTATCACCAGTAGTGAAGGCTCTGCACTCACTCCCTCAACCCCTACTTGACCTGGCAAATTAGATGCTCAAAGAGTGGCTTCCAACTTCTCCTTTCAGAGTCCTAAGGGAAATTCTGAGGGGCTTTGTTCCCCCTAAGCAGTATTTGGTCAGGAACTCCCACTGATGTTCAGGGCCTCCCAAAAGTTCACCAGAGGGAATCTACACATTGTGCTGAAGGTCTTCCTCTTTTTTTGTTTCAATTTTTTTTCTGACAGCCTTTTTTCCTGTTCATCTGTGTTCCTCATTGGTTTTATGCTAGGGCCTGCTAATCTTTCTACTGCCCTCTGTGTCATGCTCATCATCTGTCCTTTGAAGGCAATGGGGTTTGGGGACTCACTGCCACATAAAAACAATGTATTGAAAAGAAGGACACTTGTTATTATAGGACATTTTAGGGGTCTTTTTTTTAAGTACAGGTAAACTGAGGGAAAATTATATATTAAAAGACTTTGTTTTCTAGTACCCTATAACCCAAAGCTATGAATAGGGTACAAGATGGATGCCTACTTAGGGTACAACATTAGGAGGAAGGGTGAAATAAAAGAAACTTCATAACATGACTTTCCCTAAATGCCTAAATTTATTCCCTTAATGCCATAAATTCTTTATGTCAGGTTGATACTTATTTTGTGATAAATCCCCTTGAGCTGTGCTGTAAGAAACTATGAACAGGTTAATTTTAGAAAAACATGGAGGCTTGCATGAAATAATGAAGAGCAAAATGAGCAGAACCAAGAGACCATTGCATACAGCAACAGCAATGCTTCTGGAAGAATAATTGTGAATATCCACCTCCAGAGAAAAGAACTGATAAATAAAAGTATGCATGGTGTGATTTTACATGTATATCTATCCTTTTTAAAATGGTAGCCTTCTCTAGTTCAGTGTGGTATGGCACAGAATACAGCCTGGAACTTAAAACATAATTTAAAAAATAATTTAAATTAAATTTTAAAACCAAATGTCAAACTGAAAAGAGAACTCGATTTACAGTCAAAGGACTTCAGTTTGAATTCTGACTATGCTACATACTCATTTAACTTTTCTGAACCTCAATTTCCTCTTCTCTAAAATGAAGGCAATATCTTATCAGTGTTGGTAAGCTGATGTCATGCATGCCAGAGGGGGCTGCTCCCCTCACCTTCTCCACACATGCCAAAGACATTTCTCCTATTTTCTACCCCTCTGCCCAACAGCCCAATGGGAGCACTTCCTCCCCACACACAGACACACTGTCTGAGGTAAGGGGGTATCTCACATGCACTGTGAGGGTTGCAGTTTGGGTACTCGGTCTCTAAAAGGTTTGCAATCACTGGCTTAGATGATCTCCAAGGTCTCTTCTAGGTCTGATTTGTGTGATCCTAGGAACCAATTTCTAAACATTGTTGAGGATACACAAATACCTTTTATTTTATTTATTTATTTATTTATTTTTATTGAAACTCTTACCTTCCACTTTAGAATCAATACCATGTTCTAAGGCAGAAGAGTGGTAAGGGCTAGGCAATGGGGGTTAGGTGACTTGGCCCAGGTCACATCGCTGGGAAATGTATGAAGCCAAAATTGAACCCAGGACCTCTCATCTGTAGGGCTGGCTTTCAATCCACCAAGCCACCCAGCTGCCCTCACAAATACCTTTTTCTGACATTGTCATAACTTTTTTTCTGGAGTCACTGGACCTGGAATTGTCAGGCACTTTAAAAATTCTCATCATCCTATTTTCTCCCAAAGAGGAGTTTGACTCTCATCTCCAATCAAAATCTACTATTAGGGGAAAAAATTGGATAAAGTGATTCACACCGATAAAAGATCTGAGTGAATATCACCTTCTTCAGAGGTATTTACATTTTAGCAGAGAACAAGGTCTTTTAGAAGTAGAGTATCTGATTTGACAAGCAAGGTGCACAGAGACCTTTTAAAAAATCTTCCCCATACTCAACTAGAAGGAATCTTTAATTGATAAACAAGTTCCTCTTACAAAATTCAAACACCACCCAGTCAGGTTTGCTTCTGAGGTTCAGAGAGGGACCCCTAACTTTTTAGCTAGTTAGTAACAGAGTAGGGATTCAAAACTTGAGTCTTCAAATTCTGTTTCTTTTTATTAGATTCCCTGACTTCAAGGGCAAGGAGTAAAGGAGGAGAGATCTCCACCTACACTTATCTCATTTCTTAGTCTTGATATTGCTCTTCAGGTATCCTTTTCCTTTTTGAAGGCCCAAGGTTTGGTTTGCTAATATCCATTTCCATTTCTTCTTGGGCTTTCCCCATTTTCCTTTTTCACTAATTGCCTAGTAACTACAAAAAAATGTATACCCTTTCATCTAGTAATGCCACTACTTAATCTGCATCCCAAAGAGGGGGAAAAAAGGGGGAAATAACCTGCTTGCACAAAAATATTTATAGCTGCTCTTTTTGTAGTGGCAAAGAATTGGACACTGAGAGGATGTCCATCTATTGGGGAATGGCTGAACAAATTATGGCATATGATGATGATGGAATACTAATTGTCTAGCAACTTGAAAGTTTCTTGATTCAATATACACACATTCTCTGTTTATATTTGTGGGAGATTGCATCTCTTAGCTTGAAAGGATGTCTTGTACCAACTACCATTGTTACATCTGCCTTTGCTAAAAACCAATTGAGGCAATTTGCTGATTGTTAATGGGGAACATGCTAGTGGGGGCTCAGGATCTATAGTAACAGAAACTCAGTCCTTTGCTGAAAGTAATAGTTATTTGACCTCCCAGGATCTCAAACCTCAAGGGTTAAAGAGGGGGCATCAATGAGATATTTAGCTAGTGTTTACGGTATAGAAAGCATTGATTTGTGCTAAGTACTAGAAAGGGTAAGCCTAAGGGATATAAGACTGTATCTAGGAAGTTTATGATTTAGTTAGGGAAATAAGGCATAAAAAAAAGTTAATGAGATAATAGTAGTAGACTTCAAAATGAACAGGGCAGACAAATAATACAAACTTTTAGAGAGGTGAAGTCACTGTAGATGAGAATATTATGGAGAAATTTAATGAAGAAGAAGAGAATTAAATGGGACCATAAGAAGCAGTCTGGAATAGTGAAAAGAATTCTGGTTTGGGGGTGGTAGACTTGCATTTTCCCCCTTCCTCCAAAGCTTTCTAGCTGTGAGATAGTGGCCAAATCACTTAACTCCATTTCCTTTTCAATAAAGTGAGGACAACAATGTTTATTCTGTGCACTTTGCAGAGATATGAGATCGTTTTATAAATCTTAAAGTGCTTTAAAAATATATTATTTGTTAATAGTATGCTAATGTAGTGAGAACCAAGAATACTTTTCATTTTGCCTTTTAATCCTTAACCCTGAGCTTAGTGTCTGGTATATATCTGGCTATTGATGAATGCTTTTCAAATTGAATTATTATTGTTGAGGGAGCAGCTAGGTTGTAATGAGGATAGAGTGTCAGGCCAAAAGTCAGTGAGACTCATCTTCCTGAGTTCAGATCTGGCCTCAGACACTTACCAGCTATATAACTGGAGAAAAATCACTTAATCCTTTTTGCTTCAGTTTCCTCATCTGCCAAAAGAGCTGAAGAAGCAAATCATTCCAGTATCTTTGCCAAGAAAACCCCAAATGGGATCACAAAGAGTTGGACACAACTGAAACAACTGACCACAACAACAATAGCAATTACTGTTAAAATTTGGAAATCATTTTGGGGAGAAAGGAGAGAGGAGAGAAGGACACAACTGGGAAGGAGTAGCTGCACAGAGAGGGAAAACCATCTCTCCAACATTCCTCAGTGTTAAGAAATATTAAATAATGCTCACTACATACTAGGAAGGTAGTTGGGAATTTTATAGCATTTTTCCTTTTTCTCATATAAATGAATGGAGAAGGGGAATTAATTACTCGTGTTTACATGGAATTAGGAACTGGCCAAGCTTCATATTATCCAGCCCTTCTTCCACTACTAAATCACACTGCACTGCCATCTACCAGTCTACATTTTGGGGCAATGCCTACTCAGTTACACAACGACATCCAACCCACACAGGCCCTTCACATGCAAAATGAGTTCCATTATATGTGATGGGGCTTGAAAAAAGCCCACAGGCAGGATGCAGGGTATAATAGAAATACATTGGGCTTGGATTAAGAAACTGGGCTTCTTGTTCAGTTCTGTGAGCACAGGCAAAACATGCCACCCCTTGACCCAGATCTGAAGGGAGGAGGGGATTGGCCATACCACCTCTAAGATCCTTCCAGCTCTGGCATTCTATATTATATGTCTTGTTTGTGGCCTCTTGGGGAAAAAAACAAACCAACAAGTAGACTCCCTCATTGAACAGTAATCTGGACAAGTCACTTGACCCCCATTGCCTAGCCCTTACCACTCTTCTGCCTTGGAGCCGACTCCAAGATGGAAGGTAAGGGTTTAAAAAAAACAGCTATCAGAATTCTAAAGGAGGTTTTGGATTTGGATTCATGCTGGTCAGAGCCTTTCAGATCTTTTCCTGAGATTTCTCTCCCTGATCTGTTCCTAGACTCTTGAATTAAAAGCTAGTTAGCTGAGGAATTTGGATCAACCAGCAGCTGGCCAGAGTGCCTTGAACCCTGAGAACTTGGGGGATCCAGCCTGCCAGAGGGGACCAGAGTTAGGGTTTCCTTCTCCCTACTTTCCTTGCCTGCCACCCCTACCTCTCCCTTCTCTGTGTGAACCCAAATAAATTGTTTACTACTTTAGAATTAGGTTTGGTTGGTTTCTGACACTAGGAAAGGGGACAAGATTTGGGGAGAATCACATCTCTCCCCCAAAGGGGAAGGTTAGCTCAGGATCCCAGGGATCCAAACTGCCTAATCCAAGGAACAACATCTCTCCTTGATAGTGGGGTGACCGCAGATTTTGGAAGGGAAGTGACAGTGGGTGTCCTCCATCTCCCAGAACTATTCTCTGAGGAGACATTCCCTCTGTAAGGGGGACAAGACTTGCCTGCCTCTCTCCCAGAAAAGAGAGGGGAAGAAGTTTCTCTCTCCCTCTCTCCCCATTTCCCTCTCTCCTTCCATTCCCCCTGTTCCCTCTCAATTGTCCCCCCTCTCAAATCTTTCTATTACACATACATATGTGTATGTATTCTGAGGTATATATCTACGTTGTGTGCAGTGGATAGAGTGCCAGTGCTTATCTTCCAGAGTCCAAATCTGACTTCAGATACTCCTGATCTGTAAAATGGCAACCCAATCCAGGATTTTTGCCAAGAAAACCCCAAATGGGGTAAAAGAATCAGACATAACTGAAAATGACTGAACAACAAACAGCAACCTTAGAGTATCGTGCTTATTTGTATACCTGCCATGTTCTATCATCTTGCCCCCTCACTAGTTTAGAAGCTCCTAGAGAGCCAACTGTCACATTTCATCTCTGTGTTTCTATTGCCCAGGATGGTTTTTTTGTCCACTTCCCTGGATCTATAATCTCATGGATATGCATACTCCCTCAGACATAGTCCACAATAATCCATCCATGCTTTCTTCTCATGTGTGCCTCTTGTCTGTGTCCCTTCTGTCAGTCTATGCAAAATGCCAAGGGTTTTCCTTTAGTGTGCTGGCATTGCACAGGACTCTCTAGACCACACTTGTTATCCATCAGTTATCCCTCAGTCTTATTAAATGACCAACCCACCTCCTTTTCTGGTGATAGATTTGCCTGATAATAAATTTTCTGACACAGTTCTTTGTTGGTAGCCTTCTCACTTTTACTATACATGTCTCCATGCATTTTGGATGACCTAAATTTTAATTCCTTTGATACTGCTATGCTCAATTATTCATAGCCATCTAGTACTGACAGACGAATATTGAGGTGACTGCATGGTGCAAGGGATAAAGCATGAGGTCAGAAAGACAGGAGTTCAAATCTAGGTTCAGATACTAACTGAGGCTGAGTAAATCACCTCACTTCTCTTTGTCTCAGTTTCCTTATTGGTAAAATGGGAATAACAATAGCATCTATCCCCCAGGGCTGTTGTGAGGATCAAATGACACTTTATAGTAAGTTTACTTAGCACAGTGCCTGGCACATAGTAGGTACTAATAAATATTATTGTTGTTGCTGTTGTTTAGGATTGTTAAGAGCATCAAAGAAGTTCCCAAATACAGTTTAGCCTCTCTTCGTCCTATTCAGTTCTAGGCCTAGTTTATAATCTATTCTGTATTATTTGACCAAGATTTTATATTTATGAAGCTCTTCTGTGGTGGCTAACAGTCTAGACAATAGATATTTTTCCTGCACTTGGTTTTTAGTATTTATATAGTGAAGCCAAGGTCATCTGGTGGATGTTATTTGAGACTCTCCAGTGTTCTAAGGCTAATCTTCAAACAAGAGCATCTGGTGGTATTTACCATATATAGAATTCTTCTGTTTGGATTTTGCAGATAGAATCAACAAGGCTCAGGAAATGATTAGGTATGAGAGTGGGTGTAAAGTAGAGGAAAGAGTTGAAGATGGCCTAAGATTGTCAACCTGTGAGACTAGAAAGATGGTAGTCTCTTTGAAGGAGAAAAGGAAGAATAAGTGGGTTTGGGGGTAAAGATAATGAGTTCTGTTTCAGATAGCTTGAGTTTGAGATGCCTATGGAACATCTAGGTAAAGAAATTCCATAGACTATTAGTAATGGAAGACAGGAGATCAGAAGAGAGATGAAGGCTAGATAGGTACTTGAGGGAGGAATTGCAGACAAGCATAATTAAATCCTTGGGAACTGGTGAAGTCACCAAGAAAGCAAATGAAGAAGGAAGAGAGAAAAAGGCCTGATACAGAGTATCAGAGGATATCTGTAGATTAGAAGCAGGATATGAAGATGATATACAAAATAGACTAAGAAGGCATGAGGAAACATGTAAAAAGCAAGCCACAAGGAAAAATTGTCATGAACATTCAAGAAGGAGAGAGTTTAAAGGAAGAGACAATAGCCAAGAATGTCAAAACCTGAAAGGAGGTCAAGATGGATAAGGATTGAGAAATGAATATTAAGAAATTTATACGTGGAAAAATAACCTTAAAAAGCATAGTCTCAGTTGTGTAGTGTAATATTAAGAAAAATTGTCCTTCATGGTTGTACTTTCAAAATATCTTGCATAAATCCATCCTATCTTTGGCAGATGTCAAATGTGCTCTGTACATGACTTTGAGTAATTTACTCTCTTTATCCCAATCAGTTCTCTAAAACTATAAATTATAGAGCAGGTAGTATATTTGCAATGGCAAATATTGTGAAGGTAGAATTGACAAGGCTTGGCCATGGATTAGATATGTACAATGTGAGGAGTTGAGGATGAAACCAACCTTTGAGGCTGGGTGACTAAGAGAATGGTAGTAAGAGGAAAGCTTAAAAGGGGTAAGAATTGGAGGAGAAATATGAGTTCCTTTTTGTTCACATTGAGTTGGAGATATCTAAAGTATATTCACTTTGAGATGTCCAAGATGTATCTAGAGATATGTAACTGGTGGAGACAAGTTAGGGCTGGATATATAGATCTGGGAACCAATTTCATTGCGATAAATAGATCCATGGGAACTGACAAGATAACCTGATTAAGAGGTATAAGATGAAAAAAGAAGGGAGACAAGGTGAGAGCATTAGGCAGCCCTTTCCAAAGTTACCAGCATCTTCTTAATTTCTCATTTAAGTCATTTATCAGTCCTTATCCTTCTTGACCTCTTTTGGCTTTTGACATTCTTGACATACCCTTCTAACAATTCACTTCTTGGATTTTTCATAAAAATGCTTTCTTTTGGTTCTTGTGCTATTTGACCATTCCTTCTCCTTCTATTTTATTATATTCTTTCCATATCCTTCCTCTTAAAGACACCTCTACTCAGAAGGCATGATATGGTTGAAGAACTAGCAAAGGAAATGAGAAGAGGTCACATAGGAAGGAGGAAAATCAGGAGAGAACAATGTAGGAAAACCTAGAGAGGAGTGAGTATGCTAAAGGAGAAGGTGATCAGCTATGTAGAATACTACATAGAGGCTGAGGTCCCATGAACTTGCCATTAGTAGGGGGGTGTCTAAGTGATAATGGCCTACAGGTAGTTGGTAATACAAGACACATGGATGCATGCCATTTTGAATAAACTTATTGGCAAAGAATGTCTATTAGGGATTGATATCCTTCTGGATGGTTTTATTGGGCCTTGTTCTGCTGAACTTTTTTTTTTTTTAAGTCAGCAACTTAAATGAATATGAAATGGGGCTTTGATGCATGCTCAAATCACATAAGATAGATTTCCCACGTGGAAAACTCTAAGGACCTACTTCTGGGAGAAAACAATCTGATTCTACTACCACATGGTTAGCATCAGCCTCTTTCCTCTGGCTTTGTAGCCGAAATAAGCTGTGTCTTTAAAACCACTAGACTGAGACAATCTGCCTCTTTCTGCTGGCATGGGAATAAGGGAGGGAGGGTGAAGGTGGCACCTGTGCAGTAGGTAAACAAGACCTTCACCCCCTGGATGCTGACAGAAAAAGAGAGCCAGGCTGCACTCATGTGATAGTTTTAAAGACCTAGTTTATTCTAGCTATGCAACCAATGAAAAGAAGCTGTCCCACCCATGTGATAGGGGAATGCAGAATCCCCTCTCCCAGATGCAGGTCCTTAGCATCTCCCAGGAGGGTGTCTCCATCTTAGGAGATCTGGGCATCAGACAAAGTCCTGTTAAAATAGAGAGATAACAAGCATTGGAAATATTGCTTTATCTACAAACAACAGAAAGCTAGTATGGATAAAATTTGGAAGACAGCAACAAGAGAAAAAGAGATTTGACTGGCTTGAATAAAGAGTCCAAAACAGTTTCCTGCCCCTTTTCTCTCTCCCCCAAGAAAAACAAACAAACTGCATATAAATATAAGATGGTGAAGACTTGGGGGTTTGTTTTTCTGTATTTATTTAATTAATTAACAATATTTTTTCATGGTTACATGATTTGTGCTCTTTCCCTCCCCCCTTTCGTAGTCAATGAGCAATTCAACTGGGTTTTACATGTATCATTGATCAAGACCTATTTCCATATTATTATTTGCAGTAGGGTGATCATTTAGAGTGAAGACTTGACTTAACACAATTCATTTTGAAAAGTTCTAGACGCTTTGGTTGGTTACAAATTCAGAGTCAATTGAGTAATGAAGGGTGACTTATTTAAAAAGTTAATGCAAACAGCCTTCGTTAATAATAATTTTATACCCAAAGCGAGAGAAGTAAACTTTATTATACTATTTCTCAGACCATCTCCACAGAAGTATGTTTAATATCTTTTTTTTGGAGGGCAGGAGGAGGGCATATTCAGGCCAGCTAGGTGGCATAGTGGATAGTACCAGGCCTGGAGTCAGGAAGATTCATCTTTTTTAGTTCAAACCTGACCTCAGACACTTCCTAGATGTATGACCCTTGGCAGGTGACTTAACCCTCTCTGCCTGTTTCTTCATCTGCAAAAAGAACTGGAGAAGGAAATGGAAAAGCACTTCAATATCTTTGCCAAGAAAACCTCAAATGTGGTCAGGATATGATCAAAATAGTTGGACATGACCAAAAACAAATGAACAACAACATTTAAAAATATACATTGCCGACTAGGAATAATTACAGGGGAGATATCAGCGAGTGAAAGATCTGGAGATCATATCTCATAAGAGAGAACTAGGTTTAGTTAAACTATGTTTAGTTTAGAGGACAGAATTAGAGGGGACAAGGTAGCTATCTATAAGTATTAGGACTGTCATGTGGAGAAAGAAATAGACATTTAAGAGAAAGAGGGCAAAGCTAAGGTTACCTCCAAGACAGATTTCAGCTCAGTGTCATTTTACGGAGCTGTGAACCTTCATCATTGCAGCTGATCTATTGGCAGAGGCTGGCAATTCTATTGTTGTCATGTTTCTATTGACTGCTTTTGGATCCTTCAAGCCTGGTTATTTGTAGTATCTGGCCCCAGATTCTGGAGTGAAGGAGTGGATGTTTGTTGGAAGGGTGAATGGAAAGGAAGTATGGTTTCTTTTCCCCCAGCTTCAAAAGGCTCAGTACGAAGCTGAGCTCTCTCTCGCTCTCTGTCTCTGTCTCTGTCTCTGTCTCTCTCTCTCCACCTTGTCTTTACAACATGAGACAGCAGCTCAGAGCTATACATCATAAAATAGCTTAAAATGTGGCTCTGAGGCTTTTTATCCCAAGCTATCTCATAGCAAAGGAGCTATTATTAACTCTGCTCAGGAAACAGGAGGCATGAAGCAGGAAGTATAAAGGCAATATGAAGGCAGAGACAGCAGCAGAATAACCAGGCTTCAAAGTCTGTATAGAAGAGACTTCAAGCTGTTCACAAGTCAAAATTTTGCACAGTTCTATGATCAACTGAATACTGGATTTGGGAGTCAGGAAGAATAGACAAGGATACTGGACTTAGTGAAGGAAACATAACACTTAGATGTTAGGAAGAGTAGACAAGAGTGCTAGAGTTGGGCGTCAGGGAAGAGTAGACAATAAAACTGGAATTGGAAGTCAGGAAGACCTGAGTTCAAATCCCATTACCCTAGGCAAGTTACTTACCCTGTCTGTGCCTCGGTTTCCTCATATGAAGGGAGTTGGATTCTATGGCCTCCAAGATCTTCTCTAGCTCTAACTCTGTTGTTCTATGAACCCATGTCACACATTAGAGTGACAGAGTTTATTTAGACAGAGATTGACCACAAGGAAGACCCCATGGGCTAGAACTCAAGAGCATTAAGGGCCAAGAATCACAATAAGGAGGGGTAAATTTGGACCTTGCTCTTCACTGGTCCTATGTGGCATATGAACTATATAGATCCAGTAGAGGAGCTAATTCCCAAGGACATTGAGTTTTCCTTAGTTGGATGGACCTCAGCTTCAAAGTGGTGTAATATGTCTGGGGGTGAGTGTGGGGAAAGTAAGACTCATCAAAGTGGTGGGTGATTCTCTAAGAAACAGAGGTAGGAGGGGCTCTTAACCACAGGGTGACAATGAGAGTTAGAGCCTGGAGTTCAGAGGTGGGACCCACAGTAGGGCAAAATCTTCTGGACTACTTATGGGCAACAATGAGGGTTTTTTATTTTTTGTATTTTTATTTTTGTATTTTCTGTGTAATTTTCTGTGTGTAATAAACAATTACATTGTTCTTATCTTGTTTGCTTAGTGCTACTAAAGGAACTGAGGCCACCTAGAGGAGATTTAGGAACAAACCAAATCCATCTATTCACAGAACATGAGCCTAAGTATAGGGCAAACATCAGTCATTACTGAATTATTATTGACCTTCAAAGGTCTCTTCAAAAACTGAACCTCTTCTGTAATAGGTCACTCTGGTTGCATATATAAATGCATGACTTCTTTCTCTAACAGAACCCAGCATCCTTCTCTTTTGGAAGATCATTGTGCCCTAGCCCTTTCTATGATTGGTCAGTTCCTATTGGAGCCTCCATTTTTTTCTGGAAAATGCCAAGTTGAGCCATATTCATTCCTCCATGGGCTCCACTTTTGACTCTTCAGCTCCCCCCCCCCCAAAAAAGGGATGGATATATATATATATATATATATATACTCATTTCTGGCTTTCTTTTACGTGTTGTCTTCTCTCATTAGAATATAAGCTCCTTGAGGGTAGGAACTATCTTTCTTTTTACTAATATTTGTATTCCTAAAGCCTGGCAAATAGTAAATACTAAGTAAATGTTCATTGTGTTATAGTTAAATTTTTTAACTATTAGAGCTGTGCAAGAAAGGAATAGCTTGGGTCACAAAGTAGCTCAATTAATGAAGCAACAAGAATTTATGAAGCACTTATTAACTGAGATAGTTGTTGAAAAAACAAAGAGAAAGCACAAACAATCTATGCACTCAGGAGACAATATATCCATAAACAGATATATATAGGATACATACGGAGTATGTATCTCTTAGAGGGGAAGGCGATGGTAGCTAGAGACAAAGAGAGAGACCTCCCATGGAAGGCATCATTTCATTTCAGTATTCTAAGAGATAAAGGTGAACATCCTAGGCAGGGAGAATAGCCAGCATAAAGACATGGAGATGGGCGACAGAGAATCATGTGTAAGGAACAGCAAATAGGCCAGTATTACTAGATTATAGAATGTGTAAAGGAGAGCAAAGTGGAAGAATCTTGGAAAGATGGGGAGGGACCAGATTCTGAATGGCTTTGAATATCAAATATAGGAATTAGAATTTGCATAATAGAGGGATGATAAAGTCAGACCTACACTTTAGGAAAATTACTTTATCAGCTGTTTAGAGAATGGTTTGGAGAGGGGAGAAAATAATGGCAGGGAAGTCAATTGAGAGACTATTGCAGCATGCTAGACAAAAATGAAGGGATAAAGTAGGATCATGGTTGTGTGAGTGGAGAGAAGGAGACAGACAGGTAGGTAGTGTAAACCTCAAAATTTCTCAGACTTATGAATGTTAGGGGTTTCCCCCATTGGGGAATCTTCTACTTTAAAAAATTCCCTAGCAGATAGTGAGAATTCTACTTAAATGTGAGGGCTCCTTGCCTTGGGAATATCCCTACTCCACCCTACTTAAGACTGCTTTAGGACAGAGAGCTCCTTGAGAACAATGAAAAGTGCTTTGACCCATGCTTATGTAAAGGACAGGAAGTTCTTTGAGTCATGACTATTTTAGAATTGATACAATGGGATAATAAGTACCTATAAAGGTGGGGCAACTTGTAAACTACTTAAACCTAAAAGGGTGATAACTTATTCAGAGGTTTTTTCTTAATGAAATTTGTTGACACAGCAGCATTTTTTTCTGACTTACTAAAGAGATTAAAACTACTCAGCTGTGAATTCAAAATGGGCGGTCCTTTAGAAACATGTACAGTGATTGGTAGATGTAAGGACTTAGGGGAGGTGACATAGGAGATTTTGCCCTTAAAAATAAGAGCTCAGAGAAGAGCTGGATCTGATTCTGAGGGAGCTCATTTTGAGAAGACTCATTCGGAGGAGATCTCGATTTCTGACTCTCATTCTGAAGGAGAGCTCCTTGAGGAGCTCCTCTGAGGGGCTCTGTCCCTCTGGGGTAGGAGCTCTGGAGGCGCTTGAGAGAGGCCCTTTGAAACAATCTCTGGCTGGAAGACTCTTTGAGGAAGGACGCTGGCCTGGTGTTACTAGAATCCTTGTTTAGTCAGACCTTGTGGTGAGTGTTAAAAAAACTGATTCTTTTCTTACTCTCTCTCTCCTTCTTTGATTACTCATTGTATTGTTAATTAAAAATCTCTATAAAACCCAATTGACTTGGGTATTTGAATAATTGGGAATATTTCCCTGGTGACCACCTTATATTTGATTTTAAAACCCAAGACACTGTAGTGAAACATATTTCTGTAGTCAAATTTGCTCACCCTCTCTTATATCTATCACAATTTATATCTTCCACTATTTTAATCACTACAGTTTAAGACCTCAACCATTTTAAATCTCACAGTAGATAGATAGAGAGATAGAGAGATAGAGAGATAGATAGATAGATAGATAGATAGATAGATAGATAGATAGGTAGGTAGATGATAGATAGATAAATATATAGATGTTAGATAGATGATAAACAGATAGATAGATAGACAGATAGATAGATAAATAGACAGACAGACAGATAGATAGAGATAGAAATAGAGATATGTTGAGCCAAAAAAGATTTGGAAACTGGTTGGATATACTGTGTGAATGCAAGTGAGAAGTCAAGGATAAAACTGAAGTTATAAGCTTAGAACTGGTGCCTGAGAAGAATGTGGTATTCTTACCAGCAATAGGAAGTTATAAATAGGGATGAGTCTTGGGGGGAAGATAATCAATTCTGTTTTGTGAGTTCTGAGTTTAAGAGACCTATTGGAAATCCAGTTAGAAATGTTGAAAGGCATTTGGATATGGGGAACTGGACCTCAAAAGAGAAGTTGAAAAATGACTAGAAGGCTAGACTTGAGTCAGAAAGATCTAAATTTAAATTTGGACTCAGACTCTTTAACTAGTTGGGTAACTTTGGGAAAGTCATTTAATCCCTTTCTGTCTCACTATAAAATAGGAATATAGTAGCAAATCCCTCTCAGGGTTACTGTGAAGATAAAATAAGACAGGAGGAAGCTAAGTGGTTCAGTGTTTTGAGAGCCAGGCCCAGAGACAGGAGGTCCTGGGTTCAAATCTGACCTCAGACACTTGCTAGTTATATGATCCTGGGTAAGTCATTTAATCCCATTACTTATCCCATTACTATCACTCTTCTGCCTTGGAATCACTGCACAGTATTGATTCCAAAACACAAGGTAAGGGTTTTAAATTTTTTTAAATGATAGAATAAGGATATTTCTAAAGTGCTTTGCATTTCTTAAAAGGACTATATAAATGCTCACTATATATAGATTAAAGGCCTCTAAGTGGCATAGTATAGAGAGAGTAAGGCTTGGGGTCAAGAAGACCTGAGTTTAAACCTGACCTAGCTGTCTGATTCTGGGTAAGTCACTTAATCCTGTTTGCCTCAATTTCCTCATCTGTAAAATGATCTGGAGAAGGAAATGGCAAACTACTCCAATATCTCTACCAAGAAAACCCCAAATGGTGTAACAAAGTGTCAAACACAACTGAAATGACTGAATAACACAATTATATAGATTTGGGAATCATTTGTATAGAGACGATCATTGAACTCATGGTAACTGATAAGACCACCAAATGAAATAGCATAGAGTGAGAAAATAAGAATGCACAGGAGAGAGCCTTGGGAATATCCATAGCTAGTTAGCATTCCATGGATGAAATTCTAGTAAAGAGTACTGAGAAGCCACCAATCAGAGAGGAATACTAAAAAAAGTTCAATGTCAGAGAGTATCCAAGGAAAAGAACAGAGTCATATGTTGCACAGAAGTCAAGAAAGATAGGAACTGAGAAGAAGCCATTAGATTTTTATTGAAGCCATCATTCATAATTTTGAAGAGAGCAATTTTAATCAAATGATGTAGTCAGAAGCCAAATTGTAGAAAGTTTAGAAAAGAATGAGTGAATATTTAGGGAAATATGTATTGCATGATAACACATGCATAACCTATATCAAATTGCTTCACATCTCAATAAGGAAGGGAGATAGAGAACTGGGAACCCAAAATGTGAGAAAACAAATGTTAAAAACTGTCTCTACATGTAATTGGTAAAAAACAAAATATTAAAATTTATTCAGTCAAAAAAAGGAGAGTGAGGAGAGGACATTTTTAATTAAAAATGATAAATTATCTCTAATGTGCTTTGCATTTCTTAAAAGGGCTATATAAATGTTTGCTATGTATCAATTAAAAGCTGCTAATGGAGGCACCAGGCATATGCAATTTTTTCAAAAGACTTATCTGATGATTTCAGAAAAAGCTGGAAAAATCTACATGAATTGATACAGAGCAAAATAAACAGAACCAGGAGAACATTGTACACAGTAACAGCAATATTGTAGGATGATTAATTGTGAAAACTTGGCTACTCTCAGCAATGTCAATCCAGAAAGACAAGACAAAAACTGTTGGACTTGGATGGATACAGATCAAAGCATATTATTGTTAAAATGTGAATTCTGCAAGCCCCAAGTTTGCCCTTTCCCTTGAGAACTTGTTTTTAAGGGAAGTTCCAAACTGTCTTTGGTTGAAATTAGACTGAATAAAGGATCTCCCAGCACCCATTAAGTGTCTTGAATAGGAGTAATAGAAATGCTCAAGTCCTCAATCACCCTTTTTGTCTTAGAAGTTTCCCCCATTGGGATATGACTAAGGATGTAGACTCTGAATGAACATCCTAGTGCAAACATCAACATGAAGTAGGTTCTGATCAAGGACACATGTAATACCCAGTGGAATTGGGCATCAGCTACTGGAAGGGTGGGGGGAAGGGAGGGAGGGAAATAATATGATTCTTGTAACCAAGGAATAATGCTCTAAACTAACTAAATAAATTAATTTAAATAAAAAAAAAAGAAAAGAAGTTTCCCCCATTGTATCAGAGATTCTTTCCCAAGAAGATGGATTCCTGGTTGGACCATCCTTTTTGTACCCATTGTAAGTTAGGCCACTTCCTGATCCCCTAGCCTCTAGCTACAGCTTCTTTCCCAAGCCTGCCTGTAAACTGTCAGTGTATGTTTGATGTGCCTAATTCCCCAAAAGGTATATAAGATCCCTATGTTCGGTTATTCTTTGGAGAATCATCTAGCAGAGGTGATCCTCTCAGAGACACTGTCCCCAGAGCACCCAGGTTTTACTCTGTGTGGTATTTAGGACTTGACTTTGTGTGAAGGTGGATATTTAAGGACCTGCCTCTTTCCTAATTAAAGATTTGGTTTTGCTAACTACTTTAAAGGTTCTGTGTTTTTCCAGGTTGATATTATCTTTAGCATCAGTGTATTTAGGGTTTTATTCTGGGGATTTGGTTTTATATGAGTGTGCACTTACAACAATGATCAATGTGGAAGTGTTTTTTGCATGATAATAAAAACAAAATTTTATAAAAAGGAAATTTATAAGAAGGGAAGAAGAGATATTGGACAACAGGTCGTAGGATGGTAGGATCTAGTGAGGGTTTTTGTTGTCTAAGAATGGGTGAGGCATAAGTGCTTTGGAAGGGAGCAGAAAAGGAATCCATAAATAGGGAGAGATAGAAGATTAGAGAGACTCAGATGATAGTGGTCACAATCTTCTTAAGACCAGCAAATAAAAAAGAAGAAGGAGAAGGAGAAGGAGAAGGAGAAGGAGAAGGAGAAGGAGAAGGAGAAGGAGAAGGAGAAGGAGAAGGAGAAGGAGAAGGAGAAGGAGAAGGAGAAGGAGAAGGAGAAGGAGAAGGAGAAGGAGAAGGAGAAGGAGAAGAAGAAGAAGAAGAAGAAGAAGAAGAAGAAGAAGACGACCAGCAGAGATGAGGTCAAGGATACATATGTGGGGTTAGCTATAGCAAGAAAGACCCTCTATTTCCAGAGACATCAGAGATGAATTATGTCAGATGATGTAAAATTAGGAGAAAGGGAAAAGAAGGGGCTCTTAAGGAATGGTTTCTATTTTTTCCAGGAAGAGTTGAGATCTTTAGCTTGAAAGGATATGAAGAAGCTGGGGTATGAAGTGTGGAACAGGTGCTTTGATGGGGCTAGATGGCCATCTGTCAAAGATGTTAACCAAAGCTTCTTCCTCTGTTAGGAGCTTCCCTTTACTGAGACCATTCATTTCCTGTCTGAAGAACTAAATAACCTTTATGGTTCTTTACATTGCTTAAGATTCTATAATGTGATATCTGAAGCCACTGAATTTAATATTTTAAAAACATACTGTGTTCCAAATTGTACCTGTGTGTACAGGCATGTGCGTTTACAAAGATAACAGTCCTTAAAAGGCTGATATGGAGTTGTATGAATACGTATGAAATGAGATAGAATATGATGGGGGTGAGGTGGGTAGGAGCAATGCAGGAAAATGCTCTAATGAAATTTGGGAAGAAAGTATTTACTCCATGAGTGCCAATGGACTTTCTGACAAAATGGATTAGAAGAGAGAAGAGGAGTCAAGGACAAAGACTGGGAAAGCACCTCCAATAACATTTAAGAAAAGGAGAAAATGGAGTAAACAATGAAGACAAAGCGTAGTAGGTTAAGAAGGGTGGGTACCCAACCTGGAAAAAGTGGGACTTCCCTCTCAAGTCTCAGAATTGCTCTCCTACCCCTTACCTTGCTGTAGGAATGAATGATGATGCATAGGGGAGAAAAATCCCCAAGCTGTACTTCTGCCAACTCTGGTATATTTAATTAAACTAAAGACCAATTTGTTTGAAAATATTTTTGTGTGCCAAGCCAAGGCTCCCAGCCTTCTGCAGAAGAGAATAGACAGTACAGCCATTGTGTGAAAATAAGCTGGGTGGAGACAGTGAAGGCTCTGTGGCCTTGTAAAATATTCAAACAAGGGATTATTACCTGAGCAACAACAAAAGAAGTCAGCTGCCTGTTGGGAATCTTCTCTAGTGCAGCTCAGCTGCTCCAGGGAAAATAAGGATTGTTGCAAATTCCACTTTAAATTAATGAACAACTAAGGTTCTTGAGAAGGGCAGAAATGAAAACCTCAGGGAAGTATCTATCTGCCAGGCATCCGACTCTAGCCTTGGAAACTGTGTGGAGTGAGAAATTCGTGTGTTATTCCACTCCACACAGGTCTTTTCAAAGGGTGAAAACCTCATTTTGTGAGAGGTTGTGATAGATTTGTGTGGGCACCAGCCCAGGATCATGTGAGCAAGAATTCACCCCAGACATCCACAGCTTATCTTTTAAGAGCCCCACTACCTAAATCCCTGTCTTCTGTAGAGCTTGAGCTTGAGGGAGGGAAGGAGTACATGGCAGCTATCATTTCACTCCCTAGCTCTGGGGGTATTTGTGATTATTCTTCAGTTGTTTTAGGCAGTTCCCACTTTTCTTTACCCCTTTTAGGGGTTTTCTTGGCAAAGATACTGAAGTGAATTGCCATTTCCTTTTCCAGCTCATTTTTAAGATGAGGAAACTGAGGCAAACAGGATTAAGAGAGTTGCCCAGGGTGCTAGTAAGTACCTGGGGTTATATTTGAATTCAGGTCTTGGGGGGGGAGTATTTATACACACTTAATGAAGTTTATTTCACTTTCTATTCTCTTCCCCTTTCCCTTTCTCTATCTCCTCTATTTTCCTCTAAAACAGAAGTCAGAATAATATTTTAAATGCACCAAAATAGCATACATAGTTTTACAAAGGAAACCAATTATACTGAAATACAGTTTTTGAAATCGTTTTTAAGATGAATTCATGAACTCTTGGCTAAAAGATTCATGTTCTAAAGCATAAGTGGAAACTTTAGGTGGAAAAGGCTGGAAATGTGGTCAACCTGAAAAGTTGAGAGAAGCATTACTTTTCCTAAAAAAGTCCCTCATCTTTTTTTGTTCCTCCTCCTCCAACCTCCATTTCATCAAAACTGGTTTAAAGTAGTAAGGCACTATCTACAGTAGTCAGTGGATACAGAGATGGAATGAAATGGAACTGACTCTCAAGGGTGAACATTTCAAGAGTGGAGAATAAAACAGGACAGGTGATCAACTGGAGATGGAAGGAAGGTACCACTGCCAGTTGGGAGAAATCAGAGAAAGCTTCTTGGAAGAGGTGAGGGTGGAGATAAAACAGGTATCATAGGAGACTCTGACCACAAATTGTACACCTAGCAGTTCTACATGGATAGCAAATTCTCTAATTTCACTCCCAGGTCCCTGAATTTTAAAAACCCAACATGCTGCACTGAATGGTTTTCATTTCAACCAACTTGTGTTTTAGTTATAGATCATTTCTTGAGAATTCTGATTGCTATTAAATAATATGCCTCTTAATTCCAGTAATTTACATTTTAATTATTTCCACTATATTTGCTTACATGTAATCTCGCTGTTACATTATACATTTCTAAAGCTCAGGGCTATCTTTTGCCTCTTTTTGTATCTCCGGCATTTAGAATGGAGCCTGGCACATAGTAGGTGTTTCATAAATATTGATTAATTAATTAAAGAACTGGCTGACCAATGTGGCAATAGATTAATAATTTATAACAGAGTAGGTCAGGGAATCCTGTTGATCTTTCTATCTAGTAAATCTATGAGAAATTATCCAGTGATAGATCATACCTGGAAAGTTGTATATTGATACATACCATAAAGGCATATATTATTCGACATAAGTATATATTATTAGAGTATGAACCAAGGATTATTATTTTTTAGGGCACACATTTATTGATGACTCAAATGTAAAAAAAAACTAAAATTTAACTAAATACATTTTTAAAAATTAACAAAACTTCAAAATAACAATTTTTTTAAATGAGAAAAAAATACTATTGGGGGGAGATAGTAGACATGTTATGTATTGTACTCATGCTTATGAACTTAGGCATTCCTCTTTAAGTAGACAGGTGGAGCAGTGGAGTCAGGAAGACTCATCTTCCAGAGTTTAAATCTGGCCTCAGACTCTTAACCAGCTCTGTGACCCTGGATAAGTCATTTAACCCTATTTACCTCAGTTTCCTCATCTGTAAAATGAGCTGAAAAAGGAAATGGCAAACCATTCCAGTATCTTTACCAAGAAAACCATAAATGAAATCACAAAGAATCTGGCATAACTGAGGTGACTGAACAACTCTGAGGCTCTGTTGCCTTCCTCTGAGTCCCAGAATGAGCCTCTAATATGGCAGTAAAGGAAAATAATAAATGTTGGAGGGAATGTGGCAAAATTGGGACTCTAAAACATTGCTGGTGGTGTTGTGAATTAATCTAACCATTCTGGAAGGTAATTTGGAATTATGCTCAAAGGGCTTTAAAAGAATACATATTCAGCAATACTAGGTTTGTATTACAAAGAGATTTTTAAAAATGGGAAAGGACCTGTTCATACAAATATGTATTATTGCTGCGCTTTTTGTGGTGGCAAAAAATTGGAATATGAAGGGATGTCCCTTGATTGGGGAATGGCTGAACAAATTGTGGTATATGATAGTGATGGAATACTATTAGGCTATAAGGAATGATGAATGGCTTGATTTCTAGGAAACTGGAAAGATATCCATGAACTGATGTGGAGTTAAATGAGCAGAACCAAGAGAACATCATACACAGTAGCTGAAATATTGTGGGACAATCAAATGTGATAGACTTTGCTACTAAAAGCAATGCAATGACTCAGGATAGCTCCAAGGGAATTATGAGAAAGACTGCTGTCCACATCTAGAGAAAGAACTGTGGGAGTAGATACACAGAAGAAAACATGTGATTTATCACTTGTTTATATGGTATAGGATTTGAGGTTTTGGTTTTAAAAGATTGCTCTATTGCAAAAACGAATAACATAGAAATAGGATATGAGTAATAATACATGTATAACCCAGTAGAATTGCTTGTCAACTACAAGAAGAGGGAAGAGAAGAAGAAGGAAGGGAGAGAGATGAGAATCACGTAACCACAGGGAAAATTTTTTTAAATTAAATTAAATTAAAAAAAAAAAGAATTCTAGGCCTCTGCAAGAAGCTGATGGAAGTCCTATGATCCTTGCCTTCTAGGGGGAACAGTTTTGCTATCTTTGGGTTTCTTCTCTTCTGATTCAGATTCTTTTTTTTTTAAGACCTCTAAAGAGGAAAACAGCAAGATTTCCTTCAGTTACCCGCTAATGTAACTAAGGATCCTAATGCAAACTTAAAATTCCTCACATTTGTCCTCCCCATTCTATCAGCTGGAAAATAGCACCATCATCCCTTATCTGGTAATGCTTCACATTCCATTATCTTCTGGTCTTTTCTCCAGGCTATCTCTGGTTCTTATACATGTTAATTCATTCCAAACAATATTTGTTATAGACCTACTATGTATAAAGACCCAGTATACAAATACAAAAGTACAGGGCTGGCTAAACAGTGCTTGGCTCAATATAAAAATACAAAACAGCCCCAGCCCTCAAGGGTGAGAAGGTAAGAGGAGAGGTGGAGTACAAAATGTACATAGATAAGTAAATACAAAGTAGAAACTTGTTATCTGAGTGAACTGAAAGAGAAAGGGGAACCTTCTCCCTCATTTTCCATGAAAGGATAAGAACCAAGGCATATCATCACTCCATAAAGGAGGTTCTTGACCTTTTTAAAGCTAGGATCTTTTGGGAAGTCTACTGAAACCTTTAAGCCCTATCTAAGAATGTATTTAAATGTATAAAATTAAATACATGCAACAATAGAGGAAACTGATTATATTTAAATATAATTGGGTGTGCTGGAACCAATTCAAGTCAACTCACAAAAGCCAAATGTTAAATTTTGATTGTGAACATTTATGCCTCTGAAAAAGGCAAGTGCTTGATTTATTGTTTTGTTGTTGTTTAAACTGAACAAGAAATGTTAACGATGCAGATTAAATTTAAAAGTGTGTCATGGATAAATACTTTGCTCCTGAAGAACTGATAGTTAAACATTTACCAATATACTCCTGATATAGTTTATTAAAATATTAAAGAAAGCAAGTTGAGGGGGCAGCTGGGTAGCTCAGTGGATTGAGATCCTAGGTTCAAATTTGACCTCAGACACTTCCCAGCTGTGTGACCCTGGGCAAGTCACTTGACCCCCATTGCCTACCCTTACCACTCTTCTGCCTTGGAACCAATACACAGTATTGATTCCAAGATGGAAGATAAGGGTTTAAAAAAAAGAAAGCAGACAGATCCCAGGCTAAGAACCCTTCTTTTAGACAAATGGTGTTTGCTGGGTGCACATAGAGAAGAACACTAACACTCTAGTTTCTCCCCACTTTAGTGAAAATAAAACAAACCTCAAACAAAAACCTATGTAGCATGTAAACATGAACTCAAGAAAGAACATGTGTAAATGGGATGGTACTGACAAAATGCCCATGCATGTTAAAGAGGTGCTCATGGAAATGACCAATTAATGATTCTGGAAACAATGATGTATATACACACATATAATAAATGGGTATGTTTACATGGAAAAATGATGTAATCATAAACTGGTGACTGCTAACTTGGGGTCTATTCTAACTGATAACTTGGAAACTGGGAGATTCATTTTTATTTCCAGTATCCTGAACCTTCCAGCACTTTTTATCTATTTCTTTCAGAGAGAGCTAAAAAAAAAATCACTGTGGTTTCTAGGTCATATCCTTATTGTCAGAAGTCTGTGTTGAATTTCCTATTCTCATATCATGCAACCCACTGCATCCTATCACACAGCCAACAGCTTTTTAGAGTTAAAAGTGACTTAGGGACTAATTAAAGAAATTATTCTGTCACAGCATGGCATACAGTCTAGTGGGATCCCCACACTCTATAGGTTTGCATTACATATTTTTTAGTCTGGATTTCATTTTTTTAGGAGACTCTCTGGTGAAGAAACACACCTTGCCTATGTGTATAGGCAATGGTTTCAATTTATAGTCTTAGAAAGTTTCCTGGGGGCACTGGATGGTAATGAGTAGCCCATTACTTAGGGCACACAGCAGGACTTGTACAACCCTGGTCATTCTGACTCCGAGATAGGTTTTTTAAATCTACCATGCTAGGTTGCCTCTATAATAACTATATATGAATGCATATTGATGATCTGGTTTTATGGAACCCCCAAATTTACCTTTGTCCCTTGGGAACTTGGCAGAAGAGAAATCCCAGATTGATCCTAGCCTAAAATTGAACAATAAACCTGAAAGTACCCAAGGATCTCAACTTAGATAGAAGTAGTAGATAAAATCTAATCTTAAATACCTCTTTGTCTTAGAAGTTTCTCCCATTGTATCCAGAAGCCTCTCCCAGAGAGTCCAGTCTCTGGCTGGAATCCTCCTTTCCTGGTCTCTAGGTAAGCCAATCAATTGTCCTTCCTGTTCTTTATTCCCCAAAAGATATATAAGACCCCAAGTTCTTCGGCTCATTGGAGAATCCCCTTTTGAGGTGCATTTTTCAAGAGACATTGTTCCCAAAGTCTCAAAGCCTATTGGTTTGTGAGCACATGACTCTGTGTGGTGGCCATAAGTACTCTTGTCTCCCTTGCCTGGATTAAAGAGTTATTAAAGAGTAACCACTTTGGTAGTTTTGTGTTTTTCCAGGCTGACAAACAACAAAAACAAAACCTTTAGTGGATCCAATCATTTTTACAAGTTATGATTCTATACTGTTCTTCCTTTCATAGCCAGACTACTAGAAAAAGTGATCTGTATTTAGAGTCTCTACTTCCTCTACTCTTCTTTTCTCAACTCCTGGAAATCTGGCTTCCATTCTAATCCTCCACTGAAATTGTTCCATCCACAGTGACCAGTGATCTCTTTACTGATACATCCCAATAATCTTCCCCCAACTTTTTGAACACTAAGCATCTGCCATTGCTGATGTATTCTATTTTTTAAAATACTTTCTTTTCTCTGGAGAAGCTTTCCAGAAAGGCTGCCTTTGTTTGTGAGACATTTTACTTTTATGATATTAAATGAAACCTTGTTAATATATTGTAGATGATTAAATAAAATGTTTCCTACCTGAAACACCAAAAGGCTCCTCAGAAGATGACCCAGCAACATGGAACATTCTGAAAAATCACATTAAAACACAAAATTGAATTCAACGAAATTTGTTTATAGTAACAACAACTTTAGGAGGGAAAAGACAGCAAGAAATAAAGATTGAAAATCAAGTAACTTTTTACTTTCTTGTTTCCCTTCTTTCTTCTTCCCCTTAATCTGTAGTTTAAAAAAAGATGTTGGACTATTCATCAAGTTGGTTAAGGATCCCACTGATCTTAAGCTAACAGAATTTTGCAATATTTGTTTTGTGAAGACTTAATGAATGATGAGATTTGCTACTCAGGGCACAATTCTATATGTGGGAATATTTTCAACATCCAGATAACTGTGATAACTTGTTTCATTGAATCAGATTGAATTGAATCTGTTTGGTTTAGAAGTTTAAAACATATGAGGATATTGAACAACTGTATTGGAAATATCCTGTTTTGGATACTTTAGTATCCTTGGGACCAACCTGATTCCAAGCTAAATTCTGCAATTTTTGACATTTTCCTTCAAAATCTTGAGTTGAAAATTTTGCCTCTTTCCCTCAGGTAGAGATTCCTAGGGATACTAATGATGAGTCTTGCCAAGTCATCTTTGGAAGCTTTTTGTTTAGATAATAGCCTGCCCAGCTGCTGTTCTAGTTTTAGTTATTCATGACTCAGTTCACAGCACAGAGAACAGAGTGCTAGGCCTGAAGTCCAGAAAACTCATCTTTCTGAGTTCAAATCTGGTCTCAGACACTAACTAGCTGTTTGACCCTTGGCAAGTCACTTGACTCTGCCTCAGTTTCCTCATCTTTCAAATGGACTAGAGAAGGAAATAGCAAACCATTTTGCTATTTTTGCCAGGAAAACCCCCAAAATGGGGTCATGAAGAGTCAGGCATTACTGAAAGGAATGAAGTACAAACAAGAAATATGAATAAAGTCCACAACAATATCTAAGGGATTCTTAGCAAAAAGTAATCAGGCTGTCGTCAGTAGGGGAAAAGGCAGAGTTTTCCAGATATGCAGAGAAAGTTCAGGCAAATATTTGGGCAGAAATGGCCTTGCTCTCTCTTTAGTATTTTGCTATCTTAAAGCTTAACTTGCTACTACCATGATTATTAACCTTCTCTCCTCAAACACCATGCTCCGCTTTCTTCTGTCATCTCTGCCAAGGGCCTCACTTCATACTTTACTGAAAAAGGTGAGGCTCCCTTTTCTTCCCATGATAATCTCCCTCTTTTCCTCTGATCCTGTCTCTGAGGAGAGGTGGTTCTCCTTACCAAGGTCAACCCAATAGTTATATCCTTGATCTTATTCTTATCTCTTCTGGGAGCTTACCAGTTTGTTATACCCTCTCTTGAATCTTCAACAGCTCTTTAGCCATTGGCTTCATTTCTTTTTTGCCCACAAATATGTCCAAATTTCCTTCATGGTGAAAAAAAACTTTCGAGTCTACCACTGTTTCTACCTATTATGTTTGTAGTTTTCTTCTCTTTCATAGGCAAACTGAAACCACGTCTTATTTCCTAAGAATGAGTGTCGCCCAAGTCTCTGTGATGGGTCCTCCTGTGCCTCTATACTCTCTCTTGGTGATCTCATTCACTCTCATTGGTTCAATAAATCATCAATTCTGATGACTCCCCAATCTACATTTCCGGCCCTCAGTTTTCTCCCCGGTTTCCATTCCCATATCACCAATTGCCTGTTGGCCATGCCCATGTAGATATCCCATAAGCACCTTAGAATCAACATGTCTGAAACAAAATAACTTCTCTATTTCTATTAAGGTACCACCATTCTTCTGTTCACTCAGATTTACAATCTCAGATTAATATTTTCCTCTTTACTCCCTCTCACCCCTTCCCATATCTAATTAGTTGCCAAAGCTTATCAATTCTAATTTCAAAACATCTCTTATATATCATATACTTTCTCTGTTCTCATCAAAACTATTCTAAATCAGAATCTTTTCATCTCTCATATGGTCTGTTACAAGAGACTCCTAATTTGGCTACTTGAATCCAGTGGAAAATTTCCCCTCTGTAATCTATCCTGCACAGTGGTACCAAACTGACAATGTCATGTTTGTCTTTCTCAGCACTCCAATGACTCCCTATTGCCTTTAAAATACAAACTACTTTTTATTTGGAATTTATAGGATCATAGATTTAGAGCTAGAAGGGAACTTAAAGACCATTGACTTCACTTGTATTTTACAAGTGAGGAAATTTGAGCCAATGAGTTAAAACTGAGAAGTTCACGGTCACAAGTATTTGCAGTAGAACCCTTACTGCTAAAGTCCTTCCCAGTCTGGCATCAATCTATCTTTCTAGATTTTGTTGCTACCCCTCCTCCCAAGCCCCTGGAGCACATACTCTATATTCCAGCTGAACTTCCTGTATTCATATTAGACATTCCATCTCTTTCCTCCTTTGCTACCTAGAAGGATTATGCCACCTCCTACATGAGGAGGGTTTTCCTGAGTTCTTAGAGTTCTTAGTTCCCTTGACTCAGAAATTATTTTTACATTTACTTTGTATTAAAAAACAGTTTTCATATGTTTTATATTTATATCTATATATGTATATACATCATGAAAAAAATTAAAAATGGATATATATATGTATATATGTGCATCCAATCTAATATAAGCTCCTTGGAGACAGGAACTGTGTCATGAATGAAGGAATAGAAAAGTTTTTATTAAGCATTTGTTTTTTAGGTATTCTACTAAGTGCTAGAGATAAATTTTTTTTTTAAAAAAGGGATAGATCCCAGATAGGAAAGTGGTGACTAGATAAGGGAGTTTTGTTCTGGAGTGATAGAAAGCACAGGGTCCAGCATAGGATGGTTGGATGGAACATAAAACTAAAGCACGTTCTGGGGTCTAGAGTAGTCAAGAGATACAGTGGATTAAATCAGCTAATTTGTACCAAGCTAGTTACTAATCAACTGGGTTGGGCTAGAGGGTCCACAAAGATGAATGAATTAACCTCACCAGGCATTTGGGCATGAGTTCCATAAGATCTAGGTAAAGAGATATAGATCTCAGGTCTGGTGTGAAGGGTACTGGTCCAGGTAGAGAAAAGCTGGTCAGCAAAAGCAGACAAATGGAGAAACGACCTGGTAGATTTTTGGATACTATAGGAAGTTGAAGCATTATCTGGTGACTAGGGTCTGATGATAAATAAAATATCATTTTTGTTTTTTTTTTCAGAGCCTAGCAGAGTACCTAGAATATAATAGTAACAATAATAACTATAAAAAATACTAGTATTTATATAGCACCTTAAAGGTTACGAAGTACTTTACAAATATTATTTTACTTTATCCCCATCACAACTCTGAGAAATAGGTCTTGTTATTCTTATTTTTCCAGATGAATAAACTGAGACTGACAGAGGTTAAGTGACTTCTCCAAGGCTACACAGCTAATTAATAAAAAGCATGAGGAGCAGCTAGGTAGTTCAGTGAAGTGTGATCTAAGCCTAGTAATGGAAGTTCTGGGTTTAAATCTGGCCTTAGATACTTCCTAGCTGTATGATCCTGGGTAAGTCACTTAACCCCCATTGCCTAGCTCTTGTTGCTCTTTTGTCTTGGAACTAATACATGATGTTGATTCTGAGGCAGAAGGTAAGGGTTTTAAAAAACAAACAAATGGGAGCAGCTGGGTAGCTCAGTGGATTGAGAGCCAGGCCTAGAGATGGGAGGTCCTAGGTTCAAATCTAGTCTCAGACACTTCCCAGCTGTGTGACCCTGGGCAAGTCATTTGACCTCCATTGCCTAGCCTTTACCACCCTTCTGCCTTGGAGCAATACACAGTATTGATTCCAAGATGGAAGGTAAGGGTAAAAAAAAATGAACAAACAAACCAACAAACCAATGAACAAATAAATAAATAAAAAGCAGGAATTAAAAGCCAGACCCTCTCCCTCTAAATTCAGGGATTTAGATCAAGTGGAATCCCACATCATATTGCTTCTTAATAGATGAACATTGAAATGCCAGATAACCTCCTGAGATCACTTCCATCCCAATGATTCAATGGCTAAGAGAAAATGACTAACAGAACTTATTAGTATTTTGGATACCAAAAGTATTCCCCTTCCTAAGGCAGCAAAGAAGAGTCACGTCAATAAGTATTTACAAAGCACTTGTTATGTGCCAGGTGCTGTGGTAAACCCTGGATATGCAAAAAGGGGACAAAAATAGACCTTGTCCTTAAGAAGCTAACAATCTAATTAATAGATTAAGGCAATATGAAAACAACTATGTACCACATATAGCTGGTATATAAAGATATACTCTCTATGTGTGTGTATGTCTATATGAATTCTAATGGGGGAATGTTTTATAGATATACATATATATGTGTGTGTGTTATATTTATTACATATTTATATATATTTACCAACCTGCTACAGCAGTCCACAACCCCCCAAAATATTGAGTCTCTTTGACTTCGGTTCTATGATTCTGAATCTCCCATTGAGGATAAGAACATATATACAATATCCCCTAAGAAAAATCCTAAAGCAGAATCTTTGCTATAATGTGTGCGTGTCTGGATCAATTCTAGTGCTTTAGTGCAATGTATGAGGGCATAGAATGTGAAAGAGACTTCAGGGACTGCCGAGATCCTTTTAAAGCCATTTAAAAATCTTTTCAGTGGATTGCAATGGTATCAAGTAGGGCAGAATAAGCTTTCTGGCTATTTGTCAATTTCAAGAATTCAAAGGAAGCCATTGAAGATGGAAGGTGATCAAGGAGTTAGAGATTCTCCTTTTCCTGGGCTTCCCCCATCCATTCCTTGGGAGGGAGGAGTTGTCTTTCCTTTAGTTTGCATTTGCATTCCCAGGATTTAGGGAGTAAGAGATTATTACATAAATGCTTTTTAATTTCTGTAGGCTTACTTCTGTCTTAAATTATTCCCTCCCTTAATCAGTACTTTGAGGGTTTCCTTCCTTTTTTTTTTTGGTCTATCAACTATGAAAGAGATATGTTTGGTAAGAAACATACAAATAGAACATTACAAGAAATGATAAAACCCTTTATAAATATCATACCAAATGTTAAGAAACAGGGAAAGCTCCTAAGTACTTGAGGTAGGTTCATCCATGCCACCTCCAAAAATATTAATAGAAATTATTTTTGGTCAATGTCATTTTATAAAAGTTTATGAATAAGCATTTCATTTCCACGAATCCATCTATGAAAACTCTCTAGAGTTTCCCCTCCAGAAGTCAGTGCACAGTGTGTGGCAGGCAGTAGGCATTTAATAAACCTTTTTTAATAGATTGATTGTCTGTTGCTCTCCTTGATCCCCAGTGGACAGTAAGGGAGAGGAGAACACTTACTTCTCTCTGTACCCAGTAGTTGCTTCTGTCATAATAGGTCCTTGTGAAATAATAACAATAACTGTTAGTGTACAAAAGCTTGAGATAAGAAAGGCTTATTTCTGAAGTAAGAATTCAATTGTGTTTTCATTTTGACCTCAGTGTTAACATTAATACTTTAATAACACATATTTTTAGTTTGGTATGAATTTCCTTAAAGGGTAATCTACTACAGTGGATAGAGGGCTGAGATAATCATCAAAAAAAACTAGAATCAAGAAGATCTGGCTTCTAATTCCAGGTGTCCTCTCCCTGCTCATTGACACCTACTAGGTATATGATTCTATGATTTTCTTACTTAACTAGCTAGGAAAATAAGCACTTAGCCTCTACATATCTCATTCAACTTCCTATGAAATCTCCTAAATAATAGACATCTTATAATTTGAACTCCCTATGTTAACTAGTGTCATTTGCATTTTCCATTCAGGTCTAGAGTTTAGGAATCTTAAAAGTATAGTTAATCATGAAATTTGAGAAAAACAGTGCTTGCATCAGGTGTTGAGTATCTCATATGATCATGTTTTAGTTAACCAAAATATAACATAATGGAAAGAGCCCTGGTCCGTAGAGTCAGAGGACCTGGGATCAAATCTTACTTCTCGTATCACGTAGTACATGTGCAGCCCTGGCTCCAGACCTCTATCTCCTAACCTATCCAGAGAATAAATTGGATTATCCCTTCAGATATCTTCCAGCTCTCATTCTATGATCTAAGAAATGCCTTGATGGTCTGGTCTAAGGTCTATAAAGCACTATGGAAAGATGCAGAGGAAATGGAAGGTGTGAATCCCATCTTTGAGGGGCTTATAATTAGTTGACAAAATGAAAGATTCATGCCTGGAAGGACAAATGGATAACAGAGCACTGATTATTAAAAGAAAAAAAGATGTCTTTCGTCTTGATATGAGTTGGTTTTGTATACATGAATGTTGAAGTTTTGAAAAGAAAGAGGGCTCAGTATCAGGAGGAGAGGGTAAGGGAAGAAGTGAGTCTCAAGGTGGTACAAAGATGGGGATTGAGGAAGGAGGTTTGCTGTTCCTCTTGCCCCAAGGCATAGAAGGGTCAGAATTCTTCATTTTTATTTGAAGTTCCTTTTAGCTTTTGCCAAAAAAAAAAAAAGGAAGGAAGGAAAGGAGAAAAAAAGGTTCTTTACCCTCAACTTAGAATGGAAAATGAATTAATCCTTTTTTATTATTGATCCTTTTGATGAAGCCTATGGATAGTTTCTCAGGATAATATTTGGTAACAAACTGGAAACTGAGGTGATGTCAATCAATTGGGGAAGGGCTAAATAAGTTACGGAATATAATTGCAATGGAATACTATCGTGATGTAAAAAATGATGAGCAAGGACACATGTAAAATCCAGTGGAATTGCTCGACAGCTATGGGAAGGGATGGGGGGAGGGCAGGGAAAGAATATGATTCTTGTAACCAAGGGAAAATGTTCTAAATTGACTAATTAAATAAAATGTTCAAAAAAACTAAATAAATTAATTCTATTCTCTGAGTGAGGAAAAAAAATGATGAGCAGGCTGATTTCAGGAAAACATGCAAAGTCCTGCATAAAATAACAGAGTGAAATAAGCAGAGTCAAGAAAATGTTGTGTACAGTAATAGCAATATTGTTCAAAAAGCAATTGTGAATGGCTAAGTTAGTTAGAGTAATATGAATAGGTAGATCAACTAAAGACTTAGGAAGGAAAATGATGTCCACTTTCAAAGAAAGAACTTATATATGAAAGCATACATGGTTCCATAGAAAGATGTACATATATCTATGTTAAATGTTGGCCTCTAATGTAGGGTTGGGAAGTAAGGAGAGAGACAACTCGAGGCTCAATATGTAACAAAATAAAATAAATATTTTTAAAATTATATTTTATAATGTCAAAATAAAACACAAAGGACTGTAAAGGAAACCAGTTTTGTTGAGATATAAGGTCACAGATCCTAGGAGAAGAACCCCCATCTTAGAACTATTCCTCCTCAAGACAGAGGTTATGCAATGTTGCCCATCCTTGCTATTATTACTGGGCATGATTCTAGAAATTGCATGTGTACTGAAAAGGAGAGAAAAAGAAATTAGCAAGCATAATGAAAAAGAAGGTTAAAGTATCTTTACTTGGGATCTTCCTTGATATGACAGTTTATTAGAAAATCTAAGAGAATCAATAAAATCATTAATCAAAATAACAAGCAACTTTAGACAAAGAGCAAAGATATAAGATTAAATTAATAAAATAATTAGCATCTTTATATACTACCAATCAAAATTAGAAAAAAATGATAGAAATAAAAATGCCACTTAAAATGAGAAAAGATATGAAATATCAGGGACTAAAATTCTCAGACATATATAGCCTCATATAAAGTCAAACATAAAATAAATTTCAAAGAAATAAAGGAAGAGGTATTCAAATAATTATCTTTGAAGATGATGCCACACTCCAAATTAGCCTGGAGATTTAATACTATAATGATCATAATGCCAACGGCCACCCTTATACTAAAAAAATTCAGTGTGAAGATTAAAAAAAATAAAACTCAAGAATAACAAGGAAATTTGATCTTACCAGAAATACCAGTACTGAATCTGTATCCCAAGGAAGTCAAAGAGAGGGGGAAAGGACCTATTTGTACAAAAAATGTTTTTAGCAGCTCTTTTTGTAGTGGCAAAGAATTGGAAAGTGAAGGGGGTCCATCAATTGGAGAATGACTGAACAAGTTGTGGAATATGGTTGCAGTGGAATACTATTACACCGTAAGAAAGGATAAACATAATGAGTTCAGAAAAACCTGGAAAGACTTACATGAATTGATGTAAAATGAAGTGATCGGAACCAGGGGAACAGTGTATACAGTAACAGAAATATTGTAAGATTATTTACTGTGAAGGACTAAAATATTATCAGCAAAAGAAGGTCCCAAGATAATCCCAAGGGACTCATGATAACAAATGTTATCCACAGGCAAAGAAGAAACTGTTGGAATTTGATCACAGATCAAAGCACACCATATTTCACTTTATTTCCTTCATGAGTTTTTTTTTAAACCCCTACCTTCTGTCTTGGAGTCAATACTATGGCTAGGCAATGGGGGTCAAGTGACTTGCCCAGGGTCACACAGCTGGGAAGTGTCTGAGGCCAGATTTGAACCTAGGACCTCCCGTCTCTAGGTCTGGCTCTCAATCCACTGAGCTCCCCAGCTGCCCCCATGAGTTTTTTATTATATGTGTGATACTCTCCTATCATAGCATGGGAAAAATGGAAATATATATTGCATGGGGAGGAAAAAGAGGAAGGGGAAGGGAGAGAGGGAAGGTTAGAATCTAAATTGCAAAATAACAGAAAACAATGCTCAAAATAATTTATTTATATAACTAAAAAAGAAAGTTAAAAAAAATACTAAGGGAAATTATGAATAGGAAAATTCACAACAAAGAAGACAAAGGATCGTTATATTGGATAGGGAATAAATTCCTAACAAGTTGTGAGAGGAGAAATAATTATATAATTTTTTTAAAAATTCCTTTACAACAAACCAGAAATGCATATAAAATAAAGAAGAAAATAAAAAACTGAAATGGGAGGTGAAAGCCTTTGTGTCAAACACTTGGAATTAAAGTCTAACAACTAAAATTTCTTAGGAACTGACATAAAGTAATCAGAGTAATAGGTATAAAGCTATAATTGGTCAAAGGAGAAGAAAAGGCTGTTTCTGAAAAACCTCTCAAAAATCACATGAAAATTTGTTCAAAATCTCTAACAATGAGAGTAATGCAAATTAAAACAACTCTGGTATTTTCCTTGACTATCATATAATTTGCAAATGTAACAGGTCCCAAATTCAAAATTTCCTTTCTCTCTCTCTCTCTCTCTCTCTCTCTCTCTCTCTCTCTCTCTCTCTCTCTCATTCTCTCTTTAAAATCAATACTAAATAGGAAAAAAAAAGAATCAATACTAAGAATCAGTGCTAAAGCAGAAGAGAGGTAAGGAATAGGCAATTGAAGTGAGGTTAAGTGACTTGCCCAGGGTCACACAGCTAGGAAGGAGAGCCCCCTAGCTGCTCCTAAAGTCAGTGTGTCTTTCTTTCATTTTAAAATGTTTTTTCTTTTTTCTTTTTTGAATACATGTAAAAATACTTAAAAAAAATTTTTTTTGACATTTCTGAATTCAGATTTTCCCCCTTCCTACTCTTTCTACTCCTAGAGGCAGTGAATAATGCGAGACAGGTTATACCCATACTTTCATGTACATAAGACACATTCACACATAACAACAGAAATCTCAATCAAGGATATATAGTGGAAGATATAAAGTCAGTATTTCCTGAGGGAAAACAAGAGCACTCTTTATACAGCTGAAAGGGCTACAAAATAGTCCCACCTTTTGGAGTCAATGTGGAAATACATAGTAAGAACTACTACAAGTATGCATACATTTCAATGGTCCCAATAACTAGCTTATTTACAGGAAAAGAAAAGGGGCCATTCTGTACAAAAAAAATATTCCTAAGAACACTCTTTGTAAAAGCAAAAACCAAATCACGCCAAAAATCCCCCAAAAAAACCCTGAAGGAGGAGGAGGGGCAGGAGTGGAAACCAAACATACATATGAAACCAAACTAGGAGTCCTTCAATTGGGAAATAGATGAAGAGAGTATACTAGGTAACTTCCCTGTGTTATTTTTGTGTCATGAAAACAATGAATCTAAAAAGTTAAAAAAAAATGGGAAGAGAGGCAGCTGGCTGGCTCATCAGATTGAGAGCCAAGCCTAGAGATGGGAGATCCTGGGTTCAAATCTGGCCTCAGACACTTCCTAGGGCAAATCCCTTGGCTAGCCCTCACTGCTCTTCTGCCTTGGAACCAATACACTGAATTGATTTTAAGATCGAAGGTAAGGGGTTAAAAAAAATAGGGGAAGACATAGAACTGATGAAAAGTGAAGAAAAGGTGGACCTAATGGAAAAACATCCCCATTGACCACAGCCATGTAGTGAGAGGTAGTAATCATCAAAATACTCAGATGTTTTGGTTGTAGCAATTTAAAATTTCTCTCCAATGAGGGAGACTGTTCCTCATCCATGTCTTCTTATCCTCTGTGACTCTTAACCATTTCCCCTCATGAGTTTATGTTAGGACGTCCATCCAGTGTGCTGTAGGTTTTTCTTCCTTTTTTCTGACATCATGAAGATACCAGTGGAGCAGTCAGCCTGTCCATCTATCATTACTCACCCTCCTTTTACCATCACAACTTTTCTTTCTATCATACATTTCCTCAATGATATATTTTACTCCTGTTCTTCAGAGTTCTTTCAGAGTTCAGCTCACTCACTCATCATGCCTCTCTCTCTATTATTTTCTGTGAGGTTTTCATTTTCAATTCTCAGATATATGACAAAATTGATGTTGCTATTAAATGTTGCTATTTAAGAGCTGGGCCTTTGTTTCCAGAAAAATCTTGGGGTTATTAAAAGAGCTTTTCTATTTCTTGAAGGCAATCTATTCCACTATCCTCCTATTTATCAGTGACCAACTTGTTATTTATTAGTACTTTCTGTCCCAGCTATATATACTGCTAAACAAAATCTATAGAACATCCATTCAACTATATGCCATAATTGACACTAGACATTATTCATCCACTTGGTCTTTCCTTTGTGGATGATTAGGATACATTCTTTTGAGTGGTTACAGATCATTTTGAGATAGCTCTGAAATGCTTCAGAGCTTGATGGAATTGAAACATCTATAGAACTTCACAATCTGTAGGAAATTCTTCTTTAACTCAGACTTTGGGCTAACCATTATCCATCACAATGATGAACACATTTACTTGCTTTGTGCCTGACCTCATATTTATGAGCAGCAAAAAAAAAATGTCTTTTGAACAGGATTTTTAGAATTATCATATCTTTCAAGGAATCTTGAATAATTTTCATGAACAGAAAAGTGAAATCTTTTAAAGAAAGTATTTAAGATGATGTTTTGCTGTACTAGATCAAATGTTTTTGCATAATTAAACTATTCTGAGTCTGGTTTTTGTGTTCTTTGAATCTTTTTGTCAATTGTGAAAATGTAAAAATGTGTTCTGTTGTAAAATATCACAAATAGAAGCCCTCTAGTTCTTATCCAGGATGCTCTTTTGTTTAAGGAAAAAGGTGACAGATAGGTTGGTAGTTATTGATGTTTTCTTTGTTTCCTTTTATTTAGTAATAAAAGGTTTTTTGGCAGTCTTGCCAAATATTCTTTAATTTAAAAAAAAGACAATACTGAAAGGGCAATATAAAACCTTCTCCAAGTTCTAGTCTCATAGTACTTTCATTTAAAAATACATATATAGGCCAAATTTAACAAGATGATGCTAAATGGAGATAAATCTTAAATCCTAACCTTAGATTAAAGAATAAAGGAATTACCCAAGTACAGGATAAAGAATGCACAGCTAGATAATATTTCATGGGGGAAAATATCTGAGGGTTTCAGTGGATTGTAAATGCAATAGGAAAAAAAATAAGGTGATTATGGTAGCTTAAAAATATGATGTAATCTTAGATTGCATTAATAGAGACATAGTGATGAAAGATGAAAGAGATGATGGCTCTGCAATGCCATGTTCTGGTCAAAACACATTTGGAATTTCAGGTTTGATTCTGGATACTATATCTTGGAGACACAGACAGATTGGAACAAGTCTTAAAGAAGGCTACCAGGATAGGGAAGGCTAGGCAGCCTGGTGGCACAGTGGATAAAGTACTCGTCCTGGAGTCAAGAGGAGCTGAGTTCGTATCAGGTCTCAGACATTTATTTGACACTAGGCAAGATGCTTAACCTCTGTTTGCCTTAATTTCCTCAACTATAAATTGGGGATAGTGTTGCTTCATAGGGCTGTTGTGAGGAGCAAATAAGATTTTATTTTCAACACATTTAGCAAAGTGCCTAGCACATAGTAGGCTCTATACAAATGATTATTTGTCTCCTTCTCTTCCCTTCCATTCTACATTAGCTGAAGGAACTGAAAATATTTCCTGAGAGAAGGAAGGAAAGGCTCAGAGAGATCTAGATGGCACAGTGGATCTCTTCTAGTGTCTGAATGAGTGTCATGTAGAAAAATTATTTAGAGATCTAGGAGGGATCTAGAGGTTTTAGGAGCAGGGTAGAGATGTCAGAGAAGCAGTTTTGATAAAGTGAAAAACTTTGAGCTGCCTTAAGAAGTGATGAATCCCAACCAATACACAGTATTGATTCTAAGACAGAAGGAAAGGATTTTTTTAACACAAGACCTATAGGCCTGGCTCTCCATTGACTGAGACTTCTAGCAGTCTGACTAGCTGTTCCTGAGGTCTCTTTTAACTCTGAGATTCTATGTAAGTATGTTTCATTTCAGATACTAGTTGAATAACCCAGGGAAAGTCACTTAACTCTGTTTGCTTCAGTTTCTTCATCTGTAAATGAGCTGGAGAAGGAAACCCCAAATGGGTACATGAAGAATCAGATACAACTGAACAACAAACTTCAGAGTGATGAATTCTATTAGGATGATAACTATTGACTCAATTCTTAATATCTTTTCTTTTTAAAAAATGTTTCATTGATGCTTTAAAGATAATCCTTAATACTATTGTGCTCAAAGGAATAATAAAGTGGAGGAATTCCACGGGGACTGGAACAACCTCCAGGAAGTGATGCAGAGCGAAAGGAGCAGAACCAGGAGAACACTGTACACAGAGACTGATACACTGTGGTACAATGGAAGGTGATGGACTTCTCCATTAGTGGCAATGCAGTGATCCTGAACAACTTGGAGAGCTCTACAAGAAAGAACACTATCCACATTTAGAGGAAAAACTGGGAGTAGAAACACAGAAGAAAAACAACTGCTTGATCACATGGATCCACGGGGATATGATTGAGGATATAGACTCTAAATGATCATTCTACATCATCATCAACATGGATCATTAACATCATGGAAATGGGTTCTGATCAAGGACACATGTAATACCCATTGGAATTCACCTACAGGAAGGGTAGGGGAAGGGGAGGGAGGGAAATAATGTGATCCTTGTAACCAAAGAATAATGTTCTAAATTGACTAGGTAAATAAAATTTAAAAATAAAATAAAAATAATCCTTCCTTTCCCTTTTTATCAGAACTATATATTGGTTCTAAGACAAAAGAGCAGTAAGGGCTAGGCAATGGGAGTTAAGTGACTTGTCCAGGGTCACAAAGCTAGGAAACATCTGAGATCAAATTTGAACCTAGGACCTCTCTTCTAGAGCCACCTAACAACCCACTCCTTGGATTCTAACTGCTCCCCCTACCCCTACTCCACACACCCCTGACAGTCTCTAGACTACAAGCTAAAAAGGAAACCCTACTGACACATAGTAGATACTTGTTCAGTAGCTTTTCAGTCTAATCCAATGCTCTGTGACCCCATTTAGGCTTTTCTTGGCCAATGAATTGGTAGTTTGCCATTTCCCTCTCCAGTTCATTTTATAGATGAGGAACTGAGGCAATTAGTGTTAAGTGACTTGCCTAGGTCACCCAGCTACTAAGTGAGTCCACATTTGAACTCATGACTTCTTGACTCCAAACCCAGTTCTCTATCCACTGCCCTGTGGATACTTAATAAATGTGAATACTTAATAAATGTTTTTTGATTGATTGATTACCAGATCCTGATCCCACTCCTGGCTTGTCCTATCCCATCTTGGTCCAATTCTAATTGGTTCTTTGTTCTAATTGGCATTATTTGCTCAATACTGGATTAGCTACTGAATGATTTTACAGAAACACAGATTATCAGAGCTGGAAGTGCCCTTAGAGATCAACTAGTCCAATCCTCTCATCTCACAGATGAAGCAATGGAGGCTCAGAAGTGGGCTGGAATCTTGTGCAAGGCTATATATTTGGAAAGCCAGATCTCGGGATCAGCTGAGACTCTTGGCTTTACCTGCTCTTCTAATCTCTTCCTAGCCCCACCCCCACTTCCATCGCCTTCCCGGACGCAAAGGGAACCAAAGACACAAATATTAATGTGGCCGAAATCCTATTTTCCTCATGCAATTTTCCTAAGATTCCACAGTTTTTTTTTCATTTTCCGTCTGTCATAATGGCACTTCATATTCATATTCAGTTAAGTTGTTAGCAACAATGGAAACAGTCAGATAAGACACTAAACAAATGCAACAGTTTTGTGTTTAGCTCCCTCCTAACTAGGGGAGGTACATTCCAAGCAGTTTTAAATTAACTTTAAGGAGTCCTACAGTGGCAGAGAAGTTTGGTTATTTACCCCCAAGGAAGAGATTTTTCTCTTTGGACAAACCATATGGCTGGCAGTGAACCCAAAGGAGAGAGTAAATATAGAGATGAGAGAACAAAGAACAGGGTCATTGAGCAGGAGTCTTTTGTTTTTTTCTCATAAATTGTTAAATTACGGGGAAGGATTTCCAGGTGGGAAGCTTAATAGTGAAGAGCGTGCAGAGTCCGTAGGGAGCAGAGAGACGCGCTGAGTAGAGAGCTCATACAGCAGGGCAACTGATTTGAAAACGCTTACTACCAGCCACTGTTAGCACCAATACTTTCCCGGGTGCCCCCCTACCTTTCTTCTTGCCCTGTTTTTCAGGTTCAATGCTCTGTTAGGGTCAGCTGGGTCCTGGCTCACTCTCATGTCCTCCTCTCTTTATCCTATTGAGAATTGCTACTGTCAGCGTTGAGCATGCCCAGTAAACACAGGTTTTTGCTTGCAAAAACTCAGGTGATTTGCTTGCAAATCAGAGTAGAAACAACTGCACCCTTTATCCTCTTTTCGTTGTTTACATTGGAGATCTCAAATGGAGAAGTTGGAAGCTCTCCCTCCCCTCCCCTTCCTCCTATGCCTTTACGAGTGAATAGAGCGAGTCAAATAATATTATCTCTTAGAAATGTTACTGAGGCAGCCCACTTCTTCTGATAGGCTTTCATGTACATACATGGACAGTTCCTGAAGTGCAGCACAGTCTTAGACACAGCCCCGGCTACACAGACTAAGATAAGTGTCTTTGGGAGGAATGTACATCTGTGATAAACTAAGTTTGTTGATGTTCACTTCTCCCATCTGACTTCGTGACCCCATTTGGGATTTTCTCGGCAGAGATACTGGAGTGCTTTGCCATTTCCTTCTCCAGCTCATTTGACAGAGGAGGAAACTGAGGCAAACAGGGTTAAGCGACTTGTGCAGCGTCACATAACTAGTGAATGCCTGAGTTCGGATTTGAACTCGGGGAGAGGAGTCTTCCTGATTCCAGATAAACTAAGTAGGTTTTATTTAATTTATTAGCTTTTCGACTGGGCAAGTCACTCAACCCCCCTCACTAAGCCTTAATTTTCTCTTTGGCAAAATGGGGATGATGTCTCTGGCACCTAACCTGCCTCAGAGTGCTGTTGTGAGAACTGGAGTTGATCATTGTATGTAAAATGCTTTGCAAAGTACTTGAAGGCACTAAATGTATTTCTACCTAAATATTTATTTCTATATTTTATATTATTTCTATTATGCATACCTAAATATTTATGTATACATTTAATATTATTTAGACTACACATGTCAGTGTAGGTTTGATGTCCTGAGTTTCCCAAAGGGTATAAAACATCCTTGTGTTCTATTGTTCTTTGGGAGAATCTTCTAGTGCCTATTGATTCTGACCAGAGACACTGCCCCTAGAGCCCAGGGGTTTTGACTCTTGTATGGTTTTGGCAATTGTCTCTGTGATGGTGGACGATTATTAGGCCATTCCCTTTCCTGATTAAAGACTTATTTTTTTATGACTGCTTCAGTAGTTCTGCATTTTTCCAAGTTGACAAACTAGAATCAGAGAAACCTAACAGTATAAGCTTAGTATACTTATTGGAATGAACCAGAGATGGGAGGTCCTGGGTTCAAATCTGGCCTCAGACACTTCCTAGCTGTGTGACCCTGGGCAAGTCACTTGACCCCCATTGCCTAGCCCTTATTTCTTTTCTGCCTTGGAACCAATACACAGCATATATAAATAAATAAAATGTCATACCCAGAATTTAACACAATATTCCAGATGTGTTTCCACCAGGACAGAGTACAGCAGGACCTTTACCTCTCTCATTCTGCATATTCTTCTTTTATGCAAAATGCAAAATGCAGCCCGGAAATACATTATCTTCTTTCAGTGCCATATTACAAGGCTGACTCATATAAAGCTTTCACTCCACTAAAACAGTTGGGTGTTTTTTTTCCCCCCAACAAGAAATACATTCTAGTCATGTCTCTATAATCTTGGACTTATTTGGTACAAGTCAATTGATTTTTCTGAATTTGACATTTTATCTCTAATAAATTTTATCTTGTTAGCTTCAACTCACTATCATAGCCTGACAATTATATCTCAAATCTTGATTTCCACCCCCCTACTATATTCATAATCTATATGGCGTCACTTTGACCCATATATAAATTTGGTACACATGCCTTACTTCCATGCCTTTAGCTCCATCACTGACAAAAATGATGAATAGGATAAGACCAAAGCTAGAAACCTAGAGCCTCCACTGACCACCACTGGAATGGGGTCTTCCCTCCTTAACTCCTCCCTCCCATGGGCTCATTGATTGCTATAAGGATTGGCTAAAATAAGGCAACAAATCTCTTTTTCCATAAGATGGAAGACCACTAGATATGTCACTGCCTCCCAAAGTCTTCCTGCCTTACTACCTACTCTTATGTCCTGCTGCCCTATGCTGTCACATTGATATAATCTGAGGACTCTATGGATGGATCTTGCCACCCACCCCACCAGTGTACCCTCCAGCAGATCTGCAGATTTGTTATCTCTTCTGGTTAGAGAGTGGGCTCCTTGAAAGTAGAATTGTCTTAGTTTTTCTATTTGAATCCCCAACACTTAGCATGGCATTTGGGACATAGTAAACTTGTAATAATAAATAATTTACATCCAGGCTTTTGTTTATCTATGTGAGACTGCTTTGTAGGCTGACACACTGATATAGTAATCAATGATCTTTGGGTCCTCCAGTTCTGAACATACTTAAATGATTAATAATTACAACAATAATAGCTAATGCTTCCAAAGTGCTAAGTACTTTATAATTGTTATCTTGTTTGATCCTCATGACAACCTTGGGAGGTAGGTGCCATTTTACAAATAAAGAAACTGAGGCAGGTGGAAGTTAAATGATTTGCCAAGGATCATACAACTCGTAAGTTTCTGAGGGCAAATTGCAATTTAGGTCTTCCTGGTTCCAGGGTCTTTGATCTATCCATTGTACCACTTAGCTGTCCCTTAGACATTTGATCTAATCTACCTCAGATCTCCATTTTAATCACAGGGCTATGATGAGGGACTTTGTCAAATGGATTATTAAAATCCAGGTATACCACATCCACAGCATTCTATTAGTTACTAGTGTGAGAAAAAAAGAAAATGAGTTTAATATAGAATGGCTTATTCTTACCGTCCCATGCTAACTCATTTTGAGAAGTAATGTGGCGTAAAGGAAAAAACCATAATACCTGGTTTGAGGTTAGAGGATTTGAAGTCAAAGATCAGTTATGTTCCCTTGTGTCTTTATGAAAGTGATTTTAACTTTCTAGATCTTAGGTGTTTTTCTTTTCTCTCTTTCTTTTCCTTCCTTCTTTCCCCTCCCCCCCTTCATCTTTGGATCAATACTAAATATTGGATCCAAGGTAGAAGAGTGGTAAGAGCTAGACAGTAGGGGGTAAGGGACTTGCCCATGGTCATACAGTTAGGAAGTATCTATTTGAGACTAGATTTGAACCCAGGACCTCCTGATCCCAGGTCTAACTCCCTATCCACTGAGTCATCTAGCTACTCCCAGGCCTTGATTTCTTAATCTGCAAGAATGGGTCTAAATGATTTCCTTTCCATCTCTAAATCCTGTGCTCACTACTTATCTTTCTAAGGACTCACAAACTGTGCCCTTAATTCATTAATCCTAACTGGAATTTGTGGACCTAAAAAGTAAGATTGAATGTATTATCATTTTTTTTTTGGATAGTAAGGTAAAAGAGGGAGACATAGTTATTGATTCAAAGTGAAATAATCAGAACCAGAAAAACAACATGCATAATAGTAACAAAACCCCTAAACTAAATGCAGTGTAATTTTACCAATTAAATTGGCTAACTTGATTTCCCCCCCCTTTTCTTTTCTTTATTCTTTGTTACAAGGAATGGCTATCTGAGTAGGGAGATAACAGTAATAGAAAATCAAGGGTGTGCTGGTAAAACTTTAAAAACTGAAGAATAATCTATGCAGGGTCCACTTTAAGCTTAATCCATATATTAACATTTTTTCCATCACTTTCTTAAGTCTAGAAATCAACAACAAAAAATACATCAAGTCCTGAGTTGTGGCATTTATTGATTTCTGCAGTGTAAATGTAATAGTTTGAAAATTTAGCAGAGGAGTCTCAGTAGTACCCAGCTCTAGCACACAGTGTAAAGCAAAATTTATCAAGAAATCAAGTTAAAGGAGATTAGGCAGTAGGTTAATGTAATGGTTGGTGGTACTTCTCTCTCTAACCTGTGTTCCAGGGTTAAGACAAGCTGAGTGGCTGGATAGGATATATTCAGGAGGTTTCCTTTGAGGCTCTGATTTAGCTTGTCATGTGTACTTTGGGACTGTGCCTTGTTCTCTCTCTTTCAAATGGCCACTTTGCTGATGTCTGCCCTTTGGACCTCACCTACCAGCTTTTGAGTCTTCTCCTTCAACCTTGCACCACATTTTTGGGAAAGGGCAGTACTTTCAGGTCTGAGTCATATGTGTTACATAATGGATGTAGAACACCTCAGCAACCACAAAAATGTTTCTAAAGCTCAATTTAATACCAAACTGGCCCATTATATTATGGTAGCTTCAGAGTTAACTCACCTTCAACACAGCCTATGTAATGCTAGAGAAGAAACACTTAATAGAAACTCAACTGTTAAGATAGAATTTTGAGGTCCAATTTATTATTGCTATTATTTTTAATACCCTTTCCTTATGTCTTGGAATAAAAACCAAGTATTGGTTCCAAGGCAGAAGAGCAGCAAAGGCTAGACATTGGGGATTAAGTGACTTGCCCAGGATCAGAGAGCTAGGAAGTATCTGAGACCACATTTGAACCCAAGACTTCCCAACTCCAAGAAAGGTTCTCATTCCACTGAGTCACCTGTCCAATTAATTACTGAACTGAAAGGCCAGTAATTATTCCTTTCTAAACCATTTCCACCCTGACTTAAATCATGGAGATGGGGGGGGGGAGGGAAGGGTAGAATGGAGAATAGCCCTGTGATTTCATTGTTATTGAGAATTCCCCAATGAGGAAACTCTCTCTACCAGGGCAGGTTGGCACCTTCTCTGCAACTCATAGTTTTTGATATTTACCAAGAGTCCTGAGAAGCTGTGACTTGCCTAAGGTTAGTGTTGTTAAGGTCCAGGATTTCACCCACCACCAAGGAAGACCCGTGGACAATGCAAGCAGGCAGGGAAAGGCCATTTATTGAACTGATATGCCCATTAGTGGGAACCTCTGCCATCAGAGTTCCCAGTTGCTTCTGAGAGGCTGGGCCTTAAGTACTCTCCAGCATGTATGGCCCCCTCTTCCAGCCCCTTATCTGCTACATATGATTCTTGGAACGTTGCTGGCATGTTTGGCTCTCCTCAGCCCTTATCGGTTACATACTATTCTTGGGACCTTGACAATTTTATGTTATTGGGGTCTTCCTGGCCTTTATCTGGTACCTACTGAAGCTGGGGTTTGGCATGTTTATTGGGGTCTTCCTGGCCTTTATTTGGTACCTACTGCAGCTGCATGTTTATTGGGGTCTTCCTAACTTCCAAGGCTAGCCAGCTTGTTAAGGCTTTCCTGTATTTTCAAGGCTGGTCATTTTGGCCTCCCTCAGTGTCAGGATGTGTCAGAAGCTAGACAAGAACTTAGTTCTTTTTGCCTTTTTGGCTGGTTTTCAAATCATTTTTTGGAGAATAACTCATTGCTATATATTATAACACTGAAAAAAGGATTTATGTTGACTTCAAGTGATTATCCTATCTTTATATAGGACCTGATATCAGGAAGATCTAGGTTCAAGTTCCACTTCTCTTTTAAAGACATCCTTCACTTCTGTCTTACTATAAATTCTAAGACAGAAAAATGGCAAGGGCTAGACAATCAGGGTTAAGTGACTTGCCCAGGGTCACACAGGTAAGAAGTTACATGAGGCCAGATTTGAATCCAGATGCTCCTGACACCAAATTTGGCTATCATCTCTGCTACCTACCTGCTTCTCAGATCCCACTTCTAAAACATAAATACCCGTGTAACCATTTTTTTATTACTTAAATTCTCTGAACCATTGGCAACCCTCTAAGAGTTAACATTTCAGTCAAGTTCAGTGGGGAGCCCCATAGCTGTGAAAAACTAGGATAGATTCTGTCAATAAGACATTTATGAGTGCAATATTACGTATCAGGCTTATTATTCTTATAGTATGGATTTTCTAAGAGGTGTCTTTTAGGGGCAGCTGGGTAGCTCAGTGGATTAAGAGCCAGTCCTAGAGACGGGAGGTCCTAGGTTCAAATCTAGCCTCAGCTACTTCCCAGCTGTGTGACCCTGGGCAAGTCACTTGACCCCCATTGCCTAGCCCTTACCACTCTTCTGCCTTGGAGCCAATACACAGTATTGACTCCAAGACGGAAGGTAAGGGTTTCTTAAAAAAAAAGAAGTGTCTTTTGTAGGTTCTTGCTTATGTAACTAATGTCAGAAACATTCTTGAGGAAACCATTCAGAGAAACATTCCTGTAAGTGAAATAAGCCCCTATCACACTTAATGATTATTACACTCTCAAGCAAAGTTCTGAAAATTAGTTTCACAAACTATAAGGATGGCATTTCATTTTCATTTTTCTTTGTAAATGCTTAAGCATTAGTCCAAATTATTTCCTTTCATTAGTCGCTTACATGAGTGTGAAAAAAAAAGAAGAAAGAAGTGCACAGTTCTCACTTGAAAACAATTTCTGGTTTTCCTTTGAAGGTATTTGTGGTTTACTTGAATGGCTCTTGAAAAAACCCTTTCTCTCCTTGTCCCTTGTGACTAGGGCAGTCACAGCCAAAAAGGCAATGTGGTGAAACACAAATGAGCATTTATTAAGCATCTATTGTTTGCTTGACACTGTGCTAAGTACTGGCTACCCAGAAGCAAAACAAAACAAAAAAACAGAGCCCCCATTTCCAAAAAACTCCCTAGCTAAGAGGAAGATAACATGATTTAGTGGATAGAGAACCTAGACCCGAAATGAGAGGTCCTGGGTTCTAATTTAACTTCAGACACTTCCTAGCTGTGTGATCCTAGGCAAGTCACTTAACCCTCTTTGCCTAGCCCTTACTTCTCTTCCATCTTGGAACTGATACTTAGTTGTGATTATAAGACAGAAAATAAGGGTTAAAACAAACAAACCAAAACTACGTACAAATAAGATACAGAGGAAAAAAAACTGGAGATAATCAACAGGAAAATATTCAAGGGATCAGGAAAGGCTTCCTGAAGAAGATGGGATTTTAGTTTATTTAGGACCAGAAGGAAATCAAGGAAGCCAAAAGGTAGAGATGCAGAAGGGAGAAAATTATAGGTACAGGGGATAGAACATTCCAAACATGGAAGACAGTAAGTGAAAATGCTTGGAATCTATGCTTAGGTGCTGGGGATATAGACAAGAATTAGCTTCTATCCTCAAAAACAAAAAAACTTACCTTTAGTCTTGTCAACACGGAATCTAGAGACTCCCAACTTGTAGCTTAGTAAGATCTGATGAACCCCAAGTTTTAGGACTAGCTTGTCAGTTGGAGACCCCAAAGCTTGTCCTTGTTCCCTGTTCCTGTGAGAATCTACCCCAAAGGAATCTCCAGCTAGCAGTTTCACACTGAAGAAGAGACTCCAAGGTCAAAGATGATCTCCTTCAGGTGGGGCCAAGCCCAAACCAAGTGACTCTATGGAAGTAGGAAGCATATCAGTCTGCCAGATTCATAAACTGAAGGTCCCGAGTTCAATCCTGGAAAGGAGGGTGTGATACAGTGGGAGAGGTTTCTGGAGACAATTGTCTTTTACCTTAGGGTCCATTCTTCAGTCTGAAACTGCTAGCCTGAGATTCCTTTGGGGTAGATTCTTACAGGAACAGGGAACAAGGACAAGCTTTGGGGTCTCCAACTTACAAGCTAATTCTAAAACTTGGGGTTCATCAGATATTACTGGGCTACAAGTTTGGGGTTTCTAGATTCTAGATTGACAGTCTCAATATCAATTCAAAGACATGAGTGGCAAGAGCTGGGCAATTGGCATTAAGTGACTTATCCAGGGTCACACAACCAGAATTAGAAAGTTTCTGAGGTCATATTTGAACCCAGGACCTCCCAAATTTAAGCCTGGAGTTTTATTCATTGTGCTACCTAGCTATCCCTAGCCCTACCCTGAAGGAGTTTACATTTTATGACAGATGAAGGATGGTGGAAACAGTCTATTTACATAGCAATAAAGGCAAAATACATGCAAAGGAACTTTTGGGGGAAATGTACTTGGTCTAATATGAAGTTTTGTTAACAATAGAGCAGTTGTTGCATAATGCAAATTAGAATGTAGTAAAAAAAATGGAATGGGAAAATGTGTAAGGATAGGACTGACTTGAATGATTATGAGGGAGCAGAGAAGGGAGAGTCTGCTTAGGCATCGCTGAGCATCCTGGATGAAGTCAGTGGAGGGTAGATGCTTCCACTTTTCATGTGAACAAAGTCAACATTGATTTGATTATCAGCCTATGTGTAAGAGGAAGAGAGAACACAGGAACATAAGATCCTTATGGTCTATGCTCCTTTTAAACCAGATCATTTCACTATTCCTCTTTGCTCCCAGCCTCACATTTTTGTCTTCTGCTGTTGAAATCCCCCTTGAGTTGCAGAGCTCAGGAGCTACCTCTTCATTAGAGGCTCTCCTTTAAGACTCTGCCCAACTAAAAAGTATATCTCATTTGGAAATTTGCTTAAATCCCTTCTTCCTCCAACTAATATCCTCTAGTAGTTCCCTATTACCTACTTCCAGGATCAAATATAAAATGTATTTTAAATGGCATATAAAGCCCTTTGCATCCTAGCCCCATGCCATTTTTCTAATCTCATGCTTGACTCTTCTCCACCCTTTATAATACAGTGACGTTGACTTTCCTCCATCTCCCTCATAGCACTCTCCCTTCCAATTCCATGCCGTTCCCCTGTCTGTCCCCGTGCCCAGAATGTTCTCTCTTCTCACCTTGACCTCCTTCATTCTCTTGCTTTCTGCAAAGCTCAGTTCAAAGTCCACCTCCCTTTTCTAGCCTTTTCCCTCTCTAGCCTTCCCTCTGAGATTACCTTCCATTTACACTGTATATATTTTGTATGACCATAGTTATTTTCAGGTTGTCTCTTCCATTAGAATAAGAGCTCCTTGAAGGTAGTTTTTGCCTTGCTTGGGGAATGAGACATCCTTGTGTTTAGCACAGTGCCTATATAAATAAAAAAAGCTTCAAAATGCTTAACTGTCTTTAGTACCTTTTACATTTCCCTTACTAGACTGTAAGTTCCATGACAGTGGAGGCTCATTCATTTTCCCCACTCTAGTACAGTATCTTGCACATAGAAGTAAGGAACTGGACCTTTGACTTTATTATTATAGAGAACTTTTAGGTGAAGAAAATCCCTCTTTCAATGCAAGCCATCAACTGCTCTGCAGTTTATCTTTAAGAGTTGCCTAGAGTTGAGGTATCAAACACTCATGAAGCCTACAAACTCTCCTTTCCTTTCCTTTCCTCTCCTCTCCTCTCTTCTCCTCTCCTCTCCTTTCCTTTCCTTTCCTTTCCTTTTTCTAAAACTCTTGCCTTGTGTCTTAGTACCAATTATAAGAGAGAAGAGTGGCAAAGGCTAGGCAATCAGGTTTGAGTCACTTGCACAGGGTCACACAAGTGGGAAGTATGTGAGGCCAGGTTTGAACCCAGGTCTTCCCAACTCTAGGCCTTGCTCTTTAACCACTGAGCAACCCAGCCATCCTGAGGGTAAGTGACTATTCCAAAGTCACACAGAGTATATGTGTCAGAGATATGACTTGATACCAGGCCTTCCTGGCTCAAGGCTAGTTCTCTATCTACTACACTATAATACCTTTTACTTCATTGGAAAGACTTACCAATGTAGATTCAAATATTTCTATTGTGTTAATTATTTCTGTTGATAGGTAACAACTTCTCTTATTTTTTGTTCCCATTTAAAGTTTTCTGTCCAGAATATTTACAAAAATATAAATTGCCTAGATCAACAAAAGAATAAATAAAATACTTAAATAATCCCATATGGGAAAAAAGAAATTGAACAAGCCATCAAAGAACTCCATAAGAAAAAATCCCCAGGGTCAGATGGATTCACAAGCGAATCCTATCAAACATTTAAAGAACAACTAATCCAAATATTATACAAACTATATGACAAAATAAGCAAAGAAGGAGTCTTATCAAATTATTTTTATGACACAAGTATGGTACTGATTCCCAAGCCAGGGAGACTAAAAACAGAGAAAGAAAACTATAGACCAATTTCATTAATGAACATAGATGCAAAAATCTTAAATAATCTTAAATAAAATATGAGCAAAAAGACCACAGCAAGTCATCACAAGAATTATTCACTATGGCCAGGTGGGATTTATACCAGGAATGCAAGGATGGTTCAATATTGGGAAAAATCATACACATAATTGACCATATCAGCAACCTAACTAATAGAAATTACATGATTATTTCAATAGATGCATAAAAAGCATTTGACAAAATACAACACCCATCCTTATTGAAAACATTAGAAAGTACAAGAATAAAAGGGACTTTCCTCAAAATAACAAATATATATTTAAAATCATCAGCAAGTATCATCTGCAATGGGGATAACTTAGAAGCCTTCCCAATAAGATGAGAAGTAAAACAAGGATGCCCATTATGACCACTGCTATTTAATATTGTACTTAAAATGCTAGCAGTAGCAATTAGAGAGGAAAAATAAGTTGGAGGGATCATAGTAGGCAATGAGGAAACTAAAGTATCACTCTTTGCAGATGATATGATAGTATACTTAGAGAATCTGAAAAAATCAACTAAAGAACTAGTAGAAATAATTAACAACTTTAGTAAAGTTGCAGGGTATAAAATAAATCCACATAACTCATCAGAATTTCTATATATTTCCAATAAAACACAGAAACAAGAGTTAGAAAGAGAAACTCTATTTAAAATCACTCTAGGCAACATAAAATTTTTGGAAATCTATTTGTCAAGACAAACTCAGGAATTACATGAACACAACTACAAAACACTTTTCATACAAATAAAACTAGATCTGAACAAGTGAAAAAACATTAATATCTCATGGATAGGATGAGCTAATCTATTAAAAATTACAATCCTGCCTAAACTAATTTACTTATTCAGTGCTATACCTATCAAACTACCAAAAAACTTTTTTATAGAATTAGAAAAAATGATAACAAAGTTCATCTGGAAGAACAAAAGATAAAGAATATCAAGGAAACTGATGAAAAAAAAGTGAAGGATGTGGGTTTAGCAGTACCAGATCTTAAACTGTACTATAAAGAAGTGATCATCAAAACATTATGGTACCAGCTAAGTGACAGGAAGGTGGATCAATAGGTAGGGTAAATTACCTTAGCAAGCTAGTGTTCAATAAACCCAAAGATCTCAGGTTTTGGGACAAGAATCCACCATTTGATAAAAAACTTCTGGGAAAATTAGGTTTAGATCAACATCTCACACTCTATACCAAGATAAATTCAAAATGGGTAAAAGACTTAAATATAAAGAGGGAAATATAAGTAAATTAAGTGAACATAGAATAGTATATCTATCTGATCTATGAGAAGGGAAAGAATTTAAGACCAAGCAAGAGATAGAAAACATTACAAGATGTAAAATGAATAATTTAAATTATATTAAATTTAAAAGGTTTTATACAAACAAAATAATGCAACCAAGATTAGAAGGGAAACAACAAGCTGGGGGAAATATTTTATAACAAAAAACTTTGACAAAGGTCTAATTTCTCAAATTTATAAGGCACTAAGTCAAATATACAAGAAATCAAGCCATTTCCCAACTGACTGAGGGACATGAATAGGCAATTTTCAGATGAAGAAATCAAAACTATCAATGATCACATGAAAAAATGTTCTAAATCTCTCTTGATTAGAGAAATGAAAATCAAAACAACTCTGAGGTACCACTTCACACCTAGCAGATTGGCCAATATGATAGGAAAGGAAAGTAATAAATGTTGGAGGGGATGTGGCAAAATTGGGATACTAACACATTGCTGGTGGAGTTGTGAATTGATCCAACCATTCTGGAAGGCAATTTGGAATTATGTCCCAAGGGCTTTAAAAGAATGCCCTTTGATCTAGCAATACCACTACTAGGTTTTTACCCCAAAGAGATAATTAAAAGGGTTGTGCAAAAATATCCATAGCTCCATTCTTTATGGTGGCAAAAAAATGGAAAATGAGGGAAAAAATTCCCCCCAATAGGGGAATGACTAAACTGCTTGATTTTTATATGAACTGGAAATACTTCCATGAATTGATGTGGAGTGAAATGAGCAGAACCAAGAGAACATTGCACACAGAAACTGAACATTGTGGAACAATCAAATGTTATACACTTTGCTACTAGTAACAATGCAATTATCCAGGACAATCTTGAAGGATTTATTAGAAGAATGCTATCCACATCAAGAAAAAGAATTGTGGGAGTAGAACTATGCAGAAGAAAAACATGATTTGTCACTTGTTTATATTAGGATATGATTTTGGGGTTTTGGTTTTAAAAGATTATTACAAAAATGAATAATATGGAGATAGGTATAAGTGATACATGTGTAACAGTAGAATTGCTTGTCAGCTCTGGGAGATGGGCAGAAAGAGGGAGGGAGAGAACATGAATAAAGTAAAAATGGAAAAAAATGTTTAAATAAATAAACAAAGTTTTTTGTCTAGATCCTGATTTCCCTTTTGAAGTCTTTGGGAACATCTTACTGCAGTTTCAAGGTCTCTTGGGATTCTATAGAGCTTTTTATTTCATTAGGTGTTGGTTTGATTTCCATTGCTTTATAATATTTATTTAGAGATATTTGTAATCTTTTAGATGTCTTGATACTTCTCTTCCCTTCCATTTTAAAATATTTTTTCTATTGATGTAGTTTCTTGTAATCTAAGTTTCTGATTGAATTCTTCCTGAGATCTTTGGTGGGTTTGGTTTTTTCCCCCATAACTTATATTTCTCTGTCATTAACTTTCTGACTTTTTCCCTTTCGATAGTTACTTGGAGCTGACCCTTAACACTATCTCAATCTCTTCCCATGCTGGGGAATTCATTTTTCATTGGCTTCAGACTCTGCTCCAAGTAGCTCCTAGAAGTGGGGTGATAGATTGGGAAAGAATTAGCCTCAGATGGATTCCAGTCCCTTTACTTCAGACTTTCTACAACTACAAATCTTGGTCCCACGTCCCTGTGTTGATTCTGTTTGTGATTTTTGCAGAATTAGGGTAGGATGAAATAGAGGTTCTCAGCAGAGCTTCTGCTGTTTAGGGATTTCCCAACCCTTGTAGAAAGGGAGTAGACATCTACCCCTCCTATACTTTCTCCTCTTCCACAGATAGTTAGACAGAGTTAAAGTCCTTTGCTTGAAACAGGACAGTGGAGTGGCATATACCAATAAAGTCTATGGCAAGAAGGAAATCTCTGAGTAGATCCCAAAGCTGAAGTCAGTGAATGAGTTTGGGTATGTTGTCAGACTGTGGAGGCTGCTGAGGTAGTGGTTCATAAGAACAGTTAGGGATTAGTAGTCTCCACTGTTAATTCATAAAACTGTTACCATGATAGGTGTCTTGATTTCTTGCCCCATGGAAACATCTAACTCTAATGTATAATACTTTGGGGGGGGGGGATTTTTGAGAATAAGAATTGGGGAAATTCCTGGTTCCCTGTCTTATTCTCCAACTCTCTACAATCTTTCTACAGAAGTACTAGATGTTTATTATATTTAATTGTGTTGTCCTACTTTAACCCTTCTTCCTCTACTCTGACTTATGGTAGAAAGTGCTGAAGGCTTCCTACAACCTAATACTGCCTGTCTATGTGATTCTCCTTGTTATTATTTTGGGCAAAGGTTCATGGGGTAGATGAGGAGAATGGAGAATAAAAAGAATTTTTATCTTCACCATATATAGAACTTTCCTGGCATGTTATGTCTTTATGAATTATGCCATAAGATGTTGGGGACAATGAAAGAAAAAGAAAATAAAAAGGAAAGCCCCTTCTTTTATAAGAAAGCTGTGTTTAGTTATATGGGATAAACATATGTATGTAAGACCCCTGAGGTCAAAAACTGTTTTATTTTGTCTTTATTTTCCCAGTGCCTTATACATAGCAGTTTCTTAATAAGTGGTTACGGATTAACAGCAGGTACATAGAGTTTAGGTAATGTTGGTAGCATAGACTGATAGATTTAGGTCTAGAAATGACCTCAGAGCAAGTTCACTCCTTCTTAGAGAGAAGAAACAAAGACTCATGGAGGTTATGACTTGTCTAAGGTCACAGAAGTATTAAGCAAGATCCAGGATATAAACCCAGGTCCCCTGATTCTAAGTCATTCCTTTTTCCATTGTGCCACACTGGCTCCCTAAAAAAGTTCCTTATGTCATAAGGATACTGAAAAATAGTTTTACTGCAATGATTAATGATAAATAAACTTAACATATGTGAACTTAAATATGCAATATTATATTGTTTCCAGTTCTTCACAATTTACTTTTTCCTTCTCCTAATGTAACTCTGAACTTGAGGGATTGACTCGGAATGTAGCAGCCTCTATTTTACATGCATCTAGTGCTCTGTACAAGCTTCAGTCTGAACTTGACTCAGTAGCTCATCTAGTTTTGGAAAACAGAATTTTGCTGGACATCTTGACTGCTGCCCAAGGAGGCGCCTGTGCAATAATTAATCAGTCATGTTGTTCATATATAAGTTGTTCAGGAGATATCGTCGATGATATTGGAACATTTAAAAATTGTTAAATGATACTCTGCAGATAGCACAACACACTCATGTAAATGAGGATACTACATCTTGGTGAAACCCATCTTCACAGTTTTCAGAGATAGCCTCATGGTTCAATAGTGGTGGTTTATTACAATTCATTCTTAAATGGGTCCTAGTCATTTTTGGAATTCTTATTAAGATAATTATAAACTGTTGTACTACTCAATTTTCTAAATGTTAACTTGCTTCTAAGCATATGTTATAGATTTTATAGGCAATTCCAAAATACCATAAGGTTTTGGTGAACTTCTCATATATTCTGTAAGGTGCTTGGTTCTTCTTTGGGAGTTAAGACTATGTTGGGATGAACCCTCACTTCAACCAGTAATTAGTACCACGATGAATAAGTCTTTTCTTGCCCAGTTCTAGAAACTCACTTGCATCTACTCTGCATTCTACAACTGAACCCCTGCACCAGGCTATGCGTGCTCCAGAGATGAGTTTGAGTTCCTTTCAAGACACATTTCCTAATCTGGCTACTTGGTTGCATATGCAACCTAGATTGGCCCAGCAATATTTCACCCAGGTCTCAGATGACTTCTTCAAAGAGGGGACCAACTGGGGCCATCTTGTGGGATTCCTCATCTTTGGAGCAGTGCTCTATGAAGACAGTGTCAACAAAAAAAAATGGAGCCACTGGTGGACCAGATGGAGGACTGGATGATGACTTACCTAGAGATACAACTGGCAGACTGGATACACAGCAGTGGGTGTTGGGAAGAATTCACTGCTCTTTTTAGGAATGTGGCCTTGGAAGAGGCAAGGCATCTGTAGGAAGGGAATTGAGACTCAGCATGAATAGTGCTGGTCCAAGTGGTGACTCTAGTGACTATGGGGGTTAACTTTCTAATAATACTATTGGTGAAGTAATGGTAAACTCAATACTACTCTGTCAACTATGTGTAACCTTATGAATCAACGTCCTATACCCATCTGCATTGTTGCACTCTACCTTTAGTGCCATCCCTAGATTATAAATGATTGTAAATGCCCACATTTTTCTTTGGATCAAAGGAGGGATAATGTGAATGTGAAATTCCATACCCCTTGTGATTTTGATATTGTATTGTATATATATCCTATAATTCTGAAATACTCTATATATTTTATAATTCTGTAATACTATATAGCTATTTTGTACTAACATTGCTCCCCACCTTGCCCCCATGCTAGTTGGCTAAGCTGTGCATCCTTCTCATCTACTTTGTGGGCCAGAGACTTAGATTTAATCCACAAGTTTCTGCCTCATAGCTGTTCAGAACAGTCTATCTTTATGTTGGCCTCTGCTCAATCATCACAGCATGCAGTACTTCCATGCTAAGGGCAGAGATTACATCAATGAAATGACTGGCCATGGCCATGGCCATCAGAGGCGTCAAGACATAAGACCAAGTCACTGGACAATTTACTCAAGTCAGATGATACTATACTCACCAGGCTAGTTGTCTTCTGTGGCTAACTGGAGTCCGGCTTTATTGTGAGACTGACCCTCTCTCCATAAACCTATTTCTTTTTTGACTTGGAAACTTTGTTTTACTTTATAGGGTCTCTGCTAATAAATTTTTGCCAGAGTATACTAAAGCCCACCTTATAAACAGCATCCAGTAAATTCTCCTGCGGGGTCTTTATCACCCCTTGATATCTGTATTAGCTACTGAGCTTTGCATTCTTACTCATCAGTCCAAAACCATTGCAAAAGTGCCCTACCTCCTCTACCCTGTCATGTGAAACCATTTCAGGGCTGTAGGCTAGCCCTGCTCTACCCTCATGGAACCCTAGAGAAATCACTAGAATTCCTTGTCTCCCCTATTGCTAGTCTTCAAGCCACCTCTTGCTACCAGGGCAGTCAATCAGGGGAGTAGGGACAGGAGACAGATCTGCTGGTGGAGGAGACATGTCAGCCTCTCGATTTAGAAAGTTTAGGCTAGTGAGGGGAGAGGGGAATTCTTTTGTACAGAATGAGTGGAACAGGGATGGAGAAGATACATTCATGACATCCATCTTAAAACTACTGCTCCAGGTTGAGTGACAGTTTGTGCCTCTGTTTCCTTATCCATAGGATGGGAAGGGTTCAACTCAATATCTTTTAAGATCTATTTCAGATCTATATATCTATGATCTCTTAACCCTAACTTTTGTTTCCATTGGAGGAAAAGTGTGTTCCAGGTTCCTAACTGCTGATACTTCAGGACACCACTAATTCACAAATTGAAGTCAGCCTGTCTTGCCCACAATTGTCTTTCTTGCTTCTTTTCCCCAGAAATCCAACAAGATAAAATGGCTCCTGCTACTAATTCCATTTTAGCCTGAAGCATTTACAAAAGTCAGTCTTTTTAGGTTCTCTCTATGTGAATAAAGCAAGGCTCACACAAGGAAGAGTTCCAAAGATTATTCCCTGGAAGGACTATAATCCTAGCACCATCTTAAGGTCACTTAGAGCCTACTGCTGCTCCCAGCACAAAACTCTCCAACAGCCAAACAAAACTTGCTTTTTTATTAAAAAAAAAAAGTATATTCCTTTCTCTACATTCCAAAAACTTGAATTAGTAGGAAAAAAAAGGGAACTTTTAAGTCACAATGTCTTGTTGGAAGACTGTCAAGTCAGCATGTTTCCAAAAGGGCAGAAAAAAGAGGTCTGATTTTATAAAAACAACCTTAGCTGCCTACCTGCACTGCGCCTTGAGGTGATTCTGGTTAATCATAGGAATCAAGGAGATTCAGAAAGATTAAAAAAAGCAAAAACCTTACCATTATTTTCCTAATGAGTCCCCAAGTCGGCTGTGCAGTGTGCTGCCAATGCAGAGAATTTAGATGGCAAATGTGCAAGTTAGCCTCTGGGTAGACACTTCCTTTTTTTTTTTTAACTGTGTGGTCTCTGCACCCTTTCACACATAGATATGTAGTTTCTTGTTTGCATATTATCTCCAGTGAGCACATAATGTGTGAGACCAAGAAGGAGAGTTTATCTGGTTAGCAACAATAGTACTCAGTGTGAATAAGTAATAGTCTTGAAAGGAAAAGAATAATTTACCTTTATGTAGTATTTTATGGCTTATAAAGAGCTTTTCTCACAATTCTCCTGTAAGGATTGAGAGAGACAAAGAGAGAGACCACGTCACATATGTCCACTATCTCACTAGATCCTTGTGAGGTAGGTATTATATATCTAGTTCGTATTTCCATTTTATAGATGAGGAAACTGAAGCTCCGAGAAAGAGGTTAGGTGACCTCCCCAAGTGGTTACATGGCTAATAATTGTCAAAGATGAGATCTGGGGCTAGGTTTTTCGGACTTGGAGGCCAGTATTCTAGCTCCAATACTAGATAGGGATGGTCCACAATGAGAGACACTACTAAACTCTGTCAAGCATCTTGCCAGATTCTTGTTGCTGCAACCCAGTCTAGGTGTCAATATTTAACGTTGGAAATGAAACTGGTGCCCAAATGAATCTAAAGATCGACTTTCTTGGATGGGCCTCTAAGTTTCCAGCTCCTTAATCTACTCAAGTCCTGTGGCCTCCAAGTGTTAACTCCACTTCACCTCAGTTCCACACAGGAATGGAAACTTAGGTGTGTTTCCAAACAGCAATAAAGGAAATGGTAGATAACAGGAGAATGAGATAATGGATGGAGAGAGATGATGGGTACATTTTGCTGGAGAAGGTGGGATTAATGGATTGATTGGAGAAGAGAAGGTCGGTCCACTGCTTCATCTGAGACTGAAGTAAAAGAGAATGGAATGGGGGATGATGTTGTGAGATGTTGAGAAGGGGAAAAGAGATAGTCCATGATGAATAGCCTTTATTTTCTCAATAAAGCATCTTCAGTGGTGAGGAGAAAACACTAGCATCCAGAAACTGAGAAAGGTCTTCTGTAGAAAGTGGAACTTGAGCTGAGATTTGAAGGAAACCAGATTCTAAGAGGTAGGGGAAAGGAGGGAGAGCATTTCAGACCTGGAGGGGAAAGCCAGTGTAAAAGAATGGTAGATTGAGCATCAAGTATGAGGAACAGCAAGTAGACCAATATGGCTGACACTAAAGAGGAGTAGGGACACAGAGGGAGCAGGGAAGGAATGGATAGAGAAACTGGAAAATCTATGAGAACTGAAGCATGGTGACTTTAAGAGAACTACTGCTATAATGGCCATGACATTTTGAATGAAAACAACTTTGAAAGAAAAAAGAGCTCTGATCAATACAGTGAAGCAGAATAACTCCTACCTCTCAGTGCAGAAGTGATGGACTGTAGGTACAGAATTAGACAACATATATTTTCAGACAAGACCAAGATGACACAAATCTTTTTTGTTTAACTAGTCTTACTTGTTTTAAGGGAATGGTTGGTTCTATTTGTTTTTTATGGAAAAATGGTTGTATAATCATTTTTCAGTCTTCTGCTGACTCTTTGTGACTCCTTTTGGGGTTTCTTGGCAAAGACAATGGAATGATTTACCCATTTCCTTCTCTGGCTTATTTTATAGATGAGGAAACTGAAGCAAACAAGATTAAGTGACTTGCCCAAAGGCCACACAGCTAGGAAGTGTTTGAAATTGTATCAATTTATGGGAAAAAGAGGAAGTTAAAGAAAAGAAAAAAATCAATGATGTATTTTAAAATACACAAAAGAGACTGAAATTCAAGAGGATGCATTTGAAGTGGAATGCTGGTACTCATGTTAAATTTAACATATACAGTATGTAATAATCATGGCTTCATATTTTTTTGCGTGTTCCAGTGCATTTTATTTTATTGAAAACGTTATTTAATTAGTCGATTTAGAATAATTTCCCCTGGTTATAAGAATCATGTTCTTTCCCTCACCTCCTCCCACCCCCTCCCATAGCCGGTGTGCAGTTCCACTGGGTTTTACATGTGTCCTTGATCAAAACCTATTTCCATATTATTGACATTTGCACTAGGATGTTCATTTAGAGTTTATATCCCTAATCATGTCCCCATCAACCCATGTGGTCAAGCAGTTGTTTTTCTTCTGTGTTTCTACTTCCACAGTTTGCCCTCTGAATGTGGATAGTGTTCTTTCTTGTAGATACCCCCCAGAGTTGTTCAGGATCACTGCATTGCTACTGATAGATAAATCCATTACATTCAATTCTACCACAGTGTATCAGTCTCTGTGTACAATGTTTTCCTGGTTCTGCTCCTTTCACTCTGCATCACTTCCTGGAGGTCGTTCCAGTTCACATGGAATTCCTCCAGTTCATTATTCCTTTGGGCACAATAGTATTCCATCACCATCAGATACCACAATTTGTTCAGCCATTCCCCAATTGAAGGGCATCCCCTCATTTTCCAATTTTTTGCCACCACAAAGAGCGCAGCTGGGAATATTCTTTTACAAATCACTCCACAAGATCATCTCCAAGCAAGCTCCAGTCCTCACTTCAACTCTGAACTCCAACTACTCTGGTCCAACTAAACTCAATTTCGAGCTCCTTCCTTTTAAAGAAATTTTCTCTTGTGTCACCTCCCCTAAATTTTCACATCTACCAATCACAGTAGATGCTTTTTCCCAGAACTGCCCATTCTTAATTCTCAGCTTCTTTTGTTCTCACCTTCTCTGAGTAGACTAAATCCTCTGAGTACTTCACACCTCTTTTGTTAAGCTTGCCTTTTGTAAGTTGCTTGACCTTTTAGTGATTAATTTAACCTTTATAGGTACTTAGCACCCTTTTTGTATTAGATCTAAAAATAGACCTAGCTTAAGGTTCTAGCTTTACTATAAGTATGAGTTAGGGACTTTCATTGTTCAATCAGGAGTTTATAACTTTATCTTCCCCTAAGGCACTGTCTGAGTAGGGTGGAGTAATTTTAAAAGTTCCCAATATATTCCTGATCAAGTACCTCCATTGTTTAAAATGGGGAATAGCTTAACCAAATCTTCTAAGGTACAGTCTGAGCAGTTTTAAGATTCACAGTATTTACTAGAAGAAATTAACCATTAACTAGGAAGCAGATGGGTTTTCAGTCAGAAGACCTATATTCAAATCCAATCTCTCTTGTTTCCTAGCAGTGTGATCTTGGGAAAATCGCTTAACATTCTTGGATCTCAGTTTCCTCCTTTATAAAATGAGGGAGTTGGGTTACATGCCTTAAGTTTCCTTAGAATTCTGTATCTATGATCCTGTGAACTATTTTAAATCAGTGTGGTCCTAGAAGGTGACTTAATAACCAGACCTCCGTGAAACATTAACCTTTTGGTTGTAGACTGGCCTTTAGTACTGTGTATTTGAAATAGCCAAATAAACTGCATTTAAATCTAGTAACCAACTGTCTACTTGGTACATAGCACCACATAAAGATTCTAGAGTCGCCAAAAATACTTCAGAAGGCCAACTATATAAATACACATTTACACATATACATATTATATCTTCAACCCTGAAAAACACAGAACCACCAAAGTAATTAGAAAGGACAAGTCTTTAATTAGGACAAGGGAGACAATGTTCTAACAGCTTCCACACACAGTGACCAAATTTTTTTTTAAGTGCTATTTTTGGAGTCAAAAGACTTGGTTTCAATTAATATCCATGTGACCCAGGGCAAGCCACAGATCTTTACTGGGGGCGGTCCCATTTTCCACATCTGAAAACTGAGGGAGTTGGACTACATAATCTCCAAAAATTCTTATTGGTCATCCCTTAAGGATAATAGAGGCTAAGTAGATTTGTTCTGTAATGGGGAAAAGTATTGAATTTGGACTTAGCTGATTCAGGTATGTGACTTTGTAAAAAGTCATTTTCTTTCTCTGAACCTCCATTTCCTCTTCTGTAAAATCGATATGATATCTCACTGGGTTGTAGGAAGGAAGAAGATTTGTAAGCTTTACAGTGTTGCAGAAATGAGACTTCTTAGTTCCATTCTCTAGTCTGGGTTAGTCATTTTCTTACCCCTTCCTTTGGCTGCTTGTGAATTAGGAGATTCTGTATGATCCTGGAAGGTGCTCTGGGGTTGGTTTCTTTCAGCTTCTTCTCCCCCTTAGTTCTCTGCTAGCTATCTTCAGCCATGGATCCAAACCTGATCTTTTTAGACTTATGTTCCTTCCCAGCAAAGCCCTTTAATTTACATTTTAGCAAACAAACACCATTCTAGTGTTAACTTTGGCTTTTATCAACCAAATTACCAAAGATAATTTACTTTCTTTAAAGAACAAAGGAAAGACCAAGACAGGTTAGTAAGACTAGGTGAGAGAAACTGATCTTTAAAAAGAGAAATAATCATGGTTATTTGGTTTTTTCATTTTACTGTAAGATGAAATAAATAATTTTAAGATGCCTACTTCTAAATTCGCAATTCCCTTCAGCCTTTCTCAGATGCAAGCACTATAATGTAAATCCCCGCCTTCCATAGCTATATGCTCTATAAATAAGATTATTCAAAGAGAATAGGATCAGTAAGTATGGTAGGGGGGTGGTAGATGTTCTTCTTGGGTTTTAATACTAGCTTTACAGTAATTAGGATGTATGGGGTGTTCAGGGAGGACTAGCTCACCTCTGGGGTAAAAGTTGGCCAAGCTCATCCACCTTTGGTGTCTACCTGTCACCCAACTCTTACCATAGGTGAGAAGAAGCTATAGCATGCACAATGACCACACTCCAATAAACCATCTCAGTAGATGGACTAACCAAGTTAAGGGTAACTGTCAGACCTCAAACCCAATCTGGGAGTCAAGGGATGTCTATCCCAAGCACATGAAGATTTCCACAGGCAAAATGGGCACATGAGAACAATTCTTCCAATGTCCATGTGCTTAGAATTTCATTGGGAGATGCCAATATCATCTACTGCTTCCAGGGCCATCCCCAGTTGTCCTGACTTTTGTCTCTCCATTGCACTTGGATGATTCTGGAACAGAGAGTGAGACTGATGACTTGGTGCAACTCAACCTCCCTAAAATTCAATTCAAGAGCAAGTCAAGACATTACCCTGTCACGTCATGGCCCTCTTTGAAATGAAGGATAAACAACAGTAGTGAGACTTTTAAAAACATGTTAATATTACACAGCCAGCCTCAGTTCTTACTACTGTGGAGTTTTGATATCTTATGTGAAAAGCTGGCCCATATTCTGTCTTATGATTATTCCATTTGATTCAATTTAAGGATTCTCAAAAAAAGCAAGGTGAGCTAATGGTAGGAAGAAAGAACTGGAGCTCTTGAATCAGAAGACCTGTTCAAATATTATCTCTGATGCTTACCACCTCTGTAACTTTGGCCAAGTCTCATAATTTACGTAAACCTTATTTTCCTTAGCCCTAAAATGATGGGGGTTGGATTAGATGGTCTCTGAGGTCCATTCTGGTACTGTGGTAGGAGAAATATCCTATCTCCTACCCCCATGCCAGCGAGAACAGTTTTTCCTTGAGAGGCAATGAGTCATCCTTGAGACTCCAGGGACTGAAGTGTCCAACTGCTGAAATCAATAAATAAACATTTATTAAGCAGGAACTATTTGCTAGGCCTGGTGTTAAGCATCTGGGGATTAAAAAAAAAAGGCAAAAGACAACCTTTGCCCTCAGGGACCTTGCAAGTTATGGAGGAGACAACCTGAAATCAATATATACAAAGAAATGTATGTATAGGATAAGTAGGAAATCATCTGAGGGAAGGCAGTGGAATCAAGAGAGTTTGAAGGTTTCTGTAAAAGTTCGGATTTTAATCAAGACTGAAATGAAGCCAGGCAAGTGAGTAAGTGAATCTGAGGAGAAGAGATCATTCCTGGTGTCAACTTGGAATCTAGAAACCTCGATTTTGAGATCTTGAGAACCCCAAGTTTGTAGCAGTGTGAGGTCTCAGACCTCACGCTTGACCTTGTCACATGAGAATTCTCCCAAAGGGAAGTCCCAACTTCACAAGTTTCAGACTAACAATAAATCTTAAAGTACTTTAGTTGGAGTTAGCAGTCTTAATCAGGTGTGAAGTACCCTTCTTTTTGCCCCTCATTTTCTTTGTAGCCATTATAAAGCCAATCAACTATACTCTCCCATCCTCAGTTCCCCAAGAGGTTCCCTAGATTCTATGGTGCCTTGGAGCTGTCAGTTGAGTGTGGTTGACACTTCCAGGGGTGGGGAGCCTGTTTGGGGTTTGTGTGAGCAACTGTGTGGAGGCCTGAGGAAATGCCCTCCTCTCCCGATTAAAGATGTTGTTGTTGTTGTTGTTTTCTGACTATTTAATAGTTCTGTGGTTTTTTTTTTTTTCCCAGTTTAACACTGGCTTTTGGAATAGCCAGAGAAAATGCCTGGAACCAAGAGATGGAGAATCTTATTCAAGCATCAGTAAAGTCACTGGATCCAAGAGTAGTTGGTGGGGATTAAGGTATAAGACAAGAAAGCTAGTAGGATAGGCTGTGAAGGGCTTTGAATGCCAAATGCAGCATTTTTAATTTGACAGTGGAGACAACAGGGAGCCTTTGAGTTTATTGAATAGGGGGAGTGACATAGTGGAACCTGTAATTTAGGAAATCTCTTTAGGGGCTGAATGGAGTATGGATTGAAGGGAGCTGAGGTAGGCTGATCCACTAGAAGACTTATAATAGTCCAGGTGTTAAGATTAAAACTCTCTGGAGAGGGAACCTGGGTAGCTCAGTGGATTGAGAGCCAGGCCTGGAGACAGGAGGCCCTGGGTTCAAATGTGGCCACAGACACTTCCCAGCTGTGTGACCCTGGGCAAGTCAGTTGACCCCCATTGCCTAGCCCTTACCATTGGCTCCAAGATAGAAGGTGAAGGTTTGGGGGAAAAAAAAAGTATTTTACCAATGTTATTTTATTTGACCCTAAGCTATTATTATCCTCATTATGCAGATGAACAAACTGGAACTAAGAGAAGTTAAATGACTTGCTATGAAGTCATATATATATATAGCTAATTAGTGTGTCTGAGGCAGGATTCAAAACCCAGAGTCTTATTCAGGATAAGCTGCCTCAAGTTCCTTTGACTCTCTGCCTGATCTTACTTCACCACCTAGAATGGAGGCTCTAGAAGGTAGAGACTGTTTCTCTGACTCTTATTTTTCTCATCATGTAAAATGAAGGGTGTCATTGATCTATCAGCACCCTTCCAAGTCTTTGTCTTTGCTCCTGTGATCCTGCCAGGAAAGAATTAGTTCCCCAAAAGAACTGTCAATGATTAATATAAGTAGAAAGAAAATCAAAATCAAAAGGATGAAGAGAAATGAGGAGATTTGGACTAGGTAGGAAATTAAATCTAAGGCTTTCCTAAGGAATTTCCCATAGCTCTTCACTGCTCCATAACAGTTATTAACCCTGCCAAACCTATTTATGACAAAGGAGGGCCTTGAAACAGAGCTGATGGGGGAAAAAGAAAGAGCTGAAGGGAATGCTTATACTCCCCACTAGTGGCTGTTCCAACTTGTAGGGATTAATCTTTTGGACCTACTAATATGTGGGGGCCCCAAGAGTTTCAGGATCTCTTTAGGTAAGAATTGGACTGTGGATAATTCACAAATTGGATAATCAAATGAATATGTAAAGTGCTTTGAAAGCCTTAAGGCACTATATAATTTAGGATTATTATTATTAGTATAACTATTAAATTGTCTCCAAAAGGTTTTGGTTTTGTATGAGTATGTTCTTATAATGACCAACATGAAAATGTGTTTTGCATGATAATACTTGTATGGCCTATATCAAATTGCTTATCATTTTCTAGACAGGAGAAGGAAGGGAGGTGGACAATTTGGATCTTATAATTTTGGGAAAAGTATGTTGAAAATTGTTGTTACAGGTAATTGGGAAATTAAGATATCTTTGAATTTTAAAAAATTGCATCCAAAAGAAAGAATTGATTGATTGTTTCTTAATAGAAACCACTGTTTTTTTGTCTAAGCAGCCAGGCAGGACCTTGGGATTTCTTTCTTCATAGTGATATAGCAAGAGAAAAAAATAAGAGTGCAAAGAAAACAGTGTTGTTGTTTAGTTGTGATCCCATTTGGAGTTTTTTTGGCCAAGATACTGGAGTGGTTTGCCATTTTCTATTCCGGTTTGTGAACTTTAGATTACTCCACCCTACTTAGATCTTACTTTATGGTGAAGATAAAATTGTAAACTCCTGATTGAACAATGAAGGTACTTAGTTCTTACTTTATAGTGAAGCTAGAACTTTAAGCTAAGTCTATTTTTAGATCTTGATACAAAAAGATGTTAAGTAACCATAAAGGGTAAATTAATCACAAAAAGGTTAAGTAACTAACAAAAGGTGAACTTAACAAAGAAGTGTTAAGTAACTCAAAAGATATAATCTAATCAAAAAAGATGAGAACTAAAGAATGGACAGTCTTGGAGAAAAGCCTCTGATATGATGGGTAGATGTGAAAATTTAGAGGAGGTGACACAAGGATGAAAGGTCTATATATTTCACGTCACTTCCTCTCTCCGGTACCTTTGGTGGCAGAGAAGTGACTGGTGGCAGCATTCTGGGCCTTTCGGCATCTCGGCATCTTGGTGTGGCTACAGCTATTGTCTGGTTCGGTGGTGAGTTTCTGGCTGAATTTTTCCTCCTTTACTTCCAAACTTTAACCTCTTAGAAACCTCTAATCTCCTTCAGAGACCTAGTGGCAGAGATCTTGAACTCTCCCTGGCTCAGGCCAGGTGGGAGAAATCCTATACCCTCTTCCCTCTTCTCTTTAAATCCTTCCCTCTATATTAATTAAAATTACCATAAATTTCCAGACTGACTTGGGTATTTTATTTGGGATTTTTCTCTGGTGACCAATTAATTTAGATTTTAAGTCACAACCCTAAAATTATCTTTACAAGCTCATTTTACAGGTGAGGAAATGGGGGCAAATAGGGTTAAGTGACTTCCCCAGGGTCACATAGCTAGTAAGTATCTGAGGCCAAATTTGAACTCAGGTCTTCCCAACTCCTGGTCCAATGCTCTATCCTAGCTCCCCACAAACTCTAGTGAGATATTTAACAGTCATAATGAAAACAAAACAAAGCAATTACACAAATACTTTAAAAGTCCTTTTGATCAGGCCTTTTTTCTGATTTTCTTTTCTAAGTGGAATTTTAGTCTGTTACCACTCCAATCCTTCCTCAACATATCTATCCAAGTACTCTGCTTTAGAAACAGCTAGTCTGACCATGTCGGTTCTGGGCTCTCTATGACCTTTTGGATAAAGTACAAATGCTGCTATTAGACATTTACAGATCTTCACCATCTGTCTCTAGCCTCCCTTTTCTGATTATGCATTCCCTTATTTTGCATGCTTTCCTCCCAGACCAAGTGGCCTATTTGTGTTCCCCACACAGGATGGTTGTAGGGCTGCTTTCTTTCTTTTTTTTTTAATTGAAAATTTTTATTTAATAAATTAATTTAGAATATTTTTCCATGGTTACATGATTCATGTTATTTCCCTCCCCTCCCCCTCCCCCTATAATGCACTCCTCCCCCCTCCACTCCTAGGAGCAATTCTACTGGGCTTTACATGTGTTATTGAGACCTATTTCCATATTATTGATATTTGCACTAGGGTGATCATTTAGAGTTTATGTCCCCAATCGTATCCCCATTGACCCATGTGATCAAATAGTTGTTTTTCTTCTGTGTTTCTATTCCCACAGTTCTTCCAAAACTTGCCCAGGGTCACAAAGAAGGAAGTATTTGAGGTCAGATTTGAACCCAGGGCCTCCTGTCTCCAGGCCTGGCTCTCAGTCCACTGATCTACCCAGGTTCCCTCTCCAGAGAGTTTTAATCTTAACACCTGGACTATTAAAAATCTTCTAGCGGATCAGCCTACCTCATCTCCCTTCAATCCATACTCCATTCAGCCCTTAAAGAGATTTCCTAAATTACAGGTTCCACTATGTCACTCCCCCTATTCAATAAACTCAAAGGCTCCCTGTTATCTCCACGGTCAAATTAAAAATGCTGCATTTGGCATTCAAAGCCCTTCATAGCCTTTCCTACTTTCTTGTCTTATACCTTAATCCCCACCAACTACTCTTGGATCCAGTGACTTTACTGATGCTTGAATAAGATTCTCCATCTCTTGGTTCCAAGCATTTTTTTATCACTAACCTAGAAAGCAGACTCTGTGAAGGCAGAGACCATTTTTATTTTGACTCTAGTGCTCAGCTTAATAATCTGGCACATAGTAGGGATGTGATAAATAAGAATAAGAATAGGTAACATTTATAAAGCATCATCTATGTGCTAGTAACAGTGCTAAATAGTTTATAATTATTATCCACCTTGATCTTCACAACTCTATGTAATAGGTACTATTATTAACCCTCATTTTACAAATGAGGAAATTGAGGCAAACAGAGGTTAAGGGATATTCCCAGGGTTACACAACTAGTAAGTTTATGAGTATGGTTTGTGCCCCTTTGCCACTGTTCACCCTGGAATGCCCCTGGGAGGAATAGTCACAACTGTGTATAACATCCTTGAATAAACACTTTCATTCCTCAAGATGAAGAGGTCTGAGCTGAAATTCTTTGGGCAAGGACTAGCATCTTTTTTTCCTACCACAACAAGACTTATTTTCCCACAACATAGTGATTCTTAGCTTATCTCTACTGGACCTATTTTCCAGGTTATTTGTTGTTCCAGCGAGAGATTTACATTTTTCTTCTGTTTTTTCATTCTTTTGGATTTGTTTTATTGTTTCCTAAGGTCATTAGCTTCCACATGTCCAATTATGATTTTTATGCAGCCATTTTCTTCTTTGAGGCTTTGTACTTCCTTTTTTGGGAAGTTATTTTCCTGTTTAAGTTTTTGTTCTAAGCTGTTGATTTTTCTATCATTTTCTTTTCTAATTTTTCTTCTAAGTTCCTTATTTTTTTAAATCTTTTGTTGGAGCTCTTCCAAGAGTACATTTTAGGCCTGGCATCCTTTCACTTTTTCCTTTGAAGCTTCCCATGTTTTCATTTTTGTATTACTATCCTTTTCTGAGCTTGCATTTTAGTCATATTTGTTGCTAAAATATTTTTTTAGTGTTGGGCTTTTTCTCTTTCTTTTGCTCATTTTGGGGTTATTCTTCCCCCTTGATTTTGTATATATGCTGAAGCTTAGCTCCATTCTTAAAGGGAATACACACTTGTATTGTGTCTAGTAGGCTCAGCTGCCTTGGTCCCAGACTGAACACTTTGCAGAGGTAACCTGATTAACCTGCTGTGTGGAAGTTTGCAGCTATTCAGTTTAAATTGAGTTCCTGCTGAGTTGAGTTGGGATCTACCCAATCCCACTGAAGCTGGATCTTGTTGGGCTGAGGTCCTTCCACTGCTGCTTACCCTGAGTTGCACCTGGGCTCTGTTATGGTTAGACTAAGTGGGGCTGCTTTCCTCTCACTGCTGTCTGTTTTGTATTGCATTGGTTTCCACTTTTCCTTTGCTAAGGATGGACTGAGCTTGCCACTCTCTTTCTCCTGCCATTTGAGCTGTATTGTGTCTGAGTATTGCAGCAGTTGGCTCAGTTTTCTCTCCTCATACCCCAACCAGATGAGTTCTCCTTGCTGTCTCTCCACATTTTTGTGGGCTACAGCACTGCTTTATCCCTTCGTTTCTTGGTTCTATGGCTCCAGGACTGGTTTTGAGATGTTTTTGTTCTTCTGTGAGTATTTGGAGGATAGGTTGGCAGGCACCAAGTGTTTCTTACTCCACCATCTTGACAAATTCTGAGTCCAACCTCATCAATCAGTTATTGCTTCTTTGGTTCTTTCATTGTTCACAGACACTTGGAAGAAATGGGAAACCTCTTTTCTGATTTCAGGAAATTACTCCCAACTTGGAAATTCCCTAATTTTTCATCCAATTAGAAATTGGATTGCCTAATTTATTGTTTCCTTTTAATTAATTGGCCTTATTTTGTTAATTGGGTTTTTTTAGAATTTTATTTTAAAAATATTTATTTATTTATTTTTTACCAATCATATTTCCACACAATTTGTCCTAAATTATGTGATTGAACTTATCTCCCTTCCTCCCTTCCATTCCCTACTCCCTGTGCTGGCAGATGATTAGATCTGAGTTATACATGTATTATCATGCAAATGATTCATTGTTTTAAATATAAAAATCTGTTTCCTTCTATTTTGGGGGTTCAGCTTTAAACTGAGGAAGGGGCCTGGTACCAACTTGTTAGGCAATTGCCATACTTAATAATAAACCGAAATTTTCAGAAGCTTGAATCTTTGTTTCCTCAATCATTTCATCTATCATCTGCCACAAGACCATGGTTAGACAATGATTTCATTGAAAAGGATCTGGGGTTTTTGATGGCTTGCCAATTTAGTATGAGTTCATAATGATATAAAATGCAAATATCACCTTAGACTACATCCAAGGTAGTCTAGAATCCAGGATCAGGAAAACTATAATTCCTTTGTCCTGTTTTGGTTAGAGCATCTCCTGAGTATTGTATTCAGTGCCACATTTAGGAAGGATATTACTGTTAAAATAAAATTAAGAAGAGGGCATCTAGGATGTTGAAGGAACCCAAGACCATGTCCCAGGGGGATGAATTGAAGGAACTAGGAATGTTTAATTTTGAGAAGAGACGATGTGGGAGCAAAAAAGGAACATAAGAACTGCCTTCTAGTTGTTGTTCATCCTTCATTTTTGAAGAGGACCAATGACATCATGAAATGATGTTCTGATTAATACGTGAGTTAGATTTAAGTGAGAAAGAGTTGCACAAAATTGTCAGCCTCAGACTTTTCCAGAGTCACTGGACTTCAATACATTCTAGTATTTGAAAAATTGTGTTAAAGAAATGGAATTAACTGTGTTTTGTTTGCCCCTAGAAGTCAGAAGTCAGGAGTAAAAAGTATCAGATAACAAAGAGGAAAATATGAACTTGATGTAAATGTAATGTGGGAAAGTTCTCTATCCTGATGTATTGAAGCTGCCCTATGAAGCATGCATGGAGTTGAGTGCAAAATGAAAATCTTAACAGCCAGAGCAGTTCGAAAGTGGAAAGGGCTGCCTAGGAATAGATTCTCTCTTACTGGAACAATTCAAGCAAAGCCTACTCATAAAATATACTGTAGAAGGGCTTTTTTTTTTTCCCCTAGAAAGAGTCATTGAGTCACGGATTTGGAATAAGAAGGAACCTCAGAACTGAATATGATGGTATATGCCTATTACTCTTACTAGAGAGATCAAAACCAATAGATGTTTTGATTTAGGGAACTCTGAGCTACAATACATCTAAAATCAATTGGGTGATTACACTAAATTTGGCATCATTATGGTGAAACCTCAATCAAGGTAGGGTGGTAGAGGTTGGGAGGATACCACCAGATTGCCCAAAACAGCAAACAGGCCCAATTTGGAAACAGAACATAAAAATAATGTTTAAAAGAAAAAAAATGCACCAACCACATGGAAATGGGTTCGAATCAAGGACACATGTGATGCCCAGTGGAATCGCACATCTTCTATGGGAGGAGTGGCCAGAGGGGAGGGAGGAAAAGAAAATGATTGTTGTTTCCAAGGAATAATGTTTGAAATTGACCAAATAAAAATAATGTTTAAAAGGAAACAGAACAGGTCAAAGCTTTGATGTTAATCAGTAGGTGGGATTGGCCCATGAATGGATGATGTACTTTTAGCCTGGGAGCAATAAAGAGACTCACCCCTCAAAAAAAAATATAGGGACCTCAGAGGTCATTGGATCTGTCACCCTATCTTTTTAAAAATCCTTACCTTTCATCTTAGCATCAATACTAAGTATTAGTTCCAAGGGAGAAGAGAGGTAAGGACAAGGCAATTTGGGTCAAGTGACTTGTCCATGTTTACACAACTACCAAGTACCTGAGGTCACATTTGAACCCAGGACTTAGCTCTCAATTCATTGAGCTACCTTGCTGCCCTTGACAGTTACTTTCAGCAATATATTCTCATTTTTAATTTTATCCCATTTTTATTTTTGCAGGAAAAAAGAAACTGGCTTTGCCTATGGATTTAAGTATGTTTGGGTTACTTGGATTCTGACATTGTATCTTAAGAAAACCCAAAATCGAAAAATGATCAGTGTTCAGAGAAAAGAAAAATCAATGTAGACTTAGATAAGAAGGTCCTAAAAGGATTGCTATGTGCACAGATGCTGTCCTCCTGGCTCAGGTCATCTTCCAAGGCCTGGGGCTGGATTATACTGGCTGCCAGTCCTGACTTTTTCTCCCCCTTCCATATGTGGAGATTGGCATGACCAGGAATTCTATTCCTCTTTTTCAGCAATTCCTAGAAAAAACAAAAGGTCATTAGTAGTTTGTGAAGGCAGTGCCAGGTGTGAATACAGTGCCAGATGTGGAAAGCCTTGCTGAATTAATGAGCCCAGAAATGGGAATGATACCAGATGGAGTTTCTGATGGAACTGGTGTGGGTCATGCTAGAGTCTACTCAGCACCTTCAGTTCAACCTTACTTTATTCTAAGGTGCCTGGACATCCCAGTTTGGCTGGGATAGTTCCAATTTTAAAGAATCATACCAACATGGACAGACACACACAGAAAAGTATCAGTCAGCTTTTGGTCTAAGGTTCAAGGGCCCAGCATGATGCTATGGGCAATGATGTTTTAGTAACTATCTGATAACTATCTTTCTGTTGGACATATTTTTTTGCATCATAAACATTTTCTCCATTATGTTCTTAGATCTAGAGTTTAGATAACCAACAAACAGTAAATCACACCCTGATTTGTGGCGTTTGCCAATTTCCAAGATGTGAATGCTCATATTGAAAATTTAATGATCAGCATCCCAAGTTGGTTCAAGCTAGCTCTAGCACACTGCAGTGTGGAAGAAGGCAAAGTGAACATACTGAAGAAGACATTGACAGAAATAGTTTTTAAAATCACATTATCTACTGAATCTAAAAAAAGCTGATGTTTTCCAGGACTACAATGCCTTTCTCTTTGACTCTCATTCTTATTTACAGGATATAGTAAAAATAACTACTCAAAACAAAAGAACAAGGATATAATATATAATAAATATTTGTACTAGTAGATTTAATGGCAATTTACAAAGTGATTTTTCATGTGTTATTTTTAGATCATCACAATATCTCTATAATATAGGCAAAGATTCCTGTTTTAGAGGCAAAGAAATTGGTAGTTGGAGAAATGAAATGATTTATCTCTCAGCAAGTCGATGATCCAGGACAATTCTGAGGAACTTATGATAAAGAATGCCATCCACCTCCAGAGAAAGAGCTGGTGGAGTCAGAATGCAGATCAAAGCATATTATTTTCCCTTCAGTTTATTTGGATTTTGATCTTGAAGTTTTGATTTTTATATGATTATTCCCTCACAAAACAAACAATATGGAAATAGATTTTGCATGATACTTGTAAGACCCAGATCCCGGGAAGGGGGAGCAAAGGGAAGGGTACAATTTGGATCATATAATTTTTTGTAAAACATGTAGAAATTTGTTATTACATGTAATTGGTAAAATAAAATCTCTTTAAAATAAATGAAAAGTTTAAAAATACATTTTGATAAATGTATTTATATATAATTGCTTGCCTTTATATTTTTCTTCTATTCATTTTAAAACAATATTCTGAAAAGGAGTACATCAGCTTCACCAGACTGACAAAAGGGTTTATGACACAAAAAAGGTTGAGGATTTCTGGGACAGTCCAACCCTTTCATTTTATAGGGGAGGAAACTGATCATAGAAAGGCAAAGGGACTAGAACAAGCCTTCCCAGTAAGTTATTACAAGTGTAAGATGCTTTGGTGCTCATGAAAGGTATGAATGTCTGCATGGATTTTCTAAATATTACTCTAGGAAGCATAGATCTATCTGGCATCTTGCCTTTGCTTCTCAAAAGAAGACTATGTTTTCCTGCCTTGAAGAGAATAGAAGGCTACAAGGTTGGAGATTCCAGTCTATGAGAGCTGGACTAAAATGATATCCATTTGTCCCCTTTGATATTGCTAGTCCAGCAGCACAAATCTTAGTTTCAAAACAAAATGCCACTTCCATAGTCACTAGCCCATAGCTTACAGTCACCATCTTAACTTAGTTAAGATTTAAATTCTCTGGAGACAGTATCTTAATTAATAATTATTTATTTAATAGTAAAAGCAGGTTGGAGAGAGAAAAGGCATATAATCACATGACTGGTCACCTAGCAAATCTGAACTTGCACACACCACATGTAGTAGTCCTTCCTGCTTCTTCCTAGCAAAGAGAAGGCAAACTTCTCCAATTATACCTCCAGTGAAGTCAATTTTCCTGGGTTTCCCTGGTGTCCTGGAAGACTCTTGTCTATTGTCTGGGCACTTGGTGGCAAGAGATCTAGGACTAGTTTAGTAGTCATTTCCTTTGGGCTGCTATAGCCAATTTTGGGATGATGGCACTAATAGATTCTATTAGGAATATTTCTGCTAGGGTTGAGAAATTGGCTCAGGATACAGTTCAAGCCATCTCCCTAACTTCTAAAGCCATCTCCTTCCTCCAAAAGAAGACTAGTTCCTTGACAAAGACAGTCATACAAACTCGGCTAGCTCTTCATATGCTTATGGCAACTACTGGGGGTGTCTGTGATCTTATTATTCCATCCTGTGGTTCTTACATAAATAAGTCAGGTGAAATGTTTACAAATGTCCATGAGTTTCCAAGAATTTCAAATGATACTCAGCAAATTGCATTAGAGACCTATGTGACATCTAATGGTACACGATAGAACCTCTCATGGCTATAGAGCACAGGTGTGTTAGCAACTGTGGTCAAACAGACCTTTTTAATTCTAGGAATTATTATCCTTTGCAGACTTTGCCTTGGTTGTTTTATTAAAGTCTATGACAAGCTTTTACCAGGGGAAAAACATATGTATATGCATACTGAGAATCTTGGCAATGTTACAGACAAAAGAGATTTAACTTTTAAGTAATCAATCTGTATTTTTAAAAATACATGTTAAACTGTTACATTGTTTAATGGGGTTTGAGAAATTATCTTCTTTTTGATATTTTTCTTCTCTTTTTCTTTGTTAGTTTTAAGTATAATTTTTTAAACTTGAGTTTTTGAAATTATACTTAACACTTGGTAATGAAGAATCAGTTTACAATGTCTAACAGCCCTGACAACATTGCATACCTCAAAGCTTAGACTATTGAAATCTGCCATTGGTGATTCAATCTTATGGAACTTGTGGTAGAGTCATGCATGCAAAGGACAAAAAGCTGGAGACTGATCATCTGTCAGTCAAATGAAGATTCCATTTGGAATGTGACTGGGAAACGGAGGCAAGAGCCAACTGTTTGACTGAAGCTAAAGGTCTTTTGGCTTTCTGGCTGACCTGAAGGAGGAAGCTGGTTGTTTATCTTTAGGACTTGGGATAATCAAGTTGGAGGTGGTCTGGCTGATTTGAAGGCAGAAGAAGAAGGACAATAGTCCTTATATCTCTCTCTGACTGACTCTGTTTCATAATAGTGACTGAATTGCCATTTCTCTCAATATCCTCCAACCTAGACTCACTGTAGAGAATAGGGAAAACCCTATCCCTCTTACCTTATCCTCCACCTGTTCTGTCTTCCCCAAATAAACCCCTTGTTGACAAAAATATTAAGAACTATTTCATTGAACCCTCACAGATCACACTGAGTGACTTGAGGAAGACTGAAGAAGAGGGGAGGTTGAGGCTGAAAGACTTCTGAAGAGGGAGGTACAAAGGGAGGAGGTTAGGCTAAAGGAAGATAACTTCCTGATCCATTAGTTATCTAGTATACCATCAAATATATACCCTCAAATATCATCTATTACAGATTATAACTGATGTTTGAGTCTGATTCCACGGAAACTACAAAGGGACTACTAACAAGATCAGTGCTGATAAGCCAGTGATCACAGATGTCACCAACCCTTGTAGGGGTGATATATGTCAATGCCAAAATGGGGGAGAGCTGAAAGACCTACTTTTCAGCAGAGTTCTGAGGTAAGCCTCTCCTGGCTTAGTGTGTAAGACATGAGAATATCCTTCTTTGGCTCTGACTCCAGCTTGATAGACCTATGACTCTTATATAGAGTAGAAATCAGACCAGGAGACCACATTGCCCATTTTTATCAGATTTCTGTCCCTCTTTTTATATGGCAACTTTCTTTAGTCATGGCAGATGTTAGATAAGTGCAATATTGTTATGCCTGATCTACATGCTTGTAGGATATAAATTACCTTCACTGGTCCTTGAATATGGATCAGAGTCTTGTTATAATTTTTATTTATATGTTTTTTCTCTTATTTTTGGGAAAGATGATGCATATATTTTGGGGGTGACATTTAATGAATTCTTAAATGAGTCACCTATACATACATCCTTTACCAAATCTATTTTTAAAAAAACTCACCATATAGAACATTATTTTGTGTTTCCCTTAAGTTATGTATATACTTGTTTGTAGGACTAGATCTGGGGCAGTGTCTCATCTTCCTGAGGGGAGATTGTGAAGTTATCTTAAGAGCTGCCTAAAAACCAGAATTGAACATGTGGAAGCTAATGACCTTAGGAAATAATAAGAGCAATGATGAACTGTGAAAGAGTTGGCTACCCTGATCAATGCAATGATATAAGACAATCCCAGAGTACTCATGATGAAAAAATGCTATCTACTTCCAGATAGAGAACTGATGAACTCCAAGTACAAACTGAAGTATAATTTTCTTACTTTATTTTATTTTTTGTAATATGGCTAATATGGAAATTTTGCATGATTTTACATGTATAATTGATATATTGCTTGTCTTCTCAGTAGATGAGGGAGGGTAGGAAGGAGATAGAGAATTTGGAACTCATTTTAAAAAAGGAAAGAATGTTAAATATAAATAAATAATAAATTTAATGAAAAAAGAATGTTAAGATGGGGGAAAAGGGCAAATTGTTCATTCAGTAAGATTACTGCATGAATGATTTTTTCACTTTTTTATTTGGGTATATGTTTGGGGGTTTGGGTTTTATAAGACTAGTCACTTATAGAAATGAACAATATAGAAATATGTTTTGTGTGATAATATATGTATAACCCAGATTGAACTGTTTTTCACCTCTGAGAGAGGGGAGGGAAAGAGGCAAAGAAACAATTTGGATCACAAAACTTCAAAAAACTTATTTTATTTATTTGTTATTACATGTAATTGGTTAAAAATTTTTAAATTAAATTTTAAAAAGACATGCTGCATAAACAGGACACCTCTCTATAACAAATGGAGAGCCCACACCCTATGTTAGTCTATATGTAATACTAAAAATTAATACATTATTTTGCAATAATGATTCATTAATAGTCTTGTGGAATGTAGAAAAGGCCTATAGTAGATTGGACAAAACCTGGATACTGTATTGATGCAAAGACATGGATAAGGAATAAGAAGTCACAGCTAAGGACCCTTGTTTGCTCTGTCAGAAGTGTCCCTGTTAACCTGTTAACCTGATCACAGATGCACTAAAGTGTTGAAGAATAAGGCAATTTCAGAGCAGTGGCTGACTTTAAAAATAAACACAATTCTAAATGATCTCCCTAATGCAAATATTAATAATATGGAAATAGGTCTTGATCAAGGACACATGTAAAACTCAGTGGGATTGCATAGGGGAGGGGGGAACATGAATCTTGTAACCAAGGAAAAATATTCTAAATTAATTAATTAATTAAAATTTTTGAATAAAAAATAAATATTCAGCCCCCTCCCACCAAATTAACAACTACAGTTCTCAAAAAGCCAAAGAGTCAATTGGCGAATCTTTTCGTAAATAATATATATGACCAACTCAACTTTGTCAGTTCTAGGGAGTTGGCAAGTTTGATTATTCAGTTTGGTTCAGTTCTGTTAAAGTCAATACAACTAGACAAAGTCAGGCACTACCAAACTGACTGATGGCAACAACAACAAATCCTCTAGTATCCTGCAGTCTAGCTGGTAGGGACTGGGCGAGATAGGACTGAGGGTTATGAAACAGTTAGCAAACAATATAAGACAATGTTGCATCTCTGGTACTGACTGAATGCTTAGATGGAATATTCAGTAAGGATCCCATTAGAAGCACAGACCGTTAGGATAGGAAGGGATCTTAGAACTCACCTAGGCTAAGTGTTCCCAATCTTTGACTTTGAGCAAACTTTCCTGTATGCAATACACATACGCACACTTTAATTTAAGGAAGATAATGATGTTTTGGAGCCTGCTAAGAGACTGCAATCCTAGAGGGAATAGGTAGGTGGTGCTAAAAGTCCAGACTCAACCCAGATGAGGAAAATTCATCAGAACTGAGAACCAGAGGGTTAACACGCATATTTTTCATATTTCTGGCATCGAACTCAAGACTAAACCAGCTGATTTATATGCCTTTACATTTAAATAGCTTTTGGGGGGCCTCCTCCTCCGTTCCCTCTTTTTTCCCTCCTCCTATATGCAAATTAAATACATAAAAATACACGAAACTTTAGAACTTACCCAGAGGGCCAACATCCTTATTTCATTTTGGAGACAAGGAAGCTCAATGAGAGGGGAGGAAAATAATATGTTAAAGGTAGAGGCATTGTCGTAATTGAGCCTACTCCCCAGATTTCAGACCTATGGACTAGCTCACTTCTCAAAGACCATGGATTTTAGAGCTGGAAGGGACTTTAGGGATCATAGAATCTAACCTCCATCCTCCTCCTTGTTTTATGGATGACAAAACTGGGGCCCAGAGGGTAAATGTTATTTAATCTCTAGAGGCCAAGGTTATTTCACTGGTAAGTGTTTGAGGCTGGTCTTTTTGACTTTCACTTTAGCATCCTATGAATTCTCTCATCCTATTAACCAGACCCTCTCTTTACTCTTGGCTAATCCAATGCCACTTCTTGTTCAGTCCATTTGACAGCCTACTTCCTCCATGATGGCTTACTTTACTATTGGGATAAATAATATGGATCTCTTCCTACTTTGCTCCTAGTAAAGGAGGATGGGGAAAGTACTGTTTAAAATTCAAACCAAGAAAAATGTATTTTCCATCATCCATTTAATTCATTAGCCTGTTCTGTTTTAATAGACATTTATTCCTATACCAAATACTTTGGCATCTCATTGTATTCTGTATTATGTTATTCTATTAGTTGCTTTTACATATAACATTTTTTTTCTTGCAACAGGATCACATATTACTTGTGGATAAAGCATGAATAATATGTTCTCTTTGGGGGTCTTCCAACAAAAGCTGGATGACTATTTATTGGCTATGTTGCAAGGGAGATTCTTTCTGGGTATGTCTTAAACTGGATGGCTTCTGAAGTCTCCTCCAACTCTCAAATTCTGTGATTCTTTAATGGACTTCTTATGTATCCTTGAAAATACTTAGCATATGGAATGTAAGAAAGAGAGATCCAGGGGGTGCGATGAGAAGCCAGGCTGAAGGAGAGATCTGCTGAAGAGCAACAGAGGAGGAGCAGAGAGAGGAGCCTGGAAGCTCTAAAGGAGTTAGAACTCTGAAGCTCCAACTGTCAATGGTCTTCCAGCCTGAGAGGTGGAGGAGGAAGGTGGTTTTCCTGGAAGCTGAGAAAGAGCCCATCCGTTTGGGACCAGTTATTCCTTCTGGGATACCAAATACCTCCACTAAGAGTCTTCAAGAACAGCTGCCTGATTTCTCAAGGGGGTTTTGGATTTGGACTCACTCTGGCCAGAGCCATCCAGATCTTTCACTGAGATTTCTCTCTCCCTGACCTGTTCCTGGACTCCTGAATTAAGAGAAATTTAGCTGAGGAATAGAGATCAACAAGCAGCTGGCTGGAAGAGGGTTCAAGAACTTGGGGGGGCCAGTCTGCCAGAGGGGACAAGTGTTAGGGTTTCCTGCTCCCCACTTTCCTTGCCTGACACCCCTACCTCTCCTTCCCTGTGTGAACCCAAATAAATTGTTTACTACTTTAGAATTAGGTCTGGCTGGTTTCTGATACTAGGAAAGGGGACAGAAGATTTGGGGAGAATCACATCTCTCCCCAAAAAGGAACAGTTATCTCAGGATCCCAGTGATCCAAACTGCCTAACCCAAGGAACAACATCTCTCCTTGATAATGGGGTGACCCCAGATTTTGGAAGGGAAGTTTCAGTTGGTGTCCCTAAGGAGACCAGAGGCAGAAGAATCCATCTTGCCTCTCAACAATAGTTGGGACCAAAGCAGAGGCAGTGGGTCATCTTAGGAAAGCTAATCTCTCCAGGTCTTGTCCTCCATCTCCCAGAACTATTCTCTAAGGAGACATATTCCCTCTGTCAGGGGGACAAGACCTGGCTACCTCTCTCCCAGAAAAGAGAGGGTGAAGAGAAGAATCTCTTCACCCTCTCTTCCCATTTCCCTCTCTCTCCTTCCATTCCCCCTGTTCCCCTCTCAATCCTTCAATTGCACATATAATAAATATTCGAGTAATACTGTTTGAACCTTATGGAATTCCAGCTCATCCATATATTCTATTGGGTTTAAATATATAAATTATCACATGTGTTCATTGTTTAATTTAGGCCAGGGTTGGCCATTTGAAACCAAAGGGAAACTGTTGGGCTTTGTTTGATTCTATGATTTGATTCTTTGATAGTGATGCTTGGAATGGCTCATTTTGAAACTAGGGAAATCTAGGGTTGTTTACATGACAACTGAGAAATGGGAATATGTTTCATACTTCAAATTATGTGCTGAAAGACAGCTGGCTAACAAGAGAGATCTCAGAAGTTCAGACATGTTGAAGGGTATGTTAATATTCTAAGAGGCTATATAGAGTAGGGCAATGATGTCAAACAGATAGAGAAATAAGGAAATATCAATCCTATATAAGTAGGCTCCATATTGACCTACTTTTAAATATATTGTCTATGTTTTATTTTTATTTATTTTTAAAAAATATCTCCTAATTACATTTTCATCTGGTTTGGCCACACTAAGGAGAGTAACACCTTTGGTGTCTTTGATAGAGAGCTTCCCTCAGAGGGAGTAGTTAGGTGATGCCAGGCCTGGAATTAGAAGACATCTTCCTGAATTCAAATCTGGCTTCAAACACTAGCTGTGTGACCCTGGGCAATTTAACTTTGTTTGCTTCAGTTTTCTCATCTGTGAAATGAACTAGCGAAGGAAATAGCAAACTACTCTAGAATCTTTGCTAAGAAAAACCCAAATGGGTCATGAAGAGTCAGGCATGACCAAAATGACTGAAAAACATGATCTCAGAGTTAGGAAGATATGACTTCAAGTCATATTTCTTTTTTTTTTTTAAACCCCTACCTTCTGTCTTATAGTGACTCCAAGGCAGAAGAATGGTAAGGGCTAGGCAATGGGGGTCAAGTGACTTGCCCAGGGGCACCCAGCTAGGAAGTGTCTGAGATCAGATTTGAACCTAGGACCTCCCATCTCTTGGCTTAGCTCTCAATCCACTGAGCTACCCAGCTGCCTCCTTCAAGTCATATTTCTGTGATGTACTGTTTGCATGGATCTGGGTACGTTACTCAACCGCTTGGTGCTCTACCTGAAGTGCAGAACAGCTGCTGATCATTTGGTAGGAGTTTCCCTACACCACTAACATCACAGATCTAGTCAAAGAAAAACCCAAACACTTGAGTTTTAAAAGATTAAAAATAAATGGATTTAACAACTCCTCAACTGGGTGAAATGTGTTAATGTTGAAGGCTACTTGACCAAAGTCCACAAGACAATATAGGTGAGGGCTGAGCATTCTCTCTGGGATTGGGGAGGAGGGAGGAGGCGACTCACAAAGATCATCAATCCAGTGTGTCACTTTGAGCTTCAGGTTGGCAGAGTCACTGGTATATGCAAGGTGAGTTGTCTAATATACAGTTATATACATATTAAGCGTGTAGATCTGTATAATATTTTTCTCCAAATCTGGCTGTAAGTATAGCTGCCTTCAAAGCCAGATCCTACTAACGATGGGCATGGAAGTTCAAACCTGCCCCATTTTTCCAACTTGGGCCACTTCATCCTTTGTTCCTTCATCCACAAAGACAAATCATATTGGGGTGAGACTTGGTGTGGAAATGCTATCACTTTTAGCTCCACTACAAGTCAGAATGCTGATCCAGCAGCTTTAGTCCCCCATCTCTGAGTATGAGCTGCAGCTACAACCATGATCATGTGCAGATTTTAGAAACATATTCAGTGCTGAGCTGCTCTTCATGACCATTTCTAAACCATGCTACCTTTACGCTGGCCATGATCTTCATCTTCCTTCCTCTGGTACTCAGCCTCTGAGCCTTGAACCCTGACCTCTGACAGGTGATCCTCTGCCACAGATACTTGCTAGCTGTGTCCCTAGGCGAGTCATTTAACCCTATTTGCCTCAGTTTCTTCATCTGCAAAATGAGCTGGAGAAAGAAATGCAAGCCACTTCTGGATCTTTGCCTCCCCAAAAAAACAAAATGGGGTTATGAAGAACTGGGTATGACTGAACAACAATTAGAATCTAAGCTCTTTGAGGCCATAGACTTTTGTTTGCCAATATTTGTATCCCCAGGCTTAGCACAATTCCAGACACATATTATTTTAATAATTAATTATTTAGGTTAGTAAGTCACTCTATCCTTGTAAATTCACTGTACTGAAAAATATTCTATTGAAGAATCCCTGCAGCAATGATCAATCAAACTCAGGGGTGTTCTGGTAAATGTTTAACAGTTGCCTGGGAGTTGGGTTTACCTGTTACACTTTTTAATTTTAATCTGCTTTATTAATATTTCGTCAATCATTTTCTTAAGCCTAGATAATCGACAGAACAATACATTAATCCCTGATTTGTATCATCTGTTGATTTCAGAGGTATAAATTCTCCCGCTAGAAATTTAACAAACAAGTCTTGGAATATGGTACAACTGGCTCTAGCACGCCCACCAGTGACAAAATTAGACCATCGTCAGTGGCAAGAGCATCTTTATGTCTCTTATCTCTCATAGTGTGTACATGAACAAAAGCCATAAACACATTTTCAGAACGGCTCATTTCATCTATACTAGCTACATCTATCCTTCTCCCTGTTGAGGACTGACTCGGCTATATCTCCTCTCATTCATATTTTCATTAGAAGAAGAACAGAAGCCAGGATAGGCTAGAAATGCAGCATTCTACCTTACTTCTCCTTTGCTTTCCTCCCCATCAAATGTAAGCTCCTTGAAGGTAGGGACTTTTTATTTTTGCCTCACTATTCCTATAACAGTAGCTGGTAGAGAATAGCCATTTCACTTGTTAAATTTCCAGCCCTGATAAAAGTCAGTGAAAGAAAATGTGGAAATTACTGTTTCAAATGAAATTCCAGGGTAATTTATTGTCTTCCACTATTGATTCAACTATCATCTTAAGATGTTTTCATGGGCAATCTAGAAGTGAGCAAGTAAAATGGCCTAGGAAAGAATGTTTTTCTTTTTTCTTGAAAGAATTTTACTCACCTTTAAACAACTGGCGAGATCTGACAAGCAACTCCCTGAAAACCAGTTTTGCAGGCACATATGCATTCCCCATCTAGCAGCATTGTGGTGCCTTCATTTTGACAGGGCTGGCACTTGTGGGAGTTGAACTGATCAACATAATCATTGATGGCTTGTTCCAAATTTTGTTTCTTTTCATGTGCATTTTCCATTCTCACTGGAACCAGATTGCCAATTGGGAGTAGCTGCAGATCAAATAAACCAACACACAAAACCTTAAATTGTTACATAAATGCTAATTATTATTATTAATGACAATAATGTGATTATTACTATCATGCATGAACCTATGCCACGAGATCTTCGAATTTAGAGTGGGAAGGGACCTTAGAGATGATCAAGTTCCACTCTCTTATTTGCAATCAGAAACTGAGGCCAAGAGAAGTTAGGTGATTTTCTTGAGTTTAGTGTGGTTACAACCAGAATTTGAAGTCTAAACCTTTGACTAAAGAGTAAAGTGCTCCTTCCCCTGCTCTCCTTCAAACCCTCACCTGCAAACAAAATAGACTGCTTCCTTAGGAGCTTGTATTTCCCTCTAGGGAACATTCTTTAAACATATATTAGGGATTTAATGAATATTTAAGTGAATGCTATATGTGTGGATAAGATCAAATATATCTTTTCTCAGCTGGTTAGCTTTTTGTTTGGCTATTCTGAATTTATTCAGTTGTATAGAATTGGAAATAGAAGACTCAAAATTGCTTCTATCACATTTGTTTAGCAGCTGAATTTAGGTTAGTGAAAAATCAATATTTCCAAACCATTAAAGCCATCTAAACACATTATTTTGCCTTTAATCATAGCTTGTATTCTAAATCTCTGCACAATTACTTGGTTCGTCCTGTTTATTGGGGCAACTTCTCATTTAAATGCAATTAAGTGAGGTCTACCTGACATTCTATCAAACTAAAATAAACATTGATCATTTACTCTTACACAATCTCAAAGTGGGAATTGACTTCAGAGGCCAACTACCTGATCAAGATTCCCCTCAATAAAATTTCGGAGTAAGAGTCCAAGGTCAGATTTGAACCTAGGAACTCCAGTTTTCAGGACATGCTCTCAATCCACTGAGCTACTCAGTGACCCTACTTTTAGCCTGATTCTTGATGGCTAAACCATGATGCTTGCAAGGGATCCAGCAAGCAATTGAGGTCTAATTGTATTCCATCCCTCTGGCCGCTGATACAAAGATATTCTTTGTGAATAAGACTCTCTTCTCCTGGGCATCTAGGTAGTACAGTGAATAGAGTACTGGGCAGGAAGTCAGGAAGACTCATCTACACGAATTCAAATCTGAGCTCAGACACCTACTAGCTATGTGCCCTTGGACAAGTCATTTAATCCTGTTGGCCTCAGTTTACTCATTTGTAAAGTGAGTTGGAGAAGGAAATGGTAAACCACTGCCAAGAAAACCTCAAATGGGGTACAGAAGTGTTGAACATTACTGAAATAACTGAACAACATGATAAACCTTATCAAATATTTGGAGAAATATTAATCGTTCATGGGTGGGCAGAGCTAACATAATTAAAATGATAAGACTACCTAATCTACTTATTCAATGCCATTCCAATTAAATTACCAAAAAATTACTTTATTGAACTAGAAAAAATAATAACAAAATTCTTTTGGAAAAACAAAAGATCAAGCGTGTCAAAGGAAATAATTTTTTAAAAAGACCCCCTTCTCTAGCAGTACCAGATTTTAAACTATATTATAAAGCAGTAATTATTGAAACTCTGGTAATAGCTAAGAAACAGAATAGACATACAAAAAATCATTGTAAAGGGTTATAGCGAACTTGTGTTTGAAAAAGATAAAGTTCCAAGGATTTTGAATGAGAATTCACTATTTGGTCAAAATTATTGGGAAAACTGGAAAGTAGTTTGTCAGAAACTACATATAAAACTACAATCTTATACCATTTACCAAGATAAGGTCAAAATGGATATCTGACCTAAAAGAGAGACAGTATAACCAAATTAGAAGAATGGGGAAACATTACCTATCAGATTTATGATAGGAAAAGAATTATGAATAAATAAGAGATAGAAAGTATTGTGAAATATGAAATGGAAAATTTTGAATATATTACATTGAAACAGTTTTATGCAAATATTAGAAAATATACAAATTAGAAAAAAAGCAGTAAGTTGAGAAAAAATTTATAGACAGTTTCTTGGATAGAGGTATTGGATCTAAAATATAGGGAACTTTGACAAATATATAAGAATGTGAGCCATTCCCCAATTGATAAATTGCCAAAAGATAGGAACAGACAGTTTGTGGAAGAAGAAATCAAAGCTCTATATAACTATATGAAAAAATGCTCTATTTAGAGCATTATTGATTAAGAGAAATACAACTTGAAACAACTCTGAGAAATCATTTCATATCTATCAGATTGGCTAAAATGATAAAGGGGCAAAATGACAACTATTGGAGGGGATGTGGAAAAAATAGGGACACATACATTACTGGTAGAACTGTGAACTGATCCAAGTATTTTGGAGAGCAATCTGGAATTATACTCAGACATAAAACTGTGTTTACCTTTTGACTTAGAAATGTCACTATTAGATTTGTTTTCTAAGGTGATCCAGAGAAAAGGAAGAGAAACCATATGTTCTAAAATACTGTCCACCAATTGGGGAATGTCTGAATAAGTTGTGGTATATGATTGTAATGGAATGCTATTGTGTATTAAGAAATTACAAATAAAAAGAACACACACACATACACATACACAAAACTCAACCTTGGAAAGATTTGTATAAAGTGATGCAAAGTGAAGTGAGCAGAACCAGGAGAATGTTGTACGCAGTATCAACAATAATATATGATCATCAGCTGTGAATGACTTAACAACATATTATCAAGAAGGCAAGTATCCAAGATGACTCCAGGATGATAAAAAAAGATATTCACTGCCTTAGAAAGAGCAGAGTCTGAGTATAGATTGAGACATAGAATTCCTCATTGGATTTCCTCATTGGATTTTTCTAGAATGTAAGCAATATGTCTTCTTTCACAACAATAGTGTGTCAAAATGGAATCTAGAAACCCCCAACTTGTAGCCTAGTAAGATCTGATGAACCCCAAGTTTTAGGACTAGCTTGTAAACTGGAGACCCCAACGTTTGTCCTTGTTCCCTGTTCTTGTGAGAATCCACCCTGAGGGGAATCTCAAGCTAGTAGTTTCAGACTGAATAATGGACCTAAGGTAAAAGCAACTCCATTTCATGTGGGGGCTAAGCGAAAGCCCAGTGACTCTTCTTGTTTCCAGAAGACAACCCCAGTATATCACACCCTACTTTTGAGGATTGAACTAGGTGCCTTCAGTCTACCAGACTGACTCCCTGCCTACTGTGCTAAAGAATCACTTGGCTCGGACTTGTCTCCACCTGAAGAGGATTGACTGTCTTTTACCTTTAGGGTCCATTCTTCAGTCTGAAACGGCTAGCCTGAGATTCCCTTCAGGTTGGAGTCTCACAGGAACAGGGAACAAGTAAAAGCTTTGGGGTCTCCAATCGACAAGCTAGTCCTAAAACTTGGGGTTCGTCAGATCTTACTAGGCTACAAGTAGGCAGTTTCTAGATTCCATGTTGACAAGCATGTGTAGTATGATTATACACACACACACATTTATAGAATCTCTATCCTATCACTTATCTTGGGGAGGGGTAAGGGGAAAAGGCAGAGGAAAATAGAATGAGACAGATTTTTGGACATAGTTAATATGATAATTTGCTTCTCTTGGATAAGCATATTTATTATAATTTAATCCATATTTATAATGAATCATATGTATTATTGTGTTACATATGAGATTGTTATATATTTAAAAAATGGTAACCAAAAAAAAATAAAAACGCTCACCTACACACAGTGGTAAGCACTGGGTGGGGGTGGGGGTGGACAAAAATAGTCCCTGCCCTTAAGCAGCTTACATTCCTCAAGTCTTCAATTAGATTCTATCAGAGAAAATCTTTGAATGACTTTGCTCTAAGTTTTCTGATTCATGGTGTTAACTTGGAAATAACACAGAATTACTAAAGTAGTCAGGAAAAAACCCAAGTCTTTAGTCAGGAAAGAGAAAGGTCCAATAATCAGCCACTGTCACAGCCAAGCACCAAAAACTGAACAGAGCCAACACCCTGGGGCTCTAGGGTCATAGGCCTGGGAGAATGCACTCTGCTAGATGATTCTCCAAAGAACAGGAGAACTTATATACAATTTGGACAACTAAGGACAGGGAGGTATGATTGATTGACATTACCAAGGCTACAAGGAAATGAGAAGTCCAAAACAGGATAATCAGGAGAGACTGATACTGTACAATGGATACAAAAGGGAAAGATCCAACCAAGGGCTGGGCTACCTGGGAGAGGGCTTTGATACAATGGGAGACACTACTAGAACAAAAGGGTATTTAACATTTGATTTAGGTCTATTGTCCCACCTGGACTGGGATTCTTAAATTCTTTAAAGTCCATTGTTCTGTCTGAAAGGGCTGAATCTGGTACTTCCCTCAGGGTGAATTCTCTGGAGACTAGGGTAGACTGGGGGTCTTCAGATTTCAAGTTGACAATGGAAAATATTTTTTCTCTTTTGTTTGTCTCTTATTTCCTGAGTTTATTAAATGAAGAAAAACTATTTCTTTTAAATAATCACTTCTTATCTAAAAATCATATATAATAGAGTTCTACCTGAAAATATTTTATTTTATTTTTTTTTCTTAGCAAGGAAAAGACCAGAAACAGGTTTTTTTTTTAAATTTTGTTTTGCTTGTTTGCTTTTTTTCCCTTTTGTGGTAGAAGGGAGTCTGGTTGGAGTAGGTGGTTTCTGACTGGGATTCTGGGAGAGGTAGAATTCTGGAAGTCTTTCTGTAATCAAGTCATTAACAGGGTTGGGGGTGGGGAGGAATCCAACCCTGCCCTTAAATTCCTGCTGAAGATAATCATTGTTTTGTGGAGACTGTGACCTCAGAGAAAATGCAGAGAGATCCACCAACTTAGCCTTCGATGAATTAAACCTTAGAATGGAGACTTTCAACTTTTATATTTATTTGGCAGAGAGAAAGGGATCTTTCCCAAGTTGCCACATTGCCCTAAAAAGTGTAAACAAGGGCTGAAGTTCTACTGATTCCTCCAAATAGTAATTCATTCTGCTTTACTCTTCTTAGGAAAATGAGAGGCAGTGAAACCATGACACAGGAATACAGGGGCCGTGGAGACAATACAATTTAGTTAAATGTGTAAACAGTGTTTGAAGAGATAAAGATGAGGGTGTACAACACAGAACAGATTCTGAGAAACCCAAACCCACAAAGCACAAGGACTCTATTTGGTAGGACAGGCAATTTTCATGGTCCTGAAGTATAGAAAGGACCACAGAGGAGCAGTGTGCTCTTCTGCTTAGTTTGGTCCTTCTGTTGGACAAGAAGACCATTTTTCTCTTCTTCTTCATTAGTTAGCTTGTATTTTTCAACTTGTAGAAAGGTGGAGATTGTATAATCCAATTTGCTAAAACACAGCCGAAGTTTATTAATTAAATACTGAACAAAGCACCAATTATCTGCCAGGCAGGGCTATGTGTAGGGGGAACAAAGACAAAAGTGAAATAGTCCCTGCCCTCGGGGACCTTACACTCCATAAGAAGAAAACCTTTCCGCTTTTAAATATGTAAAAGAAAAAGTAAACAAAAGGTAGTCGTGGCGGAGGTGTTTGCAGCTAAGAGGATCCAGTAAGATCTAGTATTGGTTGTCAATTTTGAGTTGATCTTGGAAAGAAACTAGGTATTTAAGAGGCCGAGGCCAGGGGAGTGATTCCCAAATATGAAAATGGCCAGACTAAAGGCAGATGGAGACAGGAGATGAAATGCGTAAGAGGAATAGTAATATAGCCCGTCCGCCTGGGCTGTGGAGTGTTGGAAGCGGAATAACGCGTCAGAATGTTGTGTGTGTAAGAGGGGAAGTTTCACCACCCCTTACACAAGTTAATCTAATAAAACGTTCCAGTTCCTTTAATTCTATCAAGTGATAACTCCTCTCTGATTAAGTTCCAAGAATCAATTAAAGCCAAAGTGCTGAATAGATGTGAAGAATCCCACCTCTATTGAAAAAACCCAATCAGTCAGAGGTCCAAACTAAGTGTAAAGAGGGAGGAGTCTCTGCTTTCCCACACTTCCCTTTGACCGGAGGAAGACCAAAAGAGTTTCAAGGGTCAGGAGATTTGAACCTCTCATCAGCGACTGATGCTAAGAATTAGTCTTTGGAATAACAAGTTATACATCACTGGCCAGGTTCAAACTATACACTGATAAAAGGGTGCTTTGGGACTCTCATAAGAAGCCAGGACCTCCGAGCTCGCTGAAGTGTGGACGTTGAAGGATTCTCTGAAGATTCCCGGAAATAAGAAAAGGACTAAAAAATGTGAGTTCCTTCTTTGCCGTACGTGGTCTCTAAACTTGAGCCCAGTGTTGCCCTTGACTCTAGTACTGAGGAAAGATTTGTATTAAAACCTTTGGGGCCACGTTTTATACTACCTAGTCTTAGTAAATACTCCGAAGAGGTAATTAATTACCTTTGGCTGGCTGATTGATACCAATTGCGGAATCTACGGAGAGCCTATCAGTCAAAGGTTATGAATGAGGGTGTTAGAAATTGATCTCAGGGTAACCTCTAGAATCGGGAGGGAAGAAATTGTAGCTGCTAGTCGGGGCCCTATTCTGTTTGTCTGAATGTGCCTTGGGACACGCAATGTGTGCTGAGCTTGTAGACCACGCGAACTCGGATATATTTATTTATATATAAATATATTTAAAATTAAATGTCTATATGCAGCATTTAAAAGCTGCATGTAGACAAAAATGACAAAATGCCCATTTTGCTGAAAACACAGGAATTATTCCTTCTTCCTGCCACCAGTGTTATAAGAGGAAAATATTTAGTTGAAAATAAATGGAGGGGGGGGGGCAGCTGGTGATACAGTGGATTGAGAGCCAGGCCTAGAGATGGGGGTGTGGGTGGGGGGTCCTAAATTGAAATCTGGCCTCAGACACTTCCTAGCTGTGTGATCATGGGCAAATAATTTAACCCCCTTTGCCTCACTTTTACCACTCTTCTGCCTTGGAACCAAAGAAATGGGCTTATTATTTCTTTGAGGTCTGGTCTTATTTCTAATAGTCCTAGAAACTTTGGGCTTTTGGTAATTTGTGAAACTGAAGTAATAAATCCAATTTTTAGAAATACTATAACGTATATTAGTTGGAATATTTCATAGTTTTTCCTGTGCCCAGTTCTTCCTGTATACTTCCTACCATCCATTTATTTTCTTTTTCTAAATAAATAAATAGAAATTAAAGAAAGGTCTTGTCAGCTGAAGTTGGCTTGAGCCCTGTTCAGATTAGGAACTGGTTTGGTAACCAAAGATCAAGAAAGGAAAAATGAGGGATGGTTCATAACAAGAAGGAATGTTTAAGCAGATTGTCCTAGAAAAAAAAATCCATCCTCATTCAAGTGAATGGAGTTCTCAAGCTTGTTCTAGTCCTTCATCCTTGGGTCCCTTTCAATCAAATGCTGTGGGAATAAATGTTTATAATAAATATGAATGTTTATACTACTGTTAACAACTTTTTTTTTTAAACCCTTAACTTCTGTCTTGGAATCAATACTATGTTTTGGTTCCAAGGCAGGAAGAGTGGTAAGGGTTAAGTGACTTGCCTAGGGTCACACAGCCAGGAACTGTCTGAGGTCAGATTTGAACCTAGGACCTCCTGTCTCTAGGCCTGGCTCTCAATCCACTGAGCACCCAGCTGCCCCCAGATAACTTTGATCAACCTTTAAATGCTGACTTTTCTTTTCCCAATTTCCCATTATTCCAGTGGGACTGAATTTTTGAGCATGTTCAGTTAAATTCAATATGAGATCTGTGTGTTAAAGAAATGTCATCTAGCTAAATATAACTAAAGGAAATCTATTTTATACATAGACATGTCAATCGTAATTTTAATTTTTTTATTTGTCAATTTTTAAAACATATTTGGGGAATAAAAATAAAACTAAAAAAATTATTTTCTAAAGAAAATAAATGGGTGGTAGGAAGTATACAGGAAGAACTAGACACGGGAAAATGTTGAAATATTCCAACTCAAAGAAATAATAGACCCATTGGTCAATAAGGAATTGAATTAAAATGGAAAATTAGGGATTTTGAGGTCTATAACTGGGAGGGATCTTAAGAGATTATCTAATCAAACCCTCCATTTTACAGAGGGGGAAGCAGATTTAAAGATATTGAATGACTTGCCCTTAGCTACAAAGACAATAAAGAATTGAGTTAAATTTCAAACCCAGGTCCTCTAAAGCCAAATTTAGCACTCATATTACTATTTAATTCTTATTGATATTTCGTATTCTCATTTATATCCAGTGGAGATGTGACATAGGTGTGGGTCTGTGAGAAGAGCACTGGTTTGAGTTTAATTCCTGAATTATTTATTATGTGATGGGGTGGGGTAGAGTCTGGGCTAGTTGCTTAACCTCCCTGAGCCTCATTTTCTTCATCCTTAAAACTGGAGGGAGGTTGGACTTGATGCCTTCTGAGAACCTTTCCAGTTCTAATTGCTATGATCCTGTGATTACTGCAATTTCTAAAGTCAGTAATTCTGGGTAGCAAATTTATTAATTGACTGGTTGAGACAAATTTATATGGTTAAACGATTCTCCCAATAATCAAAAAGGTACATGGATACAAATTTGGGATCATATTATTTAGCTCTTTCCATGGACATCCCAAGACTTCTCCAACTGTCAAATAGCTAATGTGGGAGTTGGAGCTTTCAAAACTCAAACTCTTCCCACTCTTTTTGGTAATGGTGAATAGTCAAGAAATCAAAAGTAAATACTTCATTATATCCCTTATCTATTACTCAGGTTATATTGGGAGAAAATATTTCTTAAAGGAAATGCAAAAGTCAAAGGATTGATTGGAGCCCAACCCAGACTATAATAATAAATCAGTATATATTAAAAATAAATTCTCTCAATCCCATGAACCTATAAAAATACTACCTCCATAAGGTGAATGGATCAAAATTTCCCATTCCTGAGATCCTCTCTAGTGTGTGCTAGGCTACTGGAAGCTCTCTTTTGGCATACTGGAATAAAATTAAGAAACCACATTATCTTATTGAATGACATTCTTGAAATAGCCATTTGGACTGGAAATCCAGGTAAAAGAAATTGAAGGGAGAGAAATGAAAGTAGCCTTTATTTTATTAAGAGCTAAGTAGTACCTTTAGAGTGGACTGGGAAGAGTTTGTGTCTATATCCAACTTGAGAGGTGAGAGATATAAAATGAGAGATATAAAACCTTTAGAAAGAGTTCAGGAGAGAAGCCATAAACCTGAACAGATAGTTGAAAAGTTAAGCCAATAAGAGTTAAGCAAAAGGAACTAGAAGCCTGGAAAAGAGGAGTTGAGGGGCAATATTATAACTGTCCTCAAATTTATGAAGGATTCTTAGCCAAGGAATGACAGTGTTCCCCCACTACTGAAGGACCAAATAGGAGGTAACAGTAGAGTCAAAATATTGAAGGTTTCAATTAGGTACAATGAAATGTTTCCAGCCCACAAGAATTGTTCAATGTTGGTATGATTTTCCTAGAGTGATTCTAGGCTCTACTTCTATAGTGGTCATTAAAACTAATAAATATTCAGCATGGTACAATTGAGAAGAAGATAAGATTTTCTGCTGTAGTTCTAATGTGTATTAGCTGCACAACCATGGGAAAGTCATTTAACTGCTGAGTTTCACAATTCATAAAACAGTATTCACTACCTCCCTCACAGACTTAGGAAGATAGTACTTTGTAAACCTCTGAAGGTTAGATAGGTGTGAATTATCACAATTTATCTAGAAAGATATTGAGATTATCCAGAAAAACAGAATGAAATATCTGTACAAAAATATTTATAGCTGTGCTTTTTAGAGTGGCAAAAAATTGGAAAATGAGGGAGGTGTCCACTAATTGGGGAATGGCTGAACAACTTGTATCTGGTAACAGAATACTATTGTGCTCAAAGGAATAATGAACTGGAGGCATTCCATGTGAACTGGAAAGACCTCCAGGAATTGATGCAGAGTAAAAGGAGCTGAACCAGGAGAACATTGTACACAGAGATGGATACATTATGGCACAATTGAATGTAATAGACTTTTCTACTAGCTCAATGATCCAGGATAATGCTGAGGAACTTATGAGAAAGAATGCTGTACACATCCAGAGAAAGGACTGTGGGAGTAGAAATGCAAAAGAAAAACATATGATAGATCATGTGGTCAATGGGGATATGACTGGAGATTTTGACTTTTAAATGATGATTCTATTGCAAATATCAATAATTTGGAAATAGACTTTGAACAATGATACATGTATAACCCAGTGGAATTGCTTGTCAGTTCTGGAAGTGGGGAAGGGATAGGGGTGGGAAGGATCATGAATCACATAATCATGGAAAAATATTCTTTTTTTTGCCATTTACTTTTTAAAAAATATTTTATTTCTAAAAATTAATTTGGTCAATTTAGAACATAATTCCTTGGTTACAAGAATCATATTCCATCCCTCTTTTTCCTCCCCCCACCCTTCCCAGAGCCGAAGTGCAATTCCACTGGGTATTACATGTGTCCTTGATCAAAACCTATTTCCAAATTTAAAAGAAAGTCATTCATTTTGGTATTTCATACTTAGTAAAGAACAAGATAACTGCTTAACTTCAGAGTCTATTCCACTGGGTATTACAGGTGTCCTTGATCAGAACCTGTTTCCATGTTGTTTGCACTAGGATGTTCATTTAGAGTCTACATCCCCAATCATATCCCCTTGAGCCATGTAATCAAGCAGTTGTTTTTCTTCTGTGTTTCTACCCACACAGTTTCCCCTCTGAATGTGGATAGTGATTTTTCTCATAGATCCCTACAAGTTGTTCAGGATCACTGCATTGCCACTAATGCAGAAACCCATTACGTTCTCTTGTACCACAGTGTATCAGTCTCTGTGTACAATGTTTTCCTGGTTCTGCTCCTCTCACTCTGCATCACTTCCTGGAGGTTGTTCCAGTCTCCATGGAATTCCTCCAGTTTATTATTCCTTTGAGCACAATAGTATTCCATCACCAACATATACCACAATTTGTTCAGCCATTCCCCAATTGAAGGGCATCCCCTCATTTTCCAATTTTTGGCCACCACAAAGAGAGCAGCTAAGAATATTCTTGTACATGTCTTTTTCCTTATTATCTCTTTGGGGTACAGACCCAGCAGTGCTATGGCTGGATCAAAGGACAAACAGTCTTTTAGCACCCTTTGGGCATAGTCATGGAAAAATATTCTAAATTAATTAATTTTAAAAAGCAGAATGAAGGGGGCATCTGGGTAGCTCAGTGGATTGAGAGCCAGGCCTAGAGACGGGAGGTCCTGGGTTCAAATCTAGCTTCAGACACTTCCCAGCTATGTGACCCTGGGCAAGTCACTTGACCCCCATTCCCTACCCTTACCACTGTTCTGCCTTGGAACCAATACACAGTATTGATTCCAAGATGGAAGGTGAGGGTTTAAATTAAAAAACAAAACAACAAAGCAAAACAAAAAAACCAGAATGAAATGAGTGACTTCTCAGGGTTCATTTCAGCTTTTAGATTCTGCAATTCTGTAACGAACTCCTGAAAATACTCCACTCTATGAAATATGTCTACATAAGAATACCTCATCAGTAATAATAAATTCTTTACCTTTTGATTGATAAGTACAGGTGCATTATCTAAGGAAGCACTCCAGTTGAGGAAATCTGTCACATCTACCACCTTGGGTCCTCGGAGCAGCTTTTCCTTGAGGTTGGTGGCATATTCTCTGGTTCCTCCTTCTATGAGTGAAATCACATCATCTATAATGTGTTTGCGTTCATTGTCATCTGCAACAAGAGAGAGGACAAAAGTGGCATATTTATTCATAAATCAAACCAATCATTAAATAGGATTTACGGAATGCTTGCTGGGATCTTGGTCTACATTCCACACTAGGACCAGGAGATATTTTTTTTAAACTTCCTTTTACTTTCCTAAATCTTAACACTTTGAGGTGTTCTTTGAAGATTTCAAAGATGCCAACTTTATGTCAAGTGACATGAATAAACTAAACATAATGACAAAACAAACCCCATATTATACACAAACACAAAATACCAAATTAAGATATCTTATACAGATGTGTATGTGTATATATATATATACATACACTTCTTTATACATTTATACTTGTGTATATACATATATGTATATACACGTTTTCTTTCTTTTCCCCCCAAATCCATATTATGATTGTAGAGACCTTTGGATATAGCAATCACTACCACCAATGAGGATGTAAACTCTTCTGTAATTCAGTCAGTTGCTAGTCTTTCGTTTTTTTTTTTAAACCCTTACCTTTTACCTTAGAATCAATACTATTTTTAGTTCTAAGGCAGAAGGGCTAGGCAATGGGGGTCAAATGACTTGCCCAGGGTCACATAGCTGGGAAGTGTCTGAGGCTAGATTTGAACCCAGGACCTCCCTTCTCTAGGCCTGGCTCTCAATGCACTGAGCTACCCAGCTGCCCCCAGTCCTTCATTTTTTAAAGAGGATCACTGATAGCATGGGTTGATGTCTTGGATTTTAGTGAAGCAGAGTTGCAAAAAGTCGTCAGCCCCACTCTCTCTTCCAGAGCCATCAAAGTCCAGTGGCAAGTGCCCAGAAGTAAGACACTGCCCAGGATCCTCAGCCAACTCAAAGTTGGTGAAGCCAGCAGCTTCCTTCTCCATTGCAGCTGCCCAGCTCACTCTGCAGTTCATGAGCTGTTTTCTGCCCCATTCTTCCTCACTAAAATGACCTCCACTGCCTCGGATTCCTCAACTGCCATGGTTGCAGCTTCAGAGCAGTCGAAGAGTAAGATCAGTGACCTGCGGGTGTCTGATCTCAGATTGGAGTTGAAACGACGGAACCTGCTTTGTAGAGGAGTGAAAACTGCCCTCATTGCCCGGCTCAAGCAGGCAATTGAAGAGGAAGGAGGTGATCCTGATTATGTTGACCTGTCTTCTTCCTGTGATACTTTGAAAAAGAAAGCAGGGGCTGAAAGCAAAAGTGAGATAGAAGAAACAGATGATCTAAGTGAAGATGCCTCAGAGAAAGATAATTTACTTTTCAAGGAAAGTCAGTCAGAAAATTCAGAGACCAGTGATCTGAATGGGCATGACAAACTGAAGGACTCTGAAGAAGTCGGTGAAAATGATGAATATAATAATTCCAAGGATTTTTCTACTGCTGGTCATAAAAAAGGTCATGAGTTAAAACAGGTAGAAGCAATACAAGGCAAAGTAAAAGACCTTAAAAATCAGGAAAATGAAGGTCAAGACAGGGAAGATGATACCATTCTTACAATCCCAGATATTGAAGAAGAAAAGGAAAAAGATACAATAGGTTCTGGTGATGGTACACAAGAAGTACCCAATCATCTTCCTTCAGAAGAGAAACTAGATGAGGCTGATCAATGGGTTCATGAAGAGAGAGAAGGTAATGTGCCTGTGAAAGAATCTGAGGATGACATTTTGCTCACAATCCAGGCTGAAGATATCATCTTTATGGATTTTGATGGTGACGACCTAGAAACAGATAAAAATGTGAAAATTACAGAGTCTGAAGCAAGTAAGCTAGAAGATGGGCAGGATGCCTTTGCAAAGAGCCTGGAGAAGGAAAGCAAAGATTATGAACTGAACAAGAGTCATAAAGATGGTAAGAAGGAAGAACAAGTCAAGGGTGATACTGCTAAAAAGGAAACCAGAAAAAATCCTAAGAAAGCAGAATCTGAAGACAAAGAAAAGGATACTTTCAAAAAAGGACCCTTGTCTACTGAGGCCTCTTGTCAAACAAAAAACTCTTCAAAGAAATCTAAGGAAAGCAAAACATTGTCTTCAAGTATCGCACATCTTCCTCTTACAGAAATTCCTGGACAACAGATTTCTGTTGAGAAAATAAAAGGTGATCCTTCTAAGAAAGAATTAAAGAAAGAAAGTGATGAAAAATCAAGTTCAGGCAGAAATACTAGAGATAGAAGATTCACAACAAATGATAAAACTAACAAGACTCAAGTCTCTACTAAAAAAGAAGATAAAAAATCTGACAAAAAAGAAAGTAAGGATTGTAGGAGAGCAGAAGATAAAGATGAGAAGGATGTTAATAGACCAAAAAGTCCAACTTCAGTGTTAATTAAAAAAAGGGAAGAAATTAAACAAATAAGTGTGAAGAGCCCAAGTCATGTGGTAATTTTTGATCAAACTAAAGGAGATCATTCTAGATTCGCAAGAAGGGAGAAATGTGACAAATTGGCAAGGAACAAGGAGAGGGCTAGGCAAGATGGAAAGGACAAAGATTACAAAAGTCAAAAAGATATATCATCTTTGGAAAAACTGAAGGATCAGAGAATGCCAGAACAGCTAGTAAGCCTAGAAAGAACACAAGCAATGGAACTTAGAAGGCAAAGAGAGATTGTAGAGATGCATCGAGAGTGGGAACGCATTAGAATGTTTCGAGAAGAGGAGGAACTCCAGCTCTTTCAGAGAGAAAGAGAGCGACTTAAAATTGAAAGGCAAAAACTAGAGAGAGAGAGAATGGAGCGCAAACGCTTGGAAGAAGAACGCATTCAAATCAGATATGAACGTTTGAAGGAAGCCGAACGTTTTGCTCGGGAACGAGAAGAATTGAGAAGGCAACAACAGCAACTTCGTTATGAGCAAGAAAAAAGGAATTCTTTGAAACGGCCACGTGATGTAGATCATTGGCGAGATGATTCTTACTGGAATAAGAGTAAAAAACTGTCTCATGATACAGATGCACGATTTAGGCATGGATCTGACTATAATCGCCAACAGAACAGATTTTATTACTTTGATCACAGAGAGAGGACCCAATTCCCTGAGGATACAGCATCTCTTGATGCTTCAACTTTTGAAAGGCAGGAGCACTTTGTCAGTCAAGGGGAAAGGAAAAAAAAATATCCAATTGAACAAAGAGAAGAAGATCCAGGGTTTGAAAAGTATCCCCCAAATTTCAGTGATTCCAGAAGAAATGAGCCACCACCATCAAGAAATGAACTTAGAGACACCGAGAGACAAGAAATGTGGGGAGATAGAATTGAGAGACCAGTTCATGACAGGTCTGGTGCATCTCGTAGATATCCTAGAGAGGGTGGTGCAAATCCTCTAAGACAAACCTCTTGGAATCATGAAGGTGGCATGAACACGGAAAAATGGAACACAAAGATTGAAAGACCAGAGAGATCAGGAAGAGAAGTTTCTGGACACGTTATAGGAGGGAACGGAAACAGTTCTTCTGGTTATGGAAGCAGAGATGGAGATAGAGGAAAGAGGAAGTGGTGGACAGCAGGATTCTGAAGATCAATATATGATTGAATACCATGGAGGCGGAACAAAAGGACCAAGAAAAGAATGGCATGGTCCAAGTTCTCAAGACAGTGACACAAGGAGAATGAGTACAGGAGGAGCAGGCATGATACCTCAGCATAAAAGCAACTCATCATCAATTAATAGAATTGAGCAGTTTACAGGCAATGCTATATAAAGAGAAAGGGGCTTTGAATTTAAGCCATTTAAAGGTGGACTTCCAAGAAGATTCTGAATTCAGCTGCTTGACACCATTTCAAGGTGATTTATTGAAATCTCTTGTAAACTTTTAACAGATAAATCAGAGGACAATATGACTTACCCAGGAGTTTTGTCAAACTCCTTTCTCCCCCTTTTCTTTCTTTTTTTAAAACATGATTGCTTTCCTCAATTGAGAAGGTATTTTCATAGTTGGAACATTTTTTTCCCCTGTAGCATTAGAGTCCCATTTAAGAAGTAAAGAAGTAAAGAAAATTTGAATGGAAACCATTTTAACATATGAAGAGTAGTTTGCAACTGGATAATAGTTATTTTTAGTTACCAGCATCAATTCTGTCACCTCAGACTTTAAAGTTGCACACGGTGTCACAAGAAACATTTATTACCTTCATCTTGGAGTTCATAAATATATTGAAGCTAAAAAAATATTGCCACCTAATTTGTAGAAATAAAACTGTTCCTTGTATGTCCAAGTATTCTATAACCTTTGTTTGCAGAAGATACTGTTACATTAAGTGCATCTGTGTATCCTAGTAAAAATATTCCTTTTTGAATGAGGGAATGTTCCTCAATTGGGGAATATCTGAATAAATTATGGTATGTGATGGAGATGGAAAACTATTGTGCTATAAGGAATGATGAATTGATGGATTTTTATAAGAACTGGGAAGAGCTATAAGAACTGATGTGCAGTGAAATAAGCAGAATCAAGAAAATATACACAGTAACTGAAACACTGTGGAATGATCAAATGTGATTGACTGCTACTAAAGGCAATGATCCAGGACAATTCTAAGGGACTAATGAGAAAGAATGCTATCTGCATCTAAAGAAAGAACTGTGGGAGTAGAAATGCAGAAGAAAACATGTAAATTATCACTTTTTTATATGAGTATGTGATTTAGGGTTTTGGTTTTAAAGGATTGCTCTTTTGTAAAAATGAATAATATGGAAATGGGTTTGAGTGATTTTATATATATAATTGCTTGTCAACTCCAGGAAGGAGGAAGGAGGAAGGGGGAGAGGAGAGAGAAAATCATGTAACCATGGAAATTTTTTAAAAATTAAACAAATTACTCTGGCATACCACCTCAAAAAATAATTTAAAAATAAAAATATTTCTTTCTGAAATAAACCTTCATATCCTATTAAAAAAAAAAAGTCCAGTGGCAAGACAAAAGTCAGGATGACTTTTGATTGCCCAGGATGCAGTGGAGGACCTTGCCATTTTCAATGTCTGATTAAGCTTTTAAGTGTTCCTCCATAGTACCTGCTTCCCCTCTCTGTGGCTTTGGACAGACTGTTCTTATCTCCTGCATTCTACTGGGGGAAGTCTTCACATGCTTAGGGATATCTATCAATTTTGTCACCAAAATGCCACATTGAAGCATTGGAATTGGATCTTGTGGAAGAATTATACAGGAAGGGAAGGTATGGATAGCTTTTGGTCTGCTCTTTTGGAGTATCTGTATTTTTGAACTTACAAATCCACAAAGGTATCAAAAAACTAAAGTGTATCGGTTTTTCACTGAATTTTCCTATTCATGATATTTGCCAAAAGATCTGACACTAAGTAGACCTTAAGGAGGTCACGTAACTATTCTGAGATCATAACTTCCTCATTGGTAAAATGTCAGGGATGGGCTAGATGGTTCACCCCACCTCATAACATTTATGATTCTGTGGTCATGAGAGAAAAGCTAGCAACATGAAGACTACTCAAGAATTAACTATATTTACAAGTAGCTTTCTCCCTTCATTAAAGTAAGCATAATGTGAATATAGCAAATATTTTAGTGTCCTCAAGCACTACTGACATATAAATAAATACCTTGGGGAAATTTTTCTTCAACTAGAATTAATCATAAAACCAAAATGCTAACCAAATTTTCATTAACCATGCAAAATAGCTGTCAGTTTTAATGCTGCATGATAAAAGAACACTTCCATTTTTACTCCTGTCATTTTGAGCAATTTTTTTTTTAATACCCATACCTTTCCACTTTAGAATCAATAGCGGAAGAGTGGTAAGAAGAGATGCATCAAGTTTTCATAATTCAAATGGCTGATGATTGAGTGGAACTCGGCCTCAAGATAGTGCCTCTGCCCAGGGATCTTTTCTGCGAATTGTTCCTTTTCCCATGGCTTAGGAGAAGCATACCCAGGGCCAGTTCAACCTATTAGAGGATGCCCTCCCCTCCAACATACCACAATGAGATTGTTCCTCAAACACGCTGTTTATGAGGATTTAGGTAAATCAGGATGGGGCTCAAGGTTGGACTTTTTAAAGGTCTTGTCTCCTACCTCTAGCATTCAGTGGAATGCCTTGGATGGTCAACATGAGGTGTGTTGTAGTGAAGAAAATCTGAGAAGGAAGGGAATGTCCCTGTTGACTTGAGTAAATGTTTCTGGTCTTCTAGTAAAGGTCAGGTAGATGGGGAGGTGGGAGATATCACCCATTGTGGGTAAAACCTCCATTTCATTTGGATCTATATTTCTTATCAGTAAATATGCTCCAGTAAATCACTATTCTAACCTGGCAAATGGTGGGCATTAGTATAGATACTGGAGCATGCCCTGTAAGCACAGGCTGGAGTTTTTGAGATATATCTCAAAAAAAAAAATGGAGGCAACTGGGTGGCTCAGTGGATTGAGAACCCAGCTTAGAGACAGGAATTCCAGAGTTCAGGTCTGGCCTCAGACACTTCCTAGCTGTGTGACCCTGGGCAAGTCTCTTAACCCCCATTGCCTTGCCCTTATTGCTCTTCTGCCTTGGAACCAATACATAGTATTGATTCTAAGATGCAAGGTAAGGGTTTAAAAAAAAAGAAAAAGAAAGGGGTGGTAGGAAATATACAGGAAGAACTCTTATGTCTTGGAACCAATGCACAGTACTGATTCTAAGGTGGAAGATAATGGTTTAAAAAAAAAAAGAAAAGTGGATACTATGGAAAATCAATATTGAATTGTGAAATGGTTTCCCTTTTTGGCTCCCAGGAACAGTTTGACTTTAAAGCTACTAACCAGGCAAGGCTATGAAACTCAGTTGAATCCTCCCTTCTTTTCTCTAGATCTTTTGTCTTTGTCCAGGATAACAAAGTTACCTTGTTTTCTTTTCCACAACCTTGATGACCAATAACCTCTATCTACTTCCTATCTAGTGCCACAGAGATCTAAGGGCAGGTATTTAGAGTTATTTCCCACACCATAGGGCTTGCCTGGTACCATCTGCATGTAGATTGTTTCCCAATTTGGAAATCTTGGTCTTCTACCTTTTTTTTCCTTTCAAATCCTTCCCTTCCCTACCTACCATACCTTACCTTGATATATACCATATATACACCTTTTTTTAAACCCTTACCTTCCACCTTACATATCTTACCTACCATACAGTACTATGTATTGGTTCCAAGGCAGAAGAGTGGTAAGGACTAGGCAATGGGGGTTAAGTGACTTGCCCAGGGTCACACAGCTGGTAAGTGTCTGAGGCCATATTTGAACCCAGGACCTTCCATCTCTAGGCCTGGCTTTCAATCCACTGAGCTGCCCAGCTGCCTCCTCTTCTAACTTTTTACTGAAAAGGAGCTGATCTCCCTTGCCTCAACAAGACTGGAGAAGATTGGGCTATGTATTAGTCCCAGATGGGTCAGTAACTGGTAGCAGTGGGGTATGGATGGTTCATAACCACCTGAGACATAAAACTATCTACCTCAATGACTCAGTCAGTGTTAGTGTCCTGAGGTACATTGTTCTCTGGATAGCATTCATAGGATAACCTTTATATGCCCACATTGGACAGGATCATGGGAAAGATGACAGGAATCATGGATGTAAACCTGAAGTTCTTGATAGCAAAGATGGTTGGAGTAGGAAGAAGCAGGAGAGTCCAGCTCTCTCCAAAACTAATCTAACAAAGATTTAAGATTGCTCTTGAGTAGAGAGTTTAAAGTCTAAAGGGAAACCACCGGGTGCCATTTTTCCAAGTCAACCTCAGGAATTCAGCCCTTAGGCAAAGTCTGGAGGGAAACTGGAACAGGGATGAGTCATCAGTTATTGCTCTGAAATAGTAGCAGGGTCCTGAATTCATACCCTGGGCTCAGACCAGGGGTAAATCTGCAGCTCTGGCACTCTAACCCAAAGGCAGATTTTGGACTTAACCTCTGGGAAGATGCAGCCAGGAGTGGGTCTGCAACTAAATTATTCTGACCTCCTTTTGAGCTCAGCATCTATCTGGGACTCAGCCCAGGGATGAATGACTAGGGTAGGGGTTTTAGGTTGAGGGCTGATCTATGGCTCAGTGGAACTGAACTTACAGACCCTTATGCCTCCCTGACAAACATGTACAGACTGTTTCTAATACAAAGTTCCATGTGATCAATAAGACTTGAAGAATGAGTAAAATAAACAAAAAACTCCAATGAAAAAGGAACTTTTATGGCACCAAGAAAGTCATCATTTAAGAATCATTCAACTTCCTGAAAACAATGACCAAAATAAGAGCCTGGACTTCTTGTAGTATTTTAAGAAATCAAGTAAGAAAAATTCCCTAGATCTATTAGAATAAGAGAACAAAATAGAAATTGAGAGAATTCTACTGGTCATCTCCTAAAAGAAAATCCATAACAAAAATTTCCGGAAACATCATTGCAGAAATCTACAAGTAGCTTGTGTCAATGTGGAATCTGGAAACCCCCAGCTTGTAGCCTAGAAAGATCTGATGAACCCCAAGTTTTAGGACTAGCTTGTAAGTTGGAGACCCCCAAAGCTTGTCCTTGTTCCCTGTTCCTGTAAAATCCACCCTGAAGGGAATCTCTGGCTAGCAGTTTCAGACTGAAGAATGGATCCTAAAGTAAATGCCAATCCCAGTTAGGTGGGGCTAAATAAATGCTAAGTACCCTTTTTGTCTTAGGTAGTCAGTCTTCCCTATTGTATCAGTAACCCTTTTCCTAGGAGACCCACACCTGGGTTGGTATCACCCTTTTAGTCTTCCCATCCCTTACACCCTAGCCTCTAGCTATGATTCCTTTCCCCAGTTTGATTGTATCCTATCTGAACACTCCCATTTCCTTGTAGCTATGGTAATGTCAATCAATCATATTTCCCTGTCCCTTGGTTTCCCAAAAGGTACATAAGTTCCCCAAATTCTTTTGTTCCTTGGAGTTGTCTAGTGAGGTTGGTTCTCTCAGGGGTCAGTGACCAGAGCAACCAGAGTTCTAATCCTCAGAGCTCTGCGTGGAGGCCAAACTTTGCACTGCACCCTTTTCCTCATTTAAAGAGTGGTTTTTCTGACTATTTAATAGTTCTGTGTTTTTTCTCAGTTGACACCAGAAAGAATTCTCATACAGAGGTGGCTCTGTTAGGATTGTGGAAGATTTAAAAGCTACTACTATTAAGGAGTAGAGTTCAAAAGATAATAAGCTTATAACCAAGAATAATTTATAGCAAAACTGAGTAAACCTATAGTAGAAAAAATGAATCTTTAATGAAATAGAAGTTTTGCATAAATTTCTGATAAAAAGATCAGTAGAAACTTTAAAATGCAACCAGGAATAAAGAAAAACAGAAAAAAAGGTAAATTTGAGGGAATAACCAGAATGGATTATATCAGGATGAAATGATTATTCTAATGAGAAATGGGAAGAATGCTATCAACATTCCTTTAGAAATTAATGTAATCAGAGGTCTGAGAAGTAGTTAAATAAAGCAGAGAGCCTGGAAGTAGTTTTTTTTTTTTGTGCTTAGATGATCTTCAAAGAAGAAAGGAAGAGGGGTGGGGGATGTACCAAAAGATTGATGGGGAACTTAGATCAAATAATCAGGACACACTAGTAGAAGATGATATAAATTTAAAAAGGAAACAGGTTTCATTTGAATTTTTCTTAAATCTGAACTGGTTAAAATAGAATAGAAGACAGGTATGCACACAAATAAAATTTGCTATAGGAATGCATTCAACTCAACAGTGAAATAGAAAAAACTGGGGAAGGATGGATTCAGGGAGACATTAGGCACTGGGAAGATGGTGAGCACTGGGATACAAACACAGGCAAGCAATACAGTCCCTCTCCTTAAGAGGCTTATATTCTAATGGAGGCAGGCCACACCGAGGGGGAGCTGAAAGCATTGGAAAAACATGCAAGTAACAGCATTTATGTCTGGTGGTAGGAAGTGGTATGGAGGTCTGGTTCTGGGCAAGATAAGGGGATATCAGAATCTGTGAGGTTCTTAGTGTAGGGGGTGGAAAGAAGAGGGAAAGAAGGGGTGCAATGAAGTGTCCAAAAGAACTGATTTAACTCTGAGTGAATCAGTGAATTCAGTGCATGAAAATTTTAGCTTAAATGAGGGTACTTGAAAGATTTGCCTGAACTCTCCAGTATTTAAAGAGATACTTCTCTGAGGAAGGAGTGACCCAGAAGACAACTATCAATATCAAGTGGTGTAAGGGGCATGCCTCTGTCTCTTCTCTCTCCCTCTCCCTCCCTCTCTCTCTCTGTCTCCCTCCTTTCTCTCTCTCTGTCTCCCTCCCCCTCTCTCCCTCTCTGTCTGTCTTTCCCTCCCTCCTCTCTCTCCCTCTCTCCATCTCTTGTCTCTGTCTTTCACTCCCTCCCTCCCTTTCTTTGTGTCTCTATCTCCCTTACTCTCCCTCTCCCTCTCTCTGTCTCCATCTCTACCTCCACCCCCTGTCTCCCTCCCCCCTCTTCCTCTCTCTGTCTCCCTCCTCCTTTCTCCCTCTCTCTCCCTCTCTCCCCATCCCCTCTTCTCTCCCTCTCTCTGTCTCTATCTCTGTCTTTCCCTCCCTCCCTCCCTTTCTTTGTCTCTCTGTCTCCCTTACTCTCCCTCTCTCTGTCTTTGGGTCTCTGTGCCTCTCTCTTTCCCTTCCCCCCTCCCTCCCTCCCTCTCTTCCCTCCCTTCCCTCCCTCCCTCCCTTCCCTCCCTCCCTCCCTCCCTTTCTTTGTCTCTCTCTGTCTCCCTTACTCTCCCTCTCTCTGTCTTTGTGTCTCTGTGCCTCTCTCTTTCCCTTCCCCCCTCCCTCCCTCCCTCCCTTCCCTCCCTCCCTCCCTCCCTCCCTTTCTTTGTCTCTCTCTGTCTCCCTTACTCTCCCTCTCTCTGTCTTTGTGTCTCTGTGCCTCTCTCTTTCCCTTCCCCCCTCCCTCTCTCCCTCTCCCCCTTTCTTCCTCCCCGGTCTAGGACTTCTAGTGTGAGGGCCAGTCTTCGGTGCACTATGGTGCCATCTAGCGGCCCAAGGAGGTCTAGCACCTATGGCTTACTGAGCCCTTTTCAGAGCTGCTCATCCACCTTTGGTGTGTCTATCTACCTTTTGCCCAACTCTCGCTCGTGACTCCAAGAAGCTACATGTAGCATATACATTGGCCACACCCCAAAGGAGGGTCACCCAGAGGCCTCAAACCTATTGCTGAGTTGGGGAATGGCTATTGCGGAATACTTAGAGCTTGGCCAGACTTTGAAGATGCCAAGATCATCCACTGAATCCTGGGCCATGGCCAGTCATCTTGACTTTTGTCTTGCACTGGATTTGAATGGCTCTGGAAGAAAGAGTAAGACTGGTGGCTTTCTGCAACTATCTCACTAAGTCCAATTCATTCACATCACCCCATGATGCCATTGGTCCTTTTTGAAACAAAGAACTAGAGGCAGCTAGGTGGTTCAGTGCATAGAGCACCAGGTCTGGGGTCCGGAGGTCCTGGGTTCAAATTTGGCCTCAGATAGCTATATGACTCTGGGCAGGTCATTTAACTCCAACTGCCTAGCCGTTACCACTCTTCTGCCTTAGAACTGATACTTATTGATTCTAAGACAGGAAGTAAAGGTTTTAAAAAGAGAAAGATGAACAACAACTATGAAAGCCAACTTAAGGAACTCCATAGGAGGCACAGAGTCATAGTTTTGGAACAGAGACCCTGGGAAGTCCTACATGCAACTGGCAAAAGTATAGGTTCTCTGTACTATCTGAAACAGTTAAAACAAGGCAGCTCGTTTTGTCTTTTCCAGACTAATCATTTCCTTTCTAACTCAGCCTCAAAAACTCCCTAATGTATAGCCGGTTCATAAGGTCATATTCTTAGACAGAAGGACCTTCAAAGTCACCAAGTCCAATTCTCATTTTGAAGATGAGGTACCTGACACACAGAACGGTAAGCATCAGGTGTGGTTTCATGGCCAGAATTTGAACCTAGCTCCTCTGATTCCGAAGTCCATATGCTTTCTGCGGCTCCATTTTCCTATGGATGTCTAGTTCAATTGTTGAAGAAATGCCATTTTCTGGCTCTTTGAAACTCCAAAAAGAGGGTCCATTGCATGGCAAGAAGCACCATTACAATCTGAACTTGCAGCTTTTAAGGGAGATATAGAGAAGGAGGAGAAATAGATATCTTGATTTTTAGTGGAATGAATAAAGAATTTTAGGGACATGCCCTCTGTGGGAATGGGACCAATAGGTGGTGGTAGTTAGGGGCAACTAATAGGATCAAAGATAGCTTATCTGGGGGCAGAGGGTTTAGTTCATGTCATTCTAGGATCATTCAAGTATTTATACTAGTGACAAGAAAATCTGGACAGCCAGGGAGATGTCTTGGAGTGGACACTGGGACAATGGTCAAATCAGCTGCTCCCCTGCTAGAATCCTACCTGCTAAAATATCTTACCCACCAGGCTAGAAATTCCTCCTTTATTCACTCCCTTGAATTAAAGCATCCAAAAGTACTGTTAAAATGAAACGTATCTGCAAGGTGTGACACAAGAAATCATTAGCAGTCATTAATATCTCAACTCCAATTTGTTGTCAGATGAGCTGAGTAGAGAGTAGGGTGATGAAGGAATTGGGTTTGGGACCGATGAGGTTGGATATGGGGGTAGATCTCAGAAAGGTTAGAAGAAAAAGCCCTGGGAATAGAGGGCTTGGGGATAAGTACATTTTGATTGATGGGAAGGGATCCCCAAACAACAAGCAGTCAAACCACTAGTATTCATATGCCAGGCACCTTGGATAAATTCTGAGGATAAACAGCAAGAATAGTTCCTGCCCTCAGTGAGCTTATGTGAAAGCTCTAGGAGCATGGGGGTAGGGAGAAAGTACAGAGTACATCGTAAAACTAGCCAGAGCGGTAGGAGAGAACTTACAAAAATGAATGGAGTAAGTTAAAACAAACCTAGGATGTCACTATATCACCGTCAACACTTGTCTCTATCAACAACATAGTAGAATGAAATTGAACACTGGGCATGGAGTCAGGAAGATCTGAGTTCAAGTTTTGCCTTAGGTCTTTATTCGCTGGGTAACCTTGGGCAAATCATGACCTCTACTTGAGGTTCCTTGTCTGAAAAATGGAGATGATAATACACCAACCTTCTAGAGTTGTGAGGATCAAATAAGATAATGTCTGTAAAGCATTTGGCATGGTACCTGGCATAGAGAAGGAGGAAGTGCTTAATAGAGGCTTACTTCCTCTCTTCTGCTGTTACTGATTTCCAGCCAGAACCTGTATGAAGTATTTCCCTTTTAAGAGGTTCTGTTTTGTTGCAAATCAAAAGATAGACATCCTGACCCAGTTCCAAATATATGAAAATACTACGAGGGAGGAAAAAGTAGTAGGAAATTCTTTTTTTTTTTTTTTTTTTTTTTTTTTTTTTTTTTAAATATATTTTATTTGGTCATTTCCAAGCATTATTCGTTAAAGACATAGATCATTTTCTTTTCCTCCCCCCCCCAACCCCCCATAGCCGACGCGTAAGTCCACTGGGCATTAGATGTTTTCTTGATTTGAACCCATTGCTTTGTTGATAGTATTTGCATTAGAGTGTTCATTTAGAGTCTATCCTCTGTCATGTCCCCTCAATCTTTGTATTCAGGCAGTTGCTTTTTCTCGGTGTTTCCACTCCCATAGTTTATCCTTTGCTTATGAATGGTGTTTTTTTCTCCTGGGTCCCTGCAAGTTGTTCAGGGACATTACACCGCCACTAATGGAGAAGTCCATTACGTTCGATGATACCACAGTGTGTTTGTCTCTGTGTACAATGTTCTCCTGGTTCTGCTCCTCTCGCTCTGCATCACTTCCTGGAGGTTGTTCCAGTCTCCATGGAACTTCTCCACTTTATTATTCCTTTTAGCGCAATAGTACTCCATCACCAACATATACCACAGTTTGTTCAGCCATTCCCCAATTGATGGGCATCCCCTCATTTTCCAGTTTTGGGCCACCACAAAGAGCGCAGCTATGAATATTTTTGTACAAGTCTTTGTGTCCATTATCTCTTTGGGGTACAGACCCAGCAGTGCTATGGCTGGGTCAAAGGGTAGATATTCTTTTGTCGCCCTTTGGGCATAGTTCCAAATTGCCCTCCAGAATGGTTGGATCAGTTCACAGCTCCACCAGCAATGAATTAATGTCCCTACTTTGCCACATCCCCTCCAGCATTCATTACTTTCCTTTGCTGTAATGTTAGCCAATCTGCTAGGTGTGAGGTGATACCTCAGAGTTGTTTTGATTTGCATCTCTCTGATTATAAGAGATGTAGAACACTTCTTCATGTGCTTGTTAATAGTTTTGATTTCTTTATCTGAGAACTGCCTATCCATGTCCCTTGCCCATTTATCAATTGGAGAATGGCTTGATTTTGTGTACAATTGATTTAGCTCTTTATAAATATGAGTAATTAAACCTTTGTCAGAGGTTTCTATGAAGATTTTTTCCCAATTTGTTGTTTCCCTTCTGATTTTAGTTATATTGGTTTTGTTTGTACAAAAGCTTTTTAGTTTGATGTAGTCAAAATTATTTATTTTACATTTTGTGATTCTTTCTATATCTTGCTTGGTTTTAAAGCCTTTCCCCTCCCAAAGGTCTGACATGTATACTATTCTGTGTTTACCCAATTTACTTATGGTTTCCTTCTTTATGTTTAAGTCACTCACCCATTTTGAATTTATCTTGGTGTAGGGTGTGAGGTGTTGATCTATTCCTAGTCTCTCCCACACTGTCTTCCAATTTTCCCAGCAGTTTTTATGAAATAGTGGATTTTTGTCCCAAAAGCTGGGATCTTTGGGTTTATCGTATACTGTCTTGCTGAGGTCGCTTTCCCCCAGTCTATTCCACTGATCTTCCTTTCTATTTCTTAGCCAGTACCAAATTGTTTTGATGACTGCTGCTTTGTAATATAGTTTTAGGTCAGGGACTGCAAGGCCCCCATCATATGTGTTTTTTTTCATTATTTCCCTGGATATCCTTGATCTTTTGTTCTTCCAAATGAACTTTGTTATGGTTTTTTCTAAATCAGTGAAGAAGTATTTTGGTAGTTCAATGGGTATGGCACTAAATAGATAAATAAGTTTGGGTAGGATGGTCATTTTTATTATGTTGGCTCGTCCTATCCATGAGCAGTTAATGTTTTTCCATTTGTTCAAGTCTAGTTTTAGTTGTGTGGCGAGTGTTTTGTAGTTGTGTTCATATAGTTCCTGTGTTTGTCTTGGGAGGTAGATTCCTAGGTATTTTATTTTGTCTAAGGTGATTTTGAATGGGATTTCTCTTTCTAGTTCTTGCTGCTGAGCTGTGTTGGAGATATATAGAAAAGCTGATGATTTATGTGGGTTTATTTTGTATCCTGCAACTTTGCTAAAGTTGTTGATTATTTCAATTAGCTTTTTGGTTGAATCTCTAGGATTCTTTAAGTAGACCATCATGTCATCCGCAAAGAGTGATAACTTGGTCTCCTCCTTGCCTATTTTGATGCCTTCAATTCCTTTATCTTCTCTAATTGCTACTGCTAGTGTTTCTAGTACAATGTCAAATAGTAGAGGTGATAATGGGCATCCTTGTTTCACTCCTGATCTTATTGGGAATGCATCTAGTTTATCCCCATTGCAGATGATATTAGCTGTTGGTTTTAGATATATACTGTTTATTATTTTTAGGAATGACCCTTCTATTCCTATGCTTTCTAGTGTTTTTAATCGGAATGGGTGTTGTATTTTATCAAAGGCTTTTTCTGCATCTATTGAAATAATCATGTGATTCTTGCTAGTTTGCTTGTTGATGTGGTCAATTATGTGGATGGTTTTCCTAATGTTGAACCAGCCCTGCATCCCTGGTATGAATCCTGTAGTAGGAAATTCTTAAAAGATTCTCAGAGAAAGGAGGCAGAAAAAGATGCCACATGGAGACCTGAAGAGAGACATACTTACCAAAACGCTTCCAGTTTACTGACGAACAGTCAGAACCTTTTATGTTGGCTTCGAAATTCACTGCACTTTGGTAAGACAAATCCAAATCAAGTCCAAGGCATTTCCGCACATCTTGTATTTCAAGACCTAAAAAAGGGAATTCATTTGAAGATTTCTGAAGGATTTATACATTAAATTAAATGCAAATAAATATTCACTTTGTTACTTGAGGGGGTGAAATGGGGTTTATTTGTTTCTGAGGAGTCATTGCTGATGGTAAAGGCACAGTGGCTGTCTTTCTGCACCTTCTCTTATTAGTATTACTCAGTTGCTATCTAATAGAATTTTGTTGCTTGACAACTTAATGGTGAATATCACACCTTGTTTTGCCATTCCTAGGTAGAAAAGGTATTGGATTGGGATTGAAGAGACAATGATAGAAGCAAGATGTCCTGGACCATGGGCATGGGAACATAGGTACACAATATACTTTTGTCTATTTAGAGGGGGAACACTGGAGAGAGTCAGCATAGTATGTTTATAGCACTAGACCTAGGGACCAGAAGATTGTATTCAGATTCTGAATCAGACATTTACTAACTGGGTGATCTTCTGACTGAAAAGTGACAACTTCTTTGGGCTTCAGTTTCTTTATCTGCAAAATGAATCGTGTTGACTTTGATGACTTCTAAGATCCCTTCTAGCTCTAAATCCTCTGATCCTTTTTCATAAAATTTTGTGACAGGCTGGCACTAGGTGAAGAGCGGCATGCTGAAGAGTGTGTGGATCTGATCCACCTCCATGGGGGTGGGGCCCCAGGAGATTGGAATCTTGAGGAGCAGAAGGTTCCTTCTGAAGAGCAGTTGGTCTCTCAGTCTGGAGAAGCTGAAGAGGGAGGTTTGAATAAGACTTTCTCCTGAGGGTTACCCCCTTTTTCCTGCTTGTGACTGGAAATCCTTCCCCCAACACTCCCCAATTGAAGAGACTCAGTGAAGAGAAATCTGAGAAAAGGCATTTTGAATCTCTGTCAGACTTTACCTCAGCTCCTGTTGCCTGGGGTCTGAACTGTGGCCAAGGGACCAAACCCAGGGTCAGTCAATCTGAGTTTCTCAGGGGGCTTAGGCTGCCAAGGCATGAGTTCTCCCCAAACTCGAGGAGGGAGGAAAAGGGTTTTAGCTATAGAAAGTGACTCCTTTTCCCCACTATCCTCTCCCATTCTTTCTCTGCCAGTAGTTATTCCTTTGTATTACCCTGATTGAGTTAATTGACATTAAAGTAGTTATCTTTTCCCTAAGCTTTGAATCAAGTGTGAATGAACAGATCAAAGGGAGAAACATCTTCCTAAGAAGAAACCCTTTGGTCTCTAGTAGCAGAGGGGGGATGAGGGACAAGAGAAATTTGGGAAAACAGCCATAGATAAGGAGGGAAGGCAGAAGGGGGAAAATCTTCAAACCCTCTCTCCTCTCTCTGAACCAACCCTAAACATCATTTGTCTTCTAGATCCTGTTCCCTTTACCATCCCCAAACCTTTTCTCCATTACAATTTCTTAGGAAAAATCACATGAATCATAACTTCATAAGAAATGTTATGACCCGATTATATCTAGGCCATTTAGATCTCATTTTACACATGAGAAATCTGAGCCCTAGAGAGAGGAAATGGCATCTCCATTGGCATATCCAGCCTATGTTTATTTTTAAATTGCATGTTCTTTGGGCATCTCCTACTCAATGTATATATGTATATATATAAAGACAGAATTCATTATCTTTCTTCCCAAGTCCACCCTTCTAAACTTTCTTATTTCTGCTGAGGATACCACTATCTTTCCAGTCATCCAGGTTCAGCCTTTTGGTGTCATCTTGGACTCCTCATTCTCCCTCTCCCTAGATAGCTCTCAGTTGCCACATCTTTCTGGTTCTGCCTCCATAACACTCCTTGCATCTGTCTTCTCTCTGCTCACACAGCTATCACTTTCAGATTCTTATCATTACTCATCTGGATTATTACAATAGTCTCCTAATTGCTTTCTTCCTCAAATTATCTCTTCCTACTACAATCTGTCCTTTCTTTACAAGACTGTTAAAAGTGTTTTTTCAAAAGTGCATTTCTGACTATGCCACCCAACGCCCAGCCCAAACCAAACTAAATAAACTCCAGTGCCATCCTATTCCTTTTTGCATCAAATATAAATTTATCTCTGTCTTTTAAAGCTTGCCACAGTCTGTCTTTCCTGCGCAATTATAGGTTATTCTCCTTTCTGGATTCTGCATTTATTTGCTCATCAATGTGCCCATTGCATCCTCCCTATAGAACATAAGCCACGAGAGGGCAGAAACTTGTTTGGTTTTGAGTTTGTATCTTTGGCATTCCACCTTATATAGAGAAAGCACTTCAAAACATTTGTTGATTTGAACCAAATTGAACAAAATTCATTGTCCTATATGTTATTCATTCAATTAGTAAGCTTTTATATATTAAATCAGGCCTTAGTTGGCTCAGTGGACAAAGTGCAGAGCCTGAAATCAGTCCTCCTGAGTTCAAATCTAGCCTCAGACACTTACTAGCTGTGTCACCCTAGGCAAGTCATTTAACCCTGTTTGCCTCAATTTCCCCATCTGCAAAATCAGCTGAAGAAGGAAGTGGCAAACCACTCCATTATCCATTCCAAGAAAAACCTGAATGGCACCCCAAAGGGTCCAACTGGACTGAAATGACTGAATAACAAAATGGATACTAAGGAAAAGAAGGCAAAGAAAGGCAAAAGACAGACAGTCCTTTCTCTCTCACAAACTCACAAACCAAGGTGGGAGACAACAAGAAAACAAATATATGCAACAAGCTATTTATAGGTTAAATGGAAAATAATTAATAGAAGAAAGGAATTAGAATTAGTTATGATTGTAAGAGGAGGCAGCTGGGTGGCTCAGTAGATTGAGAGACTGGGATGTTCAAATCCGGCCATAGACACTTCCCAGCTGTGTGACCCTGGGCTAAGTCACTTCCCCCCCCCCCCCCCCCCCCCCCCCCCCCCCCCGCCTAACCCTTACCACTCTTCTGCCCCAGAACCAATACATAGTATTGGTTTTAAGACAGAAGGCAAGGTTGTTGTTTTTTTTAAAGAATGATTGTGAGAAAAGGGGCACCTGGGTGGCTCAGTACATAGAGAGCCAGGTGTGGAGATGAGAGGGCTAAGGTTCACATCTGACCTCAGATGCTTTCTGGTTGTGTTACCCTGGGCAAGTCACTTAACTCCAATTGCCCAGCCCTTACCATGGAACTGATACTTACTAGTGATTCTAAGACAGAAGGTATCGATTTGAACAACAACAACAACAAAGTGATTGAGAAAAGCTTCCTGTAGAAGATGGGATTTTAGCTGGGTGGGCTTTGAAAGAAACCAGGAGGATGTAATCAAGCCAGCCTGTGGCTTAATAAAATAGAACTTAAGTAAACTATGGATTTTATAAAATTCCTTTCATCTTCCTAATTGTATTCCTCTGGAAACAGTATAGTTATTGGCTAGATGTTTAAAAAGTCTCAGTTGCATATGCTTTGAAAGATTTTCTCACTGATCTATTGGGAGATCCATGACCAAACTGAAGAGTCTTCAGGAGATAGTTTATCCTTCATTTGATGGATGGACAAAATTGCAGAGCAGACAGATGTATTTCTCTTCTTTCAGAAAAATCAAAGTAGTCAAATTTCTCTCCTAGATACTTTGCTATGTACATTTGGTAGGGTTGGAGATGGGGGGTGGGAGGAAGAGTCAGTGAAAGTAGCTATGGCCACCTGGCCTAAACATTCAGGATATCACCAACATCAGGCCTACCTTTCCTCTGCATTTCTTCTTTGTCCAACACATATATCAATTCATATTTTCCTCCTATATTCCCAGAGCTACTGTAGTGAGTGCCATAGGTTTCCAAGAAGCCAAAATATTCTCCCTTTTCGTAGCTGGTGGGCAGAGCTTTTAAGTCATCCAGGAAAGTACTTTTCAACATAAATTCTCTATTTCGCATATGGAATCTTCCAAGTTGAATTTCTCCTTTCACTTGAAGAAACATTTTTGTCTGCATAATAAAGTGGAGAAAGGCGATATGTAAAGTTAATTCCCATAATTTTCAAGATTAAGTAATTAAAATATATATTTTTTAAAACTCTTACCTTCCATCTTGGAAGAGCAGTAAGGGCTAGGCAATAGGATTAAGTGACAGGGTCACCCAGCTAGAAAGTGTCTTGAGGTCTGATTTCAACCCAATTTAACCCATCTCTAGGGTTAACTCTCAATCTACTGAGCCACCTAGCTGCTTCTAGTAATTAAAGTCTAAGCACATTTCCCTGAACATTCCTTTCATAGAATTTGAGAGTTAGAAGGAACCTTATTGACAATTTGATACAGTTGAGAAAACCAAGGCTCAGAGAGACTAAACATTAACTACTTTTCAATAAGTTCTTAAGTAATTCAGAGGCTGTTAAGCCAATATTTAAGCTGACAAAGTCTTTTCCTCACTCCCTCTCTCCCTCCTTTCCTTCCTTTCTTCCTTCCTTCCTTCCTTCCCCTTCCTCCCTCCCTACCTGTTTTCCTCCCTTCCTCCCTTTCTCCCTCCCTCCTTTCCTTCCTTTCCTTCCTTCCTTCCTTCCTTCCTTTCCTTCCTTCCTTCCTTCCTTCCTTCCTTCCTTCCTTCCTTCCTTCCTTCCTTCCTTCCTTCCTTCCTTCCTTCCTTCCTTCCTCCCTTCCTCCCTTCCTCCCTTCCTTCCTCCCTTCCTCCCTTCCTCCCTTCCTTCCTCCCTTCCTTCCTTCTTCCCTTCCTTCCTCCCTCCCTCCCTCCCTCCCTTCCTTTCTCTCTTAGAACTGATTTTAAGTAGCAGTTTCAAGGCAGAAGAACAATAAGAGATAGGCAGTTGGGGTAAGTGAACAAGTGTTCAGGGTCACACAGATAATCTGAGGTCACATTTGAACCCTGCACCTATCTCTAGACTTGACTCTATACACTGTCACTCAGATGCCCCAACAAAGTCCTTTCCTTAGAGCAGCCCCATGAAGTGGTAAGTGGTGAGAGAATTCTTAAAGCTTTCTTTCAGATGAGCCAAATGAGACTTGGAGAAGCTCTGAAGCTGTCAAAGACCACACAAGGAGAAGGTCTCTCAATAAATACTGAACTAAGATCTGTATCATTGGTGAGTATCAAGTCAGTATTACAGAGAGGACCTTCCAAGGAGACATCACAATGAATAGGGCCCAAGAATCCTTTGGCCCAGAATTGATGTTCTGAATCTGATCAAAGATTAGTGACTTGGGTAGAATCAACAGAGGATCCTGGGGCTTCCATTCTAAGCTTGGTTCTCTTTCCATTGTCATGCTACCTACTTGAGGGACTTATTCAAGCCTGTTAGACAGCTAGTTAACTAACAGTAAAGACAGGACTAGAACTAAGGATTCGGGCATCATTTCAGTGTTTATTTCATTAGACCAAATCAAATTTAACTTTGATGAGGAGGGAGAGGAAGGAGCATGAGAGCTATTGGGTACTTTCCTGGGTTTTTATACATTGTTCTTCATGGATTCCAAATTAGTTTTGTTGCTATTATTTACTCAGGATGTTCCATCTTTTGTCAAGACCATCTCCTATGCTCTGAGGGTCCTCTCCTCTCATTTCTACAATTCAGAGCTTTGACTTTATTCAAAACTCACTTTAAGCACCATCTCCAACCTGAAGCCTTTCCTGATACACTCAGTTATTTGTGCCACTCCTGAAATTACCTTGTATCTATGTGACATATATTTTGTATATACTTAAATATGTACACACTTTCTTTTCTGATTGACTCTGAGGTCAGGTCTTTGAAGACAGGGACCATTTCCCTTCATCTTGGCATCTCTAATACTTGCCACAGGACCTGGCACATAGTAGAATCTTAATAAATGTTTGTTGTTTGATGGATTATTTACTAAAAGCAATGAAAAACCTGCCCAAGTTCAGGCTGTTAGCTATGAACACCGAGTTTTAATTTTAGGGAGAAAGGAAGAAGGAGAAAGGAAGGCAAGATAGAAGGAGGTAATAAGGGAGAGGAGGGGAAGACAGGAAGGAGAGGAGAGGAAAGAGGAAGAAGAAGAGAGGAAGAAGGAAGATGAGGGAGGAGAGAAGAAAGGAAAAGGGATAAGGAGGGAGGGGGAGGAAGAAGTAGCACTATTTATTATATGGGTGGGAAAGCACAACTGACAAACATCTCCACAGTGAAGGATTTCCAGGGACCTTGACTTAATTGCTTTACTGTTGGCATTAAGACAACTATATGGCAGTGGTGGTGAATCTTTTAGAGACCAACTTCCCACACTGCAACCCTCCTGCATATGAATGCCACCTTCCCCTTCTGCCTTGATGTGAGAAATGTCCACAGGTGTGTGAAGAAGGGGAAAGGAGCAGCCCACTCTGGCACATGTGCCATAGTTTTGCTAACATAGCTATATAGTGATTGGGGAAGTCTTAGACTAAGAGAGGCTCTTGGATAAAGAACATAAGATATTTATTTCAAAGTGGTTAGATCCACATTTATGTTAAAAACTCATCACATACATGATAAAATAAGTATATGTACACATACACATAAGATTCTTTTAAGGTACATTTTGGACTAGATGGCTGAGGTCTTTACCTACTCTAAAACTTCTGTGAAATGGGAAATATGATATATGATAATTTAAGATATTTTTCATATGGTATATATGATATGATTTATTTATGGTACTCAAATAATGAGACTGATTTGTTTATGGAATGAACTTCATTTTTGTATGGTCATACTTTATATAAAATGAATATTCTTTCTCTTTTCCAATGGATTATAGTGAAACATCAGTAATTGTACATCTTAAAGTGTTTATATATATATAAATAGTAATTGTGTATTCCAATGTGTGGAAAGGAAAATTATGTCAAGCCCTGGACTTTCTGCCACTGAGTTGGAACCAACAGCAGTTGGAATGTTAGAAGATATTGACAAGACTGACAGTGGGTGGGGGAAGGGGCAACTGGGAGTGGCAGTTGGTCTTGTGACTAGTTTTTCCTTGCTGGCCCTGGAAGTTGAAGGAGCTCTCTCCCGGTCTCTGGATAGAAGTGCCTCTATTTTCCTGATTTTCCCAACTATGTGCTCTCCCTGGATTCCTATTATTGTGTCCTCAACAAAAGGGCTTAAGGGAAGCAGTTTGAACTGTAAGGCCGGTCTTTAGGGGCATCAGCTTGAAGAGACAGGCCCAACCAGCTCTTAAGGTCAGAACTTTTCTTCCTCTCACTGTCTACTGCTAAGACTTTTGAAATTAAGAAAGCTAGCACAGATATAGCATAGACAGGAATAAGAGAAATCCTCTACCAGCCTGTGAGGCCTGGCCTCAGCTCAAAAACAGAGATTCAAACCTCATCTAGGGACATCCCTATTCCCTCTTTCCTGATACCTCCCCACTCCAAACTTGTTATTACATGTTATCTTTATTTGAATATCACAGTCAGATAAGAGGACTAACATTTCAGGGGACATAGATAGAGCTGAACCTCAGGACAGTCATTCAACTATAAACTGTCCTTATTGAACCCCTGCTGGGTGACCTTGTTCTGGGGGGGGGGAGGCTTATCCCTCAGGAGAGTCTTTATTTGCTCTAGGGTATCCGCAACATCATTCTATAGAGACATCCCCTCAGACTATCATAAGTGGCTCATTTCTCGGGAACCCCATTTTTTCAGAATAACCTCTCGGCAGGGGGCATCTCTCCTTTAACCTCACCGACAGCCATATTCCCTCTCTCCTTTCAACTCCTCCATTCCCTATTACAAAACCTTCAGTATCCCCTGTAATCAATCCAACCCATTTTTCTATAAATATTACAGATATCAGTATTAGAATAGTTTGTGAGCAAAGTCTCTTGTCAATATACCTTAACCCTGAAAGTAGATTATTCAAGGCTATCAAACCTATATGAATGGTAAAATCAGGGTTTTATAGCCCTTTTAGTGATCCACAGACATCAATTCTGAGGAAAGGAGGGTGTTTCCTCATTCACACAAAGGGAATAGAATCTCTCTTAGGAGCATTCTAGCTGCAATATTTTCTTTGTTTTCATCAACTTAATGTTTCTTGAGTGTCCTGGATTTTATCAGTTTCAGATGCCGAAAATCACTGGAATAGTTCTAGTTGACTCAATGGATAGAATTTTGGACTTAAAGAGTCAAGAAGTTCTAAGTTCAAATGTAGCCTCAGACACTTATTAGTTATGTGATCCTCAATAGGGGCAGCTAGTGGGTAGAGTGCTAGGTCTGGGGTCAGGAAAACCCAAATTTAAATTCAGTCTCAGACAGTTATTAGCTTTGTTACCCTGAGAAAGTCACTAATATTATAGTTTTTCCATATTGCATATTTCCTTCATCCTACCTTGTCTGAAGCATAGTACTTGATAAGGTGAAGACTTTCGTTTTTTGAATATCTAAATCTGAATGTAAGACCAGCATCTTGTTGGTTTCTCTTTGGGTCAGGTTTTCTTTTAGGTGTTCCACCCTCAGGTGCTTCTCCAGGTGTTCCATCCTTAGGTGCTTCTTTAAGTATTCTATCTTCAGGTGCTTCTCCAGGTGTTCCATCCTTAGGTGCTTCTTTAAGTATTCTATCTTCAGGTGCTTCTTCTTTAGCTATTGTGCTTTCTGGAGCTCTGGCTTCAGCTTCCCCAAATTCTGGAACATTAGAATCAAATGATGCCGCAGCGTTGAGCGAAGACAAAGGGCCTTCAGTAGATGTGAGTTTTAGAGATATGTCAAAGCCAAAATTTTTTTGCCTTTCTCTGAATGTGTCTGTTATTTGAAGTACATGTTCTTCATAGTTCTCTGTCCTCAATCTTTTTTCTGCTTTAGTCTAAAAGAAAGAACAATGATCAGTTATTTAAAAAATCAAAAGAAAAACTAATATTCTTTGTTAATTTAACATCTATTAGGTAGTGTGGGAGAGGCATGAAGAGAGAAAGGTTTTGAAGGACAAGCCAAGATGCAAGAGACTAAGCTGGGGACCATCTTGTCAATCAAGATGAAGATTCTAAAATGGAATGTTCCCAGGAGGAGTGGCAGTTGAGCTGACGAAGGAGGAGGGGACTGGGAGTCTCACTCTCTCTCTCTGGCAGTTGAGGCTGGCTGAAGACCCTGATTGTGATGGCTTGTTTTTTTGGGCTTTCTGATCAAGGGGAGACCCCTGCGCTCTCTGACATTTTGACTGAGCAAGAGTTGGGGTTTTTCTGGCCACAGAGAGAGGAGAAGAAGGAGAAACTTGGCTTTTGAGTTGGTTGTCTCTCTCTGAGAGTTTAAGCTGGCCAGGAGAAACTGAGAGACCTTGATGGTGTTGTAAAAGAAAGAAGATATTAGCTGTTGTCCTCCATTTATCTAATTGTTCCTCTTCATACCTTTGTTACTGGACTATTTCCATAACCCTATCAAATTCCCCTTATAGATTAGGGAAACCCTCATCCGACTTTCCTCAGTTTCCCATCCTGTTATCCCAATAAACCCCTACTTGAAAAAGGAAAAGAAAAGAAGATCTTTATAGTTCGTTTAGGGGGGGAGGGAAGAAGCCAAAGGCTTCAAGAATTGGGAGGTGAAGGAGCAGAGGGTTGGAAAAGGGAGGGAGTGAAAGGGAGGAGGAGGTTAGAAAGATATACTGATCCATCAGCCATCAGTAGGGATCAGTAGGCAAACACCAGAGCATTCCCCAGAGCCGTTCCCCTGTGTAGCAGTTTCCTTGTGTGGTAGCCTCAGGTTCCCCTGTAGCAGCTGCTCTAGTCATTGCAACAAGTAATAGTGTTTCACAGATTTACTCTTCTATTTCAAGTAAAAATAGTTTACCTCTATTTCAATCAGTAGTAGTTTCACTCAGTGTCCTACAGATTTATACCTTCTATTTCAGTAGAAAGTTTGATAAACATTAAAATGGGATTTCTTTCTATAGATCTTTTAAAAAGAAGACAGGTTATTGTTATCTTTCTGACATAGATTCATTTCTTTTTCTCTGAACCAGGTGGATTTATTTAAATTTTTTCATCTTGTTCATTTTGAAAGTAAATAATCTTATAAAACCCAAACTCCAAAACATATATCCAAATAAGCAAGTGATAAATCATATGCTTTCATCTGTATCCCTACTCCCAACAGTTCTTTCTCTGGAGGTGGATGGCCTTCTTGTCATAAGTCCCTCAGAACTGTCCTGGATCATTATATTGTTGAGAATAGCTGAGTGTATCACCTTTGATCATCTATAGCATTGCTGTTATTGTGTGCAATTTTTTCCTGGTTCTACTTATTTTACTCTGCATTAGTTCATGTAGGTAAGACATAGCTTTGTAAGACAGTTAAGGCTGAATGCTGATGGAAAATGGACTACATGACTCTTCTAAGTCCATTGAAGATCTTAGATTTAAAATTTTCTTATCAGGTATTATATAATTAAAACAATTTTTTTTTTTATCCTGTGAATCAGCATGGAACAAGTACAGAAGGTACACTAAGCTATCCAGGTTGTTTTTTCCCCCCTTCTCTCCATGCTTCATCTTTTTTTCCCCCCTCTTTTATCCATTTCCATTCCAAGGTGACATAAGATAAGAAAAATGGTTAAGGATCTTGTCATTAGCTTATGCTAATAGAAATCTTTATGGTACAAGAGGGCACCAGGAGGATTATAACACTTGGATCTGTATGGGATCCATAACTAATTTGACATTCCATTTCCCACTTCCATGCTTTCATTCAAATGGTTTCTCAGGTCTCTCCTGAACTCTTTTCCTTCGACCTCCACTGTTATTAGAATTTTCTAAAATTACATTTATACTTTGTGTAAATTTTGTTTTTACTTGTGGCCTATAAGCTTCTTGAAGGCAAGGATAGTTTATATGTTATCTTTGTATCTCCAACACCAAGCATAGTGCTTTCATTTAGTAGGTGTTCAGTGAATGGGGGAATTGATCAAATTGAATTAATACATGGTCACAGCATATGATTGAGGGTGGATGGATTAGATTAAATTGGTTCTGAATAGTGGAAAGGCAAGTGAAGGTCCATGCCTTAATCATAGCATGTAACACAGTCTTAAAAGTAGGATGGTGCATCCACTGCTAGTAGAAACTGTGTGTGTTTTTTTTTTTAACTTTAGTGAGTCATTTGACAAATACATAGTAATTAGTATAAATTATATTAGACTATTTATCACCATGGTGAAGGTGGAGAAGGGAAGGAAAGAAAATCTGAATTCCAAAATGTCAGAAAAAGCAATTCTCAAAAATGGTTTTCACATGTAGCTGAAAAAAATAAATAAAAAGAAAAAAAAGGTACATAATGATTGATATTTGTATAATACTCTTCTAATGCATCCTGAGAGGGAAAAGGTATAACAGAATGTCCCTTCTTCCAAGGAGATTTAATGCTAGCTGGAGAGGCAAGAACAATTTGAAAAAGTTAAAAAAATAATAACATAGCACATATCTAGAACATGGTCTATAGTGATAAATTTTTAAGAAGTCTCTAAATGGCCAACATAAACATTACAAAATCTATGAACTAAAAAAACCATAAGACCCTTCAGCCTACTTAATTTTGCTAAGCATGTAGTTCTAATAATTTAATCAATGTTCAATTATTTAATTTCAAAGTCCAAAACAAATTGGAATGAAGAGGGCAGCTATAAACAGATGCCGAGGAAAAGGCAAGAGGTGATAGCCAAGAATCATAAAAATAACAAAAATAGATGCAAGAACTAAAACCTGCAGCAATTTCCAGCTATCTAGTAGAGGAAGAAAGAGCTCTTAAGCTACTTTAAGGACAATACCATATTACCACAATGTAATAATTGATGTCTATTATGATGCTAAGGAAAAGATGAAATTGTGTTCAGTTTCTTTTATAAGAAAGCAGGAAATGCATAATTTTAGAATAATTTCCATGCAAATGTTTAAAAATTGAAAAAGGACCCTTTTGTTCTTGAAAATCTGGAAATTCCTCCTACCTGTACTGACTTACCTCTTGAAGGTTCCAGAGAATCTATATTTTTCTATTCTTACATCAGCTTTAGAGAAGTCACAGTTAGTCAAAATTGAAAGAGAACTTAGAGGTCATCTAGTAATGATTACATGCTAAGGTAAGTGTTATGAATCAGAGAATCATAGATACACATCTAGGATGGACCTCAAAGGCCCCCATTTTACAGATGGGAACACTGAGGCCAAGTGTAGTTATGTGACTTGCCTTTGGTCATACAAGTAGTAAGGGTCAGAGGCAGAATATGAACAACCTGGATACTTAGGTTTTTCTTTCCACTATAGCATATTTTCTGACACCATAGAAGTTAAAGCAAAGAAGAAGACATCTCAGGTTGGGATGATTGGTACTGACTGAATCATTGTCAGAAATAGCATTGATATTATATTCTTTAAATGATTTTTATAGAAAAGAAGTTGCATTTATTCATTTGGAGATATGGAGGGAGGTAGAAATTATATGAAAGTCTAAACTGAAGGAAATTAAGCTGCCTGCTTAATATTGCTGCTTTTGCTGCTGTATTTAATAATGTGTCATCATTGGCTTTACTCAACATAGGTAATCAAGTGGAGTCTTAAGAAATAGATTCTTGGAATTTTAAACCCTTGTTGATTTGATTCAATTCAATAAACATATTAAGTGGCATTTTTTTTTTTGGCAGAAGAGGGTGTGAGGTTCAAGGCATTAAATTTAGCCCCAAAGTTATAAAGACAGAGCAAAAGAAGGTGTGTTTGCCTTTAAGGAATTTAATCTAGGTTGTGGGCATAAACCCCAGAAGGAATCCCGGAAAACATTAAGCATTCTTCATTCTTATCTGAATCATTGTTCTAGAGAAGTATAAGCAATGTGTGTCTTATTTCATAACATGAGGAACATAGAGATAGGTAATATATGGCAATATACGTGTGTAACCTTTATCATTGTCCTTGCCTTCTTGGGGAGGGAGGGAGAGATTATAGAATACAAAATTTCAGAAACTGGATATTAAAATTATATCAACATATAATTTTGAAAAACTGAAAAGGTATAGTTTAAAGAAGAGAATTTATGCAGACCTCTAAAAAAGATACGAAGGTCTCAATGACAGTTTAGTTTAGTTTGACAGAATGTGGGGATCGTATATTAGGCATTCCTGTGAAATAAATGAAAAATTGAAGTACATTCACAAGATGAGTTAGAGAAAAAGAGTCAATTGACATAAAAGGGCAAGGTGATGTGGATATAAGCTTTCACAATTGTAACTAGGCAACAAGAACCAGAGTAATTATCATTTAAATCATTACCATCATATCAACGGCTTTTCCTAATTTCTGCTAATTTCTAATTAGTCATTTTTTTCATCATTCAGGATAGTTGTCAGTGAATTTCTTGTATTTGTTGAAGATGGTTAGCTCCTCAGAAAATGATTGTTTTGGATAATGGATGATTTGAAGACTTCTTGAGATTTAAGTGCATGGTACCTATTCTTTGAATGCCCAATAGTTCTTATATTCAACTAATTATTTCTCTTGTCTGCACAACTTCATCTGCTATTTCTCATGAAACTTATCTAACCAATGTCTTTTCTGATGTCTTTCCAACTAGATTCTGAGATGTTACAAAATGACGCAGTAGGATCTTTGGGAAGACTTACGTCATAGTTCAGAGTTGCCACATTCCAAGGCTTGCGGTAATAGGTTCCGGTATTTCCATCTCGAACTCGCTCACAGAGACCATGGAAATACTCATTGTCAAAGGGAGTGTCCAAAGGATCCATCCCCAAAATGTTCATCCTGTGAACAGAAGAGACACAACAAACTTCCTAGAGTAGCCTTTACTTCAATTTCAGTCATATCTGAATCTTTGTGACCCCATTTTAGGTTTTCTTGGCAAAGATACTAGGGTGGTTCGCCATTTTACTTCTCTGATTCATTTTACTGATGAGGAACAAAGGCAAATAGGGTTGTGATTGTCCAGGATCACACAGCTACTAAGTGCCTGAGGCCAGTTTTAACTTGAGAAGATGTCTTTCTGGTTCCAAACCCAGTGCTCTATCCACTGTGCCATCTAGCTATCCTACTCTAACGATAAAGAACCTTTTAGAAGTCCATCATCACTATCACCACCCAATGACTTGTTCTGGAAGCAAACAATTCAGAGGTTTCTTTTCCTCATTCTACTTTCTTTAGTAATAAAGTTGGCTCAAAGAAGCCTTTAAACTCTTTGAGGATAAAAGAATGCCTTTGGTGAGCAACAGCAAAAACATATTAAGGGAAAGCATTGAGAGAATCAGGTTCTGATTCAAACTCCTCTGTTCTAACTCTAATCTACCTCTTCTCAAAAGCAGTTTAAGTTATAATGCTGGAATGCCAGCTCTGTAAATTATTTGCAAACAGTGCATCCCAGGGGCACAATCTAATACGTGTGTGTGTTAGGTTTCATCTATGAATCAACTCTGGTGTTTCTTCCCTCCCTCTCTGCACTTTCTTTCAACATGTGCCTTCTCCAGCTGTCTCACTGTATGTCAAGGACCTCGTTTTTGTTTCCAGGACTGTGTTAGACATAGTGTACTTTGCAGCATTCCAACAGGAACACAGAAATTCCAGCTTGCTGGCAAAAAATTTCCACTGCTTCCCCTTTCTTTGGCCCCAATTTTGAACAAAACACTTTTTTGGGGAGAGTTTTCTTGTAAAGAATAGGAACTTGTTAATGCAGAAAAGTTTATGCTGATTCATAAGATTAAAGACTTTATGCTAGGTATAAACTGGCTATATATTTGGCGTTGGGAACAAAACTATTTCTTTGTAAGAAGGGTAGAGTATTAAGTGAAAAGAATACAGTGATTACCATAGTCTTTGGATCATTCATAGTAGTAACTGGGGCTGGTTGGTTCACTGGGTTAGGATGGACATCTAGGAAGATTCAGTCCCTTCCCCTATGCCTGTCTGCTCCAATGAGTTTAACTCTCATCTCTAGGCAAATGACTCATGGACACATACATATGTGTGTGTGTGTGTGTATAGACTACATACGTACACACACTTAGCTATTCAGCTGTAGCCTTTCCCCTGAGCTTCAGTCCCACATGACCAATAGCTTATTGGATATTTCCAGTTAGATGTCCTGAAGACACCATGAGCTTGGCATGTGCAAAACTGAACTCATCTTTCCTCCTGAACCTTCTTTTCTTTCAAATCTCACTATTTCTGTAAGAGATAACACCATTCTAGACTTGCAGTTTAGAATTTCAGCATTATCCCTGACTCCCCACTTTTCTTCACTCTACACATTTGATTAGCTTCCAAATCTAACTACTTTGGGTCTCTATGACTTCTCTTGAATCCTTTATCTTGTCTCCATTCCTATAGCTGTCACCCTAGTTCGGGCTCTCTTGCAATAGCCTCCACATTGGTCTCACTGCTTCATACTTATCACTTGAGTTCATCCTGCCCAGAGCTACCAAAGAACTTTTTCTTAATCACAGATCTGACCCCAAACCAATCAACTCCAATGGCTTCCTATTGTCTCTAGGGGAACTCCCCCCCCCCCCAGTTTAATTTAATGTTCCTCATAACTTGTTCCTACTCTATCTTTATAACCTTAATGGATATTACTCTTCCTCCTGCACTCTGTGATCTATCCAAACTGACCTTCTTCTGTTCTTCACACTCAGTACTCTCCATCTGCCTTTTTTTTTTTTGCCTTTCAACAGATGGAATGTGTTTTCTCCTCACTTCCACTTCACAGACTTCCTCTTTTTCATTAAGATGCAGCTGAAGCACTATCTTCTACAGGAAGCTGTTCCTGATTCTTCCCCAGTATTAATAATTCTCCTCTGTCCCCAACTACCTTGTACCTACCACTCTTCATATATTTATTTTTTCTTTTAAAAAACAATTGTTGTTATACCAAAATTCTCAGGTATCTGTCTCCTTCCTTCCCTTCTTTCTCTGCACTAGAGAAGGCATCACTTAACCAAAATAAAAATTGTATTTATAAACTGTTTTTTTGGGTTTCTATTGATCAATTCTTTCTCTGGAAATGAACCTACACAAGTCATTCTTCAAAAAACATTTATTATGCTGTATTTAATATTCTCTTGATTTTGTTTCATTCTGCATAATTTCATGTGGGTCTTTCCATGTTTTTTTTTTTTAATTACTCACCATTTCTTAAGGTGCAATAGTATTCCATCACAAATATGTGTGACAACTTACTCAGCCATTCCCGCATTGATGAGGGGCATCCCCTCTATTTCCAGTTCTTTGCCACCACAAAGAAAGATACTATAAATATTTTATAACATAGAGGTTCTTTTCCTTTTTCCCTGATCATCTTGGGAAACAGAGCCAATGGTGGTATTTCTGGGTTTAAAGATATGCACAGTTTTATAACTCTTTGAGCATAATTCTTGATTGTTTTATTTTCTCTTATTTATTTTGTGCAAACTTAAATATGTCCTTATGGTCTCCCCATTAGAATATAAGTTCCACATGAGGAGAGATTGTTTCATTCATTACATGCATATTTCAGCCTTTATATTTATAAATGGTTAGCAAAAGGCCTGGCACACAGAAAACACTTAATAAACTCTTGCTGACTGGTCTATTAGATTGGCATAAAACAAATCTGGAGTTGTCCAGCTGCAGGCTGCCCCCTGATTCAGCTGTATTACAAGTCATGTCCCTAATCATAAGGACAACTTGGCAAAGGAAGGTGGTTAAATTAGGACAAGCCCACCACCAATGCTTGAAAAACCTAAAAAAGCATGTCCTACTGACAGCCAGTTAGTAATATTATATTCATCTGGACAGCACGTTTCAGGAAAGCTCTGAATCGGCAGAAAGAAGTTGAGATTTCCTTTTCTCTCTAACCAACCAGTGGTATCTATTACATTTTAAGGGAGGCTCAGTTATGGAGATAGAATCTGCACAACATACCAAAGACTGACTGAGAAATAGAAATACATTGCCCTAAAGAAGCCCTGTTAGTAAAAATGATAGCTTTTATAGAGCACTTTAAAGATTGCAAAGTATTTTATGGATATTATCCCATTTGATTCTTACAATAACCATGAGAGGTAGGTGCTCTTATTATCCCCATTTTATATGATGAGGAAACTGAGGCTGAAAGAAGTTAATTGATGGTCACAAAGCTTGTATCTGAGTCCAGATCTGAACATAAGGCTTCCTGGTCTACTCTAGCCACAGAACCACACAGCTGTCTTAGAGTACAAGTGAATAAGAGGTTTTAGTGTTAAACGAGGGAAAGAAAAGTGCATACAGCAGGAATTTTGATCTAGGAGGGACCTCAGAGGTCATTAAGTCTAACCCACTTTTTTTTTTTTTAATAGATGAGGAAACTGACTTTTTACCCAGAGATTAAATGACTTGCCCTGTTTCATACCAGTCAAAAGAACTGGGATTCACACTAAAGTCTTCTGACTCCACTTTCAGTGTTTTTTACCACTGTCTCATGGTGCATTGTTATACTTGGTAGGTCTTAGTATCAGTTATCTCATCTGTAAAATAGGGACAAGCATATTTCACAGTTGTAATGAGAAGTGATTTATAAAGGATGAAGTAATATATCTCAAATATAATATATGTAATGTGCTTTGCTAAACCTATATATATCTATATATATCAGTTATTATTATTGAAACTAGAACTCCCTGAAGAATTCTAGGGAACTCCTTGAATGAGCATACTTCCTTGAACAAAACAGATTAGCATTTCCTCTGCAATTTAAGAGAGTCTTGGAAAGTGACCCAGAACACTGATGAAGTGATTTACCCAGCGTCATACAGCCAGAATGTCAAAAGCAGGACTGGAACCTAGATCCTCCTGGTTCTAAAGTTGGCTCTCTTATCAATAATGCCACACTCTCTCATATAATTGCCATTATCTAAATGGGGATTATTCTCTGTGGGCTGCAGAAGTCAGAGAAAGCAGCAGGATGAAATGGTACTTGGGCTCCAAAGGATGGACAGAGATTAAAGAGGTAGAAGGGAAAAAGGAAGGCATTCCAGGCAAAGGGATTGGAATGATGTGAGCAGATATATATTAAAGGAAAGGGATGTTGTGTGTTTGAGGGCACCATGATGAGCTGGCCAATGTGATTGGAGTCCTACAATATCTTGCTGTGAATATGATCAAAACTCATCAAAGGGAGCAGCTAAGGTGGCTCAGTGGATAGAGAGCCAGGCCTGGAGATGGGAGGTTTTAGGTTCAAATCGAGCCCCAGACATTATCCAATGCCACCTCTGATGAGGTTTTTTTAACCCTTATCTTCCATCTTAGAATCAATGTATTGGTTCCAAGGGAGAAGAATATTGAGAGTTAGGCATGCCTAACTTCTTCCTTGGAACCAATACATAGTATTGATTCTAGGATGGAAGATAAGGGTTAAAAAAAAACCTCATCAGAGGTGGCATTGGATCCTTCTGCTACAGAGCCAACCGGTCTAGTCTACAGTGAGATCATTTCATCTGCTAGGTAACATGAGAATTCCTCACGTGTGAAATACCATCTTTGGGGAGAGAACCCTTTGTGTGCTCTGGATAGCATTTGGTGTGAGGCTGTCATCTTATTTGCATCCCAAATCAGCAGTTTACCAGGTGAGCTAGAGAGGAATCTTCCTGGGACCGAGCCACGGGGGAGAATTTAAGTTTGGAGGACAAGGAAAGCATTCTTTGCATATCATACATAATTTCATCTGGTTTGGATTTGTGTGTTTTCAATGAATACAAGATGGTGTGGGGGGATTACTCTAAATACTTTTGAAAATCTTAGAGGGCTGCAAGGCAAGGATCTGTCAGAATTGCAACCCAACCCAATCCTTCTGGAATCCTTATTCAGGTGAGAGAGCAGCTAACTGGGGGGTGGGGTGGGGAATGCAGAATAATTCTAATGTATGTTGGTGACTTTCATCTATGAAAGAATTTGGTTGTGTTTGACAGTCGAAAAGATAAAATTTGGAGAGAGTGTCCAGCCAGCAAAGTGTAGAGAAATGCAGCTTAATATCATGGTTGCAGAAACTCTCACCTAAAGAGTAGACCTTTAGAAGGCACCACATAAAAATAGCAGTCAGCAAATAAAGAAGAGCTTTAATGGTATGGAATAACTTAGTATAAATGCAACATTAACATGACTTTTAAGTAACAGTTTTGGCTACCAGGTTTTCCTACTTTACATAACTAATTTAAGAATCAAGATCCCTACTTTGGGAATCTCATTTTAAAGTAAAATATTATATATCAGTTCTGCTTTGAAGTGGACGAGGCAACTTAAAAAACTTGTTGGAGTGAAGGGTGAAGTGATAATATGATATTATGAAATGGCATACAGAGATATCAGTTGTAGTTCTGGCTCTGCAAATAAATAGATATGGGCTTTAGGCAAGTCACAAAAACCTCTCTGTATTTCAGTTTTCTCCCTCTAAAAAGGAAATGAATGCATGAATGGCTAGATGGTTAGATGGACAGATGGATAGATAATAAGCATTTGTTAAGTACTTAATATGTGTCCAATATTTAGCTAAGTGTTGGATATACAAACACAAAAGTGGGACAATTCCTGACTTCATAGAGCTTACTTAGAGAGACAATTTTTTTTAAGGAGTGTTGGCCAAGGAAGAGAGCCATGGTCAGTGCAAGTAAAAAAGATGGTATGAAGAACAATAGAGCAATTGAGGGAATGGTAGTAGAATTATGAAATGTAAATGACACAGTGTGTAGGAAAGGGATTTAAAAAGAATAAAATCACTATGTAAATGCAAAATACGGTCATTTGAAACAATGCTAAACAGTCAATTCTACTATTTATTCATTCCCCAAAACACTGAGCCTTGCAAAATTTAGCAAAAGACAGGACTTAGGAAAAAATAGGGTTAAAGATAAAACTCTCAAATATTTCCTCAATGAGTTATTAAATAAGAGAAATATAATAAAAATGGTAGCAAGATTTTATACGTGTTAAATGGTTAGGGAAAATACATAAATACTGCAATAAATAGTGGTCACTTGGGCCTTTTTGAGTACTGCTTGGTCTGTGACCCAGTTTCAATGGAATGGGGCTGCAAAGTCTAGCAGAAGTTGGATGGGTGGCAAATCTGGGTTTCAGGACCAAGGGCTAAAATCGAAGTGGGCAGGGATGGTGAGGATCAGACATCCTCCAGTGACAGCACCTTTTGCCCCAGAATAAATACAACATATTTTTCCTTGACAGAGACTTGAAATTTCCTCTTGGAAGTGAATGTGGGAAGGATATCAGCTTGTACATTATTTTGGTACAGTTTTCTGCATTCTTGCTGTTTATTGGGGTGGGGAAAACACACAGAAGCAAACTTGAAATTTCATTTTACATGTTTTCTGAAACACATGTAGCAGGACTGAATATATCTTTTGTATTTTTTTTTTGTCTATTTAAGAAAATAATGAAAGTAATGAAAGAAAGGTGGGATGAACTGGGAATCATGGAATCTGAGTTTGAATCCCAGGTGTTATTTGCAGCATTTATCTGTGTGATTTCAGGCAAGTCACTTAACTCTGTGGCCGAGTTGCTACATCTGTGAATTGAGGTTGGATCCCACCATATCTGATAACTCTTCCCTTTTGAGATCTGTAATCTATAATCTCAAGGGAGGCAGCTATAGTGGTAGGGGAAAGAGCCTGGAATTTAGCTTCAGATGGCCTGGGTTGGAGTCCTGATTCTTGGACAATACATCATAGCACTCTAGGAGGCTTTCATCAACACCCATTCTTGCCATGTCAAGTTTGAGATCTTCGCCTGAGAGATTTCCATAATGAACATATCTTCCTCTTCTTCCAGATCCTCATCAGCACTGCCTCTATCATCATTCATCATCCATCCACCATCCAGTCTCACCACCAGATGTCTACTCACTGACTGTGTGTCTTTAGGCAAAGCTCTTAACCTCTCGGTACCCCAGGCAGTTCTCTAAGACTATAAATCACAGAACAACCGTTGACCTACACTAATAGAAGAACATTTTCTAGACCAACCAAGAAAATGACAGTTCCATACAATACAACAGTAGCAGCAAAAATGGCAGCAACAACTCACATGTATTAAACCCTGTTTTTGGAGACAACTAAGTAGTGCAGTGACTCATGGTTGGACTCAGAGTTAGCAAGTCTTGAATTTGCATCCTCCTGCCTTCGACATTTGCTAGTTATATAACCCTAGGCAAATCACTTACTATCTCTTAGGTTCAGTTTCCCCATCTGTACAATGAATATAACAGAGGGCAACTAGGTAGCACAGTGGATAGAGTGCCAAGCCTACAATTGGGAGGTTCTAGGTTCAAATCAGATACTATTTAGCTGTGTGACCCTGGGAAAGTTACTTAACTCTGATTGCTTAGCCCTGTCTTAGTATTAATACTAAGACAGAAGGTAAGGGTATTTTTCTTTAAAAGAGAATAGTAGTGGTACTTACCTCATGAATTAACGTGTGTAAGGTGCTTTGCAAACTTTAAAGTCCTACATAAATCTTAGCTATTATTATTAAAACAGTTATTAAATATTAAAATGTTATTAAATAAAATTAAGTTTATTTTAAAAACATTAAAATAATTATCATTAAAATTATTTCCTCATGATAACCTTGCAAAATATTATTATTCTCATTTTATAGATGAGGAAACTGAATTTCAGAGAGGGTAAGTGAATTGCTTAGGGCCACACAACTAGTAAAAATGGTAAAGCTGAAATTTGAACTTTGATTTTTAGTGACTCCAGTCAGTGAAAAAAGAACTCATTCTTCTGGGGGCCTTGCCTAAGTGGTCAGTAGACTGGGATTTGAGCCAAGCTGTTTCAGACACAAGGGATTTAACCTCTGCATGGGCCACCAGTGACTGAGGATTCCTGGCACTTTGTTTTGACCCTGTAGAATTCCTTTGTATCTCCAGGGTGATCTGGCACTGGTGAGAACAGTTTGTTTTGTCTTTAGGGTGATTTGCCTTTCCCCTAGAGAAAATATAATGTTCATTTGACCAGGGAATATTCATTTAAGTGGATACTGACCCATATCCAGCTGTCCGGCCAAGCTCAGACAGTTCTACATCAGTATGGCAGGGAGAACGTGGGTCTTTTTCACAATTATCTTCATCCGAAAAATCTCCACAGTCATTGTCGACATTACACAGAAGCCGCTTTTTAATGCATCGACCTAAATCAGAAACAGTAATGACTTGATGTGGTATGTGATGATTTATCTTACCCAAAGTAGAATAAAATACTCCTTGATTCTTCATCATCTCAGGATGCCATCTGTATCTCACTGAGGGGGACCATTAAGACTCTTATCTGCTATGGTGTTATGGCATCATGATCATGCCCAGGCACACACTGTCCTCCCTCTCACTCTTTCTTTCCCTCATCTTTTCCCTCTTCCTCTCCCTCCCTTTCTCTCTCCCTGCATCACACACACACACACACACACACACACACACACACACACACACACACACACACACTGCCCTCAGAACACATACCATGTCTCTTTTTGATAAAGATGAGGGACAGCACTGAGACACTTGAACTCTTTGGACGAGACAAATCAAAGGAGTTCTGGAATTTCTTGTTAAACTAGGAGTTTCATTTCACTTGTGTACAAATGGAATTTATAATGAACAATTTGTGCCCAAGAATGTCAGCTAATTTACCCCCTACTGGTGAATTAAACTGATAGATGCAATACCTGTTTCGCATTTAAAATCATTTTCACAGTCATATTCTTCATCATCACAGGCTCTAGAAGGTTCACAGCTACGCCGGTCTCCCAAAGAATGTAGGCACCGCTTCCCACCAAACTGGCCAAAGGCTTCAATGGTCCGTGAGCGATACTGTTAAAAAAAAAAGTTGGTTTATCTTTGAAAAACTAGGGTGGTCAATACCAAAAAGGCATTCATACAACTGGCTGTTAATGCAAAACAAAATGTTCAAAGACCAATATGAAATAGGAAGAAAGCAGCCAAAAATGAGCTTTGAAAAAATAATTTCATGTTGTATGTACTGAAGAATTTGGGGGAGGGTGGTAATATTTAGGGATGTCATAAGGCTTCTTCTGGTTATCATATTGCTTCCTACCTTTTCAAATGGAGTTCCACAGTGAAGAAATAGTCCAATAAATTCAAATTACCCTCTCCTTTGGGGGTTTGTGACATAGTTGAACTAGTTGGTATCCCTAAATTAGACTGAAAAAGAAAAGAAACCTCCACCGGAGTGAATCTGTGTAGCAGAGTCAATCGTCATTTCAGGAAGATAAATGTCTCTTGGCAAGTGGCAAGAGTGATATCAGCTCCATAGGAGGTGTCTCAGTCAAAATAAACAAGATGTTCCCCGGTCATCTTGGAAATACTTGATTACTTTTTAATTAACTACTAAAATTTCAAAAGGTAATCATTTTTAAAAATAAATTTTTATTTATATCTTTTGTTTATTTAAAAAATCCTCAGAATTTCTTCTAATATTCTTCCCTTTATTTCTTTTCCCCTTTACCATTGTATGATACTTTCATTTATCCCTTTCAATTTTCTTAAAATTGAAATTACAGGTAATCTCAAAAGGACAGAAGAGAATAAATTTACCCCCTTTTGGCATTCTTTCCAGTGTTTTCTTTCCCTTTGACTTTTAGCAGTTAAATAATTAATAAAAGTATTTTTAAAAAAATCTTTCTCTTTTGATATTTTTGACTTTTTTAAATATTTGGATTATTATTATTAAGGATCAGTTCCAAGGCAGAAGAGCCATAAGGGCTAGGCAACTGTGATGAAGTGACTTGCTCAGGGTTACAAATCTAAGAAGTGTCTGAGACCATATTTGAAGCCAAGACCTCCTGTCTCTAGGTCTGCCTTGCTAGCCACTGAACCCCTCTAGCTGTCCCAATAAAAATATTTATCAAGTGCCTACTACATTTCAGGGACTGTGCTAGGGCTCAGGACTAGAAGTACAAAGAATAAAGTCATCTCTATTTATAATGAGTGTGCTTTCTAATAGGAAAGAAAACCAATAAATATATGAGTACACACAGCATAAATATAAAGCGAATAAACACAAACATATACAAAAATATACCTAGTAGTTCAATATAAGATGGTTTGAGAACACGGGTAACAACAGTTCAGGTAATCGGGAAAGGCTGATTGCAGAAGGTGATACCTGAGCTGCAACTTGACCAAAGGAATTCTGGAAGGCAAGAGTAATAAGGGAGGGCATTTCAGGCATGTGGAGTTGGCCAGGGCAATGGCACAGAGAATGGAGATGGGCTGTTGTGGGTGTAAAACACCGAGGTGAGTTGGGCTGGTCTGCAGAGAATCCTACCTGGAAAAATGCCCAGTGAGGCTGGCAAGATAGATTGGGGCCAGGTTGTGTAGGGTTTTAAAGTCAAAGCAGAAGAGTTTCTAGGGCCATTGGGAAGCCACAGGAGCTGTTAGAGAAGGGTGGTTCTGATCTGATCTGCACTTTTAAAGACATTTACTCGACAGCAAGAGACACTAGAGGTAGAGATGCTGAAGCCAGCTGCTACCACTGAGCATTAACTGTTACGTTTGCAATGTGAGAAGGAACATCTCAAAAATCAGCAAATGCTACCAGCTAGGGCTTCATTGTTTTGTAGTGGCCCTGGATGGAAAGGATTCCTTTCCACTTTTTCTTCCCACCCCTAACCTCAACAGTAATCATGGCTTGAGCAAGAACAAGCAATATATGCTTGTCTCATCAGGTCTAATGCTGGAATTGTTATATTTTCTTTAGTTCTCAAGCAAACCTATGGATCTTTTTTGGGGGTTGCAGTTTCCAAGATAAAGGGAATAAACATCCAATTACTGATATATACATATATATACACACACAAATACTATTATCACTTACCTTTGCCAGAAAGGACCTTGCCATTCATATTTTAGGCTAGACAAAAATTACACTTGAGTTGTGATTTTAGAAATTTCTTGAGAGTTTTTTGGAAGTGGGATCAGAAGCAGAAATAGAAACCTCAAGAACTTTTGTGGGGTCCATCCTGAACCCCAAGGCCCAACATTGTCTAGATGAGTCCAGGGTCCTTGGGGGATCAGAAATTATACTAATATATAAAAATAATTCCATTTATATATTTAATACCATTAGTTATTTTACTTATCTGAAGTTTAATCCTGTTTTAGTTAGATTATGCCTATAGGATTACTTGTTTTTCCTCTTTCCTTCCCCTTGAAAAAATTTGCATTGTGTAAAACAGCTTTTTAAAAATAGTAAATACAGATGTTTTTATTGTTCTTTTTTAGCTTCAGTTAGTATATATTTTTTCACTAATTTTATTTTCTATCACAGTTAGAAGACATATGCTTTATCTTTCATTGTATATAAATATTAATTTTAACTAAACTTAATAACAAGTTAAAGAATCTTGTTACCATTGTTAATCACTTGATGTGCAGTGATTTTGGATCCCTTCTGTTGTGGATTTTTGCTGTTAAATTCATTTAGCTCTTTTTAGTCTTTAGAGTGAATTTCTTGGGGAAGCAAATGGTACAGTGAAAAGACCTCTAGCTTTAAAATCAAAGGGCCTGGTTGTTCAAACTCCATTTCTGCTATTTACTACCTGAGTGACTTTGGGTAAGTCCCTTAACTTCCTGTGGCCTCATTTTCCTCATCTACAAAATGAGGATTGGCTTGGATTGCTTTCAAGGCTCCTTCTATCCTTCAATAATGTGGCTACATTTTCAAGGAATGTATTTTCTCTGTCTGATTTTTTTAAAAGATATTTTCATCAATCTTTGACATCTTTCCATTTTTGTTATTAAAAGTGTGATATTCTAATTCATGCTTATATAAGTGTAAGGGTAATTTCTTCTTTACTCCTTGATGCCTGGAGATATTTTTGTGATTCTTCTTTTAAGTCTCATGATTATGTGCTTTTTAGAGATTGTTAGGACTTTTTCTTCCTGGCTTCTTACATATTCTTTCTCCATATAGAATATTGGCTAGAGTAGTCTCTTGTGGAACATTTAAAAAAATTAATCCCTTAAAAACAATGTCTAGCTTTTTTCCTTCAAATTGATTTTGTTCTGTTTATCATTTTAGTTGCCTTTTTGGGTGCTTTCCTATTGCTTTCTGGGTTTGTTCTCCAATTTTTAAATTTATTTTTACTTTTCTATTGATCTTTTGTTTGATTTTTGTTGATTCTATTACTTGTGGCTTCCATAGATGTTTTAGACTTTTGATGTCATTCTTCAGTTTTTCAAGCTGTTGGCCCATCTAGTCTTGTGTTTGATTAACTATTAAAAAAAATTCCTTCAATGTATTTATTGTCCATTTTATTTTTATCTTGTCACTTCTTGCCTCACAGCAATTGATGTTTCAATCAGGATTTCTAAAGGAATTTTAACCTCAGGTATTTTCCTTGAAGAAATTTTTTTAATTGAATTTCAGGTTTTCTTTGAATTACTACTCATTTTTTTCTCTTCTGCGGTAGGAGTAATAAGTGCCCTACATGAGCTGTGGATTTACTATAGAGTACAGCAGTCCTAATAGGGCAGTGATGGTGAATCTTTTAGAGATGGAGTGCTGCCCCACCCTCCCCTTTATCCCACACAAGGGAGAGGGGAAGCACTCCCATTGGGCTGCTGGGCGGAAGGGTAGGTGAAGTGAGGAATGCCCTCAGCAAGTGTAGAGAGGGGGAGGGGAGTAGCCTGAGCATTCCACTCCCATTGGGCTGCTGGGCAGAGGGGCAGGGTATATGAAAAAATGTCATCAGGTGTGGTGGAAAAGGGGAGGGGAGCAGCTTCTGCCCAAGTTCCTCTGCCTTTCTAGTAACAAATGGGGAGGGGTGAGGAGAGCATCTGCCCACACAGATGGCTCTGCATGCCATCTTTGGCACCCATGCCATAGGTTCACCATCACTACACTAGGGCGTGGGAGAAGGTTTACTTCTTCCCTGTGCTCTGGTTGTTGGGTGGAGGAGGGACAAGGAATCCTCTCTACTTTGAGGGGAAGCAGAGAAAGGAAAGAATTATCCAGAGTTTAGGGCAGAGAATAGTGCAGAAAAATTAGACTAGGGTCCTAGGAGAAGCCTGGCCTTAGTCCTCTGGTGTCTCTCTGGGATGAAGGTCTAAGCTTTAGATTTGCCCTTAGCCCTCTATATGCCCTTCCCTAAGGGTATCAATAGAACTGGACCAAAAGGAAACTATTTTCTGCCCCATCTAAGAAAGGGACAGAAGTGAGCCTATCTCATAGGGGTCCCAGTAGCTTTAATCTTGGGTCATTTTGAGACAGTGGGAGTTTAAGTAAGATTTTCTGCCATCCTGGATTGAACTAGGGCAAAGAAGACTGGAAGTTTCCTCAGGCTTGGCCATCAAGAAGCCTGATCGTTGTGGACTTACTTGGTGAATGGGCAAAGGACTACTCATCACTCCACATAGCCCTGGCTACACTGGGAAGGAAGCTGGAAGCAGCTGGGACTTTTTGGGCTTCCTGGATCCCAAGTAAATGCAAGGTAGGGACTGGCTTTGGGCTCATGCTGGGTTGGTTAAGGAAGCCATATTCTTGGGCTCTTTTGGTTGGCCTAGCCAACCAAAAGAGGTATCTTTGTGCCTAAAAACCTGGAGGTCAGGTCAGAGTGAATTAGGGTGGGAAAGGGACTCAACACCTGATCAGCTAGAAAGAGGGAATAGAGCAGGGTGTGTTGGTTGAGCTCCAGATCTAGGCAGGTCCCCCTTTGAAGCCTCCAAGGCTACCATGAGACTACTAAGGCAGCAGTTGCAGTGTTTCCTGTCTATTCTCTCACTTTGTAGGGTGATATTTTCTTGCTGAGATTTGGTGACAGTTTATGCTTGGTGAGGTGAAGGAGTCCCCCCTAGTTCCTCTAGTTTTCTTACTCTTTTGTTTTCTTGATCTTAACTCCGAGCAATTTCTTATTTAAAGGAAGGGAGAATACTTACATTCATGAAGACCTGAATATTCTGGTATTAGAATAAGTGCATTTATTTAAAAAGTGGATCACATTGTATTTCCCCCTGCTTCACAAAGAATTATACCCTAAGGGACTGTCTACTTTGCTCTAGTCCCAGAAATAAACATCAGGTCCTTTTTGCTGAGAAGCCAACCCTCGAAACCCCTTTCATGGATGCTGAAGTAAAACAAAGGTCTTTGTCTTACCATTTCTTTTTGACAAGGTTCACAAGAAGACCACTCACTCCAAGAGCTCAACCTGCAGTCTATAGGAGCAGGGGTCTCAATTTCTCTTCGTGGCCTGTTTAAAGCAGTTTCCGAAAGGCTGGGAAAAGAGAACATGTATATGCAATATCAAAAAATGCAAGTGCAGCATTTTTCTTTTTCTTTTTTCCTAAACCCTTATGTCTAGGAATCAAGACTCTGCATTGGTTCCAAGGCAGAAGAGAGGTAAAGGCTAGGCAATGGGGTTTAAGTGACTTGTATAGGGTTGCATGCCTAGGAAGTGTCTGAGGTCAGATTTGAATCCAGGACCTCCCATCTCTGGGCTGGCTCTCAATCCACAGAACCACCTAACTTCCCCTTTAGTGAGGTGGTTTTAACTTTATAATAGGTTTTCAGGCCTAGATCCAATTTCTCTCTTTTTTTCCTTTTCTGTACGACATGTTGAAGTTGAAAGAATATTAGTATCGTAGGAATGTTCATTGTTTGTTGATTTGAATTGAATTGACTAGAAGTCAGTCTAGTAAGGTTCTCTTCCCTGATAAATGTGGGATTCACTGCAGAAGTAATATGAAATAATAGGCAAATCCCTTAAACTTTTTGGGACTCAGTTTTTTTTAAATTTATTCAATCATACATACCTACTACATGCATGCATACATACACACTAAAAGTATAATTCTTCTTTAGTACTCATAGGGTCCTCTTAAGACAGTGATAATTACTCATTTCTTCTTTCTTTGATTTCTATGATATTGTACTTTCTTTCTTCTTCTTCATTGACTCTCAGAGCCAGAAAATCTTAGAACTCTGATCATCTCATTCTTGGACAATTGTAATAGGTTGATCTCCCTCTGTCTCAAGTCTCTTCCACTTCCCATCCTATTTTTCCTCCCATCAACTGCCAAAAGGATTTTCCTAAAGTGCTTTTCTGAACATGTCACATTCCCCTATTCAATAAACACCAGCAGCTAGCTACCTATTACCTCCAAGATCATATATCTATTTTCAATGTGCCTTTTAAAACTTGGTACTTAATTAATTGGTACTTAAAGTAAGCCAAAGAGGTATTCCTTACATATAACACTCTGTCTTCTGAATCTAGATCTTTTCACTGTCTGTACCCCATGCCTAGAATGTTCTCTCTTCTCGCCTCTGCCTGTTAGCTTCACTGGTTTCCTTTAAGACTCAGCTAAAATCCGATTTTCTTCAAAATATCTTTTTATATTTTTCCACTGCTAATACCTTCTCTATAAGAATACCTTCCATGTATCCTGTACCTATGGTATTTATATGTAGTTATTTATTCATTGTCTATCTTATTGGGATGCGAACGTCTTTAGCATCACAGAGGTTTATGCCTTTCTTTGTATTCCTAGCACTCAGTACCATGTCTGGGACAAAGAAAGCATTATAATAAATGCTTTTTGACTAGCTGAATTAAGTCCAATGTAACTGTACAATATCCCTAAACTACCTTGTTATAAAGGAAAATATTACTTCCCAAAATACCCATTCCATTTTGGGGTACCTCTGATTATTAGGAAGTTGTCTCTTAGACAGTTTATACCCTTTACACCAATTTTTGTCCTCTGAGTCTGTAGAATGTCTGAGTTTTCCTTTATGTATTTGAAAACAGCCATGATATGCCTATTCCCCTTATTGGGGCAAATGTTCCCAATTCTTTCAATATATCTTATTATATCATGAATGTTGGCTCCCTCACTATCTAGTTTATTCTCCTTTGCTTACTGCTTTTCTTGGTCCAAGGACTCTGGAAGCATGTAGGGGAAAGTGACCAGGAATGAAATGTCTTCTGGGGTGTGAAGATAGGATTAACTCTCCCCTTGTCTATTTTTAGCTAAACAAATCAAGAACTTAAAGTATCCCTACTTAACACTGAGTAAGAGAGTTCCCAAGTCACTTACTAGAGTAAGCTCAGTGACCTCCAAAGGTCACTGACCTCCCCTTTGGGCAATGCTAGGCAAATTGAAAGACCATGATTGTTCCCATAATGTGGGGGAACAACAGGAAGTGATGTAGAGAAAAGTGCTTTTAAAAAGGCCAGCTTGAGGAGTCAGTCATTCTCTGTGTTGGTGAACTGGACTGGAGGAGGAGACTCTTTCCTTGGATCCTGTGGTGGTAAGTGGAGTGATTCCTTCCTTGGTTCTTTGGTGAGGAGACCCTCTCTGCTTGTTGGCATTTCAATAGGACACTCCCTTCAGCGTGACTTCTGGTGAGATTCTTGATGGTTTTAGCCTCCTTCTCTGCTATGGATTTCGGCTTCCTAATTAGGACTTTGGATTCTGGTGAGATTCACTTTCGGATTTGCATTTGTGGTCTGGAAACTTTAGGATTAAACTTAGGGTATTTGTAGCTAGGCAGTACTTTCTGTCTCTATCTTTATTTTTCCACTTTCACTCTTTCCATCTCTTTGTAAATAAAGCTGCTAAAAATCATTTTGACTTAAGCTGTAATATTTTTAAACCAATGACCAGAGTATTATTTTAAAATTCTCATATTTAGCATAAAACCTAAATTTAAATTCTTACAGAAGGAAGTCATAAGAAGATTAGTTCTAAAAAGAAGGGAAATATTACCACAAGAAAAAAACAACATAAAAAAAGGGTTCCAAAGGACAGAATGGAAGGAAGAGATCGAACTTGGATTTAGGAAGTAAGGACTTAGTTGGAAGGGGATAAGAGTTGGAAGTGGTCAAAATGATTCCTTTTTAATCCTAGAAGCAATAGGAAGACAGTGAAATTTCCTGAGCAGGAGAGTAGCATGGTCAAACTGTCCATTAGGAATATCATTTGGCAGCTATGTGGATTATGAAATTGAGAGGAGTAAGCCTTAGATGCAGGAAGACCAATTCAGATATTATTGTAATAGTCCAAGGCCAAGGTAATAAGGACCTGAACTAGGATGGGTCAATATTGATATAAGTAGAGAAAAGGGGATGGACAGGGGAGATATTAGGCAGGTGATATTGACAATATTTGGCAACTGATTGACTAACATGCATGAAAGAATGTGAAAAATGGAGAATAACCCTAGGTAATTAGAAGAATGGTAGCTCCTGTATTCAACAAAAATACGGCATTTGATCCAAACTGCTCGATTTCTGTTCCCCAAACTCGGTGTTCCATCCCTTATTTTGTCTAGATTTGTCATGCTTTTCATCCCTTTCTAGACCTAAGGATTTACCTAAGCCTAACCCATCTTTGGCTGATAATCTTATTTTCCTTAAAGATTCATTTTAGGGTCATCTACTTCATAGGAAGCCTTTGCCTACTGTCTCTTGTGATTACTGCTGTTGCCCCCTTTGAATTAGCTAGTAATTTACTTATCCATGCTGTGTTCTCTGATAGAACATAACTTCTTGACTGCAGGGATGGGATTTTCATTTTTTACTTTGTATCTTTAGCACATAGCACAGTAGTATATACTTTCAAACATTTTTTAATTAGATTGAATGAGAGGTTATAAATACAAAGAATGTGAGTTAAAAAAAAAACAACTGAATGTGCTCCACAAATGTTAAAAAGATTAGTACTCATGTATCTTCCGAACTTCTTCCTCTCCTTCCAGGTCCCCTCTCTAGTGAACTCATATCTCATCTGGCAAAAATTCTCTTTGCTTTCTTCAAGTTTTTCCATATGTAAACCATTCACCACCTGCCCATCTCCCTGCTGTGCTGTACGGGTGAATGAAGAAGTGTTTGTAAAATACTTTTGCTATCCCGAAAGGAAATGTGCTAATCAAGTACAAATTATTCTTGAAATATTTAATTCTCAGCTGGAAAATCATTGCTGAGATCAAAGTGATGTGCATCAACACAGGAGGTAAATGCATCACAGAGGGAGAAAATGTTATTGATGGGTGCTCTGCCATTGTAAGCTTCCTTGAAGAAGAAGAGGAGGTGTGGGGGAGAGTTGTTGCTCTCCCAGCCAATAGAAACAAAAGATAAATTCTTCTCTCTTATTCGAACTTGATCAAGAGGTGAACCTAGGGAGAAAATCCGTTGCATTGTGATGGCGCCAGAAGGGACCTCAGAGGTCATCTAGTCCAACTCCCTCCTTTGGAAAATGAGGAAAAGGCTGAGAGAGGTTAAGTGATTTGCCCAAGATTACATAGGTTGCCACAGGTTACAGGCTGTGTTTGGGTCAAGATATGACGCTTAGTTTTCTGACTGGCTGCACACTGCTCTTCTCATACTGTACCACAATGATAGTCAGTAAAAGAATTTAGTTCTGTGTGGACAAAATATGGGTTCAATTCAATCAAATTCAGATTCAACAAGTAGTGGTGAACTGTGGGGAAACTAGGTGGCACCGTAGATAGAATGCTAGTTCTGGAGTCAAGAAGACTCATTTTCCTGAGATCCTTATTAATTGTGTGACTCAGGGCAAGTCACTTAATCTGTGTTCCTCAGGTTCCTCATCTATAAAACAAGCTGGAGAAAGAAATGGCAAACTACTTCAATATCTTTGTCAAGAAAATTCCAGATGGGGTAAAATAATTTAAATTTACTGGCAAAAAAAAAGGAAAATTTCAGATGAAGTCACAAAGAGTCAGATATGACCGAACAACAACATGGACAACAAAATAGGCAGCTCTGCTGATTAATAGATAAAGTGCCTGGCCTGGAGTCAGGAAGACCTGAGTTCAAATTTAGCCTTGGACACATAAAGTAACCTCTGTTTGCCTCAGTGTCCTGAATTGTAAAATGAGGATAGTAATAGCACCTACTTCCCAGAGTTGTTGTGAGCATCAAATGAAATCATATTTGTAAACATTTAGCCAGTGCTTGACACATCGTAGACACTTAATCAAGTCTTATTTCCTTGCTTCCTGTTATGTGCTAGGTACTATGTTAGGTGCTATTCAAAATTCTTTATAAGACATGTACCTGCCCCAAAGGAACTTCCATTCCATTAGGAAGAATGAAACACCAATACATATGATTAAGACTGTATGATAGAAGAGTGAAATGTTATGGGCTTATAGGAGACAGGAGTGATTGCTTCCACCTGAGGGTGAGGGAGTAAGAGTGAATCCAAGAAAGTTTCCTTGAAGGGGTTGGGTTTGAATGAATTCTTGCATTAGATGAATTGGATTATTTTGACAAGTGGATATTAATTCCTCAGTATGAGGAAAAAGCCACCACGGAGGACGGGGGTGGGGCAGCTGGGTGGCTCAATGAATTGAGAGCCAGGGCCAGAGATGGGAGGTCCTGGGTTCAAATCTGGCCTCAGATACTTCCCTGGGCAAATCACTTAACCCCCATTGCCTAGCCCTTACTACTCTTCTGTCTTAGAACCAGTGCACAGTATTGGTTCTAAGACAGAAGGTAAGGGTTTAACAAAAATTTTTTAAAAAGCCACCACAGGGCATACAGTGTAAATTCAATAAATGTTTGTTGAATTGTAATTATTCTGGTGGCAACAATCAAACATTGGTGTTTTGGATGTCTGATTCAGAGCAATGACCATAGCTTTTCTATTTGTATTTGGGATAGTTCAAAGATATATTTTTTAATGGGATAAAGTCAAGTCCACAAGTATTTATCAAGTGTTTGCTTTGTGCCAGGCACTGTGCTAAGCCTGGGGAAACAAAGAAAATCTAAAGGAGTCCCTGCCCTTGAGTTCAGGGGACACAGAATGAAAACAAACAATAAATAGACCCCTTACAAGATAAACTGGAGAAAACCTCAGAGGGAAAGATTAGCATCAAGGGAGACCAGGAAAGGATTCTTGGAGAAGTTGGGGCATTAGTTAAGATTTGAAGGAATTCTATAGGAAATGGAATCAAGTTTATAAAAATGAGAGAGCCATTGCTTACTTGGAGCCATTCCCTAGTTGCTAAAATGCTCAAAGGATATGAACAGGCAGTTTTTAGAAGAGGAAATCAAAACTACCAATACTCACATGAAAAAATGCTCTAAATCACCACAGAGTAGAAAAATACAAATTAAAACAACTCTGGGGTACCGTGTCATACCTATCAGATTGGCTAAGAGGACGAAAAGGAAAATAACAAATGTTGAAGAGTATATAGAAAAACTGGGGCACTAATGTACTGTTGGTGGAGTTGTGAACTAGTCTAACCATTCTGGAGAACAATTTGTAATTATGCCCAAAGGGCTAGAAAACTGCCTACCCTTTGACCTAGAAACTACTGGGTCTGTATCCCAAAGAAATCAAAGAAAGGGGAAAAGGACCTATTCATACAAAAATACTTATAACCTCTTTTTGTGGTAGCAAAGAATTGGATATCGAAGGGATTCCCCTATCAATTGGGGAATGACTAACCAAGCTATATGTGATTGTGATGGAATACTTCTATGTCACAAGAAATAATGAGAAGTATTGTTTCAGAAAAACATGGGAAAACATATGAACTCATGCAGTGGGAAGTGAGTAGAAGCAGGAGAACATTGTATGTAGCAACAGCAATTTATTCTGACCAAGACAATAATCCAAAGGATCCATGATGAAGGCTATCTACTTTCTGAGAGAGAGCTGATGAACTCTGAATGCAAATTGAAGCAGACTTAGAAAAAAAATCTTTCTTTTTTTAATGTTTTCCTTTTTTTTCAATACAAAAACATGTTCTGCATGACTTCACATGTATAACTGATATCAAATTGCTTGCCTTCTCAAGGAAGGGGGGACATGGGGAGGCAGGAGCAAATTTGCAACTTGAAATTTTAAAAAAATATTATTGATTTTTTTGCATATAACTGGTAAATATTTGATGAAGTCCTTATTTCAAAAACTTAGAAAAGAATTTCAAGGAGAAGATAGCAATTGACAGTATCAAAGGCCACAGAGATGTCAAGCGGGATGAGGGCTGAGAAAAGTCCATTAGATTAGAAAATTAAGAAATCATTGATGATTTTGGAGAGAGCAGTTTCAGATGAATGATGAAGTCTGAAGCCCAATTTCAGAGAGTTAAGAAGAGAATGAGAAAGGATCATGTAATATTTGAGAAATGAAAGGAAACTTAGTTAGTCTTCTCCCTCCCCCCCTCCCGCCCCACTTCATTTTATGCACAATGATGCTAAGACCCATTGGGCTCAAGGGCTTTGCCAAGGTCACATTCCTACTAGGTGTCATAGTCCAGATTAGAACTCAGCTTTCCTAATTCTTGGTCCAGTGATTTTCCATTACACATACAGATTTAGAAACTACCATCTTCCTTTCTCCTCTTTAATATGATCTTAGGAGAGGAAGAATGGGGTTACACTATTCTATTATAAAGCCAACTAGATGGTACAGTAGATAGAGTTCTGGGCCTGGGAAAGACTCATCCCTGTGTTCAAGTTTGACCTCAGACATTTCCTAGCCCAGTGACCCTGGGCAGGCCACTTAACTTTGTCTCAGTTTCCTCATCTGTAAAATGAGCTGGAGAAGGAAATGGCAAACCACTCTAGTATCTTTTCCCAAGAACAACCCAAATGAGGTTACAAAGAATCAGACAAAATTGAAAAATAATTGCACAACACCACTACAAAGGAAACTAATTATATTGAAATACAGTAAAAAAAAAAACTTTTAAGTTCATAGTTCCTAAATTAAGAATTCCTGTAGAGAGTTACTGAGGAGACAGAGAGTTTAAGTTACATCACAGATTGTGTGAGAGAGGCAGGGCTTTCTTGGCTTCAAAGAAAACTTTCTCTTCACTTTTCCATGCTGATTCTGACATTATTATTAGGGATATATACTAGGATATATATGCATATATATTATGTATATTAATTCATAATTTATTTTTAAACAGAATACAAGATCAGTAATAATGGACCTTCTTCCCTTTCTAGGTCTCCAAATAGGAGCCTATGGGCAATGAGAGGAAGCCAAGAAAAGGTTGGCGGCACAGCTGTTTGGGTCAGGAGAGCCAGGCTAAAGGGGCCTTCCCTCCCCCCCTGAGCAGCTGAGTATGGCAAGACCAACAGGGAAGGACTTCAAAGGCAGGGCAGTCTTCCCAGGGCATGCATGGGATCTCATGTCTGTTCAGCAGGGCACTGCACAGCCTGGAATCTGGACTGTTCAAATTGATTTTTCTTTTTCAAAAAGGGTCAAGGTAAATACATGAGGTTCAAATGATGGGGACTCCCCTCCCCTAGCCTCTCCTGGTAAGCAAGGCTCCTCAGCAAATGAAAATATTTTCCAAATGAAAAAATGCTTCTTTGACGTGGAGCAGGAAGGGCAGTAATTGAATGAAAGAAAGATGCGTTGTAACAGTTAAGAAAAGGACATGGAAAAAAGGGATACTTTTTTTCCCCACATAGCAGGGAGAAAAGAAGACCACCTCTCATTGGGCATCCCTATATACATTGGAACTTCCCAATAACATCATTCTTTATGGAATGGAACTTGGTAGGAGGGAGACCCATTTTGAATTCTAGGTAAGATGGTTGATTAAAATCTTCAAAGCTTGGAGATGGGATTGATTCAAATCTGACCTCAGACGCTTTCTAGCTGTGTGACCTGACCCTGGCCAAGTCACTTGAACCCCCCCCCCCCCATTGCCTTAGGAATGCCTTGGAACCAATATGTAGTACTGATTCCAAGATGGAAGGGAAGGGTTAAAAAATGGGGTGGTCTAAGATACTTGGTTAGGAGATGTTATCAGAACCATATTTATAAAGGGGTCCAAACATTTCTACTGGATTAGTCATAGTCTCTTATGAGTGCTAAAGCAGAAGTTCAGCAAAGCCTACCCTATTAAATATGTCTTGTTAAAATGGCCTCTTTTTTAACTCTTACCTTCCTTCTTAGAGTCAATACTGTGTATTGGTTCCAAGGCAGAAGAGCGGTAAGGGCTAGGCAATGGGGGTTAAGTGACTTGTCCAGGGTCACACAGCTAGGAATTGTCTGAGGGCAAATTTGAATCCAGGACCTCCTGTCTCTTGGTCTGGCTCTCAATCCATTGAGCTACCTACCTACCCCCTAAAATGGCCTCTTGTCAATTGGATTGACCAAATATTGGTGTTATCTAGAGAATAAAGCTCTATAAATCAAATCAATAAGAACATAAAGTTTGTGATTTAATTGTTCTGAAACAATTCTGAAACAATTGTTCTGAAACTTTGAAAGAGTAACTAACAAAACCAACAAATGTTCCTAGGCTCAACAAACACTGTTAATATGTACCCATTACCAAGGCATAGACTAAGGCAGCAGACACAGCCACAGACACAAATTGATCTGTGGTCAAATGGCAGCCACTTTTACCTTGATGAAAGAGGACTCACTTCCAGGGCCACCTCTTCCTAGAAGCCTTCCTTGATCTCCCTAGACTAAATGATCTTTTCTCTCTCCGATCTCAAATTGCACTTGGTTGGGACTTCTTTGATCCACTTACATAATTTTGTGTGATATTTCCTTATTTGTGTTGTTCATTTCTCCATTAGATTATAAGATCCTCAAGGAGGTAGGGAGGTAGCTCAGTGGATACACTCTGGGCCTGAGGTCAGAAAGACCTGAATTTGAATCTGGCCTCAGACATATACTAGCTGTGTGACCCTGGGCAAACCAATTAATCTCTGTTTGCTTCAGCTTCTTCAGTCTGTAAAATGGGGATAATAATAGCAACTCTCCGCCAGGATTGTTGTGAAGATTAAATGAGATATGTGTAAAGCGTTTAGCATGGTGCCAGGCACATAGTAAATGGCACACTGGAAATATTCGCTGTTATTATTGTTTCTCCTGGGGACCGAGGAATGGCATTCTGCAGAGAACAAATGCTCAGTGAGTGCTTGAATGTTGTTGAGAGCTGTGACAGGTAAAGTGTACAATAGATTCATGTAAGAGCTATTAAGTAGCAGAGCAGAAATACCGCCACTAGCTCTGCACTCCAAAGAGAACAAAGACAAGGCGAAAGGACCTACTTGTACAAAAATCTTTACAGCAGCTCTTTTTGTGGGGGCCAAGAATTGAAACTAAAGGGATGCCCATCAATTGGGGAATGGCTGAACAAACTGTGGTATATGCTGGTGATGGAATACTTTTGTGCTCAAAGGAATAAAAACTGGAGGAATTCAGAAAGAGCTGGAAAGTGAAGTGAGCAGAATCAGAACATTGTACACAGAGACAACGATAATGTATGATGGTCAGCTGTGAATAACTTCAAACTGCTGCCAGCAATACAAGGATCCAGGACAACTCCAAGGGACTCAGGAGGGAAAAGGTTACCCACTGCTGTAGAAGGAACTGACAGTCTGAATGCAGATCGAAGCACACCACTTCTTTACAATGTCTTCCGAGTGTTTCTTTATGAGTCTTCTTTCACAATATGATGATGGGAATATGCATTGTATGCTAACACATGTGTGATCTATATCACATCACTTCCCATCTTGGGGAAGCACCAGGGTGGGATGGAGGGAGAAAACATGGATCACAACATTTCAGAAAAGTTGTCCAAAATTGTACTGAGGAAATATGGAAACAAATTAAAGAACTTTAAAAATGAATTGTTTGGTTTTTTTTAATGGTGGAAGTGGTTTCTCTTAATGATCAATAATCAGACAAGAGTTTCCAATGGCAGCCATCCTTTTCTCTTCATTAAATGTTTTCTAGGCAGGCAGATGTATTACATATGAACTGAAGTAGTCTCGCTTCTGTTAAACTATGATATCACGATGAGATGAAGAGGCACAAGTGCCTCATCCATCTTATTTCATGTCATGCTTAAACATTTTCAGCTTTCTCTGAAGTCCTCTTTTATTTGTTTCAGCAATGCCATAGAAGGTTATGGCACTCTGTGAATGCCAAATAGGAATTTATGATCCATTAAATACCAAGAAAATCAAGACAGCTTGCTATCCCCAAATGCCCTTTGAACTCTCAGTTAAATTGTGAAATGGATGCTGTTCACTGTCTCTTTATGGGTATTAAAATGAATGACATTGCCTGTGAATGAGGAAGGAAGGAAGGAAGGAAGGAAGGACCTTCTAGGTTAGGAGTCCTGGTTTGGTTCAGTTCAATTCAGTTAAAAAAATACTTCTTAAGCATTTATTATATATAACAATGTGTCAAAGAGGTGCCGAAGAGACAAAAATGAAAATCAACATGGTCCTTGCCCTAAATTTATGGCATAGTTAACCAAATACAGATTTCTATTGATTAAGGAGAATCAGAGGCATTAGAATTCATACCTTTGACTTCACTATGACTGTAAACAGGGTATTGGGGTTGCCTATATTCAAGTGGTAGGTGGGACAGCTAGGTAACACAGCTAGAGTGCCAGGTCTGGAATCAGGAGAAAACCTGAGCACAAATCTGGCCTTAGACACGAACTGTGTGACTCTAGCTAGGCAAGTCACTTAATCCTGTTGGTCTTAGTTTCTTCATCTGTAAAATGAGCTGGAGAAGGAAATGGCAAACCACTCCAGGATCTTTTGCAAGAAAGCCCTAAATTGGACCACAAAGAGTCAGGCATAACTAAACAACAATAATAGCAATATCTTCACTTAAGATTCTTGTGGGTGTGTTAAGTTGCCCACCACCCTGGAATGAAGATGAAGAACTGGCACTTAGCCTGGTTCAGCCCTGGGTATCTGATCATCTGTTAATTATTGACCCAGACCCTAGTTCAACCAATCCACTCCTCAATCCTCGGGTTATCACAGGTAACCCTGAGAGTTGAGGTTCCAGTCAATTGGTTTTCTGCCAAGAAACTATCTCCTCATGCTCTCCTAATCCCTGAGATTTACTGTTGTACTATATACTTAGACAAAATATCCCTTTACTTCCTACTTTTTGGAATGATTTCATCCCTATCAGGGTCTGTCCTACCTTTCCACAGTACCTATTGTCTCCTGCTCTTCTGGTCTATGATCCCAAAATTCTAATGATTTCCCCCTCTACCCCCACCCCCAGTCATTCTTCTTTTAGACCTCTTTGTAGTTTTTGACATGATCACCCACCTTCACATTCTTGATTACTTTCTATTCCCTTCTCCACATAATTACTCAGTTTTATAACATGTTTAGGGAGTAATTGAATACCAACTTACTCAAGTTTCCATAACTAGCTTGCTCTCTACCCTGCTGCCACCTGCACCTTTGTTCTGTGTGGGTTATTATTTATCACTCATTATATTGTTCAGAAAACATATTATTATACTGTGTAGATTCAACTTCATGCAATTAGATATTGTTTGCACCCAGAATATTGCTCTAGCCTTAATAACTCTCCAAGAGAAGGCTACAAAGAAGTTGGGGTCTCCTAGGTCCTGGATCTACCCAAATATTTTTGTTTTGTGTCTACTTAAGCTTGAATTTGGGGTTCCCTTGTGTTTTGGCACCCTGACTAGAGTGCCAAAATTAGTAAAACCTGAGTTCAGACACTTACTAGCTGTATGATCCTGGGCAAGTCATCTAACCCAGTTTGCTTCAATTTCTTCATCTATTACATGAGTTGGAGAAGGAAATGGCAAACCATTCCAGCATATTTGCTAAGAATATCCCTAAAAGGGGTCACAAAATGTTGGACAAAACTGAAAATCACTAAGCAATAACAAGAAGTTTTTATCTTTACTAATATCCATCTCAATTTGCTTTCAAGTTGTCCTCAGCAAAATTGATTAACTGAATACACAGAGCTTGAGTGTGAGTTCTTTTGTCAGAATTCTATACAATATAAACCTTTCAGCACCTGGAGAATTGGGAGTCACACCTCATTTCCCACTTGTTCTCTTTTACTGTACCCAATACATTTCTTTTTAAAATAATTTCAAGCAGAGCAAAATACGTAGAACCAGGAGAACGCTGTACACAGTAACAAAAATATATGATGATCAGCAGTGAAAATTTGGCTACTCTCAGCAATGCAACGATCTGGGACAATCCGGAAAGATTTATGATGGGGAATGCTCTCCACCTCCAGAGAAAAAACTGTTGGTGTACAATGGATGAGAATCAAAGCATATTATGTTTCATATCAGGATATTTGTGGTTTCGGTTTGTAAGAGCATGCTCTTACAAAAATGGCAATATGGAAGTGTGTTTCACATAAAAATTAAAAAAATTTCTGATTTCCAGATTTGTTCTAAAGAACAACATCATAATCAAATGAATGATTCTGGAAAGAATATGACAATCCCTGTGAGCATCCAGATCAAAGCTCCCTTCTTTGGCTACCACTTCCCTTTAAATGTTGTCTCCCTCCCATTAGGGTATAAGCTCTTGAGAGCAATGACTCATTTCCTTTTATATTTACTTCCATTACCTTTAGTAGATGCTTAATAATTTCTGCTTTTTCCATTGACTTGTATTGGCAGTAGAATCTTCAGAAGGCAGATGCCACTAGTCATTTACTTTTTATTTAGAATTTTATGATTCCAGATTATTTAAAACTGGAAGAGACACAAATGGTCTTTGAGTTCAGCCCTCTTGTTTTACAGATGGAAAACTAAGGCCCAGAGAGGTGAAATGACTTGTTCAAGGTGACAACAAATAGTAAGTGGCCAAGCAGGAATTTGAACTCATGATTTTTGACTCCAGGATTAGCTTCTTTTCATTATACCATGCTACTTCTTAGACATTGCCCTCTTCCCCTATTGGTTTTAGCCATTCCTTTTCAATCTTCTTTACTGGTTTCTCCTTCATCTCTATCAATTAAGTGTAGATGTTTCCCGAAGCTCTTTCCTAGGTCTTATTTTGTACCACAGTCCTTCCCTTAGTCACCTTGTCACCTCCCTGGATTCAATAATCACTTCCATGTAGGCAACTTCTAAATTATATACCCAGATCTAATCTGTATCCTAATTGCACCTCTCACTGTCTGTTGGACATCTCAACCTGGTTGTCTTGTTAGCAAATTCAAACTCAAAATATTCAAAACAGTATTCATCTTTGTCTTTAAACCCTTCTTTTTTCCCCCCAACCTACCCTATATCTGCGGCAGGCACTATCCCCTTTAATCATTCCAGTTCTCCACCTCAGTCATCCTCAACTCTTTTTTTATCCCTTTCCCTCATCCTAGATAGTCCTTTGCTAAGTATTAACAATTCTACTTCTATAATATCTCTCATCTATCTCCCCTTTATCTCCATTCAAATGACTATCCCCTTAGTTCAGACTTTTTCACTTCTATTAAGACCTCTTTCACTTCATTCTATTATAATTCATATGTTCTATAATAATCGACAATAACAATATGGTATCTTTTGCCTATAAAGGACTCTTTCCTTACCCTTGTCTCTCAGAGTCTTTACCATCCTTCAAGGCTCAGCTCAGATGCCAGCTCTTCTGAGAAGCCTTCCCAAATCCCCCACTTGATAATACTGCCTTCCTTTTTGGATAACCTTGGATCATACTTTTCTCTGTTTATGTTGCTTTTTTTATTTATATTTATTTCCTTACCTTCCATCTCAGAATCAATACTGCATATGAGTTCCAAGGCAGAAGACTGATAAGGGCTAGGCAGTGGGGGTTAAATGACTTGCCCAGGGTCAAATAGCTAGGAAGTATCTGAGGCCAGATTCAAGCCCAGGAACTGGCTCTCAATCCACTGATCCACCTAACTGTCCCTTCTTATAAATTATTTTCCTAGTAAAGCAAGCATTTGTAGGCTAGAGACTGTATTATTTTTATCTTTCATGGTTCTGGAGATCACCTTGCCCTTATTGGGTCAGAGCTGGAAAGGACCTTGGATCCCATCTAATCTAATCCTTATTTTACTGAGTCCCAGAGAGGCTAAGCATTGACCAGAGTCATGCATCAGGGCTGAGATTTGAATCAGGGAAGATGCTTAATAAATGTTGGATTAAATGAAATAAGAGCTACATAGCAAAGGAGGGGAAAGTGATAGACTCACCTTATCTTAGTTCCATTCACCAAAAGAATTATTTCTAAAAGCCATATTAGAAGGGCAAATCTCCGGTCAACAGACATGCTGCTGTCTCTTAGGCAGTTGCCAAAGAAGTGACTGTGATTGGTTTTGTAATCTATTTATCTTCAATGGGAAGGCAGAGGACTCCAAGAATTTCCTGTCATGGGTCAGAGTCATTGCTGATTTCCGTTAAGAGGACTCCAAAGTCCAGGCAAAGAAAAGTAAATGGCCTGTTACTATATAATCTGTAGATTTGGAAAATGAGATTTCTCTGTCAGATTCTAATTCAGCCTCAGAGGCTTACTGGCTGCGTGACACTGGGCGAGACACTTAACTCTGTTTGCCTCTACAATAACAATGAATGGTAAGGATTTAGTTTTTTGGTTTATATGATCACTGAAATTCCATCCAAAGCAGTTACACTGATTTCGACACACCTTAAAGTTCCAAACCATCACTGGATTGAGAGCTGTAAGCAGAACAGGTGAATGGGGCTTTGCCTTAGGGCACGCCACCTTACAAGTGGGCATACTTTCTCCTGTGGACAGGTTACTTGTGCCCCATGGCAACTCCCCATCCATCCCCACTACCGTATCATAAGGTTCTCTGCCATGAACTCTCTTAGAATGGTTACACCCCTTATTGGATCCAGTGTTACTACTGACATTCTCCCTCTCCAATTCTATTGTTTTATTTCTTATCCCTTTTCAGACTTTAATCAAACCCCACATTTTAGACATGGTGAATGTCATAGGATCATAGATTTAGTGCCCCAAGGGACTTTAGAGCTCAGGTTCAATGTCCCCCTCCATTTTATAGTTGAGGAAACTGAGGTCTAGAGAAGATAAAATGACTTGTCCAAGATCACAGAGCTCATTAAATGGCATCTAGAATATGAACCCAGGTCTTTTGATTCTAAAGCTGACAACTCTTTCCACGGTTTCATGTTGGTATTAATGCACCCTTGCTCATAGGCCAAGCATTGAAAAGAATGGCCACACAATTTTTTTTTCAATTTTCTTTTTCATTCTAAAAATTAGTTATGTACAATGTTTTCACACAAGCAACACTGAGGTACAGTAATAGTTTTATTTTTTTAAAAACAAACAAACTCTAACCTTCAGCCTTAATGACTTGCCTAGAGTTGCAGAGCTAGGAAGTGTCTGAGGTCACATTTGAACCCAGGACCTCCTATATCTAGGGCTGACTCTATTCCCTGAGGCACCTAGCTACCCCAAGGCACAATAATTGGTAACAACAAGAACATCAATTGCGAATGGCTGAACAAATTGTGGTATGTGATTGTAATGGAATACTATTGCACCGTAAGAAATGACAAATGAGATGATCACAAAAATACCTGGAAAGACTCATATGAATTGATGCAAAGTAAAATGAGCAGAACCAGGAGAACAAGGCAAGGATCCAGGACAACTTCAATAGAATTACAATGAAAAAGAATATCCACTTCCATAGCCTTCTTAGACGGAGTCCAAATTTAGATGGAAATATACCGTTCTTCCCTTATTTCTTCCATGAATTTTTTTCAATGTGTCTTGTTTCACAACATGACAAACATGGAAATATGTGTTGTATGGTAACATCCCTACAACTTGTTCATATAACCTGCCTCCTTGGAGAGGGGGGAGAGGTGGGAGGGAGATAGAGAAAACATGGATTGCAAAATGCCAGAAAGCAAATATTAAAAATTGTATTTTGTCACTGATTTGAGACAACTGTTCTCATAAACCTTTGCTTTAGAAGTACATTTAATTCTCAATGATTCATGGAAGGATAAGGAATGTTAGCTGAAAAGTTTGAAATCTGTGGCTGCATTTTCATAGGCACTTAGGGAAAAGAAAAGACAGAACCAATGTTGCAGAACCAAGGGAATTCTTTTCAGCTACAGAAATATTGTTCCAATAACAATTGTGTATGTCCACCTCCAGAGAAAGGACTGATAAAAAGAAATATGTGTATATACATCTATCTTTTTGTCAAATGGTGCCTTCTCTAATGGCGGAGAAGAAGGGAGAGAATTAACTGTGTACTTTAATATAACAAGTCAAATTTTTAAAAGAATGTATGGGATGGACATGGAATCATCTCATGAGGAGGGATACAGTGCAAGCAATTCCTGTATACAACACAAGTGGAGTAAGGGCAGCTCGTGGATGGAGGCTAAAGTAACCAGATTCCTTGAGCTGCCACCATTTGTGGCTCCTAAGGACAGGCGGAAGTTCATTTCAGTACTCAGACTGCTGTGAAAACAACATATCTGAGTGGTGTCTCACTAGTGCCGAGCTGCAGTTTATAGAGGCAGAGCAGACTTTTCCATGGCTGATGAAATGGGTGGGAAATAACTACAATTAGATAATTGAATAATTCTATGGCCACAAGCCACTTCCTGTGCAGCCCGGCATGTAACAAGATGTTAGCACTGGCCCAGGGAATATAAAGCCAGGAGACCTAGAGTACAAGTTTATGTGACTCTTTAATGAGTCTCATTCTTGAGGATCATTCTGAGGTGCAAATATAAAGGCTAAGTCCTTGTAATGGGAGAGAGAATTTTATACTAATTAGGCTTAAAGATAAGTAGGTGTGACTAGAGCATATAAGCAGCTTTGCCCTTTGGAGACTGACTCATGCAATATATTTTGAATAGTTTATGGGGTTTTTTTCTTGGCTGAGCTAATTTGAGGAACTATTTTGAAATACATTTAGGTATAGGTGAAAAGTCTTTTAGCAAGGTAATGGTCAGATAAGCATAAGATGATATTAATGACGACGACGATGATGACAATGAAAATGATGGTCTGACCATCTAATTCTTTCTTTTCTTTTTTTGAAACCCTTACCAGCCACCTTCGAATCAATGTTAAATACTGGTTCTAAGGCAGAAGAGTAGTAAGTTCATTCATAAGAAGAGTAGTAAGGCAATTGGGGTTGTGACTTGCTGAGGGTCACAGAGTAAGAAAGTTTCTGAGGACAGATTTGAACCTAGGACCTCAAGTTTTTAGGTCTGGCTTTTCAATAAGTCATCTAGCTGCCCCTACTTTACTTTTTCAAAAATTTCCAGGCAAAATTTTCACACACACACACACACACACAAAGTGATATTAAACAAATCACTTAACCTCCCTGAACTTTGGGTTTCTTCATTTGTAAAAGAAAGGGGTTGGACTTCTTGACCTCTGAGGTCCCTTCTAGTTCTAGAGCTATGATTGCAGGATTCTATGATCTGTTCTGAATCAAGTTCTGGTTAAACTCACCAGGAAGTGGTCCACAAACTACTAGATATTTTGCTCTATTATAATAAAAGTATGGGAATCTTGCAGACCAAGAATAGTAAAAGATCTCCTAGGATAATGGCTAGAATCAGAGAATTTTAAAACAGAAAAATCACCTTAGAGATGATAGAATCATGTATTTAGCGCTAGAGGGGACCCTAATGGACATCTAGTCCAACCTTTTCATTTTATAGGTGAGGAACTGAGGCCCAAAGATGCTAAGTGACTTGTCCAAAGTCCCAGATGTCGTAAGTAGCCAGTGGTGATGAATTGGGGTCCTTTGATTCCTAATCCAGTACTCTTTTCTCTTCTTGTGTTTTCTGCCCTCTCATTTCAAAAATGAAAATCTTGGATTTAAAGGACATTTTGCCTATCAGCTTAGAACTAAATTGTGGCAGAATTAAAAACTGAATCCATCCATATCTTATGATTTCCAGTTCATTGCTTCCTTCTCAATAGACTATGGCTCTCAGTTGAAAGTGTAAGGATTAAATAGGGGTTTTTGACAAAATAATAGAGCAGCTTTTAATAATTTAAGTTTTAATGATAGAGAAAAGAAAACTAGCAGCTTTTAACAATTAACAATTTAGTTTAATTAAATTAGAAATAGTAAAAGAATATAGAAAGATAGTAAAGAGGAAAGAGAGATTACTAATCTTATACCCTATAAATATACCTAAAATTCTATAAAAATTAAAATTAGATCTCAATAATAAAATATTGTGTTTTAAGGGATTTATTAATGATCATTAGAAATCATGGAATAAAGAAGATACAAAATAAATGATTAGCCCATTTAAAAATCCCCACACTTAGCTTACCACCACCACCATGCTGTCTGCAAGCCGAAGAAGACTGCCCACTCACTAATATCTCTGTCTATAGGAAGTACATAATGACAGGAAGTCAGTGGGCTCCCAGGAAATGTGGTTCTTTTTTAGGGTAACAGATTTCCAATTATACAATTCTTAATAACTACCTCCAACTGTCTTCCAAGGACAGCTTCTTCTTGTCTGGCAAACACCAGGCCCATCTAACCTACACTATGTAGAAATGATTCACTAACTCCCTAACTCCCTAAAATAATAGACAGCTACCACTCACTCCTTCAATCACTTTTCAATAGCAGCCCAAATTGTCAGTAGCCAACTAATAGCAGATCCTGGCCTATGAGACAGACCTCCTGCTCTTTAGAGATTCCAGAGGCAAAAAGCCCTCTCAGTAAGCTCAGGCCTGCCTTTATATTCCAGCATCCAACCCCCAACAACCAACTCACACCCAGCAACCAACTTCCTCACAACTACCAGCCCTAACTGTCAGCAACTGACTCTCCTAACTGTCAACAACTAACAGCTTGCAACTGATGCTGGCTCAGCAGGGAGCTCTCCGGTTCCTACTTCCTGTCCCTGTGGACTGATTTATTCCTACACATTTCTATGATAAGAGGACCTTCAGGTCCCCCATTAAATTAAAGAAATTAAAAAATTCCTTTTTTATAGAAGAAAGTAATTATTATCAAGTCTGTCTGTTATAAAGTATGAATGGACCCAACAAACAGCAAGCATTTACAAAGCCCTTGCTTTATTCCAGTCCCTGTGTCAAGTACTGAGGATACAAAGAAGGACAAAAACATGTTATTTCCCTCAGGAAGCTCATATTCTAATGGGGGGGAGATGATATGCAAAATGCTAGGTACAGTCAATCTGAAAAAATGCAGAACTACCAAAGTAGTTATAATAAGGGTCTTTCTTCCAGGTAGACAGATCTGGGAAGAAGCACAAAATAGCAATTCTATGACTTCCAATGAACTGCAGAAAATAAGGTGCTTATATACATTTTGAGAGAGGGAGAAAGGCATCTGCCTGGCCAAGAGTTTGGGAATGAAGCACTAACCACAGTCTAAAGTGATAGGGAAAGGCCTAGATGTAATATCCAGAGGCAAGGGTGATTGAATGAGTAATTAAGGTGGAGATTATCTTTAGCTGAGTTCTGACTCAGGTGACTAAAAGGTACTTAATGGTTTATTGTTCAGTCTGGGATAAGGGTCAGATTTGGGGATTTCTTGAAGACTGGTTGTCAGACATAAAGGTCAGCCTAAGGATTCCTGTACATATTCAAGTTGTCAGCATATACAAGATATATGTATCTCTGTCTCTCTCTCTCTGTAATAAATGGAAGGTAATCTCAAAGGAATTAGCAATAGGGGATGGGTGGGGTAGGCGTAGGGACTATCAAAGACCTCTTGCTTAAAGCAGGATTCAAGCTGAGTCTTGAAGAAAGCTGGGGAAGACAGGCATGTCATGAAATGGAGGTGATAAAAAAGAGCATTCCAGGCATAAGGCACATTGATCGCTATTTGGGAGATGGAATATTGCATGCAAAGAACAGCAAGAAGGCACATGTTACTGGATTGTAGAGTTTATATGTGGAGAAGAGTAAAATAAAGCTGAAAAGGTAAACAAGGACCCTGGTCCCTGGGCATGAAGGGCCTCAGTTCCTCACCTATAAAATGAAAAGGTTGGACTACATGTCCATTAGGGTCCCCTCTAGCTCTACAAGCCATAGTATTTTATATTTGATCCCGAAGGTGATAGGGAGGCATTGGAATTTATTCAACTGGTATCATCAGGTCTGTGTTTAGGAAGATTACTTTGGCAGTTGTTTGGAGGGTAGACTTTAGAGGGTGTTTGGGGAGAGACTTAAGGTGGGGAAACCAATCATCAGGCTGTCGAAATGCTTCAGGCATGAAGTGCTGAGGACTTGTATCAGTCTGGTGGCTGTGAGTGGAGAAAGGGGATGCATTTGAGAGATATTGTGAAGGGAGAAACAACAAGACTTGGAAACAGATTGAATATGTAGGAAAAATACAAGTTGAAGACGACAGCAAGGTTGTGAGAATGGGTGACTAGAAAGATGATGATGCCCTTTGACAGTAATAAGGAAGTTTAGACAAGGGGACAGTTGGGGGAGGAGGGGAGGGAAACATAATGTTTTGGACATGTTGAGTCTATGGGACATCCATCCATTTGAGATGTCCAATTGGTAGATGTTGATGGGAGACTGGATCTCAGGAAAGAGGTTAGGGCTGGACAAGTTGACCTGAGAATCATTTGCATAGAGATGACAATTGAACCTATAGGAGCTGAGGACTTCACCAAATTAGAGTATAGAGGGAGAAGAAAAGAGATACTCAAGAGAGGTTCCTTGGGTTATATCCACAGTTAGTGGGCATTAGCTGGATGGAGAATCAACAAAGGAGATTGAGAAGGAGTAGTGAGACAGGAGGAGAACCAGGAAAAAGAAATGCCACAAAAAAACATACTTGAAAGTATCTAGGAGAGGAGGACAATCGATAGTGTCAACGGTTATCGAGAAATTAAGAAGTACAGGAATGAGAAAAGGCAACATTAGATTTGTCAATTAAGAAATCATTCATAACCTTGGAGAGGGTAGTTTTAACAATTCAATTACATAATTCAATGTAATCTGAAACATGCCACAAAAGTATTCAGAAGAGTAAGAAGAGAAGTGGAGCCACCAAATGCAAATGCATCTCAAAAAAGCCTAGCCATGGAAGAGATGAGACATCTAAGACAACAGCCACCTAAAAAGATCTGATCAAGTGAGGATTTTTTTTTTTTAATCCTGAAGGGGACATAGCCGTGTTTGCAAACAACAGGGAATGAGATAAGGAGGGATGAAATATTAGTGAGAATGGGGATGATAGAGAAGGCATTCTGTTGACAAAGACAAGATGATATGAGATTATTTATGTATGTAAAGAAGTTTTCCCTGGTGAGGAAAAGGGCCACTTCTTCTGGGGCTGGGAGATGGGAAGGGTGCCATGAAGCTGGAGGATTGATGAAATGGTTTGGAATAGCCAGTATGGTGAGTGGGATAGTGAATCAGTGTAAGGGGTAAAATTTATGGTTGAACCGAATATTTGAGCATTGGTCGCTACGGATTTAATAACCAAATCCCAATGAATTACTCAAGTCAGAATGGTTTTTATGGTAGTTTATTTACAAATAGAGGGAAAAAATTAAGTAAATGAGAGAGAGAAAGAGAGAACTGCTCTGGCCTGGTCTGAACCAGGCTGGAATTCAGAGGCCCCAGCAAGGGAGTGTTGGGGGTCAGGCAGAGGCTTAAATTTAACACGACTTCTAACCAAGAGGCTTCCTCCAAGATGAGGGGCCTCTCCAGAGGCTGGTGCCTCCAGAAAAAAGCCAATGAAAGGGAGTCAGCCTTTCCACTCACCATGTGGCAGTCCAAAGGGAAGCAGCCTGAGATCTCACACCCGAGTTCCATGGTCCAGTTCCAAGGCGAAGACCACTTCACAGGAAGTGACTGCGAAATTTAAAGTCAGTTCTTTGCATCACTTCCTGTGTCTTATGTGTACCAATGGTGGCTTAAACTTGGCTTTGGCCTGCCCAGGAGGCACTCAGTTGTTTCTGATTTGTCACTTGCTAGCACACGTGAGTCATAGACCTTCCTCCCCCACAGTTAATCCTTAAGTGAGGGGTGTCTACGTTCCTGGTAGCTGAAATTCTAAAGAATAAATTGGGTGGAGTTAATCTCAATTTCACATCAGTTAGGGAGATGTCAAAGGATTGCCTTGCTTCAGTCAGGACCTAGTATTTTTTAACAATTATCAAATGATTTTGATGGCTGCTGCAGTTGTAAGAACAAAAAATTTGTCATGACATTAACCAATGAACAAAAAGATTAAAATTAACCAAGCTAAATGCCAATTCAAAGAAGAAAATTACCAGTAAATCTTGAGTGATATAGCTAAGTATCAGAGCCATATCTAGCATATGTTCATCTTAGGGTGTTGGCATGTTAGGGTAGAGAGGTGCCCACCCCAACCCCCACCCCCATCCCATCCCTAGTAGAAGCTATTCACATAGACTGTGTCCTTTGATCAATTCCTATATTAGGGAAGCTAGATGGCTCAGTGTATAGAGAGCTAGACCTGGAGATTAGAGGTCCTGGGTTCAAATCTAGCTTCAGATACTTCCTAGATATGTGACCCTGGGCAACATTAACTTCTACCCCACCCCCTTCGCCTAGCCTTTATTGCTCTTCTGCTTTTGAACCAATATTTCATATCAATCCTAAGACAATAGGTAAGGACTTAAAAAACATTCTGGTATCCTCTCTTATAGTCCTATATGGAACATCCCATCAGACTACTCTTCCTTCAGATTTCTATTTCTTGGTTCCTCCTTCAAGGGCTCCCAGTTCCTCAACATGCTTCCTAATGAAATGGTGGTTATTAAAGAATCTCAGAGTTGAAAGGAACCCTAGAGGCCATTTACTTCAACTCATAATTGAAAAAAGCATGTCTGCTACACTATTTCTAACAAATAAGTATTTGGCTTTGGCTTTTGAAGGTCTTCAGAGAAGGGAGAATCGACTGTACCTCTTGGGATCATCCATCCTACTTCAGGAAAACCTTAACCACCAGGAAGTTTTGTCTTGAAGCGTTAATGTGTGTCTCTGCACCTTTCACCCATTGCTCCCATTTCTGCCCTCTGGGGTCAAATGGTACAAGTTTCAAATCTCTTTTAGGCAAAAGTAACTCTCACCCTGAGCCTGCCTTTGATTTGTGTGAGTGATTCTTTTTAAAAGGGAGTCTTGCTTACTCCATTCTGCATATACTGCTCTGTCTGGTTTCACTCCACAGAACCAGGAACCCCTCCCAGGATAAGCTATTCCCTTTTAAACTTACCACCATGCTGTTAAAACAAGCCTTGACTGAGACCAACTGCCTCAGCCTCCTTTCCCTTCTGATTGGAGGATTTGAGGGAGAGGTATCCCTCCTTCTGATGGCTTCTCCTAGAGAGGCATTCTTATTTTTTTTTAAACTCTTACCTTCCATCTTGGAGTCAATACTGTGTATTGGCTCCAAGGCAGAAGAGTGGTAAGGGCTAGGCAATGGGGGCCAAGTGACTTGCCCAGGGTCACACAGCTAGGAAGTGGCTGAGGCCAGATTTGAACCTAGGACCTTCTGTCTTAGAGAGGCATTCTTCATCTGCTGCTCTCCTGATTTCAACTCCATGAAACAAGATGCCCCCCCTTTCTCCCTGCTTTCCTGCTGCCTTTTGGGTGTTGCCTGTCCTTTTAGATTGTAAGCTCTTTGAGAGAAATCTTTGAAATCTTATCCTGCCTGGCACATAGTAGGTGCTTAATGAATGTTGATCGGATTGAATTTCAGTTTCCTCACCTGTAAAAGAAGACTATGTGCTATTGTAGACGTAGAATACTGGGTTTGGAGCTGGAAGAATTGGGGCAAGTTCCGGCTCTGCCACTAACCAGTTGTTTGACCACCCCTGTCCTTCCAGTCAACTAGTTTTTACTCCTCGTACGTAGAGAGAAAAAGCACTGATAATATGCTTCCTATTTACCAGGAACTGTTCTATGCTATACATATTTACTAGTAAACAAGATAGTTCCTGCCTTCAAGGAGCTTCCATTTTTTTTTAATACCTACGTACTTTCTGACTTAAACTTGATATTAAGTATTGATTCTAAGGTGGAAGAGTGATAAGGGCCAGGCAATGGGGGTTAAGTTACTTGCCCAGGGTCACATTACTGAGAAGTGTCAGAGACCAGATTTGAACCTTGGTCCTCTGGACTCCAAGCCTGGTGCTTTATCTGCTGTGCTACCTAATTGCCCCAAGGAGCTTCCATTCCAATGAGAGAAGAAAACACCCAAAAAAGGCCTGGAAGGGGATACAGGGCAGGGAGGTTAGTGATGGAGCTGCTGTGGAGTAGGGTTCAAGTAGCGTAGAAAGCTGGCCCCAGCAGGATAAGACAGGAGTTGGCCCATCAGAGCCAAGGGCTCTCTAGTTAGGGCCCCACAGCTGCCTACTTGGCCTCTGGCAGTAACCAGGGTGCCTTAAACAAAGAACCCTTAAACTCAGGATCCCCCTCCCTGCCCCACTAGATGATTAAAGCCTACAGGACACGTTTTCAGCCTTCTACCTAGCATGCTGCATGTGACCAATAATTAAAACCTGGAACTCTTCAGAAAAACAAGGGCCCCGGAGAAGCTTTAATAACTGATTAAGTAAGATGACAAATTGCTGGAGCTCGTCCATCAGCAGCAGGCTAATGACTGCCATGTTAAAAGGAGCTGCTGGGGCACCTAATCCTGAGGTTCCCAGTCCAACTCAGCACACTTCCAACAGTCGAACAAAGTGGTTTTTTTTAAAGTAAAAGGATAATGTTGCATAAACACTTCCCAGCAAGAAACACAGCTATTTCATTATTTAGCAATCTTTTCAAATAATCATAGCTTAACTATTAACCAGAAGCCTTAGGGTTGGATGGGGGAGGGTGTGGTGGTGAAGGGAATGGGAGAAAGATCTTCTTTCACAAAGTAGGTTTGCATAGTGCTTCCTGCTTTTCATGGCATATTTCTAGAAATCTAACCTATTTGACCACTGAATTATTTCATGGCCAATCCGGGTTGGACGTTAGCCAGGCATGGTACACCTCTTCTCTAGAAAGAAAAAAAAAAGAATTGGAAATCCAGTTAGTTATTCATTTTTCTAAAGGTGGAAAAATTTGCAAGTAGAGGTATCATATGCTTAGTGGAATCACCTGGGTCTGTGAAAACAGGACATAAGGGGAAATAAGTAATCATAATCGTTGCTAGCATTTATGAAGCTATTTAAGGGTTGGGAAGCAAGGGCACTTTATTCTCACAACAATCCTGAAAGTTGTGCTATTCTCTCCATTTTACTAATAAGGAACCTGAAGCAGTCAGAGGCTTAGAACGTGTCCAGAGTAGAAATGCAGAAGGAAAACATCTGATTTTTCACTTGTTTATGTGAGGTTTGGGGTGTTTAAAAGATTATTACAAAAATGAATAATATGGAAATGGGTATTGAGTGATAATGTATAACCCAGTGGAATTGCTTGTCAGCTCTTAGAGGGGGGAAGGATGAAGTGGGAGAAAAAGAACATGAATCATGTAACCATGGGGAAATACTTAAGTAAAAAAATAAAAATAAAGTATCAAGCTTGGGGGGAAAAAAAAAGAAGGACTTGCCCAGAATCACACAGCTACTATGTATTTGAGGCTGGATTTTGAAGTCGGGTCTTACTGACTCTTAAGGATACTGTTCTAATCACCGAACTACTCAGCTACTTCATAGTAGATAGATTTAGAGCTAGTGGGAAATTTAGAGGTTATCTCTAATCCAATTTCTTTATTTGAAAATAAGGAAATCGTTTCAAAGATGTATAGCTATTTACCCAAAGTTCTGTAGAAGGCAAGTGGCAGAGCTGGGATACTATTATAAGGGATGGTTGGCACTGAAGGGTGATGTTATTAAATGATGACTGTCCAAACCATGCTATGGTATTTTAGAACTTTGCAGGGGAAACTTGAGGTTTTTTTTTTTAAACTTGTATTTTTCCTATTAGTGATTTGGAGCAGTATTTCTTTTTTTTCTTTTTTGTTTTTTTTAATTAGAGCAGTATTTCTTATAGCTGTCCATAATTCACAATTATTTTCTTAAGAATTATTTAAAAGGGGGGGGGCAGCTGGGTGGCTCAGTGGATTGGGCGCCAGGCCTAGAGATGGGAGGTCCTAGGTTCAAATTTGGCCTCAGACACTTCCCAGTTGTGTGACCCCGGGTAAGTCACTTGACCCCCATTGCCTAGCCCTTTCCACTCTTCTGCCTTGGAGCCAATACACAGTATTGACTCCAAGACAGAAGGTAAGGGTTTAAAAAAAAAAGGAAAAAAATTATTTAAAAGGGGCTGGTGGGTGAAGGTGGCTCAGTGGATTGAGAACCAAGCCCAAGGTTCTGGGTTCAAATTTGACCCCAGATACTTCCTAGCTGTATGACCCATGGCAAGTCACATTGCCTAGTCCTTACTACTCTTCTGTCTTGGAACTGATACATGATATTGATTCCAAGATGGAAAAAAAGAATTATTTTTTTACCCTTTGTTCACTTATCCAATGGGGGGAATGGCTTTTAGCTTCATATATTTCTATTAGTCTCATATATCATATATCAAATACTTATTAGAGATTTGATACAATCCCCACCCCCCCTATTTACTTCTCTTCTTATCTTGGTTGCACTGATTTGTGTAAAAGCCTTTCCATTTCAGAGAATTAAAATGATCTCATTTTATCTTTGGTGATTACCGCTAGCCCTCATTTGATTAACAATTTCTGTCTAATTATTGCTGTGAAGAATACTTCATGTAGTTTTTTACTTTTATTCTTCAGATTGTTTCCTTTTTGATGCTTATTCTGTAATATACTATAAGATGTTTGCTTAAATCTAATTTCTTTCTTTTTTTTTTTTTAATAAACCCTTACCTTCCATCTTGGAGTCAATACTGTGTATTGGCTCCAAGGCAGAAGAGTGGTAAGGGCTAGGCAATGGGGGTTAAGTGACTTACCCAGGGTCACACAGTTGGGAAGTGTCTGAGGCCAGATTTGAACCTAGGACCTCCCACCCGTGGGCTTGGTTCTCAATCCACTGAGCCACCCAGCTGCCCCCTTAAATCTAATTTCTGTCAACCTGTTGGGTTTTTTTTGTTTTTGTTTTTTCCAGTAACTTTTGTCAAATTGGGAATTCTTCCTCAAGTAATTGATATACTCAGGTTTCTTGAGCTCTGGATTATTGAATTTAATTATTTCTGATTCTTCCTTAGGTTTCTAGTCATTCCACTGATCTTGTTTTTATTTGATAACTAGTACCAAATACTTTTTGTGATTAAAGACATAATTTGAGGCATGAAAATGCCTTTACCCTCTTTATTCTTTCACCCTGTTCTTTCTCTTGAAAATTTAGGTCTTTTGTTCTTCCAAATTAATTTAATTACTTGGTCTAGCTCTAACAAGAGTTTCCTTGGTAGTCTGATAGATTTATCCCTAAATCTGTAAATTAATTAGGATATTGTCCTTTTTTGTTATCTTGTCATATACCAATAATGAGCATTCCAGTTGAGTTCTTTATCTCATTAAGGGTCTTTTCACCATTGTCTCTTGAATGTGTCATGGTAGGTTTACCCCAAGATACTATATGCATTGTTATTTTGAATGGGGTTTCCCTTTTGATTTGCTGCTGGATTTTGGTCGTTATATAGAAATGCTCTGGCTATTTGTGCATTTATTTTGTATCATGCCTCTTTACTGAAGCTAAGGTCTCAATTAGGGTGCTTCCCCCCCCTAATTCCCAAGGCTTTTCTAAGAAACTCAGCAACAAATAATGACAATTTTGTCCCCTTTTGCCTGTATTTATGTCTTAAATTTCCCTCTCTTATTGCTTTGTCTTATGGCTGTTAGTATTACAAAAGGAAAAGGGAACCCTTGCTTTCATTTTGATTTTTTATAAAAGACTCTTGTGTTTCCCTATCGCATATTTTGCTTCTAGGTTTAGATTGAACACATAATGTGTTCTGTAGGCTACGTTTTCTTACTGTCCTCAAGTGAAGCACAAGATGGCTACTTTTATAATCTGCACAGATGAGAATAGCATCAGTAAGTAAATACGTCCCAGTGTGAAGTGTCCAGTCAAGGACAAGGTCATTCTGCCCTTATTTTCCCCTCTTAGCCAATCTGCTAGGGTAAGCATTTCCCTCTTCTCTTGGGTTAGTTAGCAGCAGGCGGTTTCCAAGTCATTAAAAGTCTTGCTCTTCACAGCCAATAAAAGCTGGGGGAAGGTTCAGCTTTCTTGGAGGGAGAGCTGAAAAGGTTAAGCAAGAAGACAGAGAGGCTTCTTTTGGAAGGGGCTGTTTTTTTCTCCCCCACCTAAAGCAAGTATATATTGCAGAGAATTTGCCCAACAGAGAATGACTTCTCAAACTTCTCAAAAAAAGTATGGCTGTTTCTATAGCTCTGGGAAGCAAATCAGGCTCCAAGTGTGAACTATTTCCCTGCATTCTTAGCTACTGACATCAGGGTGGAAGGGTGGGGGTAGAGAAGGGAAAGCTGCAGGAAGTAGTGAGGGAAGGGCTGGCAGTAACCAGAAGTGGGCCATGCCTACCTTCAATAACTTTCCATTTTGATTTGTTTGTTTTGAAATAGTTTCTCCTTCCTCCCCAGCTCGCCTCATTGCATAGTTCCCTTGTAATAAAATTAGTTTAACCCTGACACTTGCCAACAGAGCCAACGCTTGCCTAGACATTTTTTCCTGCTTAGCTCTGGAAATGAACCAGGGACTGTAGCATGGGAGAGATGAAGAGGAATAAGGTAGCTAAGGCAGTGGGTAGAGTGCTGGCACCTACAGTTAGGAAGACCTGAGTTCAAATGAAGTCTGGGCAAGTTGCTTTAACTCAGTTCCCTCTTCTGTAAAATGGAGATAGTGATTGTGTTTGTTCTTCATTTTCCATCCTGGAGTGATGTCTTGATTTGTGCATAAACTGGATTCAAGTGAGGCAGAGTTTCACACAGTTATCAGCTTCTCTCTTCCAGAGCCGTTGCAGCCCAGCGGCAGGATAAAAGTCAGTTCATCTGTCTATGGCCTGGGATGTAATAGATCACCGTGGCATCTTTGATGTCTGACCAAGCCCTAAGCTCTACACAACTCCTGTTTCAGCTGCCTTCATAGCCATTGTGATAAATTGTTCTCATCTGCCCATTCCTCAGGAGGAAGTCTCCCCATGCATGGGGCAGACACCCTTCTTATTTACTCACTAATGGGTCCTCAACCTGGCTTGGCTCCTCTGCTGAGATGATTTGCTGTGGTGTGGCCATTGTGCATGCTACAGCATCTAGGAGTCACAGGCATGTTGGGTGACAGGTGGACCCCAAAGGTAGATGAGCAGTCCTGAAAAGGGCTCCACAAGCCCTCCAACCACACTAGTGCTCCTTGAACACCATAGCACCTGCCTCAAAGGTCTGTTGGGTCTATCTGAGATATTTACAAAATCAGCAATTATTATTGATGAAATTGGCTGAGAGCTCCAAGAAGTTGTGTGTCAGAGGCAAGAACTGACTCCAGGCTTTCCTGACTCTGAAGCTAATGCTCTGTATATGACCCACGCTGTGTCACATTGCAGTCAATTCTAATTGCAAAAATTGGGGCATAATTTGGATTAATTTTATTATCTATTTCTACTTCACATTGAAGGACAGGTCACAGAGAAAAACAGGGTGATATGGGCTAACAGTGAAAAAAAAAAGTACCACTGATTTTTACCTACCTCTCTCTACCTTCTTTCAGTCCCACCTTAAAGTACGAAAGATCCCATAAGTTATCTGAACTGGATTTTGGGAAGATAGAACAAATGGACAAGATGCACATGATTCTGCATTTCCAGTTTATTGAGATGGAGTAAATTCATAGCTTTATTTGCATTACAGAAAAGTGCACAGGAGAAAAATAGATCTGTACAGGACATGTGTGGCTGAAATTCAGTTTCAAGAAATTACTTTCAAAAATCCCAGTTACCTACAAATAATTGTCTCCAGTTTTAGCACAAGTTTAGGTATTTGGACGTTAAAATACTATTTCAAGTTCATATTTTTAAATGGTTGAGCAGAAAGCCAGACAGAAAAGTTAAGTCTATACACTGATAGCTATTACCATTAAACATATCACTCTAACTTTACTTTAGACAATTATTTAGGATTTCGGGTTAAATCAATAGAGGTTCATGAATCTACCAACTGGTTGGCAGTGCAGGTAGGTATCCTTTTCCTCCACCCCAAATTAACATTGAATGTGAATGTTTTAACACCCACAAGAACCTGAGAGTTAAGGGTCAAAGACAAGCAATAACAATAACACACACGCAATACAAAACTCATTTTGGCAAAAATTCTTTTTCATAATTGTGCTAAAAATAGAGATACAAAATGTACTGGGAAAGAGTTCAAGTTCGTTTTTGGTTTTTCAAAAAGAGGAAAAAAAAGGTTGATATGGCCATTGCTATAAACAATATTTTCAGACACTTCAGGTTCTAGACATGTCTTATCAATTTTTTCTCTTTACCAATCTCTGACCTGTTGTTTGAAGAAAGTTACCCAGGTACTTCAAAGGGCCCAATGTAACCACCAAAACCTCCAGAGTCATTTGGGTCAATTACTTCATTTAATAAATGGACTGACCTTCAGCATATGATGAGTAGACTTGTAGCAGGCTCACTGGATTCTAGAACGTTAATTTAAGATGGGGTCTCATAATCAGTTAAGAAAAAGAAATGTGTGCCTACTAGGTGAGTAACTGTGATTAAGTGACTACACCCTCTCTCTTAACCAAAAGGCTTAGAAAGAGTGTCAGATCTGTGATTTCATAAAGAGACGATTTCCCCACAAACCAACAGAATTTTGCCAGCTCTACAAATGGGGGAAAGTGACAGCATTAGGTCAAAATAAATGAAACCTTAGGAATCATATCATAGGATGGATGTTGGAGGGTGGGGAGAAGAAAACTAGCCTCCCCACAACATGCTTACCCATGATTTGCTATAGTTTTGGGGCCAGAGGAAATAAATTAAGCCAATCCTGCAAAGAGGACTGGGAGATTTTCCAAAAAGTAAACTTTAAAAGGGATTTTCATCTTTTGAAAAGTGAGGTCTAGAGATGTAGGATGTAACAATTACAATCCTAGGAAGGGTTGAAGGACTTGTTTTAGTTTACTTTCATCACAATTCTCTGCAACTGGAGAGAGGAGAGGGAAAGCATGGCTTCTTATTTTTCAATAAGTGCTCAGTCCTTTTTCAACCATAAATTTGTTAGCCTTTGGGAAAAAAAAAAGGGAAAAACCCCACTGAAATTCTAAACCTTAAGTGAAGGTAACTCCAAAACTTGTTAGCAGAGCAGAAGTTCTGGAAGGAAGTGTATGAGATGGTATTATTTGATATTTATCCTTTGGGGAGATGCCAAGGGTTTGGGGAAAATTCAGGAAACTACTGGTGGGCACAGTCCCCTCTTCCCCCATCTCCTCTCCCCCACTGGAGAAATTCTTTTGGCTTCATTTGTTTTTTTAAGACTTGGAAGATCAGGTTCTTGCATCTTATGTTTCAAGCCACAGCTTTGAGGCTTAGCTTTATGTCTGGGCAAAAAGTGAGAAGATATCTCTATAAGCAAAAAAAAAAAAAACAAGCCATCAAGGAATAAGGCAAAAGGTAACGTATGTTGAAGCTGGAGCAAGACAAGTTGTCCCACTAGTAGCTTTGTCCTTGGCAAATGTGGCCAATCTTTTTATTTATCTTGATAGGTAATGCACCAAAATCCTAAATGAAAAATGGGAAAAGAAAGTTACAAGTCGATCTAAAACACAGAAAATAGTTAAAATTTGTTTCACTATCAGTAGAACTAAAAATGCAGCTTTTGGGGAACTCAAGACTGAGCAATTTCAGATATCACCAATTAAGAAGTCAACAAATGGGCAGTGGGAATATCATTCTTTGAGAGTAAACTGTGTTACTCACAGGGAGATTACATTCATTCTTCAATCCATTAAGTAGTCCCCTAATTGGCCTGGAATACCAGATAAATCCCATTACACCTTTCAAGTAAAAGGTATCACAACTCAACAAAAAGCCCAGGTTGGTAGAATAGCCTTTGATTCTTTTTTTTTTTAACTCTTACCTTCTGTCTTAGAACCAATACTGTATTGGTTCTAAGGCAGAAGAGTGGTGGGGGTTAAGTGACTTGCCCAGGGTCACACAGCTAGGAAATGTCTAAGGTCAGATTTGAACCCAGGACCTCCCATCTCTGAGCCTGGCTCTCAATTCCACTGAGCCACCCAGCTGCCCCCATATTTCCTATATTCTTATAGAGCTGCGTACTCTCCATTCTCTCCACTTCCCACCAAATCCTTATTCAATATACACTTGGCCTTTTAATAATAAAAGGCAAAATATACCTGAACAGCATCTGATATTTATAAAGTTACTTGATGTGAGCTAGTTGTGCACAAAACCAAAAATGAACCTGTGTGAACAGGAATAGGCTGAAGGAAAATCAAGCATGGCTTTCCCTTAGCCCTTAGACTAAATCTCCTGTTTATGTGTTTGGAGGCTTAACTCAGAATTCTTGTGCCCAGTGCAAATTCCAATTCAGGCTCCATCCATTCTCCCAAATAGAACTTAACCAAGGGAAGAGTAATCCTGCTTTATTCCTATGTAGTTCTACCTAATAGATAGTGAGAAGTAGCCAAACAAACCAGCCAACATAGGAATATTAAATTTAGAACTCCGAAGGTACCACAGAGGTAATTTACTTCAACTCTCCCATTCTACAGTTGAGGAGATGAGGTCCTCAGAGTTTAAGTGACATATCCAAGGTCTCACAGGGAATAAATGGCAGAGGTGCGATTCAAATCTAGGTCGGATGGCTGTTTTTTAGTCATTTTTCAGTTGTGATCCCTTTGGAGATTTTTTTTGGCAAAGATAATTAGGGTGGTTTGTCATTCCCTTCTCCAGCTCATTTACAGGTGAGGAAACTGAGGCAAACGGGTTTAAATGTCTTGCCTAGTGTCACAACCAGTAAGAGTTTGAAGACTGATTTGAACTCAAAAAGAGGAGTCTTCCTGAGTCCAGGCTTGAACATATCTTCAATCTGCCCCTCCACTGTGGCTCAACTCTGTGCCAGATATTGGGAGTACAAAGACGAATACTTGGCCTTTCCTACTTTCAAGGATCTTAAACATTGCTAAGAAAACACATCCATGCAAAAGCAGATCTACCTATTTTTCTCAACATTGTGTTATTGTTGGTGGGGCAGGTGGTGGCTCAGGGGGTTGAGAGTCAGGTCTAGAGACAGAAGGAGGTCTTGGGTTCAAATCTGTATTCAGATACTTCCTAGCTGTGTGATCCTGGGCAAGTCACTTAACGTCCATTGCCTAGCCCTTGCCATTCTTCTGCCTTGGAATCAATACTAAAGGCAAAGGTTTAAAAATCCCCCCAAAACCTTGAGTTTCTGTTTTAAGAATAGAAACACAAGTCTAAATCAGCTCCCAGCTGGGAGCACTTAACTTCTGATGCTATATTTTATTTTCCTTCAGACAATTAACTTGATAGAGCCTTCTACTTACAGAAGTTATGCAAATCGATTTCCAAAAGGATCCCCATATAGATGAGGAGATGTTGGCTGATGAGACACAGTCTATGGAGATAAAACATTCAATTGGAAATTTGTAAATAATCTCAACCATAAAGAAAAAAGTTCAGACTTTCTCAAGAATTCTTTTTAAGAAGTATAGTGGGCGTATAGAGCTGTGTGTGAAAATAGTTGTGAGACTGTAGCTTGAAGGTCAGGGGGTATGTGGGAGTGAGACTGACAACTTTGCACAACTCAACTTCACTTAAATCCAATTTCATGTGCAAGTCAAGACATTACGTGTGATGTTGTTTGTCCTCTTCGAAAAATAAAGGACGAACAACAAGAAGTGTTGATGCTGAATAATTAGATCCAAGTTAAAATACAAGTTTCTAACAAAGGAAGTTTGCTTTTGAAGCACAGTACTTGGTATAACTTCTGTGATTTGTTGTTGTCAGGGTGAGCATATTAAAAGATTGTCTTTTTAGATAGAATAACAGCTTTGAATTTCTCCTAGCAAAGCATTTAAAATCAGATTCTTAAGTCAAATAAGTTCCTCCAAGGTTGGGCTTCCTTTAAGGTGTCCATTCCTTCCCCCCCCCTCCACCCCCCCATAACAGTTGGAGACATGTGGATACCATGAGAAGACACTATTATCTTTTTCTAGGAAAATCAATGTGTCAAAGATGAGTATAACTCGAAGTCAAATCTTCTCTCTTTGTGTGTGTGTGTGTGTGTGTGTGTGTGTGTGACAGAACTGTTATTTAGTGAAGAAAGAATTAAAAGGGAAATTAGCAATTAAAATGGAATAATCTGATCCCATCAATTTTACAAAGCATGAACATGAGTAACTTGGAATAATAATTTGTCAAATTATGCATATTATGTCCAATAATAATACTTACGGGTGCTTGTGATGGAGAACGGAAAGGATCTATTGCAAAAAGGTTCTCAAATGAACTTTCCACTGGCTTGGAAGCTACTGGGGTGCTTTGCCTGGGAGATGGCTTTGGTGCTTCTTAAAAAAAAAAAAATCCAAAACATACTACTTAGTGGACTAGCTTCATGTCTAAATAGCCCCCTGGCAACATTTGCCACAATGTGCTAAAGGAGAACAAATATTTATTTATTAAACGTCCACTTTGTTCCAGACATTGTGCTAATCATTTTATAACTATTAATCTCATTTGATTAGATAAAAGACTTAGTATACTTTTTTCTTAGTATGCCTTGCCTTTAAGAAAATCCACACTGGCAGTTCTCTCTACCCATGAATTAATAGGTCTCCTTCCCTGCTTAGGACAATGCCTGGGATATAGTAGGCACTCGGTAAATGCTTATTCCTTCCCCTTCCCCTTTCACGCCCTCTCCCCCAATCTATGAAATAAAAATGAAGGGAGTCCTCATCATTATGAAAGAGGTTTTTAAAGATCTCTTTCAAAGATTTGAATTGAAATTGGATTTGGAAATTTGAAATTGGAATTGAAAGAGGACTATTGGTGTTGCCAGGACATTATAGGAGTCAGCCCTGAGAAAAATGGCAGTGTTTCTAGGACTTCCAAAGGTTAGTGTGACCAGTGTTAAGCCACCTGACACTAGAGGGCAACATCAGTCATGCCAGTTTTTTCAAAGATAACAATTGCATTCCTTAATGTACTCCAAGCCACAAATAGCTACAACTTTCTTTTGTAGCTATTGGATGGTCAATGATTAAATGAGAAAGGAGCTAGCCCTGAGTTGTTCTGGAGCCGATTACCTCAGACAAGGTTGTCAGGGGGAAACACCTTACCATTTATCTTGGCCAACAACTGATTGGCATCTAAGTCATCGTGCTCTGCACTCTCTTGTGGAATGCCAACTTTGCTAGTGAAGTAACTGGAGAAGGCTCCTGAGGCCCCAGAGGATGCTTGCTCCCCCTTCCTCGCTGGCACTGCGGGTCGATGTCTCAGCTGTAAGTCCTTAAACATTTCTTTCACCTCCTTGATTTCTTTATCCCCGAGTGGGTCTAAGGCAGTAAAGGCATCACAAGAGATATCTTTCTGTGGGGTAGTTCTGGGAGGGGGCTGAGGTGGTGAGCCTGAGATAAGCACAGAAGACTGCTGACCTGATGTGGCAGCAGCAGGGAATATGTTGCTCTGAAAAGGGTTTCCCATAGAGGCTTGTGATGGCCACGTATTAGTGGGCACATTGGTGGTAGAGCCCCAGAGAGGAGGAGGTGAGGATGACTGGGGGGATCCAAAAGATGTCGGCTGATCCCAGCCTGAGCTGGGTGGGTTTGTACTAAAGGCAAGAGGCTGACTGAATCCTGAAGGCTGAGTATTCATCATGGGTCCAGGGAGCACTGAGGTGGACTGGTTGAAAACTAATGATGGCGGGTTCCATGGTCCTGTCTGAGGTGTAGTTGCTGGTAAGCCACCTAAGAAATAAAGAAGGAAAATTCTAAATTTCATCAATCAAAAAATATCAAAGGTAGGAGAATGAGATCATCAACTGGTGTCCTATGTAGTTTCTTTAAGGCATCTGAACAAAAGAGGAAATATTACACCCATATACAAAGTCATGCTGGTCAGCACACTAAATGGTGAATTTTAAGATAACGATCACATGATTTCACATGTTAATATCCTGTTGTGTTTGGGACTTCATTCACATAGATAGTGATAGTTTATTTCCATAAAAACAAATTATTCCTACATCCCATAGGGACTACTTCATAGTTTCTGCCAGTTATAATGCATTGAGTTTAGGGTTATGGTTTTATGTTGATAAAGAGGAGATCTAGAAAATTGATTTGTGACTGGGATGAAAGCCTTGTTGAGGGTAGTGGGAGGTTCCCAGAGATTGTAGTTATCCTGCAAGGACTACTTTAAATCATTTTCTACATTGTGTCACTCAGCCTACATTTGGTCAGAAGTCAGAGGATAATGGTGAGATAAAATATGATATGATAAACATTTGCTAAATATCTATTATATGCCAAGCACTGTGCAGATAGTAAGAAAAAAGTCTGCTCTCAAGGAGTTTACAACTTAATGGGGGGACAACAACAGACAAAAGGAAGCTGAAAAGCTAATGAAAATGATGGGAAATGAAGAGATGACTGGGCTTCTGAGTCCTCTTCAAAGGGATGCTCTGGGGAGGAGCCTTTTCTCCACTTTACTCTAGCCCCCCAATCAAAGAAGCAGAAGCAACTGGGAGTACTGAGGAGGTCTGAGTGCCAAAGCTGATCTATGAGAATGGATAAGTTTATCTATGGGGTGTGGACAGGATGAGTTTTTTCCTCTACCCTTCAGTCCTCTAATCAGTCTAATCAGAAGGCAGAAGCAACTATTAAAGGTACTTATGAAGTAACCTCCTCAAACTGCAATGCAATCTCTTTTCATTAGAATCAGAGATTTTCTCCAATTGTGTCAAACTTATCCTCCATGCCCCCATTAGCTTAATTTAGTGTTTCAGGCATTTCTTCTTTTACCTCCTCCCTGGGGCACTAAAAACCTAGGGCACTTGCTTAGCCACTACTAAGCAAAAATTCATCTCCATGAGTTAAAAAGAAAACAAGTAGCAGATGTCCTAATTTTTCTTTTTTAAACCCTTACCTTCTGTCTTGGAATCAATACTGTGTATTGGTTCCAAGGCAGAAGAGCGGTAAGGGCTAGGCAATGGGGGTCAAGTGACTTGATTAAAAACAAACAAAGAATAACAACAACAAACTCTTTAGGACCTCACCATACTTTGTGAACTTTGAAAGTACTTGAAAATTTATTATTAGCAGCAGTATAATATTAGGCTCTAAGCCATTTGAAACTTCTTCTTGCACACACATATGCACGTATGCAGGCGTACATTAACAATAGTCCTAATTAGCTCTGATGTTTTATATAATTACCATGATCTAGAACAGGGGTTTGAAAACTATAGTCCAGAGCCAAATCCACCCTTCTACCTGTTTTTGATTAGCCCATGAGCTAAGAATAGGCTTTACATTATAAAATAAAACAGAACTTTATTCTGTACAAACTATTGGCTACTTTTTCCCTCATTGCACCTGCTTCCTAAGAGCCACAAAATGAGAATGTTTGAGCTGGCAGGATCACTAAAGATTTAATCTAAACTCCTTTTTCAGAGGAGGAAACTGGGGTGCAGATAGCCAAGTTCACATAGCTAATGAGATTGGAACCTACATTTGTCTCCATATTATTTTTCTCTATTTCTATCACTATATTGCCTTCTAAGGCACCAACTTAATACCCATCTTCAATTTTTCCAACTATATTTCCTGACTACTGTACTTAGTAAAATAGGGGTCATGGGAAAATCTGAGGATGGGCAAGGAGGAAAATGAAGATTCTTTCACTTCACAGGGATCTAACCTAGATGACTGAAGTCTGCTACTCCAGAATGCTGACTAATTCTAGTTGAGATTGATGGGCTCTATTGGTCTCCTACTTAGCCAGTGGTTCTCCTATTCCTTAACTTAAGGGAAGAGTTGATCCTTTGACATGAAAAGCAGCAGGGGATGTTGCAAAGAGTGTTCTATTTGGAATCAAGAAGACCTAGGTTCCAGCCCCACCTCAGTAATGGGGAAGTCATCTTCCTCATCCGTAAAATAAAGGAGTTGGAATTGATCTCAGAGTTCTCCCAGTTTCAAATCTAGGATTGTCTGAAACGTTAATTTTACATACCTTCTTCTCCCCAAATCAAAAAACTAGATTGACTCAAAGATGGTGGAATGACCCACTTTGCTGAGCTGACTTATCTCACTCTCTGTTTACCACTTTGATTTTCTTTTAACCAGTTATAGAATAACAAAAGGACAGATGAGCATCTCACAAACTTTCCAGTCTTATACTATCTACTCTTATTCTGTAGGAGTAAAATTTGTGGCTTTGGTGAGAGGGTTAAGGAGCAAGGAGGAAGCAAGAATGGAAATAAATCGCATCAGCCTTCCTTTTCCTCACCACAGAGGTTTGGCCATTATATATACTCATATCCGTATATATAAATTAACAAATAAAATATGAAGATAAATAAACATGAATAAAACCACAAATTATTTGATTGATGCTGTAGCCCTCACTTTCACTGTTCTTGATGCTCATGCCCTTATCCCCACTTTCACCTTTCCATCAGTTTTAAGATTTTCTTCTTCAAGGACAAGTGCTTGTGTAGCTTCAATCTCTACCAATTCAGTGGCTCTCCTCCCTGTTTGCACTCTGCCTCCCCCAAATCATCATACAATTCTTTCCAATGCAACAGCAATTGGATTCCTGCAGGTCCTCTCCAGCCCTTGCTGACAAGGAGTGGATGTGGATGTGTGTGCCTGGCTATGGGAGGCGGAGGAGGTGTCTATGAGGTCAGTGTCCTGGTCTCCTGAGAGCTGGAGATTCTGCCCCCACCAGCTCACCACAGGATGCGATGGCCCAGCTGGGGGCGGAAGCCAGACCTACCACCTTCTGGGGCTTGGCGGAGGCTCATGGCTAGTGGACAGGGCCTATACTGTAGAGCTGGTTTTACAGCAGTGGCCAAACTCTGCAGAATCATCAGTATTCTGCTGCTGTGCTCCCCACGGCCGAACAGGGGCACGTCGCCAAAAAGCTTCACTTTATTTGAATAAATGAACGCTTATAGGGTCCAGCTGTATTTTTGGGCTAACTAGTAAAATATTGGCCAAAAGAATTCCTCAAGACATTGATATTAGAGGACGAGCTCCCTGATATTATTTAATTACAATCCCTGCACGCAGGCAGCTCCCCTCCTTGCTGTAAAGGGGCTGGCAGTGTCTTTTAGAGCCATTCAGGGGAGGGAAGGAGAACAGTAAAGCTGTAGAAAGATCACAGAATGTTTAGGAAGAGTTACTTGCACAGCAGAACAAGTTCGGGAATATGCACAAAGAAGAATCTTTGGCCATTCAGCGGCTGGTCAACAACCTCCGGCCCCACCACAGACATGACTCAACAGATTTCGCATGACAGAGAGTCACTGTCAGAACCACAGAAATCCGATTTTTTTGGTTTAAGTTCTAGGAGGGAGGCGAGAGCTACCTGGAACCTTCCTACTCCCAAGCGGTGGGAGTGTGAGGAGTTGCCAAGCAGGAAAAACCAATCCCTTCCGCTCCCCCAATGGTGGACATGTGTTGAAAGGATTAAAGTTGGTAACAAGTCTGAAAATAATGGGAAGCTGTTCAGAGTCTCCTTGCCAGGTCAGCCAGGCCAAGGTCAAATGGTGAAGGAGGAGTGATGCTCTTCTGTGCCCACCCTTCCTTCTGAAGGATCTTGCTTTTCCCCTTTCAGATCATGACTATTCTTCAACCCTTTCCCGCCCTCAAGGACCAGATGCTCTCTGGAACTTCTGTAGAAAACACAAATTTTAAAAGGGGGCTAGAGACTAGAGGTCCTGGGTTCAAATGTGGCCTCAGACACGTCCCAGCTGTGTGACCCTGGGCAAGTCACTTAGTCCCCATTTCCTAGCCTTTACCACTCTTCTGCCTTGGAGCCAATACACAGTATTGATTCCAAGATGAAAGGTGAGGGTTTAAAACAAATAAATTTTAAAAAGCCACCTATTAGCTCCTTTAGGAAAATATCTCATAATTTAGTTATATCTTATTGAATTGGCCCAAGGCTTAAGGTTTCAGGATCCATGGCTCATCGTATACATACAGAAATAGAGGCAAGAAAATCTGAATTCAAATCCCACCTGATTATAAGATTGCTAAGGCAAGTGATTCTAATTCAGTGCCCTGGAAAATTCTCTTAGGTTATAAATTCCAAAGCAGATGCCAATATGCATTGGTAAAGGGTGTTTCCACAATGGGAGGCTCCATATGGTGATGAAATCACAGCTCTAATCTAATAATGGTGATGATGGATAACAATCCTAACGGAATCATCCTAATAATAGCATTTCACTTTTCTGCAACAGATCAGTGAGAATATATTCTGGATTTTTGTTGTTTAGTCATTTTCACTCATGTTAGACTCTTTGTGACCTTCATTTGTGGTTTTCTTGGCAAAGGTATGAAAGTGGTTTATTATTTCCTTTTCCAGATCCTTTTCCAGATGAAGAACTGAGGCAAACAGGGTTTGAGACTGGATTTGATCTCAAGATCTCTTGTTGACTCCAGACCTAGCACTCTGTACATTGCACCACCTCACTATCCTATCCATATTCCAGATAAGAGAGTATTTATCTTAATCCACATGTAGACACTTACAAGTCACCTTTTCCCTCACCCTGCCTTTCCTTGATACTTTAAAAATTCACATTGAGAATATTAGAACCACTTCTAGCTTTTTAGAGATCTCGTTAACTAGAAGACTTGAATTAAAAGGGGGCAGAAAATTGCTGAACTTACCTAGACCAGCCAGGGAACCCCCTGGGGAAGGAACATTAGTGTTGAAGAGGCCCATGGGATTGTTCTGCAAGACTGTAGGTTGGCCTGTTGGTGAAGTCTGATTTGGGGATTCTGTGGTAGGAGCAGCAAAAATATCTGACCCAAATATGTCATTCATTGAACACTGGTGGCAGTAGGAGGAGGAGAAAGAAGAGGAAAAAGGACAGGGAAGGGGGAAAAAATGGAAAAAATTAGTTTGATAGAACTGTTCTCATCCTTCATGTTTCAGAAAAGAGAGAATGAATTTTTTAAAACCCAAAAGTCTTTTTTAGCAGTATGAGGACAGTTGGAACCTTCGTCAGTTTTCTCCAGAGTAACTTTTAGAGAGATCAGGTGAGAAAACCAAGTCTTGCAACATCAGAGTGGGAAGGTACCTTGAGAAGCTTATCCAGTTCTCTCATTGTATAGATGAGCAAATAGACAGTTTAATGACAGAATCAGAACTATAACTAAGGTCTAACTCACAGTCAGTTGGGTTTTGCTTTTTATTTTTTTACTTTGCTGATACCTGCTTGAGACAGCCTCATCTCCCTCCCACCCAAACCCCAGGTTTGTCGATAATCTGCCTAAAAGTATGTGTAGATGGAATCAATTGGCCAAGAAGAGTTCTCTTCCAATACACTTATGTTAGACTTGAAGATCAATATACTTTTGAGACATACACATCTGTAAAGAATGAATTTACACCCTAAGAAAGTAATGGATTGATTTCTAACAGCAATCTTACAACGAACATCTATTTTTTTAAACAAAGCCCCAATTTCACAAGTAAGGGACTGTGGCAATACTTGTCCAAGGATAACTTTCCCTTGCCCCATAATATGTAAAGATCGACTTACCAGAGATACAGAAGCCCCGCAGCATTAAAATGGAAAACTTGTTTAGTTAAATATATTAAGTGACAAAGCATGCAGGTGGAAAGCAGGTGACCAACACTGCCTCAAGGGGAAGGGGGAAATTTAAGAATGACAGATGATTAGAAGGAAATATTCCTGGAGAACTGATGTGACAGGTCCCACCTTCTATCTTACAGCCACATTTGGGGAGTTACAAAGAGCAGTGGGGGTAAAAAAAAAAAGCTTGCATTAAACCACCCTTTGGTACCGAACATGCATTCTGCCAATGGATATGTGAAGAAGGTAATTCACCTTAGCAGTCCTTCTGCCTCTTCCAGGTTTGGTACTTTGTGGAGGTGGGCTAATTGTTATGGAGTCATGTGGTGAGGACTGGACAGAGTTTTCTGTGTCCTGCTTTATTCCGTTGGGTAGTGACAGTCCTTTGGGAGGGCTCCCCACAAAAAAATTGGGGGGAGATTTGATAAGAAGGCCATTTTGTTCTCTTTCAAGAACCCCATTCTGAGTTCTTATTGCGGGCATGGATTGCAAACTTGCAAAGGGCCACTGGCCTGCCTGAGCCTCCTGTTTCCCAGTTCGATTAGAAATCTGGTCAAACTGTTGCCCAAAGTAATCAAAATCGCCATTCAGAGACCCATTACTCAGTGGAAGCGGTAAGAAGCTATTCAGACTCTCTTTCTTCTGATCTGGAGGTCTGAGAGAATCAAATGAAGAAGGTGTCGATTGGTCTGCTTGTGTGAAAGGATCATCGCGGAAAGGGTCAGGATTAGGGGTGGGAAAGAAGTTGAGATTGGCAGAAAAAGCATTTTCAGGCAAGAAAGGTGTCTGCGGCTTTGGTCGAGGAAGTGAGCAAGAAGTGATGCCATTGGTTAAGAAGGGATTTTCTCTTAGAGAATTCTGATTGGTGCCGATTTCAGAGTTTAGATCCACTAACAGGATATCTTTGCTCTCCTATCAAATTTAGAAAGAAAAGAGACAGTGTTAGTCAATGTTGTGGTTGCCAATGTGCATCGTATCATGGGGATCATTGATGACATACCTCAAAGGAGTAGCTTTTCTCCTCTCAGGTCAGCAGCCCACCCTTAATACACATACTCTTTCTTCACCCAATTCTCACTTTTGCTAATGCACATTAGATGCTGTTTTATTGTAATTCTCTTGGCTCAAGGCTACTGCTTTTATTCAACTACTAAACATAACTTTAAGTACAAAACCACTTACACATCATATCTCATTTGATCCTCACAATAACCTGGGAGCTTGGTGCTATTCTTTCTATTTTGTAAATAGAGAAATTTAGGTTGAGAGGTTAAGTGACTCTCCCAGGCTCATCAGCTACTAAATGTCTCCAGTAGGATTCAAACTCATGGCCCTCTGACTCTCTGGTGAACTGCATTAAGACTTTAGAAACAGATCCAACGTTTAAAGTGACTAGAAATCTCTTTCAAGGGATCCTGAAATTTATATCCAAAATCCTTTCCAATTCGAAATCAGGCTCAGAGTAGTCAAATACCTTCCCTGTTCAGTCTTACGTGTGAATTAGCTATGTGAGTGTAGACTAGGATTTGAGTCTCTCTCATGCCTAGCATAATATTCTCTTCCTGATATCATAAGGCATCCTTGAATAGTTTTTGTCCTAAAACAATCCTAACATAAAACTAGAGGGAACCAGAACTACTATCCCATGGGAACAGTTTGAGAGTTTGTTGCAAGAATTCAATATTTCTTGGTAATCTATGAAGGAACTGAGGTCTATAGATTGTCTGACCCACATAGGACAACTCAGGCAGTACATAAGAAATTCTTAATATTGCCTAGGTTTTTTTGGTTTACTTTTTTGCTCTCCCTATCAGCAAGCAACCCTATAGCGCCCTTATCTTTTACTTAGTCTTTTCCTACTTTTCTCTGCATTCAGAAGCTGTTATTAAAGAAAGAGCTCTGGACAGAGAGAGGGTGAGAAGCCTGACAGAAAGGTGGCTAGGTCACAATCAGGAATACACAATCAGTTTGGGGCAGCTAGGTGGCTCTGTGATTAGAGAACCAAGCCTGGAGACAAAAGTCCTGGTTTCAAATCAGGTCTCAAATAGTTCCTAGCTATGTGACTTAATACCTACCAGCTAGCCTTTAGTGCTCTTCTGCCTTAAAATTAATACAGAGTATTGGTGCTAAGATGGAAGGTAAAGGTTTAAAAAAAAAAGAATACTCAGTCCCAACATGTCTAAGGAGATGTCAAAGGGTAGGACTCTTCTATATGAGATGCCCAGAAGCACCGTAGAAGCTTCGTTGCTGTTTCAAGTGGCAGCCCCTCTAATGTAAAACGGCTCATGTTTAGCTTAGCTAGACATTCAGTGTTGGTGGGATTGCCCTTTTCAAATACTTTAGAAGCATATGATGGGCCATAGATATTTAAGGGGGTGTATAGGGAAGAAAAACTACAGTTAAACACACACATACATACATATGGACACAGAGGGGGAAAAACATCCTTACTCCCCATCTCTTAGCAATCTTGCATGGTTCTCTCTTAATACTCGTAGTCTTGCTTGTTGAACTCTTACATTTTGGTATTGTGGGAAGACTGCTGTTTCTGAAGTATGAAGAACTAGATTCAAATCCCATCTTTGATGCTTATTACCTGCATACCCCTTTTCATAGATACTTTTACACGAGAGCCCCAAGTACTGAATAAGACCATAGTTTTCATCTGAATTTAGGTAGACTAGTATCTTCTACCACATTTGAAATCAGCTCTTTGAGGCCAAATTGCTCAATGACATTGTTCTTGGAATAATACTGCACATGACTTGATAGGCTGAGGTGAGAAGAAAGAAAATGCCCAATCCACTTTCCATGAAAAAAAAGTTCTGATTGAAATCAAGTATTGACGTGCCAAGTCAACTGTACTGGAAGTTATCTCAGATTATATATGGCAGAACAAGGAAAAAGTCATTGTAGCATATCTGAAAAAAGACCTGCTCAGGTCTTAATAATAGGTTTTATGATCTGTCTTCCCCTGAAAAGAATTGGGAATAAATATGCCTAGTATTAATGAATATGAGCAAGGAAAGCTAGAACTATTGATAAAGTTTCTAAGATTTTGACCTGGAAAGGAGGTCAAAGGCCATCTAGTCAAACCACCACCTCATTTTATAGAAAACAGAACCAGATCAGTAAAATGATTTTGCTAAGGTCACAAAAGTGGGATTCGAATTTAGATCTTTATAGTCCAAAGGCAGCAGCAGTCTTTCCACAATATCCAAATTTAGATTGACTGATTTTCACGATCATATAGTTCTACCAGATTTTTAACTTGAACCATTGGGAGCCTGGTATTTGTAGATACAGTAGAGAAGAGATTTTAGAGTTTGAAGAGACCTTTGAGATCTTATTTTGATGAGGAACTGAAAGCAAACCCCAAACAGCTCATGTGGGCAGTGTCAGAATTCAAACCTACTTCTTTCTCTGATACCTTACTAATTTAATAAAAAGATAGAAATAGATTAAATGTAAAGATAGTCACACAGCAATGAATAAAATGTATTTAGAAGAGTCTGTTTATGCCTCGGGATCCCAGGATTTAGAGCTGGAACAGACATTGGACATACTTGGCTGCTTCATTTTACAGAGGAGGAAACTGATTTGGAGGTGAAAAGACTTGCTGGAAATGAATAGTTAAGAGTAGCTGAAAGGTCGAAGGGATGTGCTGAACACTGAAGTAAATTTCTACATTACATACTACTTTCACGTGGGCAAATATCTACAGAAAAATTTTAATATAATCTCAATATTGTGCCTATAGGCAAACAAGTTCTCATGCTTATTCTATTTTTACACTGTTCTCTCCAAAAGCCAAAGACCTACCAATCTTCAAATCCAATTATCTTAATCCTCATAATCTTCAAACCCTTTGCTTTATTCTGTATTTTAATTACCCCTCTCTGGAAACTCTTCTCCTCTGTTTTCTAGGACACTTTACTCTGGATAATCTTCCAATATTTCATAACACCTTTCATCTTTCTCATTTTCTCTCTTTGCCAACAATTACACACACACACACACACACACACACACACACACACACACACACACACACACACACACATTTTCAACTTCATTGTTAGTTTTCTGGTCAACCCAAGCTAGGAACACCATCTTCAATTCTCTTTCATGATCAACAAACTGAGGCAACTAGGTAGGTACTAGGTGTGGAGTCAAGAAGCCTGAGACACTAGCTGTGAGACCCTGGGCAAGTTGCATAACCTCTATTTGCCTTAGTTTCCTCCACTGTAAAATGAGGATAATAATATCAATTATGTCACAGAGTTATTGTGAAGATCAAATGAGATAATGTATGGAAAGCTCTTAGCACAGTGCCTGGTTCAAAGTAGGTACTACATAAATGCTTATTTTCTTCCCTTCTCCTCCCTCACCAATAGTCTCTTGATTCTTCTTCCCTAGCTACCAATCCTCCCTCTCCCCAAATATGTCACCAAATTCTGTCATTTATTCTGGTAATTGAAGCTGTGTTTAAACATGGAGAAAATATGCCTTTTCTTTATTTTTATTTATATCATTTTATTTTTTTATCATTTATTATTTATCAAAAGAAGCAAACTCTGGATTAGTGTGAATAATACACTCTTTCCAAAGTGGTCCTATATATTCCAATTTGCATTATTTGAAGTTATAATTATGTAAAAAAACTGGTTTTAGCCCCATGAAAATATGTGGGGACACCTAGAGGTTTCCGGGGTACTTCATTCAAGACCTTTTTCCATGTTGGGATTAAGCCATTATTATTTTTTTGTTTCATGTTTTGAATCTTCCCAGCTTCTTGCTCTCTCCTGGTCCACATAACCAGCATGATAAAACTCAGTTCTTTACAAAAATGGAAGTAAAGCATATCTGGAGTGTTACCCTGCTCTTCTAGTCTAATATCCTGCTATCATTGGCCAGGTGTTTTCAGTGGTTTTGTTTTTGAAGGCAGACACCCAACTTCCTTATTAAGCAGTCGGTTTAAATTTAGTTCAGTCTATAACCTTTCCATTCAGTTCTTGCCTCCTGGATTCTTTCTTTTGACTCTTGCCCAAGTTGTCAGCCAATTAGCCCTTCCCCAATTTTCATTTGGGGTCCCCTTATGGGAGCCTATAGTCCAGCTATGCCAATATAATGGGTATTTCAAACAACTGAACACCTATGATGTCCAAAGCTTTATACTAAACACATAGTAATATTTCAGGATATACTCATAATTCAGGAGATATGGAACTAAAATAAACACTAAAAAAACTGTGAGTGAGCGAGCTTTTTAGTATAATGCTTGGTACCCCACAGGTGATCAGCTGTTGAAAATACCCAGTAGGTGAGAGATCAGAGAAATAGAAATGGAAGGTAGTTATCTAGAAGCAAAAGTTATGGCATCTATGAATATCTTCTAGGCACGGAGCAAATGTTTTAATTAGCATAGGAGAACTCCTGGATAAGAAAATGTCTTCTACAAAAGTAATTCTTTATAATTTGTAATCTTCAACCCTTGTGTAGGGTCACATAACCTTTATGTGTCAGAGGTAGGATTCAAACCCAGGTCTTCCTGGCTCTGAAGCCAGTTCTCTCTCCAACATGCCACATTGCTTCTCTTTTCTTCCACTGTTAAGTCTTACAGTGCTATTCAATGGGATGCCAGTTCAAAAGAGAGGCATTAAGTTCTATTCAACATGGCAGCAATACTCATGGGCTGTATGAATTTGGGCAAGTTAATCTGAGATCCAGTTTCCTGATCTATTGGTCGTAGGTACTTTGACTGCCTCTGTCACAGGAAATAAGTATATCTGTATCATCAACTGCACAAAACAGTCTGTACCATTGTTCTCTTTCATTAGTGTAGAAAAAGACCTCCCCCGACTCCCCACTTTTTTTGTTTCATAGGAACTGCTCCGTAAATCCTGAAGTGAGATATAAGTTAGAAATTTATTTTTTCAGAGAAGGAAGCGCTGTTCTGATGAGACTCATAAGGGAAGGCTTTGTTAAAGAGCCAGGCTTGGCCTTGAGGAACTGATAGAGACTGGGCAAGAGTTCTAGACAAGAAGGTTTGCTCCAGATGCCTTTTGTCACTTGCCACTGTATTTCTGACCTCATTTTCACAGGCAGCTCAAGACCCATTTTCTCTAAGCAGTCCTCCCTCCACACACATCCCCTTGATTTTACACACACACACACTCATATTTCTGCCTGCCCCACTCATATTTCTCTCTTTACTTACATGGATAGCATTTGTCTGTGGCATTAGGAGTAGCCTGGGTAAGAGGCAGGAGCCACATGTTAATATCTGACTTATGGACACTCACTGGATGCTTGACTGATAGTGATGGAAAGGGTAGGGCAAGGATAGGCTGTAAGAATTCCAGGGCAACTGTGGGTGGCAGAGGGAAGTCTCAAATATTCAGGAGATATGGAACTGTTAACATATACAAGTTCTACTTGGGAATTGCTAACCCAGGCTTATTGGTGTGAGAAGGAGTTTGAGGCAGGGAGAAAGTACCAGAAGAAAGATCAAATTGTGAGTTGCTCTGAACTTTCCATCTATTCTGTATACATCTTGGTTTGTATATTCCTAAGTTGTTTACATGTTGTTTCCCCGCTCTCATGTGAGTTGCTTGAGGGTAGGGACAATAGTTTGGTTTTTCTTTGCTTTCCTAGTGCTCATCAGAGAATCGTATATAGTAGGTGTTTAATAAATGCTTGCCAACTGGCTGAGAATGGTTTAATTTCTGAAGCTGAATCACAAATACAAAGCAACAATGGACCTGGAATAATAAAAAAGCAAATTAAGTTCAACTTAATTTCCTGTCCCAGGCTCTCCTCAGTGCTTTTGTTTTCAAAACTTTTAAAGCATGAATCTGCCACTGAATTAAAATTGATTAGGTAGGAAAAGGTAACAGAAACAAAGGGGAGGCCAGAGTGAAGTTTTCATCTTGAACTCTGGGGCCTCAATATTCAAATCAAAGTGGGTTCGATCCACAAGTTCTAATCAGCTGCTGCTTCTGGTTTTCGGAAATACTTAAAAGGGAAGACATTTCTGACTAGTTTTTCCTTTAGATGATAAACACAGGACATTAGGATGATCCTTTTTTAAAAAGGACAACTTGTCTGATTTAGGAATGTTATTACAGTGTCTTTATGTTTCATACAGAAAATCCAAATGACAAGTTTGGATGTATTCCTGGTAGAAGAGACGAATTTTGGGCTTTCTGGCATTTTGAAATAAAATTATAGGTGTAAATGCTATTATGATGCAGAATTTTTCCCCCTGCCTGCTCCCCCACATACTTACTGTTGGGCTATTTAGGTCGGGAGGTGTGGACATGTCCCCAAACAAATCCATCTGGTCAACACCCTTAAAAAAGCAATTTTAATTAGATTCAGACATATACCATTACTATGTTACTACATTGATTTTAAAATAGCATTCATATTAAAAGAATAAATATCCATCCAGAAGTGTTAATGATTATGGGATTTAGTAATTCTATGGCTAAATCAGTGTCATCCTCAGAGCATGGTGGGTACAATTAGGGTAGAATCATAAGACTTCATTAATAGACTTACCAATTTCATTTTGCTAGCTCGGTTATCAAGTGTCAGCAGGTCTCCATTCCCATTCTGAAAAGGTCACAGGATCATAGAATGTTAGAGCTGGAAGGAATTCTGAGAAACTTAGTTCAACCTCTTCTTTTAAAAGAAAGCCCCTTGGGGGCAACTGGGTAGCTCAGTGGATTGAGAGCCAGGCCTAGAGATGGGAGGTCCTAGGTTCAAATCTGAACTCAGACACTTCCCAGCTGTATGACTCTGGGCAAGTCACTTGATCCCCATTGCCTAGCCCTTACTGCTGCTCTTCTGCCTTGGAACCAATATACAGTATTAATTCCAAGATGGAAGGTAAGGGTTAAAAAAAAAAAGGAAAAAAGAAAGCCCAAAGAAGTCATTATCTTGTTTAAGATCCCATAGGTTGTAAGTAGCAGAGTCTCGTTTTGAACCTGGGTCTTCTGACTCCAAATCTATTGTTTAAGTATTTATTTCCAATTTTAATGGCTTGCCAAACAAAGGTTCAGATTTTGTATTGGAGAATATTCTGCTTCATTTAGAAGAGAGGGTTATTGCAAATTTTTATTAGGTCAGATTCTTTAGGTAAGCACAGAAACAAATTTACCTCAATGGCCTTGTTGGCTTCTTCAGTCTACGAATAAGAAAAATGGAAAATTATGTTAGCTGTATTTACTAGGATACTTAGATTTTCCAGAAATCTGCCCCCCCACCACTTTGGTCTCACCTAGTAGTAGCTCCATAAAGCAGACAGACAAAAAACAAAACTCACTTGTTCCCATCCTAAAACTACAGGAAAATGAAGTAGCTTTTAAATTTCCATGCAGCTTGTCATAATTACCCACATGGCACAAACAAGCTAGCAAAGTTTCCTTGACTCCTCTGACTCCTCAGAAGGACAGGCAAAACCCCTTATGGCTCTCTAAAACCATTATGGACCTTGGATACTCATAGCTCATAGGAGCCTTGAATATATAAGCTGATCCTGAATACCACTTAGGATTCAGAAGAGTTGATCTAGGTAAAAGCAGAGAAGAAATTTGGGAAAGAGACCTGCCTTTGAGTTCTCTAGCCTAGAAGGGGGAAAAAGTGTTCTTTCACCTCTCCATGCAACTAAAGTTTAGAACAGATACTTTTGGACTTCATTTAGTTAGGGCTTGGAGTCAACCTCACAGTTAGGGAGGAGAAGCAGTCTGTGCTAACCCCATGGTCCCTGAATGCCTTCTACCCCAAGCAAGTCATTAAAATGGTAGTGTATGGTCTGTGGCTATCCTGATAAGGGATACAAGTCAAATATTTTAGTGAAAAACAATTCATTCAGATACAATAAACCCAAATGCCCTAATATTGGAGTAATTAAAAAAAATCAAACTAACTGTTCCTGCCAAGCTGTTACATTCTATCTAATACTTGCCTTTTTCTTATCTTCTTCTTCCTTTTTCTTGACATTATAGATGGCTTGAAAAAGGTCCTTAAGATCAACTACTAATGGTTCTGCCTGAAAACAAACAAAACATATTTACTGATTCTCTCATTAATGGAAAAGATTGAAATTGAACAAATAGGTCAGAATCAATCTCTTAACTCTCTCTTCTGAAATTCTGCTATCCTATTGTGGTATTTTCAAAAGCTATGGCTAGTGGCATACAAATCTTGGCAGAGCCTGAGAAGCTGGAAGAGCTTTGAGTATTGGCCTAGTGACAAATGGCATGTCTGCTATGTAAGAATCAGCCTTGTTGGGTATAAAGACTTCAGCACTAGAAGACTGGCCAGCAGGTTATTAAATGCTTTGGCCACAGCACCTCATAAAGACAATGAGAAGAACCAAGGAAGAGAAGAGTTGCAATTGACATCAGTGGAGGGATGAATCATACCTATCAAACAATGGATCTTTTTAAAAGTAGGGTGGAGATAGAGATTGAGCCTTTGATTCCACTGGCATAGAGGAATTCCAGGCTAGGAGACTCCCTTTACTGATTCACGTCCTTTGCTGCAACTTAGAGAGATGCTTAGAACTTGGAACAGATAAATGACTTCTTCAGTCTCACATAGCAAGTATATTTCAGGGGCAGAATTTGGCCCAGATTTTCTTGGATTCGTAGTCAGTGTGCTATCCATCAGCCAAATATTCTATGACAGTTCTATACAGCTCACACTTACACATTGCTTTAAGGTTTTCAAAGCATTTTATATACATTTTTATTTGCTCCTCACAACAGAACTCAATGAAGAAAGTGCTACAAGTGTTACCCTTTCCCTCTCTTTACAGATGAGGAAACTGAGCCTGAGGGAGGTTAATTTGCCTAGAGTCATAAAGATAAGTATAAAAGAGAGAGAGAGAGAGACATAGACAGCTAATGTGAGAATTTGTTTCTCTTGGATAAGCATATTTATTCTAAATTATAACAACCCCCCAAAATTGCTTTCCTAAGGATTGTATTAATAGAGTAATAGAAGAAAGTTTCCAGAGAGAAAAAAAGATAAAATCTGAACCCAGATCTTTGACTTCATTACTCATATTTAAGGATTAATAAGATAATATTTTTCTGTCTTTACCCAATGCATTCTAATTGCTTCTAGGTCTTCCCTGCACATTGTCATCCTTGGGTACATATACATATATTACACATGTATGCATATATTATGGATAGACATATCTATGTAGATATATATCTATATCTACAGAGCTATACAGATATCTATGTAGTTATCATTCTCTGTAAGGCTATTATTCTAGAATGGACAAGGTTGATTGCTCCATGTTAAATAGTGTATCTAATAATCACCAATAGTAGGTTTTAAAATGTCAGTACTTAAAATTAGCATACAAAAGCTAAAGACATTCTGGATCCCCTTTTAGTCTTACTGTACTCAATTGCTTCCAACAAGAAAGTTGGTTAACAAGAACATTTATGCTGTTGTAGTCTGCCAAGGAGACTCTTTTCAGTCACAAGTGAATTCTTGAACTGCCAAGAAAGCTCATTCAAACTGAGCCATACTCCACTGTTCTTTTGTTCTCATCTTTCTAGATCCTTAATTTTTAAAAAATAAATGCTGACTTATTTAAGTATCCCCTCACAAGATTGGAATGAGGCATATGCTGTCAAGTATTGCTAATGTGTATGCTTGTTTCCCTTAGCTCTGCTTCTGGTATGGACGGGAGAGGATAGAGAGAATGGAAGAGAAATCACTGGAAGCTAATAGTAATTTTAAAAAAAAGCAAAAACTAGTTCTAAAAGAAAGTGGTCTAAATGAAGAATAAATCCAGATGTTTAGGTTCTCCTGAATTGAAACCTGAGAAAAATGATAACTACCAGGGGGTAAGCATCGCATAAAAAGGTAGGAAACAGGATGCTCTTGAACAACAACAAATCAACATCTCTCTGACCAAAATTCATTTGTATGAAATATTTTTATTTGGTTGCTAATGTTTGGTTAAAGATACATTTAGGCATCCCCCTTCCATCTGCCATGTTCTATATATATATATATATATATATATATATATATATATTTATATATTTGCCTTGGGAGAGGGCAGAGGAGAGAAGAAATGGAGTCAAATTCATTTGACCTCACCTGTCCATGGCTAAGTGTGGAAGTCCATGGAGTCATTGTTAAGAGTGTGTGTGAGTGAGCAGTACAAAATCCCTCTTATTTTAATTTCATTCCCCTCCCCTTCCCCACATCCTTCCTCTAGCTACCCTTGGGCCCTAGAGTTCTTACCTGCTGTGCAGTTTTTATGGCAAAAAACTGATGCTGTCCTTCTCCTCCACACACATAACCAAAAGCCCTATTGTCTGTCACGTCTCGGGCAATGAAAGAGATCTTGTTTACAGGATGTTCGTGCTCGATCACCTGCGACAAAGTTAGAACTTGTTTCTGGAAAACCACAAAGTCCATTTCCCAGCCAGCACTACTAGCACCTCTTGCTTTTTTACTGACATTAGACAAGCCTCTTCAAGGAGCTAGAATTTGAGGGAAGAAAAATGTTTGGCCTCTCCTTGACTGCAAAAGCCACATTTTCCCTTGTAGGGCAAGTAGTAAAAAACCTCAATGGGAACAATGCATCTTCTGTTAAAACTATTTTCACTCTGCAAAGTTGTTTTTTTTTTTTTGAAGCTGTAGGATCAGCACTAAATGAAAGGAAGATTAGAAGAATAGTTTTTGAAGGGAATATTTAAGAAATGAGTAGAACTACCTAGTTCCCTGGTTCAAATAAAACCTAAAAGAGGGCATAAGGAAGATAGATAGGCCTAAAAGACAGTAAACATTTTCTTGAGAGGGAATATTATTTCCCTTTCTCTGCAACTTAATTTAGTGTTCATTTGAAGAGACATTCTTATTTAGACATTGTTCTTAAGTTATATTTAACAAGGGAGAACCATTCTACTTTGGCCAGTTGAGTTTCACAAGAAACATTTCATGAAGTTGGAAAATGTACACACAAAAGGCATTAATTGATTCCTTATCTTCTTCACTCTCACCTCCTTTTAATTAAAAACAAAAAGCCCAGCATCTCTAAGGGCAAGATCACATTTCGCCAGCAGAGCTTCAGGTGGAGTAAAGGAAACTTCTCACTCAAGTTTCCCAAGTCCTTAAAACCAGAGTAATTACGTCAAGGACAGTCATAAACTAAGCTCCATGTTCCTGGATTCTTACCCCAGTTTTCTCATCAATTATTTTAATTCCAGAGAGAGAAATATTCAGCCAAATCTTCTGTTTGTGCTGTCCCTGAGACCGAGCAGCTCCTGCCATTCCCTGGAAGTTAAAGGTTGAGAAAGAAGAGGAAAAAACATTTTTTTAATCCTTTAAATTCTTTCTTGCTTTCTTTGTTTTTTCAGTTACATGTAAAAACTATTTTTGACAATTGTTTTCTGACATTTTAGGGTTCAGATTTTCTCCCTCCCTCCCTTTTCCCCCTCAGAGGTGGTATTAAATAGTCTTCTATAAGTTACATTATTGTTCCATGCAATACATATTTCCATGTTGCTCATTTCATGGTAGAAGACACAGATCAGTCATTCTCTCTGTGGGTCTCTCTTGTATTGGTGAGTCTCCCCAATGAATCACTTAATATAACTAGCTTATTCCTCTAAAGATCTTGTAACTAAAGCTGTATACATTATTGCACTTTCTGAGAGGAAGCTACAATAGTTAGAGATAAGAGGGAAATAAAAGAGAGAGAGCAAAACCAGTGTTTGCTTGGTGCATTGACAAAAAGCCAACTAGGGGGAAGTCCCCTTTGGCATAAGAGTTTATGTTCAAAATAAATGTGTTCAACCCCCTTCAATTCAATCAATTACACCCCAAAGTTCATTCTGGATTTTCTGATGCAGTGCCACTTTCTCCAAACAATTCACTTTCTTGATTTGAGGAGTTAGTGAGCTTCTTTTCCTGAAATTTCTCTCTCCAAAAAAATAAAAAAATTAATATTGGGTTTTAGAAAAATTACACAATTGCAATGGTCAAGTCTTTACCTTCAATTTCATCATAGAGTCTTGACACATTTTATCCCCTCTTGCATCTGGCACATCATCAATGCCAATGAGTTTGGCCTTGTATTTTACGCCATCACCTTTGAACCTGGCCAAGAGATACTCATCTGTCTTTTCTGTTCCTAGAAAAGGGGGGGGGGGGAAGGGAAGGAAAGCTTATAAATCAAAATACAACCTTAAGGTAAAAGCTGTATGAAGTATTTGACATCAAACCAAGGAATGAGTATGCTTCAGAACCTCTACAAGATTTTGGAATGTTTATGGCTATTCTTGTGACTTGATTAATCCAAGCAAACCAGCTGTTTAATTTTCTTCCATCTCTGACTGTCTTTTGGCAATGTCCTGTCCAATAACATTTTATTCAGAAAATGGAAGAGAAGGCTATGGTGTGGAGAAAAGAGAAAAAGTAATAAAATAGATCAGGTGAGAGCAGTTCTACTTCTAGTTTTGATGGCAAGAGCCTAAAACTAAGTGGCTAATATGGTTTTGATTCTTCTAGATTACCTTTCCTCTTACCATAAATTATCAAGAGGCAGCAGTCATATACACTGACAAGTGATATGGGGGAAAGGGGAGAGCTGAAATTAGCACCCTTGAGTTGCCATTATTCAGGTGCTTTATATAAGTTCCATATCCCCAAGAAGATATGAAGGAGACATTAACTTGCATCTTAGAACTGAAGATTTCATTCAGATCTAAATTCTTTATATCCTAAGACAACTGTGTTACACCCTCTTCCTCTTTCTTGTGCTTTGACAAAAGTAGTCTAAAGGATCTTGAGGATCTCATAACCTAATTAACCTCAATTGATATTTTGGTATTCCCCGCCCCCCCCCAATTTTTTTTTAATACCCTTACCTTCGGTCTTGGAATCAATACTGAGTATCAGCTCCAAGGCAGAAGAATGGTAAGGGATAGGCAATTGGAGTTAAATGACTTGTCCAGGGTCACACAGCTAGGAAGTGTCTAAGGCCAGATTTGAATGTAGGACCTCCCATCTCCAGGCCTGGCTCTCTTAGCTTAGAGTCACTTAGCTGCCCCTGAAAGTGTTTTTGTGAAACTTAAAATGCTCTTCTAGATCTGTGGCATATAAATGTCATGCAATATTTTTTGCCATTAAAATGGTAAATGAGAAATTCAGAGAAATCTGGGAGGAATTGTACATACGAATACAGAGCAAAACATGCAGAACTATTATTGCAAATGCTTTAATAATGCTAATAAAACCATCACAAAAAGGCAACTGCCTAGAACTTGGAGCCTTTGTATAGAAGGGGAGGATTCCCCATTCAATCTTTGGGTGCCATGATTAATTTTTAGATTTAATCTAACTTATTGCTTTTGTTACATTTAAAATTCTGAGCTCTCTTCCTCACACTAGAGAAGGCCACCATTTCACACACATGTAAAACTATATTCTGTTTATGAGTTCTTTCTCTGGAGGTGCTAAGAATATTTTTTCATAGATCCTTTGTTGTTGATTTGACTATCCATAATGCTTAGAAGAGCTGAGTTCATTCACAGTTATTCTTCAAATGCCACTGCTGTCACCGTAGACAACATGCTCTTGGTTTTGCTCATTTCACTCTTTGTTATTTCATGTTATACTGATTAATTTGGAAAAATCATTTTGTTTTCAGTACTTAATTTTTTCCCTTCTACCTCCCTTCCCCACTCTTTTTTTTAAACCCTTACCTTCCATTTTGGAATCAATCCTGGGTATTGGCTCCAAGGCAGAAGAGCGGTTAAGGGCTAGGCAATGGGGGTAGATAAACATTTGATTTCACCTTTATCACCTTCCTTCCTCTTTTTCCCTTCCATCAATTAAAAAAAAAAATTCTAAACCCTTCCATGAGGCAAGATAACAATTCTCCATCAGGTGGGGTAAAAGAAACTCTAGGTCAGTGATGGGCAACCTTTTGAATATGGTGTGTCAAAATTTGCCAAAAAATCAAACATAACTTAGGTGGTGTGTCACTTCGAGAAAAAAAAAAACCCATAATGTTGCAATATTTATAGTCTAAATAACAAAAATGTATAATTTTAACATATAACTGTATTTAATAAACTAAAAATTAATTATTTAACTTACCTTCTTAGTGACTCCTTTGTTCATCTGTCAGTTTCTTTTGTTGGTCTTGATATTATTTAACTTGTGTGGGGTGCTGTGAACTAAGATAAATGAGGGGGAGGGGGAATTCTTTAACCTGCCCCTTAGTTACTTTTTTGTTGCCGAATTTCATTGACTAAATCTTCAATTGAAGGTTGATATTTTGTACACTTAAAGACCAAGCAAGTGCTACTAACTTCATCTGTCAGTCTGTTTTTTTTTGTTGTTGTTGGTGGTGGTGGTTTTGATATTATTTAATGCTGAGAATAAGATCTCACAAAAGTACGTAGAGGGAAAAATTGTGAGTAAAGTCATTGCTATATTTTTCAGGGTGCTAAAAGTGTCTGGTAATCAGTTCCAGGCACTCCTCTGTTGCATGTGGGACGGAGCCTTGCCCAGTCTTCTGCAGGCCCTGCCCAACTCCTCCCCAGCCAGTGGCCCAGGGGCATGGAGAGCAGTGGCTGCCACCTGCCAGCCTGTCTGCTGCTCGCTGCTCAAGGCGCATTGTGCCCGCATTCAACCTCATGCCATTGAAAATGGCTACGCTTGTTAGTGTGTACCATAGGTTCACCATCATGGCTCTAAATAGCTCTAAAATACTAAATAGCAGTCAATTAATTAATTAATCCAAGTCAGATTACTATGGATTCCAAACCTGGCAAATATTAAGTATAATGGCCTCTTTTCAGTTTCAAAGTGGTATTATAGACACTGGGGTAGAATAAGGAGAAAAGATATAGAAGGAAATGATGGATGTCACAAACACACAGACATTGATTTTTAAAATTCCATTCTACTAGTTTTAAAAAACTGAGATGGGACTATATGGTGGCTCCCAAGGGACAAAGCAATCATATCCTTCTTGTGATAATCAAGAATAAGAGTTTTCCTCTCTCATCTCTAGCCATTGTTTCTTTGGCCACCTTTTGTCACTATGATTTCCTCCCCTATTTTTCATTTAAGTTGGGCAATCTTCCTCTCAGTTTTCCTATTTTCTTAAGCTCTAGTATTTTTAATTTAATTGTATACTTATTGAGGATTCTGCCAAACTCTCTTTACCTTCTCTCATTGGCTTATTTTTTCCTTAGTGTCAGAATTTCCCTAACCCTAATGTAACAAACTCACAGAAATCTACATTTTTTCTTTTTGAAAACATTAGGTCAGGAAGATCCTTTGTACCTTTCTTTTTTTCTTTCTTTGATGGTGGCTTGGGGGTTGCTGCCTGTTGATCAGGCTGACCATTGGCCATGTTGGTCTCTACTTCAGTAGACATTTTGAAGAAGCTGGACGCGAACCCTGGCTCCAGGAGATTCTTTGAGATCCCAGAAGGATTCACAATTGGGGAGTCTCAGATGGACATAATCCAAGGTGATCTGTAATTAGAGATCAGAGGAATATGCCTATATAAAGTTATGTGTATTAAGACATAAGAACAACAGAATTTAGCATACATTAAGTCAGAAAGGTGCTCTGTTGGCAATTACCCCCATCTTTCTTTTGACAGAGTTCTGATGTTTGAAAGATATTATTTCCTTGGTAGCTTTTTAACCATTTAAATGTCAGTTATTTAAATGCAAAGTGATTCAGTTGATGTTTCTATAGGGCAGTTATTAGGCGGATATTTTTTGTTTGAAGTTGAGCAATTGGACTGAAACACCCACTATGAAAAAGGACCATCCATTCCACTCATTGTTTCTCACGATTTTTTAGATTGAATACTGGTCAGAGGTTGACTTTACAAGACCCTATAAATGCCAAAAAGGATTAACATTTCAATTCAATCTAAATAGTAAGTTCCTGCCTACCCAAAACACTGTGTCAGGTTACAATAATACAAAAATAAAGCAGTCCCCACTCTGAACTTTATAATCTATTGTGCTAGGAAGGAAGGGGGGTGGGGATGAACAGGATTTGTCTGCAAATGATAGAGGTCAGAATCAAGTTAGAAGCATATGAAAAATCCAAAGTAATCTAAAAGCACTTTATGGAGAGAACAAGAAGTTCACAAAAGAAAGATTCACTCAAGCTGGACTCTGAAGGAAGAAGGATTTAGCAGGTAAAAGGATTATACGAATTAATTCTATATATGGACCTGTATGAATTCAGGTATGAATTAGTTAGCCCTTGTTTCTTTCTAACATAATACAGAAGGTAAGAGTTTAAGGGGGAAGGGGGGGGGAGAACTCTCAACAACAGTAACACTAAGTTACTTCAGGAGGAAGTCCATGATCTTTTGGGTTAGTTCTAATTGTCTTTCAGTTTTTCCAACAGCCAGCAAATGGAGGTAAAATGATTCTCAATAGAATTAAGTAAATTAATAATTATGTCCTGTTATTTTTTCATGAGAAAACATAGTTTTTAAAGGGTCAGTTTTAGACTGATCTAGTAAATTTGATTTGATTGGATAAAAAGGGAAATGGCTAAAAAGTCAAGGTCAACATGCAAATCTCGGGTACAAAGTTTTCCTATTCCAAAATATCTGAATCAATCCAAAAAGACAAAACCAAAAGACAAATCTTAACTAGTCAAGAGATACTATTAAGATCCAAGAAGACTACACCTGCATTTAGAAAACTCCCCAAGAGGGAAAGAACATGAATCATGTAATCATGAAAAAATATTCTAAATTAATTAGTTAAATAAAAATTTAATTAAACATTAAAAAAAAAAAACCTCCCCCAAACAAACCTGCTGTTTGTTAGTTGCCTTTCTCAGAGCCCCCTTCTCCTAAACAACATTTATTTGCTTCCTCGCTTCTCTTTAAGCTATTTCTAGTACTGCTTGAATTTATTCTTAAAAAAAGAGAAAAGAAAAATCAGAGGACTTATCCAGATTTTTAAGAGTATCTGAAACCTAAGGAGCTAAGGGTCATTGGACTTTCCAAAGGAGGTCAGTATTCTTGATTTTGGTTCCTACCAAGCTTATAAATGGCTGGTCATTTAAGGATGTACAAAGGTTAGAGGTACCTGAAAAAAAAAAGTTTGTCATTCATGGCTTTTGCCTTTATGTCAGTTCTAATCAAAGAGATAACGGTTGTGCCACCAAATGGCCAACTATATATTCATTCAAAATGCATTTATTAAAGGGAGGGGAGGAAATTAATGAATGCAAATAAACAAATACAAAGGAACATGTGCCCATGAGATTAAAAAAGAGAAGACAGCAAAATTATCTTGTAAGGATATTTGAGGGTCTTTTTTCCCCCCTTTTAACCTTATTTTTTGTCTTATGAACAACTCAAGACAGAAAGGAAAGGGTTAAATGGCTTCCCCAGGGTCATTAAGCTGGGAAGTATCTAAGGTCACATTTGAACTCAGGTCCTCTTGACTCCAGGCCTAGCATTCTATCCACTTTGTTGCCTGACTGCCCCATTAGCTGAGTACTAAAGGGAGCTAGAAGTTCTAAAAGTTCAAAGACTAAACTGGTAAGACTAAAGAAAACAAAATATCATGGGTTTGGTTTTACCAGGAATATCCTTTCATCCATAAAAGATTTAGTTATATGTATTAAATTTTAGTTCTTTGAGGTCAGGAACTAGTTTTTTCTAACATTATTTTCTGCATGTGATAGGCACTTTAACGTTGTAAAATTGAGATTTGAAAGGTTAGTTAGTAGATAAAAGTTTTCTAGCTAAGACAGAATAGGATACTGGTATAATGGGTGAGTATATACTGTGAGGCCACTGGCACTCTGAATGCTTTGGTTGACAAAGAAGTGTACTTCGAAAAAATATTAATACTTGTATTGAAGAAGACCATGGAGCAGTAGTGGGGAGAGCTACTTCATTTTTGAGCCAGGAGCTACATTTTAACAAAAATGAGTTTGAGGTTCTCCAACCACCATGTATCCCCCGCTCTCAAAAGATATTCCTCAAAATGGAAACTGAGGCATTAAGGCTATGCCCAGGGGAGCAATGAAAAGGTAAACTTCTTCCCCGTGGCAATTTCCTGCAAAAGGGAGGGACAAAAAAAATTCCAGGTCCCTATGAGGTTGGTCTCAGGAAAAGGAACAAGTTAGGATAAGATGCGCTGGCGTGATGCTATTCAGGACCAGGTGTGATTCTCAAGTGGGAGCTGCACACCTCTCATGCCTATTTGTGGTTCCTCCAGGCTCTTTTTTGCTCATAGGGATGAGAGGCTCTTCAAGGAAATAGGATATTATTTCTTGGGACTTATTCCTTATAGTTAGAGGATTTGTGTAGCCATGGGGCAGGCTGGAGACAAGAATTCTGCCTGGTAAGTACTGTCTCAGCATTGTGGTGCTAGGCTCTACTAGTCTGTACCTTGTTCATAATGGGGAGAGGAATAGTATGACTATAAGGGTAGCGGGGGAAAGTACACAGTTCCAACTAAGATTCTGCCTGCCCCCACCCACCAGTAAGTTTGCCCTAGATTTACCTTAGTTACATTAGTTATGACTCTGCTATACATGCTGTCATTAAAAACTAGTTTGTAAAATATTCATAGCTGCGCTCTTTGTGGTGGCCCAAAACTGGAAAACGAGGGGATGCCCATCAATTGGGGAATGGCTGAACAAACTGTGGTATATGTTGGTGATGGAATACTATTGTGCTAAAAGGAATAATAAAGTGGAGAAGTTCCATGGAGACTGGAACAACCTCCAGGAAGTGATGCAGAGCGAGAGGAGCAGAACCAGGAGAACATTGTACACAGAGACTAATACACTGTGGTATAATCGAACGTAATGGACTTCTCCATTAGGGGCGGTGTAATGTCCCTGAACAACTTTCAGGGATCCAGGAGAAAAAAAAACACCATTCATAAGCAAAGGATAAACTATGGGAGTGGAAACACCGAGAAAAAGCAACTGCCTGAATACAGAGGTTGAGGGGACATGACAGAGGACAGACTCTAAATGAACACTCTAGTGCAAATACTATCAACAAAGCAATGGGTTCAAATCAAGAAAACATCTAATGCCCAGTGGACTTACGCGTCGGCTATGGGGGGTGGAGGGGAGGAAAAGAAAATGATCTTTAACGAATAATGCTGGGAAATGATCAAATAAAATATATTTAAAAAAAAAACTAGTTTGTAGTCATGGCATGAGGGGTCAAACAGAAAAAACATTTATGTATGAATTGACTTGTATGGCGATCATAGATTTTCCAAGTTTGGCATATGGAGTAGAGCTACAAAGAATTCCTTTGGACCTGAAGGAAACTAGAGGTGGCAGTAAGGAGAGAACGTTCCAGACATGGGGGTCAACTAGTACAAAGGGAAGAGGTGTAGTTGCCAGAAAGGGCAAGAGTGACCTAATTTTCCAAGTATCCAAGACAACTGACATATGGTGGACAGACAAGGAAAACCAGATAAATGCCAGTTTGCTGAAAGCTTCTGCAATATATTACCGTTTCCTTAAATTTCTCAAGTGTTACAGCTTCATTCTCCATCAATGAGCTTTGGGTGTGTATTGTGGAGGGAATGAAACATGAATACTAATAAGAAATCAAGCCAAGAGTAGTGATTTTTTTAAAAAGTAGAAAAGGGATGGTTTGAGTTAGAATAGCATTTGCTATACCCTGAGGAAGTGAGAGAAGGGAATAAGACCTTACAGAAACACTCTAGCAGTTTCTCCCACCTCCAAGGCTTTAAGTTGGAAGTTTGAAGAGAAAATATATTGATATATATAGCTCGGTACATTGTAACTGGAATTTAGGTACAGCACTCATTTGTCAGGTGCTTCCTGGGGTCCAATTTTGTCCCATAGTCAAGGCATTCCTAATCTCTTTGCAAAAAAAAAAAAAATTGAGTTTCAAGAGGTCCTGGATGACAAATCTGTATGCAGAAGCCAAACTCAAGTGCTGCTGTTAACTTTTAATTTTTTTTTAAGTTCAGAGCCCATTAAAATGAAGAGTATAAACTTCTGAGATAAAGCAGGCCACTTCCCAAACTAAAGGTCTGAGAGTTTTGAAATTGCTATTTTTGTTCGCAATCATAAAACTGTCACTTCACTGCCCATTTGTTTAGACAATCAGTTTCTCCAAGATGAAATAGTGGCATATGTTAGTTGGGTAATGGGTAATGGGTGGGGGGAGTTAAAAGGTAGTCTGATTAGGTTCTAGAGCTTGTCCAACTAGTGCATTATCCTAGAATAGTAAGTAACTTGGAACTTCCCCTTTCCATATGTCTAAAGCACATGATTGATGGGTAGGAGGATCAGAAGTCCTTTGCTTTTTCTCTTTTTTCAACAGAGCACAGGAAAAGACTACATTAGCATTTATGCTGGTTGGAATTTGCGTCCTATCACAGGTTCATGCCTGGTCATGCTGTGAAGGGCCACCATGATTTTTGGTGAAGAGACCTAGCACTAGTTGGTAACCTAGCACTGGCCTATCCATGTGATGGGATATTCTCTCTCCCCCTTGTTCTTCCCAAGACCATGAAATCCCACAGATTTTGCCTGGTGATTTCTTCCCAGAATGCCTCTTCTAGAATTTGAGAAACTCATTCTACCAGTAATTTTCTATGAACAAATTGTCCAAAAGTAGTGATACCTTCTTTAGTTTTGTGTTTGAATCCTGGAGAAACAGACCCTAAATTTCATGGAAATTTTCTTATGGGCACTTCTGGGTATTCAGGTATGGTACTAAAGAGATCATTTCAATATTAGTAAATAGTAAAGCAAACCTATTCCTCCCCACCCCCTTCTCCTCTCCCTCAAAACCACTGAGTAAAAAGTGACACATCTCATCTAATGTCATTGTCCAGTGAAGAAAAATGTCTTAGGTTTTCCCATTTAGTAACTCAGTTCATGTACTGAAATTTAGATCTATTGAGGGTGGAAGAGAGTATAAGAAGTTAGGGTTGGCCCTCTCTGCCTGGAAAAGTTATAATATTAGTCCAGTTCACAGAATTCTACTTCAGGAAGATACTTCAGCATTAGGGACATGGTCTCATGCTAGAGAGCCAACTCCTCAAGGAATTCATCATACCACTTGAAATCAACCTATACAATTTTATCCCATTTGAACATTGTCCATAAGTAGAGAAGTAGCTGGATTTGTTCACCGAATTTCTTAATGATGCTGTCAAAATGAACTAGATTCAAGATATCTATCTTGAGAATTCGGATGGAAATGGACATTTTGGTTTTTAGTCTGATTCATTTGAATAAGAAAGGGAGGAAGGAAATCTAAAGTATAGTGGAATCTAATTTTAAAAATTGCTAAGGACATTAAAATCCAAGCAGCAAGAGTTATTTATTTTTTATAAAGTGCCTACTATGTAAATGATATTCTCAGTTTCATCAGTATTCATAAAAAGGAATTAGCTAATTTTTTTATGTGACTTTATATCATGATTAAAAAAACAACCCAAAACCAAAACCTGGCAGTTAAGGCAGAACAAAACACTCAATAAAGAAACTAAGCTTGAGAGAGAGAGAAGAGAGAGAGAGAGAGAGAGAGAGAGAGAGAGAGAGAGAGAGAGAGAGAGAGAGCGAGAGAGCGCACAGAATTACTTATGTGATGTTACTCTATGATTATCCATTTCCAGATGGGCATTTTCCAAAAGCTGGAGAAGGAAATAGCAAACCACTCCAATATTTTTGCCAAAGTACCCCCAATGGGGTCAGAAAAAGACAGGCATGACTAAAAATGACTAAATAGCAACAATCACTGATATAGACCGGGCTACTTTAGGCACAGGTATTTTTCTTGGACAGCAGTGATTAAGGTCATAGGCCTAGGTCTGAAAGGGAATTTAGAAGTAATCTGATCTAACCCAACCTCATCATTTCACAGTTGAGGAAACTGAGGTCCATAGAGGGTAATTTGTCCAAGTTCACATAGTGGCAGAGGAAGGATTCCAAATCCAGAACTTTCTATCCACTATTCCCTTATCATCATTTTGAGAATCAGTGGCAAAGTGGTCTGAGGTGGTATTCTGTATGGATTGGGTAGAATTTGCCTTGGGTACTTGAAAAGGCACCAGGTACAAGATTTAAACCAGCAGGTTTCTCCCCATTCTCTAAGCTATATTTTCCACATTGCCCCAGGGCCCAAGTATTAACCAGTTGAGCAAACAAAAGGCACTCAGAGAATTGATTTCAAGATTTTAACTGAATCTTTCTAGGACAGTTAAGGTCAGTTATTTAATCAACTAGCAACTCTAATCTTAATTATAGACTAGGTAGAGTCCAAACCAAAGTATTACTTGAGGGATGGGTGTTAACCATTATTCCCACCATCTTTATCATAGAACAAGTACAGTTTTCCCTTCCATACTTGGATAGTTAGGGGTATGATGTACCACCATGCTACTTCATGCCACCCCACCCCACCCCATCTAGAAAATCCTTGTAAAATTTTTTGGCCTTCTCTTTGTACCGGAAAAGTTCTGAATTTTTTTGCTTTTCTTTTATTGGGTGTTTAATGTACCTTATTGTAAAGTTTGGATTAATATGCATTTCCAAATCTCCAAACTTTTTCTGTGTTGTCTACTTGCTTTCACATGTTGTTTGTAGCTTCCTCAAAACTTCCAAAGGATTCCCATTTAATTTCTTATGCTAACCAATGATCTATAGAAATCATTCAAAATGGGAAATGTCACAGTGTGAAAGGGATAAATAGTATAATCAAGTACTGAACTAGGGGGGGAGAAGGAGAAGTCTATTCTCTAAGTAAGAGCTATCTGTGTTCTAGTTCTCTGCTCTTTCTAGAGTCACTTTTCCTCTCTGTTTACATTTATGCCATTTTTTTATAATGTTCTTGACTCTTGTTTTCCTTGGCCTGGCTCTGTTTTGTTTGGTCCTTCCTTGAAACTTTTCCTCTATTTTGTTATGAGTAAAAAAATCAAGGGATAAAGGGCACCTCTGGTTTTAGAACTGTATGAGATTCTCTGATTAATTAGGGTTCTTAAATGCAACAGATGGGAAGTAGAGGGAGAAGGGCAGACAAGTCACAGGAAAAAGTTTTCACAATGCTAAAAAGAAGTATAATTTAAAACTGTAATAAGAATACAATTAATGGTAGCAATGCTCTAGAGACATCTGTAGATCTTTTGATTTCCCCCTTAATAATAACAATAGTATTTATATACCACTTATGCATCAGCTAGGTGACACAGTAGATAAAGTACCTGACCTGGAGTTGGGAGAATCTGAGTCCAAATTTGAACCCAGATACTTCCTAGCTGTGTGACCTTGGGCAAGTCACTTAACATGATTTATTTCCATTTTCTCCTCTATAAAGTGAGCTGGAGAAGGAAATGGCAAACCACTGCAATATCTTTAGTAAAAACAAACAAACAAACAAAACTTCAAATAGAATCATGAAGAGTCAAGACACCACCAATCTACTAAACAACATGTCAATTACTATGCTAAGTGCTTTACAATTATTATATCACTTGACTTTCACAGCAAGCATGAATTAAGTGCTATTATGATCTCCAATTTACAGATGAAGAAACTAAGGCAATAGAGTTTAAGTGACTTGAGCAGCTTCACACTGGATTTGAACATAGGTTTTCCTGACTCTAGGCTCAGTCTTCTATCCAATGCATCACTTTGAGTTACCTTTCAAGCTATGTCATCACTCCATTGATTGCTAAGGTTTCCTGGTGGCTCAGTGAATAGATGGGAGGTTGTGGGTTCAAATGTGACTCAGACTAGCTGTGCAGCCCTGGGCAAATCAATTAATCCCCATTGCCTAGCTCTTACCCCTCTTCTGCCTTAGAACTGATGCTTAGCATTGATTCTAAGACAATAGGTGGATTTTTTTTAGGAGAATTTTACTTTTTTGAAATCTTAGGACAGCATTCTAATGAATGTTGTTAAATGAGGTAATGATACGTCATAGTCCTTATTTACCTAAATTTGCTGATCTGTTTCTCTTAGCTACAGTAACCCCATTGACTTTAAAATGCCAGTATTTGGCTGGCTTTTCAAGGAAGGACCAAACAAAACAGAGCCAGGCCAAGGAAAACAAGAGTCAAGAACATTATAAAAAATGGCATAAACATCTTTGCTAGAATATCCAGTAATTTGTCCTTTTTATAGTATGTGCTTCCTTGTCCCCTGGTACTTTGTGCCTGTTTTAGCTGAAGTGATGGATTAATGTAAAATATTAACTTCCAAGCCAAACCATGGTGGCCAAGAACCAACCTTTATCACCATCTTCAGAGTCTCCAGTTGGGAATAAGAAGTTGCCGGAGATCCTGAGAAATCAGTTATTTTGTTCCCGACACCAGAGCCAAAACTTTCCTCCTGCAACTGCTTGAATTCCTATCCTATTAGAAAGGGCTGTTCTAATATTTTTCCTGCAAATGCCACGTCTAGGGAGCAGAGAGATTAATGCAGCCAATCATTTATTTTGGGAACTTGTGCATATTTACAAACATACAGGGGAATAGGCTATGTTCAATTTTCTCGCAGTTAAACTACTTTGCCGGGATGTGGGGCCCTAGTAATCAGATGTCACTTATATATAACCCTCCAGGGAACATTTCATTCATTTTACTGAATATTTGTAGGAGGAAGAGCTAGTCACCTTTCTTCTCAAGGTCCAAGTCAAATGAGATCTTCAAATTATAAACAAAAAAGTGGGCCTAATTTGTGAAGAAAATTACTTTTAATGATCAATTGCCAAGTATTGGCATAGAGGAGAAAGAGAATCCTTTCCTTAATTACAGATGATTGCGGTGAGTTTGTTCACAGTTAGGGGCTCCATAACCCATGGGAAAAGCAACAGGGCAGAGCTGTTTGGGCAAAACTTATTCCATTTCAATCAAACCCAACTGGAGGTTGAATGACTCTGTTGGTCTACAAACCATCAAACAAACTACAAACAAAACAAAAGAGCATCCAAGTGGTAATAAGAAATTGTCAGTTTGGTTTGACCCAAATGAGGAAGATGGATTTCCCTATAAGTCTATTTTTTTTTAAAGATTGAGAAGGAAAATGACACCTTCCCAATCTTCAAAATGACTTAATTGTCCAAAGAATCTCAGAAGTGGGTGGGAACTTATAAATTGAATTTCTTATAAATAAAATAAAAAATATATATTTATATAAAAAAATAAAAAAACATTATAAATAAACTGAGTTTCAATGATTTTACCTCAGGTCACAGCTAGAACTAAAGGAGTCAGGAGATAATGGAACCAACTTAGTTCTCCAGAGACCACCCATCAGAAACTTTTGATTGGTCAGCTTCCTGGAGAATCAAGTAAGGACCATGAAATCTTAAATGGAGAAACTGGTTTCCTATGTAAAACGATCCATCAGCCAGTAAAAAGTACTGGGAAAAAAGAGAATTATTTCCCCCCACTTCACCTCCCTCTTATAATTCTAACTAGCCCAAATATAAACTTTGGAAAGTCACTTAGTGGCAAATGGTAAACTTGGTGCAAGTTGAATGGTACTAATCAGCCTGTGAAAAAGATGTTGCTGCCCAGAACACGACATTTGGCTGCCTCAGAGATACTCCTTGGAGATCAAAGAATTTAACTTTGTTTCAGTACATTCCCTCCTAATCAGTGCTTGGACTTTGGGAGTCTTTCTTCTTCTCCGGCACATGTTGGAAGTTTGAGTTCTCAGTTTGGCAATTTAAGTCCTCCTGGCTCACTGGGAGTAGGTGACCCCACCCTTGATTTTTAAGTAAAAGCTTCCAGGAAGGCTGTCTCCTCTTAAAAGGGCCCTAGGGAAGAATATGTACTGCCAGAGACCTAGGCCTTGCTGCTCATTTTTCCATGCACAAAAAGCCTCTCAAGAATAACTGCAGGGGGTAGGAGGTTAAAGAATAGGCATCAGAAACACTTGAGGGGTGCGTGGATCTTGGGCCCTTCAAGGCCTCACTTTGTGGGATAGAGCCAGAGGGCATCTGAACTTCCCAAGGAAAGGCTTCCTGAGCTGAACATGTACAAGCCGGGACCCTTGAGAATTTCCCTTTATTCACTGTGGTCAGGGGCTTGCAGACACCAGTTAGGATGAAGACTTCCTTGTTTTAAGCATTGATACAGGAAGCAAGGGGTAATGGGAAAAGATATGGCTTTTCTTTAAAATCTATCTATAATCTATTTATTAGGATGGAAAACAAGACAAAACTAAGAACAGTGCACCTCTGAGGAAATGCATAGATGAGGGAGCATAAATCTAATGATGGAAGGAACCTCTAATCTTACTGCTATATTTTACAGATGAGAAAAAAGAGACCCAGTGGGGTTAAATGAATTGGCCAAGAACATATTGGTAGGTGAAAATCAGAGGTGGAATTTGAACCCAGGTTCTAGGATTCTAGATAGAGCACTGGATTTGGAATCAGGAAGACCCATCCTTCTGAGTTCAAACCCCATCTCAGATACCTCTTGACTATGTGACTCTGGGCAAGTCACTTAACCCTGTTGCCTTAGTTTCTTTATCTATAAAATGAGCTGGAGAAGGAAATGCCAAATAATTCCAGTATATTTGCCAAGAAACTCCAAATGGAGTCGCAAAGAGTCAGACATGACTGAAAAGACTGAACAACAACATGGACACTTTATATAGGTTCTTCTTTTAAATGTTTCTTACTCCCATTCCCCTTTCATGTATTCTTGTGCTATGGTTTAAGCTTTTAATTCATTCATTCATTCGTTCATTCATTCATTCATTCATTTATTCATTCATTTACTTGCTTATTTGTTTATTTATTTATTAAGCCCATACCTGTGTATTGGCTACAAGGCAGAAGAGTGGTAAGGGTTAGGCAATGGAGGGTCAAGTGACTTGCCCAGGGTCACACAGCTGGGAAGTATCTGAGGCCAGATTTGAACCCAGGACCTCCTGTCTCTAGGTCTGGCTCTCAAACCACTGAACCACCCAGCTGCCCCCTAAGCTTTTTAAAGGAATAGAGATTTTATTATAAAGCTAAGAAGTCATTTGGTGGGAAGGGAAGTTTCTATGCTTATCCATGACATTGGTGAAATTTGTACCCTAGTCAATCAGTCAAGAAGCATTTCTTAACTACTTTAAATGCTGAGGATAAAAGAAAGTAAAAAACAAAGCAGCCCCTGTCCTCAAAGCATGGACACTCTAATGGAGAAAACAAGTACCTAGAAAATGGATAGAGTATATATGAAGGTAATCTGAAAGGTTCTCTGCTTTTTCTTTTTCTTTTGAACCCATACCATATTAGAATCAATATTAAGTATTGATTCCAAGGCAGAAGGTTCCCTCCACTAAAAGGGCCAGGCAATGGGGGCTAAATGACTTGACCAGGGTCACAAAGCTAGGAAGGATCTGAGGCCATATTTGAATCCAAGACTGCTTGTGTCCAGACCTGGCTTTCTATCTCTATCCAACCTAGGTGTTGCTGGTACTATGCATTTTCAACCCCCCCCCCCTTTTATTTTGTTTAAATTTAGAATATTTTTCCATGGTTACCTGATTTACGTTCTTTGCCTCCCCGCTCCCAGAGCTGACAAGCAATTCCACTGGGTTTTACATGTATCGTTGTTCAAAACCTATTTCCATGTTTTTCATATTTGCAATAGAGCAATCCTTTAACACCAAAACCCTAATCACATCCCCATTGAACCACATGACTGATCATATGTTTTTCTTCTGCATTTCTGTTCCTACAGTTCTTTCTCTGACTATGGATATTGTTCTTTCTCCTAAGTCCCTTATAATTGTCCTGGGTCACTGCATTCCAGCTAGTAGAGAAGTCTATTACATGCAATTGTACCACAGTGTATCAGTCTCTGTGTACAATGTTTTTCTGGTTCTGCTCCTTTCACTCTGCATCACTTCCTGGAGGTTGTTCCAGTCTCCATGGAATTCCTCCACTTTATTATTCCTTTGAGCACAATAGAATTCCATCACCAACATATACCACAATTTGTTCAGCCATTCCCTAATTGATGGATACCTCCTCATTTTCTTTCTTTTTTTTTTGTCACCACAAAGAATGCGGCTATAAATATCTTTCCCTTAGTATCTCTTTGAAGGTACTATGCATTTTCAACAACTACTCTTCCCTATCGTGACCTGGCTAGTACTAAAGCTCTGGCATTCACTAAATCCTATAACTCAAAGCCAGTGGTATTAAAGTAAATACTTAACAAATGCCTTTCTGAGAAAAAAAAAAGGTAAACACTCAAGTTTTATCTGAATTATTAACATCTCCCTCTATATAATCAACAAATAATAAATTCAGTCTGGATTCATGATATTTTCCTTTCTTGGCCTGAAAACTTAATTATTGGCTCTTGGAGCTGATTCCAACACATCTCTTCTTCCAACTGACATGCTGGAATGGCTAAACCCAAACACCAATGAGTACCAACTCATTGGTGCCATCCACATTTGCCAAGTCAAGAGGACATCCCAACATAGCCTCAAACTGTAGCTCCTCCAGGAAAAGTTAATAATGGGATTGAATAGCCTGTAAAGATAAGAGATACCTATCTATCTAGCATACTGATCAAGTCTGGTTGGGAAAGAGCTTTAAAAACCACCCAACAACACCCAGAATTGTCTTGTCTACATTACTATCAGAGATCATAAGATAAATGAACTGGAGTAGCTGTGTATTAGAATTTCTAAAGTACCCAAAGTTAAGAAATTTCTCCCTCCCCAGCATGAAAGGATCCTGAAGAGTTAGGTAATGACCCTCCATTAAATGTGCAGCACGTACTCTTTTAGCATGTGGGTCTAAGGATACAATGGGACATTCAAATCAGACCATGTGGCTTGACCTGTGGTGACAATTGTGCACATAAATCTCAAAAATAATGACTGAATGTTGCTCACATTCTCTATCCTAGTGCCATTGCAATGGTGTAATCTTGAAAGGAATTATGTGCATCTGGAGAGAACAAGGAAGTATCTTGTTTAGAAACATCTGTATCTGAAATGATTATTGGTTATAAAATGGGAACTAAATACACTATTAAAATTCTATAATGTGGAGTCAGCTTGTAGGTGAAAAACCTGAACCAAAAAAAAAAGGTTTTTTTTGAGGCAGGTGAAATTAGTTTCCTTGAACTACAAATAGCATCCTCAATACTGCTTTTGTCCTAATTAGCTTAAAGTGGACCAAGACTCAGTGTAGTTAACATTTCAACAAGAGCAATGCAAGGACCCAGGACAATTCTGAGGGGCTTATGACAAAGAACGCTATCCACTTCCAGAGGAAGAAATGTGGGAGTAGAAACACAGGAGAAAATGACTGCTTGATCACATGGTTTGATGGGGATATGACTGGGGATGGAGACTCTAAACGATCACCCCAGTGCAAATATCAATAGTATGGAAATAGGTCTTGATCAATAACATGTAAAACCCAGTGGAATTGCTCATTGGCTATGGGAGGGGGTTGGGAGGAGGGCAGGGAAAGAACATGAATCATGTAACCATGAAAAAATATTCTAAGTTAATTAATTAAACTTTTTAAAAAAAACCATCTCAGCAGGGGTCCAAGGCATGTATCTTCCTTCTCCAAGATCAGTCTGTCTTCCTGTTTCTGAACAGAAGTCTTGGGGATAAAATGCTGAATTTGCTGGTAGGCTGACAGTCAGAAAGACCTACTTTTGAATCCCCTTTCCAGCATTTTCTAAGTATGTGCCCACTGATTATCCTTAAAGCTCAGGTTCCTCAAGTATGAAATCAAGATACCTGTAGTAATCTACCTCATTGAGTTGTGAGACTCAAACAAGAGGCCATGTGTGAAATTCCATAGAGATACCAATTACTCTCTTAAAGCAGGCACAAATTGGGGTATGTGCCATAGTTGGCCTTTTGACAATGGGTCATATGCATTTATTAAGCCCTTATGGTGTACCAGACACTGAACAAAAGGGCTGTAGAGTCAAGCAGAAAGGTGGGACAGTCTCTACTTTTAAGGAGTTCACATTCCAACAGGGGAGGAGGCACAACACAAGAGATTTCACCTGTAAGCCAGATGGAATGCCAAGGGGTCAAGGAGAGAAGGTAAGGCAAATTAGCCTCATTTTAAGTTAGATCAGTGGTAATCTTGGGGAAATAGCAAGATCAGACACCAGACTGTAAGTGATAGAGAAATAAGCATAGCTTCTTTGCTTTATATGATCCAGGAAGCTTTATGCTAGAGGCAACAGGGAGACCATGAAGATTTTTGAGTAGGGAAGTTGGACCTGCCATTTAGGATTTGGCAGCTGTGTAGATGATGTACTGTAAGAAGGGTTGCCTTTATGTTAAATTAGCCACAGACTAATGTTTTTAATAGTTATTTCTTCCTTGGTTATCAACCTAACCCTAGCAATCCTTGTGCCCCCTATTTCTCCTTCAAGTTTGTTATGGGCTGGAAGACCAGAAAGAATTATCTGAATTGTAAGTATAAATAAGTTCAAGTGGCTTTGTTGTGATTTCTGTATGTAAAAATACACAATTTTTGATAAATGCTTAGAAGAAGCAAAACAGTCTTGAGTTCTAAAGAGGTCTTACACTTGTCAGAAAAGTGATGCCTGGGTAAATGAAGTAGTAGCTAATGGGGAGAAGTTAACTGGTTCTGGATCTTCCATTTGCTTATATAACATCTCAGGAAGTCCCTCCTCAGCCCTATTTGCAGGACTTGAGGTACAGGATCAGCAGAAATTCTGGACCACAACTAGCCTGTCAGCTTTGAAGCTATGGTCATGTCAGCAGAGTCACTGAACTGGAGATCATGTGACAAGAAATGCAGTTATGTTTGATTCACAGCAATAGAAAGACGAGTTAGGCATAATGCAGTAAAGGAGTGCCAAGCTCCATTATTTAGGGCTTTTATTGTTACAGGTTCTCTTAGGCATTTCATAGACTATTAAAATGAGATCCCTCTTTCCCTGGGTAAAGAAAGAGTCAAGCTGACTGAGACTCTAAAACAAGAAGTATTGCATGCTTGAATCACAGCAACTGAGCTCCAGTTTTCCCCCCTAGGTTATAGATCTCTTAACTCTGAGGTTTATGCTTACGTATATCTACAAAGTTTAATATCTGCTGGGGAGGAAGGGTAAGGAATCAAAGCTAATGAGAGATATCACCAAATAAAAATTCAGAAGTCAGGATCTCTGAGGTTCTGTATGTGAGAAAAAATGTGTGTGCTCAGGTATAGCTATTAGAACAGCCTCTGCCAGCTCCAGTGTCTATGTGAGAGGGTGCTTATACGCCCATGTAAACATGTATACACATACAGCAAGTAGTATCTCATGGATTGAATCCCTGACTATAGGCAGGTAACACTCCCCATCCTCAATCAAAAACCAATGGTGTGGTAGGCTCCCTGCTGAGGGAAAGGATTTAGTAGTCTTTCCTGCTTCTAGGTAGGAATACACATACATGTACACCCACCCCCGCATATATGTATACCCACATGTACTGAGCTATATCTGTACATCTCCGAGTGAGGTTGATCAGAGGCTTTTTAGAGCTGAAGCAGACTTGGAGATTATCTCCACACAGTTTAGCTTTGTAACTTTGGGCAAGATCCTTTGCCTCTCTGGGCTTCGATTTTTTCATCCTTATGCAGAGACCTCAGGAAGGCACAGAGGATTAAATAAACAATTTCCACTAATGCAAATCGAGTAAGTCCTGGGTTACAATTAAAATGAAGGGCAGGGGATGGATGCCAACTGAAAGATCTCTTGGGTCCTTTCTACACAATACTCAATGAGGAGGCAATGTGTCCTCTGTAGGAAGTGCTAGATTTTGAGTAAGAGGATCTGATTTCAGTCTTGGCTGAGGCTCCTTGGCCTACTAATTATAGCCTGGGGCAAGTCATTCTATCTTGTGCTTCAGGTTCTTCTTCTACTGGAGGAGAGAGTTGAATTAGATGGCCTCCAGCTTCCCTTCTAGCTCTCACTTCTAAGATCTTTGTCTAATGCCTCCATTTTACTGATTAGGAGAGAACCTAGAGAGGGAAGGTGATTTGCCTAAGGTCACTTGGGTATGAAGCAAGGGTCTGAATGTTTTTTCTGAAGGTCTACTCTTAGAACCCTGTGAGATGGAGTTAAGATGATAGGACACGAGTCCAACTATTTAAACAGCCACCTAATTGATCTCCATGCCTCAAATATCTCCCCACTCCAATCCATTCTCTACATAGCTGTTGATGTGATTTTTCCTTAAATGTAGCCCTGACCATGTCTTCTTCAATAAGGTCCAGCCATTCCTCATCATCAACCTGCTAGGCATTCAGAATTCCTTACAACATGACCCCTTCTCTCTCTTTCTTCCAGTCTTCTGACATGTAACAGACCCTTCATGGTAGAAACCACCACTACCCATCCCATGCTTAGAAGGCTCGTCCTCCTCACTTTTGCCTTTTAGAATCCCTGTTCAATCAGTTCAAGTAACACCGTTTTCTCCAAGAGGCCTTCCCCTCTAGGGTTATCTTCTATCTATTCTAGATATATATCCATGTGCTTATATATTGCCCCCACTATCTGCTTTGGCTAGAAACTCCTTGAAGATATGTTATTGATTGCTTTTGTCTTTGTATGTTCATAAATTAGCAGAGTGCCTGGGCATATAGTAAGTATATAATAAATGCTTGATTCATTCACCCGAAATACCAATGGTTGTCAAGTGTTCTGAAGGGAGGTCAGATTTTTTAAGTCTCCTATTCAGTGTCATCAGAGAAGACAAATCAACTCTATTAGGAGGAGAGAGTTTAGATAGCAACAATGAGATAATCTATTATGCTGCATATAAAATTTCTTGCAGATTTTGCATGTATGCAACTTTTATGTGTTGCATATAAAAGTTAAAAAGCAATTTCTTTAAGCTAACTAACAGATCTGGTACAAATGCTTCTTTTCCTGAAGGCAAAAGGATAAACTGACTTTTAAAATTTCCCTCCCAATCTTTGATTTTGCAATTTTCCTTTCAGCAAATAGTACCAGATGTGTGAAAGAAGAACTCTTAAGATCTTTTCCCACATTATGTCGCAAGGCCTTTAGGATTACATCCTTTGGAAGGTTGAATCAGTCTTATCTTTTATTTATAATTCCCTTACTGGGCAACTCGGTGTAGTCTGATGTGCCAGTGTCCCAAAAGGAATAATGTTCTTCCTTCCTAATTCTTCATAGTTAGAAAAGGGCCTCATTTGTCACAACAAGGCTTGAGACATCTATTTTAAGAACACCATTCCTAGGAAAAGAATATATTTAGCTGTTTCAATATTATTCATATGTGATACTTTACTCAGTATCACATTTTTAAGAAAACTTTCATTTATGACTTTGGGGCATTTATGACCTTTCCATGTGATGAGGACTTTTATTTATTACAAAAGTACTTACTGTCAATTATATAGAAGATAAGAGGCAGTATGATAGAGTGGGGGCGGGGTGGGGGAGAGCCTTGAGAGTTAAGAAGATCTGAGTTTGAGTCCTGCCTCTGACCTATGGTAGCTATGTGTCCATTGATCATATCAAAGGATTGTAGAATTAGAGGTTGAAGGCCCCTAGAAGCCAGATGGTCCAGCCCCATCACTTGGCTAGATGAGAAAACTGAGGTGAAGAGATAACTAAGTGTGCCAAGTAACTCTTTGCACTAAGTCACAAAGAAGTTACTTAGTTGCATCAATGGAGGGAAGAATAATAGAGATTGGAGGAGTTTACAATTTATCTTGCACCTATGGAAATCAGGGATTATTTAGTATCAATAATTGATGTAAGTATGACAAGGTGGAATAAGATGGGAACAAAGAATACATTAGAGAAGATGTCACAGAGGAGAGGGCAGATGAAGTTTATAGTACAATCTATACAGCTTGATTTTACTATAAAGTTTTTTCTAGGTCTCTGTCTGTCTGTCTCTGTCTGTCTGTCTCTCTCTCTCTGTCTCTGTCTCTCTCTGTCTCTCTGTCTCTCTGTCTCTGTCTCTCTCTCTCTCTCTTTATCTCCTATCTTTGTATAAATTCTAAGACAGCAGAGTGACAGGGCTAGACAGACACTTGGGATCAATTAAATCATCCAGGAACATCTAGCTAACAAAGTCTGACTTGAACCCAGGACCTCTTATCTCCAGGCCTGGCTCTTTATTCACTGAGCCAACCAGATGCCCCTCCAGTTTCAATTTAGTCTCCTTCCAGCCCACTTGGGAGTTTGTCTGCTTTTTCTGGCTCTGATATGAATGCTCCTGGCCTAGAATGCCTAAAATGAATTTGGAGATAGAGGAGGTGAGTCCAAATTCTGGCCCTGTCATTTATTATAGTCTCTTTTTATTTTTATTTCCTTACTCTGTTTTAGCATCAGTTCTAAGAGAGAAAAATGGCTAAGGCTAGTCAATTGAGGTTAAGCGACTTGCCCAAGGTCACCCAACCAGGAAATGTCCAAGGCCATATTTAAACCCAAGTCCTCCCAACTCCAGGTAGCATGGTGCTTGATCCATTGTGCTACTTAGCTGCCCCAGGTATGGTAAATCTTTAATAAAAACATGAATGTAGAGCTCCAACATTAATTTTCCTCAGAATTTTATCTTTCTTTAAGTTAAAAACAGAGAGTGATTTGATCAATACAATGGTCATACTTTATACTTATTAGTACATAAATTCTCTTCTATAGATTATAGCTCAGGGATTCTTAACTTCTTTTGGACCCCTTTGGCTATCTGGTGAAACTTAGGAACCCCTTCTTAGAATCTTGTTTTAAAATTACTTATTATATAGTTATTGTAATATTAACAAAAGGCAATTTTATAGAACCTGAATTAAAAGCCCTTGATCTAAAAATAGGTCATCTAGTTCATCCTTTCATTTTAAAGATGAGGAATATGAGCTCTATACCAGGTTAGTTAAGTGACTTCTCTAGGTTATGCAGACAAACACACACAAAACACTGCATTTGAATCCAGGGCTTCTGACACCAGTGCTCTTTCTATTGTTATGCTGCCTCCATTCTGTTAAAGGGTTTGTCCTATTCACTAAATACTTAATTTGTAAGCATACCTGATGTTGATAAAGTCTTATATCTTATGTAAGCTGACATAACTCATGTTTAAGAGGAAAAAATATAAAATGAATAATTTTAATTATATTAAATTAAAAAGGTTTTGTACAAACAAAAGCAATGCAACCAAAATTAGAAGGGAAGAAACAAACTGGAGAAAAAAAATTATAACAATATTCTCTGACAAAGATCTAATTTTCCAAATTAGCAAAAGATTGGAAAATGAGGGGGTGTCCCTCTATTGGGGAATGGCTGAACAAACTGTAGTATGTGATGGTGATAGAACACTATTGTGCTGTAAGGAATGATGAACTAGAAGATTTCTATGTGAACTGGGAGAACCTCAATGAACTGATGCAGAATGAAATGAGCAGAACCAAGACAACTTTATACACAGAAAATTAAACACTGTGGAAAGACTGAATGTAATGGACATTGCTAGTAGTAGCAGTGCAGTGATCCAGGACAATCCTGAGGGCCTCCTGAGAAAGCATGCTATCCACATCAGGAGAAAGAACTGTGGGAGTAGAAATACAAAAGAAAATATATGACTCATCATGTTTATATGGGTACATCATTTGGAGTTTTGGTTTTAAAAGATTGCTCTGTTGCAAAACTGAATATCATGGAAATGAGTATCAAAGTGATAACATTTGTACAATCCAGTGGAATTGCTTGTTGACTCTGGGAGGAGGGAGGAAAGAGAAGGGAAAGAAAGAAAATGTGTCATGTAAACATGGAAAAATATTTCAAAATAATAAATAAATAAAGACTAAAAAAAGAATTGACTAAGATTCCCCATGCCCAGATGAAGCAAGAGGAACCAAGGGTTCCAACCTCTAACAAACAACCTTACATCATGAGAACTATTTCAAGTCTTCCAGCATAGATGTATATAAATATATGAAATTTTTATATAATACATTCTATATAATTTTTATATAATTTATAATTTAATTATATATTTTTAAACATTTACCTTCTATCTTAGAATAAATATTGTGTATTGGTTTTAGGGTAGAAGAGTGGTTAAGAGCTAGGCAATGGAGGTCAAGTGACTTGCCCAGGTTCACACAGTGAGGAAGTGTCTGAAGTCAATTTTGAAGGAACCCATCTCTAGACCTGGTTCTCAATCCACTGAGTCACCTAGCTGTCCCCCCAATGGTAGACAGTATTTTTGTTGAGCCAGTCCTAATATTCACTATACTGATATGTACTAAAGGCAAGCTCTTTCTTGTGTATGAACCACACATTCTTTGTCAAGAAGTTCCTTTGCCCCTTACAAGGTATTCAGGTTATTTCCACTGAACTGTGACCCAGACCTCCTTCAGTAGGGTATCCTTAGCCACCATGGGGATGTGTCAATAAGAGAAGCAATTAATTAGTCATCCTCAAGTTTTCCTGGTTCATAAACAGCTTAGTGTTTAAGGGAGATGTTCCGCTAGGTAGGTCCTTTCAGAATCAGCCATAACGTAACCCATTAAAGTGCTTGTTGAGGATTACTGACTCCCCAAGCAGTGGACATTTCAAGAAAACAGAAGACTCCATCTAATCAAAGCTAGAGTTCTTCTATTTTTATGCTGTAGTTTATGGCCCACTCAGTCACTGAATGAAAAGGATAGTACATTGGGTCTCAGACTAGAGGTTAAGCAATGCATCTGAGCTGCAGGGTTAAGTGTCTGTTTTTCCCAGTCACTATTTTGTAAGACGTGTAGCAGTGGAGGACTCAATCCGATCATTTATTTCCTCAGCTGAACCCTCTGGTTCAGGGAAGATAAGCCCTCCTTCCAAAAACTACTTACTTCAATTAAAAAGATGAGTCTGCAAAATTGAATATGTATCCTTTTTATCTGTTTTGTTTTAAGACAGAAGAACAGTAAGGGCTAGGCAAAGGTGGTTAAGTGTCTTGTCCAGGCTCACACAGCTAGGAAGTGTCTGAGACTAGATTTGAACCCAGGTTGTCCTGATTCTAGACTTGGTGCTCTATCTACTGTGCTGCCTAGTTACCCCCTGAGAAACTATCCTTACATTTTAGTGAGCAGAACAAGTCATCTGGGACTTCTTGCTTCCTGGTACTTCAATATAGCCATGATAATGTTGGAAGCCATCTACATCTCCCTCACTAAATATGAGGAATCTGAGCCTAGACAGGTTGGTTAAGTGACTTCCCCAAGGTCACACAAATTAACACAAGAAATTGGATCTGAATCCAGGGCTTCAGAGACAGGGCTACTTTGTTTAACTGTCTTCATTCATTTAAAGACTAGAATGCATCCAATGTGTATCCTATTCACTAAATACTCAATTTGTAAGCACACCTGAATGATCATGACCCATCCATACTGTCTCATCTTGAGTATTTTGTTTTGTGGCTTGTGAGTGTGTCATCCCATAAGCACTTCTTAGGGAAGCTAACCAACATAGTGGAGCTCACTTGTTCTTGTTAGGAACATGTAACTTGAACTTTAGATGCTCAAACTCACATGCATTTTCACTTCTCAAAACAACAACACATATAGGACAGTAAGACTTTTCAAAGGGATAGTATACTTTGTTAACCTTAAACTAACAAGTAGGCAGCTTTTTGCTGATCTAACCTCACCAAAGCTTCTTTGAGAAGGAATTCTGGACATTTAGCAAACACAATCTGGTGGCTACTTTAACGTTTGTGCTTAGAATTTCACAGAAAGGTCAAAGTTATTAGATGGTCATTAATTTCAGCTATTGTGGAGTGTGGCAGTACTTTTTAATGGCATTTTCAGGTGTTCGAATTGCCCCAAGTAGTCTGAGTATTCTGCCTAAAAGTTAGACCACTTTCTTCTTTCCACATGATCATTGTGACCCTAATAGAATATGCGTTCAGCTGCCTATGATGAATGAACAGAGGGCCTGAAATGAGAAACCTTAAACTTGAGCCAAAATATACTTTATGAAAAATGAGCAAAATCTCATTAAATATCTTTAACAAGGTGACTCCATGAAAGCTAAATTCCCCCCAAAGGAAGCCACATCTTCCATAATTTAGGCTGATAAGGATTGTACCAAGTTGCTTATCTTTCTGTTATGGGTACATCCTACTAGTCATCTAAACATTCATTAGAGGGGACAGCTAGGTTGACTCTGTGGATTGAAAGCCAGACCTGAAGATGAAAGGTCCCAGGTTCAAATATGGTCTTGGGTACTGCCTAGCTGTGTGACCCTGGGCAAGTCACTGACCCCTCACTTCAAAGCTCTTACAGCTCTTCTGTCTTAGAACCAATACATAGCTTAGATTCTAAAAAGGAAGGATTAAAAAAATTAAGCATCTACCACATTAAAGGCACTGGAAATAAAAGGGTATGTGCAAATATACATATATACAGCTACAGTTACACACACACACACACACACACACACACACACACACATACATACACCCCCCACACCCCCCAGCCTCTGCCCTCAAAAAGCTAACTTTATTCTCTTTGGAGGAGTTGAGTTAGAGAAAATATGTCCTCAAAGGGAGAAGTCAACAACTTTCCTAGTTATGGGTTCAATTTTCAGTCTATGAATATGTCAGGAAAATAAAAACAGACTTTTCATTTAGGAAATATCAACAGCCAGCGAACCTGACAGGCTCTTCTCTCCACCTTCCAAAAAGATTAATCCCTACCCTATGGGCCTTAGTTTAATCAGTTAAATTATGCAAGATAGCTTCAATCAAGCACTTTCTCAATTATCAGGCCTCAGACATTTCAAAGCTATGTGACCCTGGGCAAGTCACTTAACTCCCACTGCCTAGCCCTTACTGCTCTTCTGCCTTAGAACCAATACTTAGTGTCAATTTTAAGAGAGAAAGTAAGGATTTAATTTTTAAAAAAGGATTAAGGAAGTCTAGGTTCAGTTGTGATCTAATGGACAAGGCATTTAAACTTTTTTTGTGGCTTTATCTTTAAATTGGGATAATCCTTGTGCACTTACTTCACAAGGTATTTGGAGGAAAGTGTAAGCCTTAAAGTGTGCTGTAAATGAGTCTCATCATGGTCTGCTTTGAAGATTGGGGCATTTCCACCTAGGTAGGAGGGGAAAATACATTTCAGGTAAAGGTCTGGGTGTAGCTATGCAGGAGGCATGTCTGGGAAGTAGGAGATAGGTAAGGATGATCAGACTGGTCTGGAGCAAAGTTCATTTGAAAGAACAATAGGATTTAAGATAGGCAAGAACTGTGGGGAACTGTCCTGTGCCCTATTTCCTCCCTCCCCCTCCTCCCCCCCCCCCATCTTGGTAAACTCAGCTCCCATGAGTTCAACTATCATCTCTTTTCAGACACCTTTCAGATCCGTATCTCCAACCCTGGTCTCTCCTGAACTATTCTGTAGCATGAACTGCTTATTCACCGTCTCCAACTGGCTATCTCATGGGGATTTCAAACCTAATATGCCCAAAGGAAAAACATCATTTTTTCCTTCCCCTTTTAACTTGCTTGCTTTATCATCCTTCCAAGGGGTCTTCACCCCTTTCTCCCCCTGCCTCTTACCCACCAACATCCAACAAGTTGCCAAGTCTTTTCAAATTTCCCTCTAAAACTCTTGCACTTTGCATCTGTCCTCTTCTCTCAACTCATACCACAACCATCCTGGCTCAGGTTCTCATCACCTAAACAATTTCAGCCTCATCATCGATCACTCCCCTCCTAACCATTTTTCACAGAACCACCAAAGTGAAGTTTGCAAAGTATAAGTCTGACTGGGCCACTGCCCTCTGCTCAAGGAGCTCTGGCAGTTCCTTCTTGTTTCTAGGATAAAATAGCATCTCTTCTGCTTAAAGCTTTAAAACCTTTCACCATGTGTCTCCAAACCTCCCCCTTCCAGGATAGCAGGTGTCCCTCTCCTTCACACATTCTACATGCCAACCAAAAGGACACACTTGCTGATCCCTGTGCCTCTGTCCAGACAACTTCCCCATGTATGAGATGTACTCCCTTCCAGAATCCTTTGCTTTCCTCAAAGCTCAGTTCAAATACCACTGCCCACAAAAAGTCAATCCTAATTGCCCTCATTTTGCTTTGAACTTCGTAGTGTTATTTCCACTATTGAATACAAGCTTCACGAGGGCAAAGCTTTCAGTTTTGTCTTTGTAGGCACAATGCCTAGCACCTAATGGGTGTCTAATAAATCCTTTATTGAACTGCAGACATATTATACAAAAAAAGACTAGTAGACAAGACTTGGGACTCTGGGTTCTAATTTGATCTTTGCCACCAAAGCTGGTGGCAAAGTTTGGGAAAGCCAAATGACTTCTCTTGTCACTATCTAATATGAGCGAATTGAATTAGATTACCTGGAGTCCCTCCTGTTCAACGGTGAGGTTGTCAAGCAGGGAAGAGAGACGTGTTATGTGTGTAGGAAGCACAAAGCCAGAAAGGACACAAATACTTTTGCTTTCGGTCAGTATAGATTCCTATTTGGAGGCTCTATTTTGGATCTGTTATTGAAGCAAGACCATCTTCATTAGACTTTGAGGTCTTTAGAGTCAAGGTGCTAAGTAACTTCCATATTAGAAGCGAACAGAATTGCATTAGTTGTGGAAGTCATTGAAGTGTTTACATACACCAAAGGGAACAATCTTTGTGAAGGCAGTCCATTTTATAACAAAATATCAATGAGACTCAGAGCATCCAAAGGAACATTGCTTCTTCTACAATATAAGGAAGATTATCATAGCCAAAGTCTTCATTTTTTAAATGAATGAATGAATGAATGACTTTAAAAAAAGAACCTTTGCTTTTTGTCTTGAAACCGATAAACAAAGTATTGGTTCCAAGACAGAAGAGCAGCAAGGGCTAGGCAAGCGGGATTGAGTAACTTGCCCAGGGCCACAGAGCTGGGAAATGATTAAGACCAAATTTGAACCCAGGGCTTATGTGTGTTGCTCATTATAAGTAACCTTACTGAAGGCAAGTAGATAAAGCTTTCTATGTACTTAAACTCCCCAAACTAAAAGTGTAGATCAAGCTGAAGCTTCCCATTTTGAAGTGTTCTGTTCCCTACCATGAAGACTTGCATGTGATATTGTAAATTTGGAAAGGTCGCCACTTGTTCCTTAATGAAGTTTTCATTTGTTATATGCAGATCCCTAATTTGGTGGGGAACAAAGCAATACACATTTCCACTGATTTGTGGATTATTCTCATGAACAGAAGGAAGTAAAGAAGTCAGTCCAAGAGGCACTCATTAAGGGAAGTCTCAAGATCCGGCAATGGGCATTCAGTTATCTCCTTGACTGTCAAGATTATCGCTCCAGACTCTTCTGTTCCCCAATGACTTTAAGTGCAGTATTTCGTGAGTGTAACTTTGGAAGTCTATTGTAATCTAGAAGAGTGTTGGAAGGAGTTAATACTGTAGTTTGTGTGGATCACTGGCTTTTGTGATAAGAATGAAGAGCGATTTGTTGGCAAGTGTTGCCAATGATTTTGTCTTGGTACAAAGGTACTACTGTGTTTAAGGCTACCCACACAGTTGTATGGTACAGAGAACAGAGGACAATACTTTCCAATTTGGTTTTACCAAGGTAGAGTAACAACAACAACAACTTACATAGTGCTTTAAAGTCTATGAAATATTTTTACATTTGATCCTCCCAATAGCCTGGGAGATGTCCCCATTTTACACATAAGTATTATGTGTACATAATACACATAAAGCTGGGTTGAGGTTAAATATGATAATAGCTAGCATGTGTTACTTTAAGGTTTACAGAGTACTTTATATAAGTTACCTGATAGATGTGCCCAAAGTGACATAGCTATTAAGTCTGAGGCAAGACCTGAACTCAGATCTTTTTCTATATTCACTTTTCTATTCACTATAGGAACTAGAGTAGAGAAGTACTAATACCTTTTAATTCCTGGAAGCTGTGCCTTTCTAAATGTAGCCATACATTGATTGCATTAGTCTTTTTGATTGCTACTTACATTATTGATTTTTATGGTATTTGTAATCCACTAAAGCCCTCAAAACATTTTATTTTCAAATGAACTACTGTCTAATCAAAGCTCCATCATCTTGTACTTGTGTAATAGATTTTATTTTATATCCAAGACTGTAGAGTTATCTTTGGTGACATTCTTCTTAGTAGATTCAACCTAAAGCCTCTAGCCTATTGAAATCTTTTCTGATTATGTCATCTAGATGGTTAACAAAGATTCCTCTTAGTTTTATTATCTGCTAATTTGATAAGCATGCTATCTATCCCTTTAATCAAGTGCTTGATAAAAATATTCAGTGAGATGTGTTCAGTGGACAGATCCCATAGAGACCTCACTGGAGACTTGTTAAAGTGGATTCCAAATCAATGACCACCTTTTGAGTTCTGCTGTTTAACTACACTTAAATTTAACTATAGCATTATCTAAGCAGGGGTCTCCAAACTACGGCCAGATGCAGCCCCCTGAGGCCATTTATCCGGACCCCACTGTACTTCCCAAAGGGGCACCTCTTTCATTGGTGCATGACAGTTGCTCATGTACAGCACTACTTCCAGTGACATAATCCTTTGTGTGGTGCCTTGTTCTGAGAGTAACTGAATGAGAACGAGGCACTGCGCAAAGGATTATGGGGCTGCACAATGGAAGACATCATGGTCTGGGGGGGAGGGGATTCCACACTGTGTATACTGCTGCCCAGTATAGTGGTGGCAGTGATGGGCCTGTGCAAGGTGTGACAGGCCCATCCCAGCCAGAGCTGCAGCCTCCGCTATCCCAGAGAACAGTATACAGATTTGTTTATAGTTTTTTTTATAGTCCAACCTTCCAACAGTCTGAGGAACAGTGAACTGGCCCCTTGGGTAAAAAGTTTGGGGACCCCTGATCTAAGGCAAAACTCTATCCTTTGGAGAGCATAACACTTTACCATAGTAATTCCCACCTTCCTCAAGTTCTATCTGATCTCCCTTCTTTAGAATGCTTCCCAGGGACAGCTGGGTAGCTCAGTGCATTGAGAACCAGTCCTAGAGACGGGAGGTCCTAGGTTCAAATCTGGCTCAACCACTTCCTAGCTGTGTGACCCTGGGCAAGTCACTTGACCCCCATTGCCTAGCCCTTACCACTCTTCTGCCTTGGAGCCAATACACAGTATTGACTCCAAAACGGAAGGTAAGGGTTTTTTAAAAAATTTTAAAAAATTAAAAAAAAAAGAATGCTTCCCTCTGTTTATTTCTTCCTAGTTATCTAGTATAGAGTCTGTTTGTAGATAACTGCTTGATATCTCTCTCCTTTGACTATGAGATCCTTGATGGCAGGGGGCTATCTTTTGCCTTTCTCTCTATCTCTAGCCCTTAGCACAGTGCCCGTCACATAGTAGGCGTTAATAAATTACTAACTTTAGGAATCACTTTGTTAAACATCTAGGTTAAATTAAACCTGTATGATTTACCTACTTGGGCATATTGAGGGAATTAAATGGAAAAGAACATCTTTAGTTAGTCTACATAATAGCTGTAAGAATTAAGGATTATCACTGTAGGCTTATGATAACTTGTCACCTGAAGCAGCTAGACGATGTAGTGGAAGGCATACTGAGCCTCAAGTCATCTGACTTCAGTCATTTACTAATTGTGTGACCTTGGGCAAGTCACTTTGTCCGTTTGCCTCAGTTTCTTTAACTGTAAAATCCACATAAAAAATTTTGGCCCTCCCTTCATACCAAAGAAGTCTGAATGCTTTCTTTTTCATTTATGGAATGTTTACAATGCCTTATTGTAAAATTTGGGTTAAGTATGTATCTCTGAGTTCCTAAACTTTTTGGGTTTCTAAATTCTGTGTCATCTGCAGCTTCTGCAAAACTCCCCCAAATTCCCATTTAATTTCTTATGCAGACTCAAGATATATGAAATCCCATGATGGGGAAAGTCACACTGTAAAAGGGATAACTGGATTCAAGCAAACTGGACTACTTGTTAGGGATATTAAGGAGGATCTTTGTACTGAACAGGAGGATAGTCTATAATCTTCCTTACAACAATGAGAGTTCCTGGGAACATTGAATATATACCATCACACCAAAGTCCCAACTTTTTGATCTATATTCAGCTAATGGGTCTTTCCCTAGCCAGGGGGTGCAGGAAAAGAATTTCTGGGTTTGGTCTATTCCTAGTGTCTGTGGTGCTCAAGTATAATACTGAGTTTAGAGGACACTCAGGGGATGGAACTTTGCCTGCCTCGGTTCCATTTTTTATCAATCTATTTGCCCAGTTAGGACAGTTACCCGACTTCTCTTACTGTCCACAAAACCCAACTATTTCAGGTCAGTCACAGAGTGACCTTTTCTTCCCCATGGTAGGAAAATACTTTGTTCTCCCTTCTCTCATGATACCGAACTTCAATATCTGTCCATGTCTTCTCCAAAATGAAGCCTCCATGGAGGGCAGAAAGAGAGAGATTGCCTTGGACAACGTTGTACTGCTCATGCCATCAAACAGGCAGGCAAATACTTGTTGGTGAGATTTTCCTTATGATGGTAGACAGTCATGGAAATTTTTCCGGTGGGGCAGGGAAAGTAAAAAAAAACAACAACAAAAAACCCTCAGGACATTAGAGTTGGTGTATCTTGAGCACTTTATGCCTTGATTGCCATAACAGATTGGGTGAGGGAGATAGACAATATGTTACTATACTATGCCCTGCTGTTGGCTTTCTCCTAATATCAGGAGTCACACCAATTTGTGACATTTATTAGAAAGGTACTGATAGTATAAAGAAAATGAAATGGTCCTTGCTCCCAGGAAGCTTACATCCTATTAGGGAAGAGGGGGAAGGTGGCTACCACATGTAAGGTAATTTGAGGGGAAAAGAATTCCTTGGATTTTATGATGTCATTGCCCAACTCAAGAACCTAGAGTTCCCCCATAAGATCTCCACTCAATGCCAAATTCTCCAGATTATGGAACCACACCTTCCAATTCATATGTGAACAACCACTTCCCCTGAACATATTTCTTCAGAGCTCCATGCCTTTCTTCATGCTGTCTCTTATTACAAGTCTAACTCAAAAATATTCAATGTTCTGCTTAGGTTGTACCTTCTTCAGTGAGTCTTTCTGCCTCCACCAACATTTGTCTATACAAAATCTTGGAATTATTTTTGTATCTTTCCCTAGTAGTTTTTTTAAAAAAAGAGTTATGTTATATCCAAAAAGACTTAGCTATTTGTGGGTAGATACCATGCTTGTAAAATTTAAGGCTCCAATGTGCATTAAAATAGTCCTTACTTTTCATTTCAATATAAATCTAGAAGAAATGATGAAACATTTAAATAAAAACTATATTTCAAGAGCCCCAATCAAGATCCTATGAGAATCACCTACAATTTATGTGTCTTTTTCAGTAACTAACTCAATGCTTGACTTAAAAGAGTGGGATAAATTTTGGGTTGAACTCTTACTATTGATAGCTTTGATACTAAGATAGTTTTTCTATCATGAAACCTAATACAACTGTCAGTTTCTATTCTAATTCATGGTGTATTTTTAAAGAAAAACCCATATCTTCCATCTTAGAATCAATACTGTATATTGGCTCCAAGGCAGAAGAGTGGTAAGGGCTAGGCAATGGGGGTTAAGTGGCTTGCCCAGGGTCACACAGCTAGGAAGTGTCTGTGGCCAGATTTGAACACAGGACTTCCCATCTCTAGGTCCTACTCTCAACCCCTTGAGTCACCCAGCTGCCCTCGAATTCATGGTGAATTAACACTAGCATATCACATTAAGCCAGAATGGGTTCTCTGATTAAAAAGTGATTTTAAAATGATTGTAACAAAAATTAAGTATGAGTTTCATAATGGTATTCAAAGCTTTCTCCAATTCATCCCAGCCTCCCTTCTCCTACTCTAACTGAATTAAATTATTAGACATTCCTTAAACACTTTATAGCTTCTTCCTACTTGTTCCTGTGTTGATACCATTTTCAAATTATAATCTTCTCTTCCTAATAAAGAAACTGACATTTCTTGGTACTTTGCATATGATCTTCCAACCATAAAGTACATAGAGAGCTAACCTCAGCCATACAGATGGGCAAATCACCTAATCTTAGCAAGTTATTTAAGGCATTGAGAAAGAAGTTGCTAAATTCCACTGGTAAAGGAATTTCTTCATCTGGAATTTCCTTAGACTAAACACTGGTTTGGTCCCTTAGAGGTACCTCATATTATAAATGAGGAAAGTAGGGCTCAGAAAGTTTAAGTAACATGCCCATAATTATCCAGCTAATGATTATTGGTGATAAGACTGGAACTCAGGACATCCTGATGCCAAGTTCCTCTACTGAAATATTATTTCAATCACTGATATCAAGATTTCAACTTATTCTTAAGGCTCAATTTAAATGCCACCACCACTATCCTGGCTAGAAGTAAGTTCACATGTCTGAAGACATATAATGCTTTGGGCATATATATAACTCATGTAGCACTTGAGCAAAACAATATGTGATTTGGGTTATGTCATATTTCCTGCCAGATCACAGCCTATAAAAATTCTTTGTACCTACTCCCACTGATGGCACAGAGTTTCTGAACAGTAGATATTCCACCCAATGGTTGAATGGGTATAGATCACCAGTAGGCTATAGAAGAAAATTTTGTAGATATTAAGTTGCCAGTTCATTATGTAAGCATTATTACAGTCCAAGAAAATTTTCCTATTCCAGATGTTACTCTGGACATTATGTTCAGCAGCACTTTTTATACTTTTAACAGGAACATGACCATTTGGACAATTATGGCTTTTTAGCAGAACCAATAGCATGGGTGCAATACCTCTGTCTGTGGTGACGCTCAGGAAACCAAGATGAGGTTACTGTACATAAGCTGAGTTACCCATCTTCTAACAATACACCTGGATTTAAAGAGCAATCTTTAAATAAAAGTGTCATTGTCAGTTTGCTGGTTGCTTTTAAAGGAGTTTGCTGGAATTACTTTCTGGATTTGTCTCAACATTTAAACCACTTGATGTGGGACTTCTCCTTGGGTCAAGCCCAAAATACTTGTGTAGAGCCTTCTAACATTGTCATGAGGGCAAATTATAAATAAGACCAAGATATCTTATATATAAAAACAAATGGAAACTCAGCATTTTGTATATATGTGTTGTGACTATTTTCTCGTAAGATTTGTCTTAAAAGGTGGAGCAAAGAAAAATATAGTTTTAAAAAGTAGAATCAATAGACATTTAAATTACTGACCACTTTAGTGAGTTTAGTAGAATAGCACAAAAGCTTCTAATTTGAATGACCTGCTATCCAAAATGAGATTACTTAAGAGCTTTGATAAAGGAGACAAAGGCATTTCAAAGGTCTTTATATCAGGAGCCTTCATCTTGGGGTCTGGAAATATTTTAACATTTTTTTTTAATTTAGTAATTGTACTTCAATATGACAACAGAAAAAAATAATTGGTTTCTTTTGGAATACTCTATATTTTATTCATTTTAATGCATTATCTGGGGACCTATAGGTTTCATCAGGATGCCAAAAGGGTTTGTGACATATAAAAATGCTACTAACAATATACAATGAGACCAAGGAGAGAAGTGAATGGAGCTCTGGGTCACCGGAATGAGATTAGTGGATAAGTATAGTACTCTGGCCTAAATCATCTGAGAAATGGAAGTTACTCATTTTATTTTACTAGGAAGTAAAAAACATTCTTGTTAAATCATTGCAATTACAGTCATTAGTACTCAGTCATGAAAATTATTGATTCAACTATTACTTATTAAGCATTTACTTCCACAAAATCTGGTACAGAATCCTGGGAGAAAGGAAAAGATAAAGACATTATCCTTGCCTTCAGGGGGGTTTACAGTCTAGTCTTAAGTCTGAATGCTTTATCTCCCTTTGAAAGTGTGGTGAAAAGAGGTTCAAGAATTTATGAGGTGGGGTTGGATTTTTAATTTGGTAATTTAATTACTATATAATATAATATAATATAATATAATATAATATAATATACAATATAACTACATACTACTAAGAAACTCACTTTAATATACCACTAAGAAATGGTTGCACCACACACAAGAAAAATTAATTTCGTAACAGGAATACCCTACAAAGATAGCTGACTTAGTGATTAAATTCTAGATTGTAAGTGCCAAGCAGGCAGGGATCATGAGATTTCTACACTTTGTATTTCTGTATTTCTACACTTTGTATCTCAAGTAACCTAGAATAATGCTCTGAAAAATATAAGTACTTAAGAAGAATTGGCTGAACTGAATATGAAATATTCCAGGAAAGATGTCCAGTCTGGATTCCTTTGAGTTGTCTTGTCTGCCATTCCAATATTGACAAAAGCTGATGGAACATGAAATTGACTTGAGCATTCACTGCTACTATGAGGAGGGAATAATGCAGAGTCTATTGGGAATGCCAGGCATGCTGCTGTTTTTGTTTTTGTTTTTAAATCTCTAGTAGAACCCTGTTTTGTTTAGATTTGGACGCCCTAGAAATATTCCTCCACTCCCCATAGAATAGTTAGACCAACTTGCATTCCCAGTTCTTAGTACAATGCCTGGCACATGATAAAAAATGTAGATTAATTAATTGTTCCTTAAAAAAGTCAACTTGTCCAGATTTCCCATTTCTTAATATGCCATTCTTTAACACCAAATATCATAACTAGGTAATTATCTCTATTGGTATGAAAAATCATAAGTCACAAAACCAAACAAAACTTACCTTTATGATTCGTATTATAACTTCATATACTTTCTTTCACGCCTCCCAGTGAGGTACAAGGAGTATTATATCAATTTTGTTGATGACACAGGATGAACAAAATGGCTTACCCCAGGACACAAACTAGCCAGTGGCAGGAGAAAGCAATGAGTTAGCCTCACAACTCAATTCTTTGACTATTATAATACTACAATGTGTGTGTGTGTGTGTTTTAAGCAAAAAAGAAAAGAAAAAACTCCACCCTCTCCTTTCCCCTTAAAGCATATTTGAAAGTAGATTGGAGACCATGATTTAGTTATCTATTCTACTGGAGGTCATAGATCTTAGATTTAAAGCTGGAAGGCAATTTAGAGGTCATCTTGTCCAACCTCTCACTTAATTTTATAGGTGAGAAGAACTTAAGCCCTAGGGGGTTAAACTACTTGCTGAAGGTCACACAGGTAATATGTGGCAGAGCTGGGATTTGAATCCCATTTCTCTGAATCCAAAACCTGTGCTTTTCCCAGGGTTTAATATGTCTAAATGACTTCCCTGACCCAAGTCCTGATCATTAGCACTTGGCCAGGAAGCATGAACATCTTGGTCCCTGGTCCCTATCCTTCTTGAAACTTACTAGTTATATGCAACTAAGACTTGTTTCCCCTTCTATAAAATGAGAAGAATCTTTAGAGAGTTACGTCATTGCATAGGAAAATCAATAACTTGAGAGAGAGAAAGAGAGAGAGAGAGAGAGAATGAGTGCACCAAGTGCCAGATCAGAAAGACTTAAATTCCTGTATCACTTCTTGACACAAACTAGCTGTGGGACCCTGGGCAAATTATGGGATTTAACAGTGCCCCAGGCAACTCTTTAAGACTATAAATTGCAGAACAGATGCTAATCTTTACCATTAGAGGAATTTAAAAAATATGAACTTCCCTGTGCCAATTGATATCATAGATCTAGTTTATACCTTCTTTTCTTGCTCCTTTTAAAAGGCTAAAACCTCACCCACTTAAAACATATTGTGTAAAAAAAAAAAAACCTTCAAACTTCCTAAGGGGGAAATAGTGCACAGGCACCTCTAATACCAAGGAATGAAGTCATACACATTTTCCCTAGAGCTAGGGATATGCCATCATGGAGAAGTTGAGGGAGAGGGGAAGGGGAAAGGAGATAAAAGTCAGTGCCTGAATCTGTGGTTTGTACAATTTAGGTCTTATTTTAGGGTTTAGTTAAAATAGCTAGCACTTAAATGCCCTTTTAATTGCCTTATCATTTTATAGTGAGCTTCTCATCCCATATAGGGCTCACGCCTTTTGGCACATTTCCTACCAAGATTTGTCTCCCGTTCTTTCTTAGGCTGTTCTCTCCCTATAGGGAGTTAAGTTCTACAGCTGATGCACAAAGGAAAAGAAGCAAGGTGAGAAATATTTCAGTGTTGGAAACATGACAAAGCAGCGACGTTGTGTTTAGTTGTATGCCTTGGAATAGTTCAGCAATCACATGTAGCAACACAGAGGCAACACGTCCACTTCAGAGTGACACATCCAGTTTCACCAGCTTGAGTGTGATGCAATATATTTAACCAATGAGAGGGGGCCTGTTAAGGACACATCACTAAGATTCCCTGAACTTGAAAACCTCTCCTACAGAACTTTCTGGGAAGTTACTCTCCCACCTTCTCCCAGGGGTTACTCTTGGCTCAGCCCTCATTCCTGCCAATTTTTGCTTCCTTGTCTTCTATATACTTTAACTTGTTGCCTAACTCCAAAATGCAAGCACATACCGCAGCTGCTCATCCTAAGCACTAGTATCTTTAAAGCGAATCATACAGGTACATTTAAGTCATTAAGTACTTTGTACAAATTATGGGAGTGGAGCTTAGCCCTAAGGCCCTTTCTCTGTCATACCAGCTTTAATTTTGATCCCAGAAGTCTCTTGGTGATCTTTTCCATCTCGTTTGTTAAAAGGTTTTCTATTAGAAAGGAATAACATCATGAAAAGTAATAAAACAAAGGAGATGTGTCTGGGGGAGGGGAGAGTTGGATAAGGGAAGGGAGATTCTAGTTCTTGCCAAAAATGTCACTCTCATTTTAGGTCAGGAAGTGATTTGTTCGGACTCCCTCTGACTCTGGAGTCACAGGCTTCCTTCAAGGCTCAGAAAGGGATGCATGAAAAGGAGCTATCTTTGGCTATGTGCCCTGCTGTGTAGGCAACCCGTAACTTCACAGATGGCTAGCCTAGTCATTCCAATTAATATGGGTGGTCCCCTCCTTTCCTTATCCTTTCCATCCAATGCAGGTTTTTGGAGAAAGGCTTTCCCCCTCCCCCTGTCCTGTACACAGTTATGAAGGTGGGGTGTAGGGGAGAAGAGTAGCTTACCAAAATGCAAGTAGAAGAGGTCACTTAGACCATGGAGAGTCCTTTGAACCACAAGCAGAGAAATTTGTCTGGGGGAAAGACAAATTTGCTTGCCTAGTTTATTTTGGAATGTTTGAATGCTTGTCATTATTCATTAATATGTGACGCCTAATCATGAAGCCTCAATAAAATGAGTATTCTGCCAAGAATGCCTTTTATTTGCTTGCATAATATTGTGTGTATGTGTGTGTGTGTGTGTGTGTGTGTGTGCTGGTTTCCTACTGCATTCATATTCTAGTGAGTTTGTCTCTATTATACTCCCTTTCCTATTTCCCAGAACTAACTTGTGATTATTACTTCATTAAGATGTGTCCATTAAGATGCAGGAGACTGCACGATGTATTTGAAAGAGCAATGAATTCAGTTAGATGACATTGGTTCAGTTCTCAGCTCTGCCATGATCTAGGTGCCTACTTTTGGACAAGTCATCTTCTCTGGATCCTAGCTTCTTCATATTTAAAAAAGGGGGTTCATAGAATCATAGATATAGAGCTGGAAGGGACTCTTAGGCTGTAGGGGTCATCTAATCCAATCCCCTTGCTTTATAGAGAAGAAAACCAAAACCCATTGAGATTGTAACTTCCATAAAATCACAAAGATAGTATGTGGCTGAGCTTTGATTTGAATATACATCCTTTCACTCTCAATCTAGCATTCTAAAATTTCTTCCAGTTCTAAAAAATCTAGGATTCTATAAACCCAATGGCCATTCTGCCACCTTGGAATCAAAAAAGGCATCTCCCCCCCCTCCCCAAGCCACACTTAATAGATCCACTAGTTAAAAACAAACAGCAGACTTATCCAAAGTATACTCATCCTCCTATCATTGCTAATTTAGGTTTCTCATTGACTCTTGCCATCTCTGGAATTGCAATGGCATCAATTAAATATTTGTATTATACTGCAGAGTTAAAGAGCACTTTAAAATACCACATTCTGTAACTCAGGTGTTTCATATGGCCATTCTGCTTATGCTTACTCAGAAGGACAAACAACTACATGTTTCTGCAGTAACCAGCTCAGTTTTCCAAGTCAGTCAGGCCCCAAGTCTCTCCAGATGGTTATCTTTGTTCTAAAGACCAGAAGGGCAATGTCCAACCACTGGCGAGTTTTCAGTGTCCCAGGAATGAGCGTTTTCCTCCAAATGGTTGAATTTTTAAACTTTTTAGTTTTGCCACAAAACAGGAACACAGTAAGAAAAGTCTGAAAGACTGAGATTTAGAGTAGAGGAGGTTATAGCCACAAGCCAAACCCATGAAGGATAGGCAGTTTAGTAGTGTTAAATTTGTTTACCAACATCAAGTGACAGGAATAAAAAAAAGTCACTGCCTTGTGAAGAGGCCCACATCTCACCAAAACACATTGCTAGCCAGATTCCAAACTACCAAGCACGTGTTTTCCTGCCTTCTCTTGATCTCTAGGTAATAAACAGGGAGGAATGACTTAGCAGCCCAATAAATAACATTGCCAGCTAGCCAGTCAGCAGAACCCAGAAATCACCAGCATCCCTTTTAGACCAATGAATTGTCCCCAAAGCCACCTAGCATGTAAAGGAATGGGATGATACAAGTCACTGAATCATAAATTTGGAAGTCATCTAGTCCAATTCCCTCATTATACATTCCAGGAAAATGGAGGACCAAGGACATTTAGTGAGTCAGCCAAGGTCATACAGGTAAAGGACAGAGCCAAAGATTAATAAAGGAGATGGAAGAAATCAACCACAGAAGTTTAGATTTTTTTTTTCATCTTAAGCTAGGTTTTGAGTCCAGCAATCATTTTAGAACATCAAAGTCTATTCTTCACTAGTATTTTAAGTAAGTCATTTAACTTGCATTGTAACACTTCCACCCCACCCCATATCTGTAAGATATGAGGTGTTAACTGTGCCTAACTGCTCTAGAAAATTAGATTAGATGGGTGGGGAGGGGGGGTACTTACTTACATCTGCACATGCATACACACCCCTCACACATACTTGAAATTAAGGCAATTAATGAGAGGTTTGGAAAAATTATCTGCAACTTCAGAGAAAAGATGTCAAATATAACTTGGAATAAAGATGGGGGAATTAATAGGGGATGTCAACAAAGAATATCTATCATAAAAGGGATGGGATTAAATTGCATAGTAATCTTTTCATCCTGCCTGCTCAGAAGAGGATTGACTAGCCTGTTTTGTTTTATTAATCTTGACTGTTGATGTTGTTTTCTCCCCAAATTCCCTCTCCCCTGTCCTTTTCCAAAAAGGATTAAGGAAGAAGCTGCAAAGATCTCCTGTATTTTCAAGCTCCATAAAATCTCATCACATTGTTATTGAAACTCATCGCAGAAATAGTGACAGGGCCCAGAACAAATAAATGTGGAGTCAGGACAAGGCTTCTGTTGTAAGATGCTTGTCTTAGATCCCAAGTGTCAGCAATCTGTCTGGTGGTTTCTATATGTTCCCCTCCCTGTCTCTCCATTTTAAAAGAGGAAGAAGAAAAAAAAAAACAACCTGGCACATGTTCTTTCCAATGTGGGCAAAAAAGCGTAAGTTGGAGAAACTATAAAAAAAGCATTCTATGTGTCATTTAGTCTAAGAAAAGCTTCTTAAAACAGTTAATCCAATACTCTGGGGGGATGTTTTTCTCCAGCATTTTTCAGGTTCTGTCCTGGCTATTCTTGGTTGTTCCCTTCCCCCACAGCAGCAGGGGCCAAGAAACCCCATTAGGAGATTTCTCTGGCAATATTGATATTTTAAAATTTATAACTAAGCCCCTTTTCCCACCCAGTCACTCTTTGCCTTGCCCTTCTGCCAAATTCAAGTTATTCATTGGGGTAGAGAGGCTAGTTTCTGGACCTCACTTTAATTTGGAAGGGTTGCCAGAATTTCCTCCCTCCAGCTGGGGGTTCAGTCATTAAAAAATAAATCTCAACAAAGTTCTGGACCCTAAATCGAAGGCAGAAAGCATGAGAAAGCCTGTGGGGATGTTAAAAAGAGACATCTACCGCCAAGGAACAGTGAAAACCGCTACGTTTATAGCTGGCCGCCGAGTTTTCTACCCCGTTCCATTTCCCGTCCTCCCTCCACTTGCCCTTTGCAGCCCAGAAAGCCCACCAGCCTCAGCGCCATCCCTCTTGGAGGCGGCGGCGGCAGTGAGGCTGCTTCAATCCTTCCAACAAGTCAGTCCAGTACCTTCGGCAGCTATTGTCTTAGGAACAGCCACAGCCAGAGAAAGCGAGACAAAGTTCAAGAATGTTCAGACCTCGCGCTTGTCACTCCAAGCGAGGCAGCCCCAGAGCAACACAAACCAGGTCCTCCCTCTTTGTTAGGGGGCTAGCAAAAACAAACACTTCAGGGAGCTAATTAGGCAGTCATCTATCCGAAGGGAGGAAAAACCACCACCAACAAACCGAGGCTTTCTAAAAGCAGCCGACCTCCGCCTTCCCCTACCCTGGAAAAAGCAGGCAGGGATTCGGTGTCAGTTTCCTTCCTTCCCTCCCTCTCGGCACAGCCTAGTTTAAGCCCGAGCTCCGAAGGTAAGTTCATTCACCACCAGCCCTGTCTCAATGCCAGGCTTCAGGACCGCCTGCTCCCACCGCACGTCGTCAGTCTTCTTGCTCAGCTCGCTGCCCACAGCCTGCGCTTCCAAGTGGGCCAGAAAAACGGAGCCCAAGCCCAGCTCTGGACCTCCAAGAAGTGAAAGCGGAGAGAAAGGGTAAGAGGGAAAACCAGGGAAAAGAGGAAAAACTACTCACAAACTAGCTCCTTTCGGCTCCGAGCATGATTTCTTTTCCCCCTGATCCCCAAACCCTCCGCCGGGCAGACTAGCCGACCCCGCGGGCCGGTTAAATACTCAGTTGTACGCTAGACTCCCGAGCGGAGCTAGCCACTCACAGGGAGAGATGTGGTTCTAATCAGATGCTGGCAGCTGAGGACTCCCCAGGAATGCGCTGTGATGTTTTTGCTCCTCCAGCTTGGTTACTCCCCCTCAACGTGTCTGCTGAGTCTTCCAAACTTAACTGTTTATTAACTCCTGCCTAAGCCACCAGAGGATCTCCTTCCCTGCGGCGCTGGGACTCAGCTGGGGGCAGGGGAAATCCCATCAGAATAACTTTTGGTAGAGTGAGATTTTTATTTGGAGCTTAATGTAAAAAGGCCCCAGAGCAATATTTCATATGGGTGTAGGGAGTAGAGGAACGCTGACAATTTCAGTCACAAATTGTAGCCCTTCCTGCAGCTCGGGGCTCTGTGGCACAAACAGCTCCACCTTGGTGATCCAACAAAAGACTCTTGAATCCTGAGGTTCCAAGCTAGTGGAAGTGGGATCTCGCACCTATTGGAAACAATCAGAGCCTTTGAAAAAGCTCTACCCCATTCTATCTCATTTCTGAAGTGGATGAGCTTAAGGAGGGTGAGGATTTGGGTGAATTTGTAATATTATTTATGCAGTCGTGTTTATACAGAATCCATTCCATATGTGTGTTTGCACAAGCACAAAATAATATATATTCAGGCATAACAAAAACCTCCCTCCTCCCCTTATATGCTTACAAACAAATTTCCCTCCTATTGATAGCCTAAATATAACATGTGCACTGTATCAACAGTGATTTGGTGATTTATCGAGCTTTACTGTGTTTAATTTATGTGTATGTATGTATAATGTAAAATTACATGTATTAAAGGAAATCAAGGGGAACTCCTGATGAGTCCTCCTGTCCACTGGATGAAACATTGGCAAATGGATGGGGGGCCCATCAATTCTTTAAAGAGTTCTTCTGATCCTTCCTATTGCAGTACACACAGAAGTTGTTTGTTTAAGATTTTTGAAGCCTAGTAATCCTCTATGGAAAATAATCCTAGAGGAAGGATTACAGCAATATAGCTAAAAAAGATATTACTTGTGACTAAGATGGATTTATACTAGGAATGAAAAAAATGTTTCAACTTTAGGGAAATTGATATAGAAGTTGCTGTTTTGTTGTTATTTTGTCTTTTTTTTTCCATGGTGTCCAACTCTTTATGACCTTCTCCAGCTCATTTTGTAGATGAGAAACTGAGGCAAATAGGGTTAATTGATTTGTCCAGGATGGCACAGCTGGTAAATGTCTGAGGCCAGATTTGAACTTGGGAAGATGATTCCAAGCCTGGTATTCTATCCATATATAATATTTGAAAGCAACACACCAACCACATCATTAGAATTGTAGGGAAGAATGCCTTATGCAACAATAATAAATCACATTGCCTAGTATTTTCAAATGTTTGGTGGAATCTTTCCAATTATTTTATTCAATGATACATCTTGTTCAGAATGCCTTATACTCTTCCCTCTCCCCTCCCATCCCCCAGTGTTTAAAGTTTATGCTCTGGAATGTGACTACTATATAAGCAATATAAAATTATGTCAGTATGACACTACTTACTTAAAATGATCATCATTATCCAAAGAGCCATGCCATATGAGAAACATATCTTTAGATTCCCCTTTCTCCTTTTGTTCTCTCTGTTTTTTATTAAAGCCCAGTCTCAGACAGTGTTTGGTAAATCAGATAATTTGAAATCATGCCAAGAGGAGAGAATTGGTTTGTTTTATTGACCAAATAACCCAGTGGATGGTAGATGTGCATTTCACCTCTGCAGGAAGACTGGGGAGGAGGGGGAGGGTCAGTTTTGGCTCAAGTCACATGCAATATGTGTTTTGTGGTCTCAGCTTAGTCCTGACTATAAAACCACTTTGTAATTTGGGGTAGCTCAGTGTGACTGGCAATCTCCTCTCTGAAGTAGGTCAGGCTTGGAATAGCAAGGGTGCAGCCATGGAAGGGAGGGTCAGGAATGAGGTGGACGACCACAGCTGGGTGGGTAATTTACCTTACACCTGCTGGTGCTGGCCCCAACTTTCACTTGGGTGGAGGGGGAGAAAAGGCAAAATAAGGCAAGAAATGTAGAAGTGTTCCCACTTGTAATATGAAACTTGCCATTAATGGCTTCATATTGGGCAGCCCTACTAAGTGTTAAAATATAAATGCAGACGTTTTTTAGTTATGTTATTCTTCAAGATGCATTGTTAAATATTCTTTATGTTTTAAGTGGTAGAATTAATAGTGATGCTAGGTGTGGCATACACATACACTCATATATAGTCATAGGTTTACCAAAAATGTCTTAAGGTTTACTTAGGCTTACATAAACTGTTTTAGGCATGTATTTTCTTATTTCCTACTTACAATGACCCTGTGAAATACATTCTTCAAATATTATTATAATATTGATAATATCTGATAAGAATATTATCTAATGAAGATTGATGAGGAAACCAAGTCTCTGGGAAGAGTCCTCTGTCCATGGTGGAAGTGGTATCCAAATTTAAGTTTCTTCTCACCCAAAGTTCAGCACTTTATACTACTTCATTACTCATTGCTAAGACTTTTTCTAAATAACAAGGGAAAGATAATTTTATTTCAGAAAAGATAGAATGGTATAACTGGAAGGAATCTCTTTGAATTTGAAATGTTTTCTTGTAATTCAGAAATAACCCAACATCTTTACTTTTTTATTAACATACTATTCTTTCAAAAAGCTAGCAAAGAGATTGTAAAGGACCTGGCAAGAAGCCCCAAAAGAATTTAATAATTTAGGACCATAAGATTCAAGGCCAAAAGGAAGGGACTTCAGAAATCATTTACTTTTTTTAACCCCTATATTCTATCTTAGAATTGATAGTAAGTATCTGTTCTATGGCAGAAGAGAGGTATGGGTCAGGCTTAAGTGATTTGCCCAGGGTCATACAGCTAGGAAGTGCTCATCTATTCTTAACTTTCATTTTACAAAGGAGGAAATTGAGGCTGAAAGAATGAAAAATGACTTGCTCAAGGACATAATGTAATAAGGGGTCGAATTAAGGTTTTTTGGCACTAAACCTATGACTCTTTTCATTACAGCATGCTTAATCTCTAACAAGCTAGGCTCTCAAGAGATTTTTTATTAAAAATTCCTTCATTTGTGCAGTTGGCCCACCTGAACAATGTAAAATTAATATCTTAGCATTTTTTAAACTGAAATATAAGGAGTTGACCATGGAGGGGTCTAGCTCAAAATATCTTTTTATATCTATAGTGCTCTGATATTACTTTTGGCAGAGATGCAGTGTCCTACCCATGTTTGGGGAAAAAAATTTAAAAAAATTTAACTCTTTTTTGGTTTGGTGCAATATTGCCTTATGCCACAATAGGCAAATCACTTTTCAGCAGGTCTAAAATTATCTTCCTCACATCTGGAAAATCTCACCACTGCTTGTTCTGGGGTTGCCTTTCCAGATGTTAACTCTATCTAAACCACAGTCTTTTCTTACCACATTGAAATTCAGGTTTGGAAAAAGGAGGTGGTCAAGATTAGGTGCAAACTTTGAAAAGTATAGTCCTTGCATGACTCTACCCCCTCTACAATCCTGGCCTGAAAACATTGCTTCCAGCAGAGGGAAGGGGGTGGTTAATCCTAGGATGGCTTGCTGAAGAATGCATAGTTTATTATTAAAGTAATCTTTTAAGATTTTACTGGAATGTGCTTCCACAGCAGTGCTACATTTGTGGGTTATACTATGTGTGTGTCTTCTCTTTTATAATTAAGTTTTTTCCCCCTTTGCTAAAAAAACCAAACCAAAACAAAACCTAGTGCTTTTCTCCTTTCCCCTCACCAATCATTTTGGATTCTGTAGCTTCTTGTGAATTTTAAATGATACTTTGAATTTGCTAAAAGGTGAGCTGTCTGTGCTCCTAGAGGAGAGGCCTTGTTGTTAGCTACCAATTTTCCAGTAAAACAAGGAATGAATGATTGGAGTCTGAGAATACATCAGATAATATAACATTTTCTCTTTCCCAGTGAAGCAGCAAGAACTCTTTGAGAAGAGGCAAGAGGTGACATGGCCGGATTTTTTAGAATATAGACTCCTTCAGGTCAATGGCCAGCTTCTGTCCCATCCCCTTAGGTCAGTCTTGCACCTAGAGGTTCTTAATGAAAGAGAAGAGTGTCTTTGCATCTGTGGGTATGGGCAGGAGCCAAACCTTTTCCTCCCAACAACTCCATTATTCTTGTCTCTGCCATAAGCATTGACTTGGGCTTCTGTCACAACTATTAGAGTTATCTTTACTCTTGTTTCTCTTTCATGTCTCAGGTCCAGTTGAATACCAGATCTTCTAGATAAAACCTCAACAAAATCCCCCACCCCTTTTTTTACTACCACTACAAATATTAAGTTCTAACAAATTGGTTAGTCTCTATACTGTTTTCCCTCCTTTATGCTTTTCCTCCTCCAATCACTTTTCTTTTCCAGACTGAAATTACTCATGCACATACCTAGTCAAGTATCATTCCTCTGTTAAAAAATCTTCATTGGTTCCCTATTCCTTCCCAAGTAAAACTGAAATTTCTTTGCCAGAAAGTCAAAGTTTTCTTCAGTCTGTTGCCAAAACTACCTTATCTTATCTCATTTTCTTCTCCTGCATTCTACCTGTTTCCTACCCAGACTGGATTGCTCTTAGTTCTCTGAACATCCCCTGCTGTTAAATAATATTTATATTGTTTCTTAGGCTTGGAATAATCCCCCTTTCCCTTCAATTGAATTCTTTTAAAGCCACATTCCAATGCCTCTTCCTCCATAAAGTCTTCCCTCCACTCTCCCAGATGCCATATGGATTCCTGTACCTATTACACTCACCAATAGTAACAGTAGTAACTGAAATTTGCATAGAACTTTAGGGTTTACAAAATACCTTACATAAATTATCTCATTTGATCTCATAGCACCCCAATGAGGTAGGTATGCCTTGCCGTGGAGAGAGAATTGGTTTGTTTTATTATAGATACGGCTATCCATAATAATATAGGTATTATTATTATTCCTGTTTTATAAATGAGTAGGCATAAACTCTGAGAGATTAAATATCTTGGTCACATAACTAATACGTTGCAGAGGTCAGATTTGAACCCATATCTCCAGGTCTGGTATTCTTTCCACTACACTGTGTCCCTTCTCTATTGCATAGTATAAATTAGATAGAGCTAAAGTCAGGAAGGATTACAATTTCTAGGTGGGTTTAACCTATTGTAACCCAGGTTGATTGTTTCAAGATATTAGGAGACCAAAGTCATGAGATTTTGGATTCATGGATAACTCTGTAGGGTGGGAACATACAGGTGAAGAGTAGTTGGGAATTGGATGGAGACCAGGAGCAGCATTTGAGCAAGCAGTAATTTTAGAGGAAAGCCAAAACAAAAAATCATGGAAGCTTCAAGTGACCTGGCAAGCAGGACCACAGGATCATGGTGACTAGTGTGCTGAGCACAGTGCCTGGCACATAGTAGGAGCTTAAGAAATATTTATTGATTGATAGCACAGGCACACTAACAGAAGCAGACACTAATGAGCAATTTTCCTACAAAGAAACCAAGGCTGTTACATTGAAACCTTCAATTCCTTCATCAAAGAGAGTGACTTTGTAGAGATGGCGTCTTTAAATGAATATTGGGGGAGGAGAGTGCAATTAGGTAGCTCAGTGAACTGAGAACCAGGAAGAATAAGATTTATACAAAGATAACCATTGGAGAAAATTCTGTATCCCTTTCGGGCTTAAATAGAAGAGTTTCTAATGATTTCTTGTCTCCTTGGCTTGGTTTTGCACTTACTAGATTTGAAAAACTTGGAACTTCTGTGATAACCAGAGGCTAATGAACCCAGATGTGGAAGACCATTGAAACAGTGACACTTAACTGAGAAAGATATGAATATTAAAGCAACAGGAAGCAATCTCTGGAAGTAAATTCTTATCCTTCTTCTTCCAGAGCATTTTAGGAAAAAAGCTTCTCTCTATCTAATATTTAAAGATAAAAACAGAACCTTCCATATTAGAATCAGTACTGTGTATTGGTTCCAAGACAGAAGAGGAGCAAGGGTTAGGGTCACATAGCTAGGAAATGTCTGAGGTCAAACTTGAACTCAGGACTTTCCATTTCCAAGCCAGGCTCTCCTTTCACTGAGCCACCTAGCTGCCCTGAACTCAAAATCTTTTTGACTCAATATTCTAGCCACTATGCCACCTGGCTACATATTACATATTACATACATAATATTACATATTATTACATATACATATTACTTAATAAACTCTTGTTGATTGAATGAACTTTGTCCAGTGTTGCTTGCTGACAAAACCAATCCCAATTTGGTTGAGGGGATAGGGTTTTTTTTTGGGGGGGGGAAGAAAGATGTCACATCTTCTTCTGTGGTCAGGCAGGAATGAGAAGCTCTGAAAGCTCAGAGTAGATATTGTTAGCCTAGGGGAAATCTTAACTAATTCAGATTGATTAAGATGAATTAGAATCCCCAAGAGCAGTGATGGTGAACCTCTTAGAGACTGAGTGCCCAAACTGCAACCCTCATGCTACATGTGTGCCACCCACCTCACCCCAGACAGGAGGGAGGAAGCATTCTCATTAGGTTGCTGGGCAGAGGGGTGGGTGATAAGAGAAATGTTCTTAGGCATGCATGGAGAGGGGGAATGAAGCAGCCTCCTCCAGCATGCTCTGGCACATATGCCATAGGTTTGTCAATACAGTCCTAGAGTGATTAGTAGGCAGAATTTTTACAAACTCTTTTGAGTACCTGAACCTTAGCATTGTTGCTTCTATAAATATTCATTTCCATTGCAAACAAACACCTTAGGGGAAATGGACTTTTGGTCAACAGTGTGTGCTAAGTAGCAAAGTACAGAAAGAAGTGTCAGGGTACTTACATATAGATATGATGGCAAATGAGTATTATTTGGAGTTTGGGGATCATGATGAAAGTAAGGTAAATTTTGACCTGTAGTTGTCTTGACTGACTAGAGCCAGAATGAGCAGGATTTAGAGGAGAGCCTAATCATGGGGAAAGGGTTGAGGACTATAGCTTAGAATGGAATTGGAGATTTATTTCTCATTATTTGAGGAGATGAACTATTGAGCAGAACAGAGCCTCCCAGAATCATACAATCTAGAGCTGGAAGGACCTTAGAAGTCATCTGTTCTAACTCACTCATTTTACAGCTGAAGAAACTGAGGTTGAGAGAGCTTAAATGATTTGTCCAATGTCATACAGATCACTATGTGAGAGATGGGATTCAAACTCAGATACCTTAACTCCAAGTTAGTGATCTTTCCCCTGACCCAATTGCAAATGAAGGGAGAGGGGAGAATAGTGGGAAGTAGAAATAATTTGTTTCTCCAGAATGAAGATATATTGTCAATATGAATTTCTTCTTTTCAGTCCATTTTATTATATTTATATTGTTATAATATATTGCCTACAGACATATATATGTGTGTGGATAAGGGGTTTGTATACATATATCCTTATGTACATGTACACCTATATGTGTGTATATCAAATGTGGTAATAAATATTTTTGAAGTTTAAAAAAGTTTTTTTTAAACAATAGTTAAATTTTATGTAAAGATTTAAAAATAATCTATATAACCGTGCACTGTTTCCTATGATATAAGAAAGTGTGAGGTGGGATGGATCAATAACATTACCTTTTCATTAATGAGACAAGGAAGGAGGTGGGAATGAGACAGAGACAGAGAGACAGAGGATCAGAGATATCGATGGCTAGAAATAGAAAGAAAAAAAAAGTGAGGGAAGTAAAGCTTATTTTTATAGAATCACATAAATTAGTGTTGGAAAGGATCTTAGAAGCCATCTGGTTCAACCTGTACCTGGATAAGAATTCTCCATTATGACATGCCTGACAAGGCATCATTTAGCTATTGCTTAAAGACCTCCCTCTAATGAGGGGGAACCCATGATCTCCCAAAGCATCACATTCTACTTCTAGTTATATTAAGCTTCAATTTGTCCCTGTTTTTTCTTTTGGAGTTAAATGGTACAAGCTTCATTCCTCTTCTATATGATACCCTTTTAAGTACTTGAAATTGTTATCATATGCAACCATAATTGTCCCCCCACCCTTTCTTCCACAGCTTTGGGCTTACACAGACTTTAAGGGTAGATCCCTTAAAAGTTTATTTTCTCCTCTCTCGATCTCTCCCCCCACCTTTTCTTCCCCCCACCCAAAGTTTACTCTGGGAAATCTCCAAATATACTTGTGTTTAGTTTTCCACAAATGTGGGTAAACAGTCTTTAAATATCTTATGCCGTTCTTGTGGAAATGATGGAAAGATGTAGGGCTAGATGAAAGTACAAATTAGATGAACTTGGACCTTGTAGTCTCACCAGACTCAGTCTCATGTGAAGTAGAGGAATAACTGGACTTACAATTTATTGGGGCCTTCTAGATCAGCTTCAGATAAAAAGACACGGAGACCAGGACAGGTCTAGGGACATGTCCAAATCCATTTCAGTGTAAGTGACCTGAGCCAAGACCCTTTGTTCATCCAGGCCCCCTCTGACTCCAAATCAGGTGAGTGTTCTTTTCACTCTAACTCACTGAGTTCAAAGCCAGTCTGGGGGCAGCTGGGTGGCTCAGTGGATAGAGAGTCAGACCTAGAGATGGGAGGTCCTGGGTTCACACCTGGCCTCAGGCACTTCCTAGCTGTGTGACCCTGAGCAAGTCACTTCAACCCCATTGCCTACCCTTTATTACTCTTCTGTCTTGATTCCAAGATGGAAGGTAAGAGCTTAAAAAAAAGCTAGTACATTGGCTTTTGGTACTCAAAGTCAACATGCACAAAATTCAGGTATATGTCATTGGCAATAGAAAAAAGGCAGAAAAGTATGGAAAATAAACATTTTTGATCATGCCTTTTTTCTCAAGGGGCATACAAGTCTCATAACAGTTTGCCTAATCACACTCATGCTTGCTCTGATAATTCTTAGTGTGAGTCATTGCATTGTTTTGCACCAAACATGAGCTCCTATATCAATCTTTGTCCAGAATTCTCCCTTGTAATAAGTCATATCTGAATAAAAGTAATGTTCCTCTGTTTCACTAATCTGGTTTAGTTATTAATAATGGTCCTGAAATACAAGAGCAGTGATTCTGGTAGTTCTGATCAACCTAAGAAAAGTTGTAAAGTGCCTGGGTATCTTCACGTAAGAAATACTTACTAAATAACGGGGTCCTCTTCTATGCATGATCTTTAACTTCTGTGAAGGATCTTGGAACATACTGGGCATGTAAAATGAGGTTCTACTGTATTTCCCTGAGCTGAATAAATCCTTCATAAATTGCCTAGGCTCTGACCCAGAACCAGCACTTCGTGGGGGTGGCGGAGTGGAGGGGAAGTGGCTATACTCATTAGGTTATTCTGGGAGCCTTGAAACCACTGTGCCTCCCTTAGATCTGTGTTGCCCTAACCTCTCTCTCCACTCCACGGATCACTTGCCTTGTCATGGCAATGTAAGACTGTGGAAATGCCCTTTCAGGAAAGCTGAGCACCACACAAGAGGCATTTTTGAAGTATGGTGCTGGAGAAGCCTTTTGAGAGTCCCTTGGATAGCAAGGAGCTCAAATCAATCAATATTTAAGAAATGAATTCAGACTATTCCCTGGAGAGCCAAATGCTAAAGACAGGACTTATAAGAAAAAATCCAGATGTTTTGGGAAAGTCTGAAGGCAAAAGAAGAGGGAAAAGATAGAGGATGGGATAGATAGACAGTGTCATTGAAGCAACAAACATGAATTTAGATGGACTTCAAGATATAATGGATAGAAAGATCCAATGTCTTTGGAGTTGTTGCTTTGGGGCAGCTGGGTGGCCCAGTGGATTGAGAGTCAGACCCAGAGACTGGGAGGCTCTGGGTTAAAATCCAGCCTCAGGTAATTCCTACCTCTGTGACCCTGGGCAAGTCACTTAAGCCCCATTGCCTAGCCCTTACCATTCTTCTGCCTTGGAACCAATACAAAGAAAAATAGAGTCAGTGCTTTTCTCTTCACAATATTTTTGTGGAAAACCTGAATGCAGCTCTCATCCTTAATTATTCAGAATAATAGATTGAAGTATGGTCACTTCCCAATGCCATGTAATTAGAAGCAGATTGAGGATTGAAAGCCAGATCATCTGGGACTTATGCAGTAGAGACTGTTAATGTAGTCAATTATCAGAGACAACTTCTAAGTTCCATTGGCTGGTGTCCTAAATCACACATGTAGGACTATCCATAGTTTTGGGCTCAGGGGAATGTTGGCAACTGGAGCATTTCCGTGAGAATATGAAAGAGAAAGACAATTCTGAAAGCCCTTTCATATAAGTGTAAGAGGATTTTCGAGTTGACCCTCTCTTACTTGTATTCTAGGTAGGGGGATCATGCCTCCACCTCTTACCTAATTAATGACCATATTTATTCTCATTATCTTAATAAATTTCATCTTTCTAATTAAACAATTAACCATGAATCTTCTTAAAAGTATTAAATATTTATTATTTAATAAACAAATCTCATAAACAACTGCTTATCCTTCTTCCTCTAATAGAAAAACTCCTAATTTTAGATTTAAATACACATCAAAGTATATAATTTTCTAGCAATGTATCTACTAATAACTCAATGACATAAATGATTCCTTGCAATGTTTTGAAGTTGTAAAAAATATCACAGCTAGAGTCATCTCTAACCCTTATTGTTATTCTTGATTTCTCTCAGCTAGAACACAATCCTACTTTTGAGATCTCAAGATTGTACTCAAAGTCTCTCAAAAATATTATTATTTTTTAAAAACTATCAGTTCAATGGACTTATCTCATAAATAATGACTTATTTTTCTCTGTCCTTTTATAGATTCTCTTCAGCTGGATAACTCTCCAGAATGACAACTGAAATTCTGACATCTCTTCAAGGAATTCTTCAGAATTCAAGATTCCTCAAAGAATTCTCTTACTACTCTTTCTTCCTGCTATGAGAGCTGAAAGATTTCTCTCTGGAAAGAGTATTTATTCATCCTCTTTTTCTCCGTCTACTCTGTTTCTCTCAATCCATCACTATTACTAATCTCTCCAGAATGAGAGTTAAATGCATTCTCTTTAAAGAGAATTGTTGTCTTCTCACAGACTCCTCAGAGATCAAAGTTAAAACTCATATACTACTTACTGACTCCAAGGAAAGTCAATTATACTGTCACTGTTCATGATTCCAAAGCCTCTAAAAGATATAGTAACAATATTTTTATGCTCTGTGGGAAAGGCTATTAAAGCTGATGTTACATAAAGCAAAGATGAGGAGAAGGGGGAAAAGAGTGAATGGTCTTGGTAAATGGTCTCAGTTCTGGTGGGGAAGTATGAAGTGAGGTCTTGACTGAAGGGATGGGAAGGGTGGATATCATGGGAAGTTTGAGGAGATATAAAAAGGTTTGGAACAGTGCTGTGGAAAATGGGAGAATAAATTAATTAGGGAGAGATAGAATATTTGCTTTGCTACAATAAGAACCCAGTTGAGATTAAATAGTACAAATATGTTGTGGCCCCAGACATCATGGTTTTGTAATTTCTTCTAGTTCTATTATGCAAGATGTGAATAGAAGTGACAGAGACCGGATGGTGGGTGTAATTCAGGGTTAGGACTTGACAAAGTAAGATCAGTGATAGGCAAGGAGGCAAGGAAGTCAAGGGTGGAAGATAGTTTCCAGTTGAGTTGGTTCACCAAAAGGCCCAGATGGGGAAGAGAGTAGCAGAGCATAGAGTACAGCTAGCAAAGTACAACCAGTGCAGAGGTGATGGCCTGAGAATAAATTGAGGGGTGGAGGGAATATAAGTGACAATGAAGATGAAAAACAGGCTTAGAGGTTATAAGGCAAAGATGGAATGTAAGTGTCAGTAATTAATTGTAAGGAAAGTTGGACTAATAAAAGATTATTATCAGAAAAGGGAACTTCAGAGTTCATGGACAGGGAAATCTAACACTTGTGGGTGGTGTTGTCGTCAAGGGTGTGGTCATCTTCATGTATAAGAGAAGTGGAGGAGTAAATCCTGGAGCTGAATATATTGAAGAATTAGGAAGTGAGAATATTTCAGGGGAATCTATGTGTATGTTGATATTCTCTAACATGAAGACAGGAGTTGGGGAGGAGAAAAAGGTTCAAGACTGAAATAAGAGAAAGTAGTATGGGGGGCAGCTAGATGGTTCAATGGACTGAAGGCTAGACTTAAAGACAGGAAGTCCTGGATTCAAATCTGGGTCTCAGACATTTCCTAGGTATGTGACCCTAGACAAGTCACTTAACTCCCATTGCCTAGCCCAGTATGCCTTGGAACCAACACACATTATTGAGTCTAAGACAGAACATAAGGGTGTGGTGTTTTTTTTTTTTTAAGAGAGAGAAAAACCTAGAGAGAAGAGAGTATATTAAGGAGGAGAGAGTGATTAGTAGTGTCAAAGGCTACAGAGAGGATAAAGAGAATAAATGAGGCCACTAAGATGATTAGGAACTTTGGAGAGAGCAGTTTTGGAGGAATTATAAGTTTGGAAGCTAGATTTAAGGGGGTAAGAAGAGACTGGGAAGAGAAAAAGTAGAGGCAACCATTGTAGACAACTTTTTTGAAAGGGAACAGAAAGAACAAAAGAGAGAAGGGTAGTGAGGATGAAAGGGTTAAGTGAGACTTTTTTTCAGTTTTGGGGAGACATGGGTCTGTTTATAGGTTCTTGTGAATGAACCAGTAGGTAGGGAGAGATTAAAAATAGGTGAAAGAGTGGGTATGACACAGGGAGAAATCTATTTGAGGAGAAAGAATGGAAGGGATCAATTGAACAAGTAGAGGAGTTAATGTAGTTAAGAAGTAAGGCTACTTCATATAAAGAATGAAGTCCAAATTGTAAAAATATGTCATTCTCCAATTGACAAGTGATCAAAGGCAGGTAGTTTTTAGGTGAAGAAATTAAAGCCATCTAGAGTCACTTGAAAAGAATGCTGAAAATCACTTTTAATTAGAGAAATGTACATTAAAACAATTCTCACACCTATCAGATTGGCCAATGTGACAGAAAAGGAAAATGATAAATGTTGGAGGAAATGTGGGAAAACTGGGACATTGATGCACACTTGGTGGAGTTGTGATTTGATCCAGCGTTTCTGGAGAACAATTTGGAACTATGCCCAAAGGGTACCAAAACTGTGCATAAACATTGATCCAGAGATACCACTATTAGGTCTGTATCTTAGAGAGATAAAAAAAAAAATAAAGGGAAAAGGACCTATATGTACAAAAATATTTATTGCAGCTCTTTTTGTGGTGGCAAAGAATTGTAAGTTGAGGAGTTGTCTGTTGACTGGAAAATGACTGAAAAAGTTGTGATATAGGATAATAATGGAATATTACTGTGTCACAAAAAATGAACAGGATGATTTTGGAAAAACCTGAAAAGACTTACATGAACTGATACAAAGTAAAGTGAGCAGGACCAGACTGTAATATGATACAGAGATGAAGGAGGAGATAGTGGTATAATACATCTAAGAGATAGGAGGGAGAAGAGAGAACTCACAGTAAATGGCCTATTTTTTCCCCTGCAAAATATGAGGTAAGGTTCTCAACTGGGAGTGGGGGGGGGGATTGATGAGGGAGGTACTATAGGATTACCTAGTAGCAGGACCCAATTAAGGTTGTATAACATAAATTTGTAGTGAACCTATTCAGAACCTATTCAGGGTTTAGTCATTTCAGTCACGACCAACTCTTCATGACTGTTTTAGGTTTTCTTGGCAAATACTGTAATGGTTTGGCATTTTCTTCTCTAGTTTATTTTATAGGTGAGGAAACTGAGGCAAATAGGGTTAAGTGATTTGCCTAGGATTATAGAGTTACTAAATGTGACCAGAAATGAAATCAAGTCTTCCTAACTCCAGGTCTGACACTCTATCCACTATGCCACCTAGCTATATGATTTTCACCATCTTCATTCAGTAGCACATGTGTAGGATAGAAGGATAGAAGGCAAATGGTGAGAGTGACCAAGGCTGAGGTTTGGCTGGGCATAATCAGTGATGTAATAAATAGAAAAGTAGAGTTATATTAGTCTATCAAAGGGTCAAGATGGGGAAAAGAGGAGAGAGTGGTTAATGCAATCTAGATAGCCTGAGAGAGAAGTAAGGGATCAGGGAATTAATTAGGGATCACCATGTGGATGAAGAGTAAGATTTTGTAAGGTAAGGAAAAAGGAGAGGTGAAAAATCAATATCATAGTTGGATGTGGGAATTTCAGAATTCTTGATCTTAGAAGTGGTACATTTATAAGAGACGGCAACATCAAGAGTATAACCACATTTGTTTGTGACTGAGGTGAGATGAAGGAGTAGATAATGAGAAGTGAGTTAGTTGAAGACCTGAGTGGTTAGGTGTTTGAAGGAAAGTCAGTGTGCATGTTGAAGATCCTAGTATGAGGGCAAGAGTTGGGGAGGTGAGAAAAATTGTGAGCCAGGTATTGAACTCATTGAGGAAGGAAAGGGAATGATCTGGGTATTTGTAGATAATAGCTACCAGGATTTTGCCTGGGTGGTAGATATGAATAGCATGAAGCTCAAAAGAAAAATTAGTGCCAAAGGAAGGAGAAGCACCTGGGAATAGCATCAAGGAATAAGGAGTACTCCTGTATTTCAACTCCCTTACCTTACCAATGAGTTGAGGAGACTAAGTGAAAGTGCAGCTGGTACTGGAGAGGGTGGCCAGAGAGACTCTATCATCAGAAGGGAGCCCGGTTTCAATAATATCTCTAGTAGATGGAAGGAATGGGAGAAGAAAAGGTTTAAGACTAAGGGAAATTTATTGCCTATGGAACAGGCATTCAAGAGGACACTGTAGAAGGGCTCAGTGGTATTAGGGAGAAACTTTGGAGTAAGAAGATTGAGGCAGATGGGAATGAGGAATCAGGTGCTCAGGTATAAGGAATTTGGTTTGTATGGTAATCTATAAGAGTTTAGATCACTGGGATATGAAAGGCATGACCAGGTTTGAGAATGTTTATCATTAACTGGAGGGTGCCGCTTTTCTTCCCAATACAGGGAGAACAAACTGAAGGCAAATATGAAATGAACAAATTGTTAAATGTGACACTGCTTCATAAATCTTCCCTCCAAAAACTTGAGAGTAGTCAGGAAATAGATATTACTAGAGATGGAAGTAGAGTCCATGTAGCAGGAGAAGGAAGTCTGTTTCCCACAAGTTTTTCTCTTTTATTTCCTTCATAGCAGATGGAAAGTCTGAAGACAAAGGTAATTGTTTCACTTTCAGTGGATGTTCTACATATCCCAGTTAGGAACCTGGGCTGGAAGTAAGAGTTAGAGGTTGCCTTGTGCTGGTACAGATGGAAGTCATTACTTTGGGGCAAACAGAAGATGCCAGACCTGACTCCTTGACACTTTCTCTTGGGGGAGGCACTATACTCAGAAGGAGATGGAAAAGCATAAAGTACTCACTTGGTCTGAGATCTCACCTGAGAATGCTGGTTAGGAGGTGGCATCAGGAAATGGTAGGATTCTTGCACAAGAGGAAGTCCTTCCTGGCAGATGGAAGACACTTGACCTGGCCCCTTACAGTTTTACTTCAGCAGATGTGCTTTGACCATCAGGAGATGAAAAGCACAAGACAAAGGTGATTGAGGGAGGATCTGGAAATTGCAAAGGAAAGCAAGGAGTATTCTGATTCCCTCACCATTACCAGTGAGTTGGGGGATATGGGAAACTGTGTAGCCTGTACAAGAATGATGAAGGAATTGGCATCTTTGGGAAAGAGCCTTGTTTCAATGAGGACCAAAAGATGGAAGAATTAAGGAAGAGGCTTAAGAAGAAAGGAAGTTTCTTTTAGAGAGCACATTCTAGAGAGCACAGTAAAAGGGGTAGGAAGATCTGGGATGAAACATTGTTTGGGGGCAAGGTGGTAGGGCTCGATAGGCTGAGATAGGCATGAGGGAGCAATGAGGTTAACTTGGAAAATAGGGTTTTTATGTTAGTTGTGTGTGTGTGTGTGTGTGTGTGTGTATGTGCAAACATGTAGGCATGCATAAGAATCACTGGGATATGATGAATATAAGGATAGGAACATGCTAACCATTGAGTTGTGATTCCAGAACAAGATAAATTGACTTTAACCTAATATATGGAAGTACTTCCTAACTGTCCAATAATGAAATGGCTTCCTCAATAAAGCAGTAGTGACCCCTGCATTCCTGGAAATATTATAATAGATTCAGGATTACATTCTGGAAGGGTCTGGGTAGAAGGGATTCTTGAACTATGTGGAAAGATGGAGCTTTATGTTTTATTCCAATTCTAAGGCATGATGATTGCATAATTGTTGAAGTGCTCTTTAGTATCCGTTGGACACTTGGGAGACTGGCACAGGACCACCCAGTATGGCACGCCCATATCAGAGAAGGTACTGTACTCCATGAGCAAAGCAGAAGTTCCGCAGCACAAGGGAGATGGGAGACGAGATGTACAAATTTAGAGACATGTCCATCCCAAATGTTCAAACTATGTGTGCCTAACCTGTGATAAAGCCTTCCAAGCTTGCATTGAACTGATCGTCCAGAGTCGAACACACTGTACCCTGATCCTGACATCACAATTGATGTCATTAATGCTCTTCGAATATGAAGCAGGAACAACAACTACCTTTCAAAAACTGAAGATGATGCCAGTGGAGGTGAAAGCAATATGTCATTGTTTAATCAACTGGAATTCTGCCCCTTCTCTCTGTTCTAACCAGTCTAGTCTTTAAAGTCATTTCCTACTTAAAACAAATTCCTCCTTTTTACCTACTCATGCTTTAATATCTAATTCAAATCTCACCTCTTTGATGAAGCCTTTTTCAAGTCTTCTGGCTCACAGTATAATTCACATTGTCTCTATATTCTGGAATTTCATCATATTTTATCTCACATCCTTATGTTTATTTTATGTATATTATTCTTTCATTTTATGTTATTTGTACTTTATGCATGTTATGGATATAGTATATAATATGTTATTTGTCTTTTATGTTATTATGTTAATTTTATAGTCTTATATTTTTAATTAGATTGAGGATGGAGGCCATATAGGCTCTATGCAACGAAACAGTGGCTAGAGCACTGAACTTGGAGTTGGGAAAGCCCAGGTTTGAATTCCTCTCTCAGCCTCTATAACCCTGGGCAAGTCATATAGCATCTCTGAGTCTCAAGATTCTTTGTTTATAAAATGGCTAAAGCAATGACTCCATGGATTGTTGTGAGCATTAAAAAGGATCATGCAGTAAAGGGCTTTGCAAATCTGAAGGCACTATGGAAGTTTTATCTTGTTCTTTTCATCTTGTTTTATGGAGTCCTGATACATGGTTATGGGACAAGTCAAGAAGCACATGTTGAGATCCCAGTAATTACTATCATGAAAATATGTAACACTAGCTTGGACCCCTTTTTTTTTGGCACCCCGAGACAACCTTTAGATTTAAAAGGGAAAAAAAGTTTAATCTTAAGATTGAAGCTACAATGTGCTTTTTCCTCCCACTCCATTGGAGAGAAAGCTTTTTTGTTTATGTATAGACATATCTTAAGATAGGAAAAAAGATAGAGAAAAGTGAACATACCTGCTTTGAGCCATTCTAAATGTCTCCTGACTGCCAAGAAAAGTCTCTTGTCACAAAGTGCTCTAATCAGAGACTTGGGCTAGGGACATCACCAAGAGTATACATTGGAGTCCAGGGAGGAAGTGGTGGCTTTTCACCTTGGAATTGGAGTGAATAGATATGGAATCAGGGCCTTGCTCTTGGAAGGGAAGGTGGCCAGCCACATGTGGCTGGTGCTTTCTTTTTTTCTGGGCTGCTTTTTATTATCTAATAAGTAATTATAAATGAAGATATGGTCTCCAGAGAATTTTAATCAAAACCCTATCTTTCTATTCTTTCATGCGCAATGTTCTATAGACTATTGCATCAATGGCTAAAATAACTGCTTTTTGTAGTTAAATACAAATATCAGAACAGAGATCACCTTTCATAGGGTCACTGACAGTACCCTGCTGCAATGGAGTAGCAGACAAGATGCCAGCAATTACATTCTGTTCTCCTGTGTTGCTTTTATTCTACAACATTTTATTTTACATAACTCCTAGCAAAATTCTAAGCACAAAATAGGTACTCAATTATTTCATTGTTGACTTGAAGATAGTCTTTCCTTCCTCTTCAGACAGTGCATATGATTTTAAAGCAATGGTGTGTGGTTAGGGAAATTTGGAAAAGGCACTGTAGAAGGAGAAATCTAACTTGAATTTTCTGAGAATTTAACTTTGTGAGATCAAAATGTAACTCTTGGAGAACTTTCCTAATAGCAAAGTTGATGATTCAGTTAAAGCTGGGCAGACAGTATTTTACATTTGGCCTTTTAGTAAGGTACATGGTCCTGGTAATGGATCACATATAAATGCTGAAGGAAACTTGAGAATAAAGGAGATTGACAGCATCTCAATCGGAACTGGACTGGCCCTTCTAGGCCATTTTAGTACAACCTCTACCTGAGAAAGAAATTATTTTTTGCAGTATGTTCAATAAGTGAGTGTTTGGATGAAAATCTCTCAAAGAGAAGCTCCTTTTTTGGATAGGTTCATTGATAGGTTTCAATGAACTTGTATGGGTAAAAAAAATACAATTTAATTTTTGCTGTAATTGGTTTTCTTTGTAATCTTATGCATTTTATTTTATTAAATACATTAATCTAGGAAGTGATCTATATATTCTCTGACCTATAGGCTTCACCAACTTGCCAAAGGACCACATCATAGGGGAAGAAGCACTTACTAGGCACCTACTAAGTGCCTGGTACTGTGTGTTAAAAATATTATCTCATTTAATACATTAAAACCATCTCATGATAAAATAAAGAGGGTACAAGAGATAAGAACTCTGGTTCTAGAGGAAGTCTTGTTCATTTTTTGATAGACATTTAATAGCCTGTTTGATCCTGGCTGAGTCACTGAACCTCTCTTAGCCTCACTTTCTTCACCTGTAAAATAGGAATAAGAAGAGAACACCTTTCTCAAGGTTGTTTTGAGTATCAAGTGAGATGATATTTGTAAAGTACTTTGTAAACCTTAAAGCTCTTTATAAATGTTTGCTCCTCTTCTTTTTCTTCTTCCTCTTCTTCCTTCTCTTTCTTCCTTCTTCTTCCACATGACAACCCATCAAATATTTGAAGATAACTATCATGTCTTTATCAGTCTTCTTTTGTTTAGGCTAAAAAATCCATTGAAATTTCTTCAACTGACCCTTATGTGATAGACTTTGAGGTTCTTTATCATTATGGTCACCTACTCCTAGATGCTTTCCCATTGATCAGCATCCTTCCTAAAATGTGACATCAAGAATTGAAGGAGTTCTCCAGGTGTAGTCTAACCTGAGCAAGTACCAAGTACCAAGAAACAGCCACCTTTCTTTGAGAAATACTAGTCCATTCTGACTGTAGTCAATAATGCCATTTGCTTTTTGGCTTCCATATGACACAGAGCTGGTGTTCTGCAAGAATCTTCAAGCCCTAACATAACAGCAAAGGAAAGTAATGAATGCTGGAGGGGATGTGGCAAAGTAGGGACATTAATTCATTGCTGGTGGAGCTGTGAACTGATCCAACCATTCTGGAGGGCAATTTGGAACTATGCCCAAAGGGCGACAAAAGAATATCTACCCTTTGACCCAGCCATAGCACTGCTGGGTCTGTACCCCAAAGAGATAATGGACACAAAGACTTGTACAAAAATATTCATAGCTGCGCTCTTTGTGGTGGCCCAAAACTGGAAAACGAGGGGATGCCCATCAATTGGGGAATGGCTGAACAAACTGTGGTATATGTTGGTGATGGAATACTATTGTGCTAAAAGGAATAATAAAGTGGAGAAGTTCCATGGAGACTGGAACAACCTCCAGGAAGTGATGCAGAGCGAGAGGAGCAGAACCAGGAGAACATTGTACACAGAGACTAATACACTGTGGTATAATCGAACATAATGGACTTCTTCATTAGTGGCAGTGTAATGTCCCTGAACAACTTGCAGGGATCCAGGAGAAAAAAACACCATTCATAAGCAAAGGATAAACTATGGGAGTGGAAACACCGAGGAAAAGCAACTGCCTGAATACAGAGGTTGAGGGGACATGACAGAGGATAGACTCTAAATGAACACTCTAATGCAAATACTATCAACAAAGCAATGGGTTCAAATCAAGAAAACATCTAATGCCCAGTGGACTTACGCGTCGGCTATGGGGGGTGGGGGGGAGGAAAAGAAAATGATCTATGTCTTTAACGAATAATGCTTGGAAATGATCAAATAAAATATATTTAAAAAAAAAAGAATCTTCAAGCCTTGTTCAAATAGATTTCTATCATCTATCTATCTATCTATCTATCTATCTATCTATCTATCTATCTATCTGTCTGTCTGTCTGTCTATCTCACCCCACTCCCATTTTATACACATGAAATGGATTAAAAAAAAAAAAACCTCCACTAAATTTCATTTTGTAACATTGCATCCAATGTTCTGCCCTATGGAGATCTTTTTGGTTCTAGATTCTGTCACCCACCTTCTTCGCCATCCCTCTCAGCTTTGTGTCCTCTGCACATTTCATTGTCAAACCATCTCTGCTTTTATTCTGTCATTGATAAGAATGTTAAACAGCATAGACCCAAGCACAGATCCTTCCATCTTTTAAGTCAATAGTGAAAAATTGCTCACTATTCTTTGAATCCTTGACTGTGCTTTTCTGCTGGCTGGATATCCCCCTTTTTCTCCTTGTCTCTGTCTCTTGGCTTCCCTGGCTTCCTGCAAGACTCAACTCAAATCATACTTCCTACAAAGGGTCTCACCTATTACTAATTCTTTCCTTCTGGGTTTAACTCCAATTACCCTGTTTATACATAGTTGCTTGCATGTTCTCCTCAAAAGAATATGAGTTAATTAAAGAGGACACTTAGTGGATAGAGATCCAGGCCTGGATAGGGAAGGTCCTGGGTTCAAATCAGACCTAAGACACTTTCTAGCTATGTGACCAGAGCAAGTCACTTAACCCCAGTTATCTAACCATTACCACTCTTTTGCCTTGGAACTGATAATTTAAATTCTGAGACAAAAGGTAAGCATTTAAAAACAAACCAAAAGCAACAACATCAGAACTTTCTTATATCCCCAGAACTTAGCACAGTGATAATAAGTGCTTAATAAATGTTTATTGATCCTTCAACCAGGTTGGAATTTGTGTAACCATATTTCTGTCTGCTTTTTATTTCTCCATTTTGTCCAGTAGCTTGAAAGGTAAACTATTGCTTGAGTATTCCCATGATATTCCAGTTCAGTAACCTCATTACAAAATGAAGGATAATTCTCCTAACATGGCAAATTTTTGATGAAGCCATGCTGATTCCTTTCCACTAACCATCTCTTTTTTCCCCCATTAAAAATAATTTTTATTTTTGTTGTTCTGGATTTGACAAACCCTACAAACATGAATGTTTTAATATGTAAAGGGCGGAAAATGAGAGTTTTCTACACTAACCTGTTTCTATGATGGAAAGCTTATGTTTGAAATATATATATATACACATATATATCTGTGTGTGTGAGTGTGTGTGTGTATTCAATGTGACTAACATTTCTTTTGCAATATGTCCCAGAATATTACCAAGAACTAGTATGATACAGTTGTGGAAGAGAGGAATGCTGAAATTGCAAGGACTGGATGGCAGAGATATCTCATGGAAACAGGAGATAGAACTCTAGCTGCCAACAGGGGATGAGAATAGAACCTCCAGCTAAGAAAAGCAGGACCTGAGCAGCTGGAGGGCAGTTCCTCCATTTTGAAATGAAGAGGGAAGGAGCAAAATCCTTACTGAGATTACTTAGCTTCAAATCCCTTGTTGAGCAGAAAAAGATCTAGACTGATCATCTGCCCTACAGTGGTTGGATAGAGACTGTTTCCCTTCAGGGAAGGAAATAGCCTATCCCTCAAAGACTCCTTCAAATCTATATCTCTGTGCCAAGAAATACCATCATCTTGAACCTACAAAGATACTAAGGTCATCTGGGACTTAGTCCCTAGACTTGAGCCTCAAACCCTTGAAGAAAACTATAGGAGGAAGATAGTTCAGGGATGTCCTATCTCCTCTTTCTTAATTTATCATACCCAACCCCTTATCTAATAAATAGATATTTTCAACTTACTGAGAACTCAGGCAATTTAAATGTACTAACAGGGGAAATCATAGATACAATCAACTACAGGAAAAGAGATTGAAGGGGATTCGTCTTACACTTCAGCTCTGGTCAGATCTGACTCCATTTTCCAGACAGCTCTCCCTGGGGGGGAAGGAGAAGTGGTGTTCCTCTCTATCTGTTCCCTCTCCCTCAATTACCTGTCAAGACTTTGGTTCCTGATTCCCCGCTAGTACAGTTTGGCACCCCAGTTTTAAAGACAGAATCCATCTTGACCAACTGAAAGGGGGTTGACAGTTGCAACCCCTGAACAAGGGTAGCCATCTCTGGGGGTTCAAGTAAAGAGATAAATTGGAAAAAGAGACAAGATGTGGCAATTGGTAATTTGGGCTTCTATCATCATGATGCTTGGCATATACTGGACCTACTGCATAATTTATAACACAGTGACATCAGTGGTGATGGACACCATTGAATTAATTTCAAATATGACCTCCTTTGTAACAATGATTCCTTCAATCTCTTTTCCTGTAGTTGATTGTATCTATGATTCCCCTGTTAGTACACAGTGAACAGAAAGTCAACCTCAGGGTAAAGAATACAAAGATCTAGCTACTACTCAGACATACACTGGCTGTCCTGGGCAAGTAATTTTCTTTCTTGGGTTCCAGTCATTTCTTTAAAATTCTAAGATACAAATGGTTTGCTCTGATGAAGATAATTTTGCATTGATGAAGAGAATTTTACCAGGAATTTCATGCACAGATGAAATTACAGTTCTAGACAATATGTGTGTGTGTGTGTAACTATATATGTATATATACATATATATTGCCAATAATGGAAAGTAAATTCAACACACAATTAATGGTTGCACTTGCCAAAGTTAAATGCATATATTAATTTGATTCCACTTAAGGATCTGGATATACATAGATCTAAATACTCAATGGCATAACATGATCCTTCCTCCTAATCTTTCTTTCTTTCTTTCTTTCTTTCTTTCTTTCTTTCTTTCTTTCTTTCTTTCTTTCTTTCTTTCTTTCTTTCTTTCTTTCTTTCTTTCTTTCTTTCTTTCTTTCTTTCTTTCTTTCTTTCTTTCTTTCTTTCTTTCTTTCTTTCTTTCCTTCTTTCCTTCTTTCCTTCTTTCCTTCTTTCCTTCTTTCCATCTTTCCTTCTTTCCTTCTTTCCTTCTTTCCTTCTTTCCTTCCTTTCTTCCTTTCTTCCTTTCTTCCTTTCTTCCTTCCTTCCTTCCTTCCTTCCTTCCTTCCTTCCTTCCTTCCTTCCTTCCTTCCTTCCTTCCTTCCTTCCTTCCTTCCTTTCTTCCTTTCTTCCTTTCTTCCTTTCTTCCTTTCTTTCTTTCTTTCTTTCTTTCTTTCTTTCTTTCTTTCTTTCTTTCTTTCTTTCTTTCTTTCTTTCTTTCTTTCTTTCTTTCTTTCTTTCTTTCTTTCTTTCTTTCTTTCTTTCTTTCTTTCTCTTTCTTTCTTTCTTTCTTTCTTCTTCCTTTCTTCCTTTCTTCCTTTCTTCCTTTCTTCCTTTCTTCCTTTCTTCCTTTCTTCCTTTCTTCCTTTCTTCCTTCCTTTCTTCCTTTCTTCCTTCCTTCCTTCCTTCCTTCCTTCCTTCCTTCCTTCCTTCCTTCCTTCCTTCCTTCCTTCCTTCCTTCCTTCCTTCCTTCCTTCCTTCCTTCCTTCCTTCCTTCCTTCCTTCCTTTCTTTCTCCTTGATTCTCTCCCAACATATAACATTCATTCCTGCGGACATCTCTTCCCCAGATTGTATTATCATATTTGAATATGAGTTATATCTTTCTCATAGATTCTTTATTCAGTAAAATAACATGCTGAAATTCTGAAAATTAAAATAAGAGAAAGGCATAAAACACCAGATAAAGACTGATTGATGATAGAATAGCTTAGCAAAATATATTTCATAGCTAAATTCTGATGATACTTTCATGGCACAGTATTATAGATTGGCACAGTAATGTCCATCTGCTCGAAGATAAGTGAATCAGGCACTAGAATATTAAATAATTATTGGTCAGAAAATATCATTGTTGGTCCATTTTAGTATTTGAAAAAATTGTGGTAGAGAATAGTCTTTGTTATAGAGGAAAATTTTAATAAAATACCTTTTTTTTTTTTTACAAAACACCTCCCCTCCCCCAGTATGGTTTAGTTAGCAATTAAGAAGACCAATTAATCTCAAACTGTGTTAACATTACCTAGTTTTATATGTCAACTATTAGACTTGTGAAGAGGAATAGTGGTCTGAGGAATCCCAAATAGCAAGAATTCCCCAACTAATTGCTACCAAACTTTGGAATGGAAGTGACGATTTTTTTTTTTGTTACAGCAAATTGCCTTTCCTAATTATGTTTTGTTTAAGGTTATAATCATCAGGCTGACTCTGTTATTCCATAGGAGATGAGTGGCCAATATGTTGGATTTTTTTTTTTTTTGACTGAGGAGGGAGTGGGGAGGAAAATAGATATTTTTCATTTTTCCAGAAATCTAAGAGGATACCTTAGACGTGAGTTCCTGGGGCCTACAATATCCAAGAGTAGGGAGTGAGAGAGATTCCCCATGTGTACTCTTTGGTTTATATATACATATATAACCTTTGTTATATGAAATTATAAAGTAATCTACATCTATAACATTCATATCTTAATGAAAGTGAATATATTAGGTGAATGACTTCTGATAAAATGATGATGTTGAAAGTGTCATTTATCCCTCAAGTGGATGTTTTTCTTTTTTTTCTTTTTTTGTTTATTCCACATTGGACAGTCTCTTGCATTAATGTTGGATATTTGGCCATTACTCAACACTGGCTATAATTAAAACCCATCAATCTACATTCAAAAAGCACGTTGTAGGGGAGCTTCTTCTGGCTTTCAACCTCTACCAAATGGCCAGATACATTTCTTTTTAAAACTAAAAACTAAAAATATATATTGTATCTGATAAGAATTTTATGAATATGTAAATGACACCTTTAAAAAAAGGTTTATGACTGACAACTGGTCTACCTAGTTTGATATTATCTTAAAATCATGGCATCTTGTAGTCTCAATACCATTTTAAACAATTGTGTACCTTTGTTAGTATGGTATGCTGTAGAAATTCCTCTGTTCTAAAGCCTCCCTGTCCAGGTTTCTCATGTTTTCTGTCTTTTTTTGTGTGTGCTTAAATCATCTATGAAGATTTCATAGAGATGAAGAGGTAGGCTTATGGGTTGTCATTGCTGATATCTTCTTGGTCATATTTTCGGAGAAAATGTTGTTTGCAATCATTTCCATTGTTTTGCAATCTTCTCTTTGAGACATTTTTTAAGGCTCAGTCCCTGAGTGTAGGACAATATCAGTGATGATGTGAATGGAAGAAACTGCACATAAGAAATTATTGAGGATATTTTAATGGTGGCAAAAATGAGAGACAACAGATAGACAGCCCAGGCATTTTATTATTTAAAAAAAAAAGATTCTAAAAGGACAAAAGGAAGGCCTCCATTAGGTGGATACATGCTTTATACAATATTTATGGGAAAATGTAGGCAAGAATCTCACAATGTGAGTATTTTGGAGGAGTTTGATCTTTTTTTAACCCTTATTTTCTGTCTAAGTATCAATTTTTCCCCTTGTAAATATTTTATTTTCCCAATTACACATAATTACAATTTTCAACACAGGTTTTCTGAAATTATAAGATCCAAATTGTCTCCCTTGCTTCTTTCCCTCCTTCCTTCTGGAGATCATAAGCAATTTGACTCCATTTGAGGTTTTCTTGGCAAAGATACTAGAGTGGTTTACCCTGTCTTTCTCCAGCTCATTTTACCGATGAAGAATTGAGGCAAACAGGTTGAAGTAACTTGCCCAGTGTCTAAGACTGGATTTGAAATCAGAAGGATCAGTATTCCTGACTCCAGGGCCAATGATCCTTCTACTGTACCACCTAGCTGTCCTTGGGAAACCTTAAATTACTCTACAAATGTCAGTTATTATTAGGATTTAAAGTGATATTATGGCTACTCAATGTGTGTGTGCGCACATGTGTATGTATATATGCATATATACACATATATGTTATTTAATTTTTTTGTTACATATAGAAACAATTTTTGATGATTATTTTCTGACATTTTAGGGTTCATATTTTCTCCTTCCCCCTCCCCAAAGCAGTAACTAGTATGACATAGGCTATACTAGTGCTTTCCTGCAATACATATTTCCATAGAAGACATATCACACATACAAAAAAACCAAACTCATTAAGGAAATAAAGTGGAAGATGGCATGCTTCCAGGCTTTGATCTACAATCAGACTCCAACAGTTACTTCTTTGGCTGTGGATAGCATTTTTAATCATGAATCCCTTGTGGTTATCTTGGAAACTTGCTTTGCTGATAATGATTTAGTCCTTCACAGTTGATTATTGTATAATATTTGTTACTTTATACATTGTTCTCCTGATTCTACTCACTTTGCACCAGTACATATAAGTCTTTCCAGGGTTTTTCTGAACTCATCCTGTTCATTATTTCTTATGGCAGAATAGTGCTCCATTACAACCATATACCACAACTTGTTCGACAGTTTCCCAAATGATGGACAGCTCCTCAGTTTCCAATTCTTTGCCACTACAAAAAGAGTTGCCAAAAATATTTTGGTACAGGTAGGTCCTTCTCCCTTATCTCTGATCTCTTTGTGATAACAAACCTAGTAATGGTATTTCTACCAAGGGTATATACATAGTGATAATAATGTGTATAACCCAGATTGTATTGCTTGTCACCTCTAGAAGTAGGAATGGAAGAAGGGAGGGAGACAACATGAGTCATATGACTTTGGAAAATAAAATTTTTATTAAAATAAAATAAAGATAAAGCTTTTTAAAAGGGTTTCCATAGTTTTACGTCTCTTTAAGGATGGTTCCATATTTTTTTCCAGAATACTTGTATCAATTCACAGTTCCACCAACAGTGTATTTATTAGTGTCCCAATTTTTCCACATCCCCTCCAACATTTATTGTTTTTCTTTTTGTTCACACTAGCCAATTTAATAGGTATAAGGTGGTATCCCAGAGTCATTTTAATTTGCATTTTTCTAATCAATAGTGATTTGGAGCATTTTTTCATATGACTATAGATAGTCTTAATTTCTTCCTATAAGAACTGCCTTTTCATATCCTCTGACCATTATTCAGTTGGGGAATGGTTTGCATTCTTATAAATTTGAGTTAGTTGTCTTTATTTTTGAGAAATAAGGACTCTGTCAGTGATAGTTGTTATAAATTTCCCCCCAAAATTTGTTGTTTCCCTCCTGTTTTTGGTTGTATTAGTTTTGTTTGTACTACTCAATAAATATTAATAGATTGCTTCAAAGGACTGAGTTGATTAGTTAATGAAGTCACAAAATAATCTGATTCCTCCTCTCTCCTTCAAAACCAGGATTACCATCATCTGTTACCAAATGTGATATCCTTTTTCTTTCTACTGTATTCCTCACGTAGGTCACCATTTCCTCTTACTCAATGCATTTGCTCTGGCTGCCCCCTATATCTGGAATACTTTTCCTCTTCACTATTAACTTCTTACTTCCCTGGCTTCCTTCAAGACTCAGATCAAATCAGCTTTGTGTAGGAAGCCTTATCAGCTCTCTACCCCATCCCTTTCTCTGAGGTTATCTTCCAAATGGTAATCTAGTCATTTACATGTTGTCCATTAGAATGGGAGTTCCTTGAGAGCAGTGATCATTTTTTGACTTTTTTTTTGTATCCCCATTGCTTAATATGATGCCTGGCAAAGCAAAGGCTCAATATATTTTTGTTAATTGACTGACTGTCTTGGTATTCTCTTTCTATTTCTTCCCTCGCTAGACTGAGTGAATACTTATACTTATATATATATATATATATATATATATATACATATATATATATTATATATTATATACTTATATTCTCTACCCTAAATGCACATGAAATTCCAGAGGGGTACCTTAACATGGAGAAAATAAAATCAACATGAAAAACAAACCAAAAATGATACCACATTTCATTTAATTCCACTCTCTGTTTTCTTATAGACCTAGGAGTCACAGATAAGCCAAACCTACCCCTTTCAGGGTACCTCCATCATTAGTGGTTTTATATGAATATTGGTTCTTTTAGTGGTATAAACCCAGAAGCTTCCCACACAACTGTATGTGGAAAAGCAAATATCGATTCCAAATCCCAACGATGCCCATGCATGCCTCAATTCAAACTCTGGATGTGTTGATTCTTTCTGACCAATAGGCTATGTGGTTAGGTTTCAAATTGCTTCCATCGTAAATAATTCCAGAATAGTGGGTCTCAATTGCCTTGGCTGAGTGTGCTCCCAAAGGACAGAGGCAATTTATTATAACCCTTAAGAGAATATGCAGTTATGGGTCTCTTTACCATCCTCCAGGTTTAGTGAGTGATGATCGCCTCACTGATCTGTGAATGCCCTTTCTCTTTGGTTTACTGAGTCCAGACTGAAGTCAGATGATCTGCTTAATTAGCTTGTCTTTTCTCTCTGTTTCACATCACCAGGACTAGTAGGACAAACAGGTACAAAGTCTGAGCAAAAGAAAAAGACTTCCTTGTCACATGTTCAGTTGTGGTTCATACCTGTCCCAGAGTCCATTTTTTCCCCTTCTCCCTGGCTCTTTCGAGGCTAGAGATTAGTCTACTAGGGACCAAGGAGAGGGAGGTGAGCACAGGGATATCATTTCTTTTTAACCCTCACTATTCATGTCTGTGGTGGGTTGCTATTTAGGCTACTTATTCTTTAACTTAACAAGCATTTATTTATTACCTACTATATGCAAGGCACTATGTTAGTTACTGAGGCTACAAAGACTGAAATAGATCCTCCCTGATAGAGCTCAAGTTTTACTGGGATATAAAATGAATGATATATACACAAATAAGTCATTATAAGACAGAAACCAAATAATTATACAGAAGTCGAGGGCACTAACTACTGAGAGTCCAGGAAAAGCCTCATGTAGGAAGTGGTTTGACCTGAGTCTTGATGGAACTCTTGAGGATTCTGATCCTAAGTAGGGAAGTAATAATAAATAACTTGAACTTCCATTATTAAGACAGTCCTTTGAGGCAGAGGATATCTTGCCTATTTGTATTTTTAACCCTATTGTTTAGCATTGTACCTGGCACATTCTAAGCACTTAATAAATGCTCTTTTATTCATTCATTTCAATTATTTCAAATATTTTTCTCATGACAACCTAATAAGATAGGCAGGTAAAGTATTCTTATTCCCATTTTACATATGAGGAAACTGGGGCTCAGAATTTAATGAGTTACCCAAGATAATATTGCTGTTTACTGCCAAAGTGGGGACAAGTTCAGCCAGCAGTTGATCCTGAAAGAAGGTAGAATTGCTTTTTCTATATTCACATTTTTGGTCAGCGATGCTTTTAGTTTTTCTCTTAGTAACATGCACATACTATGTCCAAAAAGAAATCTGAATCTAAGGAATCACTTGGTATAATTAGACAACTATTTGTTATCTGTGATACCTCAGATAACATGGCATCTGCCATGGAGGAATTAGACTAAGTTGTTTCTAAAATCTGCTTTAATTCTACTGCAAAATAATATAGGGCTACATGAAGACAAGAATTCTAATGTGTTCCTGGTGGTGGTGTGAATTTGTTCAACCATTCTGGAAAGTAATTTGGAATGGCGCAAATACAATCTCTATGTCCTTTGTCACAGAGATTCTGCCACTGGATGAAATGACCTGGAGGAGGCTACTGACAAAAAGAAAGGCTCCATAGGCATCAAAAAATTTGTAGCAGCACTTTTGCTGGTTGTAAGGAAAGTGGGTGTCCTTTAACTAGGGAATGGTTAAATAAACTATGATACACAAATGTAATCAAATACTACTGTGTTGTAATTAATGCTGTGCATGATGAATTCAGAGAAACATGGAAAGGCTTACGTGAATATAGCAAATCAACCAGAATTACGAAAACAGTATACGCAATGGGTCCAGTGTAAGTGAAAGGAACAACCAATGTAAAACAACTGAAAAAACTAAAATTACAAAGATGTTTAGACCTGAAAGAAAGATCTGTTGAGTTATTCCCCTCACCCCTGGATCCCCTTCCCTCCCCAACTTCTTTGCAGAGGTTGTGGTCCACAGGTGTGTAATGATATATAAGACTAGAGCTTTTTGATGTTGGTTGGTTTTACTTTTATTTTAAACTTCTATGTGTCTCAGTTTTCTAATTGTGATGTGGAGATAATAATAGCACCAATTTTCCAAGGCATTGTTAGGATTAAATGAGCGAGTTGTTGTTTGTCCTTCATTTTTCTTTTTTTTTAGCAAAACAAAATTATATGTTTTTGCCATTCGTAAAGACAATGGGGAAAAACTCAGAAAAGTATAGATGAAATTCAGAAGATGCTAAAAACAATAAATCATATTTCATCAAGTAGAAAGCATGTTTCCCTGAAAAGCTTTATTCACTTTTGAATAGCTTTCAGAATACAATAAACCAAATGATTAATATTTGTCATTTTCAGGTCCCACACAGATATAAAGTTAAAGTTAATTTTGAGGCTTTGACACATATGCCATCATTTTTAATATAAAAAATAAATTATAATTTAAAAACCAAAAACTGATGAAAAGTGTTTTTGAAACATTGAACTTACATGACTGCATCATGGATTCCAGTTATGTGTCCTTCATTTTTTAAAAGGACCAATGACATCAAAGGGTGATGTCTTAACTTGCAGATGAATTGGATTTAAGTGAAACAACTGGTAATGGACTGGTGATGGCTCAGGATGCAGTGGATGAACTTGGCATCTTCCAGGTCTGACCAAGCCCTAAGCTATCCACACTGCCTGCTTCAGCTGCCTTCATGACCCTTGGATCAAATTGTTCTCATCCTCTCTTTTCTCAAGGGAAGTTTTCACATGCTTGGGGTAGACAAAGTAGGAATATTTTTTAAGTGCTTACTACAGGGCCTGCCACATAAAAAGTGCTTAATAAATTGCTTATTCCCTCCCTTGTTCCCTTCATTATTTGAAAAAACAAACAAACAAAAAACAGCAACATATTTTTGAGGATGGCTTATGGGGAGGAGAGAGGATGGTTACAAAGAAAAAATATGATAGAAAAAACAAGATATCAATAAAAATCTATTTTAAAAAATCCTATGACTCTCCTCAGCTTTTTCTTCAAAGACACGGGTTCCCTCTTATAAAAAGGCCAACTCTTTCTTCTCTTTCCTATAGAATCATTGATCTCTTTTCTAAGTGTCTTTGGCATTCTGGTGAAGCCAGTATCTCTTCTCAGAATAATATCTTTAAATGCATAAAATGTAGGATTACAAAGAAAACCAATTAAATTCAGTTTTCTATAAAAAAGTTTCCCTTTTACAGACCCCCAAGTAAGAACCCCTGCTTACTATATCATTCTTGGTGATCTTCTTGTTTGTCTTTACTGAGGAATGCTTGTCAGATAAAGTAATAGGAAATCTTTTTGAATCAGGGAGATGCTTCAGTATAAAATGAGGTAAAAAAGATACATATGAAGAAAGGGAAGAAAGACAGAAGATGTTTCATGAGAGGAAAAAGATGCTCCTCAGGTGGATGACTACTCATTTCATTAGCAATGTTTTCAGTTTTTCAGCCCATTCACTGCTGAGCAACCTCCAGGCTAGATGATAATGGTAGTTTGGCCATCATAAAAAACCAGGGTATATTTCTAGTTAATAAGAAAAATAAATTGTCGGCTAAATGTAAGGGGTAAGTGAAGACACTTGTGGTTCACCTTAATGAATCTTCTCTCAGTATAGTAAATGACATTTCTTCTAAGTCATTGTTCCCCAAATTAATTTGGCCACCGAACCCTGGAACTTAGATTATATTGACAGAACCCATAAATTCTGATCTATGGGCATGAAATATTCTGAAAAAAGGGAGGTTTGCTTAAATTTTGGAGCAAATAAAAGGAAATTGTCTAGGTTCATATCCCAGAGTTTCCCATGTAATAAATACTTGCAATACACATTATTTGTTTTTAAATCTTTTAGATAAAATTATCATTAGCATCATTTTTTTCAACAAAGCCACTTATTTGTGAAATATCAGTATTCCAAAGAGTAATGTTTGGGGAACACATTGTACACAATAACAACAATATTGTATGATGATCATCTGTGAAAACTTGGCTACTTTCAGCAATGCAACTATTTGAGACAATCCTGAAAGGTTTATGACAGGGAATGTTATCCACTTCTAGAGAAAGAACTGTTGGAGTCATTATCCCTGATATCTTATTATTCTTCTGCCCCTTCTAGCTAAACTTCTCAAAAAGATCATCTTTAATACATATATCCACTCTCTTTTCACCCTCTTCATAGCCTTTTACAATATATTTAGCTTATGATTGTTTCAATCCCTGAAACTGCTCTCTCCAAAGTTACCAGTGATCTTAGTTACCAAATCCAATGACCTTTTGTCAAAAAATGACTTCTCTTCAGCTTTTGACATTATTAATCAGTTTCTCCTCCTTGATACTATCTTCTCTCTAGATTTTTCTTTCTTATCTGACCCCTCCTCTCTCCTTTACTGGATATTTCTTCAAATCATTCCCTCTAATCATAGGTATCCCACAAAGTTCTATCCTGGAACTTCTCTTTTCCCACTATACTTCTTTGGTTGGTGTTCTCATCCTTTCCCTTTGATTTAAATGCCATTTTTAACACTAATCCTAATCCAGTGCAAATGATTTTCCGATTTTCCTTTCCTACTCCAGTTTCTCTACTGACCTCTAATCTTTCATCTCCAACTGCCTTTTAGACATCTCAAACTAGTTATTCACTAGGTATCTTAAACTCAACATTTCTAAAACAGAACTCATTTCCTATCCCCCTAAATCCTTTTCTCCTTCTACCTTCCTTATAACCGTAGAAGGCAACACCATCCTCCTAGTCCCTCAGGTTCACAATGTAGGAGTCATCTTGGATTTCTCATTTATCTCTCATTCCTCATATTCAAGCTATTGTCAGGGTCTTTTGATTTCACCTTTATAATTCTTTCCTATACATCCTCTTCTCTCCTCTCCTCTCCTGCCACTACTCTAGTGCAGGTTCTCCTCACCTCAGACCTTAGTTACTACAATAACCTTCTGGTGGGTCTGTCTCCCTCAAGTCTCTGCCCACTCCAATCCATTCTCCATTCAGTCACTAAAGAGATTTTCATAAAGTCCAACTATGTCATTCCATTACTCAGTAAACTCCAGTGGTTTTCTCTTGCCTCCAGGATCAAATTCAAAATGCTCTGCTTGGCTTTCAAATATTTAAAAACCTAGCCCCCTACTACCTTTCCAATTTTCTTACATTTTATTACTGAATATGTACTCTTAGATTCAGTGATGCTAGACTCCTGGCTGTTCTAAAATCAAGATACTCCATTCCTCTTCTTGGGGCTTTTTCTCTAGTTGTCTCCTAATTCTGGAATGTTCTCTCTCCTCCACAAAAACTATTGGCCTCCCTGACTTCTTTTAAGTCCTAACTAAAATTCCACCTCTTATATGAAGCCTTCTTCAAACCCTTTTAATTCAAGAATCTTATCTTTGCTTATTATTTTCTACTTATTTGATATATAGCTTACTTTGTGTGTGTGTGTGTGTGTGTGTGTGTGTGCATGTCACCCATTCCATAGAATGTAAACACTGTGACAGAGACTGACACTAAAGAAAAGTGCCAGGCTGAAGAGTGTGTGGATCTGATCACCTCGGCTGGGGAGGGGCCCCAGGAGGATGGAATTCTGAGGAGAGGAAGGAAGTTCCTTCTGAAGAGCAGTTGGTCTCTCAGTCTAGAGAAGCTGGAGAGAGAAGGTGGAATAAAACTTTCTCCTGAGGGTTGCCCACCTTTTCCTGCTTGTGACTGGAAATCCTTCCCCCCAATGTCTCCAAATTGAAGAAACTCACTGAAGAGAAACCTGAGAAAAGGCATTTTGAATCTCTGTCAGACTTCACCTCAGCTCCTGTTGCCCTGGGTCCGAACTATGGCCAAGGGGCCAAACCCAGGGTCAGGCAACCTGACTTTCTCTCAGGGGGCTTAGGCTGCCACGACCTGAGTTCCCCCCAAACTTGAGGAGTGAGGGAAAAGGGTTTTAGAGAGAGACAGGGACCCCCTTTTCTCCACTTTCCTTTCCCATTATTTCTCTGCCAGTTATTCCTTTGTATTACCCTGATAGTTAAGTGACATTAAAGTAATTATCTTTCCCCCAAGCTGTCAATTAAGTGTGAGTGAACAGATCAAGGGGAGAGACATCTTCCTAAGAAGAAGCCCTTTGGTCTTGAGTAGTGAAGGGGGGACAAGGGGGCCAAGAGCAAATCTGGGAGAGCAGCCATAGTTAAGGAGGGAAGGCAGAAGGGGGAAAATCTTCAAACCCCCCTCTCCTCTCTCTGAACCAACCCTAAACATCAGCTGTCCTCTCCTAGATCCTATTCCCTTTACTGATCCCCAAAACCTTCTCTCCATTATATCAGCTGTCTCCCCTGAACCCTGTTTTGAGAAGGGAGTTCTCCACTCTTTTTCTCTCTATACTGGAAGACCAAACCTTTCCTCAATTACAACTGATTTTACCAACTGACCAGAGTGGCAGTTGGTGACTGGCTTGTACTCCCCCCCACCAGGAATCAAGATGTCTTTGATCCTATGTGGAAACTCTTAGGCAGACTCAGTGACAATGGCTGCTAGCCTCAGGAGTTACAACTGACAGTTGGTGACAGTTGGTCACTAAAGCTTTTTTTTTTTTTTAATGGGACTTCTGTTAAATCCTAGGGTGCCAGTTGTAATTGAGGAAAGGTTTGGTCTTCCAGTTCAGACCTCAGGCAACAGGAGCTGAGGTGAAGTCTGACAGAGATTCAAAATGCCTTTTCTCAGGTTTCTCTTCAGTGAGTTTTTCAATTTGGAAATGTTGGGGGGAAGGATTTCCAGTCACAAGCAGGAAAAGGTGGGTAACCCTCAGGAGAAAGTCTTATTCCACCTTCTCTCTCCAGCTTCTCTAGACTGAGAGACAAATTGCTCTTCAGAAGGAACTTCCTTCCTCTCCTCAGAATTTCATCCTCCTGGGGCCCTCCCCAGTCCCCAGTTGAGGTGATCAGATCCACACACTCTTCAGTCTGGCATTTTCTTTAGTGCCAGCCTCTGTCACAGCACCTTGAGGGCAGGAACTGTCTTTTGCCCATAGTAGTCTGGCCCATAGAAGGCTCTTAACAAATGTTTATGAAGTTGAATTGACAGCATTACCCTTGAGAAATGAGAACCATAGCTTCTCTTAGTTGGGAAAACTAAAGTTTGCTGTTAATTGGTGGAAAGAATATTCTTATCATAGAGTGCAATTGTATCAGGTAGAAAGACTCTTTCCTAGACCTAACTAATGTGTGACCACAAGCAAATTAGCTCTTTGGGTCTCACTTTCCACTTCTCTAAATGTGTATCCTACTTTTTGTTGAAGATATAAAGAGCTACTACCTAAGAAGGGCTTGGGGAGGGAACCTTTACACAAAGTTGGTGCATCATATTATTCAGATATCAATTTGGAGGGGAAGGGAACCTTAATCCAAGGCCCTGCATAATACAATTTACCATTTTGAAATTCTTGAGCCATTCATTTGTTTAGATAAAAGTTTTTGTTTACAAATAAATAAAGCATTAAGAATGACTTAAGAATGTACCTAGAAGGGCAATTTGGAACTATGCCCAAAGGGCACTAAAAGACTGTCCTTTGATCCAGCCATAGCACTGCAGGGTTTGTACCCCAAAGAGATAATAAGGAAAAAGACATGTATAAAAATATTCATAGCTGCTCTCTTTGTGGTGGCAAAAAAAACCAAACAAAACACTGGAAAATGAGGGGATGCCCTTCAATTGGAAAATGGCTGAACAAATTGTGGTATATGTTGGTGATGGAATACTATTGTGCTAAAAGGAATAATAAATTGGAGGAATTCCATGGAGACTGGAACGAACCCCAGGAATTGATGCAGAGCAAGAGGAGCAGAACCAGGAAAACATTGTGCACAGAGACTGATCCGCTGGTACAATCGAATGTAAAGGACTTCTCCATTAGTGGCAATGCAGTGATCCTGAACAACTCAGAGGGATTTAAGAGAAAGAACACTATCCACATCCAGAGGAAACACAGTGGGAGTAGAAACACAGAAGAAAAACAACTGCTTGAATACATGGGTGGAGGGGATATGACTGGAGATGTAGACTCTAAATGAATATCCTAGAGTAAACAACAACATGGAAATAGGTTCTTATCAAGGACACAAGTAATACCCAATGAAATTGTGCATTTGCTGTGGGGGAAGGGTGGGTGGAGGGCAGGGAGGGAAATAATGTGATTATCATAACCAAGGAATAATGTTCTAAATTGACTAAATAGACTTATTCAAATGGGGAAAATATGTACCTAGATAGATGATTTTTTTTCCTCTGAGTTCCAAAGGGTTGTGGAACTTTTGCCATTATTCATAGCAGCAACTCCCTAAGGCCCTAAGGCAAGTACCTTCCCATCACCCCACCCATTTTTAAGTTGGAAAAAGGGAGGGTGAGTTTATTTGCTTTGAGCACACTAGGGTCCAAGATGGATTGATGATATAAGCATAGCCCAGGGCCAACTACAGATTGAAATTGAAGTAGAATTCTTGGCATATTGAAGGTTTGGGATGAGCCTAAGAAGTCTTCTGGCAATAAGAATCATCCTTAGGTAAGAAAAGGAGGTGGCTCCAAAAATCTTGTAATAAATCAGCTTTTCAGTCATGATTTGCTATGGAATACCCCATTTTACACTTTATTTTGTAGTTTCCTCCCATATACCACATTATCTTGGGGTTACATGATGCAAATATTTTGTGTATATGTGGACTCATTATACTGATAAATAGTCTGGTGTATAATGAAATAGAATAGTTTTCTTTACCCTTACCATCTAAGTGGTAAATTTGAAATTCTAAATAGACTTATTTACTTTCTTATTAGCTGCTGAATTCTTCATATATATATTTAAAAAAAGGGTTTTGGCCAGAAACTCTGCTTTCCTCTTTCATATGCTTTCCCTCAGCAGCAACAGAAGTTACATTTCTAAAAAAGTTTTTTTAAAAGAAAAAATGGGGCTTTTGTCCAAATTCTGCTACCTTTCATCATCCAACACTTTGTAAAACTGATTTAATGGGATTAGAGACCCTTGGGTTTCTGAGCCCACTTTTTGGAACTATCTAAATGTCAATCAATATGTCAGGAATTTTGAGTCTAAATACCATGACTTGTTTTCTTTCCTGTCCTCTTTTTGGGGAGGGGATGGGAGAATGCCCCTTTAAGAGTTACTATAGCAATCCACGTTGCTATTGAAATTGTAAACATTAATGATGACTGGGAAGTCGACACCCTACAAAAACATTGCAGTCATTCTGATTGAGGCTTGCAACAACATTTCTATAATATTCAACTTGGAGCTAGAGCGGGAGGCTGGGGCATCTAAACAAAGCAGGCTCTATTAAAATGCAGGCCCAAAGTGAAATGAAAATCATATTTACTCTCATTGTGGGAGGAGGGGGGCAAGAGGGAGAAAGGAAAGGAGAGAAAGAGACATTCAGACTGAATAAGGAGGGAGCAAGCAAAGGAAGTGGAGGGGTGGGAGGGAAGGAGGGGGAGAGAGGTTAGAGAGAGAGAGAATGAAATTCTAGTTTTTAACTTTTATAAAGAAGGGTTTTTATGTTTTATAAAGTTGGTTAGGTTTCAGCAAATAAATCTTTTCTAGATATTTTCCAGTTATCTCTACATCACTTCATAAGTAACTTTTATTTCTTCCATTAAAAGAAAAAAGAAAAATGTGCATTAAAAAAAGAAATGAGAAGGCATACTATAGAGTTTATCTCTGGCCACAGGTTTCATTCACAGCATGGAAAACAGGCTACCTAACCAAGTATATTCTAAATGCTTTTTCCCAGGGACAAACTCACTTCCAAACTGTCAGCTTCAAAATAGAAAGAGAAAATGACAGGTTAGTGGCTTCAGCCAGACACACTTTTTCCTGATTTATTTCTACAAAAAAGTCTGCATCTTGAATTTAAGACTCAAGGGTCCCAGAGACTATGAAGAAGCATCATAAATGGAAGGACTAATTTACTGAAATTAGCCCTTTGGCAAAGCCACTGGAAACCTAAAGGACAGGTTGATGTAGCAAGCAGTTCCAAGAGGTCACTGGGCACTTAGCCCCTGTGTTAACCTGTAAACTCTGCTGGGATATGATAATAGTTCCTACTTCCCTGAATTTGGAAGTGTCTCCACCTCTGCCTTGCCGTACCTTTGCTCTACTGTTTTACTGAAAGGGAGGCAGAGTATAGGCAGACAGGTAGGAAGGAAGCCCTAAAATGGCAGTGAAAGACTTGGCTCTCTCCTGGAACAGGCAGGAGGGTAAGGACTACTGATAGGTGGTATTGATATCTGATGGCAGAGGAAGATTTAAAGATGAAAGGAACCATAGAGTCTCTCCCCCTTATTTTATAGATGAGGAAACTGAAGACCAAAGCAGAGAATTAGGTCATGAAGGCAATTAGTGGCAAAGGATTCAAGTCTCTGATTCCAAATCCACTATTTTGTTTTGTTTTCCTATATCACTGCTACTTTTGATGAATGGAAACTGTAGGGTAATGCACCTCTTACCATTTGAAAAGGTAAAATTGGTATCCCTTCTGTGGTGTGACTGGGTAATTCTGAAAAATATAAATATAGGAAAAATGTTCATGCTTTAGAAAATCTTTGTAAGGTCTATTAATGGGGTCTGTAGACTTGTTATTTTTAAAAATTTATTCCAATATGAACCAACCAACATTTAAAAAATAATACACTGGGCGTTGTGTTAAACAATGTTTTATTTTATGCATTTAAAAACATTATTGGGAAAAAAAGAGTTCACCAAAGTGCCAGAAAGGTCCATGGCACATTAGAGATGAAGAAACCTCTTGCTTTAGGGGCATATAGCTTGTAGTTGGCTTTAGTGAGAGTTCTTAGCAAGGCAGAGCAGGATAATCTGAATCTTTTCTTGCAAATTACTGTGTTTTTACACTGTGGTTATAGCTGTTTTACTCAGAATTTGTAAATATTATAAAAACAGAAGAAACAGAGAGTGGGCCTTAAATAAGCCCAAGCAGTGGTTTGGATCAAAACATATTGTATATGAGAAAAATAAAACAAAAAATAAATCACTAGAGCCGTCTTAGTTATTTATCTTTTGAAAAACAAAGGGAGGACTTAATGCCATTTCCCTATTTGTCCTTAGTCTTGAAAAGGTAAGTTTTAGGAGGTGTGAGCTTGTGAAGAAAAGAATGAAAGTATATTATAGGAGGTGTGTGTGTGTGTGTGTGTGTGTGCGCGTGCGCACGCGCACATGCATGCAATGTGTGTGCATTCACAAGTCAGGGAGAAGAGGGGCAGATTAGAAGGCAGAGAGAGATGACCAGGCTTAAAAGGAGGAAGTCATATTTTCCTTTTATGTAGTGAAGAATATTTGGTCATGGTTATCTCACCTCAAATCCTTAACTCCTTTCTGTGTATAAGAGAACAGAGGATATTGGGATTTTTTTCTACTCTTGTCAATAATTTTGTAGTGAAAATATTGCATACTTTCACTGGGTTGTATGTTTTTTTTTATATACCTGGAAAATACACACATTCACAAATGGCTGTCTTTCCATCAGGGAAAGAATTATTGAAAAGGAAAAAAGGGATTCTTGTTTCAGGATGCGTCACCAGTTAGCTAAGAAAACTTGGAAAGAGAAAATACTCCATGTTCTTATAGTCCACGGCGCCAAAACCAAAACCCAAATTATCCATTGTTGGGTAAAAACCCTGATTTTGCAAAACCCAACCCCAAACCAACTCTGGCAGGATTCACATATCCCACTGGAGAGGGGGAGAGCAGAGTAGTTGGGGAGTATCTTTTAGTTGAATAAGCAGAAAACATTTTCCAATGGAGAGATCACGGCCGACTGAGTCAAAGATGGATGAAGAAAGTTTCAGTTCATCACATAAAGGATTGAGGACAGAACTAGAAACTTATAAATGCATTCCTGTGACATTATTAGCTATTGATTTCTCCTTACTTTCCTGTGTTTTGAAATCTACCAGACCAAGATTAGTAAATTCCCTCCCCATTTCATTCAGGTCTAAAATTCCCCATTATTAGCCATATTGCCCTCATCACACTATCATAAAAAGGAAGACAGAGGTAATGAGCAAACCACTCTACAAATATGAGGTTCAGGACATGCTCATTAATGATGCCTCGTTCTGTGGGGAATAAACAGGTTTCTGGCAGAGCACAGCTTAGCCACTCACGTTGAAGGAACTCTTTCAGGGCAAGAAGGTCCCATTTAGTATTCTTGAAAGAACTATTAACTAAAGGGTAGCTTAGGTGGAGCCAGGGGGCCTTAACACTAATTTGCTTGGAAGTTGCCTCAATGCTATTTCTCATCACAAGAGGTAGGTGTGAGTTTTATTGGAAAGCTCTCCTGCCAAGTAAGTTTTTGAAAAACTTTTGAGGGATATTTTGTTTCATATGAAATATTTGAGAGGCTACATAGTGTAGCTGGTGGAACACCAGCAATGGAGTCTGGAAGGAATGTTATCATGCTCTGCCTCAGACACTTAGCTGTGTGACCCAGGACAAGTCACTCGAATCTCTCTAGTTTCAGTCTTCTCAACTGTAATAAGAATGAATTGGTCTTGTATATCTCTGAGATACCTTCCAGCTTTCCATTTCTGATCCTGTCATTTATTGTTAGGGTACCAGTGGATAAATTGCTGGATTAGGAATGAGGAAGACATGAATTCAAATAGTGCCTTTGCTACATATTGGTTCTGTGACCATCTTGATACTTCAGGTAACTTCCCAAGACTCAATTTTGTAGGAAGGATGCCCATCTACCTTGAAGGAGAAGGTTTCCTTCTTTCCTCATTTGGAGAACCCTATGTTAGTAAAATCAGAGTTCCAGCATGAACCCCCCCCCCCCCCCCCCAAACAACTAGATCCTCATTGTCCTTCTGAGAACTTACTTCAGGTACCAAAATCACTCCACTGTTAACAGTGCTATATGATGCTTGCATTAGCATTCTCTGAAAGTAAGAAATGAAATGAACCGGCAGTCTCCTATTGTTGAGCCATGCTGTCACATCTTTGGAAGGTAAAATTACTTGATAGTCATTCCACTTTCTCTCATTGGAGCTTCATCTTTGCAATTTATTAGGTTTGATTTTCTGTCACTCTTTCTGAAAGCCTCATTGATGGAGGATTGCACTTTCTTGCGGACATTCTGGGAGGCTGAAGAGATGATTTGTGGTTCCAGTAAAGAATGGCTGTAGGATTTTCCAGGTATAAAGAGTTTTGTGTTATTCTGTGCTTAAAGCAAACAACAAGTTGAATGTGTGTCTCTCACATAAAGATCACCATTGTGGCAGCAAAATGCCCATTTGTTTGGGCTAAGAGAGTGTTTTGTGAGGGGATGACAGGATGACATATATTTATTAATGTCTCCCACACTGTGTGACGGAATCTGGCAGCGTGACTGTGAATGGGACAATTTGTCACAATTTCATGGAACCCTGTCACATTTGGAATCCTTGTCTTGGTCCAGGATGTCTGAAACATTTATGTTTGATAAAAGATCATTTGGCCAAAGTCCTACAAAATTTTCCCTCTCATTCCCCAAGGCTGAAAGAATTTCAACCCTTCATAAGAATGAATTAATTTACTAGTGAAAAATGATTCCCAATTGAGAACCTACCTTACTAGACACATTCCAAAAATGAATTTATAACATTCTTTAGAAAAAAGTCATAAAAACGTTACAATTTTGCTTTGCATTTAATTATCACGTTTCATTAACAATACTCCATGGCACCGGGGTTTTCTGGACCCAGCTTGTACCAGCTCTTAGGATAGCTGATTATTAAATTTTCAGTGTGAGCGCTTATCTATTGGAAATTGGCAAACACTACAAATTAATATTTGATTTATTGTTTTGTCAATTGTCTAAACTTAATAAAGTGATAAAAGAAGATGCTAATAAAGCAAATTAAATTTAAAATAATGCTTCTTTTTTTTTCAAGAGTCAGTTGTTAAATATTTGCCAGCACACTACTGCCTTTGAGTATGATCTGGTTCAAGTATAGGTAGAAAACTTAGTTTTCTTCACTAAGGAGGCAAGGGGTATCTATCTAGATAGCATAGTAGGAGCACCAGACCTGGAGTTGGGAGGACCTGGGTGCAAATCTGGTCTCAGATATTTCCTAGCTATGTGACCCAGGGCCCTGTTGCCTACCCTTACCTCTCTTCAGCTTTGGAACCAATACTTAGTTAGTTTTTAAGATGGAAGTTAAGGGTTTGGAAAAAAAAAAAGAATGGGGAGAAGAGACCTGCAAGTGAATAAGATGAGTCTCTGAAGCCAATTATTCATTGTACATTCAAAGTTCATTTCTTTATTGCATTTATAAGGTTTATAAAGTGGTTTCTGAACAATAACATTTTGAGGGAGCTATTATCAGCAGTATCTGGCCCAGGCCTTCTGGTTACTGTTCTACAGTTCTTTCCATTACACCATACTTGCAGTGACAGCTTGACCCCTGATCCAATCCTCTTTTGCTTTTAATGAATGCCCTTCACTACCCAGTCCAGGGAAAGGGGAAGACCCACTAGATTTAACAACAAAATAGAGTTGACATTTATTTTTTCTAAGTATATAAATATTTTGTTAACCATATCCTATTTGATTCCTATAACTACCCTTTCAAGTAGGTTCTACAGGTGTAATTATCTCCATTTTACAGATGCAACAGCTAGGACTTCCTCTCACATGTGGGCATCCAGAAGAGCTCATTCAATGTACTTTGTAAGTCACCATCCCCTCAAGCCCTTAGTTCATGAGCTCCCACTTAATTTCTGCCAAGTAGGAGTCATTAGTTCAAAACTGTTACTATTTTTAGGGGGTAGGTCTTTATCTCGTTAAACCCTAATATAGTACCTGGCTCACAGTAGCTGTTTGATAGATGTTTTGAGAATTGGATTGACCTTTCTCCTTTTTTCCAGTGATATATTTCCTGGGTGCTAGCTTTCATTTTTTAAAATTGTTGTTTAGTTGTGCGTGACTCTTCATGACCCCATTTGGAGTTTTCTTGGCAAACATACTAGAGTGGTTTGGCCATTTTTTTCTCCTCTAGCTCATTTTTCAGATAAGAAACTGAAGCAAACAGAGTTAAGTGACTTGTCCAAGATCATGCAGTCAGTAAGTGTTTGAAGCCAGTTTTTAACTCATGAAGATAAGTCTTTATCAAACAACATAGGAATAAAGTGATAAGAAAAGAATCCCTGCTCTCACCTCCACTACCCCGTCTCCACTCTATGCACTTACAGAATTTGTGATCCCACAAGTGATCATAACACCAGTTGGGAAAGGTATCAACATAGAGAACATATGCTTTCATGAAGCTTCCATGGCCAAGGAAAATATGCAATGAGACAAATGTTAGGAATCACTATGGCCATGCAAACTCATAGAAGATAGACACAATGATTTCTAGTGTAGGGTCCAAAAAGAAAAGATATGCCCTATGGGTTGTGAGGTCCTCCAGATGCTTCTATTGGAGGCTGACATTGTTCTTTTTTTTTAAAACCCTTACCTTCCATCTTGGAATCAATACTGTGTATTGGTTCTAAGGCAGAAGAGCAGTAAGGGCTAGGCAATAGGGGTTAAGTGACTTGCCCAGGGTCACACAGCTGGGAAGTATCTGAGGCCAGATTTGAACCCAGGACTTCCCATCTCTAGGCCTGGCTCTCAATCCACTGAGCCACCCAATGACCCACTCAGATTCTTTTAAATGGGACTCAAAATCACCCAAATTAGTTCAGCCTAATAATACATATAGTAAAAACAGAGTAGTTGAAGATTGTTAATATCTTTGTTTTTGTATCATCTACATTTCCCAGTGTATCCAATATATTCCCCTTTTCAAAAAGCTATTCCTTAAAATAATAAATAAAAAAAAGCAAGATTCCTTCCTACCATTTTATCTAAAGGAAATCAACACATTTAAAGTTGGACACTATATGAACTGTTTAATACCCATAGTCTCCTACCTTTGTATACAAGGGGTGAAAGTGCTTTCCTGTATCTTTTTTTGGGGGCCAACTTCAATCATTATAATTTCACAGCATTAAATTTCAATTATCTGTTTTTCTTTCCATTTCCATTTTAATTGTTATTGCATGTATATTATTTTCCTTGTTCTATTTCACTTTGAATCTTTTATATTTTTTTCTCTGTTTCTATGTATTCATTATATCCAAAGCATCTCAGAATTTGAGAGTTGGGGAGGTGGAGTCAAGATTGTGGTGTAGAAGCAACGAAAGTTCAGACCTCTGAAAACTCTTCCTTACCGATTAAAAAACAAATGATCCTAGGGGACTGAAAATCAAAGCTAAAAACAGGACAGAATCAAGGAACCCTCCTGCTGGACTCAACTTAAAAGGTATGCCCCCCAAAAGGCCTAAATTCGAGAACACTTGGGTTTAAGGGGAAGGAAGAAGGAAGGTCCCAGGACCCCTCCTCCACTAGAGCACTGAGCGGGCCAGCAGTGGCTAGAATCTCTTGGTGGGCAAAGGAGCTAGTCTGGAGGGAGTACCTTGCTGGGCAAAGCTGTGCCAGGTTCAGAGCTATGCACACAGGTGGTGGGGAAGGAGTTGGAGAAGAAGTGCAGAGCAGTCTAAACACTCCATATCCCCAGGACCAGATAGATTCACAAATGAATTCTATCAAAAATTCAAAGAACAACAAAGCTCAATATTATACAAAGTATTTGACAGAATAAGCAAAGAAGGAGTTCTAACAAATTTATTTTATGACACAAATATGGTACTGTTTCCAAAGTCAGGCAGGTCACAAACAGAGAAAGAAAACTACAGACCAATCTCCTTAATGAACATAGATGCAAAAATCTTAAATAGGATACTAGCAAAAAGACTCCAGCAAGTCATCACAAGGTTGATTCATTATGACCAGGTAGGATTCATACGAGGAATGCAAGGATGGTTCAATATTAGGAAAATCATCCACATAATTGACCATATTAACAAGCAAACTGACAAATATCACATGCTTATCTCAACAGATGCAGAAAAAGTCTTTGACAAAATACAACACCCATTCCTATTGAAAACACTAGAACGCATAGAAATAGAAGGACCTTTCCTAAAGATAATAAACGGTATATATCTAAAACCATCAGCAAACATCATCTGCAGTGGGGATAAACTAGAAGCCTTCTCTATAAGATCAAGAGTAAAACAAGGATGCCCATTATCACTTCTATTATTGAACATTGTACTAGAAACACTAGCAGTAGCAATTAGAGAAGAAAAAGAAATTGGAGGTATTAAAATATGGCAATGAGGAGACCAAGCTATCACTCTTTGCAGATGATATGATGGTCAACTTAAAGAATCCTAGAGAATCAACTAAAAAGCTAGTCGAAATAATCAACAACTTTAGCAAAGTTGCAGGATACAAAATAAACCCACATAAGTCATCAGCATTTCTATATATCTCCAACACATCTCAGCAGCAAGAATTAGAAAGAGAAATTCCATTTAAAATCACCTTAGACAACATAAAACACTTAGGAATCTATGTGCCAAGACAAACACAGGAACTATATGAACACAACTACAAAACACTCTCCACACAATTAAAACTAGATCTAAACAATTGGAAAAACATCAACTGCTCATGGGTAGGATGAGCTAACATAATAAAAATGACAATCCTACCCAAATTAACTTACTTATTTAGTGCCATACCCATTGAATTACCAAAAAACATTTTTACTGAATTTGAAAAAAAAAAACATAACAAAGTTCATTTGGAAGAATAAAAGATCAAGGATATCTAGGGAAATCATGAAAAAAAATGTGAATGAAGGAGGCCTTTCAGTCCCAGATTTCAAACTGCACTATAAAGCAGTAGTCATCAAAACAATTTGGTATTGGCTAAGAGACAGAAAGGAGAATCAGTGGAACAGACTTAGCAAGACAGTCTATGATAAACCCAAAGATCCCAGTTTTGGGGATCAAAACCCACTATTTGATAAAAACTGCTGTGAAAATTGGAAGGCAGTATGGGAAAGATTGGATTTCGATCAACATCTCACACCCTACACCAACATAAACTCAGAATGGGTGAATGACTTGAATATAAAGAAGAAAACTATAAGCAAATTAGGTGAACACAGAAGAATATACATGTCAGATCTTTGGGAAAGGAAAGATTTTAAAACCAAACAAGAGTTAGAAAAAAATCACAAAATGTAAAATAAATAATTTTGATTACATCAAATTAAAAAGTTTTTGTACAAACAAAACCAAATCAACCAAAATTAGAAGGGAAACAACAAATTGGGAAACAATTTTCACAACAAAAACCTCTGACAAAGGTCTAATTACTCAAATTTACAAAGAGCTAAATCAACTGTACAAAAAATCAAGCCATTCTCCAATTGAAAAATGGGCAAGGGACATGAATAGGCAATTTTCAGTTAAAAGAAATAAAAACTATTAATAAGCACATGAAAAATTGTTCTAAATATCTTATAATCAGAGAGATGCAAATCAAAACATCTCTGAGGTATCACTTCACACCTAGCAGATTGACTAACATGACAGCAATGGAAAGTAATGAATGTTGGAGGGGATGTGGAAAAATTGGGACACTAATGCATTGCTGGTGGAGTTGTGAATTGATGCAACCATTCTGGAAGGCAATTTGGAACTATGCCCAAAGGGAGCTAAAAGACTGTCTACCCTTTCATCCAGCCATAGCACTGCTGGGTTTGTACCCCAAAGAGATAATAAGGAAAAAGACATGTATAAGAATATTCATAGCTGCGCTCTTTGTAGTGGCCAAAAATTGGAAAATGAGGGGATGCCCTTTGATTGGGGAATGACTGAACAAATTGTGGTATATGTTGGTGATGGAATACTATTGTGCTCAAAAGAATAATAAAGTGGAGGAATTCCATGGGAACTGGAACAACCTCCAGGAAGTGATGCAGAGTGAAAGGAGCAGAACCAGGAGAACATTGTACACTGAGACTGATACACTGTGGAACAATCAAATGTAATGGACTTCTCCATTAGTGGCAAGGCAGTGATCCTGAATAACTCAGAGGGATCTATAAGAAAGAATACTATCCACATTCAGAGAAAACACTGTGGGAGTAGAAACACAGAAGAAAAACAACTGCTTGAATACATGGGTCAAGGGTTGGGGATGTAGACTCTAAATGAACATCCTAGTGCAAACATCAATAACATGGAAATAGGCTCTGATCAAGGACACATGTAAGACCCAATGAAATTGTGTTTCAGCTATGGGAAGGGTGGGTGGAGGGGAGGGAGGGAAAGAATATGATTCTTATAACCAAGGAATAATGTTCTCATTTGACTAAATAAAAAAAAAAATTGGTATGAAAATTAAAAAAAAAGAATTTGAGAGTTCGAAGAGGCCTTACTGTTCATTTCATTTAATCCATATCTGGAAGAAATATCTGGAAGAAACCCATATCTGGAAGAAATAACAGACCTGAAAAATGATTGTCTAACCTCTTCTTGAAGACCAGCAAAGAGGAAGAAAGATAGCCCTTGAGGTCTTGAGATGCTTCTAATTGTTGGGAAGTTTATTCCTGATCTCAAGATAGAATTTTCCACATTGTAACTTCTACCTGTTGCTTCTGGTTCTGACCCTGGAAATCAACCAAAAGAACCTGCTACTTCTTCTTCACAACAATTCTCCAAATATGTGAATATATCTGTCATATCTCTTTTGAGTCTTCTCTAAGCTAAACATCCCTATTTCCTTGGACATTCTTCTGTAAAATGAATTCATGGTCCATCAACATCTTCCTTGTTATTATCTGGACACTCCCTAGCTTATTTATATCCTTTCAAAATTGTGGAATTGTAGGTGGAGTCTGATAAGGGCAATGTACAGTGGAAATATCACCTTGCTATCCCTTGGATGATAAGTATGCTTCTTTCTTTAAAAAAAAAAATACAAAAAATACCCTTAACTTGGGTCTTAGAATCAGTACAGTGTATTGGTTCCAAAGCAGAAGAGTGGTAAGGGTTAGGCAATGGGAGTTCAGTGACTTGTTCATGGCCACACAGCTAGCAAATATCTGAAATCAAATTTGAACCCAGGACCTCCTTTCTCCAGCCCTGGCTCTCAATCCACTGAGTCATCTAGCTGCCCCTGCATTAGCTTTTTTTTTGGCCATTATACCATACTGTTGACTCATTGAGCTTACAGTCTAAAAAATCTTCTGATCTTTTTTTAGCGAAACTTGGCTGTCTAATCATGTCTCCCTCATCTTAGGCTTCTGAAAGGTTTCCTTTTTTTATGTATAAGATTTTATATTTATTCATACTGAATTTCTTTTTATTGGATTGAATCTAGTGATCTAGCCCAAGAGTAAGCAAACAAAGACCTTTGGGACAAATCTGAACAACTCTATTTTTTTGAGTAGGCAATGAACTAATGTAAATACTCAGTTTATATGTCATACAGAAATAGTCAGCAGATCAGATTTGGCCAGTGGGCCATAGTTTGCCAACTCCTAGCCTAAGTTGTCAAGGTTTCTTTGGATCTTGATTAGCTATTCTTTCAGCTTTGGGTCATTTGCAAATTCATTAAGCATATCATCTATTCCATTATCCAAATTACTTATAAAAATGTTAAACATGTATACTATTTCACAATATGATGAACAGGTAAATATTTTTATATGATAATATGTGTATATCCTATAACATAGTACTTGTCTTCTTGGGGAAGGGGGAAGAGTGAGAAGGGTGAAAAAAAAGAATGAGACATGGATTTTGCGATATAGCTAACGTGAGAATTTTTTCCTCTTGGATAAGCATATCATAATTTATTACATATTTATAGTTATATTATTTTATGTTACATATATAAATTTTTAAAAATGGTAAAAAATAAAAATGTTAAAAAGCATAGATGAAATATAGAATACTTACATACTTTTTTGTCATGTTAACATGGAATCATTTACTATTCTCTGAGTAATCATAATCCCAATTGACAAATGGTCAAGGGATAAGAATGGGCAGTTTTCAGATAAAGAAATCAAAACTATCAATAAGCATATGAAAAAGTGTCCTAAATCCCTCCTGATTAGAGAAATGCAAGTAAAAACAACTCAGAGGTACCACCTCACTCCTAGCAGATTGGCTATCATGACAGCAAAGGAAAGTAATGAATGCTGGAAGGGATGTGGCAAAATTGGGACAGTAATTCATTGCTGGTAGAGTTGGAATTGATCCAACCATTCTGGAAGGCAAATTGAAATAATGCCCAAAGGGATTTAAAAGATTGCATGCCCTTTGATCCCACTATATGACTATTGGGTTTGTACCCCAAAGAGATTTAAAAAAGTTTGTACAAAAATATTTATAGCTTTGCTTTTTGTGGTGGCAAAAAATTGGAAAACGAGGAGGTGATCCTCGATTGGGAAATGGCTGAACAAATTGTAGTATATGATGTAAGAAATGACAAACTGCTTGATTTCTATGTGAACTGGAAAGACCTCCATGAACTGATGCAGAGTGAAATGAACAGAATCAAGAGAACATTGTATACAGAAAGTGAAATGTTGTGGAGCAATCAAATGTAATAGACTTTACGACTAATAGCAATGAAATGATCAAGAACAGTCCCACGGGTCACATGAAAAAGAATGCTGTCCACATCTAGAGAAAGAACTATGGAAGTAGAAATGCAAAAGCAAAAACATATGATTTATCACTCAGTTATATGGATATATGATTTGGGTTGTAGTTTTTAAAATATTCCTCTATTACAAATATGAATAATATGGAAATAGGTTCTGAGTAATACGACATATATAACCCAGTGGAATTGCTTGTCAGCTTTGGGAGGGGAGGTGGGAGAGGAGAGGGAGAGAACATGAATCATGTAACCATGGAAAAATATTCTAAAAAAATTTTTTTTAATTAAAAAATAATGTTGTAAATAATGTTGGCCCATTGTAAGAGGTCTTTTTAACTCAATATTTCACCAATTCTTTTTTTTAGTTATTAATTTTTTATTATAATGTAAAATATACTTCTACATTGGTCATTGTTGTAAGAGCACACTTATACAAAACCAAAACTTCAGAGTAAACTGTAAATATACTAATATGAAAGATAGTATGCTTCCATCCACAAATGACTGTTATTTTTTAAATTATCAGAACTTCTCTCAGTATCACCCTTTTTCCTCCTCACTTTTCAAGAGAGTCATATAACACAAATATTTTATTTAAAAAAAGAGTAAGGGGGAAAATAATAAAAACCAATCAGTATGTTGAAACTAGTCTGAAAATGTCTGCAAGACCTCCCACCTTTGAACAAAAATAAGTTGAAGGTATCTTTTAATTTCTCTCCTTTGAGAGTTGGCTAGTTCTTTGTAATTTTGCAACATTCACTTTCTAAAAATGTTCTAAATTCTTCTTTATTATTGAATATCCATTTTTTTTTATGTATGGTTAAACTGCATTTTGCAGGCTAGGTCACCTTGGGCTGCATCCTGAGCTTCCTTGTTTTTCAGAACACAATATTAATTTCTTTCCTAGTGGGTGCAGAATATTCTTGCATTTTTAGAATTTCCTTTCCTTTTTATTTGAAGGACTTTCTCTTGATCTTTTAGAGAACTTGTTTCTAATTGAGTTTTTTTAATTTAAGCAGTAGGTACCTTAAAGTTCACAGCCATGGGTTTTTTCCCCAGAGGTGTTCTGTGATTTCTTTCAATTGGTGTTTAATTTTCCAGGTTCAGAATTTATGGGGAGTTCTTTTATTGCCTACATTAAGGTGTTAAGGTGCTCTGTCCTGTCATGTTCTTCTGGGAGACCTATAACTTATTGTCTCTATCCATCCTATTTTTGAGATCAGTATATTTTGCTTGCATAAGAAGTATATTTTCTTTTAGTTATGCATTTTGCTTCTGTGTTTCTAGGCTTTCATTTTGGCATATTTGTATTGTCAATCTATTATTATCTTTTGGCTTTTCAATCAAATGGGGACATTACACAACTAATTTTCAGTGTAAAGAATAAACTGTTAGCAGCTAGGTGGCTCAGTGGATTGAGAGCAAAGCCTAGAGACAGGAGGTCCTGGATTCAAATTTGGCCTCAGACACTTCTTAGCTGTGTAACCCTGGGCAAATCACTTAACCCTCATTGCCTGGCTCTTATACTTTTTTGTCTTGGAACCAATACACAGTAGTTAAGGGTTTCAGAGTTTTAAAAAATAAAGAATATATCTACTATTCACAGCTATGAAATGCTTATGATAGGCCTATCTTCTAATTTTTAATGGTATGATCTTTAATATAAAGATTAAATATAATAATATAATAATATATTATAATACCATATATAATAATATAATAAAGGTTAAATATAAATTTTGAATTAATTGTGCAATATTATAGCCTAAGATATTGGTCTAAGCCTAATTAGAAAAGAAACGTTTTCTAAATGCATTTCAATTTTCCCAGAAGTTTAAAAAAAATCAGATGGGAAGTTCTTAACTAATCTTCTCCCATTTCATCTAACACTGGGTAATTGAGTTCTGTTGTTTCTGATTCTCCTTTGTCTAGTCTGGTTCATTGACCAACTTATCTATTTTAAAATCAATATAAATGATTTTTTGATTGCTACTTTACTATAGGATTTGAGGTATTAAAAGTGTGATTCCTCTATCATCTCTACCTTTCTGTCCATTATTTTCCATGACATTCTGTACCTTTTTTTTGTTGTTGTTAATTTTGCTTTTACTTTATTGATTTTGAATAACTCTTTGGCATTTTTTTTTTGGTGTAGCATTAAAAAATATAAATTAGCTTAAAAGGTATTGTTGTTTTTATCATATTAGTATGGCATGGCCTTGGGCACTTAATATTCCTCTATGCAATTTGTTTTTCAAATCTTTGAAGAGCACTTTGTAATTGAATGTATACAAATATTTTGTTTTATGTTATAGCAGATTAAACCCAAACTATTCCATGCATTTTATATTTATTTTGAAAGATATTTCCCTTTTTTGTTATTGCATCTTAGAATTTGTAATTATTATGTAGAAATGCTTTTATTTTTGTGGGTTTATTCTATAATCTGCAACTTTGTAGAAGTTATTGGTTATTAATTGAGCTATTGACTCTAAAACTTTACTGATTCCCTATTTTTAAGTGTACCATCATATCATCTGAAAATAATAATAATCTTATCTCCTCTTTAACTATCTTCATGGCTTTAATTTATTTATCCATTTTTATTTCTAGCATTTCCAGAACTGTACCAAATAATAATGGGGATAATAGACATCCTTCCTTTACTCCTCTGATTATTAGGAAAGCTTTTAATGATTCCCCGTAAAAAATCATACTTGACTTTGGTTCTAGAGAGAAGTCTTTCATTTTTTTTTTCAAAAAAATTACTCTATATTTATACTTTGTAGTTTTAAAAGCCCAAATAACTGTTGTATTTTGTCTAAAGTTTTCTATAAAGATTTTATGGCAATTGTGTTTTTTGTTTTTTTTTCCCGTTAATCTGATTACTTGTATTGATATTTTCTTAATTTTGAACTATCCTTATATCCTTCATATAAATCTAATATAACAATTGTAAAGAAAGGTTTAACATATGAATTGTCATAATCTGTTTTATAAGATTTTATTTAAGAATTTTGGATCAGTATTCATTATTAATATTAATATTAATCTTTAGTTCACCATAGTTAATAAGTAGTTATAAGATAAGTTAAGAAATAAGTAGTTATCATTACTTTGTTTAGATATTAATATTATATTTTTCTCATAAAAAGAATCTGGTACAATTCTTTCTTTTTTCCTTTTTTTCATCTGGAATATATTTTATGCCATATTGTACTAATTGTTCTTGGAAAGTTTGATAGAAGTCTACAGTGATTTTATTAGAAATGGAAGGATATCCTCTTTACCCCCTTTTGGGTAGTTCTGTTATAAGTAGCACTACTTCCTTTTTCTTATATTGGATTATTTATGATCTCATTTGATTTCTTATGAGTTTGGGTAATTTTTATTTTTGAAGCTATTCCTTTATTTCCTTTGTACAATTAATTTTGTTAGCCTACCTAGAAGTACTTCTACTACATAGAAGTTTCTAATAATTAAAAGCCATTTCCTCTGGTTTTCTTTTATTGATTTTTGCCTTCTTTTTAGTCAGATCAGCTCAAGGTTTATTGATTTTGTTAACATTTTCTAAAAATAGCTTTTATTTTTGCTTCTGCATTTCTATATTCCTTTTGGTGGCTAGTTTCTTTCCCCTTTAATTTTCATTATCTTTAATTTTATTTTAGAGTTGTTATTTGTTGACTTTCTAATTTTTGAGAATGTCTTTAATTTATTAATCCTTTCCTTTCATATTTTGTTAATATGTAATTTTGTGGATGGGTTTTTTTTCCCCTGAGGACTGCCTAAGCTGCATGCCAGAAAATGTGGTATGTTGCTTCATCATCATTTTCTTTCATGTGATTATTGCTTCTATGTTTTATTCTTTGACTCAAGCATTTAGGATTTCATTATGAAGACTCTATTTCAGACTTTTTTTTCCTAAATTTTGTTTCTTAATTTGACATTTCATTGTTACTTTTCCTCTGTGAAGATTGTACTACCATTTCTTATAAGCATTCTTCATATTCTAAAGCCCCTTTCTCCTATTTGTCACTCCATTCTCTAATTTTGGAGCTTAATTCAGTTAATTAATTAATTAGTTTCCCCTCTTATTTAGTTTTCTAATTCTATGTTATCTCTCATCAATTAAGTAAGTCAAGTAAAGCCTCTTTCTCCCTTCCCCTTGTAAGGGGAAATTTTAGGATTGTGACTTAATCTAAATTTAATTGGTCGCCAGGGAAAATCCCAACTAAAAAACCCAAGTCAGTTTTTGGAAATTTTATGATGGTTTAATTAATATAGAGGGAAGGAATTAAGAAGAAGAGAGAGGGAGAATATAGGATTTCTCCCGCCTAGCCTGTGTCAGGGGGAGTTCAAAGACCTCCACCACGAGATCTTTTCAGGAGATTAGACACTTCCTAAGAGGATAGTGTTTTGGAAGGTAAAGGAGAAAGCAATCAGCCTAAACTCCAAGAGAGCTCAGAAAAGACGCCTCACCTGAACTAGGTTACTAGGCTTCCCCCAGTAGTGTATCAAGGACAGTCACTGCCAAACCCAGACAATAGCTGCCACCATGCCAAGATGCCAAGATACTCAGCACACTGCTGCCAGTCACTTTTCCACCAAAGAGGCCAGAGAGAGGAAGTGACGTGAAATATATAGACTGTTTATTACATCACTTTCCTGCGTCTCACATGTACCAATGGTAGCTTAAGCTTGACTTAGGGCAGCCCAGGGGTCTGTCAGTTGTTTCTGATTTGTCATTTGCTAGCACATGTCTGTCAGAGGCCATTCTTCTCAATACTTAATCCTTAAGTAGGGGTGTAGACATTTCTGTTTTGTTAGATTAAGCAGGGTGGAATAAATCTAAAATTCACACCCTTCAATTATTTTTGTAAGTTTTCAAAATTGTCTTCTTGTTAAAAAAAATTCTTTCCTTTGGTCTCTTCACTAATTCTCTTAATGGCATGTCTTTTCTAGACTTTAATTCTTTGATTCATGGTCTTTATGGTTATTTATTCATTCTTTAATCTCTGTATTCCTCATAGAATACACAAAACTCAAAATTTGGAATTTTTTCTTCTAAACAATTTTTATGTCATTGGTTTGTAGATCTTGACCTTAAGCTTACTTTTTTTTTTCCTGTTGTGCTTTTTTTCTTAGAAGTATGAATTCCTACAGTAGATAGAGAGAATAGAACTATTGCCCTCACAATGGAACGAATTTGTCCATGTCCTAGATCACAGAGTTCATTCTTATTTCCTAATTTTTTCCCCCATTTGTCATGAAATTTCTGAATCTATTCTATCCTACCCTTCTGGAGACCAGTTATTCCCAACTGTTCTGATTTACCTTCTTCTATAGTAAGATGTTATCCATAGAGTTATGACATTCTTTCCAAAGACCAAAAGCCTGCAGATTATGCCAATTGTAATGTCCCTATTTCCCATTGATGAATATCTTTCCCCCTCTATGGAAATGTTCTTCAAAAGGGCCCCCTATCAGCACTAAATTGTGATGCCCTCTTTACTTTGTCCATCTCCATTCCTCCATTTACCACTTCATCCATTCTCTTAGAGGCCTCCTTCCTGAGATTCTATAGGATTATTTAACTTCAATTTTTACCATTGACTTGATTGTGGTTCAAATGTTTAGTTATATTCATTTCTTTGTGACCCCATGAACCATCTTTTACCAGCATTTTCTTGTATAAGTTCAGAAGTTCGAGGTAGTTTTTTTGGTAACATTTCTTACATTATGGTATTCAGGTTTTTTTTTCACTGAAGTTCTTGGAATTCTATGCTCCTTAAATTTTCTCTATGCATCCTGTCTTCAAGAGCAATGTTTTGCTAGCATAGATATGTTTTCTTTTGATGTTACTATCTTTTCTTTTTTCAAGATACGCATTCATTTTAATGTGTAAGGATTCTTGATGAGTTCTTTTTTGTTTCTTTAGTTGAATCATGTTTTTCTATTTTGCCAATTATTTTTACTATACAGGTCATAAATTTTGCTTTCACAATTCTTATTTCTATTTTTAACCATTTCGGAATTTACTGCTCTGATTCCAAGTTCTCTTAGAAATCCACATAGTACTTTGCCTTATCATGTGTTGATTCATTTTCCTTTGATTTGTGTTACCTATTTGGAAACATTTGAACTTTTAGATTTCTAGGAGACCATCTTCTCTTTTGTTCTTAATATCTTCCAATTTGTTTTATTTTATGTTTAAGACTTTTAACTGAGTTTTCTTCCTCTCTGGATTAAAAACACACACACACACATACACATCTTACCTTTTATTTTAGAATCAGTGCTAAGTATCACCTTCAAGACAGAATAGTGGTAAGGATAGACTGTGAGAGTTGGGGACTTGCTGAGGGTCACACAGGTAGGAAGTGTCCAAGGCCAGATTTGAACCCAGGATTTCCCATCTCTAGACCTGGTACTCTTTTCATCTGGCCATCTAGCTGTCTCTCCTCCCTGGAATTTTGATAATTTCTCTCTTTCCACCCCCTTTTATTCTCCTATCACTTGCTTTCTCATTCCATGGAGAATCTACCAAAGGCTGTACTTCAAAACTGTCTTGTTCTCTTCCCATATTGAGGAATCAACTTTTCACTAGCCTTAGGGTCTTCACCAACTGACTTCTGGTGTGTGTGTGTGTGTGTGTGTGTGTGTGTGTGTGTGTGCAGATCTGGCCTCAGCTGAATGACAGTACCCTTTCATTCAGGCCCAGGGGAGCCTCCGGTTTTCTTTTAGTTCTCAGGCTAAGCAGTGTTGCACTACAGCAAGGACACATTCTCTTTTTTTTCTGAAATTTCTACTTCCTCTGCACAGGGTGCTAATTATGGTAGGGCAGAGGTGAAGTCTATTGCTTATTGTCACAGAATGGTGGAGTAAAGGTAGGAGCAGGAGATGGGCTTTGGTAGTGATTTCAGCAGCAATAAAAGAAAGGCTGATTGGATTTCAGACTTCATAGTGCAGACAAGGTGGTCTGTGGGGGCTGGTGAAGAAGAGAATGCTGAGTGAATTAGAGATTAGGGTTCACATTTTCTGCTGTCAATTCATCAAATGACATCTTGTTCCGGGGCTTAATGCCTTAGCCTTTTGAGATATCTGCAATTATTTTATCTCATGCATAATTCATATCTTTAAGGTGTAAAGGTTGGAGAAAATGTCTACTTTTCCATCTTGTTCAGGTCTTGCCAATTCTTAATCTGGTTTAGGATGAGAGAATCCTTGAGAAGGGAAGAGTGATGTACCCTGGCTAAAGTATTTTTGAGTCTTTATCAGGAGGTGGAAGCATTAAGAAGCTCCTGGCAAAGTTCAACTATAGCCAGTCCTATCTATGGAGGAAGGTAAAAAAACACCTACCCCTGGCTGATAAGTACATCTTATGTAAAGGAAGAATCTAATTCAATAACAATTTAGCATCATGTGATGATATGGCATGAACTTCTCGGTTAAAGGAGTAGATAGTCTATATGTAGTCCTGTGGCAGCTTAGTTAACCTGATTATATTTATGAGTTAAGACAAGCATGGTAGATCACTCATTCAGGAGTCAGGTAATATGGATTCAAATTCTGTCTCTGACACTTTTTTTTGGTGACCTGTGGCAAGTCACAACCTCCTTGAGCCTATTTCTTTAGTGTGTAAAATGAGGAGATTGAACTAGATGGTTTCTGGGACCCTTTTGCCTATAGATCAATTATAATAAGTGAAAATCATGGACTTTGTCATTAATTAAATCATCCCTGACACAGTAATATCATTACTAGGTATACGTGCCAAAAAGAATAAAGGAGAAAAGGATCCATATGTACAATGGTATTTATAGAAATTCTTTGTATGGTGGTAAAGAATTGGAAACTAAAGAGGTGCCCATCAATTAGGGATCATTTTTGGCTGAACAAATTATGACATGTAAATGAAATAGAATTCTATTATATCATGAGAAATAATAAAAAATACTATTTTAGGGAAATTTTTTATGAATGAATACAGAGGAAAGTGAGCAGAAACAGGAGAAAAAATTTTACATGAACAAAGATCTTGTAAAAATAAATAACTTTTAAAGACTTAAGAATTCTGATCAATGAGGAAGAAGGTCATTTATGTCCTGAGAGGTGATTTTGTACTCATTCTATGGATTGAGACAAATCTTTTTTTGGACATGGAAAATGTAGGAATTTGTTTTACTTAAGAACATGTAATTTGTTATAAAGGACTTGATTTTTCTTTTCCTTTTTTCCAATAAAGGAAGGAGACAGAGAGAAAGTAAAATCCTATTAGTTGAAAAAAATGATTATAATAAAAAAATGGAAACTACCTACTTTCTGAGGTAGCCCATTCTACTTTTGGAAAACCTGTGTTTGAATATTTTTGCATATATAGAACCTAATTCTGTCTTCTTCCAATTTTCATGCATTGCTTTCCATTCTGTTCTCTAGATTCAAGCACAAGAAATCCTTTTACGATACACTTGCCCTTTGTCTCCTTGAAATAGTATTGCCATGCCCCACTCTTCCAAGCTTTCTCTTCTACAGGCTAAATGTTCCTACTTCCTTTAACCAGTTTGCATATGGCGAGGCTCCTTTTCTCATTCTCCTGGCTACATTCCTCTGGATATGCTCTAGAATGCTGCCTGATGTGGGGCGCCCAAATTGAACACAATGCTTCAGATGTAGTATGATTCAAGTAGAAGACAGAGCTTCCCAATTGTATATCTGAGGCTCTCAAGTCATTCCTGTGGTTGATGGGGTATAGATTCAGGTAGGTACCATATCAGAGATGTAGCATTAAGCAGTCTCAGGAAGTATCCATATCATGGACTCACTTAATACGGGATCACCAGCTCATGAAAAGGTACCAAGTGTAGTCACAGCACATGAGAGGTTAGGGAAGGGGAAGAGAAAACATATATAGCTTTCCTGCCTGTTTTCCCAGGGTCTAGCATCCCATAGGAGGTATGCCCCATCTATGTGACATATCAAGAAAGAGGAAGTTTTATGAGAGGTGATGATAATAACATATTTAAAGTATGCTTTGAAGTTAATAAAATGTTTTTGTCAAAATATTTCCTTGTGAGGTCTTTATATAGACATTATTATTCCATTTTAATAGTATATTAAAGAATTTTATAAGGAATTCAATTAAAGTTTACTGTTTTGTTTTGTTTCTTAAGCTCTTACCTTCCATCTTAGAATCAATACTTAGTATTGGTTCCAAGGCAGAAGGGTGGTAAGGACTAGGCAGTGGGATCTAAATGACTTGCCCAGGGTCACATAGCTAGGAAATGTCTGAGACCATATTTGAACCCAGGACCTTCCATCTCTAGGCCTGAGTCTCTGTCTGCTGAGCTACTTACCTACCGTAAGCACACTAATTTTTAATTTGAAAAAAAATGGTCATAATTCCCACACTGCTCCCCTCCCTAAATGAGCCAATAGTTTCCAATATTCTGGTGCCTCTTTCTTTCTCCACAATATTTAAAAGATCACTGAAAAGCTCAGAAATCAGCTCATCTAGCACTTTTGATACCCTAGAATGTAGGTTTCTTGTCCCCATTGACTAGTACTCATTAAATAAGGCATAGATAAATATAAATAAATAAATAAAATAGATGCTCTCTTAGATGCTCTTTACTTACCTTGGGTTTGGATTTCCTATTAACCATTTTAGTTCTAGCCACTCTAGTCTGAATACTATCTACATTGGTAGAGAAAACAGCAACAAAGAGTTGAATAGAACTACCTTCTCTTTGTAGTCAATCATCTCAATGGTCCTATCCTTTCATTTGATCCCCTCCTGTCTCCTGACATAGCTAAAAATGCCATTTTTTATTCTTTGCTTATTTCAGCTTGATCTGAACTTCTATTCTCTTGTCTCTATTGTTATAGGACCATGTCACTTTTCTGTATTCACTGTAGTTACCTGCCCTTGTTTCTCTTTCCTGCAAATAACAACTTTTTAATATGCTGCTTAGCAAATTCCTTGGGCATTCACCTTGTTCTTCTAAAATGGCTCCTCCTTTTCTTCCTTTTCCATTGGAATAGCCTAGTCAGTTCCTTCCAAGGTTTCTATCATTTCTTTTTCAGCAGTCAGGTTTTTTTGATTGTTTTGAATCAGGGCCAGAGTAGCAGTTCCTCTCCAAATTGTCATTAAGGGAAGCCAAGAGTTTGCCAGCTGTTCTGCTTTGAGAAAGAGAATTGCAACAGATGTCTGGATCATTGGAGGTTCCCCATCACTACTTCCAAATACTGGCACTGATCCTGCCCTCTGGGGCCAAACAAATAATTCTGAAACCTTTTCTGCATAATAGCCCTTCATTACTTAAAGGAATAAGTCATGTCACAGAAACACTACCCCACCCCTACCTACCCATTGACTCTGCCCCCATCACCTCAAATCACTTCTTTTTCTAAGCTAAAGTTTTGTGTCATGGCATGGTTTCCAGTCCCCTCACCATCCTGGCCACCTTTCTTACTATCTATTTTTCAGCTTGCCAGTGTCTTTCTAAAATGTAGGATCCCAAAATTTCATACTACAAATGTGGGACAAATGAGGGACAAAATATGGGAGATCTCTCACAATTCAGGTTCTCTTGATACAGACATTTGTCTACATGCTTCTCTACCTTTTCATACTTGTGCAACTGGGCAGGTTTAATTGTTTGAAACTAAGTAGTAATTGACATTTATCTGAATCATTCTACTGTTTGGCTCAATGCATGGCCTCAACCTGCAGAAGTTCTTTTGAACCCCCAGTTCTGTGTGCTAGAATATTAGCTATCCCTCCCAGCTTCAAGTTATGTAAATACTTGGTAAATGTATTTTCTATGCCTTCATTCAAGTTATTTATAAAATGTAGAATAGAGCTCTTCCCCCTCCTTTTGAAAATAGAGATATTTGCCCATTTCCATTTCTGTGATGTCTCTCCTTTTCCACAATTTTTTAAGATAGCCTATAGGGCTTCAGCAATCATAGCAGTGAGTTCTTTGATGTCCAGCCTGAGGGAATAGTGAGGAAATCTGGTTGTCTTACTGTCTTATCTTCAGCAAACATTCAATTTTAAAAAATATTTATTACTGTGTTTATGTTCCCTTGGGTTTCAATTCCTCTAACCATTTTTGTTCTCTTTCCTAAAGTGAAAAATAGGAGTGAAGTTGTAGTTTATTTGCATCCCCTATTATTTTCCCTCTACATCCCAAGTGATGTAGGATTAGGATTGGAAAATCTAGAATTGAAGGGACTTTAGCTGTCATTTAGCCCAACCCTAATTTTTTTCCAAATGGGGAAATTAAGGCCAGCTAGGAAAGAGTATGAATGTTGCCTATAGTAATGTGAGTGGTGTCAGAGTTGAGTTATAAACTCAGGTCCAATAACTTCAATGAACGCCAGTGTTCTTTAACCATTTTGTTCCTCTTATGATGTTCCTCTCACCATCATTATAGTTTAAGGAACAAAACAAATGAGGCAGCTAGGTAGCACCAGTGCTAGAGTAACATGCCTGGAGCTGGGAGGACATAGGTTAAAATCTGGCTTCAGCTACTTTCTAACTGTGAGCCTGGAGAAGTGGCTTAATCCTTGTCTGTTTTGTCTTAAAACTGGGTTTCTTTAGGGTTATGGTTCAAGCCTTATATTGTTCAAATTCTCTCTTCCAGTTTCCACATGTTTGAAGTTGGGACCATTTAATTGGAAGTCCTGGTGATCTGAAGTGAGTGGTTTAGTCAATTTGTTGTTAAGCCCCTAGTGAGAAGTAGAACTGTGATGCCTTACGAGTTCTTTCCATGAATGCTTCAGCATTGTGAAGTCAGTGAATGTGCCACTGCTAGCATCACTTCTATGAGTAGCCTAAGGTGCCCCATATTCATTGGTTTATTTTACCCTCACAACAATACTCTGACAAGAGTGATTCAAATATAATTTGTTGGGGGAGGAAACTGGTCTTCTACTAGAGAAGTAATTGCTTTGCTCAGTCACAAAGCTCATAAAATGGAGAACCGTGATTTAAATTCAGATCTATTTGCTTCTAAGACCAGTGCTGTTTTTTAAAAAGCCTTATCTTTTACGAGCTATTAATTCCAAGACAAAAGAGGAGCTGGGGCTTGGCAGTTGGAGTTAAGTGATTTGCCCAGTCACACAGCTACCAGGGTGTCTAAGGCTGGATTTGAACCCAGCTCTCAATCCACTGAGCCAAGTAGCTATCCCAGATCTATTTGCTTTTAAGACCACTGCTCTTTCACTTTAGCTTATCAACTTATCAACCAACCAATTGATAAGCATTTATTAAGCATCTATCATGTGGCCAGCACTGGGTTAGGTGTTGGGAATATAAAGACAAAGCAAGAATACTTAGTCACAGATTGCTTACCTTGTAACTTGCAGCCTCTTGTAACATCCTCTCTCTATGCACCATTGTTTGTCTTTTCATTTCCAGTTAGGTTTAGCCTCTTCCAGCTTGCCTCCAATTAAGTGAGTTTTGAGAATTCTAAAGAGGGGATGGATCTTAGATCTATTTCCATTAGAATCATCCTCTTTATTTGAAAAATGAGGAAAGTGTGGTCTAAAGGGATTAAATGATTTGGCCAAGGCTGGTTTGGGCCAGAGTCCAAATTAGAACTCACATTTCTGAATTCTAGCTCTCTTCCCTTTTTCACTACAAAAACCTACTCTTGTTGAGAATCCTTTTAAAGCTCCATGCTTTGACCCCAGTGGCACTCACAAAGTACTAATGTTGATCATGAATCATGACGTTTTCCCTTTCCTAAAGCTGGGGTTTTATTAGAATGTAATGACAGCATATTTCATCTGGGATTTTCTTTGCTTTTTAAAAATTTCATCTGAAAAATGCTTTCCCTCCCATTTTATCTGAGACTTTCTAAACACCTTGTAGCTGTACATGGCTCATCAGGGAGGGTTTTGCCATTTACTTTATTAAACATGTGTCGAACCTGTATGTAAAGACAGAGACATATATTTTATTTTTATTTAAAACAACAACACAATAAACCCCTTACCTTCCATCTTGGAACCAATTGGTTCCAAGGCTGAAGAGCAGTAAGGGATAGGCAATGGAAGTTAAGTGACTTGCCCAGAGTCACACAAGCTAGGAAGTGTCTGAGATCAGATTTGAACCCAGATCCTCCCAACTTCAGGCTTGACTCTGCACTTTATCCACTGTATCACTCAGCTGCCCCTGGACAGTGCTCTAGGCCATTGGTGTGAAATTTGCTGTTCAAGTCCAATAAGGGCTATAAAAACTCCCTACTAGAACCAATTAGATTAAAATATAGAAGACAAATGTTTAACAAAATAAATACAAATTCAATACAATGCTGGTAATGTTAATTTGGTGTTTTCTTTGTGTTTTTTAAAGATTTATTAATTTTTTGTTACATTTTGAGTTCCAAGCTGTTTCGATCCCTCCCTCCCAACCTCATACTTGAGAAGATCAAGATTTGCCACAGATATGTAGATGTGAAACTATAGAATACCTAGTTCCATATATCAGTTCTTTCTCTGGAAATTTGGTGTTTTCTATGTCCATGCACAGATCACACAAACTGCTCTAGGCAATTTCTACGAATAAGTTTCAGAGAAAGCACTGACCTGCATTGGTAGAGGGAGTTGCCACAACTGGGAGTTCCTTATGGCAATGAAATCACAAATCCAGTGTCTGTCCCTATACATGTAACCTGGCCCCACAGAGTGTATCCTTTGAAGTTTTGAAATTAGGGGTCAGTAATGATTACATATATATGGTGTTAACTGAGTGGAGATGATGTTGGAAGGGCATACAGAACCCAAAGAGTCCTGTGAATCATTACCTCCACCTACTTAGCCAACTTAGGAATGTGATCTTTTGCCCAGGGCCTTCAGATCTGTGGGTCCTCCAGCATTTGTGTACTGACATGGTGGTCAGCAAACTCGGAGGCTGCTTCTTTCTTTCTCTTTCTTTCCTTCTTTCTTTCCTTCTTTCTTTCCTTCTTTCTTTCTTTCTTTCTTTCTTTCTTTCTTTCTTTCTTTCTTTCTTTCTTTCTTTCTTTCTTTCTTTCTTTCTTTCTTTCTTTCTTTCTTTCTTTCTTTCTTTCTTTCTTTCTTTCTTTCTTTCTTTCTTTCTTTCTTTCTTTCTTTCTTTCTTTCTTTCTTTCTTCTCCTGTTCCTCCTCCTCCTCCTCCTCCTCTTCCTCCTCCTCCTCCTCCTCCTTCTCCTTCTTCTTCTTCTTCTTCTTCTTCTTCTTCTTCTTCTTCTTCTTCTCCTTCTCCTTCTCCTTCTCCTTCTCCTTCTCCTTCTCCTTCTCCTTCTCCTTCTCCTTCTCCTTCTCCTTCTCCTTCTCCTTCTCCTTCTCCTTCTCCTTCTCCTTCTCCTTCTCCTTCTTCTTCTTCTTCTTCTTCTTCTTCTTCTTCTTCTTCTTCTTCTTCTTCTTCTTCTTCTTCTTCTTCTTCTTCTTCTTCTTCTTCTTCTTCTTCTTCTTCTTCTTCTTCTTCTTCTTCTTCTTCTTCTTCTTCTTCTTCTTCTTCTTTCTTCTTCTTCTTCCTACATTTAAAAGAAATTAATTCTATGGTAAATCTGAGCCATTTTCCCAAGCAGCATGAAGTCTCACAGCAGTTCATTGCTTTGCTCCAAACATTAGCTCCTGCCTCAGCCTGGTCCAGATTGAGTCAGAGTAGTGCTTCTCTTTGTTCCATTAATGCTATTTAGTTGTTATTAATGACCCCAAAGTACAAGGTAGTGAGGCTGGTAACACTGATAAGCCTAAGAAAAGCTGTAAAATGCCGAGGTGTGTTTGTACATGAAATACTCATTAAATCATGAGGTTTGCTGCTATGCTCCATTTTCAGTTTATGCAAAGGAATGTATTGGTTGTATGAAATGAGGTCCTACTATAGTGTGGCCTTACTGTGTCATGTGTGGCATCCTCCTATTCATCTCTAAGCCCCACGAAGGGAAATACTCCATCTGATTCATCATTGCACCTCTCTCAATTCCTAGCACAAAGCTAGACACCTAAAATAGGGTTAATCTTTGACCTGAATTGAATATCTATTATGTTGAGAGATGAGAGACATTCCCTTAGCTCACCTTTATGAGTTGGCACTCATTCATACTGGGTGTATTGGGATAGTGACTATTGCCAGCATTAGAAAATGTCAGAGGACAAGTCCTAAGCCTTGCCTTCTACCTGCCTCACACTTCTACATAAGCCCACACCTAAGCCATAATACTTAAATTCTTTTAAGGAGTACAATACAATGTTGGAAGAGTTATCCAAGGGTAGCCCAAGGAATGTAAGTGCCCCATGTCTAGGTGTGGGCTGGGGAATCATTTTCTTTGACACTGCAAAGCCATATGAGGCTGTTGGCTCATTCTTTGAAAGTTTTCATGTCAGCCTGAAGGCAGAGATGAATTAACTTATTCACAGTCATGCTTAGTGGAAATGGGGGGCAGAGGTGGCAGGGCAGTTCCAGGACTTTTCCAGCTCTATCATTATGCACATCTCAGGACAAATAGCTTCTCCTTCCACAAATGGGGAATCCCTCTGCTAGAGACTTTACTTTGTGCTTTTCTCTTAGAGCATTTTCTGCTTTGATTAGTCGCCTCTAGAAATTTTAGCAAGTTTGCCTTTGTCATGGCCTTCTGGGAGCCAAGCACACTTGCTGAGTGTCTCAGTTACATCTTACATCAGCTGCCAGTTGTTCTTATTCTCATTTTTCAACTTAGAAACTGAGGCCCAAAGAGGGTAGGCAGCTTAGCATCACTCAGCTAATGAAGAACAGAGACAGCAATAGAATCCAAAATCTCTTCTGCATTTTGGCCGTCTTTGGTTCTTTTACTAACAGCAAGATTTGTGGCATTTTAAGTTATACATAAAAAGGAAAGCCTGTGTAGTAAGCATTGGTGTCAAAATCTAGGGTGAAAATGCTATAAAAATAAACCTTTTACTTCTTTTTTTCCCATCAATCTGGGATTGTTTCATGGAGGAGAGGGCATTTCAAGACTCATTGAAATGACAAAAGGAAAATGAGCCAGCTGGTGGGATGGCAGAAGGGTATTCCAGAGTCTGATGCTTTCCATTGCTTAATAGACTTGGTTTTGCATGACGTATTCCATAAAAATTGGCTCATGCCTGCTGGGAACACCATTGCCTACCATTCAAGTAGCTGCTATATGCTAGTAAACACTGGTGCTTGTTTACCTTTTTAGTTCATGAGCTTATCAGAAAATGACTCCTCATGAACTCTGAGCATGTGAACTAGTTAATTCTGATTTCTACATTAAACAAAAATCAGTACTAAAGTATTAGCCTGATTAGTTATTAAAATAAATTTTAAAAAAGCATGTAACTACTTATTGTATTTGCATGTTTCAACATATATAAAGTATATAAAGAGCTAAGTTCAATAGTTAATAATCAATCTACATTTCTGGAGCACCTAATAAATACTAGGCTCTATATTAAAAAGGGGATACAAATACAAAAAAAGAAAGAAAATTCTTCTTCTCAAGGAGCTTATAATCTAATGAGGGGAAGACAATGTACAAAAGAAAGCTGAAAAGCCAGCAGTGGGGTTGTATCTGTCTTGGAAGCATGGTGGGAGAGTCCAAGATGGCCTAAGGGGGTTTAGGTCTTACAGGAGGATGAAATTACCCCAATAATTTAGCAACTTGGGGCATGGTAGAGAAATCAGAGAATTCCAAGTCAAAACCTAAGATTTATAACTAGAAGGAATCATGGAAGTCCTCTAGTTCAGTGACCTTGATTTTGTAGATGAGGAAACTGAGTCCCAGTGATGTTCCCTAATTTGCCCAAGGTCACACAGGTACAAAGTAGCTGAGCCACTATTTATTCTCTAGGCCTTCCAACTCTTTCCTCTAAACTCCAATGCTTCCTTTAATGATTCCAACTGAACTCCAGAGTTACCATTAATCAATAGTCGATTTTACCTTTTTCATAAAGGTTTATTACCTTCTACCTTCTAGCAGAAGTTTTCAGTATATCAACATGTCCCCTTCTCCTAGATCTATTACTTCATCTCTCTAGATAGGAACCATAGTACTATACTCTCTTTTTGTCTTTCCTCCTTCCTTAATTTTTTCCCCTTTCTTCTTTCCTCTATTTCTCTTTTACTCTGATAGTATCTTTCTTTAAACTTATAATAGTTTCTTTCCAATCCAAGATAAAGATTACTTTAACTCTGGAAATTGACTGTTGTCAGCTAGAGATAAATCAAATTTCTTCTTCTTCTTCTTCTTCTTCTTCTTCTTCTTCTTCTTCTTCTTCTTCTTCTTCTTCTTCTTCTTCTTCTTCTTCTTCACCCTTACCTTCTGTCAAGACAGAAGAGTGGTAAGGGTTAGACAATGAGGGTTAAGTGACTTGCCCAGGGTCACACAGCTGGGAAGTGTCTGAGGCCAAATTTGAACCTAGGACCTCTTGTCTCTAGGTCTGGCTCTCCATCTACTCAGCCACCCAGATGCCCCCTCCTACCTCTTGCTTTTAAAATATGTTTTAAGCAAAATGGAACATACATGGCTATTTAAAGTCTCACCCAAAGCTCTATTTCTGCACTTTGTCTTTCCTAGTTCTCCCTAAATATAGTGTCTTCTCTCTATGGTTCTCTTCAATTTATCCCATCAATAGCACATGTATACATATTTGTTTGCTTGTCATCTCCCATATTACACTGTGGGTTCTTTGAGAGAAGGATCTCTCCTTTGCCTCTTTTATATCCCTAGCACTTAGCACAGTGCTTGGCACATAGTATTGGTGCTATTCCTACCAGATAGATCCCTGTGAGGAAGATAATATAAGAACTGTTACCTCTGTTTGACAGATGAGAAAAATGAAGCAAAGAAAGTTTGTCTTCTTTGTGTTCACACACATGGCCTTTAAGTGTTTATTATTCACACTAATGACTTCTGGCTCCAGATCCAGGCTTTTTCCCATTACACCATGCCGCTTCTGAAGCAATGTGGACTGTGAAGGGACAAGTAACAATAACTAGAATTCACAGAAGGCTTTAAATCTTGCAAAGCACTTTACATATACAACCTCTTTTGAATATCTGAACAATCCTGGGAGTTTATCGTCATCCCAGTTTTACAGATAAATAAACTGAGGTTCAGGAAAGTCAAGTGATGTACCCAGAGCCCGTCAGAGTCTGAGACAAGAATTTCAACCTTGCTTTTCTCAACTCTAATTGCAGGACTCAACCCACCCTGCAACACTGTTTATGGGACGATATGGGATGATATATTTAAAAGAACTGGTGTTAAAGTAAAGGACTGCAAATGCTACCTATCTTCCATGATTCTTCTCATTCATCCTTCAACCATTTGCAACTGTTTTCTTTCTTTTTTAAAACTTTCACCTTTGGCTTTAGTAGCAGAGCTAAGGCAGATGAGTGAGAAGGAGTAGGCAATGGGGGTTAAGTGACTTGTCCAGGGACACACAGCTAGGACATGTCTGAAGCCAATTTGAATCCAGGTCTCTTGGACTCCAGGTCTGGTGCTCTATCCATTGTTTTATCCAGCTTCCTGTTGCAACTGTTTTCAAATCTCATAATTTGATGCTGCTCTCTACAAAGTTATCAATAATCTTTTAATTTCCAAATCTTATGGTCATTTCTCAGTCTTTATCTTCATGGATGTTGTATAAATGGAGATTTTGAGCCTTTGGACTTCATCCCCTAGAAGTCCCTTAGTATTTCCCCAAATTCCATTTTCCTGCATCTCCACATTTTATGTAATTGGATTTAAGAGGTGGTATCTCCTCCCTCTTCCTCTCTTGGACCTGCAACTGGGCTGAAGTCAGGCAGTTCTTTTGTTCTAGTTATTATTAATAAAATTTTATAAAATATACTACTTAGTTATTGATTATTAATTAAAAAACCTACAATGTAATCTGCTTCATTTGACATTGTTGACCTAGATGTTCCTTCTTCCCTGGATTTTCATGACCAGATTTTCTTGTGATCAGTAACCTTTACTGGTTCATTATCCATATAATGATCACTGACTATGAATATTCCCTCAAGTTCTTTTCTGGAATCTATTCTTTTCTCATTCTGTCTTCTTTCTCTTGGTGGCCTCATTAGCTCCTATCAGTTTAATTAGTGCCTTTTTACGAATGAATCCATTAGATATAGACAGCTCAATTTTCTCTCCTGAGTTTCAGTCCTATATCATCAAATGCCTATTTGACATTTTAAACCAGATAACCCAAGAGATACCTAAAACTTGTAATATTCCAAACTTCCCTCCTCCTGAACCAAATCTGCCTTTCTTCCAAAGTTCCTTATACCTGTTGAAGGCACCACCATTCTTCCAGTCTCCAAGGTTCATAACCTTATTGTTATCCTCCACTTCTCATTCTTCTTCACTCCACATAGTCAATAAATCTTGCTGTTTCTACCACTGCTTTTCTTGACTATGACCCATATACTCTACTTTCTTTTCCTGTGTTTTTTAAACCCTACTTTCCATCTTAGAATCAATACTGGATATTGGTTCTAAGGCAGAAGAGAGGAAAGGGATAGGATAGTGGTTAAATGACTTGCTCAGGGTCACACAGCTAGGAAGTATATGAGGCCACATTTGAACCCAGGACATCCTATCTTCAAGCCTGGCTCTCAATCACCTGAGCCACCTAACTTCCCCCACCCTCATACTCTCAAAACTCCCACCTGAATTTAAAACCTCATCACCCCTAATTTAGATTATTGCAATGGCCTCCTAATTGGTCTCTCTGGCTCAAGCTTCTCCCCATGTCAATTTATCCTACATATTTCTGCCGAAGTACTTTTGTCTTTAGGATAAAATATATATTCTTTATAAAGACCTATACAACCTGGCCCAAACCTGTCTTTCCAGCCTCTTTGGGCATTCCTCCCTGTGCCACACTCTGCAAACCAGCCAAACTGGTCTTATCTCTGTTCCTCACAGGTGGCACTACATCTTCTGTTTTCATGGCTTTGCACTAGATGCTCTTCTCCTATTCCCTCATGTCTAGAAGGCTCTTTGTCTGAGTCCCTTTCTTCCTTCAAGATTAAGCTCAGCTATAGCTATTGTTCTTTCATTTTCTTTCTTTAAAAAGCCCTCACCTGAAGCCACATTTGAACCTCCCATCTCTAGACCTGGCTCTCAATCCATTAAGCCACCTAGCTGCCCCCTCTTCTTTCATCTTTGAAGTGGGCCAGTGACATGACAGGCTGATTCACTTAAACGCGAATTAGATTTAAGTGAGGCAGAGTTGCATAAAGTCATCAGCCTTGTCCTCTCTTCCAGTCACTGAAATCCAGTAGCAAGACAAAAGTCAAGATGACTGTTGATGGCCCAGGATATTGTGGATGGCTTTTGCATCTCTGAAGTCTGACTGAGCTCTAGTCACTCCATAGCACCTGTTTCAGCTGCCTTCATGGATATTGGAATAATATGGCTATTGCTCTTACTCATCCATCCCACCAGAGGAAGTCTTCACATGCTTGAGGTTGCCATCCCCTATCTCACTGACTGGTTTGATGCCTGTTGGTTACCCTTAATCTGTTTTATCACAAAACCCAGGAGCTTTTACCAGGGTGTCTGCTGGGCATGCCACAGTTTCTTGGAGCCACAGGTGAGAGTTGGATGATAGGTAGACACTAATGATGGATAAATAGCACCTTAAATATGAAGAGTGGGACTGTCTCTGTGCATCGACTTTTCCACTTAAATCTCCTTCGCGCACAAGTGTTTTTGTGCGCACTCATCAACATCACAGATGAAAGTGCACAAAGACAATTGTCATCCTCAGTTACCGAGAGACTACACTAAATATGAAGAAACTGAGGCAAACAGGGTTAAATGACTTGTCCAGGGTCACACAACTTGTAAGTATCTGAGACTGGATTTGAACTCAGGAAGATACATTTTCCTGACTTCGGGCTCTGCATTTTGTTCACCGAGTCTCCTAGTTGCTCCTTCCTCCCTTCTACCTTGTGTTTAACTAATTTGCATTTATTCTCTTTATATTTATTTGGTATATGTTTATTTTTGCTCCTGTCTTTCCCATAAAAATTAATTACTTATAATCTTCTTGGAAGTAGAACATTTTTTTATTCTTTTTATTTTCATCCCCAAAGACTGTAACCTCTATCTGATGCCACAGTTGGTGCTCAATCAATCTTTTTTTTTTTATTTTTATATAAACCCTTACCTTCTGTCTTGGAGTCAATACTGTGTATTGGCTCCAAGGCAGAAGAGTGGTAAGGGCTAGGCAATGGGGGTCAAGTGACTTGCCCAGGGTCACACAGCTGGGAAGTGTCTGAGGCCAGATTTGAACCTAGGACCTCCCATCTCTAGGCCTGGCTCTCAATCCACTGAGCTACCCAGCTGCCCCCTCAATCAATCTTGTTAATAAACTTTTTAGAGAGAAGGTTACAGGCATCAAGACCAGACCAGACCTGGGGGCTGCCACCTTAATGGCCGAAAAGAAGAGAAGATAAGACAAAGGTATGGGAGATGTTATATAAAGAAAAGTTCCTAATTTGACCATAGATTGGATCTGACAGTGATGAATTCAAGATTACTAGGAGCTTCCTTACTTTGCATATTGAAGAGATGATATCATTATTTGTTGTGATGAGAAGGTTGAATTTGGGAAAGGAAAGATGAGATGATTCAGATTTGTCCTCCTCTGAGTGCATTGAGTGCAGTACATCCCTACGAGACAGAACATTATATATGACTAAACTTAGAGGGCAAGCTCAGAGCTAAATTTGGATCAAATAATGAAATATGAGGGAGAGAAGTGCCAATTATTTGTTTCAATGAGGCCATATAAGTGGCAGCTGGTTCATTTTGCAGCCTAAGTTAGCTTGATGCTGGTCTTGATCAAGTGGCTTTAAACCTTGTGATACATCTTTATCACCCCTTAAAAAATACATTATTTTGGAAAAAAACAACAACTTGCAACCAGAGCATTTTAAAAATGCAGGTATGTCTGATGATTTCTTCCCCTCTGAGCCCTGTGATTAGTGTTTTCATGACACCTTATCTGTGTATTTGGCAGAAACCTGTATTTTTAAGCTCATTTTTTTTTTATCCAGTGAAATTTAAAGAGGGAAAAATCCTCTCTCTCCAGGATCTCAGAAGAACTGACACAGAAGGGACACTGCATAATTTGCAAAGCCAGTGCTCATGACAAACTGTCAAGGGAAGAAGACAGCAGACTTAGCAGAAGGTGTTTTTTTAAAAACTAATTTCCATACTAAGATATCTGAATTCCTTCTAGCTTCTCTGCCTGAGAAGTTAGGCAGCATTATTCAAGGAGTTATTGCTGTTATCTTTCTTTCCAAAGTGATGAATAGGACCTTAGATGATATACATTTTAAAATAAACATATTGGTTCAGCCTTTATAACTTTGGCCTGTCTGATACCTCAATCTTTATATATTTTATTAACATTTAATTTTAATAAATACATTTTATTAAATCTTGTTTTACCTAGTAAAACTGCTGTAAGGATTTTTTAAAAATCATATGAATTGGTAATTAAATATATGTAAATTGTCCCAGTAATTGAGAAATACTATAAGAGAACATCCAGAGGAGTATTGGTTATAGGACCCCCACATTCTTTTTATTTTATATCCTTGATTTAAAGGTTTTCCCAATTAGTAATAAACAAATGGAATTTATATAATACACAGCACTTGCCAAAACCTTGCTATGAAAAAAGAGCAGGTCCTGGTGTCAGAAAGGTTTGAGTCCTGTCTCTGATATAAGCTCTCATCATACCAGACGACTCTCTAAGATTATATGGTGCAGGCCACATACTGGTCTATTGGTAGGAGATTCTTTGTCTGGAATTCTCTATGCCTAGAACTATATCCAATGAAATCAGAAATCTGATCTAAAAATGACTTTCATGCAAGGATCTAACTGCACTCAGCAAGCTATTTGTTATTACCTATTTTCAGATGAACAGATGAACAATGTGCTATATCCAATGCTATCCACGTTGAAAGAAAGAACTATGGGAGTAGAAATGCAAAAGAAAAACATATGACATCACTTATCAGATGTGCATATGGGCATGTGATTTGGGATTTAGGCCTTAAAAAGAAATCTCTTTATAGCAAAAAATGAACAATATGGAAATGGGTATCAATTGACAACATTTGTACAACCCAGTAGAATTACTTGTTGACTCTGGGAGGTGGAAAGGAAGAGAGGAGAGGAAGAAAATGAATCATGTAAATATCGAAAAATATTTTAAAGTAAAGTGGGGGGAAAAAGCTTCATGTACATATGTGTGTGTGTGTGTGTGTGTGTGTGTGTGTGTGTGTGTATGTGTATTTCTATGGAGAGAGAGAGAGAGAGAGAAAGGGAGAAAGAGACCTGAATTTAAATCTGCCCACAGATAATTCCCAGCTGTGTGACCCTGGGCAAGTCACAAATAAGAAAGAGAGAGATAGAAAGACAGAGAGAGACAGAGAGTGAAAGAGAGTAAGAGACAGAGATAGAGACAGAGACAGAGACAGAGAGAGAAGGAGAAATTGATTATTATATGTTAGGAAGCAAGTAAGTGGCACATGGTCAGGAAGGTCCATCTTCCAAATCAGACCTCAGACACCAGCTGTGGGACCCTGGGCAAGTTACTTAATCCTATTTGCCTTAATCTCCTAATCTATAAAATGAGCTGGAGAAGGAAATGGCAAACCAGTCTGATAACTGTGTCAAAACCCAAATGGGGTCACAGAGTCTGACACAACTGAAATCAACTGAACAAATATGTCAGGCACTATGGAAAGTGTTGGGTCTACATATATAAACAAATAAAAAAGGCAGTCCCTACCCTCAGGGCAATTACATTGTAATGGAGGAAGATAATACACAAAGGGGAACTATGAAAGTTGTAGGAGTCTGGACTATCTGGAGTTGAGTAGGGAGAGAAGTGATCATGGATGGTCTTAATACTTCTTTCAATGGTGGTTCTGGGCAGGAATTCAACTCTAGGAGATGGCCACATGGATGGAGGTGATGGAGGCATCTCTAGGATAAGAAGGCTGCTAGGAAGAGATGGAAATGTCTGGAGAGTCTGGAACAGGGGCTGATTATTATAGAATCACAGGGCCTGAAAGGACATTCATGAAACAATGAAGTCCATCATAATCTCCCCCAGAGGAAGCACACTTTTATTGAATCTAGGCAAGACTAATTCTAAATGATCTGCAGTATAAAAACTAGTAGAGAAGGAAAGATTTCATAGAGCCTATTCCAATATTTAATAGCTCTTTCTATTATTAAAAGTTTCCTGATATTTTAACTGTATTCCTCACAGGCATGACTAGATAGCCCCTGTGGTTCCTTCTACCTCCAAATTTATTATCTTTTGACCTGTGCAGGCATCAAGGCCATTCCTGATAGAAACAAAACAAAACATGACAAAGGAACAAGGTGGCTTTCAAAGGCAACTTTCTTTAGTAAGCCATATTTTTATAGTTCCAGAACTAACTGGATGAAAGATGTAGAAAACTTTAGATTTCATGATGCCCTTGATTTGTTGACTTTTGAAAAGCCATTGATTTGGTAGAACAAAATGCAGGCTCAAAAGCTCTTCACTAAAATGTCTGCCTGGGCCTATGCCTGCACAGCCTTAGCTGGACAAGGAGGGGTTATGGTAACACTTGGTCACCATTCATCATGTGAGATGAGATGTCAGTCACATATAATCTGAGTTTCTTCCCTCCATGGTGTTTTCCCAACATTGCTTTATTAAGTCTTTCCTTTTTTCTCAGACTTGATTATTGATCCTCTAGTTTCCCCTTTTAAACACTGGTTGTCTTTGTGAAATTTAATAGTGGCTCTCACTAGCCTTGTATTTGTTTCTTTACATCTGATTTGGACCAGGTCCTGTGCCTTCCCCTCCCTTCCAAAGAAAGTATGTTCTTCTGATCTGGCTTATTTTGCCAATTAGTCAATATGCATTTATTAAGTGCCTATCATGCATCATGTTAAGTATGGAGTTACAAAGAAAGGCAAAAGACAGTCCATTTCCTCTGAGGAATTCACAATCCAACAGGGGAACCAACATATAAAAAATTATTTACCAACTTGATACATACAGGCTAACGGTAAAAAACTCAAGAAAGGAAAGGCATTAGAATTAAAAGGGATCAGGAAAAACTTCCTGCAGAAGGTAATATTTTTGCTCAGATTTAAAGGAAGACTGGAAAGCCAGAAGGTGGAGATAAGGAGACTATATTCCAAGAGTGGGGAGCAGCCAATGAAAATGACCAGAGTTCAGATCAAGATGCTAATGGTTGCTCTTGGCTAGATCTATACAAAAAGATGCAACTATAGAGGTAACTTTATTTTATCAATCCACCGAGTTCTCATGTCAGGCAAGCATAAAACAGAGACAAAGGGTCAAGTAAGGTATTCAATCGAATCACTCGTGATGTGTTGCCTAGAGATTAAACAAAAAGAGGATTCCCAATTATCTGGCAGTTCTCCACATGTTCTTGTTCATAGATGACATTCAACTAGTTGCAGCAAACACTGGAATACTCACTAGAAAGCCTGAATGAATCCTGAAGCAAAAAGAGAGATGGACTTAAATATCCATATTAAAAAAAAAGAGGGAGAGAGAGAGAAAAATGATGCATTTTTTTCCTCACAAACCTTGACACATAGTTGGATTGGTGACCCACTGAGTTCATTCACTTATGTAACTATTTAAATTAGGATCTGCACATGGAAAAGTGAGCAAGTCATAGCACTGAGTTGAAGAATTGAATGGCAATTGTTTTTCCTGCTTGCCTGCTATAAAGGTCTAATTAGCCCTTTAATGCCAACATTCTCCTAGAAATATTCTGTGGCTAAGAACCAAGGAATATCATGATCTCAGAAGATGACAGTTGGATGAAGGATGAACTGCTATGAAGAACTTAAATCACAATATAAATGTTGTTTTTATTTGTGCCATTATTGTTGTTCATCCTTCATTTTCAAAGACTAATGACATTGTAAGGTGATGTCTTGACCTACATGTGAACTGGATTTAAGTGAGGCAGAGTTGCACAAGGTCCTCAGCCTCATTCTCTATTCCCTAGACATCAAAGTTCAGTGGCAGAACAATAGTCAGAATGACTGGTGATGGCTCAGGTGCAGTGTATGACTTTGGTGTCTTTTTGATGTCTGATCAAGCTTCAGCCACATTTGTAGCTGTGGGAACAAATTGGTTCTCCTCTACCCATTAAACTGGGAGAAGTCTTCACATGCTTGGGGTAGACATTCCCCTAACTACTGATATGTTTGAGGTCTATTGGTTACCATCAACCTGGTATAGTCTGCTTGCCAGAATGATTTTACTGGGATGTGGTTGCTGAACATGTTACAACTTCTCAGAACCACAGATGAGAGTTGGGTGATAGGTGGACACCAAAGGTGGATGAGCAGTCATGAAAAAAGCTTGGTAAGCCCTGTCACAAGACGAGCTAGTCCTTCCTGAACAACCCATATACCCCTACTTGAAGTATTAAAGTACTATTTTTAGTAGATTAACATGTGACATGATGGTGTGATGATTTAAATTAGTTGGAGGCTGTTCAATTAGTTAAAAAATATCAATTTATTAATCTACCACTCAGGAAAATCTATCTAACCAATGGCCTCCATCACAGTATGAACAGATGCCACAGAACTCAGTTGGGTGAGAAATCCCTGGCCAGCAAAGAGCCAGGCCAAATTTGGCCAGGAGAGGCAAAAGAATAAGTGTCTAGGCAAAAAGCCTCACTCCCTGTCCTGAAAGACAATAAATACTCCTTCTGACATCATCATCATCATCATCATCATCATCATCATCATCATCATCATCATCATCTAGATATCATAAGAGGATTTCTCCCCAGGACATCCTAAGACATTTCTCATTGGAACTCAGAAGACTTCCTCCCAAAAGTAGTGGTTCTTCACCAAGAGTCTCTCTTCTTCCCTGCCATGTGACTGTACAGTGACCCTCAACATAGCAGCTGCCTAGTTGATTTCATCACCTAATCTCTTTCAGTGGACCAAATGGTCATTTGGACTTGCTAATAATCTCATTATCTCTAACAAAGACAAAATATCTGGACCAAAGAAAGGAGGACTCAAAATAAGCATCTAGGAGAGACAACTTGGTACTTAAGCCCTAAAATCAAAATGTTTGAGCTTTAAAATCGAAAGGCTTTTTGAGAGACCAAAGGGATACAATTTAATATTAACTTTTTATATTGGGAAGTGTAAGAGATTTAGAATATCTGAGTTCAACCACCTAAGTTTTGTACTTTCTACATTTGTGACCTTGAGCAAATCACTAAACCTCTTTAGGTCTCTAGTTCATCATCTGAAAAATCAGGAGATTGGATTAGATGACATGTAAAATCCCTTTCCAATCCTAAATCCATGATCCTTTGTAATAGTTACATTTCCAAGTGGCCAAAAGGACATAGGGGAGACTCATGATAGAGACAATTAGGCTGTAGAATGCCCTGGTGTGACATGTGTGCAAGAAGAGGTGTGAAAGTTCATTGAGGATGTATTTCACAGAAAAAGAAGGTCAATTGGTTACAAAGTAAGAATAAGATCCAATAGATAGAAAGCTGTTAGTACCCTGGAGAGATGAAAAGAACTAGAATGCCTGCAGTGCTTTGGATGTTCCTCTGTTAGGTTCTGTGGATATAAAGATTAAAAAAACAAAGGATAACAAACTTTCTGCCTTTAAAGCAGAATTCTTAACCTTTTGGTGTCATTTGGCATTCTGTGATGCTTGTGGATCCCTCCTTAGACAATATCCTTAAATTCATAAAACAAAGTATATAAACTAGAAACTAATTACATTAAAATACAAATATTAAAATATGTAAAAACATCAATGGACCCCAGGTTCAGAACTCTTACTTTTAAGGCATACATGGATAAAAGTGTACCACTCTGCAGAAAATAGACTGTTTCAAGTGCTTGATATTCTGAAGGTCTGTATTTTTCTTTATAGGAAATTCATATTAAGATGACTCTATTTCATATCATATTCTCAGCAATGGTAAAAAAAAAAAACCAACACTGTACAAATTTCATCTATTGCAAAACCAAACTAATTAAGAAGCAGAGGATACCAACAACAACAACAAAAAAGCTAATCATACTGTTATAGTGTTAATGTGTTATCACAGGCTTCCAGAAGAATCACACAGAAAAGAATAGCAGATATCCAGAAACTGAGTGCTCCTAAGACCAAAAAGCAATTCAGAGCTGTTCTTGGAACAACTGGTTTCTGTAGACAATGGATATCTGGGTATAGTGAATTAACAAAATGTCTAACAGACTTAACCAGGAATACAGAACCAGAACCTCTGAAACTAAAGCCTGAACCTCTGCAAGCTTTAAGTAAGCTTAAAGAAGCCATTTTATCTGCTCTAGCTTTGGGTATCCCAGACTATACAAAACCATTTCAACTATTTGTAAATGAAACTAAAGATATTGCTTCTGGTGTACTGACAGACTTTGGGACAAAGTTATTGTCCAATTAGATATTATAGTTGTTAGTTTGATCCAATAGCTTCTGGTACAATTCCTTGTCTAAAGGGTGTAGCAGCTGCAGCTGTGTTAGTCCAGAAGTCAGCAGATTTAGTTTTGGGATTTCCATTGACTGTGTATTGTATTCACTTTCATATAATATCAATCCATTTTCCCTTCATTCAAATACAGAAGAACTCTGGGTAAACCTTCATAAGGAAAAAGCCACTTTGTTTTGGTTACCCTTAACAACTTGACTGTATTTGGGTCTTTCTCCAGATTTAACCCAGTCCTGCATGGTGTTTAGATCTGGTGCTTGAGCTCCCTGACAACAAGCATTCTTGCATGAATTAACATTATTCCTCCTTTGGTAGTTATTCCAGTTATTATTATTGTTCCAATTATTGTTATATTTATTTTGTCTATTGAACCTTCCATTTCTATTCAATTGCCTTGAAAATTGACCTTTATATCTACATTCCCTGACAAAATGCCCAATACAACTGCACAAGAAACACCATTGGGGACCAGATCTTCTTTCCCTAGGCTTGTAGTGGTTATTAGGTTGCATGGAACTTAGTGTTGCCACTTCCTTCACTTCTTTAATTTCACTGTCCTTAGCTTTGTTTTCTGCTTCCCTTAGTTTTCTTTTTAGATTTTCTATAACAGTATCCCTTTCCTTATACTTCTCCTCATTATCAGTTTATAGGTATGTTACCTTCCTTCTTAGATCCTCTAATTCCATTTCCTCCCAATCTGGGTAATTATTCTTAAAAAAATAATTTGATTTTAGGGATAGCATTCCTGACAAAAATTCTTTTTATATGTGCAATTTTTCCCTCTTCCAGAATATCCATGTTTAGATATATTTCAGCAGCCTCTGTAATATGATCAAGGAAGGTAGTAGGTATTTCATTTTCCTTTTGTTTAATTCCCTTAAATTTAAACCATGTATTTGGCCTTTTTGTGTATTTTTTCATAGTATCCATTATTGATTGTTTAGCTTCTTTCATTAATTCATATTGTGCTTTGTTGTTCATATCTGTTTCTTGGTAATCTTCTGGCCATGGTGTTAATAAGGGGTCACTCCTTGTCTCTTCTATAAACTTATTTCTTTTCCTCTTAGTTAAAAGTTCTTTCATTAACAAAGAGAAATCATAGTCTGGATCAAAAACATCAATGGATCTCTGTATTTCCCTGATTACCTTGTTTGGTTCTTCCACAAAGGAAGGAGTTCTCCTTTTTATTGACTCTAAATTCTCTGGGATAACTCTCTTATGAGTTTTCACTTTAAATATCTCATCCTGAGAAACTACTGGGAATTCTTTTAGAGGGAATAAGGTAACCTTGCCTTTAGCCTCATCTTTTTGCAGCCTATTTACATTCTTAGATGTACCATCTTTCTACTTTAAATTAAAATCATAATAATTATTAATAAACCTTTTTTCCCTTATGCATTTTTCATTTGATCTAATTGTTGTTTCAATTACTATCATCTGTTTCAGTTCAGAGTCTTTGGTTATCCATATTATTACAGTCTTACATCTATGTCCAATATTAAACACCACAACTCTACACTTATATACAATAAACAAACAGATACACAGTAAGGGAACATTGGATAAAGCAGTTTGTATAGATAAAGACATAATGATGGGGAAGGAAAGGAGTTAATGGACCATCTGACTATTAAACCCCCAGATACTTAACCCAAAATAGTTTCTATGCTAACCTTAACCTATCGAAACTAAACTAAACTAAAAGTTAACTAATAAATAAAGTCTAAACAGGAAGCCCAGATTCTTGCTCTCCAGAGTCCTTGGTGGGTCAGGCAGCAGTAATCCAGTTGTAAAGTTATGAGATCTCTTCCAAAATCACTCGGTCTACCAGAATGAATGGAGATTTCCTCTCAACCTCTTCTTGATGATAATCTAAGGTAGGAGGCTTGAAAGATGGGTTTTTCTAGGGAGAGTCCCAGATTCACAGCTTCAGTGTTGAAATCCAGCTTCAGACAGACAGTTGAAAGCTGTTCCTCCAACAGCTCAGAATCTTGACCCAGCCGGCTTTCTAACAGAATCCAGGCTTGATGGCTGTCAATCAATCCTTGTACTCTACTTTGCACCTTCCCTTGGTGCAATACCGAAGAGGCAATTGTGTGAAATCTGACAAGGGGAAAATGAGTTAATGCATGGGAGAGTCTTTAGTGTGTTCAATAACTGAGACTAATCAAAATTTGATTTACTAAAATATTCACGTTACACAGTTGTCACAATAGTGTCATTCACACAATGAATTCTTGCATTAAAATAAATAGAGCCTGTAGTCAATCATACTAAGGAGTGGAATTTTATCAAATTATAAAATTTTACACCTAGAAAGGATATTAGAGATCATTCAGCCCAACCACTTAATTTTTACAGATTAAGAAACTGAAGCGTAGCGAGGCTAAAAAATGGGTACAAAATCCCACAGCAGTTAAAGCAGATATTTAAAATAGAACATAGTAGTTATCAAGTCTGAAAGTATTCCAGTCTCCAAAGAATTTCAGTTGTAACACCAAGATATTTCCCTTAACTTATTGGTAGAACTCTTTTTTGTGTTATTAATTTATAATTATTAATATATTAATTTATAAACAGTTAAAATGTTAGAAAGTATAAAATCGATATTGCTCCATTTTTGCCTGTATTTTCATGTCTCTTGGGAATATAGAATTTTAGCCTTGCCATTACTTTTGCAACCCACATGAGATGAACAATACTGGATCTGGAATCAGTGGACCTGGTTTCAATCTTTGGCTCTGTTGCTTATGAGTTGTGTGATGTTGGATGAATCACAACCTTTCTGGGCTTCTGTTTCTTCATTTTCAAAGAAAAATTTAGACTTGATCTCTAAGTTTCCTTTCAGTTCTAAATCCTATAATTTAGTCATTATTATACTTGATCAAGAGGCAACATGATAGAGTGAATAGAGAGTGGCCTTAGAGTTTATTTCTCATCTCCTTTCAGAACTGATTGTGGGACCTTGGACAGAAATCTCACTCAACTCTAGGCATCTCTCTAAAACTCTTAACTTGTCAAGAAGATGTGCCTGCATGGATAAAGGAAATTTTTGTCCTGGTAGTTCCCTAAATGGTTGAAATTCCAGCTCTAATTCTCCCCCAAACAAAAAATATCTTATATTTTATTTGTTGAAAATATTTCCCCATAGCCCTCAAAACAGAATAAAGTCTCTTATATTTTATCATTTGAGGAAAATGTTTCCTCTCAGCTACGAGACAAAACAAAGTATCTTATATTTTATTGAGGAAAATGTTTTCTCTCAGCCACCAAACAAAACAAAGTATCTTATATTTTACTGAGGAAAATGTTTTCCCTCAGTGCCTTAAAAAAACAAAATATCTTATGTTTTGTTATTTAGTGAAAATCTTTTCCCCAAGCCATACGAATGATGTGGATGGCTTGTCATGAATTAGTGATAGAGTCAGTCTTTTCTTCATCTCTGCATCTTCATGTGCAGAAATCAAGTTTTTTCGATTGCCCTTCTGGATGGCAGTGGGTACTCTTCAGAAGCTCCCTACCCCTCTCCTAATCTGGGCACGCTGTCACCTGACACCGAAATTACTTCAGTTGCTTCCTAATTGGTACCTCTACCTCCAGGTCATCCTACTCACCACCACCACCAGATGTATTTTTCTCAAAAACCACCTCCATTATGTCACTCACCTCAAGTGACTCCCTTTGTTTTTAGCTTCAAGTTTAAACTCCTCATCCTGATATTCAATTTCCGATGGAATCCAGCCTTACCCACGCTTGACCGCTGTACGTCCTTAGCTCCTTAACACAAACCTTTCCTGATCCAGGCAAGCTGGTCTCATCCTCATGTCTGTGCTTCAGGCTGACTTCTATCTCTCTTGCCCTGGTTCAGGTGACCCTCTATGGCTAGAATGCCCTTCCTAGCCCCCCACTCAGTAGAAAGCCTAGTCCTCCTTCAAGACCAACTTGAGTCTTACCTCCTCAAGGGCAGCATTCTCTTATGGGTACTGAATTCCACCTTAATCTTTGTCTGGTCTTCCTCTTCCTTCCTCTCTCTGGCATGGCTACTGGTCTACCTTGTTAGCTGTTTCATATGCACACATTTTCTCTCCAAGGACCTCCTTGAAGTCAGAAACGTCTATTTCTTCCACCCTCTTCTTAATGCAGCACTGGACCCATTTGGCACTCAAGAAATACTTGCTGAATTTAATTGAATGGGAATGCATCAAATGAATGCTTGTACATTATACACCTAATTGTTCAGCTATAGCCTTACTGACGTCAAGAACCACATTAATTTTGATGAGCTTTTGTTACTATGGAATTTAGAAGGGCTCGTGGGAGACACTGTAGGGAAGGCCTCTGAAATGAGAGTCTTAAATCAAACAGCCAAGGTCATCCCTTTTAAATAGGAAAGTTTTCTGACCTTTTAAAAAGCACCCTAAACAATTCTGAAGTAGAGGGAACAGGAGGAGGTAATACAACCCTTCCCCTTGCTATCTCCCCTGTTTTTCCTGGAGCCCTCAGTTATGCCCTTAAAAAATCTCCTCTCTGGTACAATTAAAAAATATATATCTCTTCTTAAACCCTTACCAGAAGTCTTAGAATCAATACTAACTATGGGGTATCTGGGTTTAAGTGACTAGGCCAGGGCCCCATAGCTAGAAATGTCAGAGACCAAGTCTGAACCCAGGACCGGGTCCCATCTCCAAGCCTGGCTTTCTATCCACTAAGCCACCTCGCTGGCCACTCTCCAAACCTTTACCTTACAATTTGTGGAGTACCCACAGCTCTCCTTCAGAAGAAGATAAAGTGACTGTATTTTTTCCAAAGGAAGAAGCCTGGGGCTCTTTCACCTTCTATCCCCCTTTGCCCAAGGGCTTTACCAGTGCCTCCAGGAAAGCCTGAAATAAGTTGAATTTCCAGTTGACCATCTAGAAGCTATGCAAAAGGCCAAAGGCAAATGCTAATCTTGAGTAACTTTGATTTACCAAAGAGGACTAGACTCAGTCTTCATCTAACCTTGGTTTTTGTAGCCCCAAGAAACTGTGAAAGGGCTGGATTGTTCTTCATGGAATCAATTCAAAAGGCTAGCCATGTGTTTACAACATTCTGATTTTCCCAAGTAAACCATAAGTCTCTGTCATTTCTGAATGAAAAAGACTTAAACCTTATTTAAATTCAAAATATAATTCAACCTGTACAAGAAACCAGGGACAGAGAGATTTTTTAAAAAAAGACAGTCATTTTGTCACAATATTTCAACTCAATACAAGCATTTATTAAATGCCTGCTATGTTCCAAGCACTGTGCCACAGACCAGGGATACAATAAAAATAGCTAACCCGTCCCTGACTTTAAGGAGTTTACTTGGGTGAGGGTGGACAAGGAGGGATAAAGTGTACACAGATAAATAAATACAAAAATGATTTGTTGGGGAGAAAAAAAACACTATTAGCTGAGAAAGGCCATCTTTAGGAAGTGGCAAATGAACTGAGCTTTGAAGGTAGTCAGGGATTACAAGAGTTGAAAGGGAAGCAGAGGAGCATCTCAGTCATTTGGAATAGTTTCTGCAAAATCAGGAATGGAAGAGTAAATATGCTTGTGGAAAACCAAATAAGTAAGTCAGGCTGGAATGGAGTATTCCAGAGAAAGACTGATATGAAAGCAGTCATGCAAGATATGTTAAAGCCAGACTGTGAACAACTTTCAGTGTCAAATAAAGGAATTTAAATTTTTTTTTTAGAGACAACAAGGAGCCACTGAGGATTTTTGAGCAAAGTGATATGTTCAGGCTGATACTTTAGGAATATCAATTTGTTAATTTATATGAATACATCTGTATCCAGGAAGATACCCTCTGGGAAGTGTGTGAGGAGGTTGGGGAGGGGCTGGAACACTTGTGGATAGCTTCTATTAATAAAAAAATTAATTAATTAAAAAAAAAAGAATTAGGGGGCAGCTGTGTGGCTCAGTGGATTGAGAGTCAGGACCAGAGACAGGAGGTCCTGGGTTAAAATTTAACCTCAGACACTTCCTAGCTGTGTGACCCTGGGCAAGTCACTTAATCCCTGTTGCCTAGCCCTTAATGCTCTTCTGCCTTGGAAACAATACACAGTATTGATTCCAAGACAGAAGGTAACAGTTTAAAAGAAAGAATTAAACATATCTACACAGTCATGGGAATTAGGATATAAGAAGAAGGCACATTATAAACTGGAAAACTCTAAAAACCACATGAATATCATTAACTGAATACAAGAACTAACAAATATTAATTCTAGTCTAAGCTGGTCATCCATAATATCTATTCCTTATCTGAGTGATCTAGGGTACTTGAGAGCTGATAATGCAACATAAGTAATAGGGGAAAGGAGTAGGAGATAAAGCTCCTTTGTCTGTAGATGCTGCCCCCTTTCCACCTCTTATTCTGTTGAACTAAATAATTAAATTGAACTACGTCTAAAAAAAGGAATATCAATTTGATGTCTGGGTGATGGCCTGATTAGAGAAGAGAGAGACAGGAGACAGAACAATTCAGAGGCTACTAGAATAGTCCAAGGAAAAGGTGGTGGGGATTTCAATTAGAATGCTAGCTAAACAAGTAGAGAGAAGGGAATGGATGTGAGAGGTACAGTTGGCAACTGATTAGATGGGGAAGGGGAGTGTGATTAGTATTAAGAATCAAAGATGATTCTGAGGTTAAGATCTTGGATATCTGGAAGAATGGTGACATCATTTCCTATAGAAAAATTAAGAAGAAAAGCAAAAGAGAAAGGATAATCAATTCCATCCTGGACATTTTGAGTTTCCATGCCTATGGGGCATTCATTCAGAGAGGTCCAGCTGGCACTTGGTGATGTGCAATTGTACTTCAGGAAAAATATGGCATTTGGATATATAGAGCCCAGAATCACCTTCATGAAGATAATAATTGAACTTTTGAGAGTTAGTGAGACTACAACGAAAGAAGGATACCAAGAAAGACAGGGTAGGAAGAGAACCATAAGAGAGTACTGTCAAGAAAATCCAGAGAGGGAGAATCTTCATCAGTAAGAATGTCAACAGTGTCAAATGCTTAAGAGATATCAAGAAAAAAAGAGAGGACTTAAGAAAAGGTCACTAGATTTAGCAAGTAAGAGATCATTGATGATTTGGAGGGGGAGGGGAGCAATTTTGGCAAAATTGAGGACCTGGAAACCAAATTGCAAGAGGTTGAGAAATCAGTGAGATATATTTTTTTTCCCATTTGAATTAGTTTATTTAATCAATTTAGAACATTATTCCTTGGTTACAATTATCACATTATTTCCCTCCCTCCCCTCCACCCACCCTTTCCACAGCCAATGTGCAATTTCATTGGGTATTACTTGTGTCCCTGGTCAGAACCTATTTCCATGTTGTTGATGTTTGCACTAGGATGTTCATTTAGAGTCTACATCTCCAACCATATCCCCTCGACCCATGTAATCAAGCAGTTGTTTTTCTTCTGTGTTTCTACTCCCACAGTGTTTCCTCTGAATGTGGATAGTGGTTTTTTTTTTTTTCTGTAGATTCCTCCAAGTTGTTCAGGATCACTGCATTGCCACTAATGGAGAAGTCCATTACATTCTTTTGTAGCATAGTGTATCAGTCTCTGTGTACAATGTTTTCCTGGTTCTGCTCCTCTCACTCTGCATCAATTCCTGGAGGTGTTCCAATCCCCATGGAATCCCTCCAGTTCATTATTCCTTTGAGCACAGTAGTATTCCATCACCAACATATACCACAATTTGTTCAGTCATTCCCCAATCAAAGGGCATTCCCTCATTTTCCAATTTTTTGCCACCACAAAGAGAGCAACTATTAATATTTTTGTACATGTCTTTTTCCTTATTATCTCTGGGTACAAAACCAGCAGTGCTATGGCTGGATCAAAGGGCAGACAGTCTTTTATCACTCTTTGGGCATAGTTCCAAATTGCCCTCCAGAATGGTTGGATCAGTTCACAACTCTACCAGCAATGCATTAATGTCCCAACTTTGCCACATCCTCTCCAGCATTCATTACTTTCCTTTGCTATCATGTTAGCCAATCTGCTAGGTGTGAGGTGATACCTGAGAGTTGTTTTGATTTGCATTTCTTTGATTATAAGAGATTTGGAACACTTTTTCATGTGCTTATTAATAGTTTTGATTTCTTTAACTGAAAATTGCCTATTCATGTCCCTTGCCCATTTTTCAATTGGAGAATGGCTTGATTTTTTGTACAATTGGTTTAGCTCTTTATAAATTTGAGTAATTAGACCTTTGTCAGACATTTTTGTAATGAAGATTGTTTCCCAATTTGTTGTTTCTCTTCTAATTTTGGATGCATTAGTCTTGTTTGTATGAAAACTTTTTAATTTGATGTAATCAAAATTATTGATTTTACATTTTGTGATTTTTTTCTAGCTCTTGCTTGGTTTTAAAGTCTTTCCTTTCCCAAAGACTTGACATGTATTCTATTCTATGTTCACCTAATTTACTTATAGTTTCCTTCTTTATATTCAAGTCATTCACCCATTCTGAGTTTATCTTGGTGTAGGGTGTGAGATGTTGATCCATACCTAATCCCTCCCATACTGTCTTCCAATTTTCCCAGCAGTTTTTTTTTTATCAAATAGTGGGTTTTGGTCCCCAAAACTGGGATCTTTGGGCTTATCATAGACTGTCTTGCTGAGGTCACCTACCCCAAGTCTATTCCACTGATCCTCCTTTCTGTCTCTTAGCCAGTACCATATTGTTTTGATGACCACTGCTTTATAGTATCAGTGAGATATAAGAAAGAGAAAGCAATGATTATAGATAAAGTGAGAAGAGATGTAGGAAGATAGTTTGAAGGAATGAAAGGGGCAAGTGAGAGCTCACATTCAATTGGGGCTTTCATCTCACTCCACCTTTTGGAATGATAGGTGCCATCATTTTATTAACTACTCTGTAGGATAATACTGCTTTTCTTTGTTATAAATTTATCTTTTTCAGGCTTCCAAAGGGGACTTTCCCTTTCCATAAGTTTCATTATTTTGTAGACTTTGATCCTTTTAGCTCTCAACCTTCATTTTTCTAGGCTGAAGTACCCTGAATGTTTTGATCTGCCTCACAAGGTCACCCTTCCATCCTTTATACCATTGTAGTCAAACTTCACTGGACCTTTTCCAAATCCATTTGTCCTTCTTTAGTGAGTGACCAGGAGGACACACAGTGTTCTAGGTACAGGTGCAGCATGACTTGGTATCTTTTTTTTTTTTGCATCTCCACAAGGTGAAGATAATATTTTCTCTTTCATTTCAAATGCCATCTTTGATGATACCTAGTATTTCATTACTATTTTTAGCTACAGCAGTAAATTCCTCCAATATCTTCAGGGAAACATGTATAATGATTAATGAAAATGAATGACTGTTTTCCTGGGTCATAAGTGGTTACTCAGTCCCCCCCCCATGTATATATGTATGTACACACTTATACTACATACATAATATACATTTTTATTTCTACATGCACATATGATTTAGATTATTTCCCCCTAATACATTGTTCTTTTGTCCACATCTGCCCCACTGCCTCAATGGATCCTATGGCACTTAGGAGTTTATCCCCATTCTCCTTGACACTTCATTAAGAATAGCTTAGTATCATCTACATACTTGGAGAGTTCATTCACTCAGCAAATATTTATGCCGAGCCTACTATTTCACTATGCATTTCCCCTTCCAGATCATTTATAAAAATGCTAAGTCAGACCTGTTCTAGCACTGATCTCCGCAGGACCTCACTATTTATACATACTTCTCCATCTAGCAAAGGGCCAATTTATCTCTATCCTTTGTTTCCCATTTCTGAATCACTCCCCAACACACACACACACACACACACACACACACACACACATTCAATCTCCTGGTGACTAAATTAAACACTCACATACAGCTGTTAGTGTGAGCTCTCAGTGCAAACTTTGTAGAAGATGTAAGAAATTCCAAACAAGTTCTATATCCTGATCCCTATTGTTTATGTGTTTATGTACCCCTTGAGAAAACCCCAGTTCGGGGAAGTGGGAGCTGCTGCTGGTGGTAATAAATAAAATACTGACCAACAGGCCATTCCAGGTGTTTTCATATTGAAAGGTGAACTTTTTCTGCTGAAATTTTTTTTCTCACTGCAAGTAAAATAACTGACTCAAAGAATTCACTTTAATATATTATGTCTTTTGCTTTAGAAATATCTTTACTTTAGAATAATGATCAATACATGTCAAATCATTATTCAGGATAATGGATATAGTGTGCTACACCCTTCTTGACAGAGAAGTAATGGGCCAAATATGCAGAATAAGACATACATTTTTGGTCTTGGCCAATGTGGAAATTTGTGTCGCTTGACTGCATATTTGATACTAGGGCTTTAGAGTTCTTTTTTGTTTTTATTGTCCAGTTGTGGAAGGGAGTGATAATAAATGCTTGTTAATTGGAAAAGATAATAACATTAATTTTAAAATGTCTTTTGGATTTAGTTTCTTATTAGGAAGTTAAGGCCCTCTCTACATTTCTACATTTACCAAGTGTCCAAGTGTCCATCCTATCTCTATGTCCTCTTTTGAGTTGTGGGCTTCAGGGAACTTAAGAAATTGAATAAGGCTTGAATAAAGTCTCTGCCCATGTTCCACTTTCACCTCAGTTACTGACTTCCTTTTGGGGAAGGGGCCAGGCTAGTCACTGTTTATTTCCCTCTAATTTTCCCTGATTTTGCGATTATTCCCTAAAGAGAGTATCTTCCCTTTTCCCCTTTTCCAATTCCCTTTTACCTATTATCTTCCTTACACTAGAATGTAAACCCCCTAAAAAACAAGGGACTGACTTTCTTTTTGTTTTTACTTATTTGCCAGTCTTTAACAAAGTTCTCAGCCCAAACCAAATGCTTTAATAAATGTTTGTCACATGCTTACCTGATGGGGAATTTTTTTTTTTTAGATTAAAAAAAGAAAAAGAAATGTCTTTTGGAGTAAGTTTGTCAAGAAAAAAAGGCACTTTCTCCTTGGCAAAATTTTGTTTCTACATATGCCCGCACAGAGAGGGTGTCTCAAGTAATATGGGAATAGTACAGTCTCCATACTACCTTGATCCTCTCTTTGGGTGGTGGGCTTCAGTGAATTGTAGGAATAGAATAAGGCTTGAATTAAAGTTGTTGCTCATCTTCTTAGATGTTTTAGAAGTTATGTTCTTTCTCTTCTGGACATACAAATTCATATAGTGTGGACTTATTTATTCCTGTCACCTCTTTCTTCCTTAGCAGGTAGAAAGAGGAGATTTATACCCATAATTAAAATAAAAATGTAAGAGATACAAGAATATGCATCTACATTTTGTATTATACTTAGAGTGACTGGATATTGGCTATCCTGTTAGCTATCCTTTTCGCCAAGGATAGCCAACAGTCCCCTTTACAAGTACTAAGGTTCATAAGACTCAAAATATAATAATTTTATTTACAAATTGATGTACCTAGAAAGGAAACACATCTAAAATTCCAGAAAATCAAAAGACTTTTCCCAGAGAGATCTATACAATCTTCATGAGTGTTACTATTACCGCTGGTGGGGTTCTAGCTTGGAGGGAGACAAGGCTTTGATTCTTCCTTTAGTCAGTCAGGCACTAAGCACTTATTATTTATTAAGCACCTACTAATATGCCAGGCACTGGGAGTGCAAAGAAAGACAAAATGAAATTTTTGTCCTTGGAGAACTCAAAGACTCTCAACTCACAGAGAGGGAACCAGAAAGCAATTGTATGGGACAAATAAGAAATAATCAATGGAGGGAAAAGATCAGGAAAGGCTCCTTGTAGAAGCTCATTTTAGCTAGGACTTGAAGGAAGCTAAAGAAACCAGGAGGGGGAGATAAGGAGGGAGAGATTTCTAGTCATGGAGGAGAGCCAGAGAAAATGTCCAGAACCAAGGGTATCATTTTTTTTCGAGTCCATGGAGGAAGGAGTGGTTGTACAAAGTATAAGAAAACTAGAAAGCTAGGAGAAGGATTAGGTTATGAAAGGCTTTGAACACCAAGTAGAGGATTTTTAATTTGATCTTGAAAGTAATAGGGAACTACATGAGTTTATTGAGTCAGGAGGTAGGTGGTAGTGGTAGAGGGAGGACATGATTGGACCTGTGCATTAGGAAAATCCCTTAACAGCTTGGATATGGATAGTGAGAGATAATGAGGAAATCAGGATGACTGGGTTTGAGAGCCTGGTGGGCTGCAAATATGGCATTGACTTGGACAGTAATAAAAAGAGGAAGGATTTTTTTTCAGGGTTGGGGAGAGGTGGCAAGAAAATTACTTGAGCAGTCAGCAGCATAGAACATTCTTTTCAGGTTCTGCTTGGTTTCCTCTATGACCATTTCCTGTGGCTTAGATTTTAGCATTGTACTCCTTAGCTGTGGTTAATCCTTTATTTTTTGAAGGGGACCAAGGACATAATGGGGCAATGTCTTGACTTGCATGTGAATTGAATTTCAGTGAGATGGAATTGTCCCAAATCTTCAGCCTCATTCTCTCTTCCAGAGTCTTCAAAGTCTAGTGGCATGACAAAAGTCAAGACAATGGGCAATGTCCCAAAATGTGCTGAATGACCTTGGGATTCTTTGATGTCTTACCAGGCTTTAAGTGCCTGTTTGTCTGCTACAGCCACCTTCATGGCTGTTGGTACAGATTATTCTCATCTACCCATTCTACCAGGGGAGACTTCACATGCTTGGGATAGATACTTCCATAACTCACTGACAAATTTTAGACCTGCCAGCTATTCTCAACCTAGTTTAGTGTGCCTGCCCAGACAGTTTTACCAGAGTGTGGCTGTTGCACAAGCTATAGCTTCTTGGAGCCACTGGTGAGAATTAGTCCTCTTTACCTATGCTTTCTGTAAAGCTCCTGGTATTCTGTGACTTGATTTTCTATGGATCCAGTTAGATATGATCTTCCCTTTCCATAGAGGTCAAGTTTCTAACAGTTGACTTTTATAAAGGATCCACTCTGACAACTGAGCCAGATCAAAAATACACTTCTCAATCTGCATATCTGTCCTTTTGAAATTTTCTATTTGCATATCCAGACCCCACAGTCTCTACTCTCCTATTGTAGAATATTTCAGAATACTATGGGAATTTTTTCTTTTGGGATCACTTAGAAAATTCCATTTTCCTTTCCCAGCAAGGTTATGATTTTTTTGGGGTTATATTTTTCTTTAACATTTCTTTAAAAAATTTGAATTTCCAATTCTCTTCCCCTCCATTCTTTGAGAAGGCAAATGAAATGATATCCATTATATAAGTGAAGTCATGCAAAACATTTCTATATTAGCCACAAAGCAAACACAGAAAAGCAAGAAAGAGAAAGTGAAAAAGTACTCTTCAATTTGTATTCAGAGTCCATCAATTCTCTTTCTGGAGAGGGGCAGAATTTTTCACCATGAGTCCTTTGGAATGGTCATAAATCATTATATTGATCAGAGTAGCTAAGTCCTTCACAGTTGATTATCATTACAATATTACTGTTACTGTAATGTTCTTCTGGTTCTCATCTCTTCACTTTGCTTCAATTCATATGTCTTGGTTTTTTTCTGAAACTCGTCCCTCTCATCATTTCTCATACCACCCCACTATTCCATCCCAATCATACATCACAGTTTGTTTAGCTATTTCTCAACTGATGCTCAATTTCTCATTCTTTGCCACCACAAAAATAACTGTTATAAATATTTTTATGCTTATAGGTCCTTTCTCTTTTCCTTTGATCTCTTTGGGATACAAACCTAGAAGAGGTATTTCTGGGTCAAAGAATATGCCCAGCTTTATAGCACTTTGAGCATAGTTCCAAAATATTCTCCAGAACAATTGGATTGGTTCACAACTTCACCAACAGTATGTGTTCCAATTTTTTCCACATCTACAACATTTATCATTTTCCTTTTCTGTCATGTTGTCCAATCTGATGGAGGTAAAATGGTGCGTCAGAGTTATTTTAATTTGATCTCTCTAAAATCAATAGTGATTTAGAGCATTTTTCCATGGCTATTGACAACTTTGATTTCATCTGAAAATTCCTGTCATATACTTTGACCATTTATCAATTAGGTTATGGCTCACATTTTCAAAAATTTGACTCAGTTCCCTATATATTTGAGAAATGAGGTCTCATTTCAGAGAAATTTCAGAGAAACTGGCCATGTTCCTCCCCACCCCCACCAGTTTCCTTCTAATTTCGGCTATTTTTGGTTTTGTTTGTTCAAAACCTTTTTAATTTCACATAATTAAAATAATTCATTTAACCTTCTGTGATCCTTTCTATCTCTTTTGGCCATAAACACTTTGTTTATCAATAGATCAAACAGATCTTTTCCCCAATCTTCCATAATTTGCTTTTGATATCACCATTTATGTCTAAATCATATCTATATCTTGGTATATGATGTGAGATATTGATTGGTCTATACCTAATTTCTGCCAGTCTACTTTAAGGTTTTTCCAGCTTTTTTTGTTGGAATTTATTGGTAATATATAGAAATGCTGATGAATATCTACAAATCTGCTAAAGTTGTTAGTTGTTTTAATTCATTTTTAGTTGATTCTTTAGGGTTAGATTTCTCTTGCCCTCTCTGTGTTTATCATTCCATCTCTAGTCATGTTCTGGGAGCAACGGGAAGAGGTTATTCAAATCAACTCAGACTTCTTCCCAAAAGATCTCAAAATTAGAAGGGGGAATTAGAGGTAGCTGCTCCAATACAGGTTCTCGTGCTGAAGGAGAGAAAGATTTTTGTATGCCTCATTACAACTACAAATGACAACAATACTGAGTTCATTCTTGGGCTATACATACAGCGTTTCCTGCTTGTTAGGCCACACTGGCATAGATTCTAAGACTATAAGGAGGCCACCTCCATGGAATGATGAGACATCAGAAGATTTCAGTGGAGGGGGAAAATAAGTATTCACTGTGACAAAGTCAATAGACAGTAAACATTTACTAGGTTCTCACTATGTGTTGTACCAAGGTCTGGAAATACAAATAAGAAAAAGAAAGATAGTTCTTGCCTTCAAGAACTTGTAATCTAGTTGTTGCTGATGTTTGGTTGTGTCTAAGTCTTTATGATTCATTTGAGGTTTTTTTTGGGCAAAGATAATGGATTGGTGGCCCTTTTCTTCTTAAGCTGATTTTGCAAATGAAGAAACTGATACAAATAGAGGTAAGTGACTTGTCCAGGATCACACAGGTAGTAAGTGTCTGAGGCTGGATTTGAATTCAGCTCTTCCTCATTCCAGTCTGGCTGCTCTATCCACTGTGCCATCTAGCTGTCCCTACATTCTAATGGGCAATAGACAAAAAGAAGCTGAAAGGAGGAGGGGGTAGAGTAGCCATTTGGTGCAGGGGTATCATGTTCGCTGAGTAGAGTAGTTGATGGATAATGAAGACTTTAATTGGAAATTTATGAAGCCATCTATAAAGGGAGGCTTTTTTAAAAATTAAATTAAAATTTTTAACTTTTCCTCATGGTTATAGGATTCTTGTTGTCTCCCATCCCTCCCAGAGTTGACAAGCAATTCCATTGGGTTATACATGTGTTATCACTTGATACCTATTTCTATACTATTCATTTTTGTAATAGAACAATCTTTTAAAACTAAAACCCCAGATCATATACCCATAAAAGCAAATCATAAATCTTATGTTTTTCTTCCAGACTTCTACTCCCACAGTTCTTTCTCTAGTGTGGAGAGCATTTTCTCATCAGTCTAATGGGAAGCTTCTGGAGAAATTTATTGCTCTAACCTCTAGCCCTCTGTTCAGAGCTGAAAGACGATTGAGGGGGCTGATAAGGGACTGAAGATCAATCTCTATGATTATGAGATTTTGATTGAGGAGTTTATCCTGGAGGAGTCATGATGTTCATAGAGTCAAACCCAAGCAGATATATGTGTTATCCTTGACTCCTTACTTTCATTCACCATGTCTAATCTAGGCTGAACCTTGTTAATTCTACCTTCCTAACATCTGTCATATATGCCCTATTTTGTATTTCCACACTGCTATTATCTAGTTATAGTCTTCATCATTTCACTCCTAGACTACTGCCATATAGTTTTGGTTTGTCCTTTGTTTCATCTTTTCTTTTCTTCTTCTTTTTTAATCCTTAACTTTCTGTCTTAGAATCAATACTAAATATTGGTTCCTAGGCAGAAGAGTGGTAAGAGCTGGACAGTGGAAATTAAATTATTTCCCCAGGGTCATACAGCTAGAAAGTATCTGAAACCAGATTTGAATCTAGAAGCTTCCATCTCTGGGACTGACTCTCAAACCACTGAGCCACCTAGCTGTCCTTGTTTCATTTTTTTCAAGCAAATTCTATCTGGTCTTTAATAGTAATCTGACCAATTGCCTATGTAGAGAACCCTCACTCATATAAGTCATTAGAAACGAGAGTGAGATTGCATCGAATAGGATAGTTTCCATATTGGCTATTCCTACTTCTTTGGGGTTATACGTATCTGATTTGCTAAATAGAAAGGGACAAATTGGGGCCAGATGCTACCTGTCTTTAGAGAAAGTTGAAGGCTTTAGTTATGAGAAATGAGCTTTCCAAATATTCAGCAGTAAGTACACATTTGGAAAGGCTCTACCTCTCATTCTTGTTGACTAAACTTAGGGCTCAACAGAGGGTGGTTTTGTGTGGGTTGAATACAAGCCATTTGTTTTCTATGATATGATGTCATTTGAGAGCTGAGGGTGAGATTCAGGCTCCTTGGTCTGTCCTCCAAACACAGTCAGAATGTCTGAGAGGCAGAATTCTAAATGGAATGCAGCCGTCAATAGACGTCTTAAATGTTTCTAGGGTAACCCGGCCTGGATGTGATGAATGACAGCAAAAAACTTCAAAACATTTACAGTGAATTAGTTACTTTTATATTATTTTTCAGTTCATAGCAATATTCCTGAAGTCTTCCTCTTCTGAAGGCTTATTATGCCTTTGAGGTTATACTGGGTTACTCCAGGCTCTGTTAGTGACATGTAGATTTTGGCAGGCTTTCTATACAGGCCTGGTGGAGGAATGAATGCTTGTTGTCTTCAGGCTAGCCTGGCCAAGTCCAGAAAAGTTCCCTGTTCGGGTGGATGGTATTTTTTTGGCCACAATTCATGAAGACCACCTACTAAAGTAAATATGGTTTGCAATCAGCGTTGGTGGAGGGAGTACTTGCACTCACAAAATTATAACTCCTTGTGGTACCGATCTATTGAAGTAATAATAGCTTACATGTGGGTATCCATGGGGTATGTGAGATAAGGATGACAGTGATAACTACTTAGGGGTTTTTAATGGGAAGATTGTGCCTTTAATTTTTTGCATTGAAATTCTATCTTCCAGGCTTGGATGAAGCCATATCGCTTTCAAAGTGTTCTCATTGCTCCCAACCGCTTTTAAATTCCTCAAGTACTTACCATCCTTCTGCCTGTTGGGTAACAAACATTTGGTCCTTAATTATAGTTATTATTGAACTCTTCCAGCTATATATCTTGTCTCTCCAGTTCTTCTATAATATCCTTGAAGGAAGAGACCCTATTGTTCTCCTACGTCCCTCACAGCACTTGGCATCTAGTACTAAGTAGTTCAGTGCACACACAGTAGGTGCTCAAAAGATGCTTATTTAAAAATTAATTAGTATTTGCTGGATGAAACTCAATGAATAATCTCTACATTTTCCTTCCAACTGCTTCTTTATTTTCCTATGTTTATCCTATATGAATAATGTATTTGAAACTAAAGAAAACTACCAAGGTGTAGTATTAGCATGTGTCCAACTAAGTTTACTTGGTTTTTCATAGAAAGGCATGGAAGGTTGGAGAGAGGATAAATTTTACTTCATAGAATTCTAGATCATAAGATCATAGCTCTAGAGTTGGAAGGAAACTCAGAGATCCTCTAATCCAACTCCTTTTATTTTATTAAATTTTAAGGAAGTTTAGTGACTTGTCCAAAGTCATAAGGCTGCAAGAATCAGGAACCAGATATAACCTAGGTTCTCTGTCTCTAAAGCAAGTTCTCTTTCCATTGTACCTTGAATGAGAATTCTTTACCTTGGCATTACATTAACTCCGGGGTTTGTGTATGGAGAGGGTACATTCACTAAAATCGTAAACATGTAAGGAAATGGCAGTGGAATGTAGAATAATCACTTTAAAACAACAGATGGGTGGTTTCCTTGTTTTAAGTACTCTTACCCTCCATCAATGCCCATAACAACTTCTCTCTGCTTTATCAACTGGTTTTCATTAGTTGTAGTGGTCAATAAAAATCACAGACTGGTGCCTAGAATATGGTAGGTACTCAATAAATGCTTATTGATTGATTGATTGTGAGTTTCTTTAAATTCAAACTGCTTTTCTCTAGATAAGAGACATGTAGACATTGCCAGATCTGTCTTTAAAACATTTCTCTCTTGGCAGGACTTGTCCAAGGTCCACCAGTGTAGACTTTAAGATTATGGGATAATATAGTTCAAGTTGGAAGGGCTTTGAAAGCCATTGAGTTCAATCTTATTTTATAGATAAGGAAAGTGAGGCACAGAGGATTAAGTGATGCCCATAGTCATAGAATCAGTAAGTGCTCAAGGTGGAATTTGAACCCTGGTCTTCCTGATTCTAAACCTGGCATCAGATCCATTGTACCACCCAGAAACAGAGCTTGAGTTGAAGAAAAATTGGAGGATTGAGGCCTGAATCATTAGTATTGGCTGTCCATATTATTCAAAAGTGCCAGGTAATTTCTTTTTTTTTTTTTAAATTCATTATGTACTTTTAATAAATATATATAGAGATTCATGGTTTTATGAGAAAGGAGTGAGAGGATTATAGCTGAATTTCTCAACTATACTATGAAGTGAGTCAGAGAGACTCTCATATGGTTGCTGTATCAGAAACTGTAGTCTAGATTTTCTTAGAAAGTCGTTGTCAGGGGCAGCTGAGTGGTTTAGCGGATTGAGAGCCAGGCCCAGAGATGGGAGGTTCTAGGTTCAAATCTGGAAATCTGAGTGCCAGGTAATTTCAACAATTAAAACAATAACAAAACAATATTCCATTAACATTCCTTAATAGTGCTTCAGGGTATATAGATAACTTTGGGCTTTTCAAAGTTATGTTAGTAACTCACAAGCACTATTGGTTCTGATTAAATGGTAACCATTAAAAAAAACAATCAACTAATTTTCTGCCTTAGTAACAACTCTAAGACAGAAGGCAAATAGTGTCAAGTGACTTACCCAGGATCACACAGATAGGAAGAGATTGAGGCAAGATTTGAACCCAGGTTATCTTGACTCTAGGCTTGGTGTTCTGTTTTTAATTTTTTTAAGGTTTATTTCTTTTTGCCAGTTTACATGTAATAATAAATTTCCACATCAATTTTCCAAAATGATATGATTCAAATTGTCTCCTTCCCTTCTTCCCTCTTCCTCCCCTCCCCCTGGAACTGGCAAGCAATTTGAACTGGGTTATACATATATAATCACACAAAATATATTTCCAAACTATTAATTTTTAAGTGAATAATTTTATAAAACCAAAACCTCAGAACTTATATCCAAATAAACAAATGAAAAGTTTTATACTTTCATCTGCATTCCTTCTCCAGCAGTTCTTTCTCTGGTGGTGGATAGCATTCTTTGAATTCTTCTGGATCATTATATTGCTGAAAGTAGCTAAGTCTATCGCAGTTGATCATCCTACAATATTGCTGTTACTGTGTACAGTGTTGTCCTGGTTCTGCTTATTCCACTCTGCATCGGTTCATATAGGTCTTTCCAGCTCTTTCTGAAATCATCCTGTTTGTCATTCCTCATATGACAATAGTATTCCATCATCATCATCATATATCATAATTTGTTCAGCCATTCCCTGGTTAAGGGACATCCCTTTAGTTTCCAATTCTTTGCCACCACAAAAAGAGCAGCCATAAATATTTTTGTACAAGCACGTCCTTTTCCATTTTTTTTAAAACCTGGGCTTGGTACTTTGTTAAGAGAGAGCCAAGTTAAGAGCCATATGATCAGAAGGCTGTACACCAAATCATCTTCCTTTTTCTTGCAACAGTTCAACAAAGTATCATTGCATTTGAAGGGAGCCATAGACTCCTCGCTTCCTTAATCCAATGCTCATTGTCTCATTTCCCATTTCCTAAAGGCAGAGGACAAAATGTTTGTCCCATCACCAAGTTGAGAACTAAACCACAATCCATTGATCATTCTCACTAAAAATAAAATCACAAGATATAAAGAATAGGTTACTAAAAGGACTCCTAGGTTCTTCTTCAAAAGGTAAATGAGGGACTAGGTGACAATCATTCTATGATCCAAGAAATGACTACAAGAAACCTCTCTTCAGTGACAGTGGGTCATTTTGTCTTCCATTACTTTTGTTGATTATTCACACACAGACCACCATGGAGATAATTATAGCTTAGATGCCAGCATCAGCTGTACAAGCTGAAGGAGCAGAAAAATACTTTGAAGAACCTGACAAGATCCTCCAACTAATTTGATTCCTGGTGATTTCAATATCAAGTTGGGCACACAAAGAGAAGAGCAAATCATATCAGAAACTGTTTGGGGTTTGATAAACCAAGAAGACAAAAGATTTGTAGACTATTCAGAAGCATCCTATCTGTTTATCATGAATACTTCTTCAAAAATACTCAAAATTTGTAGGATGTGGTAAGTACTGAAAAACATCAGAGAAAATGAAATTACCTGTCCTGTGGATATCCAATCTTTTCCTGTTAAGAGTCACTTTTGAATCAGCCTATGACATGGGATTAAATCATTGACTGATTAGAATGAAATTCAAAATTAACACCAAACTTCGACTGAAACTGAAAGGAAGGCTAATGATGAGAAGAAAACAAATCCTCTTTTTCCAAATAGGTAGACTTTTCAAGCATCAAATTCCTTTGGCCTCATCTTAGTTTAAAGCTCTCATCTCTTTCACTGACCATGTGTCTTCACACATAGGCACATTCATTAATAGAACTCTCATACCTCCAAACTAAGTCCTCTTTTCTTTAACCTTCTTTTCATTTTTTTCTCCCTCCTCCTCACCCATTCCCCTGTAGGTTCTTTTCTTTCTTTTTTTTTTCTCTCTTATTTTTTATTAATAGAATTTATCCACAAGTGTCCGAGTCCCTGTCCCTTCCTTTCTCCCCTGTATCACAGAAGGCATCATATAAAAATTATGTCTTTCATGTTTCTACCCCTCAGATCAACCCCTCACAATCTATTCTTCAATAGGAGCAGTATGGGATATTTTCTTGATTCTGCTCATTTTGCTGTTCATTATCTCAAGTAGTTCTTTCCAAATTTTATTAAAATTAGCCTGATTATTGTTTCTTAGGTTCTTCTCTATCTGAAACCAAAGAGACCAACCTTTCCCTCATTGTTAGATTTTGATTAGACCCTGGCATATCACACATTCTCTTCTATCCCCCTGCTCCCCTCACTGTATGTACATATTCATATTGTAATATAATCTCACAAAAGAAGCTTTCGACTATAGTTGCCAAGTTCTGTTCATAATGTTCCTTTTTTATTTCTTCACTGTTACCCATACCAGAATTCCGTCTTCATCCCTGTCTCCTGGTGTGCATTTAGAAAAAAAGTTTCTTACTGGCTTTTCTGTTGACCCTCTGCTGCTGTTCCTGTCCTTGCCTGATGCATTTATTTTCTTTGTTAGCATTTTTGCTGTTTGGGTTGTTAGAGAAGTAAATAATCTCTACAGTTCTGATTTTCTTTCTAAAAATGTTTCAAGTTCTTTTTTATTATTGAACATACATTTTTTTTTTTGTTTTGGTTCTATATAAGTTCATATTTGTAGCATATGTCACTTTGGGCATTCTACGTCTCATTGCTCTTCAGAACACATCATCCCATTCTTTCTTTTTCTTGTCGGTACAAAATGGATTTTCATTTTTAGGATTTCCTTTCCTTTGTATTTGAAGGTCTTTCCCCTGATGGGTTACAGGACCTTTTTCTGAAGTAAATTGTTAAATTTAATCATGACATGCTTTGGAGTTTTAAGCATGGACTTTTTTTTTTCTAGAAGAGATCTGTAAATTGTTTTAATTTGAATTTTATTTTTTATGTTCAGAAGCTCTTATTAATTTTTCCCCTGTTATTTCTTTCATTATGATGTAAAGTCTTTTTGTCCTCTCATTCATCTGGGAAACCCATGATCCTTAGGTTGTCTCTATGCATCTTGTCTTTGAGATCAATATGTTTTGCTTGCACCGTAAGCATATTTCCCTTTAATGTTATTGTTTTTGATTCTCTTCTTCTACACTGTCTTTCATTTGTGTGCATTTGTATCCCCAATATATTGTTCTCTCCTTTATTTCTTTGGTGAGGCTTTCCATTGAAAAATTCAAGTTTTTCTACACTGCTCATTATTTCTGATGTGTAGGGCATAAATTCTGCTTCTATAATTCTCATTTCTCTTTTAAACTAATCTTTTAAAATAGCATATTGGGGCTTTATGTTGCCCTAAAATCCAGTAAGTCCTCTGTCTCATACAATTATGGATCATTAACTTTTATTGTGGATTATTTATTTGTAGATGCCTAAACTAGTTTACTAGATCTGGAGGCTGTATTTCCTTCAATTGTTACTGCTTTTCCTGTTGATTTATCTCTTTATGTTCAAGGTCTTTGTGTTTTCTTCTTCCTGAAATCTTTGGTGCTTCAAGTCTTCTTTGCCACTTATTTACTTCATCACTCTCTTCCTGACTCCCTCTCCTCTGATTGTATTTTCTTTAGGGTTTGGATCTCAAAGTTTCTCAGCCCCTCCCACAATGGGCAGTTCACAGTTCATCAGTCTAGGTGACATTTGGGTGGTCAGAACTGGCCCCAGCTAGGTACTGTGCTTTTTCCTTCAGGGTTGTTGGAATCCTACACCCTCCTCCTCTAAAATTCACAGGATCCTGCTGTGGTGACCTGTCCCACTCTCTATTCCTCACTTCTCTAGCCTGGCATCAGCAGCTCAGAGCCTTGCAGCACTGGTACTTCTGGGTTGCATCACCCCACCCCAACTCCACAGGCTTGTGCTCTCCTTAAGGACTGTGGTTATATTGAATAAAGAAGACATCAGCCAAAATATTCATAGCAACAATTTTGGGGATTACAAAATACTGAAAAGCAAGTGAATGCTCATCAATTTGGCAGTAAACAAACTATGGTACATGAACCTAACAAGATATTACTATATTGTAAGAAATTATGAATGAGAATAGTTCAGGGAAGTCATATCATGCAAAATGAAGCAAGCAGAACCAGGAAAACAATATACACAGTGATTCAGACAATGTAAATAGAATGTTTTCCCCCTCAACCCCCCCCCCCCCATGAAATTAAAAACTGTTGCTATAATGACCAAGCTTAGCCCAGGAGAAGAGATGAGAAAATGAACTTCTTATCTTCTTTGCAGAAGGGGGTGACAATGGATGTAAATTATTGTTTATGTTATCAGACTTACATGATATTTTGCTTTGCTTTTTTGACCTGTTTCTTTTTAGCTTTCTTTTTCATTATTTGTTCTAATGGAAAACTTTTGGAGAAGGGGAGAGAGTAGAAAAGTATTCAGAAATGAAGGTAATATAAAAACAAAGACTAAGGAGGAGAATATGGAAGATGGTGAGGTGGTGAAGAGAACCGAAGAGAGTTTATTACATGTGGAGAATGAATTAGGGAAGAATAAAGGACTCTTTTGTAGCAGCAATACTCAGTTAATGTTGGGTAATATAAATTTATAATATACTCAGAACAGGTATGTGAAATCCTCCAGTTCCATTCAGTAGCATGTGATTAGAGGAAGTCATTGGTGAAAGTAATCTAAGCTTGATGTGTGGCAAGGGATGAGCAATATTAGGACAAGATGAGGAGAGATCTGAGAGTAGGTGACAATGTGTGGTTGAATAGTCTGACTAGGCTTGAGACTATAGAGAGAAAAAAGTGAAGTCAGAAGAGAGAGAAAGTACTGAGAAGGAAGAGGTTAGAGGGCACAAGGAAGGTGAAGAATAAGTTTAGAAGGGGTGATGTATATATCACATATAATATCAGAATGATAAGAGGTTATGGTCAGATAGAGAAATGTCAGAATTTTTTATGAAAGAAGTCGAACACTGGTGGATAATAGTTGTGACCCATCCAGGATATGACCATTCTTATGTATGGATGAGATAGAGTTAAGGAATATGCAATAAAAGTTATGGAAACAGAGAAATTAAGAAGTTGGGAAATTTGAGAGAGCATCCATATGGATGTTGAGGTACACTAATGTGTGGACAAGAATTGGAGAAGAAGGAAAGATAGTCATCCAGATGCAGAACTCCTTGAGAAAGGAATACAAATGACCTTGGCACCAGTATGCAAAAGTCACCATGATCTGGATTGAGTTGAAAACTTCAAAGGAGGAAAGGTTGATGGGTGATGGGGAAAAGAGGAAGTCTAGAAGTAGCAAGAAATAATAACAAGTATTCTAACTCTTTATCTAATGCAACTTTGTCTGTCTGTCTGTCTGTCTGAATGGGAATGTGAGTGTTAATGGAGGTATACCCAGTGGTTTTAGAGGATGTCTAATTTAGAGCCATCCGAGGGAAGCCAGATCTCAGAGAAAGTAGATAAAGAGTATGAGAGGAAGAGGTCCAAAACAAAACAAAAACCCAATTTTTTTCATTATGGAATGGAAATTACTCTTCAATGATCCATGATTGAGCAATACAGGGATAGGGAAAAAAAGCAGGTGCTGGAAGATGGCTAGCCAAATCCCAATAAAGGTAGTAATAAAAAAGGTTTTTTTTTTGGTGACATGAATATGATGAAGAATTATCTTCTAAAAAGTAAACAAACACTATGTATTCTTTGGTAACCAAAACTTAGAAAATTACAAGACTGGGCAGCATGACCCAGTTGTCTGATTAATTGAATGAAGAGAAAGAAGGCAGTCTGGAAGTCAAGTTAACCATATTATAATCCTATGAGTCTGGAAGTCAAGTTAACCAATGTTCAGAATTTAAACCTAAAAAGATTTCTTGGGACACCTGAATTTTCCATGTGGACTATCTGGACCAGTGATTCCAAACTTTTTGAAGTTGTGACAGCTGCAATTTGTTTAACTTCATTATGTTTTCTTTCTATGCCCTCCTCTTATTCCCCAAAACTAATGGGTTATATGACATATGTTCATATTTTTAAAATTAGAAATAATTTATTTAATGAGGTAATTGAATCAAGGTGCCTGCATCGAAGACACCTGTCTTCTCCTCCTCCCTCCTTCCCACCAAGGACAATAATCTTTTTAAAATTTTTTTTAATTTGGTCGATTTCAAACATTATTCCTTGGTTACAAAAATCATTTTCTATTCCACCCTCCCCTCTCCCCACCCCCTTCCATAGCCGACACACAATTCCACTGGGTATTACATGTGTCCTTGATCAGAACCCATTTCCATGTTGTTGGTATTTGCACTAGGATGTTCATTTAAAGTCTATATCCCCAATCATATCCCCCTTGACCCATGTCATTGAGCAGTTGCCTTTCTTTGGTGTTTTCACTTGCACAGTTTTTCCTCTGAATGTGGATAGTGTTTTTTTCTCCTGTATCCCTCTGGGTTGTTCAAGATCAATGCATTACCACTAATGGAGAAGTCCATTACATTCAATTGTACCACAGTGTATCAGTCTCTGTGTACAATGTTCTCCTGGTTCTGCTCCTCTCATTCTGCATCACTTCCTGGAGGTCATTCCAGTCCCCATGGAATTCCTCCACTTTATTATTCTTTTGAGCGCAATAGTATTCCATCACCAACATATACCACAATTTGTTCATTCATTCCCCAATTGAAGGGCATCCCCTTATTTTCCATTTTTTTGCCACCACAAAGAGTGCAGCTATGAATATTTTTGTACATGCAAGGACAATAATCTTAAAGAAGAATCTATGGATCCAGGTCTCTGGTCTCTAGGTTATTTAGTTCCTTCTTAGGATATCCCATAAATTGAAGATGGAACCCCTAATCAGAAATGACAATGAAGAAGCTTCTTCATTCTTTCCTTCAAAATCCTTTTTTTATTCAAACTTTTACTATGAGGTGACACAAGATCCTGAGTTTCTATGGGGAAAATTATACTTTAAATTGATGTGTTTATAGTATTTTGACATATTATGCTAGTCAGGCTGCCTACATTGCCCCCTGAAGATTACAGGGGTACCCATGAGATATTATGTTTCTCTGCTAATGTCATTGACTTGAGCTCTTGTTCTAGTATAATCCTTTGCCTCTGTTAACCACCAGTAATTAGCACCTCAGAAGCATTTAGTCTGTTAACATTAGTTAGCTTTTAAAAAAGGATATTACTTCTGTGAGAAAGCAAATACTGCAATATAGACAATTCTCCTACATATGGACACTCCAAGGCACATTTTGCCCTACACCACCTATTCTCTAGGGACAGAGACTCAGGCTTAATATAGTTTCTGAATAGCACTGCCCACACCAACTTCATTTTCAAAGAAAACATCACTGCTATATGAGTCTTTCCCAGCTAATCCTGTTTTAGATCCTGAAGGTCACTACTCCTCAGGCCCTAAAATCTGAGCTTGCTGGAAAAACCAGATGGCTCCTGATTCTCCTGGCCCTCAGTGGTGGTTTTTAATTCTGAAATTTAAAAACTTACAAAATTATAATTATTTCTAATCTCTTTTCTTTAAATAAAAGGAACAAATGTTAAGGCAATGAACCAAATCCTTTATATATAGGCCACATGTCAGAATAGATTGGGAGGTCCAAGCCTCTCCTCTATGGTATTATCTTTCACTGAGATTCAGGTGGCATGTAGATAACAGTTTTACCTGTGTTTCCAAGAAGCTGTAAGCATGCCTGACAGCCACACCCTTGTAAAACTATATTATATGGGTTAAATCAGGGTGAGGGTAACCAACAGACCACAAACCCATCAGTGAGTTAGGGGAATGTCTTATCCCAAACACGTGAAGACTTCCCCAGGAAGAATGGGTGGAAGAGAACAATTGGTTCCAGTGCCAAGAAAGTCACTGAAGCAAGTGCTGTTCAGTGCTTCCAGCTTGGTCAGACATGGAAGAAGTCAAGGTCATTCACTGTATCTCAGGTCAGTCTGACTTTTGTCTTACCACTGGCCTTTGATAACCAAAGAGAAAGTGATGCTGATGACTCTGGGCACCTCTGACTCATTTGTATCCAATTCCTGGTCAAGTCTAGATATCACCCAGTATCACTCTTTGAAAACAAAAGACCACCACCCAACACCAAGCCAGAAAGAAGACACATAAAGAAAGGACCAAGATCCTTGTTGGCTAGCGTCTTTTGAATATGCCTCAGGGTCAGCTGGGATCAATCAAAGAAGTACTGATTCACCATGTGATTAATAGACTAGAAGCAATTGCAGAACATTTGTGTATATTCCCAATACTTAAGGATTTGCATCAATGCCACTTTATATATGTTTATAAGGACTGGATCCAATGGCCAGTCTCCTAATATATGTTCATATTAATAAATATGAATTGGGGCACTCCGCAATAAGTATGTGGTACTTTTGATCCATGGGGATGATCAGCATTAGAAATTGAAACTTTATTCCTAAATTATTACCTTATAGAACTGTTTAGTGTACTTGTGTGTCCTTGGGGAGATAATTCTCCTTCTCAGAACTTCAGTTTCTTAACCTGTAAAATGAGGGTGTTGAATTAGATATCTAGGCTGCTTCTATTGATTACTGATGGATTTCTTTCCCCACAACCTCCCTCAAAGTTTAAGATTCTGGGACCATTTATTTCTCTCCCTTACTCCCTTAACTATCACTAGAAGCTCTCTTTTTCCTGGATTGAGGCTACTTGGGCCTTAGAACTGTGCTCTTCAGACATATTGCATCTGACCCGGCTGTTATCATTGGCTCTAGAATCAATTTATGGGTTACGACTTGAGAACACAGCACAAATTCTATTTTCCTGGATGGCTGCATCTTTACCATATATTATCTTAATCTTACTTTCTCTATCCTTTCTAGAGACTTATTCCAGAGGGATTGGATTAATTATGATGATATTCAGAGGGACTCTGAATCCTCTAGAAATTTATATTCAAATATGTATAAAAATATGCAGAGATCTTCATCCAAAATCCATCATCAAATTTCCCAAGCAATCTATACCTAAACAAGTCCCACAAACACAAATCCTGACTCATAGTATTCTCATCTTCCATATAATTATGGAACTCTATAATCTCTGTTTCTGTCTCTTATTCTCAAACTTGTCTTCTACTCCTGTTCTTTCCATACACTCAATAATCCTCTGTCATAGATGCTTAGGGACCTAAAATACTTACTTCACCTGTTAGCAGTATCAAGAGAATTTAATTTAGCCTTTATACTGTGAGGTGTTTGTGTTTGTAGGGGTAATCCCCAACTGTGAATAAGATCTTAGAAACATTGAAATAGAAGTGACATGGACTGTAGAGGACAAGGAGTGCAGCCCCCCTCACTTTACAGATGGGGAAATTGAGGAACAGAGAAATTAAATAACTTATAGAGTCACACAGTAAGTATATGAAGTGGGATTCGAATCTGTGTCTTTTGACTCCAAGTCTTGGATCTGTTCAGTTGAGCCATGCAGCCTTCCAGTTAAGCTCATAGCAGCTATCTTCAGACCTTCAAGTTGGAAACCTCTGATCTTCTGAAATTCAGTCTCTGCTAGTTAGGATGGGACTGAGCCTTGAGGTTTAATCTCCTTCAGTTTAGAAACCCATCAGGAACTCTGACAGCTCTCAAAGCAAGCCGTATCATGGATCTCTCTTGGCTGCTTTGCTCTGGCTTCTAGACATTACCTCAGACTCAGACTACAGAATGTGCCTTTTTGCCCTTGCCCTATTTCCTGCATTCATGGTGACCAGTGCAGACTGCCCGACCATGCTATTATTGACTTGACCAAAGCACCTAGCCTCTTGTGACTTGAGATGATAATCCTCATCTGAAACTTGTGGCTGTGTCTCTCAGGATCCGTGAACTCAAGATGGTGCAAAATCAGATTGTGAAGCCACTTCTTTCAACTCTTCCAACTGCACTAGATACTCCTGATTTCTTCCATAATGCTTTGTTTGAGGATCTGAATTACAGAGGCCTTAAGTTAGAATGAACAGAATTTTGTAAAATGTTATTAGCAATTTAACCAAATGCTGTTTTAAAGAGTAGAGGAGCTACCATTGCCAGATGCTCTGAATATACAGTTTGATGTCTTCTAGGGGAAAAAAGAATATTTATTGTATGCTAGATTTTTAAAATTTAATTTCTTTCAATTAACCAACATTTTTCCCTTCTTTTTTGCACTCCCTTCATGTCCTCCTCCCCATCTGAAAAACAAACAAACAACCTTTTAACATACATGGATAGTCAATCAAAACAAATCCCCCCATTGGTCAGTCTAAAAACATTTGTCTCATTCTGTGTATTTAATCCAACATTTCTCTGTTGAAAGGTGAGTAATATTCTTGATGATGAATTTTTCTGGAACTACGGTTAGTTTTTGTGTAATCAGAGTTCTTAAGTCTGTCAAAATTGTTCATTTTTATAGTTGTTATAGAATAAATTACTCTCTTGCTTCTGCTCATTCTACTTTGCATAAAAATAATCTTGTTGATCACATTAGGGAAAGGGAGGGGTTGGGAAGGGAAGAAGGTGCTCTACTTACCCCAAAATAGCTAGTTCAGTATTTCAGGAAGAAGATAACATGAGATGAATTAGTCACATTTCCGTATTTCCTATTGTACCAAAATTACTATCGAAATGTAATGACATTTTGCACTGACCTCAGTTCTTCCAGTTAAAAAGAGTGTATGGCTCTATGCAACCTTTTGCCACTAATGGAAAAACAACCTAAGACATTTTTAAAGCAATATAGAATGAAAGACTGGAAGGGACTTGGGGTTATTCAGTCTGGATTTTTCATGTCCTACTGATAATGGATGTCCATTTCAATTTAATTTGGTTAGGATAGTCAGTTTAAACTGCAGTTATTCAAACTGTATGTTTGTAAGAGTAGGAGATGGGTAGTGTAAATATTTTAGTTTTAGTTTTGAAAAGTAACAAAAATAGTGCCAGTTGTTATGGTAAAACTTTTAAAATCAATATTAGCTTAGTCAAAATAATGACTAATTCAAAATAGTGTAATTCAAATAACTGCTGTTTCCCCGAATGGAGGCAATGTTATTTTTGCGAGGGAAAAGATAACTGATAGTTTCAACTTGGCTAATAAGAACCTTTTTTTCCCCTAGTTTCACCTTTATAACAAATAAAGCTTTATATATTCTTTAAGATACATCTATGATATTATTGAGAATCACTTAAAAATTGAAAAATAAACACTTTTATTTTTAGGAAAATGCATTTTGGGTTATTTATATATGCCTTTTCTGTATTCCTGTCATACCACAGGTTGGTTACATTATCTAGATGAAGGAATAGCAACCTACATACAACATGTGTACCAATAATAGCAGCCCACTGTCCAATTTTTCATGGTGTTTAGGTTAATAACTTGTCTTGTGACTAAACCCCATTTCCAAGAATTCATATATTCACCTTCTGGATCAACCTTCTTCCTTGCTGGACAGAAAAACAGGGGTCTGAACCCTGGTATTTGCTGTTTAAAAGGTTGTTGACATCTAGTCTAAAGGTTTGTTTTCACATGAGTCTGGCCCAGGGACTTAGTTGTAGGAAATGATGAAAAGATACTGTTATTATACAATGATGCTTTCAGTATGGACCCCAATGACCATTTTATGGCAAGCTTCTACTGTGATAAAAAAGGAGCAAAAACAGTGAACTTAGAATTCAAGTTTTGATTAGAAAAAGGTGGTAGTGGGAGGCGGAGTCAAGATGGCGGAGTAGAAGCAGCATAAGTTCAGACCTCTGAAAACCCTTCCTTACTGATCACAAACTGACTGCTCCTAGGAGACTGAAAATCAAACCTAACAACAAGACGGAGCCAAGCAACCCTTCTGCTGGACTCAATTCAAAAGGTACGCCCCCCAAAAGCCAGAATCCAAGAACACTTGGGTTTAAAGGGAAGGCAGAAGGAAGGTCCCAGGACCCCTCCCCCCCTACCTAGAGCGCTAAGCCTCTAGCGGCAGCGGGAACCTCTGGGCGGGTAAAGGCACTAGTCAGGAGGGTGTACCTTGTGGGCAGGGCTGTGCCAGAGCATTGAAAACAGGTGGCGGGGAAGGAGCTGGAGAGGGAGCACAGAGCTGGCAGCCTGGACAGAGCTACAAAGACCCTCTATATTGCTCCAGCCTTCCAGGAGGTTTTGGCCTCAGAGCACATCCAACCCAACTCAGCTGAACTTAATCCCATCAAAAGTCTTCAGAACTTAGGGAAGCCCAAGCTCCAATATCCCTCCCTCACAGACTGCTGGACTTTAATCCAATCAAAAGCCTCCAGAGGACAGGGAAGCTCAAACACTAATACCCCTCCCCCATAGACTGCAGGGAGAGATCTTCTGTCAAAGCTCCAAGACAGGAGATTGACAGGAACCCCCAAAACCAAAATAATTAGAGGAGTAAGAACACAGACAAATACAGTGAGCAAAGAAGGAGTAAATATGAGAAAACAACAGAAAAATAAGAAAGAAATTATAATAGACAGCTCCTGTACAGGCAACGAGCAAAGATCAAATGGAACAGAGGGGGAGGGATCAGCAAACGATAAATCAGAAATCCCAGCAAATTGGATACAGGCTTTGAAAGAACTCAAAATACAATTCAAAACACAATTGAGAGAATCTGAAGACAATTGGGAAAAGAACTTAAATACTAAGATAAGTCTTCTGGAAACAGAAAATGGTGTCTTGAAAGCCAAAATCAACCAGCTGGAAAATGAGGTAAGGAGATGAAAGATGAGGCAAAGAAGATGAAAGATGAGGCAAAGGAGATGAGAGATGAGGCAAAGAGGATGAAAGATGACCTCCAAAGAAAATCAGACCAGAAGGAGAAGGATGACCAAAAAGTCAGGAATGGAATTCAGTCTTTAAAAACCAGAATACAACAACTAGAATTAAGTGACTTCACAAGGCAGCAGGACACTATAAAACAAAACCAAAAGAATGAAAAAATTGAGGAAAATATGAAGCATCTCATTCACAAAACAGAAGATTTAGAAAATCGTTAGAGGAGAGACAATTTAAGAATCATTAGTCTACCAGAAGACCATGACAAAAGAAAAAGCCTGGACATAATACTACAGTAAATTATTCAAGATAACTGCCCTGATATTCTAGAACAAGAGGGAAAAGTGGAGATTGAACGAATCCACAGATCATCTCCTGTACTTAATTCCCAAATGACAACACCCAGGAATGTTATAGCCAAATTCAAAAACTATCAGACCAAAGAAAAGATATTTCAAGCTGCCAAGAAGAAGCCATCCAGATACCATGGAACTACAGTGAGGATAACGCAGAATCTGGCGGCATCCACACTGAAGGACCTAAAGGCATGGAATATCATATTCTGGAAAGCAAGGGAACTAGGTCTACAACCAAGAATCCCAGCAAAAAACCCCAGCAAAACTGACTATATTCTTACAGGAGAAAGTATGGTCATTCAACAAAATAGAAGAATTCCAAGAATTTGTAAAAAAAAAGACCAGAACTGAACAGAAAAGTTGATGCCCAAGCACAGAACTCAAGAGAATTATCAAAAGGTAATTAAAAAAAGAGGGAAAAAAAGGAAACAAAACAAAACAAAAAACCCTTTTTTAAAGAGACTCAATAAGTTAAAATGATATGTATCCCTATCAGGAAAGAGGTCAGTGGTATCTCTTAAACATTGTTATTATCATCTGGGCAGCTAGAAGAATTACACTTAGAGGGAACAGTGACAAACTGTATAGGATGAAATGACAAGACATAAATAGGTATATAGATATTTGTATGCATAAATGCATATACATGTATATATACATGTATATATATACATATTTATATATATATATACAAATAGAGATAAAAATAGGTTTATACTAAAAGAAACAGGAAAAGAAATAAAAGGGGGGTAAATTTATGTCACAAGAAGCTCATGGCAGGAGGGGGGTAGAATATCAATACACTAGAAGAGTAAAGAGGTTGGAGATAGGAAATACTCAACTCTTACATGCACTGAAATTGACCCAAAGAGGGAAGAACAATCCAATCGATTGGGGCAGAGAATAGATTTGCGCCCTATAGGGGAGTAGAAGGGTAACAAACGGACTGATGGGGAGGGAAGCAATATAAGGGAAGGAGAGGGTGGGGGTAGTTTTAGAAAGATTGAAGGAAAAAAAGGGGGGAATAAGAAGGGAGAGGGGGTAGAAAGGGAGGTAAAATAAGGGTAGAAACTAGGGGGACTTAGAAGGAAATAGTGAAAGAAGAAAAGGCAGGACCAGGAGTAGAAATCAAAATGCTGGGAAATGGAATGAACTCACCCATAAAACACAAGCGAATAGCAGAGTGGATTAGAAGCCAAAACCCTACCACATGCTGTCTACAAGAAATACACATGAGGAAGGTACATATGCATAGGTTGAAAGTAAGAGAATGGAGCTAAATCTGTTGGGCATCAACTGATAAAAAGAAGGCAGGAGTTGCAATAATGCTATCTGACAAAGCCAAAGTAAAAATAAATCTAGGTAAAAGAGATAGGGAAGGTAATTATATCCTGATAAAAGGCAGTGTAGACAATGAGGAAATATCCGTACTCAATATGTATGCACCAAATAGCATAGCATCCAAATTTCTAAAGGAGAAACTAGTGGAGATCAAAGATGAAATAGATAGAAAAACTATACTAGTGGGAGACCTGAACCTTCCTCTATCTGAACTAGATAAATCAAGCCAAAAAATAAATAAGAAAGAGGTAAGAGAAGTGAATGAAATCTTAGAAAAATTAGAGTTAGTAGATATGTGGAGAAAAATAAATAGGGACAAAAAGGAATATACCTTCTTTTCTGCAGCACATGGTACATTTACAAAATTTGACCATGTATTAGGGCATAAAACATTGCAAACAAGTGCAAAAGAGCAGAAATAATAAACTCAACCTCCTCAGATCACAATGCAATGAAAATAATCATTCATAACGGTACATGGAGAGGTAAATAAAAAATTAATTGAAAATTAAACAATATGATTCTCCAAAACACACTTAAAGAACAAATTGTAGAAACAATTAGTTTAGGCAATTTAGGCAAATTTAGGCAATTTAGGCAAGTTTAGGCAATTAATAACTTCATTGAAGAAAATGACAATGATGAGACATCCTTTCAAAACCTATGGGATGCAGCCAAAGCAGTACTCAGGGGGAAATTTATATCCTTGAGTTCATATATTAGCAAAATTAAGAAGGGCAGAGGTCAATGAACTGGGCATGCAAATTAAAAAACTGGAAAGTGAATAAATTAAAAATCCTCAGATGAAGACTAAATTAGAGATCCTAAAAATCAAAGAAGTTAATAAAATTGAAAGTCAAAGAACTATTGATTTAATAAATAAGACTAGAAGCTGATACTTTGAAAAAACAAATAAAATAGACAAAGTACTAGTCAGTCTAATTAAAAAAAGGAAAGAAGAAAACCAAATTGACAGTATCCAAGATGAAAAGGGATACCTCACCTCTAATGAAGAGGAAATTAAGTCAATCATTAAAAACTATTATGCCCAATTATATAGCAACAAATATGGCAATCTAGGTGATATGGATGAATACTTACAGAAATATAAATTGCCTAAACTAACAGAGGAAGAAATAGATTACCTAAACAGCCCCATATCAGAAAAAGAAATTGACCAAGCCATCAAAGAACTCCCTAGAAAAAATCCCCAGGTCCAGATGGATTTACAAATGAATTCTATCAAACATTCAAAGAACAACAAATCCCAATATTATACAAACTATTTGACAGAATAACCAAAGAAGGAGTTCTACCAAATTCCTTTTATGACACAAACACGGTACTGATCCCAAAGCCACACAGGTCAAAAACAGAGAAAGAAAACTATAGACCAATCGCCTTAATGAATGCAAAAATCTTAAATAGGATACTAGCAAAAAGACTCCAACAAGTCATCACAAAGGTTATTCACTATGACCAAGTAGGATTCATACCAGGAATGTAAGGATGGTTCAATATTAGGAAAACCATCCACATAATTGACCATATTAACAAGCAAACTGACAAAAATTACATGATTACCTCAATAGATGCAGAAAAAGTCTTTGATAAAAAAATAACACCCATTCCTATTGAGAACACTAGAAAGTATAGAAATAGAAGGGCCTTTCCTAAAAATATTAAACTACTACTACTAGTAGTACTCTCTCGGTAACCGAGGATGATGATTTTCTTTGTGCACTTTCATCTGTGATGTAGATGAGTGTGCACAAAAAACACTTGTGTGTGAAGGAGATTTAAGTGGAAAAGTCGATGCACAGAGACGGTCCCACTCTCTCGGCATTGGAAGCCTGGGTCCAGTGGCATGAAAAATCATTACAACTGGAGACTTCCTCAGCTGCATTGGATGGCCATGTTGTCTTTTGTGTTCCAACACACCCTAAGCACTCCACAGTGCTTTGCTGCATCGCCCTCTCAGCCGTTGAACCTTCTTATTGGTTTCTTCCATCTGGTTGGCCGAAGCAGTCTTCACATGCTGGGTGAGCAAAGCCCTAGTTCACCAGGGGTCCACGACGACCCGATGGCTACCCTCACAAGGTTTAGCAGGCCTGTCGAAGCCATTGCCTGGGGTGTGGCCACTGCTGCATGCTAGCAGCTACTAGGAGTAAAACCTCCCGGCCCGCGAGAAGTTTTAAGAAAGGAAAATAGAAACAGGATAGAAGTTTTGGATCCCGCGAAGGGCGTGAATGAGCTGGCTTTAGAGATATAAATAAACGAGTCAGTAATCAATTATTGATATTCGGGAGCCACAGCCTGCTCTGACCACTGGATATTACTATTTAGGCTATTCCATCCAATGATCTCAATTTAACACTGCACTGGTCAGAGGATAATGTTAGCTCAGTAGGAAAGGAAATTAGAAACTAAAGGAGATAGATAATGCTAGGTATTAACATTGGAAAAGAGAGAGAGACAGGAAGGCCTGACCGAAGGGCCAGGCCTCAGGGAGAAAGATAGAGAGGAGAGAGAAAGGGGAGAAGTTGCTCCTTTGCAAACCTGTCGACGTCCTCCAAGTGGCCGAGCTGGCTGTGTCCCATTCCTTTTATTCTCTTTGATATACAAATGAGCTCAATACATATTGATCAGTTACCTGATGCCTCAATACATATGGATGAGTTACCTAGTGTATTGCCATTGGATAATTGCAAATTATGACAAGGTGAAGGTGGGGTTATTATCCTCAGGTGAGTGAGACAGGAGGAAGCAAGGTTTCACGCCTAACCACAGCCATGCTGGGAATAGAGCCCATTGCCATGCGCAGGATGGCCATGTGCTAACTCACAATCCTTGGCTCTCCATAATACCTATGGGCTGGACTGCTACAAGGAGCCACAAGTGAGAGCTGGGTGTCAGGTGAGGGTCAGAGGTTGGAGAGCTGCCCTAGGAGGGCACGACAAGCCCTCCATACCAGAGATACTACTCCTCCCTGAGCACCCCATACACCCCAAAAATTTTAAACAGTATATATCTAAAACCATCAGCAAACATCATCTGCAATGGGGATAAACTAGAAGCCTTCCCAATAAGATCAGGAGTGAAACAAGGATGCCCATTATCACCTCTATTATTGAGCATTGTACTAGAAACATTAGCAGTAGCAATTAGAGAAGAGAAAAAAATTGAAGGTATTAAAATTGGCAATGAGGAGACCAAGCTATCACTCTTTGTGGATGATATGATGGTCTACTTAAAGAATCCTAGAGAATCAACCAAAAAGCTAGTTAAAATAATCAACAACTTTAGCAAAGTTGCAGGATACAAAATAAACCCTCATAAGTCATCAGCATTTCTATACGTCTCCAAACCATTTCAGCAGCAAGAATTAAAAAAGAAATTCCATTTAAAATCACCCTAGACAATATAAAATACTTGGGAATCTATCTGTTGAGACAAACACAGGAACTATATGAACACAACTACAAAACACTCCACACAATTAAAACTAGATCTAAACAATTGGAAAAACATCGATTGCTAGGATTGGTGGGATGAGCTAACATAATAAAAATTACAATCCTACCCAAATTAATTAATTGACTTAGTGCCATACCCATTGAACTACCAAAAAACTTTTTTACTGAATTAGAAAAAAAATAACAAAGTTCATTTGGAAGAACAAAAGATCAAGGATATCCAGGAAAATCATGAAATAAATTCCAAAGGAAGGAGAACTTACAGTCCCAGATCTCAAACGATACTATAAAACAGTGGTCATCAAAACAATTTGGTACTGGCTAAGAGACAGAAAGGAGGATCAGTGGAATAGACTTGGGGTAAATGACTTCAACAAGGCAGTCTATGATAAGCCCAAAGATCCCAGTTTTTGGGAACAAACCCCACTATTTGATAAAAACTGCTGGGAAAATTGGAAGACAGTATGGGAGGGATTAGGTATGGATCAACATCTCACACCCTACACCAAGATAAACTCAGAATGGGTGAATGACTTGAATATAAAGAAGGAAATTACAAGTAAATTAGGTGAACATAGAATAGAATACATGTCAGGTCTTTGGGAAAGGAAAGACTTTAAAACCAAGCAAGAGCTAGAAAAAAATCACAAAATGTAAAATCAATAATTTTGATTACATCAAATTAAAAAGTTTTCATACAAACAAAACTAATGCATCCAAAATTAGAAGGGAAGCAACAAATTGGGAAACAATCTTCATTACAAAATCCTCTGACAAAGGTCTACTTACTCAAATTTATAAAGAGCTAAACCAATTGTACAAAAAATCAAGCCATTCTCCAATTGAAAAATGGGCAAGGGACATGAATAGGCAATTTTCAGTTAAAGAAATCAAAACTATTAATAAACATATGAAAAAGTGTTCTAAATCAGAGAAATGCAAACCAAAACAACTCTGAGGTATCACCTCACACCTAGCAGATTGGCTAACATGCCAGCAATGGAAAGTAATGAATGCTGGAGGGGATGTGGCAAAGTTGGGACATTAATGCATTGCTGGTAGAGTTGTGAATTGATTCAACCATTCTGGAGGGCAATTTGGAACTATGCCCAAAGGGCAATAAAAGACTATCTGCCCTTTGATCCAGCTATAGCACTGCTGGTTTTGTACCCCAAAGAGATTATTAAGACATGTACAAAAATATTCATAGTTGCTCTCTTTGTGGTAGCAAAAAATTGGAAAATGAGGGAATGCCCTTTGATTGTGGAATGACTGAACAAATTGTGATATATGTTAGTGGTGGAATACTATTGTGCTCAAAGGAATAATAAAGTGGAGGAATTCCATGGGGACTGGAACAACCTCCAGGAATTGATGCAGAGTGAGAGGAGCAGAACCAGGAAAACATTATACACAGAAACTGATACACTGTGGTACAATTGAATGAAATGGACTTCTCCATTAGTGGCAGTGCAGTGACCCTGAATAACTTGGAGGAATCTACAAGAAAAACGACTATCCACATTCATAGGAAACACTGTTGGAGTAAAAACACCAAAGAAAAACAACTGCTTGAATACATGGGTCGAGGGGATATGGTTGGGGATTTAGACTCTTAATGAACATCCTAGTGCAAAAATCAACATGGAAATAGATTCTGATCAAGGACACATGTAATACCCAATAAAATTGCACATCGGCTGCGGGGACGGTGGGTGGAGGGGAGGGAGGGAAATAATGTGATTATTGTAACCAAGGAATAATGTTCTAAATTGACTAAATAAACTAATTCAAATGGAAAAAAAAAAGAAAAAGGCGGTAGAAAATAACTAAAAATAGCAAATGCCATATTCCTTGTTATCAGATTGCTAATATTGAAGAGTTTAATGAATCACTGAAAACATGTGCTTAAATAATATATTCAAGGAGCTGAGTTTTAGATTGAAAAATGAAGAACAGAAACAATGACTATCTTTTTATTGTTTAATCAGCTCTATTTCTTAAATGTTTTCAATCAATCAATCAATCAAGAGCAGACCATATATATTTAGATTTGTCCTAGATAGATCTTAAATATCTATGGATAGACATAGATATATAAAATATCTCTATATATTTGCTAGAGATCTATCTTATCTGTCTTATGTAGTTATGTATGATACAGATCTTAGGTGTTACTTAAAGGTAGTATATACACATAAGAAACAACATATAAGAATGCCCATATGTATATACCTATAGATACATACACATGCATATGTGTATATTCGGATTATTGCTATGAAATGTCTATTCTTGTGCTCAACACAGAAATGTTACAGATGGAAACAAAAGATTGTAAGTTGTTTGAGAGCAATAACTGTTTAGTTTTTTGTCTTTGTATCTTGAACACAAGTAAAACTTTTAATATATGCTTGTTGGTTGACAGATATTACAGAGAGATTGTGAACTGGGCCTAAAAGTGAATAAAAAAGAGGAAATTGTGTACTGTTTTCTAATGACCCCAAGCTTTTCTGAGAAATAGAAATATATTTTTTCAACATCAAGATTCTTCCAGTGATCTACAATACCATAATCTCAGAATAATAAAAGCACTGAGCCATCCAAAAATGATAGAGAGATGTTCAATGAGTTTAAATAGTCTGCAACTTCATACTTATGAAGAATTCTGCCTAAGAAACAGCTTAGAAGATATCAATGATGGGGAAATATGTGGGTCCATCTTACACTGGAAGGATAAATGGCCATATCTGTACACAGGACATTCGATATACTTTCTTTGTATCTGTGTAATGTCAAGAGACCTAGAGGGAAGCCTTTTCTATGTTGGATTGATTGGGAAGAAATGGACAAGAGATGCATAGCAGGAGAAAGTATGGATTGGCTGTTACTTGCACCATCAGAGGGCATACCTAATTGGTGTGTGTATAGAGCCATTAAAGTAGCAAATTTATGAATTAACAAGACCCCGTGGAAGACAGAGTAAAAGCATACCCTCTTGTCTTATCTCATCATCCATGACTCCTGCCATCCATATACCCTATTTGAACATGTAAACATATATATCACAGTGCCTGGCCCATAGTAGATGCTTAATAAATGTTTTATTAATAGATTGATTGATACATACACACCCAAAGTCCAGATATCCTTTTCTCCATGATATTGGAATGATGATTACCTGCCTTTCTCATCAAACATTGGCAATCCTGGTTGCCATAATACCTAGAAGACATTGTTGTAATGTACCAGAACCACAATGCATTTTCTCAGCATCCAGTCTTGGGTGAGAGCTGCCTATGGTTTAACTCGTTCACCAAAGAAAAAGTTAATAATTCAGAATAAAAAAAATATTTTGAGATCTGAGTAACATAGTTTTCCTCTCTCCATTGCTCAAATTAACTGGAAAGAGTTCCAAATACCCACTTATTTTTGTTCTGTGAAAAGGTCCTTTGTTCTTAATGAAAATGCTTTGAGGTTTCCAGAGGAGAGGCACTCTGTAAAACCTTAGTATATCATTTCTACTTCCCCTCCATTGTAAACCTTTTATTTAAAAATAAAAAACACAACCAAACTCTAGTTTGCAAATCCTAGCCCAGTTTGATTTTAGGTAATAGTGGAATCCCCCTCCCTGCCACAAACCAATTAAACTAGTAGTAAAATGGGCTTGTTCAGAATTGCCCTTTCACCTTCTCATAGAGGTGAGAAGTTGCAAGGTTTATAAAGTATTTTCCAAACACTATCTTACCAAGCTTCACACCAGCCTAAGGTAGGTGCTTTCATAGATGAGGAACCAAAAGCTCTGAGAAGGTAAATTACTTAGAAGTTAAGCTAGTAAATATCTGAACTCAGAGGCAGGGCTTCCAGAGTCCCCTCTGACTATTTTTCACAGGGTTCAATAAATGGGTTTCAAGGTATAAATCCGTCGTTTGTCTTAGAATGAGATATGGGACTCATTAAAAATTACCTTCTTCAACCATTAAGCTATTCTCAACTCTGTTCTCCTTTGACATATCTGGCACAAAGCACCTATAGAATGAAATGGGGGGAGCAATTTCCTAGTATGAGAGACCATCACATCCAACTTCCTCTTTTAACAGAAAAATCAGCTCTAGAGCAGGAATGAGATTTGTCAATCAACAAGCATTTCCTAAACATCTATTATGTGCCAGGCATTGTGCTAAGCACTGAAGATACAAAGGAGAGTAAAAGACAGTCCCTGCTCTCAAGGATCTCATAGTCTAATGGAGGAAAACATACAAACAATTGTGTACCAACAAAATCTATACAGGATAAGTTAGAGATAACCAACAAAGGGAAGGCAGTAGCATTAAAGGGAATGGATTGAGAAAGACATTCTGTACAAGCTGAGATTTTAGCTGGGACTTGAAGGAAGCCAGGGGAGCCTGAAGACAGAGATGAGGAGGGAGAACATTCTAAGCACAGGAACGGTCGGTGAAAACACCCAGAGCCTGGAGAGGGACTATCTTACTTATGAAACAGCAAGGAGGTCAGTGTCACTGGATCAGAGAGAGAGAGAGAGAGAGAGAGAGAGAGAGTGTGTGTGGTGTGTGTGTAAGCAGGGCATAAGAAGACTAGAAAGAGTGGAGGGGGCTATATTGTGAAGGACTTTGAATACCAAGCAGAGGATTTTTTATTTAATACTGGAGGTAATAGGGAGCCATGGGGTTTTATTGAACAGAGGAAGTGACATAGTCAAATCTACTCTTTGGGAGTATTAATTTAATAACAGTGGAGGATGACTTGGAAAGGGAAGAGACTTGAGTCAGAGATCAACCATCAGGCAATTGCAATAGTCTAGGCATGAAGTGATAAGAATCTGCATCACAGAAGTATCAAAGTAGAGAAGGGGCTGGTTATGAGAGCTATTATAGTGGTAAAACCAACAGGCACTGACAACAGCCTGGATATGAGTTGAGGAAAGCACCAAGACTGTGAGTTTGGGTGGCCGGGGGGGATGGTGGTACCCTTGGCAAAAGTAGGGAACTTTGAAGGGGAGAACATGATATATACATATGAGTTCATCAGTGTCAGCAACGGGACCAGAAGCCAGGTCTCCTGATTTCCAAGCCAGTGTCCTTTGCCAGTATGTCGAGTCCTCAAATAACTTTGTAAATAGTCTTATCAGCAAAACCACATTAATTGGTACTCTGATCATCTGGAATCTGGATGAATATTGACAAAGGTTGGATTAAAGTTTATCATTGACATATCTAGAAAGAACAAATTCTTAATGAAATTAATAGTGTTAACAAGGTAGGACAAGGATTTAGAACAGAGAGAAACCTTAGAGATCACAGTTTTAACTCAACTCGGGAAAGTTAAGTGATTTTCCAGAAGTCACTTGGGCGATAAGTAGTAGAGTCAGGATTTGAACCTAGGTCTTCTCATTCCAAGTACCATGTTCTTTCTTTTGTATCAGACATTTTCCCTACCCAGACAATCAATATCATACTCACCCTAATTTTTATTATCTTAAGTGCTTCAGAAGAATTCATTACATAAAATAACTTATTTGCCATTTATAAATCATACCAGTAATCATAGGTCCTTTAGACACTGCTGCTTGCTAGGTCAATTCTGTATGATTTATATAAATGTTCAATTTCCTTTGGAAATACTCTGTTGTTCATACTTGTCACTAATTTAGGCAACCTTTCTCCAAATTTGTCTGAATTAGTGATGTTAAACTTTTAATTTAATTTATCCTATTTAATTTCTTAATCTTTTCTTTTTTATCTATTTTCTAAGAAACATAAAGTAATTACATCATTTGACATGAACTAGAAGCAGAATTAAAAAAAAAAAAGGTTTATAGACTATAGTGGAGTGGTTTACGGCCAATCCCGCAATCCATAAAAACTGGCATAAAGAATTTTTCTCTCTGTCTTCAGTGCCATGGAATGTAAAGGAAATGGTTCAACAGCAGCTGCAAACAATTACCAAGCATTTTTAATGGAGCTCTGAAATGCTATGAATTCAGAGCATTGCTTCAAAAGTCTGGAGTTGGATCCTGCTGAAGGGTTTGCTAAACAGTTCTTAGTGATAACCTTTCTGTTTTTGGCAAAATTTGTGGCCCAGCCATGTACTGAAGTTCTGTCTTGCTGATATTCTGCAAAGTTATCTCATTTTGCATTCACATTTGGTCTTTGATGCTAAACAGTCTCCTTCTCCTCCCTGCATTCCCCCCCCCCCCAACCCCCAGCATCCATCTCTCTCCATCTTACTCCCTTCCTTGGATATGCCTTCATGCCTAGTTTCCAGAATATATTTCATTTATTTCAGTTTGCTCCAACATTACACATTTCAGAGGCATGGAAGCTATCTGCTAGAGAGTTGCACTTTCAGTAGGAAACTTTCCTTTTAAACTCCCAAAGCCCAGCCCTGTCCAGCTCAAGTGAGCAAGTTGTGAAATACAGCCTGTATGAACTTTCCTATTATTGCACTGGGGATTCCTGGGTTGTAGCTGAGAAAGGTTGTAGTAGAGAAAGAATGTGCTAAAGAAAATTTAACTCTTTAGAGCCCTCTCTACTACATTGAAATTTAATGATGAGAACAATGGATTTGGAGTCAGAGGACCTGGGTTTGAATCCTGATTCTGTTACTTAACAATTGAGGGACTATGGGCAAATGACTTTACCTCTCTGGGTTTTAGCTTCCTTATTTGAAAAATGATCAATTTCTGGTTTCCTTCAAGATTTGGCTCAATTGCCCACTTCATGAGGCTTTTTCTGTTCTGACTAGCAGCTAGTTGTCTTTTTTTGTAAGGTTACAATATATCTGCTGTGTGTGTGTGTGTGTGTGTGTGTGTGTGTGTGTGTGTGTGTGTGTGTGTGTGTGTGTAAGCAGTGTGCAGTGGTACAGAGACATCTGGTCTTGAAGCCAGGAAACCCTAGGTTTAAATCTTGCTAAGACCTAAATTCGAATCCTATTTCTTTCAGATTCTAACTGTGATCCTGAGAAAGTCACTTAAATTTAGTACACCCTGTAGCAAGATGACTCAGTGGATAGAGAGCCAGACTTGGAGTCCAGAGAACCTGGCTTCAAATCTCACCTCAAATACTTCCTAGCTGTATGATCCTGGGCAAGTCACTTAACCCTTTTGCCTAGCCCTGTGCATTCTGTCTTAGAGTTGTCACTAAGACAGAAAGTAAGGGTTTAAAAAAGAATCAGTTGCAAGAGAAGGCATTGATTTACATTGGGGGAGGGAGTTACTTCAATCATAGATCCAGTCTCTATCACCTAGACATATATGTGTGTGTGCATATGTATATTTATGTATATGTATCTATTTGCATATATATTGCTTTGCTGAGGAAGACTGTAAATGCCTTGAGGTTATGAGTTTTGTTTTTGCCTTTGTATCCCCAGTACCTAGCACATAGTAGGCACGAACTTAATAAATGCCTGTGGTTAAAGACATGAAACTTATTATTTGGGAAACTGAAATCTATAAACCAAGGGAGGCCGGTGCTATTAAATCTAAATGAGTTTGAAAAAAAGTATATTCCCCCCCAAAAAAATTTTTTAAATGAGTTTTGTGGAAAAAACCTGTATTTCTAAAAATAAATAAATGAGTTTGAAAAATGCATATCCAAAAAGAAAATATTTTTTAAATGTAATTTTAATTTTTAAATATTTTTCCATGGCTACATGATTCATGTTGTTTCCATTCCCTCTTCCCTCCTTGCTACCAGAGCTGGCAAGCAATTCTATTGGGTTATACATATATTATCACTCAAAACCAATTTCCATATTATTCATTTTTGTAATAGAGTAGTCCTCTAAAACCAAAATCCCAAACAATATACCCATATATAACCAAGTGATAAACCATGTTTTTCTTCTGCAAAAAATAAATACAATTAAATGAGTTTGAAAAAAAAAATCTAAAAAGAAATTTAAATGCGTTTTTAAAAAGCATATCTAAAAATCAATACATTTAAAAGTTTGAAAAAAGTATATCAGCCCCAAATAAATTGAAATGAGTTTGAAGGAGAAAAGTGCTTTGTGAGCTGATTGTTAACAGTGCATTCCAGGCATGTCTGTAAATATTATACCACACAGTGGCCCTTAGACATATTTTGATGACTGAAGGTCATCTCTTTGAGAAGTTCCTAGTCACTTGTTAACTATTTACCTTTCTTTCATCCCTGCAGTAAAAGAGTAACCTGTGTTGTAACTATTCCACCCCACAGGGCCCAGGAGGGTTGAGACTCAAAGGCTAATGGGGACCTTTCATCCCCTTGAGGCTCCCTCCAAGGGCTTACAGGAAAGTAGAAAGTAGAAACAGGAGAAGCTTCCGAAGCCACTTTCTTGCCCGCCTCTACTCTGTCCTCTTGGGGCAGACACAGAGCAGATGTACTAACTCTAGACATTCCTCTGTCCCTCCTGGGACTCGGGTATCCTTCGTGTACAAGAACCGATCTCACGGTTTGGGGGGATCTGGAGGGAGGGGGTGCTGGGTGGCACTCGATTTCTGCCAGCGCAGGAGAGTTAAGAGAAAGAAAGTGACATTTTGTGCTCTCCCGTGCCCTCCAGGTTCCACTATCAGATTCTTCCAGCCCTTACTGAGAGGACGGGGAGAATGCTGGGGCTCTGTCTGTGTTAGGCAGGTTTTCCCGGCTACACCCTGCAGAACTGGCCTCCCTGCAGCTGTCTGACTGGCAGATAAGATGCTTAAGACAACAAAGAGGAGTGCAAAGACCAAGCCCTGGGTAACCTCTGCTCTGGGCGTTGTGCAGTGCCAGGGGAGAAATTCCAGTTGAAGGGGAATGCATGCTTTGCAAAGTAATTCCTCTCTTTGGGAACGCGGAGGAAAAGCTTCTTCCCCAAGAAGGAAAGCATCAATTGAGCTCTGCCCATGTTAAAGCTGGGGCGAATGCTGCCCAGACTTTGAAATGCCAGAGTTGAACTCCGGGACATTAACTGAGCAACAAACTGAATGAAAGTGTTGAATCGCTTAATGAAAAACACAAAACCAGTAAGACTCGGATTTTGATTCGAGAGAAGAAAGAAAAGGTATCTCTGTGTCATGGGGATACATTATTAAAAAAAACACAAACATTTTTAATTGCAAACATCTGAAGCAGAGCTTCTTGGGCTTTTTTTTTTTTCTTCTCTAGATGATTTGGTTTGACATGTGGTATTACATTCCGATGCGCCACACGACTGGGTTCATCACCACCAGCTGTACTGTAGTCAGTCTGCTGCCTGGCTGGGTGGCGGATGGCAGGCGGACACTCAAGACAGTGTTCAGCCCCAGAATTTGAAGAAGTAAATAATCTCATGCTTAATTTTCTTCGAGTAGTTCCCATTTCTGAAACTGATTTATACAGGATCTACCATATCCAGGGAGGGAGGTAGAATAACTTGCCCTAAGGTGCCGGGCTCTGTAGAGACAGATGTGAAGACATCTGGGAAAAGGATGGAAAGATGGGGATTTCTACACACAGAGAAGCAAATGAGAAAAAGCCAAAGGAACTTTCAAGACAAGAACTAGAATAACTTGGTCTGGAATAGAGATGGCTATGAGAGGTTTTTTTAAACTCTTACTTTTTTGTTTTACAATTGATTCTAAGCATTTGATTCCAAGGCAGAAGAATGTTAAGGGCTAGGCATGGGGGTGGGGGACTCTGTGAGATTTTAACAGTAGCTAATAATAATAGCTAACATTTATATAGTACCTTTAAGTTGCAAAATATTTTACAAATGTCCTATTTTATCCTCACAACAACCCTGGGCAGTAGGTGCTATTATTACCCACATTTTACAGAGCTTGTGATGGAGGAAGCAGAGGTTAAGTAACTCACCCAAGACAAATCATCTTGACTTCCAAGTCCAACCTTTTCAGTGTGTTATTAATCTTTCATATACCATTGTGTTGGCTGACCTTCCTCTCATTCCAATTTCCCTGAGGATCACAGAACCCTAGAAGAGGAAAGGGTCTCAGAAACTGTCTAGTGCAACTCATACTTGGATGAAGAACCTCTGTAATATGCCCAATGTACTCCACAAGTGGTAACCCAGCCTTTGTTCCTAGACCTCTATTAAGAAGGAAACTACTCTCCAGAGGCATTCCACTTTTGGGAAGCTCAAGTTGCTATAACAGTTTTCCTTATATTGCATCTCAACCTGTCTCCACTACTTTTACTCAATGCTTCAGTTTTTGTCCTCTGGGACCAAGGAAAACAAGACTAATATTCCTTCCAGCCCTTAAAATACTTGAAGATATCTATGTAGTTTTCTCTTCTCTGGACCAAACCTAACCAATTCCTTCCTCCAATCTTCACATGGCATTCTATTGAGCCTCTGCCAGATTTGAGCAGGGGAGTAGATTATCATCTCTTTAGTTCTGAACACTCTCTTTCTCTGTCTCTGTTTCTCTGTCTGTCTCTTGCTTATATGTCTCTGTCTCTTCCACCCCATACCAATTTTGACACCATCTCTTTTATTGCAGTTTAAGATTTCAATAACTTTCTTGGGTTGCTATGTTACACTCTTGACTCAAATTCAGCTTGCAGTCCACTAAAACTCCCAACTCTTTTCAGATGAACTACCATCTAGTCATCCTACCCCCATCTCATACTTTGAACTTTTGAAGGAAAGACTTTACATACAATCCTACTGAATTTCATCTTATTAGTTTTGACCCATTTTTTAACCTTTTGAGATCCCTCTAGATCGCAACTATAATCTAATGAAAGTCATACCCCATTCCTTCCTTTGTTTCGTATTTGAATTTGATAAACAGGCCAGCCATGCCTTTAATCAAGTCACTGATTAAAAAAAAAACACAACATTAAATAGTACATATCCTTGGGTTCTATACTAGAGATTTCAGTCAACATAAGCCATATATATCAATTAAATTTTATATAATTTATGTAATTACACATTCATACACACATATGTATATGCAAACACATGGTTAACTTTCAAGCACTGTATAGACTAGAACTAAAATTATTACTGATAACACTTAATATTTCACCTGTCTAATTATATTATCACTCAGCTCTCTTCTCTTCATCTTGTCCACAAGTATTACATGAGAGATTTCTCTAAAATACTTTGCTGAATTTTAGGTAAACTCTATCTGAAACATTCCTCTTATCAGGCATAGTTAGTATCATGTTATAAAAGAAAAGGAAATTAGTTGATCATAACCTGTTGTTCTGTTATTAGAAAAATGAAAGGCAATAGATTTATACTATGAAAGAGATTACTAGTAGAGCATAAGGAGCATATTGCATACCTTATATTTTACTAAATTCTGAAATCCATTGCTGAGGATAAAAAAATACATTAGGATTTTACTCTTCTGTTAAAGCTGATAGATCCTGCTTAAAGCATAGAATATGGTCTAGAGGGCTTCTTCACAGGCCTCTACTTCTGTGGTTGAATTAGGAACTTAGAAAGTAAAGGTATATTTTATTTATGAAACAATCATTTTGGTAACATTAATAAACTACTTTCAAAGTAGCTATAAATGTAGATATAGCCACTCTATTTCTGAGTTTAAACCCAAAAGTTTTTCTTGTCATACTTCTAGGAGAGTTCAAAGTTACAGTTAAGAGAAAATTCAGAAATCTTCAGGACCAAATGGATATAAGAATTAATTCTATCAAACAATTAAAAAAAAAGAATTCTAATACTGTTTGGGAAAATAGGTAAAGAAAGCAATCTACCAAAATCCTTTTATGACACAAATATGATTTTGATACCTAATGTTGAGAGAGCAAAAACAGAAAAAAGATAACTATAGACCAATTTCAATGCAAATATTTAAAATAAAATACAGGGTTATTGCATTATTGCAATAATGTGTCACAAAAATATACACTGAACATTTAGGATTTATTCTATAAATGCTGGACTGGTTCAATATTAGGAAAACTATTAGCATAACTGACCATATTGATAACAAGAACAACAAAATTACATGACTAAATCAATAAAGACAAGAAAAGTCTTTAACAAAATGCAATACCATTCCTAAGAAAACACCATAAAGTATGATTATTCCTATAGAGCCTCTTCAAAAATGATAATTAGTATCGATATTGTCACAGTTTATGGCAATCCACTACTTTAATTATCAGTTTATGGCTGACCACGAAGTTGGTGAAAAAACCCTCAAAAATTTCTGTGAAATCTCTTTCCTTTCTCTCTTTATTACTTGCTCTATCAGTCAGTCTTTTTAAACGTGCTAACTCGACTTCAGAACACAGCTGCAAGAGCAGGTGAGTAAAAGACATTTTGATTTCTCCTTTTAAATCTTAGCAACAGGGTCCTAAGGTCCTGGCTAGGAGAGCTGTTTCTAAATAGTCTTTCCTTTAGGGAACAACTGCCTAAATTAGGATTAAGAATTACCTGGGAAAATCTTTTGGCCTTGTCCTGCTTCCCACGTGTTTACTTTAGAAATATGGAGTTACAGCCAGTTCAGAACTTAATTAACAACAACTGGCTTTTCAGTAAATACTTTGTTCTTTTTTTTATTACAAGCATTGGTCTACAACTTACTTAACAACTGGCTCATCAGCTCCATGACCAAACTTGTAAATACAGAATTCCTTGTCTCTCTGAAAGGGCTCATCCTATGGAACTTATGGAAAAATCTAATCAACATACTACTTTCCCTTGATTTTTTTATTGTTGTAGCTGTAATATTGGATCTCCTTGAAGAACTCATTTCTTAGTCAAACCAACCAATTGCTCCCTCTAATATTCAACAAATTGTAGAACTAAATACTCAGCTTGAGTTTATAGAGAAAAGTCAGGGGGAGGCTCATAGCTTTTATGAAAAACACTAACCCACCTTGCTAACCCACTGCTCCCTCTGCCCCCTCGGCCTCAGACAACCCCACACATTCCACCCTGAGTTCACACCCTACCCATGCTGATCACCCCCACACAATCCACTCTAAGTTCACATCCCACCCATACTGAACAACCTAATGCCTCTAACTTAAATTCACACCTTACCTCTGATCTTTCTGGCACTATGGGACAACAACAAACCCTCTCCCTCAATGTGCCCAACTCTTCTCTTTCTCATACCTACCCCATTGAGAATGGAGCAAGAAGGCTAGAAAAAGAAGCAGGAGTATCAAATAATTCAGTAGGCTATTTCCTTTAAGGGAAATACCCACTTTTAATAAAGATGGAAACTTGGTATCTGTAAGACATCATACACCTTTTAGCCCTGAAGATTTAAATAAATTTAAGGAAGATATTCCATCATTTGAAGAAGAACCAATATTAATTATAAAAAAATTAGAGAACATATTCATAACTTTTGAGCCCACTTGGATGGATGTTGAGAATTTGTTAGAGACATTTTTAACAAAAAGAGAAAAAAACAATATTGTCTCACTGGCTAATCAAAAACAAGGTAGAAAAGGACATTATTGGCCAATTGAAGATCCACATTGGAACCCCAATGTTGAACTAGATCACACAAAAGTAAACCAGGCCAGAGAAGCATTATTGACAGCCATGAGAGCTTGCTCTGATAGACCAGAAAAATGGTCAAAATTTGAAAGAACCCGACAAGAAATTGATGAAACCCCCTCCCAGTTTATGGACAGACTTATTGACGTAGGGAATACATATATGGACCTTGATTTATCCAGAGAAAGGGACATTAGACAAATATGTAGGCAATTCGTGGAGAATTGTTGTTCAGTAGTAAAAGACTACTTTAAAACTAGCTGTCCTAATTGGGACTCTATGGACCTTGAAGAATTGAGGAGAGTAGCAACCTATGTTTATAAAGGTTGTGTAAAAAGACCTGAGGAACACAATACGTTAGTGGAAGACTTAAAGAAAGAAATTGAAATCTTAAAGAGACAATTGAAAAATAAGGGAGAGACTATAGCCCCTTTGCGGGAATTCATGAAAAAATCAGTAACCTGCCACTTCTGTGAGAAGGGCCACAAAATGATGGAATGTAGAACCTTTCTTAAGATGATTGGAAGGAATACACAGTTTAATAATAACTATAGAAATGATAATAATAATCATAGAAACCAGAATTTTAGAAATTTTAGAAATTATAATAATGACTATGGAAATAACTATAATGACTATAGAAATAAGAACTTTAGAAACCAAAATTATAGAAATAAGAATTGGGAAAATAATGACAATGCTCAAAATGAAGAAAATGATTATACCCAACAACAATATATAAGAAATGGTGCTCGTCCAAAAAAGACTCGAGGTGCTAATGACTCTCAGAGGGGTGCCCTTCAGGGGGGTGCCCAAGGAACATCCCAAATATAATGAAGGTGGCTCTTTTTAGACTCTATTGATATTGTTGATATTAATTAACCATTTTCAGTTTTGTCTCCACTCCAAATAATAGGAAAGAATGAACAAAGAACTTAAAACTATGATTGGAAAATTATGCACTTGAGACACATTTAAAATGGCCTGAAATTCTCCCTCTGGCCCTATTTTTATCTCAGAAGCAGGCCTAAAGGAGACCTACACATCTCACCATTTGAGATGCTTTTTGGACATCCTCCTATACAGGCTAAACCTTTCTCCCCTGCATATACATCACTATTAGGGGGAGATATTACTATTGCTTCCTATATACAGGAGTTACAGCACAAACTACGTGAACTTCATGAATCCGGAGCTGCAGTACAAGCTGGACCATTAGACTTTTCTCTGCATGACCTGAACCCAGGAGACAAAATGTATATTAAGAATTTCAAGTGGACTGGAGCAACTCAGTCTTCATGGGAAGGACCATTCCAAATATTGTTAACTACTCCAACATCTATAAAGGTTGGAGAAAAGGACTCCTGGATTCATTGCTCATATGTGAAGAAAGCATCTTCTGTTGAGACTGATTGACTGGACCCTGTCATATGCATTGGAGATAATAATCCATAGACAAATGGATGCTGTTTTTCAAGAACACATTGAATTCCTGATTTTTCCCCTTATTTTTTTGCTTTCCTTTTATTTTTTATCAGAATATTTGATTTTTTTCTTTATATTTCTCATTTCTTGTACTAAAGATACATACAATTAATATTTTTTCAGTAATAGAAGTTTTATATATATATATACACATACATACATACATACATACATACATATATATATATATATATATTCTTTCTATCATGTTAATGCATACCCAAAAGCTTTAAACTATGGGAACCTGCCATTTATTGATAAAATGTTATGGGACTGTGATTTATGATTGTGTCTGATTCTAGAAAATGGGATTAAAAAAAAAGGAGTACAGATTTTATCTGCATAGTGCCATAGAAGCACAGACTTAACCTGAAAAATGCAAAAAAGAGCACACAGGAAATTAATGTGAGATTCGAGGTTGCAAAGCTTGACATATGTTAAGTCATAGGACTTCCTTGTATCTACACTCTTTGTTAAGTACTCAAATACCAAAATTTGACTATCATGCTGGCTCCCTATATCCCTGAGAATGACAAAAAAGTCAGACGAGGGAATGATGCTTCCCTATCAAAATAGAATTCTAATTTTTTTTCTTCTTATATTATGGCAACTTCCTGTAGTCTTTGTTACAAATGGCTAAGTAAAATATTACTGCATTCTGTTCTGCAGACTTGTGGGATAGAAATTACTTTAAATTGGACCTATACAAGGGCCTATTTTGAAATTTTTCTCTTATGTTTTTTGGTTATTTTTCTTTCCTTTTGATAATTGACTCATACACTCCCATAACTTAACATTGCATCCTGAGCTGAATTAGATGTTTTTTAACACTTACTTCAGGGGGGATTGTATTTTAATTTAAAATTCAAGATTTTTTATTTATTTTTTTTTTGAGATTGTATTTTTATGAAAATCCAAGATTTTGATTTTTGTTTGAGAAAAAGATCTTCAAGGAAGAAGCTTGATAATTCCTAAATCCAGAGAATGAATTGTTGCAGAAAGATGCTGGAAAACCCACACTACATCAAGAAGATCAAGAATGAACTTTGGATATGGTTGATCGAACTAAACTTTGATTGAACATTTATTGTAAATGTACACATTTATGCCAAAAGGGACTGCCCCTAATTTGGCTTTCTGTCAATGTGCCTAGCAAAACATTGGTTTTTCTTTCTTTCTTTTCTATTCCTCCCTCACTACTCTAATTTCCTCTTAAAAAATTGAATATTGTATATATGTATAGTTAGAAGTGCATTTAGGACTACAAGATGATTATGTTAAATGATCAATGAGGAGACTAGTCTCCCAATGATCATCAGGGGGGATTGTGAACCTTAAAAATTCCCAGACCCTACTTCATAAGATTGGATTAAGACCATTCCCCATTTGGGCAGTGAACTCTACTTAGATCAGGAATGTGAGAACCCTACTTCACCTACTTAAGTCTGCCCTAGGGGAAGATAAAGTTGTAAACTCTTTTCTGAACAATGAAAAGTACTTAAATCCATACTTATCATAAGGCAAAAAGTTCTTAAGATAAGTACCTATAAAGGTCAAGCAACTTGTGAATTTACAAAGAACAAAGAGCTGAGAAACTTACTCAGAGCTTTCCTGGTGTGAATTACTCAAAAATTTACACCTTCTTAGGTATGGACTAAGAATGGTCTGTCCTTTGAAAAATGTCTATTGTGATTGGTAGATGGAAGAACTTAGGGGAGGTGACATAGGAGAAAATTCCCTATATAGGAGATGACAGGCTCTTAAAAAAAACAGGCTCTAAGGAGGCTGTTGGGAGAGAGCTCTGGAAACAGGCTCTTGGGACAGTCTCTGGCTGGAACTCCCTCTAAGGAGACTCTGTCTCTCCCGGGTCTCTCTCGGGACAGTCAGCTGGGAAGTCTGAATTGCAGCTGGTGCCTCTCTGATCACTAGAATTCTTGCTTGGACAGATCTTGTGGTGAGTGATTAAGGACTGACTGATCTCTCTCTTAAGACTCAGGTCTAGGCCATGTTGGCTTAAGGCCCTTCATGCTTATTCCTTTCTTATTCTCTCTCATTTTCTTAATTCCACATTTGTATTAATTAAAATCTCTATAAAACCCAGTTGACTTAGGTATATTCATAATTGGGAATATTTCCCTGGCGACCACCTTATATATTGAATTAAAAATCAGAAACTGTAGTGAAAACATATTCCTGCAGTCACAACTTACTCATCCACTCTTTATCTACTACAATTTAAGTCTTCCACTATTTTAATCATCACAGTTTATACAACCATTTTAACTATTACACTAATTAAATAAAATTTAAAAAAAAATAAAGGCCACCTTGAGGATAGATGTAATCACTGCCACTTCCTCTTGGCTGCCATTGATTCATTTCTAAACTGGGGAATCCGGAAGGTCTCTTAGGACTTTACTTCTCTTTGGGCTTGACTATACACCTAATCTGACATGGATCTATGGCTATTCATTCTCCTGATCTTTTGAAGCTCACAAATTGTCAGTATAGTCTGAGGCTCTTTAATTTAGGAGCAAAAAAGATCAAACAGAGAGAAACAAAGGATGGAGGCTCATATTCACAGTCACGCATGGACCTGGGTTGTAAGACTAAGGACCAAAGACTCTTTTTGTATCAGAAGAAGGATAGCATGTTCTCCCTCTCTGTCAATCCAAGAGGAAAGAGGGACCATATTATTTGGTTAGTGTCTTTTGTAAGCAGTCTGTTCTAGTTCAACAATCAATCAAAAGGCTCCTTTTCTCCTAGAAAGTAGACCAGAAACAATACTTGCATATGCTGTCTCCATTGATGGGGATTGCAAAATCCAAACATGTCAGGACTCATTGGTCATCTTTGCTGTCCTTCCCCTCCCTTGCACTTGTCTTGGTAAATAGAAACCCTTCTTTGCTTAGCCATAGATGATAATTGGATCAGACTTTTGACCTTTACTGTCTTTCAACTATTGAACTGCTGAGATCTTGACTCCATAATAAACAGGTCCTTCTCGAATGGTTCAACATTCCAATCCTTTCTTCACTGAGATCAGGGAAAGGCACGTTTAAGTTCAATACTCATATGATAAATGGGCAGATATTTGGAAAACATTCACTTGGGGTCAGTCTTAAAGCTGTACTACATTAATCCTTCATTTCTTCTGTTTAACATTCATAGGGGTCTTGTTTTATGCCTCAGTGGAATTAAAATCCACTCTTCACCACCAGGCATGAGATATCATTGTTTTAGGGTTATGCTTTCATTAAATAGAATGGAACATTAGAGTAAATCTTAGAAGTCTCCTAGAGCTTATATAGTTTGACCCTCTGATTTTATAGTTGAGGAAAAAGTTCTGAAGAGGTTAAAAGATTTGCTCTAGGTTATATAGGTAAGCAGCTATAGAAGTAGGACTTGATCTCCAGGGCTCCTGCCTCCTCATTCAGTGTATTTTATGTGTATTATATTATCAGGAAGAAGTCCTTCTTCCATGAGAGACACACCTTGGAATCGTTTTTGTTTTTGTTTTCCTTCCTCTGAGGTTTATTCCTTGGTGACAGCTCTTTAAAAAGTGCTAAGATGATAGCTGGAAGAGACTAGCTCATGTGGTGACTGCATTTGTCTTCCTGCCTCTTCCTTCCAACAGGAAATACTTGGGGAGAAAATGTCCCTGCAGTTATTTCCTACACCAAACAGATTTTTTTTTTCACCCTAGCTTTCCCGTCAGATTTTTTACCCAAATGAATGGGAACCTGATTTCCAGAAACATGCATTATTTCAGAGTTCCCAAATCCATTTGTACCATATTGCTAATGGTAAGGGAAATGCCATTAATCTGGTATAATCTAACTCCAGGATTATGGGTGTGTTTTAGTCCTTCCATTTTGCCCTGCAAATTGAGAAAAATGGAATCTTTGATTGCCACTACTGAGTGGCCAATTTAAAAACTGGGCCTAAAAGTAGGGGATTGAGGAAAGGAATATGATTTTCTAGGAATAGACAAAGTTCAGGTTTCTGCTTTGTAAAATTTTCTTTATCCTTTTTGGGGCAGTTCTTCAGTTTCTATAACAAGGATGGCCTTCAAATACGCCATCAATACAGAGATTTAACTAACAACTATATTGGATACAGTAATTCAGATGTGATTGAGAGACAGCAGGAGAGTGCCATCATGCTAGTGAAAAGAGAGTTGGATCTGGAGTTAAAGGATCTAGAATCTAATCCTGACTGTCACTTCCACCTGCTATGACTTTGAATAATTTACATCCTCTCTGGGTTGTCCATGTCTTCATCCGCAAAGTGAAGAAGTTAGGCTAGATGACTCCCAAGTTTTCTTCTCCCTTTAAATTTGATATTCTATAAACATTAATCTGTTTATGTCAAGGGTGAGAGCTCTTTATATGTAGTTAATGTATCTACATGGGATCATGGATAGATTATAGGGGATTTGTGAATTTGGAGGGGTAAGAAATGACATCTTTATTTTAACTAACCAGCAACTGAAATTTCACATTTCTTAATTATTTTTTTTTTAAAGAAAGCATTATTCTGAGAAAGGGTAAGTTAGGCTTCATCAGATTGCTAAGGGTGTCTGAGGTTCTTTACTTAAAAAAAAGCGAAGAACTTTTGGTCTACAGGGCATAAAAATTTCTAGGAAGTATAATTAGAGCAAGAATAATGAAGAAGGGTAATTTTATTTATTTTTATTTTTTAAGCCCTTACCTTCCATCTTGGAATCAATACTGTGTATTGGTTTCAAGGCAGAAGAATGATAAGGGCTAGGCTATGGGGGTTAAGTGACTTGCCCAGGGTCACACAACTGGGAAGTGTCTGAGGCCAGATTTGAACCTAGGACCTCCCATCTCTAGGCCTGACTCTCAATCCACTGAGCCACCCAGCTGCCCCCTAGAAGGATAATTTTAAAAGAGAAAATATAGTTGGGTTTGGTGCTTTGGGATAATAACACAGGGGTCAGGCTGCTGCATCATATCAAAGCTCGAAGTCCCCCAAAACTAAGATAGTGCATGTGACCCAAAGGAATTGGCAGGCCCCCCCAGATATGAGTTTGAGAAGGAGGCTTCCTTGTTTATTGACTTCACATGAGCATATTGCTGGAGTCTATAAATAACTGTAGAGCAGGGCCTCTCAGAGTTTGGTCTACAGATCCTTCCGATTTTCTAAGAGCTGATATTTTATAACGTGAGTCTTTGCAATATGAACATCTTGATACTTTTGCTTGTGGTATAAATGAATAATTTTGAATTGACAATCCTCATCAAGACAATAGAGCTTCTCATTAATTTTAATGAAATGTTGGGGGGGGGTTTAATTCCAGAGGCAAGCAGGAACAAGTAGAATGAATAAAATGTGAAGATCATTTATTACTCTGCAGAAATCATCTGTGGACCAGAAACATTTGAGAAGCACTGGGATAAAGCTTTTAGAAGCTGTCGTGCAATCTTTCCACGACACCCTCTATCCATCATATCCACTGTCAGATTCCTATGAGAATTATGAGCCCTTTCCCATTCTCTATAACTAAGAAGGATCATAGAGTTGGAGCCAGGAAGGATTGTAGAGGTCACTGAATCTAGCTTCTTTAGTTTGTAGAAAAGGAAACTGAGGTCAAGAGAAGTTAAGTGATTATGCCCAGGATTCTACAACCAGTAAGGATCTATGTCAGGAATATGGAATATTTAGAGCAGGTGGCATGGAATAATGGAGAGAGTCACAGTGGATCTGTCATATATATATATATATATATATATATATATATATATATTTCAATTTTGAATCCTTGCTCCATTGTTTTCTTGGAAAATGACTGAACTTAAAAATAGGGCTATTGAAATGAGGAGGGTTGACCAGATGCTGAAATGGGAGGGTTGGCTCAGTTCTAACATTCTCTTCTTGCTCTACCAAGGAAAATGTCACCACAATCATTTAATGCATCTCAATATTTTTTTTCTTTTTTTTTCTTTTCTTTTTTTTTAAAACCCTTACCTTCCATCTTGGAATCAATACTGTGCATTGGTTCCAAGGCAGAAGAGTGGTAAGGGCTAGGCAATGGGGGTCAAGTGACTTGCCCAGGGTCACACAGCTGGGAAGTGCCTGAGGACAGATTTGAACCTAGGACCTCCTGTCTCTAGGCCTGGCTCTCAATCCACTGAGCTACCCAGCTGCCCCCTCAATATTGTTTTCTGAAATTGAGGTCTATGTATAAATATGCCAGAAGATGATCCATGCCAAAGGAAAGAAGGATTCATTTCCTTGGAAAATGTCTGAGGAGATGAGGAAGGGGGCAGAAGTCCTCAGGGCTCCCTGTAGCACCAACTCCTCTGAAGAGAGGAGATTCTGCAGGCATGAGCAAGTCTAAGCCAGGTCTGGACCTCTCGGGTCAGCACAGCCCAAGGAGAGATCCAGCTTTGATATAGTTACTTGCTGAGAGGTCTTGCCAACCTTTACAATCATTTCCCTCTTCCTATATATACCAACATTCAGTATGGGGAGGCAGTTTATCATAGCAGATATAGAATTGAGGTTACTGACCTCATAGTTTAAAAGTTTCAAACATGAATCTCACATCAGACATTTTTTTATGGGATTCTGGGCAAGCCTCTCTCAGCCTTTTTTTATTCATCTAGAAAATGGGGCTAATAATAGCATTTACCTCATGTGGGTCAGACAGCTAGGTGGGACAGTGGATCGAGTGTCAAGTCTAGAGTCAGAAACACTCATCTTCCTGAATTCAAATGTGCCTCAGACAATTACTAGCTATGTGGCCATGGACAAGTCACTTAACCCCATGTGCCTCAGTTTCCTCATCTGCTGAGTCTCTGCCAAGAAAACCCCAAATGGGGTCACAAAGATCTTGTCAGACATGCCTGAAAATGAATGAACCAACAACATGGGAAGGGGAGGAACAATGATCAAATGTGATAATGTAGATGCAGTGCTTTCCAAAACTTAAAGTATAATTATTTTAGAGTTGTGGCAAGAACACTGGATGTAGAGTCAGAGGAACAGGGCTCTGGAAATCTATTCCCTCCTTACCTATTTCTTGGGTTTCTTGGTTTTCTTTAAGGTAAGTTTCTCTTTTGATATGAAGTCTTTCTGGTTCCCTTCCCTCTCCCCAAGTGCTAGTGTATACCTTCCTTAAACTACCTTGTATTCATTTTTATACATTGTCTGTATAAGTAAATGTCAGTGTATTCTTCCATGTTAAAATGTAAACTCTTTAAGGGCAGGGTCTTTGTATCCCAGCATTTAGAATAGAGCCTGGTACATAGCAGGTTTTAAATAAATGTTTGTTGATTGACTGACAGGTGGAGAACCTGTCTCTGCTATTGATTAACTGTATGACCTTGGAAGAATCAATGCCTGGACCTTAGTTTTCTTATCAGTAAAACAAAAGGGCTAGGTTAGGTTATTTCTTTGGTCCCTTCTACCCCTAAATTCTACAAAATCTCAGAAAGGAGGTCTCCATGTTTCAAAGAAATAGCGTTAGGCTGAAAGAAAGACTACTGGTGGAAGGCAGGGAGTTTGGAATTGGGAGACACTAACTAATCCAAGCCCTGCCATTTATTAACCGCATGACTTCAGGCCAATAATCTAAATAGCCACCCAATCTAGGGCTCTGTTTCCTCATCTATAAATCGAGATGGTTGGAATATGTGTTCTCTAAGGTGATTACTAGATGTTCTCCATAGAACACACTTTGATTCTATGATCTGCAATCATTCAGCCTGCAGATGAGAAGGCTAAAAGATAATTTGCATATAATTGCCTTGCTCAGAAGCCATGAATCACTTGTTCACTGTTTCTCCTGAGGACAAGGTAAAGGGAAATGGATTAACCTGGAAGAGAAGGAATTTGTTGGATTGTTTTCCTGACAGTGGATGAAAAATGATGGTATTTTTCATTTTCAAAGAGTAAAATTACCTTGTATTCATTTTTATACATTGTCTGTATAAGTAAATGTCAGTGTGTTCTTCCATGTTAAAATGCAAACTCTTTAAGGGCAGGGTCTTTGTATCCCAGCATTTAGAATAGAGCCTAGTACATAGCAGAGAATTATTAGACTGGGAATCAGAAGAGCTATCTTCATTTAGGTCCTGCCTTTGTCATTTACTAGATCTGTAACTTCAGGAAAAATCACAACCTCTCTCTGAACCATAGTTTCTTTATTCGAAAAAAGGGGACAATCGTACTATTTCTACTTACCTCACTAAGAGGTTTGTTTGTAGTGTAGAATAAAGACTCGTATGGGACCTTAAGGGCAGTGAAAAGGCAGAGTGGACAGAGTATACCAGGTCTAAAGTCAGAAGAACCATCTTCTTGAGTTCAAATCCAGCCTCAGACACTTACTAGCCATGTGACCCTGGAAAAGTCACTTAACCCTGTTTACCTTAGTTTTCTCATTTGTAAAATGAGCTGGAGAAGGAAATGACAAACCACTCTAGAATCTTTATCATGAAAACTCCAAATGGGATCATGAAGAGTCAGACACACCTGAAACAACTTAACAGAACAAGAAGACCTTACACAAGGTAGGCACTTTGTGCTTATTCTGTGATGGGATTGCATAAATACAGCAGTAGGCTGTGGTATCTCCTCCTTAGGAGAAAGAAATTCTCCTTTCCTTTGAAAAGAAATTACCTTTACTATCGTTTCTACCTATTGAAGACCATATATTTCCAAAAGCTGAGAAATAAGCCAATGGTTTGAAATATATTTTTATAAATAGCTTTAAAAAACAAAACTTTAAAAAACTTTTATAATTTTATAAAAAATAAAGTATCAAGCAGAATGTCATGGTGAGGAGGGTCCTTGGGGAGGCTGAGGCTGATGCATTGATTCTGAGCTGCAGGGTGCTAAAGTCAATTGGGCTTCCACATGGCATGTAGTGCCAATAGAGTGAACCTCTGAGACTGGGATAAAACCTGTTGACCTGAAGGATTGGGGGTGGGCAAGGGGGGGGTGTTGGGGGGGGGGAGAGAAGGGAGGCAAAATATCCCAGATTAGAAAAACAGAGCAAATTAAATCTTCCATGCAGCTTTTTGATTATCAACAAGGGGAATGGGGACAGTGGCCATGAGTACCACTCATGGATTTGCAGACTTGCTGAGATAGAGACCCAGTTTATTTATTCATTTGATATATTTTTTGTATATAACTCTTTTAGGCTTATTTTTCTTAGACCCCAGAGTTCTTCACGTAGATTTCTGGAGGTCTATGAACTTGGATAAGGAAAAAAAAATTTCACCAATGTCTAGTTGAGATTTAGCATTTCTTTCAATTAGGAATTAAGGAAAAGGTTCTGAGGGCTCCATGGGCTTTGCCAGGCTGCCAGAGGGGTCCATGACATGCACAAAAGGGATCTGCCCATCACTTAGGTCTCTTCCAGCTTGAAATTCGATGATGCTACCAGTCCTAAAAGTGTGTGGTTGTCTGATATGTGCAAACAAAGAAAAGGGGTTTGATTCTTACATACTTAAAAGGAATTCTAACTCGACTGAGAATAATGGGTATTCCTCTCATGGGTATAGATCACCACATGTCCGTGGCCTTCTCCGTGGGAACTTTGAGGACTCAGCCCTTATAAGAGAGGGCTTGCTCTAGGCATGTTTATGCTTTGTGGGTACCAGGGCAGCAGCTGGGCTCTCCCTCTCTTACCCTAAGGCATTGCATGCACGGCTGATTCACATCTTTTTCCAATCATACATTTCCTGGATGACATCTCCGATACACATGGGCCATCACTGTCAAAATGCCTACAGCCCCAGGCCCCTTCTCCTAACTCCACTCTCCTTTGGTCACCCTCAGACTTTGGTTCTTTGGAGACAGCGGTATCCCAAGAATTGCAACCACTGATCATCAAGGGAATGCTTGTGTTTAAAAAAGATAGGTTTTCCTTGATGTTGTGGAGCAGCTTAAGATTGTTGGATGTACCACAGTTTCCCAAATGCAAGCCAGACCACGACTCTTCCTCCTATTTAATTCTGAGTCCAACTCACTGTTCTTTGGTAAGCTTGTTCCAGATATAGGTCCAGTCGTACAATGGACCGACCACCTACATGTGAAGGGCAATTTGAACAATAGGTCTCCTTTATCCATTTATTTTATTTCCTGTCATTTTTTTTTGCAAAAACACCAGCCCTAGGTAGAGTAGCACTTATATGATGGGGCTTTGTGCATTTAAAAATTACAGGTGATATAATTGTCTCCCCCCAAAAGGCAGCACAAGGACAATCAATAACTCATATGTCTACTTTTCCAGTTTTATAGAACCTTCCTAAGAATGATCTATACATGTATCAAAGATGTCCTTGTCCTCAGTGGAAATATGATAAGAGAACAGGTCAACTTCTTTTTTTAAACCCTTACCTTTTGTCTTAGAATGGATACTGTGTATTGGTTCCAAGGCAGAAGAGTGGTAAGGGCTAGGCAATGGGGGTTAAGTGACTTGCCCAGGGTCACACAGCTGAGAAGTGTCTGAGGTCAGATTTGAACCTAGGACCTCCCTTCTTTAGGCCTGGCTCTCAATCTACTGAGCTACCCAGATGCCCCATCAGGTAAACTTCTGAAGACCATTTTCTGCAGCCATCTTCATATTTACAGTCTTGAAACTGGCTTAAAGGTTACATGAGACTCTTTTAATCTTTTAAAATTTTTACTTTCTTTTAAAATCTTTACTTTTTGTCGTAGAGTCAATACTGTGCATTGGTTCCAAGGGAGAAGAATGGTAAGGGCACTTACCCCATGGTGGGTAAGTGACTTGCCCAGAGTCACACAGCTAGAAAGTGTCTGAGACTAGATTTGAACTCAGGAACTCTCATCTCTAGGTCTCTTAATCAATGGAGCCACCTCGCTGTGCTTCCCCCCAACCCAAATTTTATTTGTTAAAAAAGTATTTAATTTTACAGCAGGGAGTCTTCAATACCAATGTTAAAATAATACATGATTCTTTGAGAGGTGCAGCCACAAAAAGAATTCAGTTTAATAACTTTGTTAATAATCATATAATAAGCACAAGGAACAAGGGCTGTTTGGGACTTTTTTTTTTGTATCCCAGTACATGGCACAATGCTTGGAACATAGTAGGAACTTAATAAATGTCAGCTGACTTCATTAAAATAGGGATACTCCAAATATATTTTCCATTATCCTAGAAAATGACTAAATGAAAGAGAGATTCCTTTGAGATGATGAAATTTTCCAGATGCTTCCATTTATAGGTACTCCTGTTATTTTTTCTCTTTCCAGATAAATTTAAAATAGAATGTACTCTTCTCATTTGAAAATACCATTAACATTTCTGTTGTAAGATGCTTTCTCCATCTTTCCCTGGTTCCAGATTGCATATCTCCCCTGATCTGGTAAGAGAACTAGATGGGATTCCTGAATGTAATTCTCACCATGCTGATGGTGAGTTACATAATGCTGATGGCAGCTAAGCAGGTTTTGTTTAGATACAAATATGATTTTATTTTATGATTTTAATTTTTTTTTATTTGAACCAAAGGTGCTAGCTACCTAGAGCAGAGGTCCTGCAGGCTGTATGCAGGTGCAAAACTTCTCTGTGTTTGGGGGAACCAGATCAACATGAAACTAGAAAATGTTTAACAAAATAGATATAAATATGATACAATATACATACTGTCAATTTGTGATTTTCTAAGTTAATATGCAGTTCACAGGGATCTGTTTCTCTTTCAGCTTGTCAGCATTTGCCTGGAGTAGTGATGGCAAACTTATGGTACCAGTGTCAAAGATGGCATGCAGAGCACTCTCTGTGGTCATGTGTCCCTTACTTCACCCTTCCCTCCTCCCAGCAGTCCAATGGGAGCTCTCTGTTCCTCCCCTGTGCGGGGTTGGGGTGGGGTGCAGGAAGCACCCAGCACTTTGTGGGGGCAGGACCCAGCACTCTGTCTCTAAAAGGTTCACCATTACTGGTCTAGAGGAAGCTAGTTGGTTCAGTGAATAGAGTGCTAGATTGGAAGACATGAAGTTCAAATTTTACCTTTGACATTTACTACCTGTGTGACCCGGAGCAAACCACTTAACTTTTCAGTTGTTCTCATCTGTCAAAAAGGGCACCTGGAAGACAAATTGGATAGAGTGTTGGGTTTGGAGTCAGGAAGACTCATTTTCATGAGTTCAAATCTAACCTCAGACACTTACTAACTGGGTGACCTTGGACAAGACACTTAACCCTATCTACCTCAGTTTCTTCTTCTATAAAATTAACTGAAGAAGGAAATGGTAAACCACTGCAGTGTTTTTGCCAAGAAAACCCCCAAAGGGTCAGAAAGAGTTGAATACCACTGAAATGACTGAATAATATCAATAACAAAACCTCAGGATAAAATATCAACTTTTATTAATTTTGGCTTCAAATAGGAATGTTATTTAGGCAAACTTCCACAGGATTAATGAGAGGAAAGTGAGAAAAAGAGGGGAATGTAATAGTGACTTCAAACTCTGATGAAGATTTAGGAAAATAAGGATAGAATACAACTATTTAAGCATTAAAAAGATTGAGAGACATATGTCTACAGAGATCTTTGTCTTTCAAATGAAGGAGATTGTTTTATGAATATATAACACGGGTTATCTGAGGCAACCGTGGGAAAAACCTAGGCATGGTACCCAAGAGGTCAGGTTCTAGATCAGTTTTGGCATCATGTTGACCTGGGTATATCTCTTGTTTTCTTAGATCCTGCAATCAGGGATTTATGTCTGGAATGGATATCATTAAGCCCAGTCCTCTCATTTTACAGGTGAAGAAACTGAGGCTAAGAGAAGTAAGATGACTTTCTCAAGGCCAGTGTTCTGTTTCTTTATCTTCTAACCATCGATGATAATCAGGAGGATAATAATGAGATCCTGCTTATAAATACACCACAGAAATGTAGTGTCTTCAGACCCGCAGTGGCTATTAGGTAAAGCATGACAGATAGATTTTGCCATGTGATTTATCATCTGCAGATGAACATAAAACAGCTGCTTCCTTAGGGGAATGCATAACTCAAAAAGATTAGCTTGTGCTTTCACAGAAAAGACAGTGTTCAGTTGACATGGAAGAAGCCTCTATTTATATGTCATTCTATGGCCCCCTTATACATCTGATGAAACTATTAACTGCATCCATCATGCAGTTTAAGAGAAATAGTCACAAGAGCAGGATGGAGGATCCATGCTTTCTGCTTTGAAAATCAACTTGCCAGCTCTGCTTCAACCTTTCTTCTCTATCAGTGGCCCAGTTTTGCTTGATTAGTGTTTATGCCTGCAGGAGACCTTATCTTACAATAAAGAACACTCTGAATTTGACTTTACAGTACTCATTTAGCATAAGTTCTTCAGAGCAGGGAGGGAACAAAAGAATGCACTAAAGGGCAAAACATTTCTTGACATTGTATTCGAGCACTGTGCCTTCATAGTAACATTCTTGTGGGAGTAATCTTTATATGGGGAAATGTTTTGTAGCAGTAATAATAATAATCGCTAATGTTTCAATATGCTTCAAAGTTGACAAAGTATTTTTTGGTATTTTTTTAAAATATGCATCATTTAAATTTTATTTTTGTCATGCAAAACACACGTCCATATTGGTCATCATTGTAAGAACACACTCATACATAACTAAACCCCCCAAATCAAACCAAAGATACACTGATGTGAAAGACAACTCCAACAGCTCCTTCTCTGGAGGAGGAGAGCATTCCCCTTCATAAGTCTTTTAGGATTGTCCCAGATCAGTGCAGTGCTGAGAGGAGCCAAGTTTTCACAAATAATCATCGCCCAATATTGCTGTTTTTATGTATAATGTTCTCCTAGTTCTGCTTATTTTGATCTGCACCAGTTCTTGCAGATATTTCTAGCTTTTTCCTTTTTTATTATCTCTTTGGGATACAGACCTAGTAGTACTATTACCTGATCAAAGGCTATGCACAGTTTGCTAAGTGCTTTACAAATAGTATCTCATTTGATCCTCACTATTAGCCTGTGAGGTAGGAACTATTTGCACTCCCATTTTACAGATGAGTAAATGAGTACAATTAGAAGACACAGAGAATAGAGAAGAGGGCTTGGAATCAGGAAGACTCAACTTCATGAGTTCAGATCTGGTGACCCTTGGCAAGTCACTTAACTTGTCACTTAACCCTGTTTGCCTCAGTTACTTCCTCTGTAAAATGAGCTGGAGAAGGAAATGGTAAATCACTTCAGCACGTGCCAAGAAAACCCTAAAATGGGATCATGAAGAGTTGGACATGACTGAAATAACTAAAAAAACAAAACAAACAAACAAATGAAACACAGCAACAAAAACTAAGGCAGACAGTGATTAAGTGACTTGCCCTGGACCAGAGAAATAGTATCTGAGGGAGCATTTGAACTTGGGACTTCCTGACTCAGGTCCAGCATGATATCTACTGTGTTCACTACCTAGATGCAAATCCTATAAAAGATTTAAGGGAAGATGGAAGCAGACTGGGTCAAATCACATTCTCCTAATCACAGTATTACAGCAAAATCACATTGCTTTGAATGCAAATTGCATCTTTGAAGGATAAAAGTTCACAAAACAGTAAAGTGAAGGGAAAGGTGGTTTGGGGCAAAATTTATGATAAATATAGAAATAACTAGGTGGCCCAATGAATAGAGTGTTGAGCCTGGAGTCATTCAGGAAGATCTGAGTTCAAATACTGTCCCAGACACTTATTAATAGTGTCACCCTGGCCAAGTTACTTTCCTCTATTTTCCTCAGTTTCCTTAACTGCAAAAATGAGGATAATAGCACTTACCTCCCAAGATTGTTTTAAGGATCAAATAAGATAATATTTTTAAAGCACTTACAGTGCCTGGCACATAGTAGGCACTAAATAAATTTTTATTCCTTTCCTCTCCTTCCCTCATCCAAGAGAACTCTCATATCTTTTTTCTTTAAAAACCATTTGACTAAGCCAATTTCTTTATTCAGATTGGCTGATTCCTTGAGTCTGCCAACCAACCAACCAACCAATTGATTAGTCTACAAACAAGTATTTGTTTAATACTTAGTAGACCCTAGGCACTGTGCCTCATATTGGTACTGGGCATACAAAGACAAAAATGAAATAATTCTTGTAATCAAGGAGAAATATGGACATAGAGTAATATGTATGAAATATAAACAAAATTTTAAAAAGGAATTTTGGGGTAAAAACATGAACAACTGGGAGAATGCCAAGAGGCTTCAGGTAGAAGATGGTCAATAGGAAATTCTTCTCAAAAATCCTTCCTCTCCTCTAAAGTGCAGGGTGGAGGCTAGGTGCCTCCATCCTCTAAAGAGAGTAATAACTGGAAACTACAGTTTTTATTTTGTCCTCCTTGTTAGGGAGTTAAGTCCTAGCAATGTGCTCAAGCGAGCAAGTCTTTAAAAGTGAGTATTGACCCCAAAGCATGAAAAACCAATTTTAGAATGAGGAAGTTGCTCTCTCTTCCTCACCCCTCTCTGTACCACCATTACCTTCAGTTAGGTAGCTACAGGCCAGTGAGTCCTTCTGAAGATTCTGTTTCCAAGTGGATGGATGTAGTAGCTAGCATTCCTTCAGAGGCAGGTCCCCTGAGCTTCTCTGTGGGTGGCTGGATGGCCATCACTTACAGTTGTGGGCTCTGCCTGGGGCCATGTTCCCCCTGTGACAGAATACATTTGGGCATGGTGCCATGGTGCCATTGCACAGTAGCTTCCCTGTTGTGTGGGGTGAGGCCACTCTTCTACTCTCTTACAACATCAAACTGTTTAATGGAGCTTGGGGTAGAATTACAGGGCTTCACGCCATTCTTTCCCACCTGTAGGAGGTGGCAGACGGGGCCAGTGTGCCCAGGTACAAAGGTGTTTCCAGCTGGAAATAAAATTAGGCGATTCAACCATCTTCCCCATTCCCTCTTTGCTTCGTTGCTCAAAGTCAATGGCAGGTATTTATTTTTCTTCCCCTGTTAAATTGGAGAATGGGTTTTACAGCTTTCTGGGTGGGCAGTTTGCTCATCGGTAAAGGTTCAGCCCCAGTTCATATCCCCCAACTGGAAGGCATGGTCATATTGCTGTATTAACAGCCACTTCAAAAATACCTCCCCAGCCCATCAGTTTATAGCTCACAGCTTGGCGTCAGGATGGAGCCGTGATTAAATTCAGGTCACTCTCCTTTCCCGCTGGACTTGGAAGCATCAGGTATTTTTGCTGAGCCCTCGGGGAACACCTGTGCCGCTCTCCTAGGTGCTCCCAGTGCCCCGCAATATTTGCGAAATCAGACAAAGGGATCATGTGGAACACGTGGGATCACGTGGAACACGTGGTGCCCAGTCTTTCCCATTCTTCCTTGTCTTTTCGAAATAAACCAAAGTAGAACATCTCTCTAAACTCGACGACCTGTTGTCTCTCCTTTAAGACAGTGAGCTCCTTGAGGGCAGAAACTGGGCTTTTTCTTCCTTTGTAGCCCCAAGGTTTAGCCGAGTGCCTGGCAAAGAATGGATGATTAATGAATATTTATTGACTGACCGATTAGTGATCCTGCACCAGAAGAGAATATTTTCAGCAGTTTTAGGCTACTGCTGATTTCTCTTCACATCAGGATAATCCTTTGAGGTCCAGTTTAAATTCTACCTCCTTCCTATAGCCATTATTGATCTCTTCCTCCTTGAATCTCCTATCAACTACGAGCCAGATCAGGCATTTATGGAGTATTTACTCGGGGCCAGGCACCGTGTTGAACATTGGGGAGAGGGGAAATTCAGTCCCTAATCTCAAGAAGCTTCCACTTGCGTTGGGCTAATAGATGATAGGGGAACAATTAGGTACATCCAAGATACATGGGGAGAAGATGGAAAGGGAATATTCGAGGCCAAAGTAGTATCAGGTGGAGGACCAGGAAAGGCTCCCTGCAGCAGATTGGAAGGGAGTCAGGGAAACCAAGAAGTGGAAGTGAAGGGTAAGGCATCCCAGGCAGTAGGGAGAGATGATGCAAAGGCAGAGAGAGGAGAGCACTAGGTTCAAGGAACTGCAACTAGGCTAATGTTGCTGGAACATACAGAGAGGAAGAGGAAAGCATGAAGAGGTAGGGAACAACTAGTGAAAAGCTTTGCATGCCAAACAAAGGACTTTATAGAAATTTTAGAAGTAATAGGGAGCACTAGAGTTCCTTGAGGGAAGCTAGGTGGCACAGTGGATAGAGTGCCAGGCCTCAAGTTCAGGAAGACTGTGTGATCTTGTGCAAGTCCCTTGAGGTGCCTAGGTTCCAGTTTCCTTATCCATAAAATGAGGGCATTGGACTAAAGGGCCTCTAAAGTCTCTTCAAATCCGTAACACTATTTTTTATTTATTTGCTTATTTTGGCAACATTTACATATTTATATAGGACTTTAAGGACAGCTAGGTGGCACAGTGGATAGAATATCAGGTGTGGAGTCAGGAAGATTCATCTTTCAGAGTTCAAATCTGGCTTTAGACCTTTATCATCTGGGTGACCCTAGGCAAGTCACTTAATTATGTTTGCCTCAATTTCCTCATCTGTAAAATGAGCCAGAGATGAAATGAAAAACCACTCCAGTATCTTTGCCAAGAAAATTCTCAATGGAGTCACAGAGCCAGATACAACTGAAACGACTCAACAATAGGAGCTGTGTTGAATGAACAATAAACAAGAATTCATTGATCTGGAGAATGGTGTAGTCAGATCTATGTTAAAAACAAACAAACAAACAAAACACTGTGGCAATTGAGTACAGGATAGATTGAAAGAAGTAACCCAGAATTAGTGATGAAAGTCTGAACTGGGAAGGTGGCTTTGGAAGTGGAGAGGGGACTCATGAAAAAATTACCTGTAGAATTACCTGTAGAAACAATTTTTTACAACTGTTTTCTGACATTTTATGATTTAGATCTCTCCCTTTTCCTGAGGTGGTAAATAGTCTGTTATAGGTTATTCCGGTGCTTTCGTGCAATATGCCATATAAGAAATAGTTGGAAGATAGAAACAATTAGATTGGCAACAATAAATGGGAGGACGAGTGAAAATATTATCTATACTCTCCATCTGAATCTTTTTGCAACCTGTCTGGTAGTATGGTTAATTGTGTATGGAACCAAGCTCTCCTGATAGATTGTAGGTTTCTGAAGGGCAGGGCTTTTGTTTTAGACACATAAAACGTCTTTCCATTGGCAATACTCTGGGACATGGAAGTTTTCAATTTGGAAACAAAGAAAAAATAAAAAATAAAGAAAGAAGAAGAAAGGAAGGAAAGAGGAAAGAAAAGGAAAATAAAAATATAAAGTAGAAGAGAAAGAAAGGAGGGAAGGGAAACAATAAAGAAAGAAAAAGATCTGTAGAATTCAAAGTTCACCCACACCAGCACATGGCTCAAAGCTGGCTCTTGGTTATCCTCTAGGCCACTAGGCAAATGCAAGAAACATCCAAATAAAATTCTAGGTTTGAAAATAGAGCACTTTGAAGGGAGCTTTCCTGGCCTGGACTTTCTTTGGTCTCCTGCCTTTTGTCCTGAGGCAATTAGTAATGTTTTTTTCTCTTTGACTATCTCTTACACTTCATGTGTTTCCACTGGACTGGTTTAAAATTCTCTACTTACTTAAAAACTTTAATTTTTGAAGGCCTGTGTGTGTCTTTCCTTTACTCTCTTTACTAGGACAATATTTATCTCATCTTTGCTCAATTCAGATACTGTATCTGCCCTTCCCCCAATAATTCTGCTGGTAGGAATGACTTTGTTTAAGATTCCACTGAGGGATGTGTCAAATGCTCTGACCCTTTATTCACAGTCTGGGGTGTTCCAAGTTCTGAGACTCAAACCACGTGTCTTGGGTATCACTTTCCAATTTATGTGGGAGTCTGTCAAAAGCAATTACCCTTGATTCAGCAGAAATTAATGCTTTCTAACAAATGATTAGGGCCATAAACAACCCATTTACATTGGGGGTTTTGCATTTTCAGAGTCACCTCAAGGGAACCCTTTCAAGAGGCCAGAGTGGGAGTTCTGCAGAGAGGAAGCAACAGGAGGATCCTGTCTTTCCTTGCAGTTCAGCAAGACTTGCTGCCAATACCAACATCAGATCGTTTCAGTTCTATTTTTCCTATTTTGAAGCTGGCCATACTGAGGTTGTATCAGGCGAATTAGTCTAGTATCAAAATGGATTATGCCTGTGTTGTTTTGTTTTTTTCAGAGTTTTCCACTTCATTGGCATCTGACAGACAGCTGCAAAATGTTTACTTCCTGAGAATAAGTTGAGCCCTTTGGAAGCTCCATGGACTTTTTTAGGCCACTAGGGTACCGTTTTTTAAATGAATGTTTTAGTGTCTTCAATGGCACCCTTGTGGCCCCCAAATGTTAAGGGCTCTCTCTCCCTAAGTTCTTAGATCTATATTATTTTAAGGAGAAAGAATGTAGTGATTTGAGTCATTTATCCAGAGGAATGGTATTTGGGTTGAGATGAAAAGTTATACACACACACACACTCATATGTATTTGTTCACATATGTGTATATACTATATATATATGTATATATATATATATTTGCATATATGTGTCTGCCTGCCTGCCTCTCTGTCATCTATCTATCTATCTATCTATCTACCTATCTATGTCTATCTATTTATGTCTGTTGGTCTCTCTGTCATCTCTCTCTGTCTATCTGTCTGTTGGTCTATCTATCTATGTCTGTCTGTCTATTTATGTCCGTTGGTCTCTCTGTCATCTCTCTCTGTCTGTCTGTCTGTTGGTCTATCCATCCATCCATCCATTCATCTATCTATCTATCTATCTATCTATCTATCTATCTATCTATGTCTATCTATTTATGTCTGTTGGTCTCTTTGTCATTTCTCTCTATCTGTCTGTTGGTCTATCTATCTATGTCTGTCTGTCTATTTATGTCCGTTGGTCTCTCTGTCATCTCTCTCTGTGTCTGTCTGTCTGTTGGTCTATCCATCCATCCATTCATCTATCTATCTATCTATCTATCTATCTATCTATCTATCTATGTCTGTCTATTTATGTCTGTTGGTCTCTCTGTCATCTCTCTCTGTCTATCTGTCTGTTGGTCTATCTATCTATGTCTGTCTATCTATTTATGTCTGTTGGTCTCTCTGTCATCTCTCTCTTTGTCTGTCTGTCTGTCTGTCTATCTATCCATCCATCCATCCATTCATCTATCTATCTATCTATCTATCTATCTATCTATCTATCTATCTATCTGTCTGTCTATCTATCTCTCTATCTCTCTATCTGTGTCTGTCTGTCTATTGGTCTTACAGTCCAAGGACTCTCTCTGTCTCTCTATCCGGTGTAGAGATGCTAACTTAGAAGGGTAGGAATTTTCAATCTTATTTTTTTTTAACAGTGAGAAATCATTCTTATGCTTATCTGCACTTTCACGTTTGTCCTGGGATATGGAAGGGAAGTAGTGTTGATAAGGAAGTCTATGAACCAGAGGTAAGGATGGGGCTGATGATGTTGCTCGGATAGAGGATTCTTCAACATGACCACACAGCTAGAGAAGTACCACCAGTGAACTGTGGGGGAGTAGAAGGGCCAACTGCCTCAAACATTTCAAGCGAGGTTGTTTCTGAGTACGAATCCCCTCCCTCCATACATGCACTTTGGCAGGGCTCGTGAATCACAAGAAGGAGGGGGCATAGCTAGAGGCCACAGCCTCTTGGTCCACCACAGCGGGGGCATCTTTATCAACCAGTTGATGACTTGTTTAGTATCTAATCATAGAGATACACTGAAGGTTAGAATGAAGAGGAAAGATTATCTAGTTCAACTTCATCAATTTACAGAGGAGAAAACAGACTTGAAGAGAGGAAATAAATTAGTTAAGGTCATACAAGTAGCCATTCAGAGAACTAGGGTTTAAACCCAAATTCATCTCTACATTCAATGTTCTTCCCCTGGCCTCCAGCTCTGGCCTAGTAGATAGCTCTGCAAATGAAAAGTGGGTGAGTAACCATTTATCAAAAAATGATCAGAAGCAGTCTATGTCACTTTTCACACCTTTAATGAATATTTATACCCTAAAGGCACTCAAATTAATGCTTGATATGATTGATTAAATTTAACATCAATTAAATCTGAATGATTAGTTTGATTAAATCCAATATTTAACCTAAATTACTGGCTTAGAGTCATGTGGCACCTGAGAAAAATAATTTTTCTATGGTTGCTTGAATTAGAATCATAAAATTTAGAATAAGAAAAGACTTAAATTACAGTTCAGTCTTAGTTAATTCATTGTTAATAGTAATGCAGTATCTGCCTTTAAATATTAATGATGTGAGGGGGCAGCTGGGTAGCTCAGTGGATTAAGAACCAGGTCCTAGGTTCAAATGTGGCCTCAGACACTTCCCAGCTGTGTGACCCTGGGCAAGTCACTTAACCCCCATTGCCTAGCCCTTACCACTCTTCTGCCTTGGAGCCAATACACAGTATTGACTCCAAGACGGAAGGTAAGGGTTTAAAAAAAATAAAAATTAAAAAAATATTAATAATGTGAAAAATTTAAGGATACAATTGCTACATTTACACAATATACTATAGTAATGTAATGCTGTTAACCAAAGAGCAAAATAAATGAGCAAAATGCCACCTCTCAAAAAAACCTACCTCATTTATCTTCCCACTTCATTTTGCAAATGAGAAAACTAAGGTCTTTGGGGAATGAAGAAAAATATATAAAGTTAAAGGGAATAGGTCATAGAGCTGGATTTGAATTTAAGTCTTCTAACTACAAAGCCAAAGGTCTTTCCACAATACCCTCCTATCTCTTACTGTAGAATTCAACATTTGCAGTTTACCTTACACTTGGCAAAAAGTCAATAGTATGGAAGCTGGCTCAGATTTGGAGCCAATCCATAAGGACAAAAATGTGGAGAAAGCTGGATGTCTTTCTACCTCCATGAATTCTCTTATATCCTATCCCTTCTTTCACTGAGGCAGCTTCCCCCTTGGCTTTGTCCTCTGTCACCTCTGGGATTGCAGATCTAGATGATTACAGTGTTTACCTAATTTGTCCCTTTGCTTCAAATCCTTCCCTACTCCAATCTATCCCACACTTGCAGCCCAAGGAGTTTTATTTACTGACAGACCCTACTGTGGGTTTCCTCCTCAATCTAATCTGATGGCTTCCATTATCCCCTGGGATAAAATATGAACTCCTCTGCTTGTTTTTTGTGAACTTTCACTATCTCATCCCATTTCCCCAGTCCATCCTCTTATCCTTTTAGCCTTTTTTAGACATTACTCCCCCGCTCGCACTAGGCAAGCCAATCAAACTGGCTTTCTCTCTCCTCACACAGGAAACTCGACCTCCAGTCTGAGTCTTTGTACTGCCTGGGATGGCTTGAAGCAGCTCTAAGTGACTTGCAAGAGCTTATTTGTTAAAATTTCAATTTGAATGTTAATATCTAAGAATCAGTAGTTCAATATATCAGAAATTAGAAATGGCCACAGATCAGGTTTGATTGTCAAAACCATGAGAAAAATGTTAATAACGGGGACTGAAATGTGTGTATATACTTTTTTTGTTTGTTGTTTTGGAGAGCCTGTGGTTAAACATTTACCAGAAAATCACTGTATTGCTCCTTAAACACTGTGTGAAGTCATCAAGAGTTCAATAGAAGGCTCAGAAAAAGAAGTTATTACTAGCCAGGAGGATTGGTGACTGCAGGCTAATAATGATAGTAATAATAAATATTTAAAAGGCATTCTAAGGTTTGCAAAGTGCTCTACACCCATTATCTCAACCCAGCCTCACAATGTCCTTTCCTGGAAGACATGGTTTTTCACTTCTGTCCAATGAATCCCTCCCTTCCTCTAAGATTCTGCTCAAACACAAGTTGCTAAATAAAACCTTTCCAGATTCTTTCCCCTATCCCTAACGCCTAGTGCCTTCCTTTCCACACTACTTGGCATTGCCTATCTTTGTATTGATTCTGTTTGTGCTTTTGAAAGCACATCTTTTCCATTAAAATTAAGCTCCCTCAGAGCAGGTAGAGATTGCTTTGTTCTCTGCATTGGCACCCCCCAGTTCTGAGGAGAGTACATGGCACATAATAAATGCTTCTTGAGCAATTGTTTGATTTGGAAAAGATGTGATTTGGTATGTGGAGGTCCATGAGTCAGTTCATTATCGCAGATATTATAGTTTGCTGTTTTTGAATATCAGCTCCTTAATTTCTCTGATAAAGACCTCCTTTCTCAAATATATAGAGAACTGATTCAAATTTATAAGAATCCAAGTCATTCCCCAATTGACAAATAGTCAAAGGATATAAATAAGCAGTTTTCAGATGAAGAAATCAAAGCTATCGATAATCATATAATAATGTTCTAAATCCCTCTTGATTCCAGAAATGTAAATTAAAACAACTCTGAGGTACCACCCCATACCTACCAGAATGCCCAATATGACAGTAAAGGAAAATGATAAATGTTGGAAGAGATGTGGTAAAATTGGGGCACTAATACATTGTTGGTGGAGTTGGGTACTTATCAAACCATTTTGGAGGTCCATTTGGAACTATGTCCAATGGGCTATAAAATTGTGTATACTGTTTGATTTTGTAATATTACACTAAGTCTGTATGCCAAAGAGATAAAAAAAAAAAGGGAAGGAAAGTACCTACTTGTACAAGAATATGTATAGCAGTTCTTTTTGTGGAGGCAAAGAATTGGAAATCGAGGGGTTGTCCATCATATTCCATATGATGCTGATGGAATATTATTGTGGAATTGAAGGGTTTCAGTTAGAAGGTATTAAAGATGTATTCAAAATCTGGCTCTAATGAGCAAAGTGCTCATAGACCAGACTTATGGATATGTTTTTAGTATTTCACATGATTGATTTCTGAATCCTTAAATTTGGATGGGGTTAAATTTGGTTGGTCTTAAAAGCCAAACCTCTGCTTTTATCTCTTGTGTGTAAGCTCACAGACAGGCTTTAGGGTCCTTTGGAATATCAAAAATCCACACCTACATTCCTACGATAAGCCTTGTGTAAGCTTTCTGGAAAGGAGAAGAGTCCTGGTCCAGATAACTGGCAACTTATTGTGTGATCATCCATCTTTTTGGCTTTGTCATTGAACTATTAAAACTTTTGATGTACCAAATGGGTGATGGACACCCTGTCACCCCCTCCTTGTGCAGCTACCCTTAATAAACAGATCAGCTCCCTCATTTGGGGTCAATCTGAAACTCTTTCCCTGACCATCAGAGCAAGGGCTGACAAGCTAAATGTGAACCTGATGACTCCTGTGACTCTGTCCATTTTCTCTCTTTATGTCCTTCATACCTTAATCTTTAATCCTTCCACCCATATTCCCTCAGCTCCCAGCTTCCTTTTCAGGTGCTCAACCCATGCAAGAATGTCTTGTAGCTGCAGGATGGTCACAGGATTGATGAACAAGATGTTCCAAAAAAACCTGAAAAGATATATATGACTTGATACGGAATGAAGTGAGCAGAACCAGGAGAAGATTATACCCAGTAATAGCAATATTGTGAGATAACCAACTGTGAAAGACTCATCTACTCTCAGCAATTCAATGATTTAGGCAATGTTCAAGGACTTATGACAAAGAATGTTTTCTACCTTCAGAGAAAGAACTGTTGGAGTCAGAATGCAGATCAAAGCATACTATTTCTCACTTTAGTTTATTTGTGTTTTTATTTTGGGGTTTTGGTTTTATATGAATATTCTCTTACAATTATGATCAATATAGAAATGTTTGGTGTGATAATACATGTATAACCCAGATCAAATTGCTTACCATCTCTGAGAGGGGAGAGGAAAAGGAGAGGAGACAATTTGGATCTTATAAATTTGGAAAACTTATGTTGAAAATTGTTATTATATGTAATTGGAAAAATAAAATGTCTTTAAAAAAAAAGAATGTCAGTTTTATTCAGTGTGTTTGTCTCCAGTTCCCAGCAGTGCCTGGAATATAGCAAATGTTTATTAAATACTGGTTAATTGATTAACTGATTGAGTGAAATAGTTTCATGCTTAATATCTTAATGTCTTATATCTTAATATATCTTAATATCTGACATGTCAGGTCAGCTATTATTTTCTCATTTTACAGGTTCGGAAAATGAATGGCAGAAATACTTGATAGGGGCATCGAGGTGGCTCCAGAGCACCAGACTTGGAAATGGGAGGTCCTGACTTCAAATATGACATCAGACACTTCCTAGCTTTGTGACCCTGGGCAAGTCATTGCCTAGACCCTATTATTCTTCTGCCTTGGAACAAATACTTAGTACTAAGTCTAAGAGAGAAGGTAAGACTTAAAAAAGAAAAGAAAAAGAAATACTTAATAACACTCACCTAACATCACACAACTTGTTGATGGCAGAATCAGAACAAATACCCTAGATCTCCCGACTGGCACCCTATGGATCATTATGTACAATATAGTGGGCACTGAAGTTATGCCAAGTCAAATCCACAAGCATTTATTAAGCACCTTCTACTTGTCAAGCACTATGTTAAGCATTGGTTAAAGACAATCCTTGCCCTCAGGCAACTTCCAAGCTAGTAGGGAAAGACAACCCAAAAAAGAAAGCCTGAGGAAGAAGCCACAGGGTAGAAGGTATTTCATGTGGGAGAAGTTTAGAGGATTCTATGTTATCTTGGAGAAAATCTGGAGATATGGGAGAATAGCCTTCCATTTAATTAACTCTCTGGTTAGAGATCATATTTATCCAGATTAAAAAAAATACAGCTAACAATTCACCAAAAGGTCTTCAGCTTAGCTCTGAGAACCTGATAAGAAACTTTTTGGATGCCTATTTACAGTTCCACTCAAGCCAAGAAAACCTTATGTATAGCTACAGAATTAATGTTTGAAGAATAACTTGTGAATGTCCACTATGTGTGTAATTTGTCAAATGATGCCTTCTCTAGGGAGAGAAGGGGAGGGAGATAACTGGGGATTTTAATATAACCAACAAACAAATTAATTAATAAACATAAATAAATAAAATTATATTGCATTGTCCTTTATGTGTTATGGCCCCACACTGCTAACAAAGAAAGACTTTGTGGATATGCTATGGTGGATGGAAGAACTCAAAGCTGAAAAAGGCCTTAGGGACTCCATTTCAGGGACATTTTCTTTGTAAGACCTTCCATTTTCAACTTTCTTGAAAGGTGAATCAATATGGTATATATGAAATAAAAACCAGGTATGTGGGCTCTATGAACAGAATTTAAGGCTTAGTTTGAACTTGTGATTTAACTGATAGAAGGAGCTGATGGTAAGGAAATGCCCCTTCCAATGTGGGTCACAATCTTTTCTTCAGCTCTGTCTTAGTGGGAGTTCTTTACTTGGGGCCGAAGAATTAAAAACAAAACATAGTTTTCTATAACTATCTTAATATAATTCGTTTCCTTCATAATCCAATGTATTTTATTTTATTCCTTTAAAAACATTATTCACCAAGCCTTTGTCACATAGTCAATATGTCAACAACATCTAGCACCTCCTATGGGCAAGGCACTCTGCTAAAGTCTGAGGTTACAAAGAAAGGTAAATGAGAGTCTCTGCCCCCCACGAGCTCATAATCCAACAGGGGAGACAACGACCAAATGATTATCTACAAACAAGCTATTTATGGCATACATTGGAGCTAAACAATAGAGGGAAGGCATTGGAATTTAGGGGAACCAGAAAAGACTTCCTGTAAAAGGTGGGATTTTAGGAGGGACTTGAAGGAAGCTGAGGAAGGCTGGAGACAGAGATGAAGAGGGCAAGAATTCCAGGCTTAGGGGACAGCCAGGGAAAATGCCTGGAGTTTCTTTTGCTAGGATATGTCAAAGAATCCAGGTCTCCCAGGCTTAGAAGGCATCTACTCCACTACTCCACACTTTTAGAAGAGCATTTAAAAGTGTCAAAAGCAGAGAGAAGATTCACCAAAGATGGACTTACTTTCTCCCCCTTCCCGGAGACATAGATGGTGTGATCAAGGTAAATCTTGACTGAAATTTGGCCATGGAGATAGTTAACTCCTTTATCGGGTTGAAATCTACAAGTTTCCTAACTGTGTATTCCCATCAGGAATGAAGTTGAACTTGCTTTCTCTTGCATAGTCTGGCTCTGACAAAGTAAAGATGATGCCAGAACTTTGGGGACATAATCCTCCTGTTTCTGTTAGTTGCAGTCCAATTTTCTAGTAACCATTAATCCCAAAGCTGATGTTGCAACTCAAAAAGAAAAAAAAAAAGCATTTGTCTTCCATGGTATTTGAGACAGGGCTGTCTTTGTTACTACTCTTTGTCTTTTTTTTTTAAACCCTTACCTTCTGTCTTAGAATGGATAGTGAATTTTGGTTCCAAAAGTCACTTGCCCAGGGTCACACAGCTAGGAAGTGTCTGAGGCCATATTTGAACCCAAGGATTACCTGGCTCTCAATCCACTGAGCCACCAAGCTGCTTCCCAAGTTTATATTTGATATCTTTCCTTTTCTTCCTTACCCCTCCAGTTCAGTGGGTTGTCATTGTCCATTGTTCTCTCTTGGTCACTCAGTCAATAAGCATTCATTCAGTGTTTTCTATGTCCCAGATACTATGACTAAATGCTCCTCTAAACTTGTTATTTTTTTTTTTTCATTTTAAAAGCAAATACCTGGTGGGAGCAATGCTTAAACCAGAGAGATTACTTTCAGGCACCTTTGTTCCCACAGTTAAACATAGACTAAACCAGGACCTGAAGTAGTGGAGAAAAGAAACAAAAAACACTTTTTTTCATCTCAACCTAGTTTTTTCAACTCTCTTCTCTGTAGTCCTTTTCCACATCTTTCTCATTTGTTACCATGGTTCTTCAGAGGAGAAGATTACTTTGTATATACACAGAAAGGGCCCAGGATTGGAAAGAGTAATTGATGCTTTTGCTTAGTTTCCCTCAGGCTTCCCCTACCTTATCCCTACCCAGAAACCTTAAGCACTGACTAAGGAAGAATCAATGATCTGATAGAATATGAGCCCCCTGAGGGCAGGGACTACTTCATTTTGGTTTTGTATCCCCAGCATCTAGCATAAAACGAATGTTGCTGAATGACTGATCTCTTCAACAGGATACCATGGGGAAGGGAGTTGCAATCAACCGAGTCAGAAGGGGGAGAATTTTTTTTTTAAATTGTGAATGCCCTTTGATTATGTCTGCTAAGCTAAGGACAATCACCACTACACAAATCTTCAGAAGGCAAGGCAACAAACATTTATTTATTTTTTAACATTATTTTATTTGATCATTTTCACACATTATTCATTGGAAACAAAGATAATTTTTTAAACATTATTTTATTTGGTCATTTTCACACAAACAAACATTTATTAAGTACATTGTTATATATCAGGTACTGTGATAAGTGCAAGAGACACAAATACAAAAAAAAAAATAAAATGAAAGATGAGCCTTAACTCAAGGTGCTTATATTTTTTTTAAAAGCTCTTATCTGATATCTTAGAATTGATACAAGTACTGGTTCCAAGGCAAAGGAGCTGCAAGGGGTAGGCAACTGGGATTAAGTGACTTGTCCAGGGTCACACAGCTAAGAAGTGTCTGAGGTCAGATTTGCACTCAGGACATCCCATCCCCTGACCTGGCTCTTTTTCCACTGAGTCACAGAGTGATCCTCAAACTACTCCCACCCCCCATTGGATCTTTAAAAAAACAAAAACGCTTACCTTCTTTTTTAGTACTGAATCTAAAACAGAAGGGCAAGGGTGAGACAAATGGGGCTAAGTGATTTATCTAGGGTCACATAACTAGGAATTTTATGAGGTCGAATTTGAACCCAAGACTTCCTATCTCCAGGCTTTGCTTTTTATGTTCACTGAGCCACCTAGTTGCCCCTAGGAATATCATTTTTACACCTATTGGTGGATGGATGAGAGAAGGAAAGGATTTGAAACAAGGAGTCCAATTAGAAAGCTATTGCTATAATCTAAGAAAAAAAAAGAACGAAAGCCTGAACTATAGTATTGGCTATGCGAATTGAAAGAAAGAGATGAATTTGAGAGATGTGAAGGTAGAAATGATAATATTTACCAACAGATTAGCTATGTGAGGTGATGGAGAATGAAGATGTTGAAGGCAACATTGAGCTTATAAAAGTAGATTACCATCAGTAAAACTGAAGGATATAAAATAAACACATACCAGTATTTCTGTTTATAACCAACAAAATTCAGCAGGAAGAGATAGAAAGAGAAATTCCATTTAGACAGTCAGAGTAAAGTATTTAGAAGTCTACTTGCCAAGACACACAGAGCAAACTCCATAAACACAATTACAAAATACTCTTGTGCCTGCCATCTCCTGCTGGGCAGAATGTACCCCCCAGAGGAAAAGTTAGAAGTCTTCCATCTTTCTCAAAGGACTTCCTTCTGTATAGGGAAACTGTTTCCTGCTATAGCCTCATTGCTGGCCTCCTCAGATGAGAAGTGGAACCATAGTGTGCTCTCTGAGGGAAAGTTGCAAGGGGCAATCCAGGCATCTTCCATCTGCCCCATAGCAATCACTTCTTTCTGTGCCAATACATGGCAACTTCCACTTTTGGCTGTCAACCCAGACCCCCAAATGGGTTGTAGAGAACTTCCAGACCAATAGAGAGAAGCCCTCCCTTCAGCTTCAGACTTCCCATCTCTTCCCTGTGCTTGTTCTATTGAGGATGGAGGATTGGTGCTCTCTAGTCAGTGATGACCATTCTCATACCTGATCATACTCTTCCTATCCCAGTTACTCTGAACTCCTGTATATCACCAACCAAATTCCATTCCCTACTGCCTAGCACTTGATTCCTCATTGCTATCCCCGAACCTCATTCTCCTTGACCTTTCTGTAGCCTTTGACAATATTAATAACTCTCTCCTTGATATTCTTTTCTCTAATTTAGGTTTTCAGGACACCATTCTCTCAGCTCTCCTCTTCTTTTTCTGATCACTCCTTCCATCTCCTTTGCTGTATATTCTTCCAGATGATGCCCTCTAATCATCATGTCTCTTAGGGTTTTGTTCTGGTCCTTTTTTCCCCTCTTCTTGCTCTATATTCACCTAGTTATCCTATCAGTGTCCATGGATTTAATTACTATCTCTACATTAATGACTCAAATCTTATCTCTCCAAATCGTTGGAGTTGGATGGATGAAGATCAAAGCACACTATCTTTAACATCACCATGTTTATGGGTTTATTTTGGGGTGTTGGTTTTGTATGAGTGGCTATTACAACAGTAATCAACATGGAAGTGATTTTTACATGATAATAATAATAAAACTAAAAAAAAGAACTAAGAAAGATCTACCTGTCCTGCTCCAAAGTCTGCTGATTTCCAGTCTTCAATTGCCTTGCAGATCTGGGAGACATATAAAACTCAATATATACAAAACAGAATTCATTATCTTTCTCCCATAATTTACCCAATACCAGAGGACAACACCATCCTCCTAGTCCCCCAGGCTTAATCTCAGAATCATCCTGCATTCTTTACTATCTCTCACCTTTCACATACAAGCCATTGCCTAGGCCTGCTGATTTCACCTTTGCAATACCTCTCAAATATGTCTCCTTTGATCCGGCACTGTCACCACTTTAGTACATGCCCTCCTTACCTGATGCCTGGATTATTGCAATAACCTACTGGTGGGTCTGTGTGCCTCTTGCCTCTTCCTTTTCAAGGTTCAGTGGAATTTCCTCTTCTCAAAAATGTCAATGCATTTCTTCAATAAACTTGTCAAGTAAATGTCAATGTATTTCTTCCAGAAACAAATGCAAAATGCTCTGAACTTTGGCACTAACTTTCCCTTCCTATCTTCCCAATTTTCTTACATCTTAATCTTTGACACATATTCTTCAGTCTTGTGAAACTGACCTTCAGGCTATTCCACTAATAAGACACTATCTGGGATCTAGGCATTCTCTCTGGCTGTTCCCTATGCCTGGACTGCTCTCTCTCCTCCACTCTGACTACTGGCTTTCTTGGCTTCTTTTAAGTTCTAATTAAAATACTCCCTTTTACAGGAAGCATTTCCCCAAACCACTAACCTTCCTTCTGTTAATGATTTCTTTTTTTATCTAGTATATGGCTTACTTTGTATGTATTTGTTTATTCGTTGTTGCCTCCATTAAATTGAAAAGTTCTTTGAAAACAGGAAATGTCTTTTACCCTTTTTTATTTCCCCATCACCTAATACAGTGCCTTGTAATATAGACAGTAGGCACTTAATAAGTATTGGTTGATTGATTGAAAGCAACAAAACTGTAAAGATAAACAAGAAACGCGTAGAAATTCTGATAAACAAAATGACCAACCACAATACAAAAGGAATTGTGAGGAAAGGAGCTCCTCACTTCCAGAGAGGTCATAGACTCAGAATGCAGATTGAGAAGGGTTTTTTAGGACAGGACTGATAAATTTGTTTTTCTTGAAGCTACATGTTTGTAACAGTGTTCATGGTTTTCGATTTTTCATTTGGAAAAATAAGGAGTTGGCGTGAGGTGGAGAATTTGGAGCTGAAAATAAAATTAAATTGAATTAAAGCCTTTTTAAAAATAAAGATTTAGGGGAAAGGTAATGATATCTGAGTTACTGATCTGGACATACAGAGCCTGTTTATCTCCTTGTACCACCCAAAACAAAAAGGGTGGGTGGGGTTCTCAAGGCCGTGGGGCATACTTATCCTTTGAAGGGCACCTGCTACAGCTATCAGGTGCTCTGAGGGATGAGGACAAGTGTTGGGAGAGGGTGGCAGTAACTTTTCCAATGGCACTTATCTAGTTACTCCAGTGGGCACTAGGTATTAGTTAAGTTATAACCACTCTGAAAGGTCAGTGCTCAGAACAGGGAGGTTGGGAGCTTGCATAGAAGAGGGGCCATTGAGTGCAAGAGTGTTGAAGGATTTAGAGCAGGTTTATTGGCTTGGAGATAATCACCATGATTGGTTATTACTGAGAAGAAGGGATGTAACTCTCTGATTGATTGAAATTTAACTTTCCACCATCCCTGGGTTCTGAATCTCCCTGGAGGAAGAAAGATATCTCCTTTCTGGTAGTAAATTATGATTTGGGAGTGGTAGAAATCTCTAAATGCCCTAAGAGAATGCAAGCTCCTGGAGGGGAGAGGTTATCCTTTATGGCTCTGAAAACACATTTTTGTGGAGAACTTTGGATATAATAGGGCTGTACTGAATGCTCATGGTTCCACTCTATCTCTCTGCTGCTGACTCTCAAATCTACCTTTCTGATAGATTTAGTCACTCTGCTGACCTTCCGCCCCACATCTCCAACTTTCTTTCAGACATCTCCGACTGGGTTGTCCAGGAGATATCTTAAACTTCAGATGTCCAAAACAGAGCATGTTATCTTTCCCCTGACACCCTTCCTCACCCCCTACCTTCTCTATTGCTGTAGAGGGCACCACCATCTTCCCAAGCTTACAACCCAGGAGTCATCTTGGACTCCTCGCTATCTCTCACTCCCCATATCTAATTTGTTGCCAAGACCTGCTGATTTCACCATTAGAGCATCCCTCAAACATACCCTCTCCTCTCCTCTCCTCTCCTCTGACATTATCTCTCACTCTAGTGCAGGTTCTGATCACCACACTCCTTGAGTATTGCAATAGCCTTCTGGTGGGTCTGTCTCCTCAAGTCTCTCCCCACTCTAATCCACCCTCCATTTACTCACAGAAGTGATTTTCGGAAAGTGCAGGTCCAATCCTGTCATCCCTAGCCTCAAAAGACTCCAGTAGCTCCCCATTACTTCTGGGAACAAAAGCAAAATGCTCTCGTTGGCATTCAAAGCTCTTCATAACCCAGCCCCTTTCTACTTCTCCGGTTTTATTACATCTTACACTCCAACACATACTCTTTGATCCAGGAACACGAGCCTCCTGCTGCTCCAGAAATGAGACACTCCATTTTTGGGCTCCAGGGTTTCTCTCTGCTTGTCCCCCAAGCCTGGAATGCTCTTTCCTCTTCAGCCCCAACGAAGGCCTCCCTGGCTTCCTTTAAATCCTGACTAACGTCCTGTCTCCTACAGGAAGCTTTCTTAATTCCAATGCCTTCTCCCTGCTAATTATCTTCTATTTTTTCTACATAGCATTCTTTGTATGTATGTATGTATGTATATATATAAGTGTATATGTATATATATTTGTTTGCATATTGCCCCCCCCCCATCCAATTGTAAGTTGCTTGAGGGCAGAAACTGTCTTTTGGCACTTTTTGTATCCCTTATTGCTTTGCAAAATGCCAGGCACAAAGATGTTTAATAAATATTTATGGAATGGATGACTGGATGACTGAATGGAATCATCTAAATTTTAGCCCTTCCCCATCTTTGAAAAATAAAACAAAATTCAAAGAATTGATGGATTAGAGGAACTTCCTTGTCAATTTCCTCATGTCACTGGCCCTCCTGATCATTGAGGTAGGATGGGCTGTAGGGGTCAGCATGATTCTGATTGATGAGAAATTTATCATATTTCCCCAGGAGTGCAGATAGCAAGTAACAGTGATTTGGCCTTGCAAGTCAGCAAAAACTCTTTAATTCAGGGTGAAGTTGACGGATACTTTTATGAATTCAGATATTTAAAAGATTCAGCTGCTGAACGCTTGGGAGTATCCCAGGGCAGCTAGGAGGTATTAGGATTATGAATTTAATTATGAATTTAATAAATAATATATAATATAACAAATAATATAAAATATATATAATGTGTAATATAATAAATAATATATAATATATAACATAATAAATAAAAATAATAAAATTAGGAATTTAAATGTGACCTCAAATACTTGCTAGCTGTGTGGCCCTGGGCAAGTCACTTGATTTTTCTTTCCCTAAATTTCTTCTTTCATAAAATGGAGACAATAAAAGCACCTACCTTTGCAGGGTTGTTGTCAGAATTAAATAAGCTGATATTTGTAAAGTGCTTAGCAAAGGGCCTTACTATAGTAGGTGCTATGTAAATGTTTATTCCCTTACCACTATCCATTTTCTTTTCCAGGCAAGTTTGGCCAAAGTAACTCTTCAGATGATAGACAGTATGATGCAGTGGAAAGAATGTTGAACTTGGATTCACCAAATCAGAGTTCAAATTCTACCTTTGTCACTGTGGGCAAAACAATGCTCAGTTTCCTCATCTGTATGATGTGGGATTTGGACTAAATTGTCTTTGCTATTCCTTCCAACTCTGGAAATACATTTCCAATCTAAAACCTTGAACCTATGATCCTCAATCACTCATCTTTGCTGGGTCTCAAGTTTCCTCATGTGTAAAATGAGGATATTATATCAGATGACATCGTAGGGGACACCAAGGCAAAAATGGAACAGTTTCTGACATTGAGGTGTTTAAATTCTCCCAGGCAAGCAGACAACAATTACATGTACTTGGGGCATTCTATTACATTGCATAAGGACATGCATATGACTCTTGTTTACTTTGTTAGGCTCATATCTGATGAGGCATTTTTTAAAAAAAGGACCCACATTCATAATAGCACTGCCCTTGGCATTACAGTTAGGAAATGACTCATGATGCTATCCTCAGTTAGAGAGCAAAAAGAAAGGGCTGAGAATTCAGATCCCAGTTCTGCGCTATCCCTCTATCCTCTGTGGCTCCCAGAGCTGTCTGGGGCTTTTATGTTGTGAACAAAGAGACACTAGAAAACATATGGACAGGGTCAGTCACAGATGTTTAAGAGAAATCAATGAGATCCCTCAAATGTAGTCTTAAAAAAACAACACAACCCTTTTCTTCCATCTTTGAATCAATTGTGTATTGGTTCCAAGGCAGAAGAGTAGTAAGGGCTAGGCAATGGGGGTAAGTGACTTGCCCAGGGTCACACAGCTGGGAAGTGACTGAGGACACATTTATACTCAGGACCTCCCATTGCTAGGTCTGGCTCTCAATCCTCTGAGCCACTTAGCCGCCCCCCACAAAAGTAGTCTTTGCCATAATAATAAATAAATAAACAATAGAAGATCTGGTGTCAGTTGCACATTAAGGAAATAAGGTAAGGGGCAGAGATAAGAATTACTAGTTCCTCCTGTCTGCTTTTCACTCCTTGCATCATGATAATGTTAAAACAGACAGACAGACAGACAGATAGACACACAGAGTCATATGTCTCTTGTTCACTTAGAGGCACATCTTGTGGTCTCCGCTGTAGACTTGACTTTGAAAAGGGAACTTCAGTTGCTGCTAACCTTGGTGTTGTTGCCGCTCACACTCTATGTGGAAAACTTCTTCTCTGTTATCTCCTTGAGAGGTCCTCAAAATAACTATGTATCAGTCTTGATCTTGTGTTTGTCAGTCAATAAACATTTAGCAAGCATCTGCTATGAACAGACATTGTCCTAAATGCTAGATACCAAGAAAGGTAAAGAAGAGTCCTTGAAACTGTTCTCTGGCTCCCATGTATTTCATACCTTAGGACTTGCTAAACAATTTTAGACAATTTCTCTTGGTTTTCTTGATATACAGTTTCCTTCCTTATTTCTTTGGGTTGATCTTCCAAACAAAGGATTATTGCTCAGCACTCATCCAGGTTCTATTGATCTAGTTCCATCCCAACCAAGTAGGAACCCATCAACTCAGTGACTAACACTGTTAAAGAATAGGACTTCCATCACTCCAGAATTGTCTTTTTGATTGTTGATTGCATTTTTGTCAGTCTCTGGGCACAGCCTTTGGGAGATGTGAGAGGAAAGACTTTGGAGTTAACCTAATTGATGTTCTCAGCTTACAAATTGTTTTTAAAATGATTAGTGTATGACTTTTTTAAAAATTTGATCAGGAAATTTTGCTTTGACCTCATTCATAAGCTTTCCTCTTAGTTTTGGCACACCAGTTGGCTCATGGTTTGGCATTTGTGAAATACTTGTTGAATTAATTGTGGTTATCACAAATAATTATTTTTCAGATTCAGATGATAATCTTGTTTAAAAGAAAGAATGCGTAAGAATGCCAAATTAACCATATCTTAGGTGTGCTGCTTGAATTCCCATTCCACTATACTAGTTTCTTTGGGATCATGGGCATAAGAACACAAGATTTAGATTTGGAAGAGACATTAGACATTATCTTGTGCTCCATTTTACAGATGAGGAAACTGAGGATTAGGGAGCTTAAGTGACTTATCCTTACAGTTAATAGTGCAAATTTATACAACCCTTTAAGGGTGTATAGAAGTGTTTTATAGTGGTAGCAATTAGAAGAGCTGGGATTTTAACCAATGTCTTTTTTGATTTGTTTTAAACTCACCTTCTGTCTTAGAATCAATACTGAGTATTGGTTCTAAGGAAGAAGAGTGTGAGAACTAGGCAATTGTGGTTGTGACTTGTCCAGTGTCACACAGCTAAGAAGTATCTGAGGTAAGATTTGAACCCAGGATGTCCTGTCTCCAAGCCTGGCTCTCCATCTACTGTGACACCTAGCTGCCTGGAATCTACATCTTCTAACTCCAAAAGCAAACCTATCATGACAAGGCTGAGTTGTAGAATTTTTTTGGACATTTTCATGCATCTTAAATGTCTCCCTGTGTCTGTTGTGTTTCCCTAAGCATTTCGAGGATGCAGTCAATGCCTTAACCTTTAATATTTCTCACATCACCCACATAGCCTTGGAATGTAGTAGATGCTCATTAGATACTTGTTGAATGAATGGCAGTATGGATAAATTGAAAGCAGATCTCAACTGCCCTTCAAATGTCTGAAAGGAAATATGCATCAGACCCATTTGAGTAGAAAAATCAACTCTGCCCCACTCCTTCCTCACTCTTTACTAGTTCCCCTACTCCCCCAAAAGAAAAATAATGAATAATTAACAAAGTAGATTGTTAAAAAGAAAAAAGAAGATTCTTTTCCTTTAATTTAAGAAGGATTCTTTCCAACAGACAGGGGAAAAGGCATTACCCAGAGGACTTCTTGCCAGTCCTAAGTCATTCCCGTGATCTCTAGGCAGCCAAGAAAATAATGATCTGAAATAACATTTACTGGAATGGGATGAGGAAGCCTCCATTTGGATGACTCTTGGGTGATTCACAGGAGCAATTTCTGAAATTTGCAGGCTTACTCTTATTCTTATTATTTGCAGGCTACTCTTATTCAAAAAAAATATTTTTTAAGATTTGAGGGAAGGGCTGCAAGTGGATGAATCTAGAACATTGTATTTTATACTTGTAATGGGTAAGAGTCCTGCATAGCTAGATTTAAAGGAGAAAATGGACCAAAAAAGAAACAAACAAAAAAACAACAACCAAAAACAGGATCCATCAACTGTGAAGAATGATTAAGTGTGAGGTTTTGCTAAGGTATTAATCGTGTGACTCCCAGCCCTTTTGTATGTTTCTTTGCTCTCCAGTCTTTTGGACTGAAGGGTTATAGCTCTGTAGAAGTTTCATGAGGAATATCAGTGGGAGGTGAGATTCTTGAATGCACTTGGATGCTCTATTGATAAAATCATATAAGGTGTACAGGTGTTGACAACCTCAGCAGCTGGAGTATCTGGGATTACAGGAAGTCCATTGCATTTCCCAGCTGCTTTCACTGTGCACTTTGTAGAAAGGAAATGAAAGTAATTCACCTCCTCCCTTCTTTGTCAGCATCCCACAGGCTGCCTCAACTTCAGCCCCTGCTTCGCATCATTTGACTACATATCAATTCTATAGATTAATTTCTTTAACAAATGTTATTGTTCAGTCATTTCAGTCATGTTTGACTCTTTGTGATCCCAACTGGTGTTTCCTGGGCAAAGATACTGGGATGGCTTGCTATTTCCTTCTCTAGTCCATTTTACAGATAAGGAAACTGAGGCCAACAAGGCAATGTGTCCAGGGTCACCCAGATAGTAATCATCTGAGGCTTGATTTGAACTCAGGAAGATAAACCTTCTTTAATGAATGATAACAATGCTTTATACGAACATGATACTTCGTATTGTTATGCTATTTCATACTCAAAAAAGAGTAACAAAATAAGTATTTATTAAGTTCTTATTATGGAAAAAAGTACTCATCCTGTGTAAGGTGCCATGCTAAGCATATTTACAAATATTACTTCATTTAATTCTCACAATGATACTAGGAGATAGGTGCTATTATTATTATTTCCATTTTTGTGGGGAGGAAATGAGTTCTGACTTGTCTAGGGTCATACAACTAGTAAATGTCTGACGCTGTCTTAAGTCATGTTTTGTTACCCCTAGGCCCAGCACTCTTCACTGCTTATATAATACCTAGTTGTCCCCAGAACTGTTAATTGGTTAGGATTAATTTAATTTTTAAAATATTCATAGACTTTGTATGACCATAGAATCCTAGAGCTAAAAGACCTTTACAAACCATTCAGTCCATTCCTATGCCTAGAAGGAAGAATATACTCAAATCACAACTTTTTATTCTTATACATCTACAAAGAAATAGATTTCATAATTCTCCTTAGAAAAACATTTCAGTTTCCCATGGATTTTTATTCAATAAGTTCTTCCTAGTGTCTATCTAGTTTATGTCAAGCTAACTATGCCCTTTTGGTCCATTAGAGAAACTGTGATTTTTTTTCCTTTTATTTTTCATGTAGTTTTTAGGTGTATCTGTTCCCTCTATCTACTCCCTATTCCTAACCCGCCCTCCCCCCCCCACACCATGTACATACTTTCTACCCTTATTATTGAAAAAAAAAAAAGATACAACTCACTGTGAGCATTATTTGTGCAGCTAAAAAAACATCCAGATCACAACCACAGATCCCTTTCTAGTTCTCTGGTTTGCATGGAGAGGGAGATGTTGATGATGACTTAGTTTTTTGCTCTCAATGTGGAAAGAAGACTAGATTAGGAGTCAGAGGACCTGTGCTGGATTCAGTCACTACAGTCCCATTTTTTAGTCTTATAAACTTCATCTCTGGGACTCTGTTTCCTTATCTATGAAGAGAAGAAATTGGACTAGATGATCTTTAAGGACGCTTTTAGCTCTCTAATTCTATGATAGTGAGTCTAAATCTCCCATAATTTTCCATAACCATCCTTTGTTGAATTAATGGAACCAGTGGGATCATCCCAGTGGCACCTACGGGCTTGGCTACTTTGCTTATGACTGTTATTGTATACTCATTGTATCCCCTCAGGCTCTTATAAGGGCAGACATCGAAGGCTTCATAAAACAGGACCATTGCATGAAGGACACATTTCAAGAAAGCTCATTAAAGCAGTAGGCTCCTGGATGATTGGGGAGAATCTCAAAAGACTAATCAGGAAATTAAGTACAGGGACTCTGATTTGGGGGCTAGGTGTTGTGGTGATGATGATGATGAAGATGATGAATTAACTGGTAACCACAATAAGGATAATATTAGCTAGAATTTTATACTGCTTTATGGTTTTCACATGTTTTATATATATTATCTCATGTGATCCTCACAACAGCTCTGTAAAATAGAAGTTATTATTATCTCCATTTTACAGATGAGGAAACCAAAGCTGAGAAATCAAGTGACATATACATGTACAAGATGCTCAGGCAAGATGGTGTGGGGACTTGCTGAGCCCTTTTCACGCTGCTTATCTACCTTTTGTGTTTCCTTTTCACCATCTCTGTCTCTGTCTCTCTCTCACACACACATATATTTAGTGTAACTGGTATTAGACACATATAAATTGTATTAAATGTACATCTGTATGAGTATTCTGTCAGATATCACACATACATATTTGTATACATGCATGAGTATATAAGTATAGACTTGAATGTCCAATACACCATGTCCCAGGCATTATGTATACAAGTGTGTACATATATGTATCTACGTGTAACAGGTAATGGATAAGCATGCATGTATATGTATGTGTAAGTATATATAGTATATATAGCAGGTATCATATATGTAAATCGATATGTATATATAGCAAATATTAATATACAAATCTGGGTATATCTAATACTTGGGGAAGTGAATAAAGCAATGGGAGACTCATCTTCCTGAGTTCAAATCTGGTCGCACACACTTACCGGCTTGATGATCCTGGTGAAATTGTTTAACCTTATTTGCTTCAGTTTCCTCATCTAGAAATTGAACTGGAGAAGGCAATGGCAAGCCATTGCATTTATATTTGCCAAGAAAACACTCCAACTGGGGTCATGAAAAGTTGGACACAGTGAAAAACAAAAAACTAGAAGAAAGTATTTAACAGAGAGTGGATATAATATGGCAGCTTTGCTTTGTTTGGGATTTCTGTCCCAGGTTAGGAAGTCAGAGTAGAGTAGATGATTTCAATGGCTCCTCCCAACCCTCTCTGATCATAATTGACATTAATACAATTGGTGTTTCCAGGCAGATAGAAAATTCCTGGATGGATGTGCCTGGGCTACAACTTTCTGCCTATCCCCCACATCACCTCATATCATGTTCAATACATAGTTGAGGCTCAATAAGTGTCTGGCACATTAAATTAGCTACCCAATGATGTTACTGGCACATTCATTAACCTGTGTCTATTCCACATTTCTTTCCATGGATAGAGTCCAAATCAACGACTTTTTTAGTATTCAAACTCGGTGACTGTTTCTACAAGTACTTTGTTATCAAGTCTGCACTAGCTGCTAATCAGGGAGAGAGAAATCTTCAAGACTGATGATTTTTGATCTGGTGCTGGAGTATCAGCAGAGGGAGTTTCAGGCCAGGACTCTGAGTTAAACACTCAACATCACAAACCGTCTCCGGAGATGGACAGTTATTATGGAATAATTAGTGTTGGCAGAGTGAACCTGGGCAACCTCTTCTTCCTGACATGGCTGTGAGGCATCTCTAGGGTCGCTGCAAGGCTCTGAGTCTCTAACACATTGGCACCAATTTTTAGGGTATATTGACATGTGAATGAGCATCTCCAAGAAAAATAAGAAAGGAATCAAGGGGAAAAGTGTTGGAGAATGTAGAAAGAGTAAAATTAGGTGGGATGGAAAGCTGCTGCCAGCTTTTAATAAAAATCTACAGCTGAGCCTACATTTGCAGCTGCTCCGAGGTCCACACTATTTGTGGTAAAATGGCCATAAAGGAGGAATGTGGATTATTATTGCCCAGGAAAGAAGTCTTCTAGTTGGCAAGCTGAAGAGTGTAAGCTCATGCAAACTGTTGGCCTTAGGGTAGGTTAGAGAAAAGAACAGGGGAAATGTGCCACAATAGGACTTGGGGACGTTTGGATTCGATTCAAGTTGTGTGGTGGGCAGCAAAACCACAGAACAGTTGGTAGTTTCTTGCTTTATTTCCACCAGCAAGATCTTGTAGTCTCTGGTTCAGAACTGTAACTCAGAGCAAGCACAGATGAATTGGGTGAGAAATTGGGTGGGACCCCAGAGGGATACTGAGGACTTTGGGACACTACTTCATGCAGGGAGGAAAGATAGATCCTGGGAAATTTGCTCCCCAAGTGCAGAATTCCAGGGCAGCTATTGGAGAGTCCCTTTTCTAAGAAAGGAACCCTCTTCTAAGGAGGGGATGAGTTAGGGAGGAGCTCATTTAGAGTGCAACTCTAGGGCTTGTGGATGAAGGGCTGTGGGGAGGAAGTATCGTTCTGGAAGTTTCTGGTTTTACATCATTATTCTAAGAAATAGGTACTATATTCAGTTGTTCCAACCTGAGAAAGCTGTTCAATGTCCTGGGACAAAGTCCTGGTCACATCACCCAAATGAAAGCTCTGTTTTGTTTTGATGATAGTCCTGGTAATGACTGTTCCATTTTTTTTCTCCCTGTCTTCATACTGATTATGCCATAACATACTCTCAAGTCATTTTGTTTGTCTTTAGTACAACAGAGTTACTTTGCTCTATGCAATGAAGATAACATAAATATAAACTGCTTAAATATAAGGCAAACACAGGTACATAGAATCCAAATGGAGTATAATTTTGCTAATCAATTAAAAATTTATTGAGTTCCTACTCATTGACAGGCACTGTAATAGAATCTGGAAATATAAAGACAATTATTATTATTATTAATTAGCATTATGTAACCAAGCACTGTGTTAAGAACTTTAAAAATATTATCTCATATGATCCTCACAAAAACCCTGGGAGGTCAATTCTTATTAATCCCATTTTTACAGTTGAAATCGAGACAAATCTAGGCAAAAGTAAGTGAGTAATTATGAAGATAAAAATGAAATAGTCCTTTCCCTCAGAGAGCATATAATCTATCAGAGAAGAAAACATATTAAAATATAATATTCATATCTATAAAATATATTAAAAATTCAATGTATGTGCAGAAGAAAAAAAGTATCTCCAGCAGGGAATGTCAGGAAAGGCTTCATACAGTTGGAGGTATTTGAGTTAAATTTTGAGGAATACTGGGAATTCTAAGGGGCGTACATAAGGAGAGAATGAATCATTGATATGGAAGCAGCCTTTGCAGAGACATGGAGATAAGAACTGGAATGTAATGAATAAAAATTCTGAATTATACCCTTGCTTTGGATAGCCATGAGTTTCTTTCTTTTTTTTTTTAATTATATTTTTCCTCAAATTACATGTTGATACATAATTTTATGACATTTTGCAATCCGTATTCTCTTCCTCCCTCTTTTGCCTTCCTCTTTCCCAAGATGGCAGATAACATGATATAGCTATCATGCAATAAGTACTTCCCTGCTTGTCATGTTGTGAAAGAACACATATTTGTTATATAAAGAAAAAAAATCTCATGACAACCCTGAATTTCTTTAGGTTGGCGGCCTAGTGCAGAGAGTGCTGACCTTGGAAAGGGCAGCTTAAAACTTGCCATTGACACTGGCTCTGGGTTTATGGGCCAATCTTTAGTCTTCAGTTTCCTCATCTGTCAAATGTAGCTAAAAACTTGTATTAATTAATAAGGTTGGCAGGATCAAATGAGAAAATACATGAGAAGTACTTTGAAAAATGTAAATAGATATACAAATGTCAGTTATTAATATTACTAGTCCAAGGCTCATTACATTCAACCAAGAAAATCCAAATAGATGAAGATTGCCTGTTGTCCAGACTTTGTATGTAGTGCTATGGATGGCTCATTCAATTCATCCATTAATAAGTGTATCTTGAACAAATACTGGAAACAGAGAAAGAACAGGACCCAGAAAGGAACTGGAAGAAGGGAGTTAGTTGAATTGTCCTTAGTTATTTGCAAACCTTTTAATTCCATAAAAATGCTATTATTGTTGTTATTTTTGGGAAGACCAGAAAACAACAATAACATTCGCTCTGAAATTATTTCTCATTTTCCCTGCATATATGTTGCATGGACCTAGCTGTTTGCATGTTGCCTCCCTCATTAGACTATAATTTCCTTTGGGACAGGACTGTTTTTGCTTTTCTCTGCATTCTTAGAACTTAGTATAGTGCCTAGCACAGTGTAAGGACTTAATAAATGCTTGGTGATATTGGAAAATTGCAGTGTTTAAGAGAATTCCAAACTTCTAATCTGTCTTTTAAACATCTATATGCTTCATCATTGAATAATTAGAGTTGTTGGCCATCCAAGGGGGTAAGGGAGAGGCATGTGCTGGGCATCAATGGACTTCAACATACCACCAGCGAATAATTGTGTGGAGAAGAGATATATCTAAGTAACATAGGACCAGAAGAGGAAATAGATAGAATAGCTTATAGACAATCCGTGCACTCCATTGGGAGCTATCCAGTGTCAAGTGATCTAGAGAAAGGCTCTTAGGTTGTTGAGTGACTCCTGTAGAAGATTTATAAGAAGATGTGAGCACAAATCACCCAAGATGTAATGTAGATATGCTGTAAAATGCACTTACATTGGTGACATCAAAGATCTATTAAAGAATTAAAGGATCAAAGTAAGCTGTGTGGGCATTATTTCTGTGATTTCCAGCCTGGTCAGGCCACATCTGGAGTACCTGGTCTAACCCATTTTAAGAAGGGTATTGACAAATTAGACCACATTCAAAGGTGACTGACCAGGACTTGTGAGAATTAGCTAAAGAAACTGGGGGTTGTCCTCTTTTCTGGTGATCTCCAAATCCTTATTTTTAGTCTCAGCTTTTCTCTTAAAATTGGAGACTAGAATCTAAAACTGTACATGAATGAAATCCTGGTACTTCCAATTCACTCTGCCCATATATGCTCTTATATTCTTTCCTTTGAATTTTTGTGTGATGTTTACTCTTTCTGTGGATGGCTCCACCTTCTAGTTTTTATGACATTTTGACATATAGTTCCTGTTGTTGTTCAGTCATTTTCATCGTGTCTAATATGCTGAAGTGGTTTGCTATTTCCTTCTTTAGCTCATTTTACATATAAGGAAACTGAGACAAACATGGTTAAATGACTTGCCCAAGGTCACATAGCTAATAAGTGTCTGAGGCCAGATTTGAACTCAGGAAGATGACCTAGCACTGTATGAACAGTGTTCCTTAGCTGTTATATAACTCCCACTCATGCCTAAAGGCTCCAGTATAATCTTCTACCACCAACGCCTAGGACATTTATATTGACCTACTCTATTACTTTCAGGGCAAATGTTAATTGTTGATGTGCCAGAGTAAAAAGAATATTAAACTATAATGTTACTTTAGATTTACAATGAGCGTTTCATCAAAGAACTTTAGAAAAATTGTACTGTGATACTATGATGAAAATTCACAATCTCCTCAACTTAGGTACTTCCTTCTCTGATACAACCTACTCATACCTTCTCATTTGGTGTGATTCTTGTTTAGGTTCTTTCATAAATTCTTCCAAGAAGATCTATTTAACATGCTAGCAGATTTTCTCTAGACCTTTTAAGATCTCATGAGTACCAGAGGAGCATTTGAGCTGTCCATGTCCACTACATGATCAAATTTTTCCAATTAAACATTTCCTTTAGATCACTTTTTATGCAACTTCTTGTTTGCAAATCATCTTGATAATATATTGCAACCCACTTAAATCCACCATAGAAACCACAAAGTTAATTCTTTTGGACATTGTGATCTATGATCCATAGATACAGAATATCACTAGAAGAATTCTGGTATTGAACAGATTTTTTTTAAAAGTCAGAATGCAACATTTAGGACCATGAAATGTCCCAATTTTCCACATAAACCCATTCACTTCTCTTTCTCTTAGCCAGTTCTGAATCCAGTTTATTGTCCTTCTAGGTGTCTTTTTCAGATATTTGTATGGATGGACTAGGTCAACAGACTACTCAGATAACTACATAATCTATATTATTAAAACGATTTTTCATTCTCATGGTTTCTTCTATGTGAATGCTAGGTTAATTTCTTTTGTATGATTATAGATTTGAATGAAAGATCCCTGCAGAATTACAAGGTTGATATACTATACTATTTTAGCTTGATGGTAGCACAGTCATGTAAAAGTAAGGACATCTGGAAAATATCATGCTCTGCAGGGAATTCTTCTTCCATCTGGTCTCTATGCAGGACAACCCCACGACAGTGACCAACACTTTTAGTGAGCATATCCTGATTTTATGCTTCACTTACTGTTGAACAAAATGAGCTCTGTGGTTGCATCTAGTCAAGAAGCAGGTATGTTCTTAACATATGTATGGGAGAAAGCTTACTGAAAGGAAAACTTTAAGGATGCATCACTGAGCCAAATCTCCTTTTGCAATAAACAATAAAAACAGTGGGATCCTGTATTCTCTACCAGTGTCAATGTTTCAGGACTTTGAAGATGTGATCTTCTAGAGACAATTGTGCAAGACTTCCTGTTTTCGTCATCAAAGTTACCTCCAATATATGCATGGGTAGATGATTCTCATAAAGATTTTATAGAGATAAGAAAGCAAGTATAAGGGCCAGTAGCAGATACCTTAATCACCTTTAAAACATATAATGAGTGAATGAATTTTTAAAGGAAACTGTACTAAGTACAGAGGATTCAAAAAGAAAAGTAAGTCACGACTGTCAAGAAGCTCATGAGAAAGGTAATATGCATGCATGATTTCAGTTGCAAGTCCCATGGATCTTGAGTTGCCATGGCAAATCACTTATAATGAAAATAACTTTTTATGTAAATGCTGGGAAATCTATTATGTTTCATACCTATTTGTTATCCTTCTAGTTTCATCAGTAAATGCTCTTGGAATTAGCTGGTTCTCACACAAGGCTTTTTACATCCCTATTTTCACTACCACTGATTTTCTTCATCATCATCATCATCATCATTGCTGACATTTCTATAATGATTTAAATTTGCAAAGGGCTTTATGTAGATTATGCCATTTGATTCTTACAACAACCCTATGAAATAGGAACTAATATTATCCCTATTTCAACTGAGGTTGAAAGAAGCTAATTAGCTTCTGCAATATCACACAGTTAGTATATATCTGAGGCAAGATTCCAACATAGGCCTCTCTATCCAGCACTCTTAAAACTACACCTGAGATATCAAACATAATGGGGGGGGGGGAGGAATGTCACACTCCTGAGTGCTTTTATGAATCAGATTAAAATGTAATTGAGACATATTAGCAAAATAAATAAAAATACAATAGAACACAGATAATGTTAATATGTGGTTTTCTAAGTCAATCTGTAGCCAGTAGATATCATTATTACATTGTCACATTCAGTGACTGTTTCAATTTAAATTTGATACAGTCATTGTTTTTTGACATGATTGATGGTACTCATAATACTATTTCTTCTATGCGACATTTCTCAAATAAGCCTGTCCTCTAAATTGATTGTTTAATATCTCTACTTATCAAGGAGATTAATTGTTTCCTTTTAGTTTTCTGGGATATTCTGCTTTCTTTGTTGTGTCAATTGTTTTACCTCACTTCACCTAGCTAAGAAAATCTGTCTTTACTTTTTATTTCATTTGCAGTTTCCCCCCCAGAGAATAGGAGAGCTGTATTGATTGAGGAAGTTCTGCATCTGACAGGGAAGCATGTCTTTGTAGGAATACACATCAATTTCAATTCAATATACATATATCAAATATGTAGTTTAAGTTGTTAGAGACCGTTAGAAACACAATTATCAGCAATGTTTCCAGAGAGTTATATGCTGGAAATGCAAACAAGTGAAAATCATGACGCCTACTTTACTATTTTGGAAATCAGGTAAATGATAATTGCATCTATGGTATCCCCCACGTGAGTGGTACATTCTAGTGCTCATTCCAATAGAGTAGTTAATTTGAATGAGAGCTCATAGGATCATAGGTTTGGAACTGGAAGGAAACTTAGAGGTCATCTAAGATGAACTAGGTCACTGGACAAGATGTGTGTGGTGTCCCTTGGACACATGATAGAGCTGAAAGTAACTCCAAGAAATCATTTGCTCACCAGAGCAGTATTTCTCAACTTCAAGTCCTTAGCAATGGGTGGCAATCCAGGAAACTACTCTGACAGTTCCTTATTCCTTCAAAACGATTCTTTTGAAAATCAGATTTTTCCTTTTCTCTGAATGCTGATACTTTTCATACTTTCCTTCCTATGTACCAATCCTCTTATCCTCAGATTCATCCTGACCTATCCCTGAGGGCTGAGTGAGGTTGGGGAGCACAGAGTGGTGCCCATAGAGAATTTAGATATTCACTCATCTGAAATACATTTGAGGTTGGGAAACACAACTTTAGAGACTGAAATTGGGAAGGAGTAAATCCTTTGTTCCACTGAAGGGACACCACATTTCTTGCATATTAGTGTGTGTGTGTGTGTGTGTGTGTGTGTGTGTGTGTGTGTGTGTGTGTGTTGAGTAAAAGGAAAGGAATCCTAGAATCATAATATGAAGCTGGAGGAGCCTTAGAGATCATTTAGATTAACTTCCCTCATTTTATATCCTATCTTACTTTTAGAACTCATGTTAACCCTGTCAAGGATTACTTCATACTTTTGGGGGCCAGGTTTTGGCTTATGGGACAAATCCACAGCTTCTCATTTATGAGGGGAAATCTTTACTAAGGGTCAAAAAGCTTCTTGAACATTAATAGCTTTTTACAAAACAATAACATTTTGGTGCTTGAATGAATCATCAACACATGGATTAAATTTTCCCTGATGGGAATCGTCAATTTCAAAATGAAAAGGGCTTTGAGAATGTACTTTGTATTTTACTGAAACTTTGGAAAAACTTATGGAAGAGCTGGATCGATGGACCCAAAAAGTGGCTAGATGATACATTCTCCTTCTATACTTTAATTTGATTGCTTTGGATTATAATGGGGTGTGAAACATAGATAGGGTGGGGGGAAACAGACCCTTCTTGTGTGTAGATTAAATGAGAGAGTGGGTGAGCTCAGGACATTTTGACTGTGTATCTGATTACCTCATGCTGTACCCTGGAAAACCCATTTGTCAGATGAAACCACACAATTTGTTCATTGGAATTATGGTACTCTTTTTGATGTGCCCATTTTATTTGAATGGGTTTGTCTCAAATATACTCATCTAGGCTAAATACCATCTCTGAATGAAAATAAAGAGCAAACAACTACTAACAAAATCATTAATTAGTGTGATGTTTTCCATTTTTTTTTTATTGCTTGAGTCAACTAGAATTATCTGCTTATTTGTTTGAACTGAAGTATAGCTTATTATAGTCACTATTGCTTGTCAGTGAGAGATAGCTTGCCTTATTCTCATAAAGATGAATGAATTGCATCCTGGGCCTTACATTTTCTTTCTTTATCTTTAAAAAAAAACCAAAAACTCTTGTCTGTCATCTTAGCATCAATAATGGTCATTGGTTCCAAGGCAGAAGAGCAATAAGGAGTAGGTACTAGAGATTAACTGCCTTGCCCAGGATCACACAGCTAGGAAGTGTTTAAGGCCAAATTTGAATCCAGTACTTCCCATCTGTAGGCCTAGATGTCAATCCAATGAGCTTCCTCTTTGCCCCCAGCCTAGCATTTTCTAGTTTGTTTGATATTTTCACTTAATGACAGTGGTCATTGAGGAATAAGGTATTACTTAAGGTAATGATTGATTATTCTTTGTGGTATAATGAATCTGTCTGTCCTCTTCTACTTATCTCAGCTTTATCGATATGGTATAATGCAAACTTTGACTACTCTGGAGATTTCTGTGACTACAGCTTACAACTGCCCCTATCTCTAAACTATGGTTATATTGTTATCACATTGTTGAATACCTAAGAGCAAGAGATTCAAGATTTTATAGCTGGAAAGGGACCAAAGGATCAGCTAATACTTTTTGTTATTTTGTAGTTGAGGGAATGGAAGTTCTTATAGGTGAAGTCATTTGCTAGATGTCCATCCCAGTGTATTCTGGCTAAAGATGCTCTGGCAAATGTTTAACAATGGACCTTCTGATATAGCTGGGAGGGCAGAGTCAAGAGAGCAGAGAGGGTACAGGGACCTATCTGGTTTCTAGGAAATTACTCTTCAAAAAGCAATGATATAGTACCTCAAAACAAATTCTGGAATAGTATAACCCACAAAAAGAAAAGGCAAAGTAATTTTTCAGCCCCAAATATCTTAGAAAGCCAGCTGGAGGGATCTAGTACACTAGGTGTTGGTGGAGCACAGCCCACGAGGAAAGGATCCATTGAGTCAACAGGTTTGGGGCTAAAGCAGCAGACAAGGCTTCTGGAACTCTCAGCCACAGATGGTAAGGTAGCATTGGACAATTGCTCAGAAGGAGATTACAGGTGAGCCTTTGCTGGCTCTGGATGTATGTCTCTTGTCACATTACCCATTCACAGAACCAGGTCTCAGCCATGGGACACAGTTGCAGGGTGAGGAGGAGCACTTGCACACACCAGCACTTATAGCTGCAAGGGAACAGGGGATCCTGGTCACGTTCCAGAGGAGTAAAAGTGTGCTTGGAGTTACTCATAGACCAGAGCACAGGTCAGGAGAGTATTAAACACACCTCTCCTTACATCATACCACCTTGGAATAACTGAAAGCAGATAGATCCCCACTTGTAGCTCTAAGGGCAGCTGTCCAAAGAAACCTGATGCTTGGAACAGGGATTACTTCACCACAGTTACAGAGGCCAACTTTAATAGTTTTTTAAACTAAAAGAAAAGAAAAAGACATGAAAATGGCAAACAACAACAAGAACAAAAACAAAGAAACAACATTGGAAGTTATTTTCTTGTTACAGGATAGACTCAAATTCAGAAGACAACAAAGCCAATACTGTATCTAAAGCCTCCAAGAAAAATATAAATTGCTCTTAAACCCAAAAAGAATTAATGGAAGGGCTCAAAAAGGATTTTTAAAAAATCAAATAAAAGAGGTAGAAGAAAAATTGGGAAAAGAAATGAGAATAATACAAGAAAATCATGAAAAAAGAATCAACAGTTTGGTAAAGGAGCCACAAAGACATAATAAGAAAGTCATATCTTAAAAAACAGGTATTTACCAGGTCAAATGATAAAAGAGGCACAAAAAACTCAAAGAGGATAACTAAAAAGCAAAATTGGCCAAGTGGAAAATGATATACAAAAATATATAGCAGAGAAAAATTTCTTGAAAGACAGAATTGACCCTTTGGAAAAAGATACAAAAATTCACTGAGGAAAAGAAGTTTTTACAAAGTAGAATTGACCAAATGGAAAAGGATGTACAAAAACTCACTCAAGAAAATGATTTTTTAAAAATTATAATTAGGTAAGTAGAAACTCATGAGACATCAAGAAATAATCAAAGTTTATGGAGGAATTCCATGTGAACTGGAACAACCTCCAGGAACTGATGCAGAGTGAAAGGAGCAGAACCAAGGGAACACTGTACACAGATACTGATACACTGTGGCACAATCGAGTGTAATGGACTTCTCCATTAGCGATAATGCAGTGATCCTGAACAACTTGGAGAGATTTACAAGAAAGAACACTATCCATATTCAGAGAAAAAAACTGTGGGAATAGAAACACAGAAGAAAAACAACTGCTTGATTACATGGGTCGAGGAGGATATGACTGGGCATGTATACTCTAAATGAACATCCTAGTGCAAACATCAATAACAAGAAAATAGGTTCTGATCAAGGACACATGTAAAACCCAGTGGAATTGTGCATTGGCTACTGGGATGGGATGGGAGGAGGGGAGAGAGGGAAAGAATATGATTCTTGTAACCAAGAAATAATGTTCTAAATTGACTAAATAAAGTTTTCTTTTAAAAAAATAGGAATAAAAAGTTTAAAATTACAAAAAAGAAGAAAAAAAGAAATAACAAAGTTTAAAAATAGAAGAAAATATGTACTATCTTGTGGGGAAAAACAACTGACCTGGAACATAAATCCAGGAGAAAAAAATTTACAAATTATTGCACTACTTGAAAGTCATGTTAAAAAAAAAAAAAGCTTAAACATCATCTTTCAAGAAATCATCAAGGAGAAACACCGAAGAAAAAGAACTGCTTGATTACATGGGTCGAAGGGGATATGATTGGGGATATAGACTCTAAATGAACATCCTAGTGCAAACATCAACAACGTGGAAATAGGCTCTGATCAAGGTCACTTGTAATACCCAATGGAACTGCACATCAGCTATGGGAAGGGCAGGGGGAGGGGAGGGAGGGACCGAATGTGATTTTTGTACCTAAGGAATAATGTTTGAAATTGACCAAATTAAAAAAAAATAAAAAAGAAACTAGAAAATTCATCCCCCCCCAAATAAAGAAAGAAATAAAGAATAATAATAATAAAAAGAAATCATCAAGGAAAACTGCCCTGGTATTCTTGAACCAGAGGAAAACTAAAAATTGAAAAAATCTATCCATCAGCTTCTAAAAGAGATCCCCAAAGGATAATTCCCAGAAACATTGTAGCCAAATTTCCCAACTTCCAGGTCAAGAAGAAAATATTACAAACAGCCAAAAAGAAACAATTCAAATATCATGGCACCACAATCAGGATAACAAAAACTTAGAAGCTTCTGCATGATAGGGTAGGAGGGCCTGGAATATAATTCTAGAGGGCAAACAAGCTAGTAATTCAACCAAGAATCATTTACCCAGCAAAACTGAGCATAATCCTGCAGGGGGGAAAATGGGTATTTAATGAAATAGAGGACCTTAAAAATCCTGATGAAAAGACTAGAGCTGAATGGAAAATTTGACTTTCAGAGACTCAAGAAAATCATAAAAAGCTGTTTCTTTGGCCCTACCCACTGGCTAGGAGGGGGGCCTCTCCATCATGCTTGGTGGAGGGCAAGTCAGCAGGGGAGAACATTGATTATACCTTGAGCTGCTATATAGATCATGTAAAGAAAACAGTTTGGATTCTTCAAAAAGTTGCAGAAAGATTTTTCCTTTTTCTCAAGTGTAAGAAATAAATCAAGCTGAAATGAAAACATCCAATACTTCCCTGAGTGAATGGACCAAGAATTAGCCTGTGCCAATTGTTTGGTAAGCAGGCAGTTTTGTACTACTTTCTATTAAAGTTCATTGTCTCTGATTCTATCTAGTGAAGGCAAACCAAAGGGCCTTTATTTTTTTTTATTCTTATTTTTTAATGAAGTAAGTTTTTCATTCTACCACCTAACCTGTACATCTATAGAAACAAACAATAGGGGATCACCACCAATTCTCTTAACCTTTCTTTTGTCCTTTTTTTCTTTTTAAATTTTATTTAATTAGTCAATTTAGAACATTTTCCCTTGGTTACAAGAATCATGTTCCTTCCCTCCCCTCCCCACCAACCCCTCCTGTAGCCAACACGTAATTCCACTGGGTTTTACATGTGTCCTTGATCAAAACCTATTTCTATGTTGTTGATATTTGCACTAGGGTGATCCTTTAGAGTCTACATCCCCAATCATATCCCCATTGACCCATGTGATCAAGCAGTTGTTTTTCTTCTGTGTTTCTGCTCCCACAGTTCTTTCTCTGGATGTGGATACCATTCTTTCGCATAAGTCCCTCAGAATTGTCCTGGATCATAGCATTGTTGCTAGGAGAGAAGAATCCAATTGTACTACAGTGTATCAGTCTCTGTGTATAATCTTCTCCTGGTTCTGCTTCCTTCACTCTGCATCAATTCCTCGAGGTCATTTGAATTCACATGGAATTTCTCCAGTTCATTATTTCCAAAGGGGCTTTATTAACAGACCACAATGGGCCTAACAATTTGTGGCCACTCTAGGGGATTCAAACTAGATCTGTTTCCTGCCATGGTCTTTTTGGGAAGTCAGTCAGTCAATCAATTAAAAAACACTTATTAGCCACCAACTTTGTGCCATACACAGTGCTAACCACTAGCAATACAAATAACAAAAGGAAAAATATTCTTTGCCCTCAAAGAGTTTACAGTCTAATGGAAGAAGACAACATATTTCAGAAAGCTGAAAAACATAGAGGGTTTATGGGGCAGAAGATGTCTGATATAGATGCAACATGTAGGGATAACATGGAGACATGTATCCCATTGTGGTCAATGTTATAAAATCTGCCTTAGAGAATATGAGAAACTGCTTACTGTGACAATTAAAGTAGTGGTGGCATAAACTGTTACAGATAAAAGAGTGGTTGCCTTAAATTGTGACTGCAGAAATAAGGTTTTCAAGACATTGTCTTGAGTTAAATGAAATAAAAGTGGTTGCCAGGGAAAAATTACCAAATATTAAATATACCCAAGTCAGCTGGGTTTTTATGGAGATTTTAATTAATACAAATTAAGGAATTAATGAAAGGGAGAGAGAGAGTAAGAGGAAATAATGAGAAAAGGGGTAGGCCAGCCCAGGCCAGTCTAGGCCAGCCTCGGCCCAAGCCCTAAGAGAGATCAGTCAGTCTTTAATTCACTCACCACAAGATTTGTCCCAAGCAAGATTCTAGTGTTCAGAGAGACCCTCCAGTATAGCTTCGGCAAGATGAACTAAGTTCAGCCACCAAACCCTTCAAGGCATCTCTGGCAAGCTGCTTCTCTCCAATTCAGCTTTGGCAAGCTGAATCTTTCAAGAGACCTCTAAGCTCCTTTTCTCCTAGGAGAATTTTCTCCTATGTCACCTCCCCTAAGTTCTCACATCTACCAATCACAGTAGACGTTTTCCAAAGGACAAACCATTCTTAGTTCACACTTGAGTAGACTAAAACTTCTGAGTAAGTTCACACCTCTTTGCTCCTTGCAAGTTTGCAAGTTACCTGACCTTCATAGGTACTTAGGACCTTTTTGTATTAGATCTAAAAATAGACTTAGCTTAAGGGATTTTGTCTCACTAAAGGATGAGTTAAGTACTTTTCATTGTTCAGTAAGGAGTTTACAACTTTATCTTCCCCTAAAGTATGCTTAAGTATGGGTAGAGTAGAGTTCTCACATTCCTGACTAAGTCCCTTCATTGTTTAAAATGGGGAATGGTCTTAACCAAGTGTTCTGAAGTAGGGTCTGAGAATTTTTAAGATTCACATTACTTTGGAGGTATGTCACCACATTTAATTCCCTCAGTGTATTAAATAAAAGACCACTTCTAATTCACTCAATGATATTTGATAGTCTAAATGGCAAAGTAATCTGAAAACAGTTATTTCCACCAGAAATGACTAGAAAATATGTTCCAATTCATTTTTGGAGTCTTTCTGTGTGTGTGTGTGTGTGTGTGTGTGTGTGTGTGTGTGTGTGTGTGTGTTGTTTTTAAATCTTACCTTAAGAGCTCTATTATGTTAGAATTCAAGGTATACTTAGTTAATTTCTTTGACATACCACAAAATAATGAAGTATATAAAAAGGATAATTTCCTTTATCATGTATATATATATTATCATATATTATGATTGTCCATGTACATATAATGTCCACCCAATAGAAGAGAGCAGGAACTATGCTTATTCCCAATGTCTGTGTATCCTCACACAGTAGGTAGTTTAAAAATAATTGTTGAATTAAATCTTCTAGTCATTGATACTCATAGCTTCTTTGGTATATGATTATTATAGTTCCAGGAACATAATAGATGCTTAATAAATGTTTATGAGTTAATTAATGGATGCTTTCCAATAACCTTAAGGAAAGATGGGAGTCACCAGAATTTGTAAAAATATTGAGATGTAAGATATAGCTAATGGCCTAAGGTGAACCTCTCTTTATGGTTTCTACATCTTAGAGATCTTTTGAAAGTATTTAGGTATTTGGTTATCTTTGAAACAAATACTTTTTTAATTTTTTAGCTCTAGATCAATTAATATCTTCCTGAAAAGTGTTAAAGATTTAGAAACACATAAATTTGATCTTTCAGTTTTTTCCATGCAATTGCTGTACCCATGGCATTATATGTCCATCTTGTACCTGATGCATTTCTTCACTTGCCAGGGCTGTGATTGATTTGGAATCTGAAGGCATTCGTTTTAGTCTTAGCTTTGATACTTATTACCTTGTATGAGAATGGATAAATCTTGAAGCATCAAACATATGGCCTGAGCCACTTACCAGTGTTTTTCCAACCAAACTAAATGGTAATTGAGAAATACTTAACAAAATAAATAAAAATACAATAAAATATAGCTAATGTTAATTATCCAAGACCATATGTAGTTCACAGTGATCAGTTTCTCTTTGATTTTGATACCATTGATTTTCACCACTTTGAATCATAGTTTCCTCATATATGAAATATATCTCTTTCATTACCTGTCTCATGCTATTTTTGTGAATACAGAAATTTATAAACCTTAAAAACAAAAGATAAAAAAGCAAAGCAAAATAAAATAGATCTGAGTTCTTATGTATGTATGTGAAATAATGGATCCTCCAAAAAAAGTGTCCAAGACACATTTTAAAATATAATCTTCATTATTAAGATTTTCTCCATCAATTCCATAAAGTCTAGATAATCAACAAAAATAGTAAATCAAGTCCTGATTTATATTGTTAGTCAATTTTTGATGTGTAAATGTATACACTGAAAATTTAGTTGCTTTGAGCTGACTCTAGAATACCCCTGATGCTGGGGATTTAGGATGCTTTTGCAAATGAGTCAGACTGGTCAGGAGATGATAACACCAAGGGATATTATTATTAGACTCATTCTAACTCTTATAGAGGTATTAAGGCCTGGAATCTTCCATGATACTTTCATTTTCTGAGCTATAGGATATAGGTCTCATTTCATCTCATGGAAGATTTCAGGTATAAAAGATTCCAGAAAAGATAGAGGTGAGTATCTAAAGCTTGTTGAAAATAAACACTATGGATTTCAGATAGATAATTTCCCTTCTGTTGACAATGCCATATAGCTAGTTTATTACAAGATACTCCTGAATAATAGTAATAGAATAATAATAGTCTGTTTTCAAATCATATTGTCTGTTAATTACCCTCTAATTGTGTTAAATAGACATTTTTTCACCAATGAGACTGCAAACTCCTTGAGGGCAACAACTTATATTTCAGTGTCCAACATAGTTTCAAACTATTCATAAATATTCAACGAATATCCGAAATAAGGAGTTGATGAATTCTGTTTGATTTCTAGTTAATGAACCCATGGTGAACTTTGCCCCAAATATATTTCATTCCAGGTCAAAAAATTTTAATTGATGAAATCTTTCACAACAAAACTTAACAAGTAATGTACTACACACAAAATATTTGAGTATTCCCTAAGGCCGTGATAGTGAACCTATGGCACATATGCCAAAGATGGCATGCAGACACCTCTCTGTGGGCACATGTGGCATCCCTGGCAGAATTAGTTACTAGAAAAGGAGAGGGAGGTAGAGATACTCCTTTTCCCCTCTCCTCTGTACCTCACATCCCTCTGCACTTACTCTCTCCCTTGAGTGGAGTACTCAGGCCACTCCCCTCCCTTCCTCCTTCCCCTGTCTAGGGTAAGGTGTGTGTACACATGGGGGCTTGGTATCTGGGGGGAGTGGGGCACTGCCTACAGTTGGGGGGGCATGGCATGGCAAGTGGTCTCTAAAAGGTTCTAAAATATTTGCCATCACTGCCCTAAGGTCTCTTCTGCTTTCATGGCTCATCACCATTCATAGTGGGAGAGTTCTAAACACTGTAAGAAATTAAATTTAGTTTTTTATGTTAAAAATGAGAATTCTAAAGTAATATTGTGGTTGCTTATTTAAAGATAACATAACTTAAGTAAAAATGACTTTTAGTAGCTTATTTACAAAGAGGTAGAAAGAGTGAAAATGGAAAATGTAGCTAAAAATACAGTTTTTAATAAGCCTACTAGTCCTTCTTTGGTGAAGTGAGGTTTAGTCTTGCAGGGGCTTCCCCACATCCAGTGGTGTCTTCAGCTAGAGTTCCACCAACACAACCTACTCTGAAGCCTCAGCAGGGATCTCTGTAACCAATCTTTCAAGAAGCCAGGAAAGGATGGTCAGCTACTCACCCACCCAAGATGAACTCCAAAGGGGAAGACCAAAGGCCAAGTCTCAAGGCAAAGCCCTTCAATACTGAAGTCCAAAGGAGAAGATCCAGGAGCAGTCCCCCAAGAAGAAGTCCAAGAGCCAAAGTCCAACGTCCCCTCGACAGGAAGTCAAGGACTTTTTATAGTCCTTTTTCCACATCACTTCCTGTCCCTTCCTCTACTTTATGGGAACCAATTGCAGTCTTTCAATTTGCCTAGCACTGCCCAGGGGCAGGGCAGTGGCCTCTGGAGTTGTCACCCATTTTAGTAAGTGACTTGCGAACTCTTTCACTTATTGTTAAGTAGGGGTGCTTAAGTTTTTGACTGATTAATTTAAAAATTGCTGATTGATAGACAAAGAAAGTTTGATTCACTATTCACAGCACCAAGTCAACCACCGTCCCAGAACCCCATGGCAGGCTACAAATTGGGCATGCAACACTCTTTAAGTTTCATTCAAGGAAAATCCATAGCTTTTACAATATGTATTCTCTTAGAGAAGTGCTTAGGTAATCAATAAAATCTTGAACTTCATATTATTTATTGTTTTATCTTTATAGTATCTGATGCTGATTCCTCAAATTTAGAAATTATCATATTTTGACATTTCACTAGATTTTCTTTTCTTTTGGGAGGCAGCTAATGCGGCAATCAAGACTTCCAGAACTATCTTTTGCCTTTTTAGTAGTCCCAGAACTTAGCACAGTGCTTAACACATACTAGGTCAGTGATGGGCAACCTTTTGAGCCTGGTGTGTCAAAATTCGCCAAAAAATCAAGCATAACTTGGGTGGTGTGTCACTTTGAGAAAAAACCCCATAATTTTGCGATATTTATAGTTTAAATAACAAAAGTGTATAATTGGAATATAAAACTATATTTAATAAACCAAAAAATAATTATTTAACTTACCTGCTTAGTGACTTCTTTGTTCATCTGTCACTTTCTTTTGTTGGTCTTGATATTATTTAACTTGTGTGGGGTGCCATGAACTAAGATAAGTGAGGGGGAGGGGGAATTCTTTAATTAACCTGCCTATTAGTGACTTTTTTGTTGCTGAATTTCATTGGCTAAATCTTCAATTGAAGGTTGGTATTTTGTACACTTCAAGCCCAAGCAAGTGCTACTAACTTCATTTGTCAAACTGTTTCTTTTGTTGGTTTTGATTAATGATGAGAATAAGCTCTCACAAAAGGATGGAGAGGGAAAAATTGTGAGTAAAGCCATTGCTATATTTTTCAGGGTGCTAAAAGTGTCTGGTAATCAGTTCTAGGCATTTCTCTGTTGCATGTGAGCTGGAACCCTGCCTAGTCTTCCACCAGCCCTGCCCCACTCCTCCCTGCTCCTTCTCATCCAGCTGGCCCAGGTGCTGCGAGAGCAGTGACTGCCTTGCTTGCCTGCTTGCCCATGTGTGCTCTTCCTCCCAGCCCCCATGGGAGCCCCACAGCTCTCTAGCTGCCTGGCATGCACTGCCCACCACTTGCCTCCCCCTCAAGCCTAGGTAGTCATGATAGAGAGAAATTGTTTTATGACAAAGAGGGAACTAAGGAAAGCTGGGATATGGCTGCCATACAAACTGTTGCAAACTTAAGAAGACACCCTGATAGGAACTTGGAATGGGGAGTATTGGCATAATGTGAGAATAGAAATGAGTAGTGTCACCTTCTCAACTACAGTGTCCAAGGGGCCTTGGTCTAAGGTGTTTTTGGATGAGCATTCTATTTTCCCTGTTTTGTGAATTTTATTTTTATGGGATTAAGACTTGAAGTCATGTTTTTCTGCATTGACACCAGCTGAATGTAACTCCTGGGCCTCTCTGTATTCCTACTTTATACAGCACTCAGGCAAAAGGACAGTGCTTGTGTTAACCAATAGTCACCTACTCCTTGGAAAAAGGACATGAAAATGGATACTGTTCTCAGTAAGTTGAGAAACTTTGGGAGGAAGAGTTCCCCTCTTTGTTCTAGAGTTCCAGGAATGTGAATGTGCATAGATTGGGAGGCTAAAGCTGCAGAATGAGGATTATTCCTCCCCTCTGGTGACTGTAAAAGCAAAATTAATATTTTGATTGTATTTGAATACCATTGACTGAATGAGAGCCTGAATTTACTTTTCCTTCTAACTTCAACAAGAATCCAGTTGCCTAAAAAACCCCAAATCCAGTAAATAGTTTGAATGATGTGAGTGTGTGTGTGTGTGTGTGTGTGTGTGTGTGTGTGTGTGTGTGTGTTTATATCGTGAAAGACCAACAGGCCAGGATTGGGAAAACTAAAGCTGTTTCCCACTCTCTACTGGGCAATAAGCTTCTTGATGGCAGGGACTGGGTATTATTTGTCTTTTCATTCACTCTAAGAGTCTAATGCTATTTTGACCCAGCAAAGACACTCTTGGGTTTATTTCCTAAGGTGAGCAGGAAAAAAAGGGAAAAGAGCTGTAAGAGCTAAAATAGTTATAGCAGCTCTCTTTGTGATGACAAAGAACTAGCAATTGAGGGCATGCATATCATTTGGGGAATGACTGAACAAGTTGTGGCAGATGACTGTGATGGAATGCTACTGAGTATGAGAAATGACAAACAGGTTGATGTCTTAAAAATACAACAACATGGAGAGGCCTACAGGAAGTTATGAAGAATGAAACAAGCAGCACCAAGAGAACATTTTCTATATAGCAACAGAAATACTGTTTGAAGAATGACTTGTGAATGAAACCTCTAGAAAAATAGAAATAAGCAAGACATAGTTTTATATATGTGTATTATTTTTGTCAAATGATGCCTTCTCCAATAGATGGAGGGAAAGGGGGAGGGAATTAAATGGTATTTTAATGGAACAAAGAAATAAATACAAATTTTTAAAGAGTCTAATGTTAGTTACTAAATACCAAGGATCTTTTTTTTTTTTGTGAAAGAACGAATTAACTCAATCAATTAACAAAGTTTGCCAATATATATCTATATAACAGCAATCATATCACTACTTGTCTGAGCCTCGGTTTTCCTGATCTATAAAATGGAGGATTGGATTAGAAGACTGATTCTTTCTCTTTTCGCCTCTACAACCATAGATTGTATGACTTTATGCTAAATATGTTAAAAGGCAGCATGCTATGGTGGAGAGAGAGCTGACTTTGAGGCCAAGATGACCACAGTGCAAAGCTTGCCTCTGACACATATTGCCTGTGTGACTCTGGGAATCGTTTAGTTTCTCATCACTCTAGATCAGAGTTGTCAAAAGCATTTAACCTGCTGGCCACATGCTGCCCAGAATACTCCTGAGAGTGGCCCAAACTAAAATTATAAAATGAAATTGGGAAATATCTAACAACATGAACAAAAATGCAATAAAAATAACATTATACTTAAAAACTAAGTCAATATGCAGCCTGCAGGGATCTTCACATACAGAATTTGCTGCCATTGCCCTAGGCAATCCCTTTGGACTCAGATGCACTAAAGGTCCTGCCTTGCTCTGATAGTGAGAATTTCCTCATTCAGAAGTTCTCTGGACTAAATAAATCACCAGTCCAGTCCCAATCTCTATTATACATTCAGTCTTTGCTAGTAACCAATTCAGACATGAAAAATTGTCTCTGTTGTCTACCTGTTGGTTTATCATAATTTCTATGAAATAATGCTGCCTAGCAATTCATATTTCCACAACAGTTCAGGGTTTTCAAAACATGTTCCTGTGTGAAGTTATTGTTGTAGATATTAGCATTCCCATTTTACTGATGAAGAAATTGAGGTCCTAAGAGGTTTGATGGCTTGCTCAGGGTTACACAGCTGATAAATGGCAGAGCTAGGACTGGAGCTAAGAGCCAAGGCTGCTACCTGGAAGATCAAGGCTCTTTCCAGTATAACATATTCACAGGACCATAGAATTCTAGATTTGGAGCTAGGAGGAGTTTTAATTTCCTAGTGTAACTTCATTTGAAAGCTGACGGAACTGAGGTCACTCATCCAAGGTCACATAGCTAGTAGTAACAGGTAGAGAGAAGATTCAGACTCAGATCTCATGACCCTACTGTTCATTCAGATTCATAGGTTGCCATATTGTCTAGTTGTGTTCCAACTTTTCATGACCTCATTTGGAATTTTCCTGTGAAAGAAACTAGAGTGGTTTGCCATTTCCTTCTCCAACTCATCTTAGAGATGAAGAAACCGGGGCAAACAAGGTTAAGTGACTGATCCAGGGTCACCTAGTTAGTAAATATCTGAGGCCATATTAGAACTTAAAAGGTTCAGGTTGTACTATGCTATCAGTTAGAACTGGGTTGGATATCAGAGACCAAATCAACTCAAAAAGTAAAATATCTACTTATACATTCTATCAACAAACATTTATTAGGCACCTGTTATGGGTCAGGTCCTATTCTAAGCATAGTGGTCACATGGACAAAAACACAGTAGTCTGTGTCCCTTAAGAAGCTTAAATTCTATCAGGGGAAACAATTCATACAAGTGTTTGCCTAGACAAAATGCATCACTATTGTGCATCCTTCTTTTTCAAAGACCAATGATATCACAGCATGATGCCTTGACTTGAGGGTAAAGTGGATTTAAGTGAGGCAGAACTGCACAAAGTCCTCAGCCTCATTCTCTCTTCTAGATTCATCAAAAGTCTAGTGGTAAGACAAAAATCAAGATAACTGCTGACAAAATATATAAAAAGTAAATGTCAAATAATTTTGATTGGGAAGCTCTAGGAGTTCATGTAGGAGGTGGCTCTTGGACTGAGCTTTGGAGGAAGCTACAGTTTCTAAAACAGAGGAGGAGGTGGTACATTCCAGGTTTGGAAGCGTATACAGGAGCACAGATACAGGAAAAAGAATATCGTGTAGAAGGAACATTAAGAAAGTCTCTATGACTAGACAGATTATAGAGGGAAGGAAGAGAGTTAATAGATAATAGACTCAAGAAAGTAGGTGGTTGATATGCCAAACAGAGGAATTTGTATTTGAGCCTAGAGACAAGAGAAAATCTTGGAGCTTATTGAGCAGGAGAATGATCTGTTATCACAACTGTGTGGAGGATGGAGTGGAGAAGGAAGAGACTGAAGAAGGGAGCCTAAGTAGGAAGCTGTTCCAATAGTGTAGAGGAGGTGATGGTAACCTGAACTTCGGTAGTGAAAGTAGTCAAAAAGGAAAGAAGGGAGCATTACATATTGCCTAAGTAACCTCTCCATGATGTCTTCTTCCATGAAGAAGTACTTCTGGGGACAGTGAGGTAAATCTGGGGTCAAGTCTAGAGATAAGAGGTCTTGGGTTTAAATTTGACTTCATATACTTCCTAGCTCTGTGACCCTGGACAAGTCACTTAACTCCAATTACCTAGCCCTTACTGCACTTCTGCTTTGAAACAGAAGCACAGTATCTATTCTAAAACAAGGTAAGTGTTTAAAAAAATGAAAAAGAGTCATTCTGGAACACTCACTTGTTTTATGAAGACCAATTTTTTGCTTAGTCAAAATGCCATGTTAGAAAAGAATTTTTGGATGTACAATTCTTGATTTTTTGTTTGTTCATTTGTCAATGTCCCTCCCTCCTCCAATCAGTTAATGAAGTACTATAGCAGCAAAATCTAATAACCTAAAAGAACTTTTATTGAATATTTTGATGGAAAGGTATTATCTCCAATTTTAAAAATTACAGATAAGAATTGGATCTATGATTCCTTTAGCCAGGGGGCAGGTAGATGGTGTGGTAGGTAGAAAATTGGGACTGGATCCAGAAAGACTTGCATTTTAATCTAATCTCAGACACCATATTAAGTGAATGACCCTGGGCACATCACTTAATCACTATTTGCCTTAGTTGTCTTGTTTCCAACTTGGGTATAATAACAACACTCACCTCCCAAGGTTGTTGTGAGGATCAAATGAAATAATAATTGTAAAGTATTTAGCACAGTGCACATAGTAAATGCTATATAAATGGTAGCCATTCTATACCTATATATGTATGTATGTGAATATATGTGTGTATATATATATATCCTTTTATTATAGGACTGAGCAAACTTCTTCCACCAACTCAAGTCAACACATTCTTTGCAACTCAGAATCTTAGAGGGGGCAGAACTTTGAGATGTAAAGTGACTTTTCCAGGGTCATATAGTCATTGTGTGTTAGAACGAAGACTTAAATGGAGGTCTTCTTGGCTTCAAGACTGGCTCTGTAACTACTTCTTCTTAATACTGTTTCTCAACTTAAATGGTTATATTAAGATATTATCATATGTTTGTCAATATGTTTCCTTGTTGCAGAGGCAGAAACAATATCCTTATGGCAAGGGATAGACTGGTTCCCTACCAGGGACAAGTTATAGAAAATGTATTAAATTGTGTTTGACAATGAAGTATAGCCGCTAACCTGAGGAGGCTCCTGGGAAATGTTTAAGGAGGGGGAAGCTGCTGTGCCAATGAAGGCAATTCACTAGAATTTCTTCAAGAAAGCTCATACCAAACACTATATGGAGGGTGAATCTAGGATCCTACCGGTGTAGGAATCTATCAATGGAATGTTCTGAGTTGGACCAGGTCAAGAGATTATAGAATCATAAGATTGTAGACTTGCATTTAGTAGGGACCAAATGAACCATCACATCCAACCATTTTATTATAAAGATGGAAAAATTGAGACAGAAAGGTAAATTGGGCAGGGTTCATCAGCTAGTTTCTAAAGAAGGATTTGAGCCCAGGTCTTGCATATCTGTAAAGAAAATATTATTGGAGTTGTCTATTGGGAAATAAAGCTCCTAGGAGTCTATGAGTCAAACCACGGGGAGGTGGGCAGGGTCTGGCAAGGCAATTTAAGAGAAATTGGATCAGATCAGCTGACTGGATATCAGTAGATGAGCTTAGTCTTATGCACCAATTGGTCCCACCTCTTAGAGTTAGATATGGTGAGGGACCTGTGAGATTTCTTACACTGCCTCTCACCTTGAGATATGTGTTTCTGAAAATTTTTTAGAAATCCAAAATTTAAAAATCAAATCCTATTTTCCCATTACTTTATAGAATATCAGAAAGAATGTTTTAATGGACTTGGACTGGCAGCAATAACTCTTAGGATTCTAGCTTTAAATCTCCCTCTCTCCTCTCTCTCTCTCTCTCTCTCTCTCTCTCTCTCTCTCTCTCTCTCTCTCTCTCTCTCTCTCTTTGTCTTTCTTTCTTATCTTCTACCCTTTCTCCATCTCTTCCAGTATTTAATAGTCTGTAAAGAAATTCTCAACTAGGTGAATCTATTTTTTAAATAATCATTCTCAAATTGATCTGGTTGGTAAGCTCAGACTACTGGATCATGTTTTCCTAAAGCAGCACATTCTTGGACAATGATAAACAGCAGATGGAGCCATGTTGATTGGACTCTATGGATCAGATAGATGGTGTGAGACCAGCCATTTAAGACAGTTGGAAAGAGGGAGGAGGGGAGGAGTAGAAGGATTGACTGAAAAACCATTGATTTTGGTGGCCACATGCAGAAATGTCTTTAGGTTGAGGCTACATAGTGACCTCATTTGAAGCTAGTATGCCAGTCTGTGTAAATGAGAGTGAAAATATGATACGAAGAGATAACAATTTTTGAATCCCAAAGGCCTCAGGGTATTTTTAAATCTTGAGTTGATGATGTCTGGAACCCACAGGGATCTCAAACCATATACTTAGCACCCTATTCTTGCTGCTTTTTTCCTGGTCTCTGTCATTGTGAGCCAGATTCAAAGAAGCTTCAGATGAGGCACTAAAGCTTTGAGTTCTTTTGTCCCAACCAAATGCCTTTGCAGTTTTGTGGTCCCTCATGCTCAAAACACTAGGACTGTAAAGATGTGTTCAGATTCTGAATGTGTTCTTGACCAGCACAATGCTTAAGAATTCTCAGTTTTTAAAAGTAAGTCAGTACTGCATTAGGTAGGTCACCCTGGCCTCATTCCCAGAATTTAACAGTGGGGGCCTTGTGAAATGCTAAACGATGTGTATAACAGTATTCAGGCTCTCTGTGAGCCAATCCGTCAAAACATTTGCTGCTTTGAAAATGTGTTCTTCAAAAAAATGGGCATATGGAACTTATTAGTCTGTTTGGTGGAGTTCAGGCAGCAGGGTCCAAGATAAGCATAAAAAACATTTGAGGACACAGCCTACCTTAAGGTAACAGGGTCTCTAAAACTGTCCTTCCTTGACCTACCGGGCATAGACTGGCTTAAGAGAAATAGCATAGTTCTCAATATCTGCCTGTGATCCAACAAGTAGAATAGTTAGCAAACTTGTTTGGAAACTGGAAGGGGACAAAAGAGTAATATCTGATTTTAGACCCCAAATAGTTTGTGTGTTTGCCCCCTTTCAGAAATGGTTTGGGATTGGACCAATTAACTCTTGATTTCTGAGTAGTAACTAGGTTCAGCAAGGTAACTAATTAGAATTAGAAGGGGTCTATGAGCTGATGGATTGGTATGTTTGGCGCCCTTGGTGGTGGGGAAGGAGAAAATGGATATACTTGTCTCCTTGAAAATGTGAGATGACTACCATAGAAAAGAAAGAAATGAAGGAATTGTAATAGTCCACCATCTAGTTTTATCTTCTCCCAGCAGATTCCTATTGTGGCAAAAAGGAAGGAGAGGGGGTATCAGAAATGGCCAGACACTGGCATGTTGCCATATCGGTAAAATACTGGTATATGAGGAGACTCTAATTGAAAGAATTCCTGAAAAAATCAACTTACTGTCCTTTGAAGCAGATTTTAAAAGTGGCTCTTCCTATTAGCCAACAGGATGCCTGGCTTCCATTTTGCCCACTAGCTTTGAGAATGAAATGTCATTATCAGTTGTTGCAGACAGGCTCAAGAATTTAGTTCCTGAAGAAGAAAAAGTCCCAAATTCCCTGCTATGTTTTATTATGCATAATTGAAATTCCTCCCAGCTTTAGAAGTGTAAACTTTTCTTGATTGTACCAATATGTACTTGGAACTAAGAGATATGTAGGTCAGTCCATGAAGAGCTCCCTTATGCTAAATTTAGATTTGCTTTTGATGGATTCAAAGTAAACCTGCAAAGTACGCCTCTTTGTCTGAGCAATTCAGTTTCAAACTTCAAGGTTTGCAGATGAATTTGGTTTCTCTACAGCAAAACCTCCCCCCCTAGAAATGTCAGCCTGGTTTGATCTCTCTGTATCCCAACCCCATTCAGGCAGTATCCAAATACCAGTGCTTTGGATGGCTTCTTATGAATATGTTTATATCTACAAAGCCACTGTGTTTTCTTCTGCTGAAGTTACTTTATTTTCATATCTCCACTGAATTTCCCCTCCCCTTTGGTATTTTACAATTGCTTCCTATGGGATTTCTGTCTGGAAAAATGACAAGAATGACCCACCTAAGTCCATAAGAAAGGTTGTAAAATAAACATTATACCATGTGTGGGGTACATTTTTTTTTTTAACTGCAAGTGGCTGTTCTCACTTTCTGGCATTTACACACATAGCCATCTGTTTGAGGGCTGTTTGATTTGGCTCATTTCCAGCATTTATGTAACTGGCCAATTGAGAGGAAATGACATCACTGAGTTTCCTGAAGAACATCAGCAGAACCACAGAAACTTAGGAAACAAATTGCTCAGTAGAGAGAAAGATGGTTTTCAAATGTCCCTTTTCTTTTCCACTTATTCCTGCCCTGCCTCCCCACCCTTTGTACTTGTTACAAGCAGCATAGAGGGGGGGGTTTCTTTCTTTCTAATTTTATTTTATGAACTGATCTGATCACAATTCTGTCTTGAGGTTACAGTTGGGCAACAAGGGAGAGAGAAATGGAGCATTGATTGGGCCTCGACATTACTAGCACAACTGGCTGAAAAATGAAAAGCTGAATTAATCCATCCAGATTTTTTAAAAAGAGAAGCAGTGTGATATAGTAGATGGTACGCTGAACTTGGAATCACAGGCATAGGATTGAAATCCTGCCCCATATACTGACTCTGGAAAACTCATTTAACTTCTCTGGGCCTCAGTTTTCTGGGGATAGTTATTTCAATAGCTTCTATCTCATAGGATTCTTGTGAGGTTCAAATAAGATAAGGCAGATAATGTATTTTGTAAAGCTTCAAACTATAAATGTTAGTTATTATGAGTGCCACTAAATATCAAATTACTGATTTGATTTTTCTCTCTATTACATTATATTTTCTTTCACCATATAGACATAGTCCTTGAGGCAAAACTCATTTCATTCTGACAAAAACCAAGATGTCCTCTTGCTTCTCCTTCGAATGCTCCAGTGATAACAGCTCACTCCAGATTCTAAAGTATTTATGAATTCAGGGAAATGTGTTGTGCATATCTAATATTTATTTAACTTGGAGACATAATCATATCGAAGCTTTTTGCTGATTTTGATATTTACAGATCCTCTCAGTCTAGGGTATCTCAGTATGATGCACTTTGGACATAGGAATTGTTTCATCCGCTTCCAAAATGTAGCCACCTCTTAGGGAAACAGAGCAGCTGTTTCCAAGGCTCACAGCTGTATGGCAGAAGTATTTCTTTTAGAGGAAATTAAGAATACCTGCTGTTCAAAACTTCTCAGGGGGTTAGGGGCAGACAGAGCCGGTTCATCCATGTGGTACATTCTTTTGGATAAAAAAAAAATTAATGTCTTTCTTGGTTTGTTGAAATTAAAGCCTGGCATAGTCTTCAAGTTTTAAAAGATAATCAAAATTAGCATTTCTAGAACACTTTAAGTTTGGGAAGTGCTTTACACATATCTTTGCCTATGTGCTACTATTATTTTCATTTTACAGAAGAGGAAACTGAGGGCTTAAGTAATTTGCCCAGGGTCACAACTAGAAGGTGTCTGAAGCAGGACTGGAATTCAGGTTTCCCTGAATTCACATCTTGTGCTCTATTGATTATACCACATTACCTCTCATGCTCTTGAATGGTGCTGTTGTGAGTGCTCTCTTCACCAATGTTGATCATAATAACTCCATGAATAAGTAGAAAGTCTTCATGAGTTAATTGTGGTCAGCCTTTGGATGATGTGAGTGACCAGTGAGGTTGGTCCTCAGTACACAGAATCTATTGTCAGGCCCCCATACTGACTTGAGTCTTTCCAACAGGAGAGGACTTTTTAGAGATTGGGCTCCTCTGGACTTGACTTTGGACAATCAAAGACACCTTTCTGCCATAAAGAGACAGTAGAGTAGGATGAGATCATTGCCTCAGAGCTTCAGAACTGAAGAGGATGCTAAGGACCATTTACTCCCTCATTTTAAATAGGATGAATGGTGGTGAAGTGACTTGCTCACAGTCACAGTTTGGGTATGCTATAGGACTTTGGTACCGGCACCGGCATAGCACTTGGTACTTAATACCAGCTGGGTCCTCTCCTCCCATCCCAATAGCATGATCAGTCCAAAACATTTTAGTCAACTCATTTCAGGCACTGGGGATTCAAAGACAAAAAGGAAATAGCCCCGAACTTTTAGCTTTTTGCCTTTTATTGGGGAAACAATGCATATATATGTACACATATAAAATACATATGGAATGTGTTATAATACAATAACATATGCTATAACACAATACATTATAATATAACATTGTAACACTGATTATAGACAGTTCTACATGTGGTATTTCCTCATGGCCTTTTCCTTATGAACATATACATATTCATATATAGACATATATGTGTGTACACTATATTAATGTTATGTTACATATTATGTTATGGTGTGATGTTATATATTGTATTGTGTTATGGGGTGTTATGTTATATATTAAATGATCTACTATATTGTCATTTTCTTTAAAAAAAATTGAAATGGTTTCTTTAATATGTTTTTCTTTATTTTTAAAATTCATTAAAATTTTTTTTGAGTTTCAAATTCTTTCCCTTCTTTCACTTCCATTGTCTTACTCTTTTTTTAATTGTTCAGATTAGCTTTTGACCTCATCACTCAAATGAAGCTATTCTTTCTTTCGTTCATCCTTCCTTCCTTCCTTCCTTCCTTCCTTCCTTCCTTCCTTCCTTCCTTCCTTCCTTCCTTCCTTCCTTTCTTCCTTTCTTCCTTTCTTCCTTTCTTTCTTTCTTTCTTTCTTTCTTTCTTTCTTTCTTTCTTTCTTTCTTTCTTTCTTTCTTTCTTTCTTTCTTTCTTTCTTTCTTTCTTTCTTTCTTTCTTTCTTTCTTTCTTTCTTTCTTTCTTTCTTTCTTTCTTTCTTTCTTTCTTTCTTTCTTTCTTTCTTTCTCTCTCCTTACTTTCCATCTTAGAATCAATACTATGAATTAGTTCTAAGGCAGAAGAGCACTAAAGGTTAGGCAATGGTGGTTAAATGACTTGCTCAAGCTCACATAGCTAAGAAGTATCTGAGATAAGATTTGAACCCAGGACTTCCCATCTCCAGGCTTTGCTTTCTATCCACTGAGCCACCTAGCTGCCCCCAACTGAAACTATTTTTTCAAAAGTTACCAGTGTTCTCTTAATTGCTAAATTTAATGTCTTTTTTCTCAGTGTCATCCTTCCTGATGTCTCTAACCTTTGATACTCTTTTGATTTCCTTGGTACTCCTTTTTCTCTGGTTGTTGTTTGTTTGTTTTAAGTAACACTGGTCTTTTCTGGTTCTCCTATTTATCTGACCATCTTCAGCCTTTTTTGCTAGATCTTCCTCCAGATCATACTCACTTAAAGTAGGATGTCCCCAAATCTGGACCCTCTTCTCTTCTCCTTTAATGCTATTTTCTTGATGATTTCATTAGTTCCCATAGATTGAGTTACATCTCCATGCTGATGCATCTTAGATCTATTTTTCCATCCTTACCCTCTCCCTTAACCCTTAGACTCATATCTCTAATTGCCAATTGGATATCTCAAATTCAATGTCCTATTGACATCTAAAAATCAGCACATCTCTAAAACAACTTACTTTCTTTCCCTCTTCTTAACTTCTCTATTTCTGTTATTTCTACCAAATTCGTAGTCACCCAAGCTTGCAATTTAGGTGTGATCCTTAATTCCTTATTCTTTTATCCTCTCTGTCCCCACCCTCAATTCCTATTCAATCTTTTGCCAAGACCTGTCAATTTATCTTTGCAACAGCTCTCATATGTGTTTCTTTTTCTTCTCTACACTGTCACTTCCCTGGTTAGGACTGTATCACCTCATATCTGAATTACTGAAATATTCTATATGTCTCCTTGTCTCAAGTCTCCCTACTCTCCAGTTAATTCTCAACTCAATTATCAAAAGTAATCTTCCTGAATTTAATTTCTGATCACATTACCCTCTATCCTTAATTCAATTTATTATTATTTATTGAATTTATTATATTATTCAATTATTATTGTTATACTTAATTCAATACAATACAGCGGCTTCCTAACAATACTAGGATCAAATATAAAATCCTCTATTTGGCTTTTAAGGCCCATCATAATTTGTCCCCTTCCTACCTTTTGAATCTTCCATTTTACTTTCTTTCATGTATTTGGCAATCCAGTAATGTTGGCTTCCTTGCCATTCATCATACAAGACAATCCATCTCTCAACTCTTTGTACCTTCACGGATTATCCCCCAAACTTGTAATTCTTTCCTTCCTCATTCCTGTCTCCTAGCATCCCTGGCTTCCATCACGATTCATTTAAAATCTCACTTTTTGCAAGTCTTTCCCAATTCTCCTTAATTTTAATGCTGTCCCTCTGAGACTATCTTCACTATCTTAGATTGTGAAAAGGAAACAAGACTGACAGTTTTGGGGGGAAGGGCCCAACTGGGAGTGGCAGTTGGGTCTTGTGACTAGCACTTTCTTCCTGCCGGGTGGTCTTGCTTCCTGGTGGTGGAGGAGAGAGGAGCTTGTTCAGCCCAGTCTGGTGTGGTGTGCCACCTCTTCTTGGTTCAGCCCGAAGATTCAGGCCCATTCACCTCTGAAGGTTAGACCTGTTCTTGTTTGCTTTCTGTCTACCCTGAAGATTCTAAAAGACAAAACTGGACTGATATAGAGTGGACGGGAGTGGGAGGACCCTCCGCCAGCCTCTGGGGCCTGGCCTCAGGTCGGAAGCTGAGAAAAACTCCAATTCCAACTGGGTTTTAAACTTTATATTATTTGAATTCGCAGTCAGATAAGTGGACTATCTTTTCTGGTCATAGAGGGAGCTGAACTTCAGGTCAGTCATTCCAGGACAAACTGTCCTTATTGGACCCCTGCTGTTTCCTATCAGCAGGGGGCATCTCCCTTCCTTGCATCACCAAGCAATATTCCTCTCTCCCCTCTCTCCTCCATACCCTGCTACAAACCTCCCATTATCCCCTGTTTTCCAATCAATCCCAAATAAATATTACAATACCTTTTATTTGTGCATGGTTGTTAGTATTTTCTCCCCTATATTAGACTGTGAGCTCCTTGAAGACAAGGGCTATTTTTTACTTTGTAACCCCAGTGCTTAGGAAACAATGCCTGAAACATATTTGCTTATTGACTTAATTTATTACAACCACCAAATTGCTATTTCTTTACATGGAAAAGCCATTATTTACTGAGTCAACATCAAAAACTGATTTTTCTTCAAGCTTTTTGAAGTTGTTTGGGAGCATCCTACCCACCTCTTTCTCCACCACCAGCACTCTCAATTTCAGAGTACTCGCAGTGTACTTGGTATAATACAGCACAATGATGTAGCTAAAAAATTCTTAGAAGAGAAGATGGCAGCCTGGGGATTTTTGACAAAGACAACAATATAAGGAAAATGATGGACAGAATAAACATTCCGTGAGAGTAGGGGTTATTTTCATTTGTTAGTACCTCTACTACCAGGGCCAGGCACATTGTAGGCATGTTTATGATTGTTGACCTGGATTGAATTGATGATAAGAATGGTAGAATGAAACGAAGAAATATTTGAAGCAGAATTGCTTGACAGGTTTGAATGTCCAGAGGGAGATAAGAATATTGTTTATAACTTAAATTCCTTCTGTTAATGGATAGTATTTAAAATATCAACATAAAGGGAAAGTTTCAGTTCCAAAATAAACTTTAAACTAACTTCATATTCAGTTGCAGTTCCATTTTGAAGTTTTGAAGACTACTAAAATCAGATCAATGAGGAGCCAGACTGAAGAATACATAAGTTATGTGATATATAGGCAAACCAAGTGATTGCAAATGTAAAAAAAAAAATTAAAAGTGACTGGACCCAATAAATTGTGTGTTGGAATATGTACTAAGGACATTACCAAAAACAATAACAAAAGATAAAAGAGGTATTTAAAAAAATTTTTTGAAGCAATCTTATTTGTAATTGCAGGGAACAAAAGGAACATTGTAAAATTTCTAATAAGAGGGAAATGGTTAAATAAGTTATGAGGGTTGAACCCAAAAATAAATAAGAAAGAAGTAAGGGAAGTCAATGAAATGTTAGAAAAATTAGAGTTAATAAATATCAGGAGAAAACTGAACAGGGATAAAAAGGAATATACCTTCTCAGCAGTACATGGTACATATACAAAGATGGACTAAGTATTAGGACAAAGAAACAATGCAAACAAATGAAAGAAAATGACAATGAGGAGAACACATATCAACATCTATGGGATATAGCCAAAGTAGTACCCAGGAAAATTTACATCACTGAGTGCTTGTATCAACAAAATAGAGAGGGAGGAGATCAATGAATTGGACTTGCAACTAAAAAATTCGAATAAGAACAAATTAAAAATCTTCAGATAAAAACTAAATTGGAAATCCTAAAAATTAAGGGAGAAATTAATAAAATTGAAAGTAAAAGAACTATTGAACTAATAAATAAGATCAGGAGCTGATACTTTGGAAAAAAAACAAATAAAATAGATAAAGTACTGGTAAATCTAATTAAAAAAAGAAAGAAGAGAATCAAATGAATAGTATCAAAAATGAAAAGGACAATCTCACCTCTAATGAAGAGGAAATTAAGAGGTTGTGAGGGTAGCTAGAGCAACACAATGGAACACTCAGCCTGGAGTTAGGAAGTCCTGGGTTCAAATTTAGTTTCAGATACTTCCTACATGTGTAACTCTGGGCAAGTCATTTAACTCCAATTGCCTAGCCTTTGCTGTTCTTCTATCTTGGAATTGATACTAAGAAAGAAAATAAGAGTCTTTAAGAAATCATGGCACGATACTTTAAATTGATATTATAAAATAGTAGGATAGAGGAATTAAGAAATGAGATCTCCAAAGACCTTCATAGAATGATGCACAGTAAAAAATAGCAGTTAGAAGGAAAAATAGACCTTTGGATGACCACAGACAAAGGATATTGAATGGGAATGAAAGAATAGATGAAGATTGCTGATGGAGATGTATTTTTTTTAAAATATATTTTATTTGATCATTTCCAAGCATTATTCGTTAAAGACATAGATCATTTTCTTTTCCTCCCCCCCACCCCCCATAGCCGACGTGTAAATCCACTGGGCATTAGATGTTTTCTTGATTTGAACCCATTGCTTTGTTGATAGTATTTGCATTAGAGTGTTCATTTAGAGTCTATCCTCTGTCATGTCCCCTCAACCTCTGTATTCAGGCAGTTGCTTTTTCTCGGTGTTTCCACTCCCATAGTTTATCCTTTGCTTATGAATGGTGTTTTTTTTCTCCTGGATCCCTGCAAGTTGTTCAGGGACATTACACCGCTACTAATGGAGAAGTCCATTACGTTCGATTATACCACAGTGTATTAGTCTCTGTGTACAATGTTCTCCTGGTTCTGCTCCTCTCGCTCTGCATCACTTCCTGGAGGTTGTTCCAGTCTCCATGGAACTCCTCCACTTTATTATTCCTTTTAGCACAATAGTATTCCATCACCAACATATACCACAGTTTGTTCAGCCATTCCCCAATTGATGGGCATCCCCTCGTTTTCCAATTTTTGGCCACCACAAAGAGCGCAGCTATGAATATTTTTGTACAAGTCTTTGTGTCCATTATCTCTTTGGGGTACAGACCCAGCAGTGCTATGGCTGGATCAAAGGGTAGATATTCTTTTGTCGCCCTTTGGGCATAGTTCCAAATTGCCCTCCAGAATGGTTGGATCAGTTCACAGCTATGCTGATGGAGATGTAAAGAGAACACCTGGAAAGTTAATAGGACTCATTGAAAATTTTTTTATTAAAGCATTATTATTGAAACAAGTCAAATTACATGTATTGCTATTTTATATTAAGCCCATAATAAGTCATTAAACAAAATCACTAACCACTTTTTGTATCTACATGATTACATCAAAATAAATTTTTCTTAATGAAATATTTTATTGCAACTGAATTGACTGGATATATGGACATCACTGCACATTCTTCCTTTAATGCTCAGGAGAATAAATTGGGATTTTCCATTGTTTTCATTATGATATAACTATTATATAGTGGAAAAAAAAACTCTTTATTTGGAGTCAAAGCAACTGATTCTTCCCTCCTTCCCTCCTTCCCTCCTTCCCTTCTTTCTTTCTTTCTTTCTTTCTTTCTTTCTTTCTTTCTTTCTTTCTTTCTTTCTTTCTTTCTTTCTTTCTTTCTTTCTTTCTTTCTTTCTTTCTTTCTTTCTTTCTTTCTTTCTTTCTTTCTTTCTTTCTTTCTTTCTTTCTTTCTTTCTTTCTTTCTTTCTTTCTTTCTTTCTTTCTTTCTTTCTTTCTACATTACATCTTAAAATCAATGCTATGTGTTGGTTCTAAGGCAGAAGAGTGATAAGAACTAGGCAATGGGGGTTAAGTGACTTGCCTAGGGTCACTCAGCTACCAAGTATCATGGTCAGATTTGAACCTAGGACCTCCCATTTCTAGACCTAGCTCTCTATCCACTGAGCCACCCCAAAGGAACTGATTTCTAGACTTGCTTTTGAATTGCAGTTGAATGAACGTCTCATTGAAATAATCCTTCATTATATATGTAATTGGAAAAGGAAATGGCAAATCACTGCAGCATCTTTGCCCAGAAAACTCCAAATGGGATCATGAAGAGTCAGACACAGCTGAAAAGACTGAACAACAAAAATATACAGAGTGACCTAGGTCTGGAATTGGAGACCTTCAGTAATAGAAAAACTACTGCTTACCTATATAAAGGTAGCTGGTGCTAATTGGGCAGCTCTAATTGTTAGGAAGTGTTTTCATATGCCAAGCTTAAGTTTGTCTCTCTAAATTTTCTATGAAACTTTTCTCCTAAGGTTTAACATAATAGTAATAATTCACATCCACATACCACTTTCAATTTCATAAATGTCTATGTAAAGTAGCAAATTTGAATATTATCTTCCCTGAATGGATTGCAAGCTTTCTGAGGACAAAAATGCTTTCACTTTTGTCTTTGTATCTTGGTACCTTGCACAAAGTAGAACCTTATTAAATTCTTGCATATTAATTGATATTCTCTTCTAGCACTTAGCATAAAGTGTTGGCACAAAGTAGGTTAGTGATGGCAAACCTTTTAGAGACAGAATACTGGCCTCCCTACACTCCCCAGACTGAGTGCCATGTCCCCAGCAACAGTGTGCTGTGTCCCTCCCCCTACCACATGCTAGATATGTCCCCTTCCCCCATCTCATACAGGGGAAGGAGACCATGCTCCCATTGGGCTGTTGGGCAAAGGGGCAGATGATGTGAATAATGTCCTCAGTGTTTATAGAGAGGGGGGAGGGGAGTGGTCTGGGCACTCTTCTTCCCTCCAGCTCTGCTGCCTATGAGCCACCCATCTTACCCCCTGTGCCCTCCCATTGGGTTGCTGGGCAGAGGGGTAAGGGATGTGAAAAAATGTTGTCAGGCAAGGTGGAGAGGGGGAGGGAGCATCTCCACCAGAGTCCTTCTGCCTTTCTAGGAACAAACTCTGGTGGGGTGGGGAGGGAGGGTGGCTTGAGTGCCCACAGAAAGTGCTCTGCATGCCATCTTTGGCACCCATACCATAGGTTCACCATCATTGTAGTAGGCCCTCAGTGATTGCTTCATAATGTTTATTGATTAATCCTAATTTTATGGAGTAGGGGGAAAGTGTGGCTTAGTGCAAAGAGCTTAGCATTGGGAGTTATAAGGTCTATATTCTTAATCTCAGCTCTGTCACTTCATGGCTATATGATCTTGGTCAATCCATAAATCAACTAGTATTTATTAAGCATCTTCTAAACACCAGGGACTGGCACAGGTACTTGAACTGAATTTTGAAAGAAACTGATGAACCATTTAAGAGATGGAGGTGAGGTTGAACTTTTAAGATAGAACATGGAAACAAGAGATGCAATATTGTGTGTGATCAAGTACCAAAGACTGTAGAGTATGTGAAGGGCAGATTAAAGTATAATAAGGGTGGAAGAGCCTTAAATGCCAAAAAGAGAAGTCTATGTTTGACCATAGAGGAAAGGAGGAATCAAGTCACATCACTCCTCTGGGATTCAAATTCATGAGTAAGATGAAAGGATTGAATTGTGTCCAAACACATGGCCCTAGGGCTGCATATAATTTGCAACACTATCCACTATGGCCTGAACCAGATTAAAATGTAATTGGGAAATATTTAGCAAAATAAATAAAAATACAATAAAACCCAGGGAATGTTAATTTGTGGTTTCCCAAATCAATGTGTAACTTGTAGGGATCCTTGTTTATGGCTCAATGGTTCCCTTTTCTATTAGTTTGACACCACTGGACTAGATGATCAGTAAGGTCTCATCCAATTTGGAAGTTCTATGGCCCTATGTAATAGCAATTGAGAGGTTGAAAAATTTGTCTGTGATCTTACAACTATTAAGTAAAGTCTTTAATAAAGGCAGAAGCTTATTGCTTTAACAATTTTATCATGTCTTGGGCTGTTTTTTCTTTCTAGTTTCTCTCTTCAATGAGACTGTAATCTCTTTAGAGCAGATCCTCCTTCTGCATCTTCTATAATATCAGGCAAAGTGCTAGGTATAAAATACTAACAGCTCACATTTATTCAGTGCATTACGGTTCACAAATGTTTTTCTTCATAAATTATTGCAGATTATAATATCTATCTCATTTGGCTAACAGGGATGTTATTGTCTCAACTAGTCAAAAAATTAAATTTTTGACAGAATGAGAAATTTCATGCAAATATATTATTGCTGCTATTGTTGTTGTTTCAGTAAAATAATATTTAACAGATTAGAGATCTGTATCTGAGAGAATGTTAAAGGTCATGAAGTATAACCCCTTCATTTTACAACTGAGTGAACTGAGGTTCAGGGAAGTCAAGAGTAAGAAATTTTATAAAATGACAGGATGTTTCTCTGTTGCAGAAATGATCCAAGTCTGGGCTCTACCATCTTGGTACAGTATTCCAAGTGGAAAAATTTTCTGGACTTGATGCTGGTCAACAACTCGTCTGTAACATAAGATCTTGAAGAATTGACTGAATCCCCAAGAGCTTAGTGACTCACCCAGAGTATCACAGATAGCAAGGATTAGGTGCAGAATTAGAACTCAGGTTTTTCTGACTCCAGGATCCTTATATCCACAACATGTCTCAGAGAAATGGATCAAGAGAAAACTAAAGAAAATTGAGAAGAGGGAGCAAAACATGAAGAAAATGAAAGAGAGAGGCAGAAGGGAATCTAGGAAGGGAAAGAAAAGAGGAGAATTATAGAATTGGGTATGTGGTTCCAGAAGGGTATAGCTGTTCAACAATGAAGCAATGGTGAGTGTCCAGGGCTGTTTCTGGAGTCAATTTTATTCCTTTATAATGCAACTAAAGGGTCTGAGACATAGAGTTGGAAAGAACCTTAACATTTAACCAGTCCAGCTCCTTCATTTTGCTGCTTTGGAAACTGAGGCCCAGAGAAGTTCAGTTAATCAGTCAATAAGCATTTTATTAAGTCCTTATGGTTTATCCAGGCATAGTGTTAAATAAATACTAGGTTATAAAGACCCTACCCTTAAGGATTCACATTCTAAAGGTGGAAAATATGGATGGATATTATGAAAATATCTATATACATACAAGATGCATAGTATCAATGGGATTGTATTTCAGATAGAAGGCACTAGAACTGGATGTGGAAGTTGGGAAAGGTCTTTTCCAGAAGATGGATTTGGATAGTGACTTACCTGAAGTTATGTAGGTAGTAAGTGATGGAGTTTAGATTTGGACTTAAGCCTATTAACCTACTCCATGGTTCTCCCTGTCCTTTCATCCCTTCATAGAATTTCTTCTGCCTCTCTCTTTCATTTCCTTTATGTTTTTGCTCCTTCTGGCTTTTCCATCTTCTCTAGTTTTCTCTTGGTCCATTTCTCTGACCAGATCTAAAATAGCCTTCCTTCCCTGTGCTCCAGATGGGCTGTTTCTCTACTCTATGCCCTCAATGACAGTCTATACTCTTCTTTCTTTTAGGCACAACATTTTTCTCCTATCAAAGTTTGCCCTACAAATTTCTTGACAATGTCATAGACATAACAGTATACAGTATGTGAGCAGAAATCTGTAGATTAAAAAAAAAAGTATAGGAACGGGCCTGGGACCATTCACTCAGGGCTGACTCCTCGTTACTGTGCCATTCCATTTGATGGGGTGGGGTGAGTTTCTGACATGTTAGCACTTGATTGCTCTGTGGGAGAGATTTTAATCTAACTTGCTATAAACCAACCTCATTCCCCAGCCCCCTACTATGCTTGTATGAGAGCATGAACAAAGAAAAGTATCTGGATAAAGACAGGAGGGCCACCGGTATAATTTGAAACAAATACCATTTAGCTGGATGTAAGCCAGCTCATTTTGCTGGAAATAAATGGAGAAAATGCATAGTACAGACCACCCAGCACTCAGGTGTCAGCAGGAACAGAAATTGAGGGTTCATGAATTTTTCTACTGTGTGATAATTAGAAAAATGTCTATTTTAAAATGGTTTTGGTTCATCTACCATGAGTAAGAAATATTCTTATAAAAAACAAAAGACAAGCAAAGACAAGGTGGATAAGAGGCCTTAGCTTCTACACTAAAAAAAAGCTTATGGGGCATCTACTTCAACTCTTTTATTTTACAAATTAGAAAAGTGAGGCAATGAGAGAGAAGTCAAGTGACTTGCCTTAGATCACAAACTTAGAAAGTTGTGGTATTCCATATTGTCTTTTAAGGATAGCCTGGTGTTATCAGAGAGCAATGGAGTGAAATTCAAATAAAAATGGGGCCACTAATTCAAACATGAAGATCCCTAAGGCTACACATTGACCCCTTATTAATATTACCTATGTTCCATTGCATGTTTATTTACTTTGTTAAATATTTCCCAGCTACAATTTAATCTGGTTCAAGAATATTCCACAGGGGCAGCTGGGTAGCTCAGTGGATTGAGAGCCAAGCCTAGAGATGGGAGGTCCTAGGTTCAAATCTGCCCTCACACTTCCCAGCTGTGTGACCCTGGGCAAGTCACTTGACCCCCATTGCCTAGCCCTTACCACTCTTCTGCCTTGGAGCCAATACACAGTATTGACTCCAAGACAGAAGGTAAGGGTTAAAAAAAAAAAAAAGAATATTCCAGGCATATGGGCTATTTCTGATATCTCTATCAATGAAGATCATTGATTTATAATTTCCAAAAGGACCCCAGAGGCCATTTAGTCCAATTACCTCTTGTCTAAGATCACACAAGTAGTAGGTAGCAGAGCTAGAAATTGAACACATGACTCCAAATCTTGTGTTGTCTTGACTGAATCACACCAACTCAACTACAGATCCAATCATTAAATGAAAGAGATGCATTCCTTCGGAATAACAAGTTGTTTATCAGTGGATTTTTCTAATCATTTCTATTATGCAACTGGAAATGGGTTTGCCTGGGGAAAAGATTCATCTAATACAATAATAAAAATCATAATTAAAAACACAAAGATGGTAGTGGGAGATGTCAACAAAGCTAAGTGTAAAAGAAAGGTGCTCTAGAAGATGTGTGGAGAAGCAGAAGGCTCACAAAGAGGACCATGCCAAAGAAGAACACAGTTTTTCATTGAGATGACCAAAGCAAAAGTTCTAAACATAGAAAGGAAGTGGAGAATATTGGAAAGAACAGTGACCTGGAAGTCAAGATGCTAGTTCCTAGTCATGGTTCTTCCATGTATCAGCTGTGTGACCCTGGACAAAATCATTTCATATATTAGAGCATCAACCTTTTCATCTCTAAAAGGAGACTGCAGGAGAGAGAATTTCTAGCTAGTGCCCCTTCTAGTTTTCACATTTGATGACTATGCTTGGAAAATGAAATACATCTTAGAATTTATATTCTCTTCCATTTGCAAAGAGAGACACAGAGAGACACACACACGCAAAGGATCTCTTCTGTCTCTCTCTTTGATTTTCTTCTGATATGCATTTTGCTTCCAAGGTAGATTTTTTGCCCTTTCCATCTTCCTGTGAGCAAAGTACTTCCTCTTTTTTTTTTGTAAAAATACTTCATTTTACCAATTACATGTATTAACAATTTTCCACATAAGTTTTCTAAACTTATATTATCCAAAATATCTCCCTCCCTTTCCTCCCTCTTCCCAGAAATGATAAGCAATTTGATCTGGTTTATACATGTATTATCAGAGCAAAATACTTCTTCATTTTTTAAACCCTTACCTTCTGTCTTAGTATCAATACTATATATTGTTTCCAAGGCAGAAGAGCAGTAAGGGCCAGGCAATGGGGTTCAAGTGACTTGCCCAGGGTCACACAGCTAGGAAGTGTCTGAGGTCACATTTGAACCCTGGACCTCCCATCTCTGGGCCTAGCTCAATCCATTGAGCCACATAACTGCCCCCAGAGCCAAATATTTCTAATAAAGATCAGACATCATTGGATCTTATTTATATGATTATGACAAATCCATGGCTTGGATTCATTTTTTGCTTTATCTTTTTACTTGATCACTTCATGTTTCTTTGTTCACCTGCATATAACACATGAAGGCACAACTTTACTTTTCTCTATCCTTCCTTCTCTCCTCTCCTTTTTCCTTGCAAATGGAAGAGAATGTAAATTCTAAGATGTATTTCATTTTCCTAGATCCAATTCTCCTGAGCCTCTCCAATCTTCCTCTTTCCTAGATTATAATTTGAAGATTTAAGTCCTTTTAAATGTGGACTTGGGGAAAATGAGTAACAAGCATTTTTTTTATTAGCCCTATAATACATGCTGAATTCTTCTGAATAAATATTTTGAAATATTATATTATAATCACTGGGGTCATTTGGGAAGAGCCTTAACTCTTCCAGGCCCTTGGGGCCATGATATCAAGTGCCAGGAATAATACTCAGGAGGCTGCCTGAAAGAAGGAAGGAGCTTCCAGTTTCAAGCCCTTCCTTTCAGGGAGTGACTTGCTCACTTGCCAGGATCAGACTGAAATGAAGGATCAGATACTGGTTGAAATAAAGAGAAACCTGTTTTGAAACTTTCGAAGAAAATGACAGATTGAACTCCCCAAGAGGAAGAGCCCAGGCTAAAGGAATATACTTCTGTGTTTCAGGGACCATATTAAGTCTGCCTTCAAGTAAAAATAAATGTAGAAAATGGTTTTAAAATGACTTCCTGAAGAAAAAAAAGTGCCCTAGTCTTTCTCTGTTTATCTGGTGGAGTTTATTTTTTTCCCTTCTGACTGTATAGTTATAATAAGACTACAAAGTAAAATGGGCTCCAGAAACATTAATGACAGAATGACTTCCAAGCTTATTTGAGTCATGCAGTGGCTACCCCTTTCCTCCTCTTTCCTTCTCCCTGGGGCTGGGGGGCTGGGAGGATATTTCCTGGGCATTGGGAACAATGGCTTTCTTTAATTAAATGTAGTGTCCCCTGCCAAGAGACCAATCCACACTCCACCTCAGCAGGTGAAAACACTAATGTCAGGGCTGTATTGTATCCAAAACAGTTGTTCCAGGGGCCATTTTTGCATCCATTATATGTTTATGCTCTCATTTTGCCAGCAGCTTGAGAGAAATGGAATATAGTAGGCAACTGGGCACTGCTGGCCTGGAAGATGGGGCACCCCCCCCAGGCAAAATGAACCCCTTTGCTCACTGGATATTTTGTGACATAGAGTCTTGTATGCCCGAGTATTCCTCTGTTTCAGGACCAGGGTTCTAGCCCCTGTGAATCAGTCACTCAGGGTTTGAGGGTTTGTTCTCTGGGGGAAGGAGAGAAACAGAGAGAGACAAACAGACAGAGAGCCAGAGAGGGGGAGGGAGAGAGAGAGAGAGAGAGACAGACAGACAGACAGACAGACAGAGACAGACAGAGAGAGACAGACTGAGAGAAAGACAGAGTGAGAGAAAGACAGAGTGAGAGAGAGACAGAGAGACAGTGAGAGAAAGACAATGAGAGAGACAGAGAGAGAGAGAGAGACAGAGACAGAGACAGAGAAAGACAGAGAGAGACAGAGAGAAAGAGACAGAGAGAGACACAGAGAGAGACACAGAGAGAGACACAGAGAGAGACACAGAGAGAGACACAGAGACAGAGAGAGAGACAGAAACAGAGAGAGACAGCCAGACAGAGAGAGAGAGAGAGAGACAGAGAGAAAGAGACAGAGAGAGACAGAGAGAGTTTCTACTAAACATGTGAGCGGAGCAGAAGGTGTTGATCTATGCTTTTCAGGATGGGTCTGAGCCAAAGGAAGTAAGAGGCTTTATCTGTGTGTCTAGGGAGGTTTAATAGGAGATAAGAATGGGATTATGGTATCTGACACCAGACTCCTTACTGTTTGTGTCCCAACTTAAGTCATTTGTTCACAGTTTGTGCACCAAGACCTTGGTTTTCATGCCATGTGTGATACAGACTTGTTCTTCCCCAAACAGGAAGTGACATTTTAAGTAATTACAGATTTACAGTGACTACAGGGCTGATCCCAGCTCATTGTCCTAGTTTTCCTGTCTCAGGCTGGAGGAAGTAGTGAGGAAAAAAAGGGTGGGGGATGTGGCTGCATTACAATGACCTGTCAAAGGGAATGCTGCTCACTTTGCCTTAGTGTGAGAGTGATGAAAATGCATTTAAACACTTGCCAACAGCTCTGTCGAAAATATTTGACATCTCACCTATATCAACAAGCAGAAGTTAAAGGTTAAATCACACACAACTCCAGCACTGGGGAAAAGGATATGTTTATGTCATCAGATTTCTTTGGACTAGAGAGGCACTGTATCAACAACCAGACAGGTTCCTAGGGTAGAAAGACTGATGCAGAGTAGGCTGATGAACAATTTGTGTACTTCTAATTAAAATATAAAAAAACATTTAATTTAAAGCTTTTGCAGTTTGTAACCGATGTTACACACTCTGCTACAGTATGGTTTGCATACTTCCAAACTGTAGGAATATTTGACAAATGGATTGAATTTACCCCCTTTTCACCCAGATGTTTGGCATCATAGGCAGGATCTAAGGGACTGGTTTTTTTTTTTAATTGGGAAGAACACTTTGGGATTGACAGCTTGTTCTTTATTGTTATATCTCTAGAGCTATTCTCACCTAAAAGAGGGTCCTAAGTAGAACTAGAAATAATGTCATGCTCTCAGAGGTACTCAGGAACTATTTGTCATAGGATGGAAGAAAGAAAGGAGAAGAGAAAAAGAGAGGGGTGGGAGGTGGGAGAAAGAATAAAAAACCTCCCTTGAAAAGGAAGAAGTAAATCTGAGATGATTAAGGGGCTTTAAGCTGACTTTTGAAGAAGAGGGAGAAAAATACTCAGATAAAAGAATGAAATCAGACTGCAGAGACTATTAGGTGTGAGAGAATGAAGAACAGTGGATAAGAAACTCAGGACTTTTCAGGAGAAAATAAAGGGAAGAAGATCTTATGAATAACACTGTGGATGTCTATGGATCACTACATAGAGAATGGTTGTAAACTGTGAACCTGATTAAAAAAAGAGAAAGTGAATATTACATACATCCTTATAGATATATCTCTGAGACTTTGCAGGATTATAGACTCATGAATGCAGTCTAATCATTGTATAGCATGCCTTGTACAAAAAGGATGCCTGCTATATGTTCTAGGGATGGTGAAATAGCATTTTTATCAAGAAAATCCTATACATAGGAAAATACATGAACCTAAAAGTGTAACCTTGATGGAGAGCCTTTGGGTAAGGAGAAAAAGGAGAGAGGAGCAAATGAAATTAATTGGAATACAGAACATGATGCTTTCCCATTATAGATCACAGAACTGGTGTAGAGGAGATATATTAAAGTGATAGGGGAATTCAGTGATGCAGACACCAGCTGGAACTCTAATTCCAGTGAAAGCCACACGTCTGATAAATTCTTGACATGTCTTGCTGACAATTTCATTTCTAAGAAGACTTAGGAAGCAAAAAAGAGAAGTTGTCTGCATTAAATTCTGAACAAGAAGAAAGAACTGGTTGCTAATGTGGAAGTGATCAAAATCTTTTAGGGAAATGATCACATCATCTTAGAGTTACAGAAAGGAATCCTATACATATTCAACTATATTATACATATCTGACAGTCACTTGGTAGCTGTAAGATTTTGGGAGGGGGTATTCAATATCTCTAAGCCTCAATTTCCTGGCATATTGGGGAAAATAACATTTGCTCTCTGCTTATACATAAGACAATATGTGCACATCAAAATAGATTGTCAGTTATTAACAGGGGTATGCTGGAGTCAGCTCTAATTGACTTATCAGAGTTGATTGTTACATTTTCTGTTAAGTACCACTCCCTCCACTCCTTCAGACACTGGCAATCATAACAAATCAGGGCTTGATTTATTGTTTTGTTGATTGCCTAGATAGATAAATGTTTTAGTAATACAGATTAAACTTAGATGTGTATATGCACTAAAAGCAATGCAATGATCCAGGACAACTTGGAGAAACTTATGAGCATGTTTTTCCACATTTAGAGAAAGAACTGTGGGAGTAGAAATCCAGAAGAAAACTTGTGATTGATCACTTGTTTATATGGGTATAGGATTTGGGGTTTTGGTTTTAAAAGATTATTACAAAAATGAATAATATGGAAATAGGTTTTGGGTGATGATACATGTATAACTCAGTGGAATTACTTGTCAACTCTGGGAGGGGAGAAGGAAGTAGGGAAGGAGATAACAAGAATCATGTAACAAGGGAAAACATGTAAAAATAAAATAAAATTGTAAAAGCAAAAAAGAAATGTGTATGCATACTTTTTTTAAGAGAACTCAGTTCTTACATATTATCAGCATACCCCTTTGTTATTACCAGTTAAACTATATCTATATATCTACTGCAATGGCATAATTGATTTCATCAGAGAAGACTTCTTAATCAAATCAATCAATCAAAAGGGGACCAAGTGAAAAAAAGTCCTGAGTTTATAAAGATCATAGGCACATTAGCTTGTTGGATACAAATAGATGACACTGTCCAAGTGTATCTTGTGACTGACTGAAAGAATCAGATACACTTTTGAGCCTCTTTCTAATTCAGCAAGTATACATCCCAAAAGCAATGAACTGATTAGTGATGAAATGCGTACTGAAGGACTTATGAGAGGGAACTGTAGGGAATTGGGGAAGGGAAAAATGTCTCTTTCCCCTCCCACTCATCCCTGAACATGCATTGTTCAGAAGATAACATAGTAGATTTCAAAAGTTAACAGCATCACTGGGAGCAGTAGGAGCCAGGGAGCTGAGAGACACTAAATATAAATTAGATATACAGAGGAAAGGCAGATACAGGACTCAAAGAAGGGACAGGCCCTAAGAACACCCACCACAGCTAGTTATACACATTAGAAACTTCATGAAGACTTCACATAAGGAAGAAAGGTTTTCCCTTTGGCCCCATGTATTCTTTAAGTTTGAGCCTACTCTCCCTAAACATCTTGTACATGAAAGGAGAGAACATATCTTTAGTTTATGGGGATATTTCTGTTATAACTATGCTAGTTCTGCCTGTGTAGTAAATATTTTTTTCTAAAAGTTAATTAATTCTTCTGGCTCATAATGAGTGCCGCCACTGTTGGGGGCCCATGACTGATAGTACTATAAATTCCAGTCTCTTGGATTTATCCTTGGAACCCTGAAGGGAAGAGTAGCCAGCCACCCTCTAGATATATTGTGAGTTCTGCTTAAAGGAGTATTATTTTGGAAAAGAGGATCTATCTATCATATATATATATATATATGCATATATATATGTATGTGTGTATGTATGTATACACACATATACACAGTACACAGGTACACAGTCACATATTTATATATTTCAAGATAGATATAATCCCATGACCTTAAAAAATAATATAGCAGAAGAGGTATATAGGGATAGAAAGGAGAATCTTGAAAACAAATTCAATAATGTAATGACTTAGTTGTGTGAAGAGTGAATCGAATTCTATTTGTCTACCAATCAGCGACTTTTAAGTTAATCAATCAAAAACTTAAGTACCCCTACTTAGTACCTTATCAGTCACTAAGTATGTGAGTTCACAAGTCACTTGCTAGAGTGGTTGACAACTCCAAAGGTCATAAAGTGGGGGAACTACAGAAAGTGATGTGGAGAAAACTGCTTTTAAAAAGGCCAGTTCGAGGATTCAGTGATTCTCTCTGTGTTGCTGAGCTGGACTGGAGAAGGAGACTCTTTTCCTGAATCCTATGTTGGCCTGAGGTGGTGAGTGGAGTGATATCTACTTTGGTTCTTCAGTGAGGATACCCTCTCTGCTCATTGGTGCTTCAGTTGGACACTCCCTTCAGAGCGAGTTCTTGTGATATTCTTGGCAGTCTTAGCCTTGTGTGCACTGAAGGTTCTTGGTGGATTCTCCAGCATCTCCTGGCTCTTTGGAATTTGGCTACCTAATTAGGACTTTGGGTTATTTGCTTTTGGATTTGCATTTGGTCTGGAGACATTAGCATTAAACTCAAGGTATTTGTAGCTAGGCAGTACTTTCTGTCTCATTATCTATATTTTTCCACTTTTACTCTTTCTACCTCTTTGTAAATAAAGCTGCTAAAAGTCATTTTGACTTAAGCTGTAATATTTTGAAACTGATGACTGCAATATTACTTTAGAACTTTTATATTAGCATAAAAACCTAAATTTAAATTCTTACAGTTGGTAGTAATCAAATTTCACAAAGCACTTTGGTTTATAATTCTCTAAAGATATCACACAATATTGGATACATTTGACATCTGTGCTTGTATCTTAATCACCTATTAGATTGTATGTTCCATGTGGACAGGGATCACATATTGTTTAAACTTTGTATCTTTCCTTTGTCTAATAAAATACACTTCACAATAATCAATTAACATATTTCCTGAATAACTGAATAGCAACTTAACCTGTTGAAGAAGAAAGACCAAAAGGGGATTTTAAAGAGAGCCTTATGATGAACTGAGATTTTAAAGGATGTTACAAAAAACAATGGAAGGGGGAGTACATAACCTAGGACAAATCCAAAGAGGATGCATCACAGCATTTGGTGAAAGGCTAGACTTAGGAGTATTCTGTATTATTCTTTTGTGACCTTTAAAGCACCGAGACCTTAGAAAATGACAAGTTTTTCTGCTAATATTCTGAGGAATATTGCTATTTTTAGAGATGGAAAAAATGGAATAAAGTCAGTCTTATAATGATGGCCACCACAGGCATTAGCAGTAAAAGTTTGATTTAAAATTGCTTAGACCACAGGGATTTATTACCTATGCCAAAATAAAGAAAGATAGAATCAGCTCCAACTATAAGACTCTACTTATACATTTATTATAGTTTTAATTTGAGGGAGTATTTAAGTACTGCAGCAAGACCAAATAGTCAGGTAAAATAAATCAGGTTTATGGGCGCAGCAGACACCATGATGGAAAAGCAATTAGAGCTGCTGGATTCTTCCATCTCAGCAGGTGCTAACTTTTAGATAATGGTAATACCACAATTATTTGGTCTCCTTGGTGCTGAAGAAATCATAACTCAATACTACAAGCATTCATTAAATGCCCAATACAGACAAGGTCCTGAGTCAGGTTTGGGGGACAAAAAACAGTAGAAGGATGATAATTCTGCTGTAACAGAAACCAAAAAGCACAGTACAAATCTAATCCAGTGATTAGATCAATTAGATTAATCCCTCATCTATTATGGGAGTTACATTCCAGAGAAAATCTGTGAAGTATTGGTGTTATATTTATTTTATTATTTATATATATATTTTTAAGGCTTTATAAACCCTTCCCACTCTCCTATGAACCTTTTCCACTGAGCCAATCAGCAGCCAGGATATAGAACACAGTGCTGTGGCTGGTCTCCTTTCTTTCTATCAGCCAATAGTGTATTGTGATAAGTATAACTCTGTGATACAGAAATATATAATATATAAATTTATTTATGTAAGAATATTTTTCCATGGTCACATGATTCATGTTCTTTCTCCTCCTCCTCCCTCCCTCCCTCCTGTAGCCCATGAACAATTCCACTGGTTTTTACATAAATATATATTTTTTAAAAACCTGTGATAAGTGAACTGTGATATAGCAAGGGACAACTATATGTGAAAGTTAAGGTTCTTAAAACAAAGCAGTGGCTTATTTATTTTCTTGTATTCTTCATTATATCTATATTTGTTTTTGGAGTGAGTCTTCTTTAGATTGTCACTCTCCCTCCAAAACTTCTCATCCTGAGGGGTTCTCATCTATAATTTTCTGTCAATTTTCCATAGAGAATTATCTCTAAAATGTAGCATTAAGAATTGTAGGGAATACTCCAAGTATGGTTTGATCAGGACAATGCAGAAGAAAGGAAGGAAGGAAGAAAGGAAAGAGGGAAAGAAGGATGGGAGGAGGGGAAGGAGAGAGGGAGGGAAGAGATAGGAAATGGTAAAGAAGGGAGGGAAGAAGGAAAGGAGAAAGGAAGGGAGAGAATGAAAAGAAAGAATATAGGAAGGGGAAAAGGGAAGAAGAAGAAGAAGAAAGAAAGGGAGAAAAGAAGTAAGGAGAGGAGGGAGGAAGGAAAGAAAAAACCCCATTTATTTAGCACTTACTATATGCTAGATGCATTGCTAAATGTTTTGTAAGTATTATCTCATTTTACCTTGGGAGGTAATTGCTATTATTATCTCCATTTTACAGTTGTGGAAACTGAGGCAGACAAAGGCTCAGTGAGTTGACCAGGGCCACATGGCTGGTGAATATCTGAGGCTGAATTTGAACTCATTTCTTTCTGCCTCCATTTCCAATATTCAGTCTATTGCCCAACTTAGTTGCGTCAGTTGGAGGACAATCACTTTCATTGCTCCAAACACTGTCCTTTCCTTAGAGTATATCAATTTTTTCCCCTGGCAAATTCCATTCTGCTCAGATTGATATTCCAGCTCACTAAAGCCTGCAGATATTCAATGTTAAGTGAATAGTACAGACCAGAGATGTCAATCATGGTGGCCTGTGTCCCTGCAACATTCCCTAGTGCAATCTAGAACTAGATTAAAATGTAATTGGGAAATATTAATAAAATAAATCAAAAACACAATAATGCAGAGATAACATTACATTTTAAAACTAAGTCAATATGTACAGGGATCCTGATGTACAGATTAGTGTCCCTTATTTTTTATTTGTGTTTAATACCGCTAGTTTAGATCTTGAGCATGTGGGAGTGCAGAGGAAGAAGAAATCCCTCAAAGATGAGTGGTCATGAAAGGGTTATCGGAACAGGCGGGATTTGATTCCAAGGTGCGTTCCATCGGGATCAGTTCACTGATTGATTCTGGCCCATGCCATGCCCATTTCCCCTCTCTGGGCCTTTGTTCACTGTTTCCCCTCTTCTTAGGGTGTCTTTCCCCTCTGTAGTTCCCTTTCCTCCATCTCATCATCAAGCCTTTGCACTGGTTGTTCCTCATGCCTAGGATGCTCTGCCTTCTCACTTCTGCCTCCAAGAATCTCTGGCTTTTTCTAAAATTTGATTTAAATGTTATTCTTTTCAAAAATCCTTTCCCAGAGGTTGTATCCAAATTCATAAGCAGTTAAAATGTTTCTTTTTTCTTCAACTGATCTCCATATTCCTCAGAATAAGATACAGACTTCCAGAGCACTCTGACCCTAAAAGTACAACCTCCAGGGGCTGCTAGAGAATCATCGCCTCTCCCAAGACTTACTCCGTTCTTATAACTCATGGCCTCAGTGAAAGACTCACAAAGTCTGGGTTGCTTTTCCATGCCATGGTTCAGAAGAGCCCCCTTCTCCTAGCTGCTCTGTCCTGGTCTTGGTCTGCTTGCCCTGTTAAGGGCACAAGTCCAAGAAAACCTAGTCCAGCTGTTTGACTATTCATGACTCAACTAATTATCCTCAGTGTGGAGTCAATGGGCCAAGGCACACGTTCACACCTTATTTAGGAGATATCATCCATGCCCAGCCTCGTCAAGTTAATCTCACAAATGAGCCTTATTGCACCTTTTGTAAACTATACCCATTCGATTTATCGGCCAGCATTTAAAGTACAAGATAGTTTATATCTTTGGGATTTTTTACAAGAAAAAAAAATATAGTTAAAAGAAGTAGAAGAAAGTCTTTATTGAATTAGATAGCGTCTTCATGGCAGGTTTATGCAGTAAACACTGAGCAGGGTAGGAGAGGCTGTATTGTGTCTCAATGAAGAGAGTAACTACTTATGAGATCATAGAGAACCTCCAAATATCTTAAGCATGGGGGGCGGGGCAGCTGGATGGCTCAGTGGATTGAGAGTCAGATCTGGGTCCTAGGTTCAAATCTGATCTCAGACACTTCCTAGCTGGGTGCCCCTGGGCAAGTCACTTAACCTCCATTGCCTAGCCCTTACCACTCTTCTGCATTGGAGCCAATACACAATATTGATTCCAAGAGGGAAGGTGAGGGTTTAAAAATATATATATCTTGAGCATGAAGTGGTCATTCCAATAAATGGATAAATCTTCCTTGGATATGAAGCTTTTCCTTTTTTGTTACCTTTTAGCTTTTAAAAATATGTAATAATAATAATTAGCATTTATATAGAACAAATCCTCTGCCAGGCACTGGGCTAAGTGCTTTACAGATATTATCTCATTCTGTCCTTACAACAACCCTTTGAGTAAGTACTATTATTATCATCATTTTACAGATGAGGAAACTGAGGCAAACAGAGGCATGAGTTTGAATTTGAACTTAGGTCTTTCTAATGCCAAACTAGAGCTCTATCCACTGTGTCACTTAGCTGGCTCTAAATGAAAATAAAATAGCATTCATATAGCACTTTCAGATTAGGAATGTGCTTTTTGCATATTTTCTCATTTGATTCTCCTGTGAGATAGGAGCCGTTATTATCTACTTTTTTAATTAATGAGGAAATGGAAATGAAGAGAAGTTAATCAGCTAGGCAAGCCTCTGCCAGAGGTCTTCCTCACTCCAAGTCCAGGATTCTCTTTACTGTGCAATGCTTCATTCCATGTGAATTCATCCTCTGTCTTTGCCTTAATTATGGTCCCTTTACATTTGTGGGCGGTCTGTTGACCACCTCCCAGTGGAAGGCTGTCAGGACTCAGTCCTCGATGCCAGGGAGAGGATGGGGGCTGTTGTCATTGGAAAAAATGGATGCTTTGAGAAGTTTCCTAGCATGTCTCGTGTGGTTATCACATTAATTCTTTCTCAGCTCGGGCTGGCTTCCTTCCTTCCTTCCTATAAAGACAATTTAGTCTCCTCACAGTCATTGTACTTCTCAAACTCCTAATCTCTTGGTTAGTATTTACTTAGCATTGTCTGTCAGGAGGAACAAAACCAGGCTAAGTCATTGGAATGGGCTAAGTCTGCTGGGAGAGGAGGCTGGAGTGGGGGCAGCGAAGGGTTAAAAGTCCAGTTAATAGTTTTCATTTCTTGGCATCTATGCTGGTAGATTCTGGCTTAGACGAGGAGAACCTTGCTTTTCTTTTTCTCTCTTAGTTTTCACAATAATTTACGTCTGACTAGCATCAGGAATGTTGAAAAAAATCACAGACTTTCGTAGGTAACCTGTAAGTGATCCTGGAGATGATTTTTGTTGTTGTTGAGTTGTTGCAGTCATGTCCAACACTTTGTGAACCCATTTTGGAGTTTTCTTGGCAAAGATACTGGAAATGCTTGCTATTTCCTTTTCTAATTCATTTTACAGGTGAGGAAACTGAGGCAAATGGGGTTAAGCAACTTGCCTAGGGTCACATATCTAGTAAGTATCTGAGGTCAGATTTTGACCTCAGGAAGATGAATCTTCCTGACTTCAGACTTGTTACTCTATCCTTTGTACCACTTAGCCATCTAGCTATTTTTTTTAGTTTATTTTTTAATTTTTAAATATTTGATTTAATTTAAATATCAAATTATTTATTATAATTTAAATATTCAACCATTCATTTTTATTTTAATTAAATTAATTTAAATATTTAATTATTTATTTTAGTTTAAATTAGATTAATTTAAATATTTGAATATTATTATATTTAGTATAACACTAATTTTATAGATGAGGAAATTATGACTCAGAGAAGGGAAGAACGTGCCCAAGTCACACAGCTAACTAGTGATTGGAATAAGATCAGAATCCATTTTACCTGCATCCTATTCCAGTGAGATTTCTACTATACCACCTTTTGGGCTTGGAAAAATATTTAGCTGTTTTAGAGGGTCAAGGTTGAAAGACCAAAGAAAGCTCCTTCATTGGGGATGTTTCCATTAGGAATAAAATATTTTTTAGTCATTTCAGTTTAGGCATCATTTAAAAACCCCCATAGCTTATCATGGTCCTCCAGTGTATTACTCTTTCTTTATGATTTGTTCTTAAATGTTTGCTGTTTTTGAGGGTTTTATAAAATGTTAGAATGTTAGAAGAGGCCTTGGAGATTATTTCTCCCTCCACTGTTTTACAAATGAGGAAACAGCCTCCAAACAGTCTTGGACAAGGTCACATAGCTAGTTAGTGACAGAATGAGGACATAAACCCAATGAGAGAGAATTTGGGTTCCTCTTTTCTGCTAGGCCAAAGATGTAATTTGGGGGCTGGAGAGTCAGATCTGTCCTATGGGATTTGCTGTGCTCTAGCTTATCTCATTTCAGCTTACTGTGTTTTTAGAAAATGCGAAATCCAAGGGAGGAGAGAAAAAAGTCTGTGCCTGCTTGGCTTGTTTGGTTTAAGTAAGACCTGGACAGAGCAAGTGAGCAGCCTGTGAGGTGTCTGCAGTTTTAGTGGCTCTAGAGAAACCCCCAGACTCTAAGGAATTAGACCCTCGTCACTGCAAGTGCTCCTACTATCACAGCTCATAGGGTCATAAATTTAGAGTTGAAAATAAACTTATGGGAAAGAAAACAGAAGGGAGTGGCCCAGCTACTACGTTTCTGAAGCAGGATTTGAATTCATATCTTCCTGATTCCAATTTCTATATCTGATTCAAAAGGTCTCCTCCCTGCCTCAGTGAGGCAACTCCTCTATAAGAGAAAAGATGAGATGAACCTTGAGAGTTGCGGTGACCAAAAAAAGAAAACAAGTATCACTTTAAGGCCAACATGTGGCTGAATCTCTCTGAACTTTAGAGCTAGGTTTGTCCTTGGGAAAGAGATGGTGGCACATCTATCACTACTAGACTTACAAGGTCGCCGAGCCAGAGAAAAATTCCTCTTTTGTTGGATATCAGAAATTTTATAATCAAAAGCTCATCTCTTGAGCTCAAGGCAGTGTTTCATAAATGGCGGTTCCCAGTTCCTGAGGTGAGAAGTTCAAAACCATTTGGAAGGGTGGGATGCAGGCAAAGCAATGATCAGAATGACTATTTTAAAATATAACTCTCTCAAATACATCTGTTTCTTTCCCCATGAAATGATCAATTAAAAGGCAACAAAATAAAAAATAACAGAGAATTTACTCCAAATGATAACGAATAAAACCAATAAATTATTTAATACAATCTATAATACAATATCAAAATTGAGTTGGTGTATCAGCTGTGGACAGCACCTTTTGCATGTGAAGCTAAACAATCTTTGTGCATAAATTTAAAAAATCATAAAGTATAAAATCCAACCTCTGTTACTATCTGGGCAACCTTGGACAAGTGACTTCAAAGCCCTAGACCTTGGTTTCCTCATCTGTAAAATGAGGGAGGTAGAACAAGGCTTCGGAGGTCCCTTCCAGCCCTACCTCTGGGTTTCTATATTTCTGTGATCTGGTATATTTCTAAATGTCATTCATTTTGAGATAAACTGGTTTTAAAGGGCAACAACATCTTTAAATATGGAAATGATTTAAGAAGACAAACTTTTTTGAAATTTTCAATGACTAAACTTAAATTTAATTGTCAAAATTTCCTTTTCTCCACAAAATACCAGTTATTTATGGAGATTATTTTGTGGAGATATGAGTTGATGAGATAATTTTTGTTCTTCTTGTGAATAACGTGTGTTGTTCTGTTGTTTCAGTCATGTCTGATCCTTCATGACTCCATTTAGAGTTTTCTTGGCTGGGACACTAGAGTGATTTGCCATTTCCTTTTCTAGCTTATTCTACAGATGAGGAAAGGGAGGCAACTAGGCTTAAGTGTCTTACCCAGGTCACAAAGCAAGGAAGTGTCTGAGGCTGGATTTAAAATCAGGTCTTCCTGACTGCAGGCACAAGCCTCTAGCCACTGAGTCACCTAGCTGCTTGCCTGATAAGGCATTGCTTCTCATGAAATTGCAGGAATTGTTTATACCATAGGAAAGATAGAGAATTTTGATTCTTCTCAGGTACAGTAGATTGGGAAGGATAATCATATTCCGTGACTAGGAGAATATATGTATGAAAAAGATGGACCTTTGTTGTGGAAATAGTTCAAGATTATTAGCAGTATTGCAGATTTCCCTCAGTACACTGGAGAGAGATTTTATGGGGGGTTTATGAAAGACATGGCTGATAACGAGAGTGACAGCATGATGAAGCAGATAGAGAAGCAGACAGAACCTGGTTTCAATGCTGCTTCTGGGGCATACTGTGTCTATGATTTAAGGCAAGTCAATAAGTCTCTCAGTATGTCCAGGAAACTTTTTTTACAAATCCTTACCTTACTTTGGTTCCAAGACAGAAGAGTGGTACAGGGCTAGGCAATTGGAGTTATATGACTTGCCTAGGGTCACATAGTGTCTGAGGTTAAATTTGAACTCAGGACCTCCCATCTCTAGACTTGGTTCTGAATTCACCGAGCCACCTATCTACCCCTCAGATTAGGTAACTCTTTAGGACTCTAAGTTGCAGGACAGTTGCTAATATAAATAGGTAAGGAAGAGTTTCTTCATGGCGTATCTCCCTACCACAGTCAGTGATCATAGGGCTGGACATGAATACACATGTACAAAAGGGTCAGAATTGCCTGTGTGACCTGTATTAGGGGCTCAAGACTCAAGTTTCAAGGATTGGCATCCTGATGACTTGTTCAGATACCTCATCTGGCCCTAGTACCTTGCCTGGACCTCAGACAGACTACACAGACTTCCCAAGTGAAACTGAGGATAGGTAGAGCCATGAGGTGTTAAAGAAGTCATGCTGAAAATAATTGCATAGTGCAAGGTGGCAGCAGGAGACCTGTGGAAGAAGGAGGAAAGGAGAGTCTTTGCCTTGGTGAAACCTTAGATTACAAACTGAGATCATCTAAAATTTGATGCATTGATTACAGTGGAACAATAGTTTTATTTTGGGGGTGGGGGGAAGGTAGCATGGTGGAGTGGATTGGAGCATTTGTCCAAGATGCTGGGCATATGTGCTTTGACTCTCTGGGGACAAGCCAGTGTGCTTTGGCCCCTTGCTAAAGGGACTACATGACCATGGGATGCTGACTGATTCTTCAGGTTAAGGTTAGGGATAGAACAGGACTGAGCTTATATTATGCTCATATCTGCCATAACTGCTTCAGAAAAGTGGGCAGGGAGAAAAATTCTCTCTCCCCAAACCCTGGTGGCAAGTCCAAGGGAGAGCTTTCAGAAACTGAAGCAACATGCTCAAGAAAGGAGAGAGAGAAGAGGCAGGAGATTTTGTCCCTTCCTCTTAAAGCCTATGGGTTAGGTCTGTGGTGACAAACCAATGGCACATGTTCCAGAGGAGGCACTCAGAGCCCTCTCTGTGGGCACACATGCCACTTTCTCAGCACAGAGTTCTCCAGAGTTCATTACTAGAAAGCCAGAGGGATGCAGCAGGGCTGCTCCTCTCCCCCTCAGGACATTTCTCATATCATCTGCCCCTCTAAAAGGTTTGCTATTGCTGGATTAGGTGGTTCTTCTTGATGTAGTCACCAGTCCTATTTGGAACAGTTCTCCTATTCACAGTGATCAAGGAACCCATGAGGAAGCTCTCCTAGGTCTTGTCCTTAGCAAAGGACTAGATTGCATTTGTCCCTTCCTGTGGAACCAAAGTGCCCATTCTCAGCTCCATGAGGAGTACCTGGGGGCAACCTCCTGCTACTCTAAAGTAGATTGCTATCATTGCAATCCACTTCAGTCAGGATGGAAGCTCCCTGAAGCACTGAAGGAAGAGCATGGAGTAGAAGGCAGTAGGTTGTGAAGGAGGAAAGTCAGAGGAGCCACAAAAACAGGAGGAGGAGGAAGAGAAACTAGTAGATCCCCATCTACAAGAGGAAGTAAAGGTATAGCAGAATTAACTTCCCATTACATTGCAGCATTTTCCCTGTGATTGACCCTGATAAAGGGTAGAATAAAGGCTGCAAAGGTATGACTTACACATGGTCTGAAATGATTGTTTCATAATAGCATCATTCATACATTATCACTGGATCCTACTGAAGAGATATAAGATTGATTTGTGACCTCATTTTGTCAATCATCCACTTATAACTGCTCCCCGAGTCCACTGGACAGAGTGAACCTGAGTGAGAGATAAAGGATGTGAACTAAGGGACAGAAAGCAGAAGAAGATGGTGGGAAGACTCAAGACAGCCCTGGGTACTAGAGATAGGAGGTGACAGGGAGCTGCCGGGAGTATTGGGGAAGAGGGTGAAATAACAAGACTGTCCTTGATAAACAGCATTCCCTATGCAGAATGACTGGATCTAGTCTCACTCTGGAGAGAGCATGGCCAGGAATTTTCTATCTAGTTTTGTTTTGACTTTATTCTTATTTTTAAATTTTTTATATAATATTTTTGTATTTATATAATATATTTATATAAAATTATATAATAATTTTAATTATTATTCTTTTATTTCTCTCCTATTTTATCCTGAAGGGTAGAACCATACTGCTTGATACGGAGCCTAGCATCAGGAAGACAAGTTCAAATCTGGTCTCAGACCTTTGCTAGTTATATAACCCTGGGCAAGTCATTTAACCTCTGTTTGCCCGAGTTTCTTATGGGATAGTAGGGATAATAATAATAACAGCATTTACCTCCCTGAGGTTACTGCAAAGACCAATTGAGATAATAATTGTAAAGTACTTAGCGCAGTGCTTGGTACATAGTAAGTACTATGTAAATGTTAGCTTTATTTTACAATTATGATGATAATTATCATGACTTTTAATCATGTTCAGGTCATTGTGGGAATGTATCTTTCAGTAGGTTGGGGGCTTTGCACATGAAAAGATGTCTAGAAATTTTTTAAAAACTTTTACCTTTTATATCAATTCTAAGACAAAAGAATGGCAAGGACTAGGCAATCAGGATTAAATGACTTGTCCAGGGTAATACAACTAGGAAGTGTCTGAAGGCAGATTTGAACGTAGGTCCTCCTGACTCCAAGCCTGGCTCTCTACCCACTGTGCTTCCTAGCTGTCTCTATGTCTACCATTTTTGATGAAATAGCAACCACTGGTTAGAGTCTATAGTGAAGGAATGAGGAAGGTATGCCACTCCTTCCAGAGGCCAATTGGGACAGGAAAAGGATGAAACTCTTTTGAGGGATTTGCCTATGCTCATACAGTTTATGGATATTATCAGAGAGCCAAGATTTGAACCCAAGGCTCCTGACTTTCAGTCCAATGTTCTTTCCACTACACCTCAGCCCAAGATTATCCTTATAACTGAGAACTTTATCAGTCAAGCTCTGAGGCAGTTACTCTCATTTCCTCTATAGCTTCTGGCTTAACATTGAGATTTAATTTCCCTGTCAAAAAGAAGCCCCACAAAGGCATTTAAAATATGTGATCAGCTATAAGTGGGGCTCCCAAAGTATGGATAAGCATTTATGTGAAAACATATACATGCATTAAAACAGAAATATCTGAGAGGAGGAGTACAGAGCTTCCTGCTGAATTAGAGAATGGACAGTGAGGCATGGTGATGTTGCAGGAGGAAGCCTTGGCTTTATGAATAGGCACAGTAGGCTACTGCTTACCAAGTATATTTTGACTGGTTCTAGGAAGGCCCTTCCTTGTTCTGAAACATTGCCTTACCAACTGTATTACTCATGGGGATTGCAACACAGCAGCAAGCCAGCCTGTTATAATTTCAACACTGAAATTTCATCATTGGAAATATATTTCTTTGAATGAAAAATTCGTGAAGGATTTTTTTTTTTGTCTTCAGGAGTCTCTGATTTTCCCAAAATGAGAAGAAGTTGGATTATGAACATTACAGACTTGGGAACTTGATTATAGAACCCTCGGGTCCTAAATCTGGAGCTGGAAGGGAGGTTAGAAGCCATCAAGTGCAACTTTCATATTTTATAGATGAGGAGGATATTGATCTTCAAGCAATATTTTAGAACATGTCAGCCAATAAACATATAAAGCACCTACTATGTGCCAACTGCTGTGCTAAGCATTGTGGATAAGCGGAAAACTTGTGAATACTTGGAAAGGAAACCAGCAATCAGTGAGAGCCAATATCATGGACTAAGAATGAGTCATGACAAACTAATCACACTGTCTCTTTTGAAAGGATTATGAGCTTAGTTGATTAGAATATCCCATATGGTATAGACTGTATTTTAGCCACAAATTTGATTCAAGATGGTCTTTTGGACTGAATGTCTGTTTAAAGAAGTAGATTTGAAGATAATTGAAAAAATGATACCACAGAGCATTAAATATTACTTTGATGTCATCATGGAAGGAGACCTCTAGTGGTGTGCCCATATGGTTTAGTGTTTTTCTTAGAAGACAGAGGAGGTAGTTTTATCAAATTTTAAGATGGAAAAGTCAAGAGAAAGGATACTTGATGTATTAGATAACAGAATCCATACACATACATTTAAAATCTGGAATAACAGATTATTATTTTATTATTAATATTATTATTATTGTTATTTTGAAATTTTTATTTAGTCAATTTAGAACATTATTCCTTAGTTACAAGAATCATATTCCTTCCCTCCCTCTCCTTCCCCCACCCCTTCCTGTAGCCACCATGCAATTCCACTGGGTTTTACATGTGTGCTTGATCAGAACTTATTTCCATGCTGTTGATGTTTGCACTAGTATGATCATTTAGAGTCTACATCCCCAGTAATATCTGTCCCGAGCCACATAATCAAGCAATCGTTTTTCTTTGGTGTTTCTACTCCCACAGGTTTTCCTCTGAATGTGGATAGTGTTCTTTCTTGTAAATCACTCCCAGTTGTTCAGGCTCACTGCATTGCCATTAATGGAGAAATTCATTACATTCAATTGTACCACAGCGTATCAGTCTCAGTGTATAATGTTCTCCTGGTTCTACTCCTTTTGCTCTGCATCAATTCCTGGAGGTCATTCTAGTTCCCATGGAATCCTTCCATTTCTTTATTCCTCAGCACAATAATATTCCATCACCAATAGATACCACAATTTGTTCAGCCATTCCTGAATTGGAGGGCATCTCCTCATTTTCCAATTTTTTGCCACCACAAAGGATGCAACTATGAATATTCTTGTATAGGTCTTTTTCCTTATTATCTCTTCTGGGTATAAAACCAGTAGTGCTATGGCTGGATCAAAGGGCAGACAGTCTTTTTTTTTTTAGTTAATTTATTTAGTCAATTTAGAACATTATTCCTTGGTTACAAAAATTATATGATTTCCCTCCCTCCCCTTCCCCACCCTCTCCACAGCAGATGCTAAATTTCATTGGGTATTACATGTGTCCTTGATCAAAACCTATTTCCATGTTGTTGATGTTTGCACTAGCATGTTCCTTTAGGGTCTATATCCTCAATCATATCCCCCTTGGCCCATGTAATCAAGCAGTTGTTTTTCTTCTGTGTTTCTACTCCCACAGTTTTTCCTCTGAATGTGGATAGTGTTTTTTTTTCCATAGATTGCTCCAAGTTGTTCAGGATCACTGCATTGCCACTAATGGAGAAGTCCATTACATTCGATTGTACCACAGTGTATCGGTCTCTGTATATAATGCTCTCCTGGTTCTGTTCCTTTCGCTCTGCATCAATTCCTGGAGGTTGTTTCAGTTCCCATGGAATTCCTACATTTTATTATTCCTTTGAGCACAATAGTACTCCATCACCAACATATACCACAGTTTGTTAAGCCATTCCCCAACTGAAGGATATCCTCTCATTTTCCAATTTTTTGCTACCACAAAGAGCACAGCTATGAATATTCTTGTACAAGTCTTTTTCCTTATTATCTCTACAAACCCAGGAGTGCTAAGGCTGGATCAAAGGGCAGACAGTATTTTAGTGCCCTTTAGGCATAGTTCCAAACTGACCTCCAGAATGGTTGGATCAATTCACAACTCCACAAGCAATGCATTAATGTCCCAACTTTGCCACATTCCCTACAACATTCATTTCTTTCCTTTGCTGTCATTTTAGCCAAATTGCTAGGTGTGAGGTGATACCTGAGAGTTGTTTTGATTTGCATTTCTCTGATTATAAGAGATTTAGAACACTTTTTCATGTGCTTATTAATATTAATTAGTTAATTTGATTTCTTTATCTGAAAATTGCTTATTCATGTTCCTTGCCCATTTGTGCCCATTAATTGGAGAATGACTTGGTTTTTTGTATAATTGATTTAGTTCCTTATAAATTTGAGTAATTAGACCTTTGTCAGAGGTTTTTGTTATGAAGATTTTTCCCTAACTTGTTGCTTCCCTTCTAATTTTGGTTGCATTGGTTTTGTTTGTACAAAACCTTTTTAATTTCATGTAATCAAAACTATTTATTTTACATTTTGTAATTTTCTCTAACTCTTGCTTGGTCTTAAAATCTTTCCTTTCCCAAAGATATGACAAGTATGCTATTCTGTGTTCACCTAATTTACTTAGAGTTTCCTTCTTTATATTCAAGTCATTCACCCATTCTAAGACCATCTTGGTGTAGGGTGTGAGATGTTGATCCAAACCCAATCTCTCCCATACTGTCCTCCAATTTACCCAGCAGTTTTTATTAAATAGTGGATTGTTGTCCCTAAATCTGGGATCTTTGGTTTTATCATAGACTGTCTTGCTGAGGTCACTTACCCAGAGTCTATTCCACTGATCCTCCTTTCTGTCTCTTAACCAGTACCATATTGTTTTGATGATCACTGCTTTATAGGATAGTTTGAGATCTGGTACTGCTGGCTCCCTTCCTTCACATTTTTTTTTCATTATTTCCCTGGATATCCTTGATCTTTTGTTTTTCCAAATGAAACATTATTATGTTGTTTTCTAATTCAGTAAAAAAAAAATTTTGGTAGTTCAATGGGTATGGCACTAAATAAGTAAATCAGTTTGGGTAGGATTGTCATTTTTATTATGTTAGCTCATCCTACCCATGAGCAATTAATGTTTTTCCAATTATTTAGATCTAGTTTTAATTGTGAGGAAAATGTTTTATAGTTGTGCTCATATAGTTCCTGTGTTTGTCTTGGCAGATAGATTCTTAAATATTTTATATTGTCTAGGGTGATTTTAAATGGAATTTATCTTTCTAATTCTTGCTGTTGAGATGTATTGAAAATAAATAGAAATGCTGATGATCTATGTGTGTTTATTTTATATCCTGCAACTTTGCTAAAGTTGTTGATTATTTCTACTAGCTTTTTAGTTGATTTTCTAGGATTCTTTAAGTGGACCATTATATTATCTGCAAAGAGTGATACCTTGGTCTCCTCATTGCCTATTTTAATACCTTCAATTTCTTTTTCTTCTTTAATTGCTACTGCTAGTATTTTTAGTACAATGTTAAATAATAGAGGTGATAATGGGCATCCTTGTTTCACTCCTGATCTTATTGGGAAGGTTTTCTAGTTTATCCCCATTGCAGATGATGTTTCCTGATGGTTTTGATATATACTGCTTATTATTTTTAGAAATGACCCTTCTTTTCCTATACTTTCTAGTGTTTTCAATAGGATTGAGTGTTGTATTTTATCAAGCACTTTTTTCTGCATCTATTGAGATAATCATGAGATTTTTGTTGGTTTGCTTGTTGATATGGTCAATTATGTTGATGGTTTTCCTAATATTGAATCATCCTTGCATTCCTGGTATAAATCCCACATGATCATAATGAATAACCCTCATGATCACTTGCTGGAGTCTTTTTGCTAGTATTCTATTTAAGACTTTTGCATCTATGTTCATTAAGGAGATTGGCCTATGCTTTTCTTTTTGTTTTTGACCTGTCTGCTTTGGAATCCGTATCATATTTGTGTCATAAAAGGAATTTGGACTGGGGAAAGCAACCTCAGCAAGACAGTATACGATAAACCCAAAGATCCCAGCTTTTGGGACAAAAATCCACTATTCGATAAAAACTGCTGGGAAAATTGGAAGACAGTGTGGGAGAGACTAGGAATAGATCAACACCTCACACCCTACACCAAGATAAATTCAAAATGGGTGAGTGACTTAAACATAAAGAAGGAAACCATAAGTAAATTGGGTAAACACAGAATAGTATACATGTCAGACCTTTGGGAGGGGAAAGGCTTTAAAACCAAGCAAGATATAGAAAGAATCACAAAATGTAAAATAAATAATTTTGACTACATCAAACTAAAAAGCTTTTGTACAAACAAAACCAATATAACTAAAATCAGAAGGGAAACAACAAATTGGGAAAAAATCTTCATAGAAACCTCTGACAAAGGTTTAATTACTCATATTTATAATGAGCTAAATCAATTGTACAAAAAATCAAGCCATTCTCCAATTGATAAATGGGCAAGGGAAATGGATAGGCAGTTCTCAGATAAAGAAATCAAAACTATTAACAAGCACATGAAGAAGTGTTCTACATCTCTTATAATCAGAGAGATGCAAATCAAAACAACTCTGAGGTATCACCTCACACCTAGCAGATTGGCTAACATAACAGCAAAGGAAAGTAATGAATGCTGGAGGGGATGTGGCAAAGCAGGGACATTAATTCATTGCTGGTGGAGCTGTGAACTGATCCAACCATTCTGGAGGGCAATTTGGAACTATGCCCAAAGGGCGACAAAAGAATATCTACCCTTTGACCCAGCCATAGCACTGCTGGGTCTGTACCCCAAAGAGATAATGGACACAAAGACTTGTACAAAAATATTCATAGCTGCGCTCTTTGTGGTGGCCCAAAACTGGAAAACGAGGGGATGCCCATCAATTGGGGAATGGCTGAACAAACTGTGGTATATGTTGGTGATGGAATACTATTGTGCTAAAAGGAATAATAAAGTGGAGAAGTTCCATGGAGACTGGAACAACCTCCAGGAAGTGATGCAGAGCGAGAGGAGCAGAACCAGGAGAACATTGTACACAGAGACTAATACACTGTGGTATAATCGAACGTAATGGACTTCTCCATTAGTGGCGGTGGAATGTCCCTGAACAACTTGCAGGGATCCAGGAGAAAAAAACACCATTCATAAGCAAAGGATAAACTATGGGAGTGGAAACACCGAGAAAAAGCAACTGCCTGAATACAGAGGTTGAGGGGACATGACAGAGGATAGACTCTAAATGAACACTCTAATGCAAATACTATCAACAAAGCAATGGGTTCAAATCAAGAAAACATCTAATGCCCAGTGGACTTACGCGTCGGCTATGGGGGGTGGGGGGAGGAAAAGAAAATGATCTATGTCTTTAACGAATAATGCTTGGAAATGATCAAATAAAATATATTTTTTAAAAAAAGGAATTTGGTAGAACTCCTTCTTTGCTTATTCTGTTAAATAGTTTGTATAACATTGGGATTAGTTGTTCTTTGAATGTTTGATAGAATTCATTTGTGAATCCATCTGGTCCTGGGGATTTTTCTTAGGGAGTTCTTTGATGGCTTGTTCAATTTCTTTTTCTGATATGGGGTCATTTAGGTATTCTATTTTATCTTCTTTTAACCTAGGCAATTTATATTTTTTTTGTAAATATTCATCCATATCACTAAATTGCCATATCTATTGCTATATAATTGAGCATAACAATTTTTAATGATTGCCTTAATTTCCTATTCATTAGAGGTGAGGTCTCCATTTTCTTCTTTCCTTTTTTAAATTAGATTGACCAGTACTTTGTCTATTTTATTTGTTTTTTTTCAAAGTACCAGCTTCTACTCTTATTTATTAAATCAATAGTTCTTTGACTTTTGATTTTATTAATTTCTCCTTTAATTTTTAGGATCTCTAATTTAGTTTTCATCTGAGCATTTTTAATTTGTCACTTTTTAGTTTTTTAATTTTCATGCCCAATTCATTGACCTCTGCCCTCTGTAATTTGTTAATATATGAACTCAAGGATATAAATTTCCCACTAAATACTGCATTGACTGGATCTCATAGATTTTGAAAGGATATCTCATTATTGTAATTTTCTTTAATGAAATTATTAATTTTTTTATGATTTGTTCTTTAACTGATTTTGGAGAATCATATTATTTAATTTCCAATTAAATTTTCTTTTGCCTCTCCATGTACCCTTACTAATTATTATTTTTATTGCATTGTGATCTGAAAAGGTTGCATTTATTATTTCTGCTATTTTGCACTTGTTTTACAGAGGTCCCTCCAGTGGCCTCACTGAGGACCAGGGTCTGTAAGCCCAAGGATAACGTTATGGTTGGAGAAGTGAGATGAGACACACCGTTCATTCAGCCCACGTACATAGGCATCACACACAGTGCTCTGTCATAGTACCATGGTATGTTTATTATATAGGTTTTTGGTACACATACATAATCAATTCACTATGTATGTAACATTCTACAGCTTGATAGGTTATTATCAAATCACCTAAATAAGACTCTTGTGATGTTACTACAACAAAGAATTCTGTGAACATTAACTAGGTTTCTACAACTCTCTGTGATAGATATTATTAATGTGAATAAAGCCATTATTAATGTGAATAAAATTCCTTGACCTGCTAAGAGGATCACTGTGCTTTTGGTCAGCTTTCACTATCCATCATATTTGCTTGAGAGATAAACAACAAAACATATTCGTATCTACTTGTGAGGACTTTAGGCAGACCAATTTTAGGGTTTTCCTCAATTTACAAGTTCCATTTTTCTTGTTACTTTGAAGTGCCTAGCAATGTTGCTTGGCTTCTGTTCCAACAAATTCATTCAAGTGTGGTAACTGTAGTACAAGAGTCATTATAGTATTTATTGTAGGGCCTTGGAACATATCTTGTGCTTGAGAAAGGAGGGGACATGGGCAGTAATCTTTGGACTTTTATTCTGTAACTGCAATATTTTTGGGGTAATAGCCTAGGGGGCTTAAAGTAGGGTATATATTTATTGATCCTATAAGTATTTGCTCTCATGTTATTTCTCCTGTTTTGGGGAGAGGATAATAATCATAACAAGTCCACTAGTAGGGAAAATTTGGGGAAAGAAGTCACAAAGGGGGATCAGCAGAGGGCCCTCATTTTGGGGTCTGCTTTGCTGACCTTCCTTCCTTGGACTGTGATCTTGTCAAACAGTTGGGTATGATGGCCTCCAGCATTGTTTTCAATGTTTTTAGGCCCTCGTACATGGTCAATCTATGTGAATGTACCATGTGCTGTTGAAAAGAAGGTGTATTTCTTTTTGTCCGTATTTATTTTCTCCACATATTTATCAACTCTAATTTTTCTATGATTTCATTCAATTCTCTTACCTCTTTTTAATTATTTTTTGGCTTGATTTATCTAGTTCTGATAGAGGAAGGTTCAGATCTCCCACTAGTATAGTTTTTCTGTCTATTTCATCCTTGAGCTCCACTACTTTCTCCTTTAGAAATCTGGATGCTATGCCTTTGGTCATACATGCCAAGTACTGATATTTCCTCATTGTCTATACTGTCTTTTATCAGGATGTAATTACCTTCCTTTTCTCTTTTAACTAGATCTATTTTTACTTTGGCTTTGTCAGATATCATAATTGTGATGCCTGCCTTCTTTTTCTCAGTTGATGCAGAATAGATTTTGCTCCATCCACTTACCATTTCCCTATGTGTATCTACTTTCCTCATGTATGCTTCTTGTAGAAAACATAATGTAGGATTTTGGTTTTTAATCCACTCTGCTATTTGCTTACATTTTATGAATGAGTTTATTCCATTCACATTCAGAGTTATGATTACCATTTGTGTATTTCCCATCATTTTGGTTTCCACTCCTGGTCCTGCCCTTTTTTCTTTCACTATTTCCTTCTACACAAGTGTTTTGTTTTTAATCAGTCCCCCTAATTCCCACCTTTATTTTATTTCCCTTTCTACCCCCCTCCTTATTCTCCTCTTATTTTCTTTATACCCCCCACCCCCACCCTTTGTATTACCTCCCTCCCCACCAGTCTGTTTGTTACCCTTCTACTTCCCTATAGGGTGCAAATCAATTTTCTGCCCCAATGGATTTGATTGTTCTTCCCTCTTTGAGTCAATTTCAATGCATGTAAGAATTAAGTATTTCCTGTCTCCAACCTCTTTACCCTTCCAGTGTATTGGTGTTCTCCCCCATTCCCACCAAGCACTTCTTTATGACATATAAAGTTACCCCATTTTGTTTCTTTTCCCATTTCTCTTAGTATTAACCTCTTTTCCCCTCTAGTTTTATACATTCATACACACACACACACACATATGTATATACATACATATATATATATATATACTTGGAAGTCTTCTGTTTTATTGATGACCATACCTTCCCCTGCATGAATATAGTAATTTTTGCTGGATAGTTGATTCTTGAGTGAAGACCTAGTTCTCTTGCTTTCTGGAATATCATATTCCATTTCAGTCTTTCAGTGTAGATGCAGCCAGATCCTGTGTTTTCCTAAATGTACTTCCATGGTATCTGAATGACTTCTTCTTAGCAGCTTGTGATGTTTTTTCCTTGGTCTGGTAGTTCTTGAATTTGGCTATAACATTCCTGAGTGTTGTCAGTTGGGGATTAAGTATAGGAGGTGATCTGTGGATACTTTCAATCTCTAATTTTCCCTCTTGCTCTAGAATGTTGGGGCAGTTTTCTTGGATAATTTCCTATAGGATGATGTCCAGATTTTTTCTTTTTTCATGATTTCTGGTAGAACTATGATTCCTAAGTTGTCTCTCCTGGACTTATTTTCTAAATCTTCTGTTTTGTGAATGAGGTGTTTCATATTTTCCTCAATTTTTTATTCTTTTGATTTTGTTTTATAGTTTTCTGCTGCCTTGTGAAGTCTTTTGCTTTTAGATGTTGGATTCTAGTTTTTAAAGACTGAATTTCATCCCTGTCTTTTTGGTCATCTTTCTCCTTCTGATCTTTCATCTCCTTTGCCTCATTTTCAATCTGATTAATTTTGACTTTCAAGACACTATTTCCTGTTTCTAGATGATTTATTTTGCTTTTTAAGTTATTTTTCCAGTTGTCTTAGCCTCTTTTTTAAAAATTGTATTTTGAGTTCTTCCAAAGCCTGTGTCCAATTCTCTGGAGTTTCTGTGTTTTTGCTTGGTGTTCCTTGATCTTCCTCTGCTTTGTTTGCTCTTTGTTCATTGCCTGGATAGAAGCTATTAATTGTAATTTCTTTTTTCTTTTTCTGTTGTTTACTCATATTTTCTCCTTCTTTCCATCCTGTGGTTGCCTGTAGTCTTGCTCCTTTCATTATGTGCTGGATCTGTGGGTTTGGGCTGTCCTGTCCTGAAGGGGCTTCTTCTCTGTTCAGCTGTTTGATCAGGTTAGTAAGATTTCCCTGGCTGACAGCAGAAGTTGAAAAGGAGCTGGGCTTCCTGCTCTGTTGTCAATGTTGTTGTCTGTAGTTTGTTGCAGCTTTTGCCCTTGGGGCTTAGTAAGCAAGGCTCTCAGATCAGTCTATGGGAGAGGGGTGTTAGAGCTTGAGCTTCCCTGCCCTCTGAAGGCTTATCTGCCCTATTGATGAGTTTGAGCCTGGGCAGAGAAGTTGATTTGAAAAGCTGGCTGTGCCCTGAGGCCAAAACCTCCAGAAAAGGGGAGGGGGGAAGATGGAGCATTTTGGCTGTGACTAGACTGCCTCCTTTGTGCTTCTCCTCCAGCTGCCGCCACGCTGCCTGTGTTCTAAGCCCTGATCCTGGAACTGCTTTGCCAGCAAGGTACTCCCTCTGGACCAGTGCCCTTTCCTGCCCAGAGATTTCAGTCACTGCTGGAGGCTCAGCACTGTAGGTGGGGGAGGGGTCCTTGGACTTTCTTTCTTCCTTTCCCTTAAATCTGTGTGCTCTAGTGTTCAGGCTTTTTTGGGTGAGTACCTTTTAAGTTGGGTCAAGGAGGAGGGTTACCTATTTCTGTCCTGTTGTTAGATTTGGTTTTCAGTTTCCTTGAAACATTGTGGTTTTGATCAGTGAGGAAGGGCTTATGGAGGTCTGAGCTCTTGTTTTCTCTAAGCCACCATCTTGACTCTGCCTCTGGAATAACAGTTAAAAAATAATGGAATTTAATAAATATAAATTTAAGATCTTTATTTTGGTTAAAAAAAGAAAAAAAAACACCTTTAGTCACAATGTCTTGGATATAATAATTGCTTAATAGATTTTGAGTTTAGATGATTAGGCTATGGAAAAGGGGGAAAATCCATTCCATCTTAGGTAGTAGTAATAAAAGTGTGATGTCCAGGTAAGGGGAAGAAAGTGTTTCACTGGAGTCTATACTAGTAGACTCTATCTGCACTGTCATATTTGATTCTGGATATCACATTTTAAGAGGAACATTAGCAAATTAGAATGTACTAAGAACCAAGTAACTAGGATGATGAAAGATCTGGAAACCATGTTATAAAAGAACCATTCTTTTTCTATTTAAAAAAAATTATAATGTAAAACATACTTTCATATTGGTCATTGTTATAAGAGCACACTCATATATAACCAAAACCCCAAAATAAAACCAGTGATACACTGATGTGAAAGATGATTTCAACAGTTTTCTCTGGAGGTGGAGAGCATTCCCTTTCATAAGTCTTTCAGGATTATCCCAAATGAGAGCATTGCTGAGAATAGTCAAGTTTTCACAGATAATTATATCCATTATTGCTATCATTATGTACAACGTTCTTCCAGTTCTGCTTATTTAACTCTGCATCAATTCCTGCAGATTTTTCCAGATTTTTCTGAAATCATCTTGCTTATCATTTCTTATTGCACAATAGTATTCCATTACCAACATGCACAACATTTTGTTTAGCCATTCACCAAATGATGGATGTTCCATCAATTTCTAATTCTTTGTCACCACAAAAAGAGTTGCTATAAATATTTTTGTACAAGTAGGTCCTTTCCCATTTTTTAAATTGTCTCTTTGGAATACAGACCCAGTAGTGGCATTACCAGATCAAAGGGTATGCACAGTTTTATAGTCCTTTGGGTGTAGTTCCATACTGCCCTCTAGAATGATTGGATCAGTTCATAACTCCACCAACAATGCATTAGTGTCCCAATTGTGTCATATGCCCTCCAACATTTACCACTTTCCTAAAAACCATTTTTAGAGAACTAGAGATATTTTTCCTAGAGAGTAGAGAGAGAAAGGTATTAGAAGGGAATATGATAGTTGATTCCACAAGTCTCAACAGTTACCATTTGTAACAATCATCTGTGTAGTTCCCAGAGAAGACTCAAATCCAGGTCCTGAACATCAAATCCAAAGTTCTTTCCATTATATTGCCAGAGGCAAATTTAGCCCATTTTACAACATTATTCCAAGCTGCTTCAGCTTTTGACTTGAGTTTTTGCCTGCTCTAAGAATGACAGAGCCGAATACTAGAAGTTAAAGAATGGTGTACATTCCCTGAAGATTTTGAGAGAAAATACTGTTTGCACTGCTAGGGTTAACACTAAATCTAGATATCTATTTCCCTCCTTTTTGGGATTATATGCACTCTGAGGACTCAAACATCCTTGGACTTTTTTGGGGGGAAAGAGGGAAGGTTGTGGGGACAAAAGTAATAAGTAAAAGAAAATTTTTGATTTGAAATTAATAGCATATAAACAAAAATAAAGAAAATGCTGTCTTAAGGAACTGTTGTCTGCATGGAGGGACAAGATTGCAATTTAACTTAGAAGGAAGGAAACATTCTAAATTGCATAGCCCAAGAATGTCCTCGTTTTAGTAGTGTTGTAACTTGATATTCCTATATCTGGGTCAGTGAAGTAGCACAATGGATAAAAAACTGGGCCTGGAATCAAGGAGACCTGAATTCAAATCTGGATTCAGACACTATAGATAGGCAACCTGTGGCTAGTCACTTAACCTTGTTGGCCTCAGTTTCCTCATCTGTAAAATGAGTTGGAGGAGAAAATGGCAAATCACTCCAGTATCTTTGCCACAAAAACCCCAAATGGGGTCAGAAAGAATCAGAGACATCAAGCACCTGAATTTCTAATTTTTGTGAAGAGTTAAGTTGGAGTGCAGTGAGTGGGAAGAGAATATTGAATGCTGGAACCTTTTAGCAACCTGAATTTCCAAGTGCTGTCTTTCTCAAGGGATTCTCTGATTGAACTTTTAGGTAAATATTGTTGTACTTTCCTCACCTTGTCTCTGCTCCTGTTATTTTGATGAGAAAAAGGAGGAAAAGTTTTTCAAGGGGATATCAACTTCACATTCCACTGAACTGTGGCTCTACACATGCAATCTCTTGACTTCCTTTGGCCATCCATGTGACTGCACTGTCAGCGAGCTAGTTTTCCTGGATCTCATTTAGTTATTTCCTCTTTCCTACAAAGAAAAATTGCTCTGTTATCACTTCCAAACCCTATACTTATCCCTTTTTTCATACGCAGCATATGTATCTTTAAGTGGTCGCCTCTTCCTTTTTTATTGTTTGCTTGGAAAACATTTGTTTTAAAGCTACATGTAAGGATATGACTGATACTTCTCATATAGTATAAAAGATCAGTGAATGCAGAAATTTAAAAACGAATATTAAATCTCTGTGGAGACTCCATTCGTTGAAACTGAACAAGCAAGCATTTATCAATATAAGAAAACCAATGTTGGATTATCAAAGAATGAATGAAAAAAACCCCAACATTCTAGATGGGTCCCAAATCAGTCAAGTGGATTATTAAGTCGACACATGAGAAAAATAGGAAAAAAAATACATATTTTCTCAAAAAAAAAATGGGTCATTAGGTACCTTGCTCATTAGTTGCTACCAAATACCTGATATTCTACAGGATGAGAGGCAATGTGAGTTAGTGAATTAGGAAGACGGGTTTGAATTCTGCTTTAGACACTGGGCAAGCCACTTCAACTATGTGTGTCTTCACTAAGGTAGTATAAAGCTCACTGCCTGGGATTATCGTTAAGACCTGAATGAGATACTGTACAGAAAACTCTTTTGCCAGCCTTTTAAAACTTCTTATAAACGGGTAACAAATAAATGAACACCCCATATAAATGGGCAGCAAAATCATTATTTTATATTTGAGCCACAAACTTATATATTGTCTTTCCCCCGAGGAGCTTTGAGCACTTCCCGTATAACTCCTATTAAATTCCTCAAATCTCTGCAAGGGGTGGAGGGCTGGGGTCAATAATACATTTTCAGTTTTCGCCACTTAGTGAGTCATAGGGACGTAACCACACTGGGGAACTGAGGTTGTTACTTTGGCTTTTGATGATAAGTTTTAGGAAAACTGGAAACATCAAGGGATAGAATTGAAGAGTGGAAAGAACATTGACTGTGGAGTCAGAGAACTTGGGTTCAAATCCTGCCTCTACGACTTCCTTCTTGTGTGACTTTGAGCAAAGAACTTAGTGTTTCTCTGCCTCAGTTTCCAAATCTGCTAAATGAAGGGAAAACCTGGATGGCTTCTAAGCTCTTTTTCAGTCCTAAATCTGTGATCCTTTGATTTATCAGGAGCCATGACCTCTGTATGTAGGTGAGGAGCTTGAAGAAATCCTGAAATTTTGTTCTCATTCATCAGACTGCTTGCAAACTGTGCTAGGGCTTTCCAAAGTTGTTTTAAAGCTAAATTTCAGCGAATGTTTCTAATTTCTACCAAAAAAGAGCTGTGAGAAGGGAGTGGGAAAGGGACTAAGTATTTATATAGTTCCTACTGTGTGCCAGGCACTATGCTAAGGGCTCAAATAAATCTCATTTAATTCTCACAACTGCCTTGATAGGTAGGTGATGTTATTATCCCCAGTTAAGGAAAGGAGACAGTCAAGTGTTAAGTGACTTGCCTAAGGTCACACAGCTAATAAGTGTCTGGGGTCACATTGGAGTCTTCCTCACTCCATGTCCAGTGCTCCATTTGCTGAGCCCCCTGTAGTATAATGGGTGTTATTCTCACTAAAGTTGAAGCCACAGGTTTGAATCTTGCCTTTTAAATGTCCTAGCTGTGTGATGGTTCGATTTCTTCTGTAAAATTGGAATAATCATAGCCATCAACCCTTCTTAACAGCGAGGCTCAGATAAGATGAAGTGTATGCTTTACACAAAATGCTGTCTTTGGGGATGCAGACTCCAAATGAGCATCCTAGTGCAAACAACAACATGGAAACAGGTTCTGATCAAGGACACAAGTAATACCCAATGAAATTGGGTGTTGACTGCGGGAAGGGTGGGGGAAGGGGAGGGAGGAAAATAATGTGATTATTGTAACCAAAAAAATTAAATTAAATTAAAATTTAAAAAATGCTGTCTAAAGGTCAGCTAGTATTATTAGAGGGCATGGCAGAGCACTTATTGCTGGAAAGACCTCAGAGAAGCTAACACAAGCCCCTTATTTTGCTGGTGAGGCAAATGAGTGCCAGAGAAGCTGTAATTGAGGGGAAGCTGGGTGGTCCAGTGGATAGAGCACCATGTCTGGAGTCAGGAGGTCCTGGACTCAAATTTGGCCTCAGTTACTTCCTAACTATGTGACCCTGGGCAAGTCATTTAACCCCACTTGCCCCTCTGTCTTAGAGTTGTTCCTAAAACAGAAAATGAGGGTTTCAAATAAAAAAGAAGTTGCAACTTGCCCAAGGTCACCCAGATACTAAGTCTTAAGTGCTGTGTTTCAAATCCAGGCTCTCTCTACAGCACCAAAACTCTCTCTCTCTCTCTGTCTCTCTCTCTCTCTCTCTCTGTCTCTCTCTGTCTCTTTCTGTCTCTCTCTGTCTCTGTCTCTCTGTCTCTCTCTGTCTCTTTCTGTCTCTCTCTGTCTCTGTCTCTCTGTCTCTCTCTGTCTCTGTCTCTCTCTGTCTCTCTCTCTGTCTCTGTCTCTCTCTGTCTCTCTCTCTCTGTCTCTCTGTCTCTGTCTCTCTGTCTCTGTCTCTGTCTCTGTCTCTCTCTGTCTCTCTCTCTGTCTCTCTCTCTGTCTGTCTCTCTCTGTCTCTCTCTCTGTCTCTCTGTCTCTGTCTCTGTCTCTGTCTCTGTCTCTCTGTCTCTGTCTCTGTCTCTGTCTCTGTCTCTGTCTCTGTCTCTCTCCCTCTCTGCCTCTGTCTCTCTTTTTTTTAGTGCTACACACTGCATGCCAGCTCCTGAGGAGAAACCCTGCCAGAGTTTGTACACATTTTACATTGTTAACAGCATGCTGGCTACGAAAATATGAAGACAATGTGTGCTGCATTTCACAAGGCTTTCCCGGTGCGAGGGAATGCTGCTCAATTTTTTCCCCTAATAGCTCCCCCTGCTGCTCCCAGAGGGAAGGCTCCCTGGGCCTCTTACTTTAAACTTTTCAGGGATTCCATGATAACGTGGCTGGAAAACATTATCCCAAACTGAACCAAAGCCAGGAAAGTCTCGGGGGGGAATTCTTGTCTGACATAAAATGAAACCTGGCTTCAACAACCCTAATAAAAGGAGGGAGGGGAGGAGGAAAGGAGGGAGAGAGGGAGGAAGGGAGAGACGGAGGGAGGGAGAGGGGAGAGAGAGAGAGAGAGACAGAGAGAGACAGAGAGAGAGAGAGAGAGAGAGAGAGAGAGACAGAGAGAGAGACAGAGAGAGAGAGAGACAGAGAGACAGAGAGACAGAGAGACAGAGAGAGAGAAGAGAAGAGAAGAGAAGAGAAGAGAAGAGAAGAGAAGAGAAGAGAAGAGAGAAGGAGAGAGAAGAGAAGAGAAGGGAGAGAGAGAGTTAGTTGAAATTTCTTGGATTGTGGTACTTTACATTTTTAAATTAAAAAATCTTTAACAATATTTCAAAATCTCTAATGAAACCTGTCATTTAAGTTAACCCAAGTGTCTCCATACCTACTGCCACCCTTCCCCCAAGGAGGGCTGAGCTGGCTGGCTTTCAACCTTTCACCCCCATTTGTCCCTGCCCCCCCACCCCACCCCCCATGCATGCTTTTTTACTTACCTGGTGTAGGGGAAAAAAATCTGTTTCTGTTTCTATTTTTCTTATGGAGAATTTTAGGGCTTTTGCCACAAAATACTGAAGTTCTACACAAATCCAGGCATAAATCCTTATATTGTCTCCCCAGAAGGCCTGACCTATAGACGTAAATAGCAGGCATCTCAAAGGACTTGCTCCAAGTTTCTTTTTTAATTAAGTTTATGTATGTATGTATGTATGTATGTATGTATGTATGTATGTATGTATGTATTTAGCCCTTCCCTTCACTCCCCACCCCTTAGAAGAGAAGGCTTCATCGGACAAAATATCTAGATTATGTCTTTTGTGTTTCTGCTTCTCAGTTCATTCTCTGGAGGTGAACACTCACAAGTTATTCTTCAAATATTAAATTTGTAGCTCTATGTAATATTCTCTTGGTTCTACTTGTTCTGGTCTTCATTTGCTCATGTAATTCTTTCCAAGTTTAAAAAAATTAACCTGCTCTTCGTTTCTTATGGCTTGCTCCAGGTTTTTAAAGTCTGCTTTCTACTAGACAATGACATAAAGAAACATCTCAGTTCTTCTCCCCCATCCCTTCTTTATAGGAGCAGGGAATGACAGATGTGGAGTCCTGCATTCACTGTCAGTTTTGGGATATGTTTATTTTAATGAATTGTTTTTTCCTCCTCTCTTTTTTTATTTTTAATTGTGAGAGATGACTTTCAGGGAGGAGGTGGTGTAGACATTGACAAATATAAATGAAATTAAAAACAAATGATATCAATAATGATTTAATTAAGGAAAATAAAAATGCCAGGCTTAAAGTGAGGGAACCCAGACTTGATTTCATCTAATCTTAGGGAAGAAGCCACTTTATTACTCTAGGTCTCAATTTCCTCATCTATACAAGGAGGACATTGGGATTTATGATTTTTGTCTCCTCTCTGAGTTCAGGCATGAATAACTAGAGGCAAAGTATTTTCTTCTCCAATTACTATACTATATAATACATATAATACTATAAGTAGCTGATTAGAATAGAGGATTGTGAGAAGGGACCTAAGGGAGACTTTTGCCTCCTTTGAATCTAGAACAGCAAAGAAAAGGAAGCTTTTTATCTGACCTGACACCATTGCTGGGAAAGTCCAAACTCAGATCAGAGGTTTAAAGCTAGAAAAAAGCCTTTGAGGCCATCTGGCCCAATATCCTCACTTAACAGATGAGAAAACTGAGGCCCAAAGAAAAGTCACTTGCCCACGACCATATGATTTTAAGTGACAAAGTCAGAATTGGAATTGAGATCCTCTGACTCCAAAACTAGTTTTCCTTTGCTGCACCAATACCATCTTTCTATTTGTCTACTCAGAAGCCATATTTTAATACTTCCTGATTTCTAGAATCAGTGAGAAAAAAATGAATAAATGAAAAAAAAATACATTTCTTATATCTGGGGACCTGAAAGAGTTAATGCTTCATACAGCAGAATTAGACATTTACCAAAGAAGCCATTGGTTTGGACTCACCCATTTCTCTCTCTTTTTTTCTATTAAAAATTTTGTTTCTATTTTGATGCAATTTTTAATAATCTTTTTCTGACATTTTGTGATCCATATTTTCCCTCTTCTTCCCACCCTTCACTCTTGCCCAAGATAGCAGGTAATATGATACAGGTTGTATTGTGTTATCATTTCCTTGTTCATCATGTTGTGAAAGAACTTACATATCATTCACACTATTGTGTAAGTTTCATGGAGGAAATAAAGTGAAGAATGATATGCTTCAATCTGCATTCAGATTCCATCAGTTCCTTTGATGGCAATGGATAGATTTTTTCCTTATGAATCTCTTAGAGCTGTCTTAAATCCTTGCATTAATGATAATAGTCAAGTCATTCAGAGTTGATCATTATACATTTTTTTTAAAAGCCCTTACCTTCCATCTTGGAGTCAATACTGTGTATTGGTTCCAAGGCAGAAGAGTGGTAAGGGCTAGGCAATGGGGGTCAAGTGACTTGCCCAGGGTCACAGAGCTGGGAAGTGTCTGAGGCCAGATTTGAACCTAGGACCTGGCTCTCAATCCACTGAGCTACCCAGCTGCCCCTTCATTATACATTTTTGCTGGTACTATGTGCAATATTCTCTTGGTTCTGCTCACTTCGTTTTGTATCACTTCACATATCTTTCCAGGTTTTTTCTTTTTTCTTTTCTTTTGATTTTTTATGGCACAACATTGTTCCATTATAATCACATACCACAACTTGTTTAGCCCTTCCCCAATAGATGGACATCCCTTCAGTTTTTAATTCTTTCCTACTACTAAAGGAGCTGATGCATATTGAAGAAGTAGGTCCTTTCTCCCATCTTTGATCTCTTTAGGATACAAGCCTAGTAATGGTACGTGTTAACTCAAAGGCTATGCACAGTTTTATGAGCTTTTTGGTCTGGTTCCAAATTGCCCTCCAGAATGGTTGTATCAGTTCACAGTTCCACCACCAGCATATTAGTTTAATGTCCCCATTTTCCTACCTCTCCTCCAACATTTATGATTCCCCTTGTTTGTCAGATTAGCCAGTCTGATAGGTTTCTTGCCCATTTCTCTAGCACTCCTTCTCTTTCTGTTTCTGATTCGATGGTTGCAGCCATCCAGTGTCCATTCAGGTCAAATGTTTTTGGCAGCATGGAGACTGAGAAACAGGCGTGCTAAAACCACCAGTCACTTTTCTGTTAGGTGCAGAAAGTGCCCCTTTGGCTCTGGATTCTTTTGGTTCTGACTCTGCTAAGCCTCTTTCTGGAGTTTGATTTCCTCATTTAATATATATATATATATTTTTTTTTTTGCTAGTGAAGAATTTATCACTTTAATGATTAGTTGATAGAATTTAGAAAAATCGCTACAAATTAGAGACTCTGACATGCCCTGGTGTTTAAGGTCAGTGCTAGTGATCCTACTTCTGCCTTATTATCTTGGAAAGAGGAGAATAAAGACAGCAGAGCCTTCCCACAGTGGAGCAAAGTGGCTATCGTGTTTGAGCATCTTTCCTCCTGGGCTTGTGAATAAATTCCCCATGTGGTAGGTGTGTTTTTTGAGGACGGCTTTCTTGTGTTCTGAACTACGTAAGATTGGATTATTAAACATGCTGTCTACCTTAGGGCATGCCAGAGTCTGAAGTCAGAAAACCTTGACCATCGGATGATATGTAGAACCTTAGAGAAGTCTCTTTCTATTCATCAAAATTTACTTTTCCCAAGTCTGCCTCTCTGAGGCTAATTTGGTAAACTGTTCCAGATAGTCTATTAGGGGTTACTAATGGGTTTGCCATTCTTTGAGACCTACACATTTTAATCTGGACCTTATGAGATAAATATCCTCACCCAAAGAACTGATTCTAGTGATATAGCCAGAATTTCATGCTGGATGTTGGCTGATAGAGGAGATTTCAGACGGAAGAGCCTTTCAGGTTTTCTCAGAAATCAGACCAGGTGTGGGGCCTCCTATCTCACTTTTGGGTAGAACTAGGCTTGTCTGGTATTCACTGGGCGATGCTGCAATTTCCCTCTTAAGTAACCTAGGCCTGGTTTTCTCTTGGATGCTTTCTTGTGAAATCTAAATGTGTCTATGAACCTGGTTTATTTGTTTCTCTGAAACCATGAACTTCTAAAATTGAATTTTCTCACATAAACTCAAAAAGGCATGACCATTTTTTGCACTTAGATGAAAAAAGTGGAAAAGACAATGCTTTTTAAAGATATTTTATTTTCCCAATCATATATAATAACAATTTTCAATGTTCATTGTCTGAAATGATAAAATCCGAGTTGTCTCCCTCTCTCCTTTATGCCATTTTTATGCCATCTCTAAGATATCATGCACTGAATGTTCTGGAATTTTAAGTGAGTGACTTCCCTCATTTGCCCTTGTTTGTACTGGGTAACCAGACAGTGGTTGATATTCTGAGCAGGAGAGCCAAATATTCTCATACTTTCCCAACTATTGTTTTCTTATGAAAGAATTATGAGGGGAAACTCCATGACTCTAATGCTATCTGGAAAATATTGAGGCAAATAGATTTTATTCTGCTACTCTGAAAGGCAAGCTAAGATGGTTCCTGAAAAGAACCATCAGTCATGTTCATATCTCACAGTAAAGCAACAAGCAGTAATTCATCTTGAGTTGAGGAGCAGTTAAACAAATTGGGGCAGCTAAGTGGCAAAGTGTATATAAAGTCCTGGGCCTGAAGTCAGTAAGACTCATCTTTCTGAGTTCAAATTTGGCCTTAAACACTCACTCAAACACTGTATCATTTATATGATTGGGTTGATAGAACTTAGAAAAATCACTACAGATTAGAGATTCCGACATACCTGGTACTTAAGTTTAGTACTAGTGATCATATCTTGGAATTTAACCTGGACAAGTCACTTAACCCTGTTTGCCTCAGTTTCCTCATCTATAAAATGAGCTGGAAAAGGAAATGGAAAATTCTCCAGTATCTTTGCCAAGAAAACTCCAAATGGGGTCATGAAGAGTCAGACATGACTGAAAAATGACCAAAGAACAAATAAGTTGTGGCTTGTGAATGATATTTATATTACTGTTCTCTAAGAAATGATGAATTCAGAGAAGCATTGGAAGATATATATTATATAAGTATACATATATAGATATAAAACTTGATGAAAAAGAAATCAATTGAATCAGGAAAGTAATATACATAATGATTATGATAATGTAAATTAAAGGGATAACAGTAACAACAAAAAGGAAATTATAATGTTCAAACTTGACCATGAAAAGAGATAGGAGAACATATCTCTCTTGTGGTATGACGGATTCTTGCTTGTCTTGTAGTCATCATGACATGGATTCAAATCTTGTTTCAGATCATTCCTAGATTTGTGTCCCTTAGCAAGTCACTGATCCTCAGTCATCCTCAGATTCCTCATTTGTAAAATAAGAGGGTTGGACTGGATGTCCTCTAAAACATTTCTAACATGTATTGTCTCTTTTTGCAAAGGTAAGGAAATATAGGTATGAACACAGATTATCATGTCAGTCTGTATTGATTTGTAAACTTTCTTTTATCTTTTTATTGTAAAGGTTTTATTTCAGGGAGGTGTGTATAACAAATTTAAAAGAAAGTCATTCATTTTGGTATTTCATACTTAGTAAAGAACAAGATAACTGCTTAGATTCAGAGTCTATTCCACTGGGTATTACAGGTGTCCTTGATCAGAACCCATTTCCATGCTGTTGGGTTTGCACTAGAATGTTCCTTTAGTGTCTATATCCTCAATTATATCCCTTCGACCCATGTATTCAAGCAGTTATTTTTCTTCTGTGTTTCTATTCCCACATTTTTCCTCTGAATGTGGATAGTGTTCTTTCTCATAGATCCCTCCAGGTTGTTCTGGATCACTGCATTGCCACTAATGGAGAAGTCCATTACATTCAATTGTACCACAGTGTACAATGTTTTCCTGGTTCTGCTCCTCTCACTCTGCATCAATTCCTGGAGGTTGTTCCAGTCCCCATGGAATTCCTCCACTTTATTATTCCTTTGAGCACAATAGTATTCCATCACCAACATATGCCACAATTTGTTCAGCCATTCCCCAATTAAAAGGCATCCCTTCATTTTCCAATTTTTTGCCACCACAAAGAGCTCAGCTATGAATATTCTTGTACAAGTCTTTTTACTTATTGTCTCTTTGGGGTACAAACCCAGCAGTAATATGGCTGGATCAAAGGGTAGACAGTCTTTTATTGCCCTTTGGGAATAGTTCCAAATTGCCTTCTAGAATGGTTGGATCATGTTATCTTGTTTTTAAGGAGATGTTAGAAAAGGGAAGAGAAAATGGTTCCTTTGGTTACATAGAAAAGTGAGAACTCCCTGTTTTTTTTTCCTCCCATTAAAAATCAGTTAGTTTATCTTTTCCTGATCCTTTATTTAGGCTGCCTTGTAATTGTATTGTAAATGAATTAGTTTTTTTGGTGTGCTGATAGATAGGAAGCCTGGAGAGAACAGGTTTGACTCAGTTCTATAGACATCATACTGAACATCAAATGTTCTCCCAATGATGCTACCCATTGGTTATGAATCTTGGAACATCATAATTTTTGAAGAAACAAAGTTAAATATAATTTAAAAGTCAATGGAGGGATATATGGTGGATGTAACTGGGTTGTAGCATATTCCTACCTAAAATCTATATGTAGATGGAATATGAGATATATCATTTAACATACATATGATCACACAAGGAGGTGAACTAGTTTGAGACAAGATTAAAAGACATAGGTGGGTGGCCACAGGCAGTAAAAAGAGCCAGGGAAAAGTCTTCAGCCTTCTGAGTAGCTCCTCTAAGGAAGATTTATAGGAGAAGATGATTGAGAATCTAATAGGATCATGTGCAGATTGTTGTGTCTGTGCCGATGGACAGAAATTCCACATAGATGAAATATGCATTCATTAAATCATTCGATTAGAACACTATGCTAGATGCTGAGTTTCCATTCAGAAGAAACTCCCTCTACCACCACAGATTGGCTGCTCTACAACTTATGTTCTCAGGGAGTTGCCTGGAGTCACTGAGAGGCTCAGTGATTTTCTTCTGGTCATATAGTATGTTTCAGTGGGAGAATTGAAATCCAGATCTTCCTGAATCTAAGCCTAACCCTCTGTCCACTACAATATGCAATTAACTAGATGTTACTAGAGATATGAAATTGATATAAAAGATGGAGAGAAATCTGGGTCTCAATTCAGTAAGGCTGGAAATTCAAATTTTGCCTCTGATTCCTACTAGCTGTGTGACCCTGGGCAAGTCACTTGATCTCTATCTGCCTCAGTTCCCATAAACTTGGGGATAATAATAGCACCTGCCTCCCAGAGTTGTTGTGAGGATAAAATGGGACAATATTTGCAAAGGGCTTTGCCGATCGTAAAACATTATATATATGTATATATACATACATACACACATAGATAGATAGATAGACAGATAGATATCACTGTAACATGTGTTCAGATAAAAAATGCCTATCTTTTAGAGTTATTATGAGGATCAAGTGAAATTGTAATGGTAATGCATTTAGTACAGTGCCCAGCAGAGAATAAATACTATGTACATGTTAGTTACTACTATTTTAGTTGTTATTGTTCAGTTGGTTCAGTGATTTCTGACTCTGTGATCCTGTGGGTTTTTCTTGGCAAAGACACTGGAGTGGTTTGCTATTTTCTTCTCTAGCTCATTTTATAGAAGAGGAAACTGAGGCAGAAAAGGTTAAGTGATTTGCCTAGAGTCACTCAACCAGTAAGTCTGTGGGGTGAGATTTGAATACAGTTCTTCCTGATTCTGGACTCAGTACTCGATACATTACGCCACTTAGTTGCTTTTATTTATTATTATGATTATTGGTCCTCATGGAGTTTGCCATTTATTGGGGCATTACACCTTCAAAATTTACTTTGAACTTTGGTGAAATTCATATAAGTCTTCTTTAAGGTCTCACAATGGCAATGAGATGCTCTTGGGAATCTTAAAACCTGTGCCAACAGAGCTCAAATTGTGGAAGTTTCTACTCACCTGGAAAAAGAAAAGCTTGATAACACTGTGTCTTCTCTTCAAGACCATCCTATGCAAATACAGAGAAACTTATAATCACAAAGTTAACCACAAGATGATAAGTTCTTTGGCAATTCATGAAGTAGATAAAAGTAAAAAATGACCTTGAGTCTTGAGTATCTCTCTTAAAGTTTTGCACTGACAATGGCGGATGGGCAGAAAAGGTAGAAGAAAGTTTAAAATACATCCTTTGGATTGTCGATACTCATAATGGGAGATCATTTTGTAATGTCCATGGAATGGAGTTGAAAAACATATTAGAAAGTGTGGTCTATGGGCAATAATGCAGAGATCCAAAGCTTGTAGTCCACTTGGAATAGGTCTTGAATTCATATCATGAACTCGTTCTTTAAGAAGAAAGTCAGAAGGGCAGTTAGTTGGCTCAATGATTGAGAGCCATGCCTAGAGACAGGAGGATCTGGGTTTAAATCTGGCCTCAGACACCTCTTAGCTGTGCAACCCTGGGCAAGTCGCTTAACTCCCATTGCCTAGTTCTTACCACTCTTCTGCCTTGGGATCAATATATACTGTTTATTCTAAGATGGAAGGTAAGGGTTTAAAAAAAGACATCTGGAAAGCATTGAAAATGTCAAAGATATGGCACCAGAAAAAAATTAAAATTGATTATATCTGTCTGAGAATCATTTCATGATTGGCTGTCTGTATATATCAAATTTGAAGAAAGATAAAAAAAAAAAGAGAGAGGTTGTATGGAATTATTGTAGCTCCAAACTTACATGTTTAAAGACGCTGGCTTCAAAGATGAGAAATAGACACAAATAAAGACATTTATCCTGACATTTTTATTGCTTAGAGAAGTTTTAATTCATGTAAAATAGTTGCCACAACAATGAGATCAATTGAGGCAGAAATTGCCTTAGCCAGCAAGGACTTATTTACCTTGCCAAGAACAGGAGGTGTGGTAGTTTAGAGAATTACTACCTTACTCTACAAGGTAATTTGCAAAACTCTAAGGGGGAGAATGATCGAAGATGAGGAGTAGCATTGTTTCACCAAAAAACTGAAAGGAAGTTAAGGAGAAAGTGAGTCTGGGGGAGACTCAGCTAAGCCAGATTCTCTTGAGAGCATTTTTGGATGATATCAGAAGGAAGACAACATATAGATGTGGAATTCATAAGATAGGCTGGCATTACTTGGGTGACTATATTTGACAATGTCATGGAGAATGTGGTGAATGATGGTCAAATAGGACAGAGATTCTCTAGTGACATCAACATTTTCTAGATGCTCACTCTTATTTGCTTGTTATACTGTGCTGATATGCCTTCAGTGAAATCCTACTTAGATGCTTCATTGTAGTCTGCATGGAGCTGAACCAAGTTTCTTAAAGGTTAACCTAATGTAGCATAAACTCTAGAAGGTTCTATCAGTTTTGAAAGTTTTTTAGGTGTTGCTTCCTCAAATACATGACTTGTACATTCTCCCTGAAGTCTTTTCCCTCACTTCCTTTTTTTGCCCCCCTCCAACCATTTGTTAATGCCTTTTCTTTTAAAATTAGTTTTTTATTTGCTTTTCTGTGTACAAGCTATAGCCTGTCAGCAAGATCTCTAAAGGCAGGGGGTTTCTTTTTCTTTTTTTTTTTTGGCCACATCCCCAACACAGTGCAATGTCTTGTATTTTTATAGGTATGTAATAAATGGTTGCTTATTTAAAGGAATATTTAGAAAGAAATTTTAGTTAAAGAAATATTTAAAAAGAAATCTAATCTAAGGAGATCTTTACCTTGAACTCCAGCTTTGCATTTCCAACTATCTGTTGGATAGCTCCATTTCAATTCACTTCAAAAAACATTTATTAAGTGCCTACTGTGTGAGGCACTGTGCTAATGGCACAGTGACATCTCATATTCAATATGTCCCAAATTTACTCATCACCCTCCCGTTCTTCATAACTTCCTTATTTCTATTGTTGGTACCACCATCCATCTTCTAGTCACAAGGTTCATAATCTCTGAGTCATCTTAAAAACTTCCTTCCACATCCCATCAGTTTCTAAGTCCTGCCAGTTATATTTCTGTAACATGCACGGTGCATATCTTCTTTCCATTCCTACTGATACCATTCCATTTCTGAATTTTATTATGTCTCATCTGGGTTACTCATTTTTTTGGTAAGGATACTTTATTTTACCAATTATATGTAATAACAATTTTCCACAGAAGTTTTCTGGAGTTATAAGTTCCAAATTGTCTGTCTCCTTTTTCCCCTCCCCTTTCTCAGAGATGGTAAGTAATTTGATTTGGGTTACACAAGTATTATTATGCACAACATATTTCCATATTGTTCATTATTATAAGAGAATACTCATAAAGCCAAAACTCCCAAATAAAAAAAACCAAATAAACTAAAGTGGAAAATAGTATGTTTTGATCTGTATTCTGACTCCAACAGTTTTCTGCAGAGGTAAAGCATTCTTTGTCATAAGTCCTTCAAAATTGTCCTAGATCATTGTATTGTTGAGAATAGCTAAGTCTTTCTCAGTTGATCATTGCATAATATTGATGTTACTGTGTACAGTGTTCACCTGGTTCTGCTTATTTCACTCTGCATCAGTACATGAAGGGCTTTCTAGCTCTTTCTGAAACTATCCTATTCACCTTTTTTTATAGCATAATAGTATCCAGCACCATCATTTACCACAATTTGTTCAGCCATTCCACAATTGATGGATATCACCTCAATTTCTAGTTCTTTACCAACACAAAAGAGTTGCTATAAATATTTCTGTACAAGTAGGTATTCCCCTCCCCCCCCATCATTTTTATCTCTTTGGGATGCAGACCTTGTATGATAATACTTATTGCTACATAAGTAATAGTAGTTCACATTACTCTAGGATCCCAATATCCCAGAGCTAGAGCTGGAAGGGCACCTCAGAAACCATCTAATCCAATTCGATCCTTTCAAAGATGAGATCCATGGATATTGTGTTTTGCCAAGGGTAATAACAGGAAGTAAACTTTATCTGAGCTTTATTATAGTACTTTATATAGAGGAAGTGAAACAGTTCAGGGAATAGTGAACTGGAATTGGAAGTGAGGAAGGACCTAGCTCAAAAACTGTTTTAGATGCTAGCTGTATGACCCTAGGCAAGTCACCTAATTTTGGTCTGCCTAGTTCCCTTAATGATGAGGTAATGATAGTACTTGCCTCTCAGAGTTGTTATGAGAATAAAATGAGGTAATATTTGCAGATTGTTTCCCCATTTGTGTTGATGGAAGAAGTTCCTACCCCAGGAGTTCTCTATGTTGACAAGAACACAAGCCCTGCCCATAAAGTAACACCGTAATAAAGCCCAAAAGATATACGAGGGCTTGAGTATACTCCCAGTTGTAGGATGGGTTTAAACTTATATTCTTCACAAATGAAATGTGTTTTATTGCCAAAAAAGACAGAATGAAGAATTTTTGTTCCCTCAGTTGTTCTCCCTGATGAAAAAGTATAATTGATTCAGTATGAAGATGCTGTGAGTCCTTCTTTCTTTTGTATTTTTCTCTGACATATAACTGATGCTGCAGCCCATTAAAATTCAGAGAATATCTAATCTTTGTGCTTAGTGGAATCAGATGTGATTGAAGGACTGCTTCATGCACATTCCTTGTGGGCTCCTTAAGGTGGTAAGATCCTGCCAAATGGCAGGACCCTTCTTTCTGGGTCCTCACAACTTTGGCAGTATTGTAAATAGGCTATGGAGAATTGGTTCCATCCAATCTTTAAGTTTTCTGACTCCATTCTTGGCAAACAGACATAACCTCAGACTTTCAACTGAGGACTTTAATGGGGAGTTCTGAACTTGGAGTCAGGAGGTCTGGATTCTTATCCCAGCTCTGAAATTTAATATCTGTGTGACCCCAGGCAAGCTGCCTAACCTTTCTGAATTAATATATGAAATGGCATATTATGGTGCTCATCCTCCTTCCCCTGTCGGTTTGTGTGAGGTAAGAGATTTGTAACTTTTAAAATGCCACTGAAATATGTGCGTGATTGTGTGTTTGAGAAGGTGTATTAATGCTTAGCATTGCTTTTGTAATGCTAAAGCATCAGGGAAGAATCATGCCTCTGACACTTATGACCTGGGCAACTTTGAGTGAGTTTTTTAACCTCCCCAGGAAGCCATTTACTCATTTATAAAAGAAGGGTATTCGACTAGATGGCCCGTGACGTCCCCGCTCGCTCTTGAGCTATCTCTGATCCTTTAATGAATAGATGGGCTAGAAAGGAGGGAGAAACACAATGATTAAATGCTCAGTCAACAAGCATTTATTAAATGCCCAACTTGTGCTAGGCACTTTCCTACATGTCAGGGGAAAAAGAAAGGCAGAAAACAATCCCTATTCTGAAGGAGTTCAGAGTTTAAAAGGTGAAAAACATCGAAATAGCTAAGGACAAACAAGATACAGACAGGACAAATATGAGATAATATCAGTGGGAAGGTATTAAAATTAAGGGGAGCATCTTTCAGAATGTGGGACCTTAGATCAGACTTGGAGGAAGCCAGAGGCAGAGATGAGGAGGGAGAGAATTCCAGGCATGTGAAACAGCTACCAAAAATGCTTGGAATTGGGAGATAGTGTATGTTATAGGAGGCACAGCAAGAAGTCCAGTGTCCCTGGATAGAAGATTATGTTGAGAGGAGTAAGGTGTAAGAAGACTGGAAAGGGAGGAAGAAATTAGATTAAGGAGGATTAGATTAAGGAGTGGGGGAGTATATCTGACATGGTTACTTGTGGTTCTTGTTGTTCAGGTGTCCCAGTCATGTTCAGCTATTTGGGATTTCATTTGGGACTTTTTTGGTAAAAAAGATACTAGAGTAGGTTTCCATTTCCTTCTCCAGCTCACTTTACAGATGAGGAAACTGAGGCACACAGGGTTAAGTGAGTTGTTTAGGGTCTGAGGCCAGATCTGAACTCGGGAAAATGAGCCTTCCTCACTCCAGGATAGGTGATCTATTTATTGTGCCACCCAGCTGCCCTATGTGTAATTTCTAAAACCTGATTTTCCATTTGCTTAACTCACTCAATTCCATTCAGCAGCATCCAAAGGGGGGGGGGGTTAGGGAAAGAGGCAAACCAGGAATGCTAATGCATTGACATATGGCTGCGTTTCCTCCCTTTTCCCCCAAATTTTATTCATTCTCGTGTTGGCAGATTGCTCCTTAGGCATCCAGTTATTTATTGTGATTGTGAATGAACTAGCTGACATCTTGGTACATTCCAGATGCTTTGCTGTTTCCATGGGGACAGATATCCCCAGAGCACAGGTTTTAGGCTGAGGAAATTCAGCTCTGTTATTCATCTGAGAGTCCTCTTTGGACACCCCTTAGAGAGGACAGCAGCCCCCCTTGCAAAAAAAAAATATCCAGGGCCCAAAGGGCTGACTCAGAAAAAGCTGAACTGCATAGAAAAAGTGGACATGGACCCCCACATGAAAGACAACAGAGAAGGAAAAGTATTTAGAACTGAAAAGAATCCAGTGGTGAAGCAATAAGGAGAAAGGAATGAAGACCTTGCCTCCTCCTCTCCCTCAATGAGTACCATCCTATTATAATGAACACTGGGAGCTTTGTTTAAGCAGGAGTTGTGACCTTTGTGGAGCTGAAAAGTACTGAACTGTAAGCAGGCAGGGGAAAGAAGGTGATCCTTAATGTTCCAGAGTGCTCCCTCCCTTGGTCAGCTGAAAGTCAAGAGGAAGCAATACAATCGTAGAAGCTTCTTTATTTAATTGCTTAATTTTGGGGGCAGGGAGATGGGGCTGGAGACGTCCTGCGTCCCTCTGAAGGCTGCTAAATTTCCACTGCCTCCACCTTCACCTGCTCCCAGATCTCCTTGACTGTGAAGCAAAAGCTTTTCCTGTGTCTGCTTTTTAATGCCCTTGGGACCCTGGGAGCGCTATAATCCCATTTCTTCATCATTCTATATGCATATTTGTTGCATGAGTTCAGAGTTAGGATTTTAGATGAGAGTGCAGACTGGCATACATATGGTAACAGATCAGAGCTAAAATTTCCCTGAAGAAGATTGTAGTTCCTCTCCACGTTTATTTTGTTTTTGAAGGAAAATCTTGTAAGTGAGATTGAAGTGGCAGGGTAGGAGAAAGAGAGAGGCATAAGTGAAGAGAGAAAAAGAGGAAAGGAGAAAAGAGAAAGGGAAGAGAAAGGGGAAGAGTGGGGAAGAGGGAGAGGCAGAAAGAAGAGGGGATGAGATATGGAATGATAGAGGAAGATTTATTGAATGTAATCTATTAAAATCCTCTATTGCCAGTCTTTTAGTTCCCAGGATTTATAAGAGTAGTTCTGGAGAAATTCATGGAGAAGGCTTGAAGTGAGCAATCTTTTCCACACTTTATAATGAGAGGCAATTTCTAAATGTGTGTCCCTAACAACTAGATTTAAAAAAAAATGTGTCATGGAAAAAGAAATGTTAAATGACTCATCTCATCTCACTCACCTCAGGGTTGAAAGCTATGAGGACTTCATAGCTAGAAAGTTAGATCAGATTTTCATGGAAGGTGAATCACAAAGATTTTAAATCAGAAATTTCATCTTTTATAAACAAGAGTCCATAGGTTACATTTTATAGAACCAGGTGATCAGTAGCCCTAAGGAATCATTTATCTTAATATTTCTATTTCTTTGAGTACCATTCATTCTTTCCAAATTTATTAAGTGTCTCCTATGGATAAAGCAAGAAGGCTCAGTTAGATACATGCTGGGCCTGGAGTCAAGAAGACTTCAGTTCAGATTGGGCATAAGACACTTACTAGCTGTGAGGCCCTGGGCAAGTCACTTAAATTCTGCTTGCCTTCACTCATTGGATAAGGGAATGGCAAACCTCTCCAGTATTTTTGCCAAGAAAACCCAATGGACAGTAAGATCCAAGGAGACATGACTGACCAATAACAATAGAAAAAGTAGTAAGCTAGGAAATATAAGAAAGAATTCTTCTCTGTTGGGGGTAGGAAGTGATGGAAGGAGCTATCTAGTAATTTTAATGGAATAAATAAATAAATTTAAATAAAAAAAGAAAACTCAATGATACAATCACATTGGCGGTGAAATTACAGACTATCAAATAAAGGATACATCAAGGCACTGATTTCATACATTGAGGTTACATAGTGAGAACAGGGTAGAGAAGAACTAAAAGTTCCTGGATCGGATTTTTATAAAGTCCAGGTAATAACACAGGAATACAACTCTATTCCAAAGAAACTGAGAGTACCATTAATACTGGCTGGCTAACCTACAGAGTGTATCCAGTACTCATTAGAAATAACCATATGCACTCACTATCATTTTTATTGGTGCTCAGGACTGTTAGTACAGAAGGAAGGCAACTCAGCAATTTAGGTAAAGGGAAGCAGATGTGATTAATATGTCAGGAAAAGCACACTGGCATCTCTGTTAATCTGACCAAAGACAGTACAATAGCACCACGGAAGGCAAGGGAATAGCTGGTATTTTCTGGAAATTGTCATCCTCTTACCACTTGCTTTTATCTCTGTGGACTGTCAGTGTATTTCTTTGGGCGTGTCATACAAAACTCATTGATATCCACCCTTAAAAAGGCTTTTTATTTTAAATTTTTAATTGCCTTAGATGTCTTGCTCCCACTAAGAAATGATGAAGTCTGATAAATATATTGATATTCTGAGAAGCAGAAATGTTCCAGAATTAAAGATATTCTCAAGCAATGAAAGAATACTAAAACAGGACCATGAACCATGTTATATATCACCAAAAGTTAAGAAACTTGTCCAAAAGATAGAGATAAACATACATTAATGGCCCACAAACTCAATCTGATTTAAGCCTCATTGAAAACCTTTGGGATGTAATCAAGGCTAGATATGGACAAATGGACAAACATTAGCTTAATATCCCATGTGATATGTGGTTTTAGTTTTGAAGGATTAAAAAATGTCAAAACCTCATAATCACATATCAAATGATGTAAAAAAACTGTATTGCAGACCACTGATTTACATTTACAGTTTTTTAAAAGATGGAAAAAGTTATAAGGTTTATTATATGTCAATAAATTTAATTATTTTGCTTTGTCCCAGTTAATTAGTAAATCATTGAAGGATCAAATATCTAGTCTTGGAAGGGACCCAAGATGCCATTGTAGTAGCGGGGGATCATGAACTAAAGTTTGACAGGTAGCTGAGGGGGAAGGAACAGATGAAGGGGAACACCACTTCCCTCCCAGGTAGAGCTGTCTAGAGAAATAGAGTTGGATCTGACCAGAGCTGAAGGGTAAGAGAAAATTCCCTTCAATCTATGTTCATAATTTCTTCTTTAGTTGATTGTATCTATGATCCCCTTTAGTACATTTTGAAGATATCTGGTTTCTCAATTACTTAAAATATCTATTTATTAGATAAAGGGTTTAGTATAATAGGTTAGGAAAGAGGGAACAGGAAGTCCCTGAACTATATTCCTCCTATAGTTTCTTCAGGGGTTTGAAGCTCAAGTCCAGGGACTAAGTCCCAGACAATCTTAGTATCTTTGTAGGTTCAAGATGATTGTATTTCTTGGCACAGAGATATAGCTTTGAAAGAGTCTTTTGAAGGATAGGCTATTGCCTTCCCCAAAGAGAAAAAGTCTCTATCCAAGCACTATGAGACAGATGGTTAGTCTGGATCTTTTTCTGTTCAATAAGGGATTTTATAGCTAGATAAACTCAGTGGAAATTGCTCCTTCCTCTTCAGTTCAAAAGGGAAAGGTTGAAGGCTCCGACTACTCAGCTCCTGCTTTTCTTAGCTGTAGGTTCCATTCCCAACCCCCTTGGCAGCCAGAGTTCTATCTCCTTTTTTCACGAGATAACACTGCAAATCTAGTCCTTGTATTTCCTTCAACATTTCTCTCTTTCACACCATCTAATCTAAGTCTTTCATTTTATAGATGAGAAAACTGAGAGCCATGGAGGTCAAGTATGATCCTGAAGATCATAAAGATACTAAGTACCAGGGAGGAGATGTATACTCAGGTTCTCTGATCCAGAATCTCTACTTTCTCCATGCTATGCTGTGTCTATGTCTACAAGTCATAGTACACCACCATTTTGAAAGAATTGACATTAAAAACACTCCAAAAGAAAATGAAAATAGACAAGGTAGATATAAAGAGGCTATGGTGTATTATTATTTTGTAAACCCTTAACTTCTGCCTTAGAGTCAATATCATGTATTGGTTTCAAGGCAGAAGAGTGGTATGGATTAGGCAATGGGAGTAAGTGATTTGCCCAGGGTCACCCAGCTCAGAAGTGTCTGAGGCCAGATTTGAACCCTGGACCTCCCATCTCTAGGCCTGGGTCTCAATCCACTAACCTACCCAGCTGCTCCCTATGGTGATGCCATAATGATGTCTTTTTCCATGAGAAGTGGCATAAAAGGCATCATTGATTTCACTGGGTGACTAGAAAAAGAGGTGGTCCAATTATTTAATGAGAAGGCAAGCAATCAGATGAATATCTCCAGTAGAATATTGAAATCCTTGAGGTATTAAAAAAAAGTATAAATAACATTTCCATCACATTAGGTAGATACATGTTGAAAGGTTTGTGGAAAGACAGGAACCAGAAAGAGCACAGTATGAAAATGTGGAGCAAGATTGCAATCTGCCCCAAGGACTAGAATACTCTCCCTAAGGAGATCTTATAAAGTCCTCATTGCAGTGGGAAGGTGGTATCATTTTTATGAATGAATGAATGAATGAATGAATGAATAAAGAAGTATTTACTTTCTATGACTGCTATGTGAAAAACATTGTGTTAAGTGCTGGGAATATGAAGAGAAAATCAGAGATAGTCCCTGCTCTCAAGGAGTTCATGTTTTAATAGGGGAGACAACATACCAAGGAGGTTTCAGCTTGAAGTCAAAAAGGACGATCTTTGGTGCAACAGCAAAGTGGAATGTTGTAAAAACTCTTCTTTAATGTTATTTCCACTGATAAAATTATATCATTTTTTGATGTAGAACTATTTCAATTGCCAAGGACTCTGTTGACAAAGACATTCTTTTCTGGTTTTCTGTAGCGCTGGCTGAAAAATCCACAAAAGCAGTTTCTAGGCTTGCATCTCTTTGGAGATTACTTTTCCAGATAATGGCTCTGGGGGCTAGGCTGGAAACATTGCTTTTCCCAGGGATTTGGGGTTCATGGTCCTAAGGTACCTCTATTGGGTTTGAAGGAAAGTGGCAGTTGAAGCCATGGTTTTGATTTGGCTTTCTGGACACATATTGCTTTCTATCTCTTTTTCAGGGTGCCTTACTTGCTGTGTGTAGCAATTATTTAGTAGGTCGGGACAGGATGGATATAATTATCATGATTGCAACAGGATAGGTACTCATTGGCACTTCAGAAAAAAGGCAGCTATAAGTGAGAGATATGGATGCTTTGTGAAAATAGACCAAGTTGGCATGGTGTTTCAGGTAAAGACTTCCCTAAGTTTAAAGCATTAAATTAAAGTAAGCGTTAAATAATACAGAGGTACCTTGACACATGAGTTTAATTTGTTCCATGGATAAGCTCATAATTTGCTGTGTGTCAAATAGAATTTCCCCATTTAAATTAATGGAAATGCAATGAATCCATTCTGACCCCCAAAAACCATATGGATTTTTTGTTTTATATTCTTTTAAATATGAAAATGTACTTTATAAATACAAATAAATATATTTATAGATAATAAGACAGAATGTAAAGAAATAAACTTGCTTATGAAATGTTATTTACCTTCAAGGTCAGCTAAAGATGCTAGAGGAGAATGTTTTCGACTCTTTACACATGCAATGCTACATTTAAATACAAAATTGACCTTGCACATTATTTTTGATATGTAACTTTATTGCTAATCTTAATTGCTTTTTTTTTACTTTACTTATCATCATTTTCTTTATTGAATTTTGGCTATTTTGTCACACTCTCCTCAATTTCACTTAGAGGCCATTTCAACAAAAACCTTTCTATGGAATTTTGTTTCTTTCTCCCTTTCAGAATGTTTTGATAATGTGTGAAACACTTAGCTCCAACACATGACCTGTTACAACTTCTTTTGGATGTGTCTTTTCAATAAACTGTTTAATTTTTCCCCAAATCCTCAACATTTTCTTAATCTCACTTGTACTGATTACCTTATCCACCTTGGGCTTCTCCCATAGGTGGAAGCTCATGATTCAAATATCTGCTTGTGACTTCAAGCAAAAATCCCAAACATGACTGCTCGTAACTCAAATTGCTTGTGACTCAAGTTCTCGTGTCACTATACTTCCTTCTTTTCCTATTATAACAACTTCTTTCACACGTGAGAGGGTCCGAGTATTCCCATTAAACATAGTCTTTATGATTTGGATCCTACTTCTCGGCTTCCATAGTTTCTGACCAAAGGAACCTCACTTTCATGTTGGATGGTTACAAAAACCAAAAATCTCCATCTAGATTGGTTTTCTGGACTCTGGGTAAGAGTGAGAGGGAATGAACATGTCTGGAAAAAGCAGAAGAATTGCTGACAAGTCCAATTTGAAAGCTCATGGGAAGCCCAATAAGAGAGCTGGTATGGCAAAGAGTAATCAGGAACACCAGGAATGGGGAGGTTGGAAGGGAGTTCAGGGGCTCTGAGTAAAAGGTTGGAAGAAGTTGGATTCCTAAGCAAAAGTTAGATCAATATGTCTGGTTTTTTTGGTCCAAGTGTCATCTTCAAATAGAAAGACAGTGATAATACTAATGAAAAGACAGTGATATTTAAGACAAAAAACAACCAGGCTCATATTGTGAAAGTCAGAGTACACAGTGAATTCCTTTGATGTTTATGCAATAGGTAGCTCAGATTTTTTAAAATATTACTTTTCCAAAGGACTAGGGTTCAAATTCTTCCTGAGCCACTTATCTGTGTGACTCTTGGCAAATCATTTCTATATTTGGGCCTCAGTTTCCTCATCTGTAAAATGAGTGAACTGTACTAGATGACCTCTAAGTTCCCTCCAGCTCTATACCCAGGATCCTATGATTTGTCAATTTTCTTGTGAAGCAACCTTTTCCCACTATTGTGGAGTTTTGTAAAAGCAGTCCCTTAAGAAGTTAACAGGATTTCCTCCAGCTTCCTTTTCTTACTTCATTATTCAGACTCCATATTTTTGATAGAACAGGTGAGTGAGGAGGTAGACATTAAGGTTGGGAAAGGAGAGGCGATTGCTTGGATGGATAACAGCAGTAATAAGCTGGGAGGGAAAGTCATCACCACATATTCCAATTGCATGGTGGATAATGGGGCTGGGAACACAATGTGTCTGCAAGTACAAAACAAATATTTTCCCCAAGAACAATGTGTCATCCATCTTGCAGCAATGAGGAGGACATGCAGTCAGGATCCCACAGAGATTCACAGAAGCTGAACCACTACCAGTCTGAAACTCCTGCCCCAATGAAAAATGACGTTATATGAAAATTAAAATTAGGGTACCACAGAGCAAGACTTAATTTGACTATATCTAACAAATTTAACATATCCTTTTCTAAACACTTTCTTTTTTTAATTGAAAAATTGCATTTAATTAATTAATTAAGAGTATTTTTCCATGGTTACATGATTTATGTATCTCTCCTCTCCTTCTACTCCTATCCCATAGCCGATGTGCAATTCCTCTGGGTTTTACATTTATCATTGATCATGACCTATTTCCATATTATTGATAATAATTGCACTAGGGTGATCGTTGAGAGTCTACATCCCCAATCATATCCTCATCCTCATCGACCCATGTGATCAAGCAGTTGTTTTTCTTCTGAGTTTTTATTTCCACAGTTCTTCCTTTGAATGTCTAAGCACTTTCTGAAGATTATTGAGAAACCTCTAGTTTTGTGCATTGTCACAGTTGATATTAAGCATAGTGGAATGTATTTATTTTTGAACTTTGGTGTACAGAAGTGTTAGTTAAATGACAACCGGCCTTGGAAGGGGGTGTAGAGATAGGAGGGAGCATCCATTTCTAGAGTATATTCTTTCTGGGGCATGCTGACAGACGCACCCTATAGCATTAGACTCATCTCTGCTCCAGTTGCATAGTTGTATTGTGATAATTTTAAGCTGCCTCACCTTGAGCTTGAAGCAAACATTCCCGATGACCTACCTTATGATTGGACCTGAATGCAGCAGATGAACAAGACCAATTCCAGCTCTCCTCCCTGAAGACTAACATCTTTTTCATCTGCTAACAAAAATTTATTTAGTACGGAAAATCAAATGATCTTATAATTAACCTGAGGAATCATTGCTTGTGACTTTAATTAACATATGTTTTTGCTTCTTGGTCTTGATTTTGATGCTTTTATTGCCTACCTCAAATTAAGAGGGAGAAGAATTCTTGTTGCTGCTTACTGTGCCAAAGCCTGTATCAAAGATGAACCAACCTCATGCCAGACTGAGCCAGGTAGTGCCAAATTATACTTAAAAAGATGCTGAAGTGAAACTTGTGTCACTTGTTGCCAGTTAGGATTTTCATCTAGTCTATGGAACATGTCTACGGTGGGTCTAGTGTTTTATTTAATGGGAGAGGAAATCCTCTGTAGTTTCTTTCTGCTCTTGAAGATTATTGAGGACCTTGAAGAGCTTTTGTTTATATGGGTGATGATATTTACCATGTTATAAATTAGAATGAATAAAATTAATTAATTTAAGATAAAAATAACTTTTCTAAAATAAAAAAAAATAGTGAGAAGAGTGACATAGTTTTACTTTTTTGTGTGTGCAAATCTCTGATATCTGGCTTAATAGCAGACAGCTGGATCCTCATCTCTGCTTCTGTATTCAATCTATTCCAGTATGTCCTATTGGTTGAAGAAAATCTGGCTCCACGTAGATATATAATTGGAAAAGGGAGGAAAATTTTAACAGGAAAATAAACTTAGCATTATTATGAAAATAATTTTGACTTCCTGGACCCATTGAAAAGATCCTGGAGATGCCTAGGGGTTGGTGTATGGTACTTTGAGAACAACTGATCTTGGTTAATGAAATTCACTGAAGCATTTCAAGTGAGTCGCCACCCCCAGGCAGAGAGGGGCAGGATAGATGGGCCATGGTCCTTAACCAATCCAAGCAGCCCGAAGTTTTTGATTGGAAACCCCAAACAACCAATTCCTTCACCAGACTCTCCTTTTTTCCTCATTTAGACATGCTCTTTCCCTAAAGATTCTCTTTTTCCTTACACTTTTTTAAATTAGATGCCCGACTTTGCAAGGTTGCATAATGAAGAGGACAGGAGAGTCTTCCATCTCTTTTAACCATAGGAGATGTGTTTCCCTCCTCCCTGGAGTCCTAACGTTCCCTCATTCTATCGATTACAGTCTATTAACCCTAAATGTCACAGGTAATAGCAAATCTGAGGACATACATGTGGGTGAACAGTATTACCACCAGTACCAATCAGTATTTGGTGGCTTTCCTCAAGACAAGGATAGTGGGTCAAGCTTGTCCTCTAGTGGTCAGACTTGGAGTTGCCAGTGTTGTTTGCTAAGCAGCCCCACTTTTCAGAGTAAACACTGATGGAGCAGCTGCCATCCAGCCAGATTTGGCAGTTTTTGCTGGGCAAGACCAATGATCTCATCATCGTGGTGAACTTCCCTCTAGTGATGCAAATTGGCCACTTGACTTAGAGTCTCAGAGAGTTGTCCGGTGTATTGAAAGTTGAATATACTTTCATGAATATACTCACATATACTAAATAACTCATTCGTCCATAGTCAGTCACATACATAAAAGGCATGACTTGAGTTCAGGTTAAAATCCTAGGATTATAGATATTGAGTTGGAAGGGATTTTAGCCTAAGCACCCCATTTTAAAGATAGGGAAACTGAGGCTCCATCAGGGTTAAAAGTAGACTTGCCCAAGGCCACCTACACCATTAAGTGGCAAAGTCAGGATTTCATGGTCTCTTACTCCAGACTCAATAGCCACACTACGTCCATCTTAACCCCTCAATCCATTGCACTACATTACTTCTCAAACTTGGTACTTGAAAATGTGAAAGAAATGAAAGACACATTGCTTACACCTAGAATGTTGATAGTGTAATAGAGAAAGCAGGAAAAATAGGCACATGATAATGACATACAACAGCCCATGAGATAGGGGGGATATATCTTTGTTTTTAAACCCACAAACCACTAGTAACAACTTTGGGCAAACAATGACTGCTAAATCACACAGCTACAAAGTGTCTGAAGTCAGATTTGAGCCCAAGTCCTTTGGACTCCAGATCTGGCTCTTTATCTATCCACTGTGCCATCCAGCTGCCCCCAAGTATAAGCCTTGTACTTGTATTTTATAGATGAGGAAACTGAGGAGGAAAAAGTGTGATTTACTTTCATGTAGCCCCATAGAACTCAACAGTTCAGATCATCAGACTTCCACTACTACCTATCAGGTATCAGAGCCAGAACCAGGTCTTGGATCCTGGTTCTACATTCAGTGCTCCCTGTAGTGTGGCACACATTCATTAAAAAATTAATATATAAATAATTCAAGTATGCTCCATTCATTTAAAGATCTGTAGCTCAACAGTATCTGTGATTCAATTGATTAGGGAAGCCAGGTGTGCAACATGGGTGCTAGGGATATGAAGACAAAAGGAAAACCATTCCTGTCTTTAAGAAACATACATTCTAGTGCATGTAGGGATAGACCCTGCATGTGGACAAGTGAACAGAGATAATTTGAGGAGGGAGAGGACCGTACATTTTTAGGGATCAGGAAAAATTCCTTGTAAAAACTGAGCCTTAAATTTGGGAAACTAAGGATTTGTGGAAATGGAGGTGAGGAGGGATTTATTCTAGGCACAACCTTCAAAAAGACATGTATGCAAAAGAGAAATGTAATCCTATTCAAGGATCACCAAGAAGTCTACTTTGGTAGAAATACATAAGAGTAGCTTGAATCAGGTCTAGAAAGGCAGACTCAAATCAGATTTTGAAAGGCTTTAAATGCCAAATTGAGGATATGCTGATGGTCCCTGGGAAGAGGCTATGGCCAGACTATGTTTTTGGAATATGATTTTGGCTACTCTGTAGAGGTGGATCTGAAAGAGATTCAAAGTGAGGAATCTAACTAGAAAGCTGGTGGTTAAGAGGAGAGGTGATGAGACTTTGCATTAGTGTGGTGATTATATGAATAGAGAAAATTGTATAGATACAGTTAGGATCAATAAGACTTGGGCTTTGAGGGTGAGGAAGAGGCAAGAGATAGCGAGAATTCTGGACAACTGGGATTTTTTTTCAGTGTGGTTATCACTCTAACACCAATGCCGATTGTATCCTTTTGTATTTAATTTCTATTAATTGCTGTAGCTAAAAATATACATCATTTTGAATATTTTCAAGACTTTCTCATGTCTTTACTTTTGGGGCACAATACTATAATAGCTACTCTTTTACCTCTTGAGATCATCTTTTTGTTGTTATTGTTTTAGAAGTAATACTAACTAGCAGTTTCAAGGCAGACTAGGAGTAAGGGCTAGGCAGTTGGGATTAAGTTTGTCCAAGGTCACACAGCTAGGAAGTATCTGAGGTCACATTTGAACCCATGTCTTCCAGACTCCTGGTCTGGCTCTCTATCCATCTATCTAGATGACCCTTTGGATCATCTTTTGCTAGCTACTTATCCTCCTTCCAAACCTTAAGTATGCTATCATCCAAGGCAATGTCCTTTCAAATCCTTTTATTAGCTCTCTACAGAGTCTCTTATGATCTCATCATGCCCAAGACTTCCATGATTCTCACCTTTATGCAGATGACTCCCACGTTTATCTCTCAAACGTTATTCTCCCTCCTTTCACCTAGCTACAGTCCCAATTTCCATCTTCATGTTGGATATTTCTACTTGGGTGTCCTGCCAGCATTTCAAACTCAACATATCCAGAACTGTTTTAATCTTCTCTGTCCCTCAAACCTTCTTTTTCTTCTCATTAAAAAAAAAATCTGTAGATGGTGGTACTATCTTCCCAGTAACTTAGGCTTGATACCTTGAGAAAAAATGTTGTACTGGATAGAATAATAGTCTGTGAGTCAGGAAGGCCTGAGTTCAACCCTTACTTCTAATGCTTACTAATTGTGTGAACCTGTACAAGTCATTTCTCTTCTCTTGACTTCAATTCTGTAATTTGTAAAATGAAGGGCTGGGCTAGATAGCCTCTAAGGCTATATGATTCTCTGATCCAATGAGTCATTTTTGATTCTTCTCTATTTCTTATGCTTAATATCTAATCAGTTGCTCAGTTAAATTTGATTCTATGACTGAAATAACTCTCCTACCTAATATTCTTTTTTAATGGATATTTTGGAAGTTTACTAAGAACAAATATACAAACATTTTCCTCCAGTACCTCAATGGAACTCCTAGGCACCAATTTCATTTCTGTGGGATGCTGGGGGTGAAAGAGTAGCCTTAGGCTCAGAATTTAGCTCATTATCTACATAACTTTGATTTTGGGAAGTCCATTGCCTCATTTTAATGCTGTGGTCACTGAGTTGAACTCTACACTGTCCTTTTCTCTAAAGTTCTTTGTCCCTTTCTTCTATTGAAGATATTGCCCTAGAAAGCCTCAGTCTTGGGTTACTTCCACTATCATGCATGCTGCTAAATGAAGCTGGAGAATATGAAAACCATGCTTACTGGGCCAACTAAAAATTAATGTTAGGTAATCACAACTGGGCCCTCACTGCAGCAAGGCGATCCTTTTATATTTCCACAATTACCTCTCGATCCTACTCTCCCTGGTGGCTTTCTAAAAATTTTCATCTCTCCTCAAATGTTCCTAGGGTTCCTCTGCAACTCACTCATATAGGAGAAAATATTCAGAGTGGGAACTTGAAATATTGTGATCAGATAGAGGAATTCTAGAGTTGTTATATGGAAGTCAAACATCTGTAGGTGATGATAAGAGTAAAGATATGGCCATTCCAGTGAATAGTTGAGGTGGAGGGGAGGAGTAGAGCATGGGGAATAAATAGATTGAACAAGAAGGAGGGTATTTGAGGAAAGATCAACAAATATGCTTAAGTCTCCTAGAATGAGAACAGGAGATGAGGTGAAGAGAAAAATTGTGATCCAAGAATGGACTCACTGAGAAAGGAAGTACCGGGATTTAATAGCTAATGACTTACCAGAATTGGGACTTTGGACTACTCATGGTAGAGGAAGAATCTGGAAATGATGATAGCAAAGAGCACTCTGACTCTCTTGAAGGATGGAGAGAGTTAGAGGGAATAAGAGGAGAATATAACCACTGGGGAGTGACTCTAAGCACAGTAACTGAGGTCTGTTGATGAAGATAGATAATTAGAAGGTTTGATAATAAAGCAATGTGTTCTCTGCTTAGAGTATCCTTTTGTTAAGGAGCTAACTTGGAGCAAGTTTGGCATCATTGTGAACCTCAAAGTATCCCTAAACTTAGCAAAGAGACAAGAGGGGCTTTGCTCCAAGCTCAGCATGACCTCATTCTGTTGTGGTCCTCAGAGTCCCTGGACACCTGCAATAGAAGAAGATCAGAGGTGCTGTGTCCCAGAAAATTCTTTCATAAATAGAAGGAGAATGAAAAGAAGAACTATAATATGAAGGACCAAGTGATAGAATGGGTCCAATTTAAGGAAAAGGCAAGCTGGATAAGAGTACATTAAGGCTAGGACAGAATTCAAGAAGGGAAAAGGAAACTGGAAGTGATTTTTAAGGGAAAGGAATTGTATCTAGGCAGATCCCTATTTCTATTCAAAGTCTATTCGATCTCTGAACCTTTACACAGATTGTCCTCTTGCCTGTAATGGACTCCCTCCTTACCTCTGGGATGTGAACTTCTTGGAGGAAGGTTTCCGACTGTTTTATTTTTATTTATGCATACCCAATGCCTGGCCAGAGTAGGTACATAAGTATGCTTATTGAATGAATACATTTGTACAGTGAAGGACTGAATGGAAGGAGATTGCTTATTTCGAAACCCTAACATCATTTCTCTTCCCTAAGTGGTGCTATGAGTCTGAAGGGCAGTAGGATCTTGAAAAAGGAGTCACATATGCAGAAACCTAGATATTAATTTTATTCATGCTATGTTCTGATATTTTGCAGAGTCAATTTTAGTTAGGAAAAATAGGAGTCAAAGCAGGGGTGATTTGGGACATAGCTCTTGTTCTTGAACCTTGTTTGTGGAAATCAAAAACAGTCCCAGGCCATGGATCAAGTTGAAGAAGTATCAAGACTTTCTGAAGAGAGCTGGAATTCAGAAACTCTTACCACTGAGACCAAATCATGGACAGGGATCCATGACTCATCGAGAGCTGAATGACTCTGCTGCTGCCCTTCTAGATCTGGATTCAAATCCCTGAGAGTCTATGAACTCAGTGTCTTTGAACCATCTTCTCACAGCATTAGTGAGAAAAGCAGGTAAATCAGAATAGAGAGGCATACATGTGAAGAAATCACATTTCTGTGACTGTAAGGCCTTCTTGTTCTTTCCTTTTTCTTGGGGCCCAATGTCTCCTCTGGGCAAGGTGCTCAGTAGAGTTTTCTGGACTTATTCCTTTTCATAACAATTCTAGGTGGCAGAACTTGTTCTTACCTCAGCCACAAGAGGTAACAGTCCTCAGAATGATCTTCTGCCTCCTTAGGAGAGCATGACTACATTTTTGGGGGTTATTATTTATTTAGGATATATTTCCATGGTATCACGATTCATGTTCTTTCCCTCCCCTCTTCCTTTTCCACTTCTGGAGCCAACGAGCAGCTCCACTGGCTTATACATGTATCATTGTTCAAAACCTATTTCCATCTTATTCATATTTGCAGTAGAGTGATCTTTTAATGCCCAAACCCCAGTCATGTACCCATCAAACCACATGATTGATCATGTCTTTCTTCTGTGTTTCTGCTGCTCCCACAGTTCTTCCTCTGAATGTGGATAGCATCTTTCTCATAAGTCCCTCAGAATTGTCCTGGAGCGCTGCATTGCTGCTAGTAGAGAAGACCATTACTTTCGATCCTGGTTCTGCATCAATTCTTAGAGGCATGACTACATTTTTAAATGGCCCATGGGACTGGCCAATCCTTGGCTGTCCAATTCCTAGTGGCTTCTCATTCCATACCTTATATTTGTTATTCAGGACCACATACAGGAGAGCACTAGAGGCAGCTCAAAACAGTTCTGGAAAGTTGATTTTAGAACTTTTAGTGTGAGCATTTACATTTCTCAAAATGGCTACAACCTAGGGCTTGATTGATTATTTAGTTTTATGAAAGTGATGGAGAAAATGTTAATATTACACATTTAACTTAAAATGCGTTATTTGTGGAGAGGACCCCCCAGAGAGTTGGTTATTAAAATATTTACTAGCACACCTATGCAAAAAGTCAATATGCACTGGGGATGGAACTTGAATCAAGGTCTTCATGACTCTGAGACCATCTTTTTTTCCAGTACAAGGCTTGATGTTTTTCTCAAGAAGATTGTGCCTACATTAGGAATACCTTTTGCCACTTGGAACTTTCAAGTGTTTAAAAACAAATGTTCAGTAAAAAGGCAGTATTCTGATAGGTCCACTAGATGGTGATATGTTCACTGCAAAAATGGCTTGTCCTTGAAATAAAACAATATAAAACCCAGCCTGGCTTTTTTTACTCTTTGCTGTGCTCTGTCCAGGAGCTCTTAGAATGAATGTATAAGCTTAAGGGACCTTAGAGTTGATGTAGTGCTTTCTCTCATTTTATATAAGGAACTGTGGTCTCATGATCCATTGGATCTGGTGCAGCTAGCCAAACTCTCCAGATTCCTTTATTCTTATCCTTCCAACCCACTTCTGGATTCTCAGTCCTGGATCTATTAGCAACTTTGTCCAACGTCTGCTTACCATCCACTAAGGTGCTCATCCAACACATCTCCCTTCTCAGGTTCACCCATTACCCATTCCTTGAGGGACAAACAGCCATTATTATCCGACCTGGGAATCTATGGAATTTTATGGAATGGGCAACAATAATTGGGGGTGGAGATTAGCAGAAAAGGCTGTGGATTCCATCCCCAATTGTGTACTCAATGCTAGCTCTTCTTTGCCTCTTTCTTCTTCTTCCTTTCCTTTCTCCTGGGACATCTGGCATGGTTTTCTATTGTGGTATAATGGAAACATTACAGACACAGCCAACACATATGCAGGTATATGCAGCTATATATTCATAGTCATTCACCTCTCCAAGGAAAGGATGGCAATACAGTTCTACATATTTTCTGCTTGCGCAGAAATGGTTATATGCTCATTTCACCAGAATAAACACATATACACATATATAAATAGCTCATGGGAAAACACTTTCAAAGTACAAATTATTTTGTTCTCCATTCCCTGCCCAATCATTTTAATACAATATGTCAACCCCCCCAAAATTTTTGAAACAAAGTCATCATCTAGTAAATACCTATAACACACAATATTACACAATAAAATGGTTTAGAGAGTTACAAAACAAAGTGATACTTCAGGTCTGAAGAGAAAAGATGTTAATGACAAGGGGAAACAAAGCATCCTGTATCTAAATGTCGGTCCAGAAATATGCCTGTTTGTCCCCCATTCTTATAACTGTTCCATAGCAACTCAGACACAGGGATAGTAACTTTAGTGTTCTATTTACTTATGTATCTATTTATATTTTTATTTTGGCAAATAGGGTTCATTGACTTGTCCAGGGGCACACAGCTAGGAAGTGTATGAGACCATGTTGGAACCAACATCCTCTCAGCTCCAATCCTGACACTTTATCTACTGTGCTGCCTAGATGCCCTCAATGGCTTTAATGTTGACTGCATGGATGTATTCACACTTAAGATTTAGAGTGAAGCTACTATGTTATATCATATCCTACTTGTAAAAAACTTTTTAGGTCATTTTGGCACCTAGGTAGTTCAAAGGATAGAGTGCAGAACATAGAGTCAGGAAGACCTAAGTTTGAATTCTGTCTCAGATATTTTCTAGTTGTGTAATCCTTAATAAAGTAACTTAATTTCTCTGTGCCTCAGTTTCCTCATCTGAAAAACAAGGATAATAAAAGCACACATCAGATGGTTTTTCTAAGGAACAAATGAATTAACATATATAAAAAAGCACTTTGAAGACCTTAAGTGCTATATAAATGCTAGTTACCATCACTACCACCACTATCATCATCACCACCATCACTACCACCTCCAACATCTCCAATACCTAATCATTCAACCATATATTCCTAAGTGTGGGAGAACCTACTAGTTCACAAGGCAGTTCTAACTTTTGGAAAGTTAGAATTGTTAGAAATATTTTTTTTTATTCTCTTAGCTTTGAGATTGTCTACCTCTGCAATTTCCACCTTTGTCCCTAGTCTTGCCCTTTAGGGTTGGTCAAGCAGAACAATTCAGATCCCACTTCTCCACAATGACCCTTTATGCCTTTGAAGATATTTTCATATGTTCTCCTTGTTCTCCAAAGTGCCTAACACAGACTCATGTATCCCTAGAGGGGAGTTGACAAAGTTGTATATCAGTCAAAGACTATGTCAGAGATTAAAGAATTCATAACACCAGACTTTTGCAATATAAAATCATGAAAATGAGCAACTGAGATTAATTTCTTATTGTTCAGTCATTCTCAATTATTTCTAACTCTTTGTGATCCCATTTGGGATTTTCTTGACAAAGAAACAGGAGTGGTTTGCCATTTCCTTTTTTCACAGATGAGGTTACTAAAGCAAATAGGGTTAAGTGACTTGTCAGGGTTATATATCTAATAAGTGTCTGAGTCCAGATTTGAACTCAGATCTTCCTGACTCTGGACCATCTCACTGCCCCTAAATGGAATTAATGGTGGCATTAATAAATGATACCAGGAGGTCATTATGCCAAATGACCACACAATGGCCACACAATTTCATTGTTAGGGAAAATTACATGGTGAATGGTAGAAATATTCATCAAAACCTAATTTCATCTTCTAAATCTAGCACACTTTCCATTACGTCTATGACTGATGATGCTTTAGGGAGAAACTATAAAGAACTAAACAGAAGTTTTAGGAAAAATGAGAGATTCAGAGAGTATCCAAGGAAAAATGTTTCCAGAGATGGTCAGCTAGGAAACTGGTCACAAGAACATAAAAGAAGGGCTAATATATTTATCAAATTTACAGATGACAAAAATTTGTTAAGGATAGTTAACATGCTAGATGATGTTAGGATTTTAAAATATCTTAACAGATTGGGTCAAATATAATTCAACAAAATTTCACAGGAATAAATGTACAGTCTTATCTTGGGTTAAAAAATCATATTTACAAGAACAAAGGTGAGGAAGGAGTGGCTAGACAAGTCTGAATGAAAAATGTGATATGGCAGCTGAGAAAATAAATGATTTTTTAGACTTCATAAATGGAGGCACAGTTTCCAGGAATAAGAAGATGATTTTGTTCTGGCCTTGTCTAATCACATTTTGATGATCCCACTTTACTCTGGCTCAGTCTAATTATATCTGGATTGTGTTCAATTCAGATGCCACAGTTTCGTAAGGATGTTGCTAATTTGGGCAGCATCCAAAAGGGAGCACCTAGAGTTGAAAGGCTATAGATTCATACCATATGGAGATCGATTGAAAGACATTTCTTGAAAGGTGGTGGGTTTCATTCCTTTGATGAGCTCTCAAGGGAAGATTGGATGGCTACTGCTCAGGTTGTTATTAAAGTGAAGACTCCTTTTGAGTATGGATTGTACTAGGTAGCTTCTAATTTCTACTTCAGTTCTCAAATTCTATGATTTTATAAACTGGAGAGAGTTAACTTGGAGAAGGGAAGAATTGGGGGGGGATATGATAGAGAACTTTAGATATTTTAAGGTTTATCATGTGGAAGAGAATGCTTGGCCCCACTAGGCAAAAAAAAAAAAAAGGAATACTGCTTAGAGGTTGTGAAGAGGCAAATTTAACCTCAGTGAGAGAAAAAAACTTTGAATTAGAAATGCCCCAAGTTAGCATGAGCTGTGGGTTCCTCTTTATTTTATTGTTGTTTAGTCATTTTTCAGTTGTGTTTGACTGTCAAGATGCCCTCAAAACCCCCTTATGGAGGTTTTCTTGCCAACAATATTGGAATGGATTTTAAATTTCCTTCTCTAATTTATTTTACAGTTGAGGAAACTGAGGTAAACAGGGTTATTAAGTGGCTTGCACAAGGTTGTACAGTATAAGGTTGCACTTACTAAATAAAGTGTCTGAGGCTGGATTTGAACTCAGGAAGAGGAATATTCCTGACACTAGGCCAGCAATCTATCCACTGGACCATCTAGCTCTTTAATACTTGTTTTCAAACAAAGGCTGGATCACTCTGTATCAAGAATGCAGTTGAGGGGATTCTTGTGTAAGTTGGATTGTATGGTCTGAGTTTCCTTCGAACTCTGAGATACTATGATAAAATGGAGGAGAATTATAGGTAGAATCTTATGCCACTCAACACAGTCAACCTAATTAGATTCAACAAATATTTATTAAATGAATATTGCATGTGTGGCACTCTTAGGGTCTTCTTTTATTGGTATTTTCCTTCCTGGGCACTCTATTTTTGGGACAAAACCAAGCCAGCCAAGTTTCATTCCCCTCCAGGGTTTTCTCCTGGATTTCTAGATTTCAGACACCATATGCCACATTTTCCTCATCCCCTACCTGCCCCTCAATTTCTGCTCCCTTTTATGTTGACTTTCTCCATTAGAATAAGAGTTCCTTCAAATTTTTACATCATTCTACTATTTACACTACATATAAAATCTATATCAGATTACTTACCATCTAAAGGAAGAGGGGAGGGCAGAAGGAAAGGTGGGAAGGAAGGAGAGAATTTGGAACTCAACATTTTTTTAAAAAGTTAAAATTTTTTTTACATGTAATTAGGAAAAAAGAAAATAGTGCTAAAAATAAAATGAAGGAACTTCAGAGAAAAAGAAAACAAGGATCATCTTTCATTTTGCTTATATTTGTATTCCTAGGGGCTTAGTCCAGTGCTTAGCATCCTTAATAAATGCTTCTTGCTGGGAAAGTTGGGTAGCTCAGTGAATTGAGAGCCAGGCATAGAGTCAGGAGGTCCTAGGTTCAATCTGGCCAGGACACAGGAGGTCCTGGATTCAAATCTGGCCTCAGACTCTTCCTAGCTTTGTGACCCTGGGCAAGTCACTTAACCCCCATGCCCTTGCCCTTACCACTCTTCTGCCTTGGAACCAATGCTAAGATGGAAGGCCAGGGTTAAAAAAAATGCTTCTTGCCTACTTGCTTGTCTTGTAGGTGCTGATACAGATACAAATAATTCATCTCAAACTTAAAGTTGGAAGGGACCTTAGAAGTCATTGGATATAAGATGAGGAAACTGAGGCTTACAAAGAATAAATGTCTTGTTCATGAGCAGAAAGCTAGTAAATGTCAGAAGTGGGATTTGAATTAACATTTTCTTTGTTCTAAATGAGGCTGGCACTCTACTATAGCATTTGTTGTTGTTTTTGTCAAAGTTTAAATATATCTCCACTCATTTGGTTTCTGAGTGATGGTTGCAAAAAGGCAAACTGAAGTCCAACAACAAAACAGGGAACCTGCATGTAGGAGCTTTCAAGCTTCTTCTTTTTTTTTTTTTACCCCTGGGAGAACACACACACACACACACACACACACACACACACACACACACACACACACTTTCTTGAACTTGGGATAGAAATAGAACCTCAACCAAAAGTCAGCAACCACCTACTTCCCATCTCAATCCACTCCCCATCCCCAATTCTCCAACCCCAAAGAACCAACATTGTTCATCTGTAGAATGGTCTAATTCTTGACATGTTTCCAGAGATGCTAAAATTCTAAATTTATGGCTGTTTATCATTTTCCTTGGATAGTTACAATAGGAGTGTAAATCTCTGTTTTATAGACATTGGTGCCAGAAATAGTTTGCTGGAGGTTGAAGTTATCTTTGAGTTGGTCTCATTTCTTTTTCTTGTCTGACCTTGTGATAATTAATATAAATAGCCTTCATTTCCCAGACATCTCTATGCATGGGGGAATGGGCTAGTGGGGATCTGTAGCCTAAAACATGACTCCAGCTGCATGAACCTTCAGCTTTGTTATTTTTCCTGAATGCTCCCAGCCTGCTTTCTGGACTTGGAGGCTTAAGCTCTGGAATAGTGAAAAGTGAGTCACACTAAACTAAAGAAGGTGCCTCTGGCCTCCAGCATCTACTGAAAACATGGCAATGGTATGTCCTTGGGGACAGCTGCAGTGTCAATGGGTTACCAACATTGTACAATCGTCTCTTGTTCTCACTGCATTGTTTTGCTCTAGGAACATTTTTTTAGAGGACTTAAGACTCTTTCTTTCCTTGTTTAAAGAAAACCCTAAATCCATGGCTCAATTTTATCTTGCTGGCTGAACTGTTGAGGTATGGGATTTGCTTCTTTGCCACATGGCTTTGACATCATGGTGCCATCCACTCTGGATGCCAGTCTCCTCTATCGGAGGCAACAATAATATAACCTTACCAAGCATAAATAGAGTTTGTCATGAAACAAGGGAAACATCTTGATTTAATTAAAAGCTAATAATAGCAAGGCTGAGTTTTCAAATGTGGAGGCAATGGAAAGGAGGGAGAAGTTGGGAGAATAGGGAAAAGACTTCTCTACCTCCTTCCTTCCCTGTGCCCCAGTCTCCTCCAATGACCTCATTCTTTACTTGGGTTGTTAGGAATACCCAGATATCTTTCTTCATCTCTGACCCTCTGAAATCTTCATTCTGTTTTCTTCCTCCTGCCAGATGATTGGAAAGATGAGACTCCTATTGTTCAATTTCCAGTACGTTGGCATGGTTGAATGAATTCTGGGCTCTGGTGGCATCTCCAGGTCCCCAGAGAGATCCAAGTAACTTGAAATAAAAGAGAGGACAATCAAAAAACTCCATTTCTCATTGTCTTGCCCCAATCAGGGCTTTGGCAGAATATTGCTCTGAATTATTAAAGGAAATGGATTGTAATACTGATTCTCAGAGATGCCTGGGATACCACTTTGTTTTTATATCTGTATGAGATTCAGCTATTAGGGGATTTATGCTGTATAGTCACTCACCCACGCCAGTCAGGTCAGAAGGATAGGAAGACATAAAATGTGTGGATACATCTGGAAATCTAGGTTTCCTGGTAGTCACAGTATATATAAATAGCCAAATCCTAATTGCTCGCCCCCAACACCTGGTCTACTTAAAAAGTGATCACTGTTTCCTTAAAGCCCTCCTTATTCATGCTACAACTCTGGCTTTTGGAATTCTCTTACACAAAGCTAGGAAGAGACTGAGGCCAGATTTGAACCTAGGACCTCCTGACTCTAGGCCTGGCTCTCAATCCACTGAGCCACTCAGCTATCCTTGAAAGAAGCATTTATTAAAGATGCCAGGCACTAGACTAAGCCCAAGGAATACAAATAGAAGCCAAATGAAAGACGATCCTTGCTTTCAAGGAGCTTACATTCTTTTTTTTTCTCCCAAGCTCCTTCATTTGATTTTTAACACTATTTCCTTTTCCTCCAATTACATGTAAAAAAATTAAACATTTATTTTTTTAAATGTTGAGTGTTTGGCTCTAGTACTGGAAGCAATTATTAGAAGTTGTAGAGGGATAGTTTTGATTTAAGGAAAATCCCAACAATGAATCTATCTCCAACTAGAGTATACTACCCTGAGAGTTAGTAGCTTTCCCCTGCCTGAAGGCCCTTGATAAAATATTGTGTGACCATTTGCTTGGTCTATAAGAGAGTGGTTTTTGTACAGATGGCTATTTGAACAGAGAGCTTCTTAGGTCACCTAAGATTCTGTGATCCTGAATAAGTCCTTGAGGTATCCCAATCGTCAGAGGAGAGGGCTATGCACTTAGAGACAATGGGGAGCCCTGATGGATATCCACTAGTATAGTCTCTGTCTATGGATGCTTCCAACCTCTACATTTAGCATTATCTGTCCTACCCAAGACATCTGAAGTCTGTTTACCCTAAGGTTGGTGTATTTTTAAGAGACCTCAATTCCTTTTGTTGACTTTAGTATAAAATCATGCAAGCACTAAGATCTATGGATCATGGACTATTGCCTGGATAGAGGTGGTCATCTGGGTGGTAACTACTTAAGCAGCTTCAAATCCAAACCAGGACAAAGCAGGGCTTGCTTCAGTCCATGGCAAGTGGCAAGGATGCAGGGCACATATGTTCCGTACACTTCTTGTAGGACCAAGTTTGTCTACCACATCAGTAAGTATACTATCAATAAAGGTGTTCATTAGATCAACTGAGTGTGGTCATTTATCTCTATCTGGTCCTTTACATCCCAGATTTGGCTAATATAGACTTTCTTGTTAAGCTAACTTCTGGAACAGGCAATGCAAAAAATAATAATAATTTATGGTTTGCAAAGTGTTTTATATGTTATTTCATTTGAGGTTTACAACAGCCCTGCAAAGTAGATGCTATTATTAACTTCATTTTGTAGTTGAGAGAACTGAGGTAATTATTTGCCCGGGGATACCCAGCTAGTAAGTGTTTGAGGATGGATTTGAACTTGGGCCTTCCTGACTGATGTCCTAGTACTCTTTGTACTCTGCCACCTCTCTGACTCCATCTTTATGCCTCACATCCTTGCCTTCCCCAAATCAGGCTGAAATGACTGTCTTTGTTTCACTTGACTTTCAGGTTGGGAGGACCTGGATTTCCTTCTAGCTTTTGCTCATTTTCCTGGATTCACTCTGCTTCTTTGAAACCATTGCTTATTTTCATGATGGAATTAATCAAATAAATTCCACACTGGAGATATAAACATAAAGCATGCAATCAATGAGCATATCTTTCATAGCAAGTACAATGAAGGAACCTATTCACAAGTGTTTTGAGAATTGTTTTTTCTGGGTAGGCACCATTAAATTCTGACAGAGTTTGAAGAGAGGTCCAAATCTTTTCATGTCTGGTTCAGTCTGAGAAAGAGAGCCCAAACCAAAAGAGTAGATGTCAATTTTTACCTTGTTGGTTGGAATAAAGTTGCTACTTGATTTTATAGGTGAGAAAACCAAGGCTCAGAGAAAAGCAGAGATGAAAGGAATATTAGAACTCATTTCATTTCAGAGAGAAGACTTTCCTTAGATCACCCAGATAGAAATCTATCAATCTATAATCTTCTGATTCCCAATCTAGTGCTCTTTCCACATATTTGTACAATAGTTTGAGTCTTAGCAACAAACTAGAGGAATTAAAAAAATACAAACTGTTTGCCCATTTCAAATTCCTTATTTCCTTACTAAACCATTTCTTTTTCTGACAGAGGAATATTTCCCCTCTTCAGGAATATGCCAGAGACTCGTCAGTACAAAAACTTCTGTTTGCCTGACTGCAATCTGCTGAGAAACCTTTCTTTGAGAGTCCAGACTTGGGAGCAGAGAACTAATTTCAACCCCAAATGTCAGCAGCACTTGAGAAAGAGCAGAGAAAGACAACAGTGTTTTCCTGTGAGCTCTCATCACCAAGCCAACACTATATAACCCACACCCAGGGAGCAGCGTCTTGGATGCCACAGAAGAACTATGCAAAATCCCACTCATGATGGCTGAGGGCAGCATTCCCAGGCACAGCCAACCACATGAGCTGCTCATATTACTTCCCATAGGATGTGATGACAATGCCCTGGCTAGCAGAGCAGATTGCTAATTGAGTATGGAATTTTCCAGCTGTACCCACCCTTTGCCAGATTCCTTGGGACCAATAAAGAAGACACTTGAATTGGTGAAGGTCTACAGAGAATAGTCATGGGCAAAAGATGCCATATTTGTTTTGACTCAGCACTAAAGGAGGCAATGTGTAGCTGGTGGAGTTATGGACCTGAGTCATGTGGAACTGAACTCAAATTTCCTCTCCACCCATGGGTGAACATGGGTAGATTACTTATGCTTCTTGAGACTTCACTTCCTCCTGTTTAAAATAAGAATGATGCTAATACCTGTAGTACTTATTCTCCTGGATGATTCTGAGAACCAAATGAAATAATACATGTATAAGTACTCAGAAACATTAAATCGCTTCATGAATACCAGTTACTTTTAGGAAATAATTACTAGAATTGACTTTGGAAGCAGAATGTCAAATTCTGATACTTCTCATCAGCGTGACCTCAGATATGTCATTTGGCTTCCTTGAATCTTAATTTCCTTCCCTTGAAAATGCAGAGGTTGGATTAGATGGCCTCTGAAGTATTTCACAGCTCAAAATTCTTGATGCTATGATTATTAGGTTTTTTCTTTGGATTACTTAGAGGGAAGAAACATTTGATTAAGGACATCAGCCAAATGTCATGATTTTCCAATTTGACTTAATTCAATAAATATTCATTAAACATCTAACCATGAGAAAAGTATTGTCTACTTCATGGCAATTAATATCACTCAATCAATATTAAATACCTACTATGTGCCACTATCAGTAACTAGGTGGCAGAGTGGATAGAGTGTCAGGTCTAGAGTCAGGTAGACTCTACCTGAGTTCAAATCTGGATTCACCCATTTACTAACTATGTGACCCTGGGCAAGTCACTTAATCCTATTTGCCTCAATTTTCACATCTGTAAAATGAGCTGGAGAGACAAACCATGTCAGTATCTTTGTCAAGAAAATCCCAAATAGGGTCATGAAGAATCAGGCATGAATGCAAATCAACTGAATAGCAACAGTGTGCCAGGTATTGTGCTAAGCTCTGGGGATACAAAAATAGACAAAAGTCCAAGAGAAGAGACAACATTCACAAAAATGTATGCAAAGCCAGCTATATACAAGATACATAGAAAATAATTAACAGAGGGAAAGCACTAGAAATAACAGGGGTTGGAAAAGGTTTCTTGTCAAAGATGTCCCATTTTATACTAAAAATTCTTTCCCCCCAAACCCTCTGATTTTATGCAAGTTGACCACCAGTGAAGAAGGAAGTGGTCATATGACTTGTGATTTATCTGAATATAATTCATATTGAATTAAGGAGATTGATTTTCTACTTTGGTCAGACACTGACATCTTCTATGTGCCATTGCAATTCCTAAATAAGGCACTGCATTCCCTTCTTGAGATGAGAAATCCATGTCTGGGCCCCAAACCATTCACAAGCAGCCTTAGAACAGAATGCAAATGTGCTGGAACCTGAAATACCCAGTTTTACAAATTGTATTTGGGGGGGAACAAAAAATCTAACATAATAGAATTTCCTCATCACTTTAAATATACTAGGTGTTCCAAAGCCTTAGTGAAGTTTTAAACTTTTACATATAAAGCTTAAATTTTATGCTTTAACAGATTAAAATTACACCAAGACTTTTGGGTCACCACATCTCAATCTATAGCCTAAAGCCCTGACTTTTACGTGCATAGGTATGGAGTCATAATGCTTATTGCCACTCCATCTTGGTAACTCCACCTGAGAAGCTGTTGTAGTTTGTCAAGTGGCCAGAATTTTAAAGTACTTAAGTGCTTGGGATCCCGCTATTTCAAAGGCAATGTTTGGTCTTTGTTTGGTCTTAGAATTATGGCTAATATTTCTTTAATTACAGTTTTATTTTATCTTTCAGCTTTAGTAGTTTTAGTGAATAAGTGTATTGCATTTAAATATTATGACTGGACACTATTTTTAAACTTTCGTGTGAAAGTCAGGACTCATTGCATTAAATAATATATTAATTAATTAATTAATATATTAAATTAAATAAAACCAAGAAATAAAGTAATAATGATGTTTTACATTGATGTGACCTAGTTTCTCTCCCCTGCTGCTCCATCCTCTCACTTCCTTCCATGCTGGCTCACTTGGACTTGGATCATATTCTGGGGGCGTATCCACAAAGTTTCTTTGTCACCAGCTGGGACCAATACTCTGAGGAAATCATGACTGTTCCTCAAATAAAACATTCCATCTCTCCTCTCTCAAAGGGCATTGTCTTGGACTGTCTATAATGGCTGTCTCACTCTTCAGCTCCACATATTGACTCCCCTGGCTTCCTTTAAATACCAGCTAAAATTCCATTTTTACAGGAAACCTACTTGATCCCTCTTCATTTTAGAGCCTTCTTCCCTATCTTCATTCTCTCTTATTTAGCTCAGATGTAAAAGCTTTTGTTTTTGTATATTTGTTTGGATATTTTTTCCCCCATTAGATTATAAACTTCTTGAGGGCAGGAGCTATCTTTTATCTTATTTGTATCTCCAGCCCTTAGTACCTGGCATATAGTAGACAATAAATGCTTATTGACTGATATGCATAAAACTTAAGTATGCTTCATACAAAAAATTTCTCAAAATGGATTATATCTGACAGACACTCAATGTACACTGTATTAGGATGAGACTTAGGATGCCAGAAACAAACTCAGAAATAGAAAACACTCAGAGTCTGTAGATTTCAGTAAATTCACAAAAGGTGAACATACTTTATAGGCCTTATGAACAAGCATTTCTCATTAATCTCAGATCTGTATTATCTGCACAGTTCATAGTACTATCATGGAGGTTTGAGAAGGTCCTTCTAGTTCTCTTGGTACCTTATACAATAACTTTACCTCTTCAGCAGCAGAACACTCTTTGATGATGACCTCTTCTATTTGTGGTAGACATTCTGTTATATAAATCTTCTTTTTCTAGAATCTGGTGTCTAATTCTTAAGTTCATGATTCTTGATTTCTTGGGAATTCTAGAATTTATGCAGAAAATCATTGATCAGAAATGGTAGTATCTGACCTGTTCTCCAAAAACAAAAACAAAAAAAAATAGGCAGAAGGTACTAATGAACTCACTATCCTCAAATTCCTTTTTCAGATTATCCATACAAATATAGAGTGTGCCGTGTTTCTTCTGCCAGTTGCCATTTCTCTCTCCCTTTGCCATCCCCCACAACCAACCCTGTCACACTTATTGCACTCCATTCTGGAAGTCTAAAAGAAAGAAAAAATGGGAAGAGATGGGAAATTAAATTTTTCGCAGCTCTCTTTAATAGACCATGGAATTCATCCCCCTGAATAATAGTCAGTCAATAAGAGAGAGCCCAAATCTCTGTAGCCTAATTAAAAAGGTATAAATGCTAAAATTCACTTCTTTGGGAAATATTCTTCAAATGACTTTCAAGGTCCACATCCTGCTATATCATCAGTTTGATTGAAGGACTCATCAAATTGATTATTAGATCTCCTAATTATCACTATTATATTAATGTATGGGACAGCATGATATATTGAGAAAAATACTGGCTTTGGAAATGAAAGAACCTATATTTGAATCTGGATCTTAATGTTTACTATTTCTATGACCTTGAAAAAGTCTTGAAAGACTTTACACAAAAATAAACCTTAAAATGGGATGAGATAATGACAAAATAAAGTCTAATCAGAGAGCCAATAAAAAGCCACTATAATTTGTTCATGAGGTTAATGATACTGTCAGATCTATTCTTTAGGAATACCGATTGGCAGCCATAGGACAGATATTTTTCCATAGGGCAGGAAGAATGATAAGGAAGTTATTATAATATTTTAGGTGAGAGGTGATGAGGACCTGAATGAAACTGGTAGCTTTGTGAGTGGAGAAAGGGGGATGGTTATAAGAAATTCTGTGAAAGAAGGAAAAATGACAAAACTCAGGAACTGGTGAGACAGATAGGGACAGTTGAAAATGACTGAAAAGTCATGGTCCTGGGGGACTGAAAGGATGGTGGGCTCCTCAACAGAAATAGGAACTTTTGGAAATGGAGAAGATTTCGGGGGAAATATAATGTATTGAGAAAGATTTGTGATGTAAGTCTGATGAACCTGTTCTAAATCTCCAATCATAAACATAAAAGATAATGCAGAGATCCTATTCATCCAGCACTGCCCATGAGGTCCAAGTCTGTTGAGGAGCATATGCAACATAATTTAGGACATAGGAGGGGGTATGTTGGGATGAGGGGGATTTTGCCTTTATGACTGCTGCTGTGCATGCCAAAGTAGTGGTTGGATTCTAACCACCTTGAAGCCTATGTTCAAAGCACAAGGTGAGAGAGACTGGGAGCTTAAATTGCCTAGGGAAGCCATTAGTGGGGGTACAAAGCAGGGAAGAATCAGGAGACAACAAATGGAGTCCTAGATTTCTAATAGACACAAGCACCATGATTGACTATGACGGGGAGAGTAGGAGCTGACATTTCCTGGTTTTACCTTGGGGATGAAGCCACATCCCACTAGGTCTTAATGGCCCCCCACTTTTCTGACCACTAATATAAGCAACTGTCAAAGAAGGTGGTTTATTTTTAAATTTTCTAAGCCTGAAAATTTCTCCTAAAGGATCAACTTGATAAGATTTAGGTTCATTGGCTAGTACCATTGAGGGTGTAAGCAGTTTTGCCACTGATCTCTAAAGTTCAATTCTTTTAGTCTGCTTTACTTCTGTGACTTGAAGCTAATTACTCTTCTTTTTCTTAGGATTAGTTTTGGGAAATAACAAGGTAAAAACATTAAAGTTTTTAATTTTCTCTAAATTATTATTCTTGTTCTAATAAGCAAATGTTTAGCTATCCATCAATCTTTTATACTCATCTCTTCCAAGATTTTACTTTAGGAGTCATCTGGATTAATTTTGTGGGGAACACACTCACACTAAAGGAATATATTAAAAAAATCTGTCTCCTCTTTTGTACTGCCCTGATGGGGGGCTTATAGCTATATGCTAAAGAGAATATTTGGGACTATGGGATATGCTTTTACCTGAAGACCTTTTTAACAAAAATTAAATGAAGTTATGAATCTTGAATCAAAAGGCAGAAACCTAAGACAATGACAATATTTTACTTTAGTGACTGTGAATTCATATAATCAGGTCCTAGGTTATTCTTGTTTATCACTGGTCATTTTTGCATAACGAAGAAAGGTTATTTCAAAAGGATTTAAATGACAAATTTTCTTAAACTTTGAAGATGTTTATTTGTGACATCCATTGAGCTCAGGTCCATGCTGACATTCTCCTTACACCTGACAGATCCTCTGTCTGCTTGCCTGCATGCATGCTTCTCTGACTCAGACTATTTGTCACACATAACCTGCAAATCCAGTGCGAAAGAACCATACTGTGTCACAATTGGTGATCTATATAGAATCTAACACATCTTGAATATTTCCTTTTAAGGGGGGTAGTTTATTATGTTTGCATGAAAGAACACATTAAGCTTAATTTTGGGATTAAAAAAAGATTAGCCAAAAAAATTCAGTAGAGCCCCACTAAGGTAATAATTGCTCACCTTTATAATATTATTCTCATTATGGGTTGCATTCCCCTTTTATGCATACCTTCCCTCATGATGAACATTCACTCCTACTGGCACAAAACTTGATTGTGGTCTCTTATTATACTCTTAATATGGCAATAACAAAAAACAATGAAAGCAAAGAAATGGAGTGACAAAAGTGAACCAGACCTTTTGATTTGAAATGAAACAAATGCATTGGGGAATTGTACTGATAATCATGAGTGGCTAGGACAATAATGTAGGCTATCAGATGATGAAGAGAGGACTGAGCTGCCTTCCTTTTATTTTGCTTATTCTCACCCAAGGAGAAAGATGTTTGGATGAAAAAAGAGAGAGGAAAAATAGGTTTTAAGAAGCTATGCAAAATAAGCAGGAAAACAAGAACGTGCCTAATTGCTCTTGGTGAGTTCAGATGATCAGATGTAGTGCTTAGATGCTGAAAGAACTGATGATATTATTGCTAAACTACTGTCAATTTTGTTTGAAAAATTGTGGAGTATAGAAGAATGGAAGAACTCCAAAATGGAAGAAGAGCAAATGTTTTGATTTAAAAACAGGAAAGATTGAAATTCTCAGCCTCCATGTCATTAAGCTTTACCTTGATTCCTGGAAAATTTTTAGAATATATAAAGAGATAGTGAATGAATATAAAGAAAAGGAATCAGGCCAGATTGGCTTCCTCAAGACCAGGTTATGGGGGCAGCTAGGTGACTCAGTTTTTGAGAGCCAGGCCTGGAGATGGGGGTCCTGAGTTCAAATCTGACCTCAGATACTTAGTTGTGTGACCTAACCCTTAACTCTCATGCTTTGGAATCAATACACAGTATATTGGATCTGAGACAGAAGGTAAGGGTTAAAAAAAAGACCAGATTCTCCTCCTCTTCCTTTTCCTCCTCCTTCTTCTCCTTCTCCTCTTCCTCTTGTTCTTGTTCTTTTTTAAAAAAATAATAACCATTACCTTCCCCTTTAGAATCAATTCCATGTATTGGTTTTAAGCAGAAGAGTGGTATGGACTAGGCAATGGGGATTAAGTGACTTGCCCAGGGCCACACAGTTTGGAAGTATTCCAGGCCAGATTTAAACCTATGACCTTCTTTCTCTGGGTTGGGTTCTCAATTCACTGAGTTACCCAGCTGCCCTGCCCCCTTACCTTTCAAAGAAGGGTCATACAAAGGAAGTTAATATGTTATCAATGAAATATATGCCTTAATATTATCTAGCCTGTGCACTCCTCCAACTACCCATGTTTTATATCACTTTATTCTTGCATTGTGGTTGTATCATGCTTTTCTTTGATCTGTACAACAGGACCTTATCTTATAGAATGCTGTGTATATTCCTGGTTTATTGAATGAATTCAGGCATATTCTATTGGCAATTAAAAAAAAACAAAGGCAGAAAAAATATGTTAAATTTAAAAGAAATTAATTCTATGGCAAATCTGAGCCATTTTCCCAAGCAGCATGAAGTCTCACAGCAGTTCATTGCTTTGCTCCAAACATTAGCTCCTGCCTCAGCCTGGTCCAGATTGAGTCAGAGTAGTGCTTCTCTTTGTTCCATTAATGCTATTTAGTTGTTATTAATGACCCCAAAGTACAAGGTAGTGAGGCTGGTAACACTGATAAGCCTAAGAAAAGCTGTAAAATGCCGAGGTGTGTTTGTACATGAAATACTCATTAAATCATGAGGTTTGCTGCTATGCTCCATTTTCAGTTTATGCAAAGGAATGTATTGGTTGTATGAAATGAGGTCCTGCTATAGTGTGGCCTTACTGTGTCATGTGTGGCATCCTCCTATTCATCTCTAAGCCCCACGAAGGGAAACACTCCATCTGATTCATCATTGCACCTCTCTCAATTCCTAGCACAAAGCTAGACACCTAAAATAGGGTTAATCTTTGACCTGAATTGAATATCTATTATGTTGAAAGATGAGAGACATTCCCTTAACTCACCTTTATGAGTTGGCACTCATTCATACTGGGTGTATTGGGATAGTGACTATTGCCAGCATTAGAAAATGTCAGAGGACAAGTCCTAAGCCTTGCCTTCTACCTGCCTCACACTTCTACATAAGCCCAGGAAAAAAGACCAGATCATGCCAGGCTCCTCCTCCTCCTCCTCCTCTTCCTCTTCTTCCCCCTCTCCCTCTCCCTCTCCCTCTTCATCCTCCTCTTCTTCCTTCTTTTCTTCTTCTCCTTCTTCTTCTTCTTCTTCTTCCTTCTTCCTTTTCTTCTTCTTCCTTCTTTTCTTCTTCTCCTTCTTCTTCCTTCTTTTCTCCTTCTTCTTCCTCTTCTTCCTCTTCCTCTTCTTCCTCTTCTTCCTCTTCTTCTTCTTCTTCTTCTTCTTCTTCTTCTTCTTCTTCTTCTTCTTCTTCTTCTTCTTCTTTCTTCTTCTTCTTCTTCTTCTTCTTCTTCTTCTTCTTCTTCTTCTTCTTCTTCTTCTTCTTCTTCTTCTTCTTCTTCTTCTTCTTCTTCTTCTTCTTCTTCTTCTTCTTCTTCTTCTTCTTCTTCTTCTTCTTCTTCTTTCTCCTCCTCCTCCTCTTGGTCTATTGTAGACATAACAACTACATTTAGGAAAGCATTTGAGTTTCTTTGCTCTTCTTATGGGTTAGATAACAGCATAGCTGGAAGGACTCAGATCTAGATGAATGGCTAGACCTAAAGAACTGTCTTTAAGAACAGTTTTGTTCAATATCAACTTGGAAAGTCTTTAGTGGAGGATCCTAGTGATCTGGCATGGCCTAGCACTATTTAAAATTCCTGTTACTGACTTGGATACAATCATAGAAAACATACTTATCAAATATGTAGAGGGTACAAAGTTGGAAGGGTAGATAATATTTGGATAAATAGAATCCAGAAAGAATTTGAGAGGCCAGAACATTGGGTTAAATATGTTAAGAGAGAATTTATTAAGAATGATTTCCCTCTTATACATGGATCCTAAAACCAACTTTACAAGTCCAATATAAGGAAGGTGTGATCGGACATCAGTTTGTCCAAATAAGAACTGAACTTTTTAGTGGACTGGAAGCTCAGCATGATTTCAACAGTGTTACATGGCACTCGAAAAAGGCTGCATTAAGAGCAGCACAGTGTCTTGGATCATGGAGGTCACCTTTCTATGTTCTGACCAGTGAGGTCATATCTGGCAATCTGTGTTTAGTTCTGGGAACTACATTTCAGGAAGGATGTTGATAAGCTGAAAAGTAGGGCAGTCAGGATGGAAAAGAGTCTCAAGATTATTCTAGGGGCAGGTAGAAAGAAAAGTGGTATGGGTACCAGGGCTGAGACAAGAGGTCTTGGGTTCAAATTTGGTCTCAGACACTGAGCTGTGTGACCCTGGACAAATGATTTAACTTCAATTGCCTAGTTGTTGTCAATACTCTTCTGTCTTAGAATCAGTACTTAATATAGATTCTAAGTCAGAAGGTAGGGATTAAAAAAAAGAGCATCCTATAAAAGGATTGATTGAAGTAACTGGGAAATTTCTGACTTGAGAAGAGATGACTTGAAGAGTGAGGTGGAAAACATTGATAGCTGTCTTCAAGATCTAATGGGCTGTCATGTAGAAGAGAGATTTGATTGGTAGATCTTAGAGGGTAGATCCAGAGTGGCAGTGAGTATTGGCTGAACAAAGGGGAGGTTGTTGGAGGAGAATTATTATCTGCCAGTGCTTTGCAGAAATAGGGTCTCTAGGGGTCAGTCTCCTAAGTGGGTTGGGGCCACTTTTGCCCTTACCTTTGCCACTCTTCTGCCTTAGAATCTTAGCTACTTTGTACAGATTCTAAGACAGAAGGCAAGTGCTAATAAAAAAAAAAAAGACCTGGTAGATTCCCTCTTATGTACAGGTGGGACAACCACTTATCTGACGTGTTGTCAAAGAAGTTCCTATTCAGGAAGGCCTATCATTTTAAGGGCAATGGTGTTTCTTTGTTTGGTCTTAATCTGAATTATTTATGGCATCTTTCAACTCTGACATTCTGTGACTCTGAGCTATAATTTGTGATGTTTCTTAATTTGTTTTGCTACTGAAATTTTATTAAATGTCAACATGACAAATCAATCTGCTGCCATTATGCATCTAACTTCACCATTTTAAAAAGGCTGATTTACTGCAGCACTGGAGTCACTGGTGCTAGATTTATATTTCCCTCACTATAGTAGATATGAGATCTTGAGGAGCCTCAACTTCCTCTTCTGTGAAGTGGAAATAAAAATGCCTGCCTTACCACTTTAGAGACCTATTGTGAAACACAAATAAAACAAGATAGATTATAGGAAAGTATTCCGTAAACATGAGTATTATATTATTATGTTTATTATTATTCTTAGTTATTGTTTTAGTTCATTGGTGGGTGTTCTAAAGGCAGGTTTTCATTATTTGGTGGAAAAAAAATCAAAGTAGGAGAAAGTTCTCTGTTTGTATATTTTTCTACTTAAGAATGCAGCCAAAGAAAGGCAGTGTTTTCATGTTAAAAAGTCAATGAATCCTAATTGAAAACTGCAGGCCATAACTAGGAGTGTGGGTGTACTACTAGAATAAAAATTGAAAGCAGATCTCAGTTGACTTTAACAAGCAACCTGGCTAATAATCTAGGCAGACAATTCACAAATGCAAAAAGGACTATTACAGAGGAAGTATCCTATGAACTGAAAAAGAAATAAGAAACAGGTAAAATTACTAAAGCATAAAGAATCTTCCTATTTAATTGAAGAATACAAAAGGGTTTTAGTTTGGTTAATCTGGGGCAGACTCATTTTGTTAAGATAAGATCCAAGGGATTTGGAACAAGACTTCTCATTTCTTCAGATTCCTTCCAATTTCAGACAGGAATTAACACCAAGAATGTCTAACATCTCCCTCAAACCAAAATAACTTCAACTCTGAAGGCCTTCATGTTGGGAGCTAAAGACAAAAGATAAAATGGGAAGAACATTAGATTTAGAATCAAAAGATCTGAAATTGCAATTAGATGGGCACAGGAGATAGTTCTCTGAACTTGGAGTAAGGAAGACCTGAGTTCAAACTTGGCCCTGGGCAAGTCACTTAATCTCCATTTTCCTGTTTCCTTAACTACAAAATGAGGATAATAATAAATTCTAGGATCTGCTGAAGTTGTTGTGGGGATCAAATGTGATAAAATTTGTAAAATGCTTATAACCCAGTGATTGGCATAGTAGGTGTTTAATGTTTCCTCCTTCCTTCCTTCCTTCCTTCCTTCCTTCCTTCCTTCCTTCCTTCCTTCCTTCCTTCCTTCCTTCCTTCCTTCCTTCCTTCCTTCCTTCCTTCCTTCCTTCCTTCCTTCCTTCCTTCCTTCCTTCCTTCCTTCCTTCCTTCCTTCCTTCCTTCCTCCCTCCCTCCCTCCCTCCCTCCCTCCCTCCCTCCCTCCCTCCCTTCCTTCCTTCCTTCCTTCCTTCCTTCCTTCCTTCCTTCCTTCCTTCCTTCCTTCCTTCCTTCCTCCCTCCCTCCCTCCCTCCCTCCCTCCCTCCCTCCCTCCCTCCCTCCCTTCTTCCTTCCTTCCTTCCTTCCTTCCTTCCTTCCTTCCTTCCTTCCTTCCTTCCTTCCTTCCTCCCTCCCTCCCTCCCTCCCTCCCTCCCTCCCTCCCTTCCTTCCTTCCTTCCTTCCTTCCTTCCTTCCTTCCTTCCTTCTTCCTTCCTTCCTTCCTTCCTTCCTTCCTTCCTTCCTTCCTTCCTTCCTTCCTTCCTTCCTTCCTTCCTTCCTTCCTTCCTTCCTTCCTTCCTTCCTCCCTCCTTCCCTCCCTCCCTCCCTCCCTTCCTCCCTCCTTCCCTCCCTCCCTCCCTCCCTTCCTCCCTCCTTCCCTCCCTCCCTCCCTCCCTCCTTCCCTCCCTCCCTCCCTTCCTTCCTCCCTTCCTCCCTCCCTTCCTCCCTCCCTCCCTCCCTCCCTCCCTCCCTCCTTCCCTCCCTTCCTCCCTCCCTCCCTCCCTCCCTTCCTTCCTTCCTTCGTTCCTTCCTTCCTTCCTTCCTTCCTTCCTTCCTTCCTTCCTTCCTTCCTTCCTTCCTTCCTTCCCTCTATTCTTTCCCTTTCCTTCCTAATGATCTTAGGTAAACATTTAACCTCCAATGATTCCAATGATAGGCTATTCCCTACATTTATTTGTCATTTAAAGCTCTTCAGAACCTGGTCCCAAACGCTACATATTTCTTATTTCACCATAAGGTCCATGAGACATTCTACATGTTTCTTTTACATTAGGTTGCATTTCCTATCTTTGTTCCTTTGCACTGAGTAGATGCTATCATTATCCTTATTTTTATCGGATATGAGGCATACAGAAATTATGTAACTTGCCTATAGGATCAAAAAACTATAGGCAGGATTTGAACTTAGTTTTTCCTGACTCCCTAGTCTTCCATTCCTCGCTGTAAGTACTTTATAAAGCTCATAGTTCTTTTTGCTTTTTAATATCCCTACCTTCCATCTTAGAATCAAAATTAAATATCAATTCAAAGGCAGAAGAGTGGTACAGACTGGGCAAGTGGAGTTAGGTGACTTACCCACAGTCTCACAGCTAGACAGCATCAATCAAGCTGCCCAGTTCATACTTTCATACTTTCATAGTTCATTACTGCTTGTTTGACCTCAGGCAAGCCACCTAATCTCCAAGAGTTTACTGTCCTCATCTTTGAAAGGATGAAATTGGGCTAGAGAGTTTCTGAGGTCCCTTCCAACACCAACTCTATGATCCTGGGATTCGATTTTGATGTGTTTTATTTATGGTAATAATAGGAAGAAAGATAGAAACCAAGCATTTATTAAGCATCTACTATGTGCCAAACACTGTGTAAAGCACTTTACAAATATTATCTTATTTAATCTTCATCACAACACCAGGGAAGTGTGCTATTATTATCCCCATTTATAGGCAAGAAAACAAGTAGTCAGAGATTAAGTGACTCACCCACACAACTAATACATCTCGGGCGGCCAGATTAAATCTCAGGTCTTCCTGACTCCAGTCACGATCACCCTACCTACTGCAGCTTCTGTTAGTTGGAGAAGTAGTGGCCCAAACAAACTGCAGGCAAAAACAATACAGCCCCCCCCCCCCACACACACACACCATGAACATACTCTCTCAGATGCACTACGGTCCCTATTGGGTTTGAACGTAGTCTAGGACTGTGAGAAGTTATGGGTAGATGGTTAAGTGCGATATGAAGGGAGAAAGCTATTAAACTAGAATTCCCCAAGATAACAATCATCATTTTCAACCACTGGCAGTGATTTTTCTAAGGACTAAGATCTAAGGACTCTAAGGAGTGGTCCTTAGGGTAGAAGTAAGATGAAGAGAAGTGAAATGACTTGCTTAAAGTCACATAGTCAATTAGTGGTGAACTTGGATTTAGAACCAAAGAGTATCTTCCTCTACTTTCTGCTGGCCCTGGAGACATACTCAAAATGACATTTCACTAATCCGGAATGTGTGTTTGTTCTTTGCTATATATGTATATTGCCCACACGACTAATGAGAAAATATTATATATATATATATATATATATATATATATATATAATGAAATATATAATAATATAATTCACCTGACATAATATAATACAATTTAACTTATAGATGTTAGTATTTCGGCAAGTTAGAAAGCAGTGTGTCAGGAAGATGATGTTTCCTCTTACAATATATTGGTGAGCTAGCCTGAATCCACAGTCTGAAATAATCCTCATTTGATTTTAGGTTGCCAGTAGATGGCATTCGTACACTGGAAAGGGGAAGCATTAATAGAAAACAGGATGCACTTTTGGAGACTAGGAGCTTCTAGAGAATTGGTGGGTTAAGGTGAGAAGTGAAATGAAGGTGTTCAATTTGCTTAGTCATTTTTCATTTGTCTGAATCTTTGTGACCCTTTTTGGGATTTTCTTGGCAAAGATATTGGAGTAGTTTGCCATTTCCCTTTCCAGCTCTTTTGACAGATTATAAAACCTATGTCACATATCTAGTAAGTCTCTGTGATGAGTTTTGAACTCAGGAAGAGGAATCTTCCTGACTCCAGATCTGCTATGCTGTCTCTTGTGTCACCCAGCAGTCCTAACTTTTTTTTTAAACCTTTACCTTCCATAGAAGCAATACTGTGTATCAGTTCCAAGGAAGAAGAGTGGTAAGGGCTAGGCAATGGGGGTTAAGTGACTTGCCCAGGGTCACACAGCTGGGAAGTGTCTGAGGCCAGATTTGAACCCAGTCATCTCTAGCCCTGGCTCTCAATCCACTAAACCACCTAGCTGCCCCTGACTCCCAACTTGTTTTTAAGTGGTGTTAATGAACAGCTTGGCTAAAAAAGTCTGTTATCACAATTGTGAAAAGAGAAGTTTTTCTGTGGGGGCAGAAAGACTGAAGCTATTGGTAAGAGCTATAATTAGGGAACTCACCTCTTACTCATTCCCAGGAAGTAGTCTTCTTTTTAAAAGTTTATTTAATTAATTAATTTAGAATATTTTTCCATGGTTACATGAATCATGTTCTTTCCTTCCCCTCTTCTCACCCCCCTCCCATAGCCAATGAGCAATTCCACTGGGTTTTACTTATGTCATTGATCAAGACCTATTTCCATATTATTAGTATTTGCACTAAGGTGATCCTTTAGAGTCTATACCCCCAATCATGTCCCCATCAAAACATATGATCAAGCAGTTGTTTTTCTTCTGTATTTCTACTCCCATAGTTCTTTCTCTGGATGTGGATAACATTCTTTCTCATAAGTTTCTCTGGATTGTCCTGGATCATTGCATTGCTGCTAGTAGAGAAGTCCATTACATTCGATTGTGCCAAAGTGTATCAGTCTCTGTGTACAGTGTTCTCCTGGTTCTGCTCCTTTCGCTCTGCATCACTTCCTAGAGGTCGTTCCAGTCTCCATGGAATTCCTCCACCTTATTATTCTGTTTAGCACAATATTATTCCATCACCAACATATACCACAATTTGTTCAGCCATTCCCCAATTGAAGGGCATCCCCTCATTTTCCAGTGTTTTTTGTTTTTGTTTTTGTTTTTTTTTTTGCCACCACAAAGAGTGTGGCTATAAATATTTTTGTAAAGTCTTTTTTCTTATTATTTCTTAAAGGCAAGGTATGTCTAACCCTGTAGGCTAGCATCCAAGTTGACTCATATTCTGCTGGTTAAGCTATTATCAGTCAATCAGTTAGTTAGTCAACTTATATTTTTTTAAACACCTACTGTGTGTCAGGCAATGTGTTAAGTTCTGGGGATACACAGAAAGGCAAAAACAGTTCTTACTCAGTTACATCCCCTTGAAAGAAGAGACAGAAAGGGAAGCAGATGAAAATTCCTTTTGGGGGAAACAATGTAGCTCTCTGGAAGGTGTGATGTTCTTGTATGATCCCCCCCCCCCCCATATTTAAATTGTCAGTTCCTGTTGGTTTTATATGTAGAACAGAAGTTTGTATATATGGCTGTGTTGTCAACAGCCTGAGAATTTGGGCTCAGAATATTTGTGGTTACATAAGGTGATATTAGCTGTGTGTCACAGGATCATCTGTAGCTCTGGCCTTGACATGTTTTTAGATCTCTCTTATTCTGTTGTGTGTGATTTTGTCAGATTAAGGAGGCAATGAATGTAAAAGCAAAATACAATGAAGACAACTTTCTCTTCTTTCCCACACACCTGGTATGTAGATCTAAAGGGACTAGTGCAGATTATACGTGGGCTGAGTGAGCATATATAAGAACTGCAATTCATGCCATAGCAGGTATATGCCCTGGAGGAGACTGACATCTCAACTGGTGCCTCTCACTATAGAATCTGCCATTATTTCCTCACTGGTATTCCTGGCAGGGCCATGAAATTCAAACACTAGGTTAGTGTGATCTGTCCGCTGAGAGTGCATGTCAAGCATGCACTTTTTCAATAAGCATGGTGTAAGGGGCAGAAATGTAAGAGGTCAATATAAAAGGTTGGACTAGATTATTTAGGAGTAGGGTCGCCAGGAATTTAGTCAAATTCCAAAGAAATTCATTTTAACAATTTATTTATAAAATATAGAAAGAGTGAAAGTAGAAAATCAGAGAGAGGATAGAGTAAGATATATAGCCTAAGCACTAAGTATTTTGTTCCTGCCCCTGGCTCAACCCAGGCAGGACTAATTAGCCCTTAGCTGGAGGGGCCTCAGCCTTGAGCTGAGGACTTGGGGATGTACGAAGCCTCTCTCAATTGGGCAGGTCTCTCCTAGTCCCTTCAGAAAATCCAGGAAAGGAGTCAGTCTTTTTCACTCACCCCACGTGTTGTTCTAAGGAAAGTAGAAGCAGTCCAAGATCCTCAGTTAGAGCTCCTCCAAAGTCAAGTTGAAAACACCAGATGAAAGAAGGCCCTTCACAGGAAGTTCTTGGCATTTTTAAAGATCATTCCTTTTTGTCATTTCCTGTGACTTCCTTCCATTTTATGTGTACCAATTACAGCTAAAGCTTTGCCTAGGACTGCCCACGGGGCAGTCAGTTAATTCTGATTTGTCACCCATCATCGCACATATGAGTCATAGACCTCCCATACTCAAGTGTAAGTGGGGTGTATAAGCTTCTGGTGATTAAATCTGAAAATGGGCAGGAGAGAGTTAATTTAATCTTCACAATGGTCTTTATTGCAGGCAGTTTAAGGGAAGAAGAATGTAGGAGTTTTAAGGAATTTCTTTGTTCTTCAGAATTTGTTCTTACAGAATTAAATTCTTACAGAAATGTTCTTACAGAAGTGTAAAGGACTTTGCAGATCTTCTAACCCTTGGATATGGAACTGCCTACACTGGAGAGAATTTTTCTGGGTCCAAAATGAAGATTAGATAGGCATAAATCATGATTAATTTAGGGAGCCCAAGGAATGATACCGTCTCCAGACTTAGTAGTATAGTGAGATGGCACTTAGAAGGAAATTGAGTTGTAAGGGAGATTTTTGGGGAGGAGAGTTATTGTGGAAGAAACTCTGTAACTGCCTAGGAAGATCATAAATAAAGATCTGGAGAGGAACTTCAAAGGATAATTCTCACCTTCTCATATTAAATAAGGCTCAAAGAAGTTAGTTGACTTTCTTGAGGTCACACAGCTAGGAGGTATTTGAGGCAGGATTCCAACTTCGATTTTCCTTACTCCACATCCATCAACAATCAACAAGTATTTTTTAGTTGTCTACTATTAACTGACCCTAAACGAGGCACTGAGGATTTAAAAACAAAAAAGTAAAAGATAATAGTAAATAGTAATAGTAAAAGATAAAGTTAATCAGGTTGGTTAATGTTGAGTCCATGTTGACTACTACCTTCCAATAAAGGTGTTATGGAGGCTGTGATGGCCTTGGCTTCATAACCATAATCTCAATTAAATCTCAGGTCCATATAACCAATTGGTGTTTTCAATAAAAGTAACTTGGAAGAAGGGACCTTGCCAATGGATTTCTTGCCCTTTACCTTGCTGGGGTAACAAGAAATTCTTGGGAGATAAAGCTTAAGTTCCAACCTCTGGCCTAGTAGGAAAGTCTTAAAGTCTTAAAAGGAGAAAATACAGAAACTTGTCAATTGAATGAGTTGGAAGTTTGTCCCATTCTTGTAGAACTATGACTACATAAAGGGAGCAGAAGAGATGATTAGAGTTTTTAGTTCTGACCAATTTCTTCAGGAGAAAGACATGAAAAAAGAAAATAAAAGGCAAAGAGTACTAGCTAGGATGCACTCAGACTTAGATGCCTTTATAGAAAGTGGACCAATACTGACCTAGTTTCAAAAATGAGATTATAATTTTAGCTGGACTTTTCATTAGAATTATGAGGTGAAACCATTACCTCCCTCTGGGAAAAAGCACCATGGATTTGGGAGAGGAGTGGGGCTGGTGCTAACAATGGGAGGAGAGGAGGCAGAAGAGGAAAGGGGAAAAAATTGTAAAAGTTCCTGCTGAGGGCACCAATTTATCTCCTATTATTACATTGCCTGTACATAGCATGCAAAACCCCAAGTGTCTAGACCTACAATATAAAGACTGTCTTGTTTTATTGCTATAGCATTAGAAGGAAGAAGAGCAAGAGGGTCAGATGGAGCCTCTTTGTGGAAGTATAGGAATTATCATGATAGATTTCCTTTGGTTTGTGTCTGCCTGTGCTGCTCTTGTTTCTGGGAAAGTCTTGGCCAGTAAGCTGTCCTGAAAGCTAGCTGAGGTTTTAGGCACATCCGCCATGTAGGAGCTGAGTGATGATCACTCTGGGTCACCAGGGGACTCTAGCTGTGTCTTTGAAAATACCTTCTGAACTTATTATGTCAAGTCTGCCCCAGGCAAAGGTTTCAGGACTGTTATGGATGTGACTGCTTGTACGAATTGTGTCTCCAGACTTTCTGCTAAATTTTGAAACCTTTTTTCTGATTGAAAAAAAAATGTGTTAATGTTAACTAACCACTGGTTCAGCAATGGCAGGACCCTGGAACTACCGATTTAACATTGTGGACAATAAGATTGGGAGAGAAAGAGTAGAGACTAATGTAACTTTAAACGTGTGTATTTTAATATTCTAGGTGACGTAGTTGGGCTAGACTGGAAGGCCAATGGTAGATTTTAAGCTATGGGGTCAAATATTCAACTAGACTAGTGCTTTTAAGACTTAAGCTTAATCAATCGGCAAACTCCCATTTTATGCCCTTGTCTGGGTCATATGAGAAAGTGTGATAGAGTGGCATGAATCCCCACTACTGCTCAGGAAGTAGTGTCAGTGAGCAGTCAGGAACTTCAGTCAGTCGTGTCTGAAAGATATCACACACTTATCAAACAACCTTTATCAACCTTTAAATGCCGACTTTTCTTGTCCCAATTTCCCATTATTCCAATGGGACTGAATTTCTGACCATGTTCAATTGAACTCAATATGAGACCTGTGTCTTAAAAAAAATGTTATCTGGATAAATGTAACTAAAGGAAATCTATTTTATACACAGACATTTGTTGATCTTAATTTTAATTTTTTGGATTTTTTTCATATGTCAATTTTTTTAATATATATGGGGAATAAAAAAAAAAAGCATTCATTCAGTGCTTATGAAGCCAGGTTCAAAGGATACAAAATATGAAACAGAACAGTTCCTGCCCTCAAGATACTTATATTATATTAAGGGTAAACAATGGCACACTGAAAAGTGGCTACAAAATATATACAAAGTAAAGAATTTTTTTTTTTGGTCATGCAGGGCACTAGCAATTGGAGGAGTCTGCTCATGATTGGTGGTTGCATTTAGCTGTGAAAAGAGCTGTGAAAAGGGAATTTGCCAGGTGCAGGTAAAAAAAAAGGTCTAGCAATATGAGATTTTACTTTTTATTTTAAAAAAACCCTTACCTACCACTTTAGAATCAATACTGTGTATTGGTTCTAAGGAAGAAGAGCAGTGAGGGCTAGGCAATGGGGGGTTAAGTGACTTCCCCAGGGTCAGATACCTAGGAAGTGTCTGAGATCCAGATTTGAATCCAGGACTTGCTCTCTTTAAGTCTAGCCTTCAGTCCATTGAACCATCTAGCTTCCCCCAACATGAGATTTTAAATTGTATTACAAAGCAGTAATTATCTAAGCTATCTGGTACTAGCTAAGAAATAGAAAAGTAGATCATTTGAACAGAACAGATGTACAACAAACACTTGAAAAAGATTATAGTAACTTTGTGTTTAACAAAAGTAAAGATCAAAGCTTTGGGGATAAGAATTCACTGTTTGGTAAAACTCATTGGGAAAAGTGGAAAGAAAAGACTGTCTTTCAAGTATGAGGGACACAGCAAGGGCAAAGGCATAGCTATGGAAAGTATAATGCCATGCATGAGATAAAGCTATTATACTAGTTTGACTGAAAATAGAGTGCACAAAGGTGCTTAATGTGTGACAGGCCTGGGAAAAGAGGCTGATGTCAGATTGTGAAGGGTTTAAAAAGTCAAACAGGAATATATATTGTTTTTCTAGAAGTAAGAAGGAGCCACTGGAGTATCTAAGTAAAAATTGCAATAGGAAGGGCTTCTTCCTCCACTTCCAAAGACTTTTAACTTTTTTTTCTTTCTTCTTTCTATCTTTCTTAATTTCTTTCTATCTTTCATAATTTCTTTATATCTTTGTTTGTTTGTTTGTTTGTTTCCTTCTTCCTTCCTTCCTTCCTTCCTTCCTTCCTTCCTTCCTTCCTTCCTTCCTTCCTTCCTTCCTTCCTTCCTTCCTTCCTTCCTTCCTTCCTTCCTCTATCCCTCCTTCCCTCCCTCCATCTCTCTCTCTCTTTCTTTCTTTCTTTCTTTCTTTCTTTCTTTCTTTCTTTCTTTCTTTCTTTCTTTCTTTCTTTCTTTCTTTCTTTCTTTCTTTCTTTCTTTCTTTCTTTCTTTCTTTCTTTCTTTCTTTCTTTCTTTCTTTCTCTCTTTCTTTCTTTCTCTCTTTCTTTCTTTCTTTCTTTCTCTCTTTCTTTCTCTCTTTCTTTCTTTTTCTCTTTCTTTCTTTCTTTCTTTCTTTCTTTCTTTCTTTCTTTCTTTCTTTCTTTCTTTCTTTCTTTCTTTCTTTCTTTCTTTCTTTCTTTCTTTCTTTCTTTCTTTCTTTCTTTCTTTCTTTCTTTCTTTCTTTCTTCCTTCCAATAACAAAATACTGAAACATTTTAGAAAGTAATAGAGCTGAATTGGAAACCCAAAGATGGTCATGGAAGATTAGTTAACCATAGTCCTACACAGAATGGATACTTTTTCAACACGATCAGGAGAGATTAAAATTCTCCTGGCCTTAGAATACTATTCTCACAGATGTTTACAAAGTTAGGGAGGTAAGAATGTTAAGCAAACAGAAATAAATCTGTCAAGTCAACTGAAAATGAATACTTCATCATGTTAGCTGGGGCATTAGAGAGAAAAAAGGGTTTGGGTAAATTCATCTGAATACTTTCAATAAATACTTTCAATAAACATGTTTATAAAAGTTAAAAAGACAAGAGTTCATTAAGCAAATGGTAGATTAACCATGTCTATGTTTCCATAATATAATTTTTGATGAGACAAGGTAATTTGAGAATTTAAGGTGGATGTGATGCCACAGCTCTATTGTATACTCTCTCCACCCTTTTTCTATGCTGAGCCCCAGGATTTGGCTCCCTGGCTCTCTACCATGCCTTCTAACCTCTGGATTATATTATATACATACTACATAACCCAGTCTGGGAGAGAGCAAGCACATTATTTCTTTCCCCACTACTGGGCTAGGACTGGAGGTCAGACACTGGGATGGTAGTTAATGATTTGGGTTGTTTATTTCTTTTTTTTTTGCTATTAAATAATATAGTCTCTCAGTCATTTTAGAAAACTAGCATTTATTAAGTGACTACTATGTGCCGGTTACAGAACTAAGCCTTGGGGAAATAAAGGAAAAAACCAAATAAAACAAACTAGCCCTTTTTTTTGAAGGAGCTCACAGAAGGAGACAACATATGAACAATTTTGTATAAACAAGATAGATAAAGGAAGTTGAGAGTAGACTCAGAGGAAAGGTACTAGGATTAAGAGGGACGACTAGAAAAGACTTCTTGCAGTTAGGATTTTAGTTAAGACTCTAAGGAAGTGAGGAGGCAGAAAAAAAAGAAAGAGAAAATTCTAGGTAGGGTGGATAGCCAGTGAGAATGCCTGAAGTTTGGAGATGAATGGTCTTGTTTGAGGAAAAGCATGGAGGCCATTGTCACTAAATCTTAAAACGCACAGAGGAGAATAAAATGTTAGAAAATTGAAAAGGTAGGAAGGTTATTTTATTGTTGTTCAGTCATTTAAATTGTGCCCAACTCTTCATGACCCCATTTGGAACTTTCTTGGCAAAGATACTAGAGTGGTTTGCTATTTCCTTCTCCATTTCATTTTACAGATGGGGAAATGGAGACAAATAGTAAAATGACTAACCCAGGGTCATATAGCTAGTAGGTGTTTGAAGCTAGATTTGAACTCAGGTCTTCCTGACTCCAGCCTCATATTGCTATCCTCTGTGCCATCTATCTGAGTTATCATGGATTTTAAAAGCCTAATAGAGGATTTTCTATTTAACTCTGAAGGTAATTAAATGGAAAGGAGTGATGTGATCAAAATTCAGCTTTAAAAAGATGAATTTGACAGCTGAGTGGAGGAGATATTGGAGTGGGGAGAAACTTGAGTCAGGGTGAGGGCCAACACCAGGGTGATAGCTATCAGAAGAGAAATGTTATGAAAGAAAAATTGACAAGCACAATTGCTTATACATGGAGGAATGAGCAAGAGTGATGAGTTGAAGATGATTTATTGGTCAGAAACCTGAGAGGATTGATTCTACCTTTGATGGTAATGGGAGAGTTAAGAAGAGGGGAGGGGAGGGGGCAGCTAGGTAGCTCAGTGGATAAAGAATCAGGCCTGGTGACAGGGAGTCTTGGGTTCAAATCTGGCCTCAGACACTTCCTAGCTGTGTGACCCTGGGCAAGTCACTTAACCTCCATTGCCTAGCCCTTACCACTCTTCTGCCTTGGAGCCAATACACAGTATTGACTCCAAGACAGAAGGTAAGGGTTAAAAAAAAAAAGAAGAGGGGAGGGTTTAGCAAAAAATAGAATGGATTCAATTTTGGACAAGTTGAATTTAAGATGTCTAAGTGACATCTAGTTCAAGATGCTTGATAGGCTATTGGGTTCATGGAATGCCCACTATAAGTAAAGTACTGCTCCAGGCATTGCACATACAAAAATGAGAAACAAAACAAAACACAAAAATTCAAACCACAGATCAAAATCCCTCCCCTCAATGAGCTAACAATGCAAAGTTATGAGGAGGACATGAAATATGCATAAATAAACATGAGACTAGATAGAATGTGCAAATAGTTAGCAAAATACTTCACTACCTCATGCAGTTTGTGAGAAACAGTACTTGTAGAATAAATTCTTCTATCTCAGGCTCAGTTCAAGTTATTTCTTCATAAAGCCCTCTCCAAGTAATTAATGATCATTTCTCCCATAATAATTATCATAATATATGTATATAACAGTTTACAATTCATGGAGTATAGAAACCCTTATGTTCAGAAGTGGGATGGATTTAGGGAAAAAGAGAATCAGTTCCATTTTGGAAATGTTGAGTTTAAGGTGTCTACTGGATATTCACTTAGAGATGTCTAAAAAGGTAATTGAAGATGTGAGATTGGAAGCCAGCAGAGTTTAGGGAAGGACAGCTAGATTTGAGAACCATTTGCATAGAGATGATACTTAAATTCATGGTTGCTGATGAGATTACCAAGTTAAGTAGTACAGAAGGAGAAGAGAAAAGGATCCAGGACAGAACTCTGAGGTACACTGATGGTTAGAGGGTATGATTTAGAAGAGGATCCAAAAAGGAGACAAAGAACATTTAGATAGGTAGGACAAGAACCAAGGGAGATCACTAACTCAAAAACCTAGAGAGAGGAGAGTATTCAAGAGGAAAGGGAGATGAACAGTATCAAAGACTGCAGAAGAAAAAGGGAGGTAAAGAGATAGTCTTATGTATAAGAGTGGAAGAATATGAAGTCATTTCCTATACCTCCAGTTTCAATGCTCTCTGAATTGCATCATATTATCATCCTTATTTTGGAATAATACAGAGGAACTCCTATTAGATGGGGAGAAAAAAGGGGGGCATGGACCTCCATAAAGGCACTAGTTAAGACTTGAGAAGAGACATTTCCAATTCTTCCTGTTTTTTTTTTTTCCCCATGGTGAGAAAAAGTAAGGATACATTGGAAGCAGGGTGGTGTGGTGGTGGAGAGACAAATCATTTGGGAAAATGTCAGAATTGTAAACTACTAGCAGAAAGCAAACAGAATTGTTTAATGACTTCATCATGAAGTGGTCCCACTGAGACAAAAATGAGGGACAGGGGTCTTACTGGAAAGCGTTAGGGGCTTGGGCACTTCATGAAATTACATTGGGCCATGTGTCTTAGAACTGATTCCTACTAAGGGGTAGAAAGTAGTTGGGATTGATGGAGGACAGAAAATAGCTTGTAGGGAATTTAAGAAAAGGATGATCAAGAAATGAAAGAAAAGGAATACTCCTACCCTTACTTTCTATTTCCCCTGTTCAAATCACATAATATTTCTCCTTTCAGATAGCTAGCTCCTTTGAGAATTAACATTCCTTGATATAAATTCTAGACTGTCCAGAAAAGGGAAAGGAATAAGAAAACATTTTGAATGAAAACATTTCTTAAATGAATGTCACTAAGATGAAAGGATAGTAGCATTCAACAGTGATGAATAAGTATCGTACTTTTATTTGAATGAGGAAAGTGAAGAATAAAATAGGTAGAGCAGAAGGATCTGGAGAAAATTATAGCAATAAAAAAAAACAGAAAGAATTGGGGATAGCTCAGGATAATGGGCATAGAGGGAGCTATTAGTCAGTCAGTCAATAAACATTTATTGAGTGCTAACTGTGTAATGAGAAAATAAATAAAGTCAAAACAGTCCCTTCCTAAAGGATCTCACAGTCTAATGGGGGAGACAATATGACAACTATGCACATAGAAGATATACAGAGAGTAACTTGGAGGTATTCTCAAAGGGAAGGCACTATCAGTGGGGAGACCTAGAACAGTCTCTTGCAGAAGATGATATTTTACTGGAGTCTTGAAAAAATCACAATGAAGAGGTGTAGGTGAGGAAGGAGATCCCTGCAGGTATGGGCAATAGTTAGGGAAAAGGCAGGGAGCTGAGAGACGGAGTGGCGTGTTCAAAGAGTAAGAAGGTCATCCATCATCACTGGATTATAGCAATTATGGAAGGCAATAAGATATAAAAGCAATATAAAGATAGAGAAGGAACAAGTGATAAAGGATTTTAAATTCCAAAGACATAATTTTATATTTTATCCTTTAGGCAATAGGGAGCCACTAGAATTTACTGGTTATGGCGGTGATGTAGTTGTATCCCCACTTTCAGAAGATCATTTGTTAGTTTCTTAGATTATGGCTTTGACAGAGGATAGAGTGGAGGCAGAGAGACCAATCATGTGGCTACTGCAAAAGTTTAGAACTGAGAAATTGATAACTTGCATCAGGGATTGATCTGTGAGTAGAGAAAAATATGTATGGTGTGTGTGTGTGTGTGTGTGTGTGTGTGTGTGTGTGTGTGTGAAGTTGTGAAAATAGAAACAAGATTTAGCAACAGTATAGGTATGGAAGGTGAGTTTTTGAATTAAGAATAGATGGATCGGAGGCCACAGTAAGAATAAAGATCAAGTTTATGGCCAGTCAAGTCACAAAGAAAAATGGAATGATAAAGGATTATTATTAGATAAAGGAATTTTAGGTGGCATGAAGTGATGGTAAGATCAAAGGTGTGGTCTATGTATATTTGAGGAGAAGTAAAGGAGTAGCTCATGGGAAATGAGTTGGACTGAGAAACTGGTAAGTTAAGGGGTAACTGAGGGAATATCAATAAGTATGTTGAAGTCCCTTTGTATCAGGGAAGCAATTGGTGTGGAGAGAAGGAGTGAAGTCAGACCTTGAATTCAATGAAGCAGAAAGACCAAGGTCAGTAAAGAACAGCCACCATAATATCAATTGTATGATCAATTTGAATTGAATGAACCTCATAAAAGATAAAGATACTGAGTGATGCTAGAAGGAAAGTCCAAAGTGGTAATAGGAAATTATTTTTACTCCCACACAATGGTGAGTGAGTTAAAGGGTATGAGCAAAAGTGCAACCAATGCTGGAAGGTTGGTCAGGTAATGCAATGTCATTGAGAAGATTGCCAGTACCTATAAATACAAGAATATAGAAGGATTGAGAAAGGAAAAAGTTTAAGATGAAAACAAGTTGATTAATTATCAAGCAAGTATTTTAGAGAGCATGGTAGAAGGGGCAGGTAGAGCTATATTGGGACACTAGTAGAAGGGAGATGTAAAGAGAGACGGAAGTAAAGGTGTGGGAAGTAAGGGATGGTGAACAGGGTTTGTACTTCTAGACCTGAGGGCTAAGAATCACTGGGAAAAGAATATAATGTGATGGAAATATACTAACCAGTGAGGAATCATTCTAGGCAGAGCATCAGTGGCTGGAGGGAAGTCCATTAAGGAAAGATATTGCTTAGACTGGTGTTGGTGAACCTATGGGTGGTGCCAGAAGGGGCTGTTTCCTTCCCCTTCTACATGCATGCCTGAGGACATTTCTCACATCACCCACCCCTCTGTCCAACAGTCCAATGGGAGCATTTCCTCCCTCACCTTTCTGGGGGGGGGTGAGGGTTGCAGTTTGGGCACTTAGTCTCCTAAAGGTTTTGCTATCACTGGCTTGGACTGTTCAATGTCTTGTTTCAAGGTCCAATCTTGTGGCAGGCGGTGATTTTATGTTTTTTAAGGCACAGGGCATTTGATTCACATTGGGTAGGATCAGGTAGAGGTATGTTCTGAGGAATGAAATCAGGAAACAGAAATTAGAAATTTAAAGTGGCTCTGATGTTGGACTAGACTTCAGAGTCATGAAAAAGGTCCTGAAGTGGGGAGGGAAAAGACAGCTATGGGTATACTACAACAGGGCTGATACAGAGTTATCTTGGGAGGCTCTAGAGGAGTGATGGTGAACCTTTTAGAGTGGCAGTTGATATGAGAAATGTCCTCAGGTACCTGTGGAGAGGGGGAGGGGAGCAGCCTGGTCCCTCATCCTTCTGGCTTTCTAGTAATTAAGTCTGGGGAACTCTGTGCTAGGGTGATGGAACACATGCCCACAGGGAAGGCTCTTAATGCCCCTCTGGCTTGTGTATCATAGGTTCACCACTATGGCTCTAGAATAAGACCACAATGTTGCTGTTATTGTGTACAATGTTTTCCTGGTTCTTATTTTACTCTGCAGTAGTACATGCAGGTCTTCCCAGCTTTTTTGAAGTCATCCTGTTCTTTGTTTCTTATAACACAATAGTCTTTAATTTGTTCATCCTTTCCCCTTTCAGTTTCTAATTCTTTGCCACCATAAAAAGAGCATCTATAAATATTTTTGTACAAACAGTTCCTCTCTCGCTCTTTTTAAATCTCTTTGTGATACAGACCTAATACTGGCATTCCTGGACCAAAGGATATACATTCTTTTATAACCCTTTGGGCATATTTCCAAATTGCCTTGGGGTTCCATTTTAAAATATCTTTCAGGAGATGATTGGTGTATTCTTGCAATTTCTATTGTACTCTCTGGATCTAAGATATTGGGGTAGTTTTTCTTGATAATTTCTTGAAATATGATGTCTGGGCTATTTTGTTCATTGCTTCTAGGAAGTCTAATACTTCTTAAATTATCTCTCCTCAATCTGTTTTCTGGGTCAATTATTTTTCCAATGAGATATTTCATATTTTCTTCTCTTTTTTCTTCTTTTGACTGTGTTTTATTGTTTCTTGAAGTTTTATGGAGTCATTAGTTTCCACTGGCCCAATTTTAATTTTTAAGAAATTATTTTATTTTATTTTTTTGTAAACCCTTACCTTCCATCTTGGAATCAATACTGTGTATTGGTTCCAAGGCAGAAGAGTGATAAGGGCTAGGCAATGGGGGTTAAGTGACTTTTCCAGGGTCACACAGCTGGGAAGTGTCTGAGATCAGATTTGAACCTAGGACCTCCCGTCTCTAGGCATGGCTCTCAATCCACTGAGCTACCCAGCTGCCCCCAAGAAATTATTTTCTTTAGTGAGCTTTTGTACCTTTTTTTCCATTTGGCCAATTCTACTTTTTAAATGTTTTGGTGAATTCTTGTGCTTATTTTTTATCATTAGGTCAGTTCTTTAGCATTTTTTTTTGGTACCTCTTTTACCAACCTGTTAATTCTCTATTCATAATTTTTTTGGATCATTCATTTTTCTTTTCCTAATTTCTCCTCTACCACTTTTATCTGTTTCTTTCTTCCAGGAACTCTTGTTGGGTTTATGTCCAATTAGCATTTTTCTTTGATCATTTGCTTATGGTGATTTTTACCTTGCTGTCTTCTGCTGAGTGTGTGTCTTGCTTTCCCTTGACACTTTAATAGTTTTTTATGATTAAGTTTGTGTGTGTGTGTGTGTTGTTGTTGTTGTTGTTATTTGCTATTTCCCCAGTCTATTTCTTAACTTTAAACTGTAAGCTAAATTTGGGCTCTGCTCACCCCAGGGTCAGGGTAGGTATTGTTCTAAGCTTCTGAATTTTTTGTGCTACTGTTTTCAGAGCTAGTTCTGGCTGTTTATACGTTTTCAGTGCTTTCAAAGTGGTATTATCCTGGGAGAGGTGTGATCACTGCTTTCCTGGTCTTGGCTCCAGTTTTTACCCAGAAGGGGCTCTTGCTCTCTTGTAGCCACAAAAGCTAGCAGTCTTCTTGATCCTTAAACTGTTACCCAGTCCCCCATCTCCTTCAACCACAAGTACTGATACTCCTCATTGCTTTAGAACTGTTATCAAGGGCCTTATTCTGTTGTGACCAACCACAAGCACCAAAAGGAGGGCAACCCAGAATGATGTATAGGCAGTAGTGTTCCAACCAAAACCAACTGCACCCAGTACCCACAAAAGGACCCTTTGTAATATTTTTCTGACCAATAGTCCTACCCTCTTACTGTCTCTGGGCCAATAGCTCCCAAAGCTAATGCAGCTTCTGCTTTTGTAGCCACCTTTAAAGTGCACTGAGAGTGTTGCCACCATTGCTTAAGCTCCAGGGTGGCCCTCATACAAGTGTCATGGACCTCTGTTGCCAACATCCCAAGTTGTCTTAGTATGGGAAACAGTTATATCTTAGTCTTTTGTTGGCTTTGCCACTCCAAAATTTGACTTGAAGTGCCATTTAAAAGATTTTTTTTAAGAAGGGAATGTTGAGAGAGCTCAGCTGAGTCTCTTGTCCCCATTTTAGTGACTTTTTACAACTTTTTAAAAGTTAGTTAATAAACATTTATTAAGCACTTTCTATGTGCCAGTCACTGCTAAATGATGTGTATACAAATAGAAAAAATATAGTCTTTGCCCTTCAGGATTTTAAATTTGAATGGGAAAAAGTACAGCACCCTAAATCTGAAAACCAGGAGGATACTTTTAAGAAAGTGGTAGAAGAAATTCATTTTATGGTAATCTTTCAGGCCCCTCTCAGCTCTAATATTCTGAGATCACCTGGATATAAAAAAAGATAAGGTATAAGAGAGACCAAATCTTGTTACATCACAAGTAAGATTAGGTAAAGAACTGAGTTATCAATTTGTGAACAATTTCTTAGTTCAGCCTGTTCATGTCTATATGCTGATGATTACAGTTGTTTTGAGGTCATTCAGGGTTTATTATCTTTGATTGCCTGTCATTATTTCCACTAAAAATACCTCGACTCAAAAAACATCATTTTCTTCCAATCTTTTGTGGTCTGGAGAAGTTAGAAAATGATAGCCTGAAGTTGCCAGCACTTAATCATTATAATTGAAACAAAAACCTTTGGCATTATAATATAATTTTTTAAAACTTTGGTGAATATTTCTAAAACTTGGTCAAACAAATGAATTGCTGGATCAGGATGTGTGTTGCATGCTGAATTTATTATCCCCTTCCATGAGAATTTTGTTACTAAGTAGTGTTTAACTAAGAAAAAATGGTGATCTTGGTAGTCCCTTTACTTTTTCTGGTCCCATTTTATCTAAATATGCTTGAACCCTATTGACTTTCTACACTGCTATATGAATATATTTCTATAATTGTTTGATATTGTTTATTAATTTTAGTTACAAAGTTATGAGTTCATGTTATTGGTACCCATCTTAGATTGGTTTGAAATAATAGAGGTTTGATGACCCTTTGAGTTAAATCATATTGACTGTATATTTTGAGTATAGACTATCAACATAGTCCTTACATTAGCCAGTGTTTGAGTATTTTTATGTTCTTTTCCCCTCATTTTTATCATCATGTAAACACACTTCCAAATTGGTGATTGCTGTAAGAGCAAAGCCCTACCTATCCCAAACCCCAGAATAGAATAAAAAATACACTGATGTGAAAGGTGACTCCAATAATTCTTTCTCTGGAGGTGGATAGCATTCCCCATCATAAGTCTTTCATCATTGTCCCAAATCATTGCATTGCTGAGAGTAGCCAAATTTTCACAGATAATTATCATCCAATATTGCTGTTATTGTGTACAATGTTCTTCCAGTTCTGCTTATTTTACTCTACATCAGTTCCACAGGGCTTTCCAGCTTTTTCTAAAATCATCTTTCTTATTATTTCTTATAGTACAATAGTATTCCATTACCAACATATGCCACAATTTGTTTAGTTATTTCCTAATTGATAGACATCCCCATAAGTTCCAATTTTTTTGGCCCCACAAAAAGGACAGCTATAAATGTTATTGCTCAAGTAGGTCCTTTTCCCTTTTTTATTAGTTCAAAGGTTCTCTTACTTTCAATTATATTAATTTCTCCTTTAATTTTTAAGATTTCCAATTTAGTGTTTAAATGAGGATTTTTAACATGTTCATTTTCTATTTTTTAAAGTTGCAAGCCCAATTCATTGATCTACATTTTCTCTATTTTATTGATATAAGCAATTAGAGACATAAATATTCTCCTAAGTACTGCTTTGGCTGTGTCCCATAAATTTTGATATGTTGTCTCTTCATTGTCATTTTCATCAATAAAATTATTGATTGTTTCTATAAGTTGTTCTTTGATTCATTATTATTTTTAGCATTAGAATGTATAATTGAAAATCTGTTACCCTAAAGAAGAACTACATTTCCTGGGAGTCCACTGACTTCCTGTCATTATGTACTTCCTATAGACAGGGGATAAATTTAGTGGGCATTCTGGGCCTCAGCCTCTTTGGCTTCCTAGCAAGAATGATTAGAGGAGGTTTTAAAGAGGCTGATTAGCCATGGGAATGTGGTTAGTTTTTCTTTGGTTACCTTTTTATTCCTTTACTTCTAATGAACATTAATTAATCTCCTAAAATATAATATTTCTATTGTTTGAGATTAATTTTTACAAGAATATTTAGTCTGCAATTAATTTTTTATTTATCTTTTGATGGAGCTTTATTGATTATAATTCCTATTGTGTTATGATCTGAAGAGATGCATTTATTATTTTTGCTTTTCTACATTTTATTGTGAAGTTTTTATGATCGAATACATGGTCAGTTTTTGAGTAGGAGTCATGTACTGCTGAAAAGAAAGTATATTCCTTTCTATTATCATTCAATTCTTTCCAGAGATCTATTAATTCTAACTTTTCTAAGATTTTATTCACTTCCTTTACTTGTATCTTGTTCATTTTTTGGTTTGATATATCTAGATCTGAAAGGGATAAGTTGAAGTCCCCTATTTATCGAGTTTCATTGTCTCCTTCTTCAGAAGTTCATTTAATTTCTTCTTTAAAAATTTAGAGGTTATACCATTTGGCGTATATATGTTTAGTACTGGTATTTCTTCATTGTTTATAGTACCTTTTAGCAAGAATCAGATCTATTTTTGCTTTAGCTTTGTCTGAGATCATGATTGCTACTCTTGCTTTTTTAATGATAAACAATAAATTCTGTTCCAGACATTTACCTTTACTCTGTGTGTGCCACCCTGCCTCATATGTGTTTCTTGTAAGCAACATATAGTAGGATTCTGGTTTTTAACGCACTTTCATTTTATGGATGAGTTCATCCCATTCACATTCACAGTTATGATTACTAACTGTGCATTCCCTTCCATTTAATTTGTTGGGAGTCATCAGGCCATGATGCCTTGACAGAGTCATGCATGGTAGCAAGGATCATAGAGTGATCCTTGGCAAGATGTGATTGTTCACCCAGTCCCCCTTTTAAATGCCTCTTTCATCAATGCCCCTTACCTATGAATTGGCATGATTATTATTCCCCCTAGTCTCAAAAGAAATAATGCAAGAGCAAAACATCTGTACTCTAATTCCCCAAAACATCACCAAATGATCAGACCCTTAAACCCAATCCCCAAAAGACTATCATGGGTTAACTTTTACTTAGGTACATAATTTCCAGCAAAATCACAGCTACAGACCAAGACCAAAACTTTTCTCATGAAGCTGTGATCTCCGGGTATTCTAACCTCCAGTTAGTGAGAGTGAAACAGAATCACTTTTTCTTCCTGGGCCAGTTGTACAAACACCGTGGAGACAATTGATATATAAAAAACAGCATCTCTTTTATTATAAGAGGGGATACAAACTGAGGATCAGACAAGGGATCCCTAACTCTAAGGGATCTATTAGTCCCTCACAATCCTCTATGTCCCTCACAAGAGGGAGGCTTCTGGTCTTCTGGCTAATTTACCAGCTCCCTATTTCTATTTAGGTGTTCCCCAAAAACTGACTAAGCTACCTATCAATGACCCTCAGTATTTGGTTAGATTTCTTTTCAAAGCTGTCTCCGAAAACCGTTATGATTGCTCTCAACTGGCTAAGTTCACCCTTGGGGGTCTGACCCCTGAGGAAAAACCTCAAAGCAGATCAGACAGGTTTTTTAGATAAAAACCTTCTGGAAAGCACAGCTGGTATGGTCAGATCCTTTTCTAGATGTTTCCCAGTCAAATAGAGTACCTTCAAAGATGATGTAGGGGTTTACTCCTTCTCCACAGTCAGGTTGAGTTAGATGAGCTCCCACAAGCCTGCCTTTCCTCCACCCTTCCAGACAAGAAGAAAACCCAGTGTTCTACAGGAAGTCACTACTCTAGCGGATGTTATTTTCAAATTCTTCCTCTTCTACCTTCTGCTTGCTAAAATCCTTTCTCTTTAGTTCCTAGTATGTGCCTTAAAGACAGCCCTCCACTTCTCTTAAATCTTATCTCTATCCTTTTCCCATTACAGGTCACACAGCTAGGAAGTTTCTGATTTGCATCTAAGACCTACTGTCTCTAGACCTGACTCTTAATCCTCTGAGCCACCCAGCTGCCCCTAGATAGTAATTTTAAAGGAAATATCTATTGACTGTGAAGTCAATGTGAGTCAGCAATGGGATGTGGAAGGCAAAAAAAGCTCAGGTGATCCTGGGCTGCATGAAGAGAGTCATGGCTTCAAGGAAAAGGGAGGCAAGGGTTCTATTATATTATACTGTTTTTAGATTTTTATATAGAGTATTATGTTAGCTCTCAACACCACAGTTTTAGAAGACCAAGATGGTGGAGGACTTTTACTCCATGTCATGAGAATCAGTTGAAAGAACTAAGGATGTTTTGCATGGAAAAGAGATGATTTGGGAGGGAAATGATATGTCTTCAAGTATGTGAAGGGAAGTCCTGTAAATGAAGGATTTGACTTGTTCTGTTTTATCACCAGAGAGCAGAACCAGGAGCAATAGGTGGAAAGAGACAGGCAACTTTATACTTAATGGTGTTAGGACTCCCCCTCCTCCCCCCCCCCCACGCACACATACAATATCTGCTGTCCCAAAGTGGAATAGATTGCCTTGAGAGTTGGTGGGTTACTATCTTTAGAGGCCTTTGATTAGAGCCTTGAGGACAACCTTTTGAGTAAATAATAGTGGAGTTTATTTTGGTTTTGATTATATGGCTGCTGAAGTCCCTTCCAACTCTTAAATTTTGTGATTCTGTGGAACAAATCTTCCTGTATAGGTCTCACAGCAATACATGGTTACTTTGGCTAGAAACTATGCCTATGGCTTTCAAGTTTGTTTTGTATTTTTTGGGGGGTCTTCCTATCTTCTGTGGTGTTTTTTTTGTTTGTTTTTGATCTTCAGAGCTTTTGCTTTCCTATTTCAGGATCATTAAACCCTAGATCTAGATGTCTAGATGCAATGGCATTAGGGAGATGAGCATATCCCTACAAGCCTGGAATTCCATGACTACAATTCATTAAAAAAAGGTCTATAAACATTCTAAAGAATGCTCTACATATTAGCTTTTCATGAAAAGAGATATTTCAAGCAACATGTTTGTAAACTTGGCAAAATAAAACAAAATTCAAAAGCCTGAACCTTGCCTACTCTCTTATTAATACATCTGCCAGTACATGATTTCCTTGAGGGAATCCAAAAGCCATAATTTTTTTTTAATTAAGAAACTTTTTGTCATAAATATTGTTTATTTTCATGCTCAAGTGATGAGTAGCCTCCCAATGTCCTTTAAATGAGGACTAATTATTGTTAGAGTAATTATCACAAATGTGAATGTGAGAAAGTTCCAAATGACAAATCAAAGGTTCATTGAAACCAGAAACCCTATTAACACCGATAGACACCTTTGTCATTAAGTCCTCCCTGATTGAAATTATGTTTGGTTCCCTTAACAAACTCAAGGAGAGCCAGCTGTGCCCTGTCCACTTTGCTTGTGAGGCTGAGCCTTCACCACCCTCCTTCTAGGATTTGTTGTTGTTGGTTGTCTCTCGAACCGAGGATGACGATTGTCTTTGTGGGTTTTTGTGCACAAAAACACCTGTGCATGAAGATTTAAGTGGAAAAGTCGATGCACAGAGACAGTTCCACTCTCTCGGCGTTGGAAGCCTGGGTCCATTGGTATGAAAAGTCGTTACACCTGGAGACTTCCTCAGCTGCATTGGATGGCCGTGTTGTCCTTTGTGCTCCAACACGCCCTAAGCACTCCACAGTGCCTTGCTGCATCGCCATCTCAGCTGTTGAACCTTCTTGTTGGTTTCTTCCGCCTGTTCCGCCGAAGCAGTCTTCACATGCTGGGTGAGCAAAGCCCTAGTTCACCAGGGGTCGACGTCGACCCGATGGCTACCCTCACAAGATTTAGCCAGCCTGTCGAAGCCGTTGCCCAGGGTGTGGCCGCTGCCGCATGCTAGCAGCTACTAGGAGCCACAAGTGAGAGCTGGGTGTCAGGTGAGGGTCAGAGGCTGGAGAGTTGCCCTAAAAGGGCATGACAAGCCCTCCATACCAGAGATATTACCCCTCCCTGAGCACCCCATACACCCCATTCTAGGGTTTAGTAAGAACCAAAAGTACCATCTAATCAAAATAGTACTTCCTGAAGTTCAATGGCTCTGCTTTCACAAGTTCAAGTTCATGGACCTCACTGCAGCCAGTACAAAATGTTTTGTTCTATTGATGATCTAGAAGTATAGTTTCAGGGAAATTTCTGTGGAAATTCAGTTTAAGCTCTGTCCCTTCTTCCTTAGGTCTTTGGATGCTTCATTCTCTTCTCTGAGTTTCAGTTTCCTCTTCAAAATGAGGGGTATGGATAAAATAATTCCTAAGGTCCCTTCTAGCTTTAATAACCTAGAGTTCCTATGAAGAATGGATCTAAAGCATCTTAGAGATGTGGGCTTATCTAGGGTTTTTTTTTTTTTTTGACCCTGCTCTCTAGCCAACTACAACCAGGCTCCCCATTCTATCCTGGCCAACTTCTTGCTCACTCTCCAGATGGACTTTAACCTCTGACTGCTTCCAAGGACCATGCCCCAGGAAAGTCATCCCTTTCAGTTCTGGAATTCTTTCTCTTGGACCTACATGATCTTAACTGATGGACATATTGCATCACTCACTGTTTCGCCCAGCTGTGCTTCACATTCTATTTCTAACTATCTTATTGACATATACACTGCTCCATGACTTCTAATGTCATGCTTACTCCATTCTAGATTTGGAATCATAATCAATGCTATTATTATTAGTAGAAAGAGAATATTATTTTAATCCTCTATGGCTACCTTCAGTTTATACTGTTTATATTTTGTTTTGTATATAATTGTTTGTAATGTTAACTCCACCTATTAGATTGTAAGCATCTTGAAGGTAGGGGCTGTTTTTTGTCCTTTTTTTGTCCTTTTAGCATTTTAGATGAATAGGGATATAGTGGGTACTTAATAAGTATATGTTAACTTGACTTGACATAGACTTTCAAAACAAAACATCCCTCTCTCATTGATAATCTTTTATATGTATTGTCTCCCCATTGGAATGTAAACTCCTTAAGAGCAGGGATTGTTTTATATTTATGTTTGCACCCCCAGTACTCAGCACTGGAGATACAATTTAACAAGAACTTACTAATTTTTTTTAATTAATGTATTTTAAGGATGACTGATTCTGTGCATGGCAATTTGGTGACATAGCCATGGTGACCATATTTCCTCATCACCAACTCCAGAGAAGGAGAGAGATCATAGCACATCTATAATAATATATTATTTATCTTTTTAAAAAATTCTGGGTTAGATAAAATTTGTCCTTAACTTGGATTTTCTAGCCAAGAGTTCTTCTATAAGTTTGCTTCTACCTTACCTTGGCCTTGAGGGTCAACCCAGTCAATAATTCAAATACCAGACCAGAAAAGGCTACAGCCTCATCTCCCGACTCTGATAATTTTCCTGGGATAATATAGTGGTAACAATTGATACTTCTGATCATCCCCTAGCTCCCCAATAAACTCTCTGTCCCATCCACGTTGTAGGTATCAGAATGTCTGAGTGGATATTCATTTTATTGTAGCAATGTTTATATGGGGTTGATCATATTTTATTTTTAGGTCAGATTTCATTCAGTTTACCTTTTGCTTTCTTCAATAGTCAGTCTGATCATCCTGTGCTCTAGATTTATATGGATGGATATTTTGATATTTTTTATCAAAATTTATATTATTAATTTGGAAATGCAAAACCTTTTTCTTATTAATTAATCTTTTGTATCAACTCTATTATTATTAAACATACTATATTGAATACACTGGAACAATTTTCTTTTCCAATCACTCTAATTAAACTTTAAAGTTACTGGTTATCAAAGTTGTTAATAAATGGAATCAGTAATGAAACCAAAGCTTAGCTTATTACTTACAATTTATTATTCATTTTTTCACTCACTCATTCACTAGTAAGGACACCTATGTACAAGATCACAGTCAGTCACCTAACACCCTTAGTGTAACAATGGATGTCTTTTATTCACTTTTGGAAACATAATTCCATGATTTAGTTTATTTGAGATACTGACTAAAACCTCTTAAGAATCCTCTTCATATTTGTACTCAGGATTAGTTAAATGAATTATTTTGTTCCTTTTTCTTTCTACTTTGTTCATATATCACCAGTAAAAATTATTTCCAGAGTGCCCATCATACACTATCAATTCCTCAGACACTTCACTGAATTCAATGTACACAACAGTTTTCCTTACCTTTTTTCTTTTAGTCTTCTATGTAATTTATCTTATAGATTCTCAGAACGACGATTAAAACACACATTCTCCTTGACTTTACAAGAATTGCCTCTATATAATAGTATAGGAGAGGTAGCTTGTTGCTTAACATAAAATTATTCTCAAAAAGAATTTAAACTTTGCAATTTAGAGTAATTATACATTCCCTCCTGAAGAGGATGTTGAAAAACACAGGGATCACTTAGGAATGCATGGTGAAGTTATAAGGTGTATGAATCGATTGGCAATGAAAACATCAAAGAAAATCCAAATAAAAAAAGATAATTTCTGGATGAAATATAGACTATCAAAGTCTTGTGTGTAAAAATACTAAGTAAAGGAAAATAAATCTATAACAAGCCTATAATTGGGCCCTTGAATCAGGGCCCAATTAAAGTAATTTAAGCAATTATTCATTTACCCAACCAGTAGCCAGGACTATAGAAAATTTGCTACACCATGAAAGACAGAAAAGGGACTAGATTATCGGAGCCAGGTAGGAGCCAAATTTGAGATATGTAAAGATTAAAATTTAGGGGAGGCTGAGGAGACTGAGGCAGGTAGAAATTAGTTTCTCTCTGCAAGGAATATTATATTTTTTTAGAGGTTTATTAAAAGTTAAGGATTAAAGAAAATACAGGATAAGAAACACGTGTCTAGGCCAGAGAGGCCTAGATAAGACCTCACCTACATTACGGAAAGAGCCACATCTGCCCCAAAATGGAAGTCCAAGAGAGTCAAAAGACTTTGCAATCAGGTTAAAGACCTTCTCGATCTCGGCCCAGGTGAGATTACAAAGCATTCTGGGGAAGTGGAGCAAAGGCTTGTGGGGATTGAAGTCCAGAGTTTGAGTCTATTTTTACAGATACTTGGTAGAATGTGGGACAGGGAAGATCTGCCTTTCACACATGTTAAATAGCTACAACCTCAAACCCCGAACAAGTTCAAGTCCTCTTGTCTTGGCTCGAAATTTTCATCAATCCCATTGGGATTGGTTGGTCTCTTTGACCTTGTGCTCGATTGGCACTATTCAGGTTAGCTTTGTGCTTCTTTGGCACTGGGTCTTTTTGTATTCTCTTGTCCTGGAATCAGATAGAATCATTTAGCAAAATCCCATAATTTCTTTTTAGCAATCAGTGTCATCATTTTTATAGTCTTAAGCTTTTGGGGGGGTATGCAGTGACATTATAACAAATATATTTTAAACTTATATTACTGCAAAAATCAAAAATGTTAAATAACATCTTCTCAATACTAGTGATGTGTTTCAAATATAAAACGGAGAGAAAAAATAAAACTGAAATAGTATATTGCATATGCAAGCAAAAACAATAATAATTTATTTTTATTTTTATTTATTTATTTTTTGGTTACAATACTCACTTTATTTCCTTCCCTCCCTCCCACCCACCCTTCCCACAGCCAACCTGCAATTTCATTGGGTATTACTTGTGTCCTTGATCAGAACCTATTTCCATGCTATTGGTGTTTGCACTAGAATGTTCCTTTAGGGTCTATATCCTCAATTATATCCCTTCGACCCATGTATTCAAGCAGTTGTTTTTCTTCTGTGTTTCTACTCCCACAGTTCGTCCTCTGCATGTGGATAGTGTTCTTTCTCGTAGATCCCTCAAGGTTGTTTAGGATCACTGCATTGCCACAAATGGAGAAGTACATTCGATTGTACCACAGTGTATCAGTTCATTGTGTACAATGTTTTCCTGGTTCTGCTCCTCTCACTCTGCCTCAATTCCTGGAGGTTGTTCCAGTCTCCATGGAATTCCTCCACTTTATTATTCCTTTGAGAACAATATTGTTCCATCACCAACATGTACCACAATTTGTTCAGCCATTTCCCAATTGAAGGGCATCCCGTCATTTTCCAATTTTTTACCACCACAAAGAGCGCAGCTATGAATATTTTTGTACATGTCTTTTTCCTTATTATCTCTTTGGGGTACAAGCCCAGCAGTGCTATGGCTGGATCAAAGGGCTGACAGTCTTTTAGCGCCTTTGGGCATAGTTCCAAATTGCCCTCCAGAATGGTTGGATCAATTCACAGCTCCACCAGCAATGAATTAATGTCCCGACTTTGCCACATCCCCTCCAGCATTCATTACTTTCCTTTGCTGTCATGTTAGCCAATCTGCTAGGTGTGAGGTGATACCTCAGAGTTGTTTTGATTTGCATTTCTCTGATTATTAAAGATTTAGAGCACTTTTTTATGTCATTAATAGTTTTGATTTCTTTAACTGAAACTTACCTATTTGTGTCTATTGCCCATATATCAATTGGAGAATGGCTTGATTTTTTGTACAATTGGTTTAGTTCTTTATAAATTTGAGTAATTAGACCTTTGTCAGAGGTTTTTGTAATGAAGATTGTCTCCTAGTTTGTTTCTTCCCTTCTAATTTTGGATGTATTAGTTTTGTTTGTACAAAAACTTATTAATTTGATGTAATCAAAATTATTTATTTTATATTTTGTGTTTTTTTTCTAGTTCTTGCTTGGTTTTAAAATCTTTCCTTTCCCAAAGATCTGACAAGTATACTATTCTGTGTTCATCTAATTTGCTTATACTTTCCTTCTTTATATTCAGGTCATTCACCCATTCTGAGTTTATCTTGGTGTAGGGTGTGAGCTGTTGATCCAAACCTAATCTCTCCTATACTGTCTTCCAATTTTCCCAGAAGTTTTTATCAAATAGTAAGTTTTGGTTCCCAAAACTGGGATCTTTGGGCTTATCATAAACTGTCTTGCTAAGGTCAATTACCCCTAGTCTATTCCACTGATCCTCCTTTCTATCTCTTAGCCAGTACCAAATTATTTTGATGACCACTGCTTTATAGTATAGTTTGAGATCTGGGACTGCAAGTCCTCCTTCCTTTGCATTTTTTTCATGATTTCCCTGGATATACGTGATCTTTTGTTCTTCCAAATGATCTTTGTTATGGTTTTTTCTAATTCAGTAAAAAAGATTTTTGGTAGTTCAATGGGTATGGCACTAAATAAGTAAATTAATTTGGGCAGGATTGTCATTTTTATTATGTTAGCTCATCCTACCCATAAGCAATCAATGTTTTTCCAATTGTTTAGATCTACTTTTAATTGTGTGGAGAGTGTTTTGTAGTTGTGTTCATATAATTCCTGTTTTTGTCTCAACAGATAGATTTCTAAGTATTTTATATTGTCTAGGGTGATTGTAAATGGAATTTCTCTTTCTAATTCTTGCTGCTGAACTGGGTTGGAGATATATAGAAATGCTGATGACTTATGTGGGTTTATTTTGTATCCTGTAACTTTGCTAAAGTTGTTGATTATTTAGACTAGCTTTTTGGTTGATACTCTAGGATTCTTTAAGTAGACCATCATATCATCCACAAAGAGTGATAGCTTGGTCTCATTGCCAATTTTAATACCTTCAGTTTCTTTTTCTTCTCTAATTGCTACGGCTAGTGTTTCTAGTACAATGTTAAATAATAGAGGTGATAATGGGCATCCTTGTTTCACTCCTGATCTTATTGGGAAGGCTTCTAGTTTATCCCCATTGCACATGATGTTTGCTGATGGTTTTAAATATATAGAGTTTATTACTTTTAGGAAAAACCCTTGTATTCCTATACTTTCCACTGTTTTCAATAGGAATGGGTGTTGTATTTTATCAAAGGTTTTTTTCTGCATCTATTGAGATAATCATGTGATTTTTGTCAGTTTGCTTGTTAATATGGTAATAATAAAAATTTTTAAAAATAAAAAAATATATAGCATACAATCATTGACACTTTCAGCAAAGGAAGGGTAGAATACAAATGTTTCTCACCAAAAAAAAAAAAGAGATTCATTTCCTCTTCAAACCTGGCCATGATCCACTTTGACTGCAAGCAAGTAATTTTCACAATAAAGCAGTAAAACAGTAGATGATGCACATTCAAAGAAGTATCAAAGTCCCCAAAATTCATGATAGCCCAGTTAATTGCAATAGCAAACAATCCCACTATCATATTTCATATAACTTGCTATATGACAAAAAAAAAAACAGCAACCTATGAACTGATGGATATTTGTCACAATTTTTATAGATATAGCAAATCTTTCAACCTTGGCAAATATATTTCTAAATAAAGTAAAACTTATTTGGGCTAGGCAATGGGGGTTAAGTGACTTGCTCAGGGTCACACAGCTGGGAAGTGTCTGAGGCCATATTTGAACCTAGGACCTCCTGTCTTGAGGCTTGGCTCTCAATCCACTGAGCTACTCATCTGTCCCTATGGAGATTTTTGCAAAGTAGAAAATGACCATATCAAAATTTTCATTGTAATCACAAAATAACAGAGTTGTATGGGAACTTAGAGATCATCACTTAGTCTACTTCCAATTTGATCGTGAATATTCTCTAGAAAATTTTCATGAAAGACTAGTCCAGCCTCAAATTTAAGACCTATAGTGAGGGGGAAAACCTCTGCCTCCCAAGGTAGACTCTTATACTTTGGGGCTACTCTAATGAATAAGAAGTTTATTTCTTTTATATGAAGCCTAAATCTCCTTCCAGGCATTATTCTTAGTGTATCCCATGGGGCCAACCAGAGTAAATCAAATGCTTCTTTGCCTTCAAATTCTTGGAGACAACACCCCAAATCTCTTTTATAGGTTGAACACCTGGTTGAACTCTTTTATAGGTTGAACAATGAATTTATGTATGTATGCATGTGTATGTTGTGTCTAACAGTAAGACTCCCTAGCTGATAGGAGATCATTGGATGATAGGATTTGGGGCTCTACATAATATAAAAAGGACATCTGATACAATGCTTCACAATTACAGTAAAACCCTGGAGTCTACAGTATAAAGTGGTATTGAAGAGTGGGATCAATTTATGGAACTGGAACTCAAATGTAACTCCTTTGACTAAAGTCAGACCTATTAATCACTCTACTGCACCAGCTTCCTTTTTAAAAAATAAAAATAAAAAGCTGACCTTTCCACAAAATTCTTTATTTAACATAGGCATATCCAACACATGTTTTGAAGGTAAACTTTTCAAATAACCTCCAAATTCTAGTCTTGAAAGGAATTATGAGAGGTCATTATTTTAGTCCTCAGTTTTCAAGTGGGATCATATTCAAATTATCCCAAACTACCCATAGAGACTCACAACCTTCTTGATTAGCCTGTTTTAAAAAATATATAATCTAGTCTTTCAAAGCTCTAATTCTTCTCTTCCCTAGTCTTTCACGCTAATAGCATATAGGATTTCATCACATCATTTTGGGAGAGAAGAAGAAGAAGGTCATTGATTAACATCCTTCAGAAAATAACCTAGCTTATTTGTGGCAGTCATGAAGGCAATTCAGTCTTCTATGGATTGCTATAGTTCTACCTAACCTCGTTTCCTCAGGATAGTATTTTCTAGTGCCTTAGTTATTTACACTTCATTCTCTATAACTTCCTATAGTTGCTTCATATTTGTGATCCATTGGATGATTGTGATTTATGAATACACACGCCCCTAGAAATTGTACTGATTTCTGCTCCAACTTGCAGTCAGGTTCTTGTATTTGACTTTGACTTCCTCATAGGCCTCATACTTTGACCATTAAGTTATATTGACCTTGGCCTCCTCATTGGATATATATTTATAAAAATAGAATATACTTTGGCACTTCCATTTAAGTGCCACTTTCTTTTGAATATTTTTACTGAGTATTTCCCTTTTTCCCTACCAAACTCCTCTGTTTCATTTGTTTAAAGGAGATCTTGACTTTAAAAAAAAAATTTTTTTTTTGCTCTTTTTAGCTTTAATTTTACTGTTCCCTGAGGCTTCTTTATTGTTGATCTTTAGAGGAAGCAGCATTCCACTGAATATCTAAGTCATGACTAAGTGTAGCCAGAAATCCTATTGACTTGTTAAATAAGCTACTGTAAGTAACATACTTAGTTAATATGTAACAGAACAGCTTATAGCCCATTCTCCAATAGTTGGAGTCACTAGAACTTTCTTAGCTAAAAGATATTTTAGAATCAATTACTTCCATTTCAGGCTTGACTCACTTCAAGCCACCATCTCATAGCATAGAAGGCCCATAGAAGTTCTTTTTGATTATGGTCATGCACTTTGCCAAATGCATAACTTTTTAGCAATTGACATTTCTGTTTTTATGACATCTAGTATTAAAGCCAAATGCAACATACCACTGTTCACTTTACTTTCTCCATGAATTTTTCTCTAATATAAGCAATATGTATCTTGTTTCACAACATGATGAATAGGGAAATATGGATTATATCATAATATATTTATAGCCTACATATGTCTGGCTTTTTGGGGGAGGGGAATTGATGAGAGGGAGGAGAAATTTTTAAAAATAGTTTATTATTTTTTGTTGAATAGGAGGGCTTTGAAAAGAAGTAGGGTTGATGATGATTATATCAAAAAAGAAAGAAAAGAACATTGATGAATCATTTAAAAACACAAATAAGATTGAGAGCCCTGGAGATGGGAGGTCCTAAGTTTGAATCTGACCTGAGACACTTCCTAGCTGTGTGACCCTGGGCAAGTCACTTAACCTGTATTGCCTATTATGGTTCTTCTTCTTTAGAACCAATACACAATATTGATTCTAAGTTGGAAGGTACAAGTTGTTTTTTTTTTTTATATGAATTAGAAAACAAAAGAAAATATAGAACAGGACCCAGACAAACAAAGCAGTGTTGGAATTAAAATATTACATTTCAAATATATATGTTCTAAAAGTTGTATCTAATAGAGATTTACAATTTCCTATGTGGGACTCTTTTTTGTCTTCTTTGAATATAGAGATATTCATGTTGGTTAATGCTTATCAAGTTGATAGTAATAAAAAAGAAAATGAAAAAAATCACTAATGTATTATGATGATATTTTTTATTAATGATAATTGCACATATATTTAAAGTCTACAGAATAGTTTTACATACTTATTTTGGGGGATGAGAATTGTAATCATGTAGGGAACTGTAAGAAGGGAATTTGTGTGTTGATTTAATCAATCAGAGATTTGAACTTCCCTTCCATTTGTTTTGAATTTGGGTCAATCAGTAACCATGAAATTGATCCCACAGGCACTGCCCTCCTGGGTGGTGCCAGGCTAATTGGAGAACTGGGATTGGTTCCTGGGGAGTGATGTAAGAGAACCAGTGGGTGTAGTAATGATTTATAAGATGAGATACAGCATGTTATGTTATGTTATTTTCTGAGGCTGAGTTGTTAGGCTCTGGGTTATTAGGCTAGGAAATTCTTCACCTCCTTTCTATATTTCTCTCTGAAAGAGAAGGATTTTACACAGAGTCGAAATGGAATGATAGAGAAGCAAGAGTGACAGACAGGGCAGTTGGAATGTTGAGAAGAGGGACTGCTGGGAAAATAACCAGCAGATGAGGAGTTCAGTTCTGAACCTTGGACTGAAAACAGCCCCCTTTCCTATCTCTGGATTTGAAACCCAATTTTCTGAATATTTCCCAAACATATCTGATGCCTACATTGACTGTGAATTAATCCTATTTTTCTCTGCCATCTCAAAACCTGTGTGGACTGACAGGACATTCAGCTGCCTGAGAGGGTTTACCCTGGAGGGCAGGTGGAGTCAGTCCTGAAGACAGAACCATCTCCCTTAGTGTCAGCTATAGTTAAAGACATTTGTTGTTTCTTTAACATTAGTTTAGGATAGCCAGCATAGGGGAATCAAGAAGACAGAGAAAGCTTCCTGTCTGGTCCTTTCAGCAGCTGACCCAAGTCGAAAGGATCCATGATCAATCTGGGTTTTAGCTTAGGAACTCCTATTTGACCTCTTCCCTGATCCCACCCTAGTTATCCCATCCCAAATAAATAATTGATTGTACATAATTAGCAGTCAGATCTTTAAGGGAAGAAGAAGGAGGGTTAATGGCTAGAGGGTTTTTAGATCCAGGAAAGAGATCTCTATTAGAACCAGGTTAAGCAAAATCCTGATTCGGACATCATTGATCTTCCTCCAGCAAGGGGTTTTTACCAAAAGGACATTCAGGGGGATTAAAGTTTGTAAAATTTACCTAATCAACTGCCATTCTCCACTCCTGTGGTGTTCCCTAGTCTGGTATGGACCTCTGCTTTACCTGTGCCTCCATCTTACCCAAACAAGATCAGAGAGCTGCCATCAGATCTCTGTCTGGGAAAGGAGGAAGTACCCTTGGGCGGGTTAGCTCACTAGACATTCTGACTAACCATTTTATCATCATCCCAGGGGTTCTCCATCTTTCCTTTTAACATCTCTTATTTTCTTTTCTTACTACTAAATCTAGCTATTACAGTCTTATGACTTAAGGGTTAATTACAATTTTTGGCAACCACCCATTCTAACCATTACAGAACCTTGATGTGGAAACACCTGATGTAGATAGGTAATTCATTTTAACATATAGTCTTTGAGAGTTACTTCATGCATTGGAGAGACCATGTGATATTTCCATGCTCACCAACTAGTGGTCAGAGTCAAGACTGGAATCAGGTCTTCTTGATCAGAAGTTCAGCCTTTTAAACACTATGCCAGGCTGCCTATCTTTCATATACATATACTCTTTCACTTAAAATATATACAGCAATTGTGCCTATTAAGAGTATTTTTAAAACTAAGGGAATTCTCTCTCTCTCTCTCTCTCTCTCTCTCTCTCTCTCTCTCTCTCTCTCTCTCTCTCTCTCTCTCTCTCTCTCTCTCTCTCTCTCAATATGTATATACATTTAGTTAGAGCAGGTCCTAATCCATTCTGTTGACTGTGCCTTTTCCTTCATAAAGAAAAGCCAATTCTTTCTAAGCCTACCATTGTATGTAAAAGCTCTCCAGCCAAATGAACTGTCACCTGATCTGATCAAGACCCAAAGAAAAGATACAACAGCTCTAAAAAGGTCTGAACTAATCTGAAAGCAGTTATTACTGGATAATTTTGTAGCTGGGTTGCTATTATCTAAGACAAGGTTTCTTATCCTGGGGTGTATGAACGTAAACAGAATTTTTTTTAAACCTTTACCTTCTGTCTTAAAATCAATACTGTGTGTTGGTTCTAATGCAGAAGAGTGGTTAAGGGCTAGGCAAGGGGAGATTAAGTGACTTGTCCAGGGTCACACAGCTAGAAAGTGTCTGAGGTCACATTTGAACCCAGAACCTCTCATCTCTTAGCCTGGCTCTGAGAGCTGCCCAGCTGCCCTACAAATATTTTTTAAATGCCCCCCATTAAGGGAAAAGTTTTTTGAAAGAAGTTGTAAAGACTATATTTGAATTGAGAAAAGAAAGCATCTTCACTTGAAGAGTGTTATTAATAGTCAAACTGAGCCAAAAAGCAGTTTCATGTAAAGGAGATGTTCCTTAATAGACCAATAATATAGAAATCTGGAGTCTGGAGTTGTGTTACTTTAACTGTGTAAGTTTCCCTTTTCCATGTGTTTACTTACCATTCCCTATAAATGTGTGCCCACTCTTCTTTATAGCTATAGAATACATTGGCAGAATTGTAGGATATACTTTAATATGTGTAATAATATATCTCATTATTAATTTAGTCACTTAATAGAAGAACATATATGATATTTCTTTTGTATTATGAGTAAATGGTTATGTTTAAGATAAAATGTGTCATTTTTATAAATGGCGGCTGGCTGTATAAATATCACACATCATGTGGATGCATTTTGTGTTTCTTTTTATATTCAGTGTGTTGCTAAGCATTGGACACACAGGGGTTTTGTTGGCTTTACTTGACTTGTAATGGCTAGTGGAATGGATAGTAAACATTGTATGGGAACTCATTCCAGAGCTAGAGTGCTAAGTAGGGGAAGTTTATTTCCCCTAACAGGGACTTTGCAAGAGTCGGAATATAACCATTGTGTAAATGTGGACATTTGAACCTTCGAGTATGAAGCAGTTTAGGGCGATGGAGTGACTGAGACAATCCCAGAGAAAGACTGAAATTGTATCATAAACATAGATCAGGGGGGTGAGATCCTAAGTGTGGCACTTTGTGGATGTCTATATTGTTAGATTTAAAATAGTTTTGAGCATTAAATAGTTGTAGATAAGAGAGTGGGAGCCATAAAATGTGATAATTAAAATGTTTGGGAGCAAAGGAAATATATAACAATTATGACTGCTGAAATATGTTTTCTACTGTGTCTTGGTTTTATATAAATATAAGATGGTCGCCAGGGAATATATTCCCAATTTATGAATATGCCCAAGCCAACTGGGTTTTATAGAGAAATTTAATTTATAATACACTGATTAATCAATAGAAAAAGAGAGAAAGGAAGAAAGGAATAAGAATGAAGGGCCTCAAGCCAATAAGGCCTAGACCTCAGTCCTAAGAGATAAAAGAGTCAGTTGGTTTTATCACTCACCCAAGATCTCTCTAGGTAAGGCTTCTCATGCCAACCTCAGGCTCCACCTTCAAGAGAGCCTCCTTTCAAGAAATGTTTCCAGAGAATCCTCCTCCTGACTCCTCCTGAGTTCTCCTTCCACAGCCTCCTTCAAGACCTCTCCAGGAGCTCTCCCTCCAGGACCTTTCTCCTCTCAGACCTCCTTCAGAGCATCAACCTCCTTCAGTCCTCAGACCCTGCTATCTTTAAGCAAAAAATCTAAGTTCCCTCTCCTTAGTTCTCGCATCTACCAATCACTGTCGATGTCTCACCTATGCCAATGGTGGCTCTAGCTTAACCCAGGACCGCCCAGAGGTCTGTCTCCTTTGCATATGTCTGTTGAAGGTCATATTCTCAAATAATTAAATCTTGATCTTTGCTGCAGCCCTTCCTAAATCCTGTTACTCTGAGTAGGGTGGAGATTGTAGTTTCCAAGACCTGGTTCTGTCATTCCAACTAGCTCTATTGGATCAATTCTAAAATCAATCATGACTCAAAGAACTTCCTGTTCTATGCTTAAGCATAGGTCAAAGCCCTTTCCATTGTTTAGCAAAATGTTTCTGTCCTAAAGTAGTCTTAAGTAGGGAGGAGAAGGATCCTCCCAAGCCAAGGAGTTTCATATTCCAATAGAGTTCTTACTATCAGTAGGAAATTTTTTCAAGTATGAAATTTCCCAATGGGGAAATTTCCAACATTCATAAGTCTAAGAAATTTTAAGGTTTACATATTCTACTCAGTTTTCAAGGTTCTACTGTGACACACTTTTTGGACTACGCTGGCATGGACTTCACTTTCCTCCAGGTAGCCGAAAGCCACAGACCCAGAAAGGCTTTTATAGGGGGAGAAGGTACGGCAGAGGAAACCTACCACTTGGTACTGCACATCACTGGGGCTTTACGCAGATCTTTGGGATGTGGAGTTGTTAACTAACCGAAAATCATAGAACCATAGAAGGCTAGGAAGGGATATCAGAGACTATGATAGTCCAACCCTTACCTAAGAAATAATTCACTTTATATTATACTAGATAATTGTGCAACCAGTTATTGCTTGAAAATCCCCAGTGAGGGTGAATTACTACTTCACCAAGCTCTGTAGATGCCCATTTTATTCGATAGTTTTTCTATTTATTAAGACTAATATTGCCTTTGAACCTCCCACCTATTGTTTCCCTTTGGGGACCAACACACAATTGAATCCTACTACTTCCTTTTCTGTACTTGAAGTTATCCATGCCCCCCAAATTATTTTCTTCTCTAGGCTAAACAAGTTCTTGATCTGATTGTTATTTGTTATGACCTCAAAGCCCTTCACTATGCTGATTATTTTCTTCTCACACTTTCCAGTTTGTTAATATCCATACTAAGATGAGGCACCTACACGTGACCTGAACAGTTCGTATGGGGTCTAAGCAGGGCAGAGTATGTCAGGATTAACCTCTGGGCACCATGCCCCTTTTAATGCAACCAAAAGATAAATTAGCTTTTTTTTGATGCCATATCATACCACTCTATATTATCAAGCTTGCATTCCACTAAAATCCCCAGATATTTTTCTGATGAATGTTGTAGTTTTTGAGAAATGGTTCCTCTACTCTCAAGCTGATCATATTTTATTAAAATTGAATGTTATAAACACTGTTAAATATCAAATGAGATAATCTAGGGATAGTGCTTTACAAATCCTAAATCAACATATAAATGTCAGTTATTATTTTATTTATTCCTCTATGTTATCTGAACAACTTAAACTGAAGCTATCATTATAGTTTTGTTCTCATAAAGCCCTGAGCGGAAGTCCTTTCTCTGACACATTCATGGTGAGACCTTGGGTAAGTCATTTAATCTCTAAGCATCTCATACAGCTCTTTAAGACTGTAATTTACAAAGCAGGTGTCCACCTACATTGTTGGAGGAAGGGGGCAGCTGGGTAGCACAGTGGATTGAGAACCAGTCCTAGAGACGGGAGGTCCTAGGTTCAAATCTGGCTTCAGCCACTTCCCAGCTGTGTGACCCTGGGCAAGTCACTTGACCCCCATTGCCTAGCCCTTACCACTCTTCTGCCTTGGATCCAATACACAGTATTGACTCCAAGACGGAAGGTAAGGGTTTTAAATTTAAAAAAAAAAAGAAATAGGGATGCACTATGCCAGTGCAATTGCAAGTCTATTAAAAATAAAAAAGACCATCATTAAAGAATCTGCTCTGTTTTGCCTATTGGACTTTTTGCTTCCTCCAAACATTTATTTCAATGAATATTTTAGGCCATCCATCTGTTCCATTGTTAAATCTTATTCATCTTGTGAAGGCCCTAGGGAGGAATCAGATCTTCCCTACTTCATCCATCATATTCTACTTTCTAAGTATCCATTTTGTTTGGCTTTACTTAAATTACTATCCTTGGATCATTCACTAAATTCTTCATCTGGACATTTTGGCATTGAATAGACCAAGCCATTCTTTGTCATATTACTTAAAAACAAACAAAGACAATTGGTAATAATTATTGAAAGTGAGTGGTTGCTTTAGGTGATATAAAAACAAAAACCCTAAAAACATTTTAAAAGAAAATGAGTGGTTACAAATTGTATTCTTTTATGACTTTATTTCTTAATATGAATGAACGAAAATTTCCCATTCAAATTTCCCATGCATGCACAACTCCAATAATTCCAGAAGTCAGTTCATAACAGTTTTGAATCTAGTTTGATGTATAGACATATGCATGTCATGGTTCACCTACTTGACAGGAATTTAATTACTGAATCTCAGGGACATTGGCAATTTTTCACTTTTCTTTGTCATATACTCCAAAAAATTCCACTGCGATATGGGCTTAGAGAGTGGTTGTGGAGAGGGGAATGATCAGCAGTCCCACTTTTGAAATAGAAGTATACAACCTATTCATATTAATCTAAGGATATTCCTCTTACACTGGAAAAGCCAAGTGATGCTGCCAATTGCCTCTGGAGAGTGTCTGAGTCAGAGGCAGGTGTGGAGCCAGACTAAGAATAGAAATCATCTTCGGTAGCTTCCTCTTTACAGGAAAGGCAATCCCTGTAAGTTTCTTATTCCCAGGAACCAAACAGCCAGATATGTAATCCAGAGGAAGAGGTAACACAATTTAAAAGGAGGTAGGGATAGAGAGAGTGCCAGAAAGCCTGAGTCACAGGTAACCGGAGGTTTTACCAGGCATATGCAAAGATGACTTTCCTGATTCAGGCTAGCCAGGTGTGTTAGTTCATCGCTTAAGGGTTGGGGGATGAGGAGCCCACCTGGATGCTTCTGGTCATCTATGAATAAGTGCTGAATGATTTGTGCTTTCATCTAATGAAACAATCTCTTTATTGGCCACTGAGTAAGAAGAATTATTGATATGATGGACTTTTCGAAAGGAAGTAGTTTTGCCCCTGGGTCTATTCCACATATTCTGCCCCATAGCAAATGGTTTCCTTTCACTAGGTTTCTTATAAAGGAACCTTTTCATGTGGCAAGCAGAGCAGAAGGATTTAGGAGGACAAGCTTGAGCCTAAGCCTCCAGCTGCCACTTTTTCTTTGTTTCTTTTTATATCTGGCTCAATTCACATTGAAATTAAAATTGAAGTCTGTAAAAAGGAAGACTTATTTGATTGAAATTTGACTTGTTGAAAACTAAAGTATAAATTTAGAGTCACCAACTTTTAGATATGAAAAAGACTTATGGGATATTTCAAAATGTCAATGTTCAGACTCAGAGGTGACCATATAAGAGGTACAGAAATCTTGGATCCACAGGATGGAGCTGAATTTTCACAGAAGGGAAGATTTTTTTAGCATTCAAGATGACCACTAACAGAAAGTTAGGCATAAGCCCTGAGCCTAAGAATATATATATGGCCTTGAAGCTCTTGGAATGATGGAGAATCTAAGTGAAATATGACAGTGCCTACTCATCACTTCTGAAAACTGGTTTATCTGTAGATGAGACTTTTGTTTCAGCCCTCTGTAAAATGGAGAAAATTGACATCTCTCCAAGAGTTATTAGGAAGACAAGATGAAATTCAGTGCATGTAAACATTTTGAAAAATAAAAATATAAACTGTTGTATTCTCCTGCATAACATTTGGGAGAATTCACCAATTTTACATTTCTTCTGATTGCATCCTTCGTAAAATAACTGGAAAATAAAATTATTCAGTTATGGAAGCCTGAGAGATAATAGATGGGCATTCTAAGGCTGTTTATAGGATCATAGCTTAATAATAATAGCACTTACTATGTGCTATGCACTGTGTAAAACTAAGCACTTTTACAAATGTTATCTCATTTATTCCTCACAACAGTTCTGGGAAGTAGGTGCTATAATTATCCCCATTTTTCAGATGAGGAAAATGAGACAAAACAGATTATGATTAAGTATCTGATGGTAGATTTTAACTTGGTTTTACTGACTCTAGGCTTGGAACTAGATCTATACCTAGCTGCCCACAGAACAGATCGAGAGCTGGAGATGATTTTAGAAATCACTTAATTTAATACTTTTATTTTATAGATGAGAAAAATGAGACTCAGAGAATTGCAGGTACTTGCATATACATACAGATACTCACACACACATTTTACCAGGCTTTGTGTGTATATCCTTATTTAGCTTAACTATGCTTGGTCTATTCAATGTTGCTTTTGTACTACTTACCTTAGATTTCTATATTTTAAACGGGGTTGCTATCCTTTGTTGTCATAAGTATAAAATAAGAATAACTCCGATGCTCAGAAACCATTTATATATGGCTACTATCACTAATAGAATTCTCATGATGGTGGGATAGCACATAAGTATAAGTCGTATCATGGAGAAGAGCAAAGGATTTTTTTTGAGGGGGAGAAGCAGAAGACAGGATTTTTGCTGAGGGGGTCACTAGAAATTGGGAGAATCAGGAAGGATTACACAGAAAAAGTGGTTTTGAGCAAAGCATTTAAGGAAACAAGAGGCAGAGAAGAGGAAGGTACATTCCAAGCATGAGGAAGATCTAAGGAAAAGAAATGAAGTTGGGAGGTGGGATGGTATGTATGAGCAGCAACAAAGTCTATTTGACTGTCATTGAATATAGGAAGGGGGGGTCCTTCCTACATATATATAACAAAATTAGAAAGGAGGGGTAGGTTCAGGTGATGAAGAATTATAAAAGCCAAATAGGAGCTTACATTTGATCCTAGGGACAATAAGAAGCCATTCGATTTTTATCAAGTAAAGGAGTGCCATAGTCATACATGGGGTTTAGGAAAATAATGTTGGTAAATTATGTTGGAGATCAACTGGGAATAAGGTAAAACTTGAGGCCGGGAGACCAATTAGAAAAGTACTGTGAGAGTGTAAGCAAAAGTGGTTGTATAAGAAAAGAGAATGAGATGAATATAAGAGATATTGTGGAGGCAGAAATAATATGATTTGGTCCTGATTGGATATGGGAGATGAACTTGGGTCTGGACTCCAGGAAAATGTCAATGTTGAAAATCTGGGTGTCTGAAAGAATGGCGATGCCCTTGATAGGGGCAAGGAAGACTGGGAGAAGGGTGTGTTTTTTGGGAAAGATTGGTTTTGTATTGAATATTGTAAAGTTCAATTTTAAAGAGACAGCTTGGTATAGTGAATGGAGCATTGGTGTGAGCTGGGAAGATTTAAATTCTAGATAGCCTCAGACATTTACCAGCTGTGTGACCCTGGACAAGTCACATAATGCCATTGTTGGGTCAGTTTCCTCATCCATGAATTGAAGTGGTTGAACTCCAGATATTAATTTTTTAATTTATGTTGAATTGGAGATGCCTATGAAATATTCAGTTTGAAATATCATTTAGAGATGCATACCTTGAGCTCTGGAGATAGACTTAAGTTAGAGATAGAGATTTGGGAGTTTTCTCCACTGAAATGATAATTAAACTTATAGGTACAGATGAATTAATCAAGTGAAAGAATACATTATAAAGAAAGAAGAGGTTATAGGACAGAGTTTTGGCCTACACCCAAAGCTGGAGAATGGGAATGAAAAAGAGATGTCAGAAAAGTTGGAGGAGGGACAACAGAGAGCATAGGGGAGAGGGGAACCAGGAGAACAGGGCATTCCCTAGCCCAAAATATTGCAGAAAGCTTGAGAAGGATGAGCATTGAGAAAAAGTTATCAGATTACTGAATCATTAAGAAATTATTAATAGTTTTGAAAAAACAATGTTTTTGTTTTTTGTTTTTTGGTGGTTGGTTTGCTTGGTTGAATGAGGAGGTTAAAAAACTGAATTGTAAAAGAACCATAAAAGTTGAAAATTTTATTTTTTTAAAACTTTTACCTTCTATCTTAGAATCAATACTATGTATTGGTTCCAAGGCAGAACAGCAGCAAGGGCTGGGCAATAGGGGTAAAGTGACTTGTCCAGGGTCACACAGCTAAGAAGGGTCTGAAGTCAGATTTGAACCTAAGACCTCCTATCTCTGGACCTGGCTCTCAATCCACTGAGCCACCCAGGTGCCCCTTTGAAAACATTTAAAAAATAGTTTGGCTATGACTGGAAGGAGAGATATCAGCTAAGAGTTGGAGAGAATGATGGCATTTAGTGAGAGGGCTTATTTGTCTCTTCCCTCCCTCCTTCCCCCAAGATAGGAAAGACTAGGATAAATTTTGAGGTAGCAGGGAAGGAGCCAGTAGATAGGCAGAGATTAAAGGTAAGAAAGATAGGGGATGATTGAAGTTGTAATTTGCTGGAGAAGATGGGACTGAATGGGGGTCATGGTTACATGCATAGGGGCTAATCTTGGCACCAGAAACTGAACAAAGGGAGGAGAGTGAGGAATGATGTCAAAGGATTTTGAGATGGACATAAGGAAGGAGCTCAAAGTGAATGGTGAGCATGATTTTTTTTTTTTTAGAAAAGTATGATGTGAGAGAGAGTAATGGTTTTGAAAGCTTGAGAAAAAGGTTGTTCTTAATTTAGTTACTAAATCTTTCTGAGTCTTTAATCTTCATCTGCAAAATGGGCGTTTGGACTCCATTTTCTTTTGTTCTCCTACTGGAATTTTAAAATGTTCTTTTTCCCTCTTATTTTGATATGATTATCAAAACTCTCCTTTCGGTAAGAAACTAATAAACTTATAAAAATGTTTTCCCTTGCACTCACCTTTCTCCCCTCTCCAAAAAGGCCGGCTTGTACATATGAATCTTCAAAAGTAAAAGCATCTGAATAATACCTTCAGTATGTTGGTTGTATCTCTCTTCAGGATTTAGGGAAAGACGTAAGTAAGAGGGCTCCAGAATAAGGTATGTGATAGTGATAAGGTACACCAGAAAGGCATATTGGGATCCCACATTAGGTGAGATGACAGACCAACTGCAATGCTAAAGCAAGCGCAACGAGAGGGATAGAGACTAGACCTATTATTTCATTGGTATAGGGAACTCCCTCAGTCCAAAGTCAGCATCTTTCCTGCAGCTTAAGAGTAGTGCCTAGGAGGGGGCAGCTGGGTAGCTCAGTGGATTAAGAGCCAGTCCTAGAGACGGGAGGTCCTAGGTTCAAATCTGACCTCAGCCACTTCCTAGCTGCGTGACCCTGGGCAAGTCACTTGACCCCCATTGCCTAGCCCTTACCACTCTTCTGCCTTGGAGCTAATACACAGTATTGACTCCAAGATGGAAGGTAAGGGTTTAAAAAAAAAAAAAGAGTAGTGCCTAGGAAATTGAGGGGTTGAATGACTTGCTCTAGGCCACATAACCAGTATAATGCCAAAAGCAGAACTTGAACTCAGGTTCTGTCACCTCCAAAGCTGAAGTAGCAATTGTTGTTATAGAAGTTTATATATTGTTTGATATGGGCTGACAATTCTGATCCTTCTCTCTTAGAAAATGATGAAATATGCTTTTGCAAATGCAGACACTGCATTGGAATGATAGTGGGCAGTGGAAGAAATCTCTTCATTTCAGAGGAATTTCTAAAAAATGAATTGGCTCCATCATACAATCTACTAAATCCAGATGAGGAAAGAAAAACATAAGGAAAATATTTTTAAGATTTTTTTCTCTCAGATTTATGGCCCAATTTTAAACTCTTGACAATCATTTTTTCCCACAACATCCTATTCAAGGAATTTCTGGTGACCTCAATATGTCTATTTCCATTAACACTTTTTATTCTTTGACCCATTCTTGTTTTTTCATTCACTGTGGTGCCCTAGCATCAAAAGTGTCACGACATAGATCCAAACTGAAGTCCAAGGAAGGGGATGAAGGATGAAAAACGAATACATGTGGAACCCTCCTATTCAAAAGAAGACATCATGGGAAGGGTCTAGGGATGCAATCACTCCTTAGTCCTGAAGGATTTGGAAATACCTTTGTTTATCCTTAGTCTACAAAAACTGGATAAAGACTTTCTGAGGCTCAAAAGTGGAATCATTCAACCTGGGTTTGAATTCTGACTCTTTTACTTAGTAGTTGTGTTACCCTAAACATGTTACCTAACTTCTCGGTGCCCAAATCTCCTGTAAACTGAGTATGGAGTACTATATGATCTCAAAGGTCCTGTCCAGCTATATAAATCTATAAGATGATTTTTGGATTTTGGTTGCCATATAGTGTGTTGTTATAGAAGATGCTAGCTATGGTCTTTTGGTCACCATTTCCTCCAGCATTAAACCCAAGTAATGTGTGAGCCTTGTGTTGAGTGGAGTGGCATATGTATTATTATATTATAATTTTATCTCATTACATATAAATGGAATGCCACTCATTACTGCATACATGCACATATATGTGATATCTCTCTCTGACTCTACCTGTATTTCTGTTTCTCTCTGTGGCTCTATCTCCCCCATTCTCTCCCCAAGAATTAGTTTGTTAGCTTAACTATATACTGACTATTTATACAGAAACTATATATGAAAAACAAAGAGTTGGCCTTGAAGCTAGGGAGTTCTGGGTTCAACTCCTGCTTTTGGCTCTTGCTGGCTCTGTGACCCTGGGCTTGTCATGTAACCTTTAGTGCTCCAGGCAATACTCATTTGACTGTAACTTGCAGAGAGGTGTTAATCTTTGGAAGAGAAGTTTCCTCACTTGTCCATTCTTATACCAGCGAAATCACAGGGACAATCTCTATCCAATCATCTATACCTAAAGTGTATTTGAGATGCATGCAAATATATATATATATATATATATATATATATATACACCCATGCATGTATATAAACCACACATGTACATATATGTAGATACATGTGTAATTTTTATTTTATCATATCAATATGTAGTATGTGGTTAGGTTAACTGGATTATATGGTATAAAATATTTATGTTTAAATCTCCTTCAATGATCATCAATTATTTTCTATGAATAGGAGATAAGATAGTTTTGTCTTCTCGCATTGCTTAAGGTGGTGGTAGGAAGGCAATGTAGAGAACAAAGGTGCTGTTAGTAAAGGGCAAGGAAATACAGCAAACATGCAATAAAGGACACCACCGTGCTATGTCCTGAGGTGGGCTGGAGGATGGAAATGTGAACTGAGAGGGCACTTTGGGCACTACGGCTTTACACGGGTCTGGCATCTCCCCGTTTTTTCATGTATTTGTTTATGCCATTCACTTCACTTGGAATATTATCTCTGATTATTAAAATCCTACCCATCTCTTAAAGTCCACATCAAAAACCATGTCTTCCTATTCATTCCTCGAGCTCTTGAGAATGAAGTGATCTTTGTCTTCTCTATTTCTATGGCATTTACTGTCCTTACAATTTCCAAAGCCCTTAGGGTTGCATTGTAGCTCTTGATGTATATATCTTATATGTGTCTTGTATGTATATATATATATATATATCTTATTTGTCTTCTCTTCTCTACGAGATTACAAGGACCTGCAGTTCAAGAACAATGAGAGCTTAGACAAAAAGATCTCCAAAAAACCTTTCTAGGTCTAACATTTTATTATTCTTGTGACTTCTTACTTGTGAATCTTCCATTGTAAATAATTTATCAGTCTATAAAATTGAGAATGATCTATCGCCTCTCTTCCTGTGATCTCTATATGCTGATAGATAGCTATATGGATTACAGAGATATATAGCTTGAATGTACCACAGTAACAATCCCCTTATTGCAGACAGGGCAATTGTAGAGGCGCTTTACAAACACATTAAAGATAACAAAAAGCTTCTTCCTCTAGCCTTTACAATTTAATCTTCCAAGTGTACTGCCAATGTGATGCTCTTTCCAAAGAGCTGTTTCCAAATGCTGTTTCCAAAGTAACCCAGGCAATTTGTCTTCATTGGTTTCTAAGGACCATTTTCTTTTTCCTAGAAGGAATTAATGATTCTCCATTAAACATATCCTTCAGTGACATACTTTAACAAGCAATTCAAAAACTTCATTGAAACATCAATTGTGTAGTGGAAAGGATTTGGATGATTATAGTCTAGAGGTCATGTTTTCAGGTTAGGTGAGGCAACAATTGGGTTTTACTTAGAGACAGAATTTAATTTACCCTTGTTGAAAAATGATTCCCTTATAGAATCACACTCTGAAGCTTTTGCAGAGTATCGATTTCCTTATATTTTGAAGGGTGAGTAAGTCCCTTTCATATATCGCTCACATCTTATGGTGCTTTCCTTTTTAACAACTCTGGTAGGTGAGCAGTACAAGTATTATTTTATACATGATACAAATGTAAAAAATGAGGTAACTTTCTGAAGGTAATACAACCAGTAAGTGGCAAACTCTCAAAGCCCAAATCTTTTGACTATATCTAGTACTCTTTCTTTCCATTAGATTCAATTCACATTTATTAAGTGCTTCTTTTATGGGCCAGGTCCTGGGTTGAGTGCTGGTGACACAAATATGAAAAAGAATGACAGCTCAGGCCATCCAGGAGCTTATAATCTAATGGGGAAATATGACAGATAAAAGGACACTAAAAATTGGAGCTGGAGACAGGAAGCATATGATACTCCATTTAAACCAAGCAAAGGTGAGGATGAAAAATGGAGAGTTACTTGGAAACTTCAGATCCCAGCCCTTTATGAAGGTTCTGAGAGATTGATGTTCCACTCTCCAGCCTTCCAATCAGAGGAGGGAAAAAGCTGAAGTCATCAAAAAGATGCTGAATAATCCATAACTGGGTGGTATAGTGGATAGAGTGCCCAGCTGGAGATCAGGAAGACTCATTGTCCTAAGTTCAAATCTGGCCTCAGACTCTTCCTAGCTATGGGCAAGCCACTTGTTTGCCTCTGAAGAGCAGAAGTAAAAGATGTTATCAAAAAATTGGAGGACAGAAAGACAAGTTGAGTTGGCCAAATGAGAGTGCCAGAATACATTACTGGTTCCCTCATAGTTCAAGAAGGTGAGAAAGCCCTTAAATATGAGAAAGCCCTTAAATATGATGGATGATCACAGATGGTTTGCCATATACATCATTAGAGGGAACTCCTAAGTATACAAGATCATAGGTCCATGTAAGCTTTTTAAATATGTCGCTTGCTTTCTATGCCTACCTGAAGGATGGAAGAGGACTGGGAGGCATTGGAATCAACTGGCTAATGATCAATTACCTCCTCTCCTCAACTAATTTTTGTAAATATCTAGGTGTTTGATGACATTTTAGAGGTAAAATCTTTGATTAAATTAATTCAACTTTTTTTCTTTTATTTGATTACTTGATGTTGTGTCGGCTCAGCCTATATTTGAGAGTCAAACTTTCAAGAGTATTTTCCTTTCTCTACCAGCCAACTGGCCTTTTCTTAAAGGATCATGTGGTTCTAAGGAGATGTTAAGTTCTAAGAGGCAACTTGGGGAGATCTGGGAACACATAACTTTGGAGAGAAAAAAAGTCTAAGAATATAAATTAAAACACTTAAGTCTCTAAAAGTTTCCCAGGCTTCAGAACCATGAGTATTCAAGCAGGGAACAAATAATCACTTGGCAAGGATGTTGTTGAGGAGTATTCACACATTAGGTGAGTGGATGTACTCCAGATTAACTTCTCAATCTGAGATCCCTTGTTTTAGTGAACTTCATCACAATCCATGATACAATCAACCATCCTTTGTTTTATAATGTATTTTATAATTTTTTGGGAAGTTGTTATTGCTGGGGGAATAACATTTATTAGGGGGATGAAAATTTTAAGGACAAGATTTCTTCACTCTGCCATGAGTCAGGTCTAGGCCCACTCATGGCTCCAGGGGTTCTCAGCAGGTGAATGAATGGTAGGATGGAAAAAAAAAGAAAGTCATCTCTGTATATAAATCAGCCAGGGGCAAACTTTGTATCTGGTGACTGCTCCACCATGCCCAGGTTTGGTCTTTATTTTTATACCCATTTTCTTGGCACATAGATACATTACCTAACACACATGTTCAAGTAAAGATAATTGGAAAAGTGATAAACTTTTAACAAATCACTTGATTAATATTCTGAGATCATTCTATATTCTTTTGTGATTACAGATTCTTGACAGAATAAAGGTTCTACACAAGATAAATGATTTCATCACAGGTGGCTTAATTTGTTCATTAACCTTCACGGAGTCTAGGCTTGACAAACAATCAAAGAAATTTGCTTATTACTTTTAATAAAAAGTAATCAATCAGAAATTTTTAGACAATTCAACAATCATAACATTAGGGTTGAGAGATCTGAGAGGCATTGAGAACACAATTCAGATTAATTATTAGTCTGATCATTTTTCAGGGTTAGCAGGGAGTTTCTGGCTAGTGAAATCGAGTCACTGAGGCATGGTGAAGCTTGGTGTACTTGTATATTTTATATGGGTTTTTATGATTGATTTAGTTGGCTTTTGGAGAATAAGTTTCTGTGCAGGGTAGTGGGGGAAATTCTGGGCCTGCTGCAAATTATGTACCTAAGCAAAAGTTGACCCATGATGGTCTTTTGGGTTTGGATTTGAGAGTCTGATCTTTTGGTGATGTTTTGGGGAAATAGAGTACAAGTATATTGTTCTTATATTATTCCTTCTAAGGTTAGGGAGAAAGCAAGAATCATATCAATTCCTCTAGTAAGGGATGTTGATGAAAGAAGTTATATAGAGGGGGCTGAGTAGGCAATTTCATTTTGCCAAAGAGCCACTCTGTGACCTCTTAGCTGCCACAAGTGACTTTGTCAGGGCATCATGACCTGATGACTCCCAACCTCACTCCATGCTGAGAATTTGAATATTCAAATAGGTAGGCTAGCAAATTATCTCCCACTAACTCTCAGAATACATTTAACTATAGGCATGAAAGTCACTGATGATTGTCCTAAATAAACTGGTTACTGTATTCTCTACCCTGAGCATAAATTCATCCACTTTCTCTAGCCCTGGAGACTTATTATATGCTTACTATAGGTCTCTATCTAATTTGAAATCCATAATAAAGACTTGAAAAACAAACAAGATCAATAAATATGAGCTTCAAGCAAGGCAAGAACAAGGGCCCAAATGTGGTCCAAAAAGTATGTGATATCATAAGAAATAAATATGGTACCACTGTTGAGTCAATATAAGATAAAGCTTAATTTGAATAAGTGTTTGGAGATGTAATATAAACATCTAAGGGAAATCAAGAGAGATGTAGTCACAATGAGTAACTAAAAAAGAGATATAAGGTTGGAATTAGAGAAATGCCACTGGGGTCTCATGAGGCAAAGCAGGAAGTGTGTAAAAACATGTCAGGGGGTCCCAGAGAGATAAGAAGAATGAGGTGTGATAAGGATGATATAAACAAAATTGGGGGTTAGGAGGAACACTGAAACTGGTAGTTGTCAGAGGTGAGGTTTATTGGTATAACTGCTATTTTATAAAGAGGGCAAAACAAGCTGACGTCTTTGTACAAACTTTCATATACACAATGAAAGTAAGTAATTGGTAAAGTGATACAGTGTTGTCTTTACCTCATCAAGTCTACACAATGGAGTCTATAAGATCATAAATCAACATGGAATAGCCTAACTTGTTTTCCCAAGGAAATGCATGGGCAAGGGGTGGGGGGCTCAGGGTGAGGGGTGAATAACATGAACACCATCAACTTTTGTATGGTCCTCAGCTTTGCTGGGGGTCTTGGGCTTTGCCTCCTATACCTGCTCCTTTTGTACTTAAATCAGTCAAACAAAGCTGAAGTAAATAAATGCTTGATATTACTTTTTGCTTTCTGAGGTGGAATCAGGGTGTAGACATTTGGGTCTGAATACCAGGGACTGGGAGTATGTACTAAAAGACTGACAAGAAAATGGGTTTTTGGAGGGGGGCGATCTGATCAGTTACAGATGTAATGGAAGGGGCCCTCTGGAATAGCTGGGCTGGGGTTAAAAAAAGTCTGTATGCAATTGTACTATAAAGAAAATTTATTTTTTACCTGAATGGTATAAGGTTAGAGGTATAAATGTGATATGCAAACTGTGTATGTGAATAATACAATTGAAAAGAAAAATTTTACCAGTCCAAAAATCAAATAGGAATTGGAATAAGACTATTGATTATAGGCAATTAAGTGTGGTTGCCTCTCCTCTGTTATTATAAGGGTAAAGAGAAGAAGCCAGATGGGATAGGAGAAATAGAGAAGGTGATAAGGAGTGAAAAATCTAGTGCAAAATATATACAACAAATGTTAGATCAGAATATTATTGGTGGAATTTGATCAATTATGTAAAAATATTTTGAGGTATCCATTTGAAAGTTCTGAAGCTTTAAATCAATATCCATTGAGAGTAATTTAATATCAAGATTAAAACATGACTAGGATATGAGACCAAGACAAATCATAAACAAAACACCTTTTAAATAATATTGCTAATGATTTAGAAGTTCCTACAAACTCATTAACTCCTTCCTCACACTAAACAGAAATTTAAAACCTAAAGATGTTAGTTAGCAGCTTTATTGAATTTTGATCTGGTATAAAAGATAACACTGCAATAAAAGCCAAAAATAAACAGATATTTTAAAAAATGGTATATATAGAAAAGAGAAAATTTAAAATAAACAATGACAATTGAATAAACTACTTAAATACCTATATGGAAATATCAGAAATGAAAGATTATAAATTTTATGGAAAAAATCTAGAATGTGTCTTTACACCAAATGCAAATTGTACACTAAGCATTTCCAATATTTAAACAAAGCAGATTCATAAACCATTTCAACAATGACTTTAGACCACCGAGACTCTGACTAATCCTTAATTAACATGCCACAAATATAGATAACTACCAAAACACACACCCACACAGCTATGTTTTAATGTCCAGATCTGTACAAGTTGTTGTCAAAAAAGATGATAAAGCTCCACCCATCCCTACCCCTAAGTCTAATACTAGTTTGGCTTGGGTCAGACCTCATAAGGTATCCTGACACTTGGGTATAACAAGTACCTAGTCCCTGATGCCTACTCGAGGGAGCTCACTATGAAAAAATATACACATAATAAATTGGAATAATATCAATCTTTCTAATAGTTAATAGCATTTATTAAGTGCCTACTATGTGTCAGGCAATGTGCTAAGTGTTGGAGTTTCAAAGAAAGGCAAAAGACAGTCCATGCCCTCAAAGACCTCACAGTTGAATGGGAGAGGCAATATGTAAGCAACTGTGTACAAACAAACTATATACAGGATAAATAAGAAATAGTTAGCAGAGAAAAAGCACTAGAATTAAGAGAGATTGTGGAAAGTCTTCCTACTGATGTTGTAATTTTAGCTGGGACCCAAAGGAAGCCAGAGATATAAGTAGTTCAAGATGAGGAAGACCATTCCAGGCATGGAGAACAGCTAGATAAAATAACTGGAGCTAAAAGATGGATTGTCTAGTTTAAGGAACAGGAAAGAGGCCAGGGTCACTGAATTGAAGAGTATGTGGCAAGGTGTAGGAAAAAGGATAGGTTATGAAGGGATTTGAATGCCAGACAGAGGTTTTTGTAATTGATTCTGAAGATGTTAGGAAGCTACTAGAGTTTGAAGAGAGGGGTAGCAAGGTCAATGTTGCACTTTGGGAAAATCCCTTTGGTGGCTGAAGGGAAGATAGATTAAAGTGGAAAGAGATTAGAGGCAGGCTGACCTACTAGCAGGCTGTTGCAATAGCCTGGGTCTGAGGTGATAAAGACTTGTATTAGAGTAGTGGCAATGCCAAAGGAGAGTAGGAAGCATAATCAAGAGATGTTGCAAAGGAAAAATCAACAGGCTTTGGCAACAGATTGGATATGGGGTTGGGAAAGGTGTGAGAGAGAGTAGGAGGTTGAGGATGACACTAGATTATAAACCTGAGGGGACTAGGAGTGCTCTTGACAGTAATAAGGAAATTCAGAACTAGGGAAAAATGAGTTTGGTTGAATTCTCCAATTGACAAATAGTCAATGGATATGAACAGGCAATTCTCAGATGAAGAAATTAAAACTATCTCTAGTCATATGGAGACATGCTCCAAATCACTATTAATTAGAGAAATACAAATTAAAAACAATTTTGATGTACCACCTCACACCTATCAGACTGGATAATATAATATAACAAAAAAGGAAAGGATGTGAAAAAAATTGGGACACTAATAGACACTAATACACTGTTGGTAGAGCTGCAAACTGATACAACCATTCTTGAGAGCAATTTGAAACCATGATCAAAGACCCATAAAACAGTGTATTCTCTTTGAACCAACAATACCACCATGAGATTTGTACCTCAAAGAGATTAAATATAGGTGAAAAGTACCTACTAGTCCTTTATATTTATAGCAGCTCTTTTTGTGGTGGCAAAGAATTAGAAATTGAAGGAATGGCTATCAATTGAGGAATGACTGAACAAGTTGTGGTACATGATTGTATTGAATACTATTGTGCCATAAGAAATGACAAACAAGACTATCATAGAAAAAAACTGGAAAGACATATGAAGTGAATTTCAATATCAAACATGAATACCAAGCAAAGTGAAGTGAACAGAACCAGAACTTTGTACACAGCAACACTATTGTATTATGATAAACTGTGAATGACTTAATTATTATCAATAAGGCAAGGATTCAGGACAACTCAAAGGGATTCATGATGAAAAAAGGATATACATCTTCATAAAGGAAGCAGATGGAGTCTAACTGCTGATGGAAACATCATTCTTCACTTTATTTCATTCATGAATTTTTCTCTGTCTTCTTTCATATTATGACAAGCATGGAAGTATGTATTGTATGATAACATATATACCACCCCTATCATATTATCTGTGTCTTGGGGAAGTGATGAGGGAGAGAGGGAGAGAACATGGATCACAAAATGTCAGAAAATGATTACTAAAATTTTTTATAAACATTCAATTTGGAAAAAAATTAAAAATAGTTCAGTTTTGGTCATGTTGAATGGAAGATATCAAACTCCAGTTTGAGATTTCTGAAAGGTAGTTGGAGAAGTGAGATTAGAGGTCAGCTGAGAGTTTAGGGCAGGAAAGGTAGATTTGAGAATCAGAAACATAGAGATAGTAGTTAAATATGTGGGAGATGATGAGATCATCTCATAAGGTAGTTTAGAGAGAGAAAGGGACCCAGGACAGCTCTTTGACTGAGAGAATATTTATAGAAAACTCTAAAGTGAACTCCTAAATAAAAGGAAAGCCTTGACTATCCAGAATTCTGAGGAAATGGATCCTTTGAAAAAGGATATTTCTTGGATAGTGGAAAGTTTATCCCTTTATAAAGGAAAACTTTAAAAACACATATTTTGATAGAAATCTGTTGGTATGAATGTGGCTTGTTCCTTCTATTCTTTTTAATTTGTCATATTTACTCTGTTAAGACCTTGGAAACCAGATAGCTATTTAGTTATACATTTCTGTATAAAATATGAGTAAATAGGCTCAGAATGAGTACCTAAGAGATATGTTTCCAAATAAAGTTCATTATTCAGGACATGGGCTTTGTGATTTCTAGTTGGGCTTCTCAGTTAATTTCTTCATTCCCAACTTTGTTCCAAATAAATGAGGTTGATGATCTTATGAATCAGATTCAAATGGAAAAATAATTGAGAGCTTCCTCACCAGATAAATTACTTTAGGATGATTAGCAAATAACGTGCAAACTTATAAGAGATTTCCACTGCCACTTCCCCTCCACCCCCAAAGAAATAAGTAATGACAGAAACTTGAGTGTATCTTTCCCTTTTTCATAGGTTTGGGCCCAAATCAATGAGGCAGTTAATTAACTTGAATTTGGAACTTCTGTTTTGAGACTGAGCCTCTTTGATTAATAGAGAAGCACAGACTCATCCAGACCTTCTATTTCTAGCTGACCCCAGATCAGACAATGTTTCATATCTCCCTGAGTTATCCACATGGATCATCTTCTCATTTGTCCTGACAACTTACAGCAGTCTGTGGCTTCTACCTCCTGCTATAGGAATAGTAGTAGTAATTAGAACTATATTACCGTTACTTCTGGAAAGGTCACTCTAATTGGATTTTCTATGAATCTCGTGACTTTACAGACCAAAACTTTTCCAGAACATCTCTCCCCTTATGTGTGAGGTCAATCAGTCAACAAGGATTGTTGTGTCAGGCATTGTGTTAAATTCTGAGAATGCATATGCAAGCAAAAAAGAAAGAGAACTCTTACTTTCAAGGAAATAGCATTCTAAGGCATGAAAGATATTACATTGAACAGTGCTTAAATGGAGAGCAGAAGGTTCCGGTGCAGTCTGAAGAGTCAGGAGCAAGGCAGAGAGAGGAACAAAGAGTGGCAGCTGGGGGTAATTCCTCAAAATACAAGTAGGTTATGAGAGTAACTCACTGATGGGGAGGTAGGGACCTTAGGGATAGAATGATTTCCTAGGGGAGAAGACAGCTGAGGAAGGGTGGCAAAGCCTAAAGAGTTGGAAGAGGTCTTGTGATTGGTTTAGAATAAGAACTTAGCATATTCCTTTTCATTCATTCAACCAAGTATTCTTTCAAAGAAAAATCATTTCAGGTAAATTTAATTCTAAGTACAGTTACTATTAAAAACCCTTGTTTTTGAGGGCTTATTATTAGAGTTAAATTTGAAAAATCACCATTTATAGCACGGAGTTTAGATCTGGAATGTCCAAACCCATATACCTGGGAGAATGATGTTCAACTTTGGTGGAAAACCTAAGAATGGCTGTAACTGGTTAATCACTCCTTTAGTGGCCTATCTTTAAGAGTCTATTAGGCTAGGATAATACCCAGGCATTAGAATCTAATATATGCAATCCAGAGGCACAATTCTTTTTGGGGGTGTGCGTATGGAGGGGAGTAGAATTCAGGATAAAAGCCACATTCCCTGACTGCTAGATGGGAATTGGGGGTAGAGCTTTAGTTCTGCCTCAAATCTGGAGGACAACAGCTTTATCTTAGTTTAGCTCCCATAATATGTTTATTACACAAAAGAAAATTTTGGATAGTAAGCAAAATATTTATCAAAGGAAACAGTAAAATAGTCACTAGAGAAATCATACAGATTCGTTTAGGTGATAAAATAGATAAGAATTCAGGGACCCTACTGCTCAGGAATAGAGGGCATTTTTGTTGAGTTGAGGAGAATGGACTCACCTACTCTTAACAGTCTTGGAGGTACAAGAACTCAAGATCAAAGGGCAGGTTGAGATGCTTTCATCTCTTCCTCTCTGATCTAATGCTGCCTCTTGGAGGATCCTTTTTAGCATTTGAAGTGCTCTCTGTCTCTATCTGTCTGTGTGTCTGTTTCTCCCACTCTGCTTCTCAGGAGGCATACCCTCATACATGTATATAAGATTCTTTACCCTCCCCCACTCAGCCCATTTGGGTTTAGGGGGTTACAATGGCTTTTAAAGTTTATAAAGCACTTCTATAATCTCTTATGATTATATCATATCATATCATATCATATTATATTATATTATATTATATTATATTATATTATATTATATTATATTATATTACATTACATTACATTATATTATATTATATTATATTATATTATATTATATTATATTATATTATATTATATTATATTATATTATATTATATTATATTATATTATATTATATTATATTATATTATATTATATTATATTATATTATATTATATTATATTATATTATATTATATTATATTATATTATATTATATTATATTATATTATATTATATTATATGATACTATGTGCACAGTTCCTGGCACATAATAAAGTCTCAATATTTCTTGGATGAATGAATGAATGAATGATCATAAGATTAATGAAAAATATTCTTATATATGTTAAGACCTATCATGTAATAGATGCTAGATGAATGTTTCTTGACACTAATAACATAAGATGAGAGTGTTGGAGGAGATCATCTCTAAGGTTCCGTCCAGTTCTTAAATTAAATTTTAGGGCTGCTTTAAGTGGACATGTACTTTAGTAAAAGGTTTTATACTTTTCTCATTAGTTCAATAACTATACTAAATTAAGACCTGAGTTAACATGAAAACATTTTAAGAAGATATAAACTGCAGATACTATCTAGAGTATTTTTGCTGATATTTTCTTCATGAGTAATTTCTAAATAAAAAAACCCCCAAGGACATATGTCTCAAAAAGACAAATGGAGGGGAGTATAATTCCCAGGAGCTCTGTGTCACAGAATGTGTGGTCTTTTCATAGCCCAGTTTACATAGAACCCAATCCTGATTCTAAGATGATACCCTTTTTACAATTTGCTAGTGGAGCTGGGACTGAGCTTTGGCAAAAACTTCTGCTGACTTGAGCAGATCATGAAACCACATATCTCATAGCTCAGATTTTGCATGGAGGATGGACCACACTGTCAGCATTTGCCTTCTCTGCCAGTAAGGCAGCAAGAAAATATTAATGCTGACAGGCACGAGTAGCAAGTTTCAGCAAAACTTGCCAATGATCTCTTAAAAGAATTTCTTGACAAAGAAATGTAGAAACCCCACTTTCATATAATGGTGATGGGGTGGTCTACAGTTGTTTTATATTTGAGGTTTGAAATTTTGAAAGCAAACTCCATGTCTATCCACTTTTTAAAGGGCCTCATGACCCCACCCCACCTCAAGTTTTGTTCATTTCTATTCAAGAATGTTATGGAATTCCAGAATTTGGACTTACCATTGATATTTTCTGTTGAGGTCATGGCTTAGCTTTTGTGTGTGTGTGTGTGTGTGTGTGTGTGTGTGTGTGTGTGTGTGTGTGTGTGTGTGTGTGTGTGTGTGGCAAGCTATAAGTTCAAAGATATCAATAGTTAGAATTGCATTTTATTTCCCTCATGTTCATTCGCTAACTTAAAGAAATAGTGAATTCATATTGTTATGCGAGGTGCCATTGAGAATGAAAGATTAATAAGATTTAGTCCTTGTCTTCATGGAGCTTACATTATAATACAAAAGATAAAGTACAGATCAATTTTGTGTTCCATTCCACTCTCTCCCATGCCAGTACTCTATTAATTCTCTATTAACAAGGCAGATAAAGGGAGAAGAGAGCTTTTAGTACAGTTATGGATAAGCCCCTAATCATAGCATTTTATAGCTTAAATGAACCTTATCATTCATAGTCTCATTTTTTTCATTTTACAGCGATGAGGTGGAAATGAGAGAAATGGATTAGATGACTCTAAGATTCTTTTTAATTCTAAGTCTAAGAATCCGTGATCCTACTGTTAGAAAATCGAAGCTTAACTTAAGTGCTTTGTTTAAGATGATACAACTAGTTCTAGTGGTGCCAAGACTAGAATCTCTATTTCCTGAAATAAAGCCTTTTTGCCCTTTCCAATATGCCACACGAATCAAATGCTTTTTCTTTGAAATTCAGACATGGATACACATTCATACCTATTCACATATCTGTTAGCTCTCTTTTCCCCAGTGACTGTGATCATTCTTTGGGATTCTAGGGTCTAGGGAGGCAGAGAGTTCGCAGGTCACTTACTGACATTTCTTATTTGGCAAGTTTCATATTGGATCATTTGCCACAGTTCTGGTGAAACTGGGCAATCCTGGTTGTGGAAGAAAGGTAAACAGCTCTATTGTCTCTCTATTTAGATTATGTAAGTGATGATATAACCAATGAGCTGTTGATAGATGGTCATGGAACACATAAGAATGAATAGTAATATTAAAAGTCTTGGTTTACAGTGAGAGACTGAAGTCACTGTTAACTGATGCACTGTAACATAAACATCTTCTTCTGGAAGAGTATGAGAAAGACACTGATGTGACAGTAAAAGTGAATAATAAAAATTCAGCTCAAATTAAAATCAGAAACAGGAATAAAATCTCACCAGGAACCTCAATTTCAAGTCACTTGAGTTCACTTAATGGGTTACTGAATGTAAGACTATCAGAAATAAAATTCAGAGTCCTAGTTGACAAATAAAATAAATTATTTTTTCCTTTATTTGCCTTCCTGGGGCACAGTGTCAGGTTACTGTCAAACATTTGGGGATCCTGAAGGGGTGAGAATGAGATTTGGGGAGAAGGATGACACGCATCAGAAGGGCCAATGAAGCTGGTAGCAATCAGAGGCAAGGTTTATGGATCACAGTTAGTATTTTATGGAGAAAGTGACCTAGGCTAAGGAATTAGTTAAGCTTTTTACATGGACAATGATTGATAATGATTTACAATCTTAGTACAATGACTTAGTTTACCTCACCAAAACTTAGAGTTTTCTATAGGGTAATAAATCAAAGTTTCTCATAGAATTCTCGCACCAGTAATTTCTTGGCAGGACATACAGTATTTGTGAAGGTGTTGGATTAAGTTCTCACACTGGAGAGGGGAGACTGTGTCAGGCTCTAGCTAATGACTGATTTTATTGGAGCGTACTCTCACTACTCGGGTCTACAGTTTAGCACAGTATCTGGCATTTGATACATTCCTAATAAAAATCCATTGATTTTGGGTTGCTGTTCTCAGGCCCAAGTCCTCCCTAATGAATGTAAGTTCCTTGAGGACAGGGATTATTCTGCTTCTCTTCACTTTCCTCATCTCTAATACAGTGCTTTATGCATAATATGTGCTTGGCAAATGCTTGTTGAATTGAATTTTGAACATTAATGCCAGATTCTTTACTACATAATTCTCCTTGGAGTCTTTTGCTTACTCGAAACTGTAATATCCTGTTTTTCAATCTATCTCTCTGGAAACTTTTTTTCATTTGCCTCCCTATCTTCCTTCTCCATCTCTTTAATTATAGTAATTCACCAAAGTGTGTCCTGAGTTCCCTTTTCTGTTCTCTTTATACTCTGAGGCCTTGATGATCTCATCTACTCTCATAGCTTCAAATTTGTGGAAGACTCCCAAGTCTCTACCTCTCTTCAGAGTTTAACTTTTCAACCTGCACTTAAATATTCCTCTGGCACCTCAAACTCAGTGTTCAAATCCAAATTCCTCAATAGTTTTTTCCTCCTCTCCCACATTAATATAGATCTTCTTCCTACTTTTTTTATTTAGAAAATTTTTCCTTGATTACACGATCCCTTCCTGCTCCTGGTGCTGACAAGCAATTCCATTGGGTTATACATGTATCATTGTTCAAAACCCATTTCCATGTTATTCATATTTACAGCAGAGTGATTTTTTAACATCAAAACTCCAGTCATATCCCAATTAAACCATGTGATCAAGGAAATGTCTTTCTAGTGCATTTCTGCTCCCACAGTTCTTTCTTTGGATGTGGATAACATTCTTTCTCATAAGTTCCTCTGGATTGTCCTGGGTCCTTGCATTGCTGCTAGTAGAAAAGCCCATTACATTCAATTGTGCCACAGTGTATCAGTCTCTGTGTATAATGTTCTGGTTCTGCTCCTTTCTTGCGGTATCAGTTCCTGGAGGTCATTCCAGGTCACATGGAATTCCTCCAGTTCATTATTCCTTTCAGCACAATAGTATTCCATCACCACCAGATAACACAATTTGTTCAGTCATTCCCCAATCAATGGACACTCCCTCATTTTCCATTTTTTTTTTGCCACCACAAAGAGCACAGATATAAATATTTGTGTAGAAGTCTTTTTCCTTGTCTCTTTGGGCTACAAATCCAGCCGTGGTATGGCTCAATCAAAGGGCAGACATTCTTTTAAAGCCCTTTGGACCTAATTTCAAATTGCCCTCCAGAATAGTTGGATTAATTCACAACTCTACCAGCAATGCATTAGTGTCCCAATGCCACATTCCTCTCCAATATTTATCACTTTCCTTTGCTGCCATATTGGCCAGTCTGCTAGGTGTGAGGTGGTACCTCAGGGTTGTTTTGATTTGCATTTCTCTAATCAGGAAGGATTTAGAACACTTTTTCATGTGCTAATTGATAGTTTTAATTTCTTCATGTGAAAACTTCCTATTCAATGTCCCTTGACCATTTGTTGTTTGAGGAATGGCTTATTTTTTTGTAGATTTGACTTAGTCCCTTATATATTTGGGAAATTAAATATTTGTCAGAGAGTTTTTTCATAAAAATGTTCTCCTAGTTTGTTTCTTTCCTTCTAATTTTCTTTGCATTGGTTTTGTTTATACAAAACCTTTTTAATTTGATATCATCAAACTCATTCATTTTACATTTTGTAATGTTCTTTATCTCTTGCTTGGTCTTGAAATTCCTTTCTTTCTAACAGATCTGACAGGTATACTATTCTATGTTCACCTAATTTATTGGTGATTTCACTCTTAATTTAAGTCATTTACCCATTTTGAATTTATCTTGGTATAGGGTATAAGATGTTGACCTAAACTTAATTTTTCCCATATTGTCTTCCAATTTTCCAAGCAGCTTTTGTCTAATAGTGAGTTCTTGTCCCAAAAGTTGCTTCCTTGCTAATTTTGTAACTGATGTTAAAATCTTCTCAGTTAGCCCCCATCATGTCTGCCCTAGACAACCAGTCCAGTTTGTCCTGGTACTGAAGCCAACCAGAAATAGCTCAATACTGGGGAATAAACAATCTTTGGGGAAACAGGAAATATGCAACTCCTGGGTATATCTTTCGCCCTTGTATCATCTTCCTTTTTCAATAATCTGCATAAAGTTGACCCTTCATACTAAAGCAGTGAGTCCTTAATTCAGCCCAACTTGTGATAATTTTTCTGCTTTCCATAACTTTCTTGCGGACTGTACCAGTTGGTTTTCAGGCTTCTGTTTGTAGGCTTCTGTTTCTGATAACTTCTCTAATAAGACACTAAAAGGATCCTAATCCACTACTATCTTTGTTTCTCCTATCTTCTATTTGAGGTGTATATGTGTATGTGTTTGTGTCGTATGTGTGACATGTCCTCCTTTCATGTACTCATGTACCTAAGAATAACTAACTCATTCACATATTCTTGGATTTCTTTCTTTTGTATTTTGGTGTGGGTTTTGGTTCCCAGAGTTTTTACAAATTTCATTTTCTTGCTTGACTGCTTTTCTGAAAATGATTGAAATTCTTTATGACTCAACTCATAGCTCCCACGTACAGATCATTCTTCCCATGAACCTTATTTCTTGCCTTTCATTTGAAAAGTTGGCTTGTACTTATTGTTAAGCCATTTTTTTTCTTGACCCCTTTAGAATTTTCAGTCTTTTCTCTGGAAGGGTAGACTAACTACTTTTCTTGCTGTAGCTTACTCATTCAGATCGATTGCTTGAATTGAAAATTTTTGTCTGTCAACAGTTGCTCTTCTACCTTAGAAAAAAGGTCACCTGGACCACCTTGCTATAAGTTAGGAGGCTTTTGGTTGACTCCTTTCCCTTTATGTCTCCAGGCAGGAGGATTGGAAAAAGAATATCTCTTGAAGCTCCATTCAAGAGAAGGATACTAATGGTTGAAACAATGACACTCAAATATGTTGCTCCTCTGGAAGTCATTCAATTCAATTCAACAAGCATTTATTAGAATTTTTTTAGTTTAACAAATTTAGAGCTAAAAAGGACATTGTATCTAGTACAGGGTTTAACTTGTTATTACATGGACCTCTTTTACAATCTAATGAATCCCATGGACCTCTCTTCAGAATATTTTTAAATGCATGAGAAAAACATCATAGAATTACAAAGAAAACTAATTAGATTGAAATAAAAATGTTATTTTTTCCTTTTAAAATTCAGAGAGCCCATAAAATCTATCCACTTACTCCTTGGAGTGTCTGTGGATTCCCAGTTAAGAATGCTGCATGTAGTTCAATCTCTTCATTTTATGTAGGTGACACAGAAAGGCTTAATTACTTGTCCAAGGTTAGTTACCCAGGAGGTAAGTAGAAGAGTTGGGATTGGAACTTTGAAACGTTGACTCTAGAATCAATGTTCTTTGCACTAACATCAAGTCATTTGAATTTCAGACTTTCCCATGGGTACAATGACTTCCTTGTTTTTTTTTTTTTATAAAACCCTTACCTTCCGTCTTGGAGTCAATACTGTGTGTATTGACTGTGTATTGCTCCAAGGCAGAAGAGTGGTAAGGGCTAGGCAATGGGGGTCAAGTGACTTGCCCAGGGTCACACAGCTAGGAAGTGTCTGAGGCCAGATTTGAACCTAGGACCTCCCATCTCTAGGACCAGCTCTTAATCCACTGAGCTACCCAGCTGCCCCCTCCTTGTTTTCTTGATAGCCATTTAGGTACAATGTCATATCAACCAAGGCTGTCAAGTCCTTAGGGTTATGATGCTGTAGTTATCTAAATTCTCACTTAATTCTTAACAGAATAATCTCATCAATTTCATCTTTTCTCAGAGTACACTGATTCTCCTCTGGGAAAATTCATCAATACAGGCTAATTAACTAGTAGTATTCATTAGAATTATTTATTATATATAATTTTAATTAACATAATTAATAAGTGACTCTTTGTTTCAGTCCTAGCATGATTGTAGCTCCATCCTACTTGAGATGGGGATACTCCCCCAAATAACAATGTATTCTACATTTATCTGCAATGTTCACAAGGGGTTTCCTTGTGATACAGGGCTACCTTTCCTAGTTCATTTCCAAAGCACCTTCCCCTCTCACCCAATTTGTCACGAAATTGTGGATCTGGAGTCACAAAGACTCATCTTCCTGAGTTCAAATCTGGTCTCAGACCCTTACTAGCTGTGTGACCCTGGGCAAGTCACTTCATCCTGTTTGCCTCAGATTCCTCCTCAGTTTCCACTAGAGTGGCAACCCACTCGAGCATCTTTGCAAACACACACACACACACACACACACACACACACACACACACCAAAAACCAAAAGGGATTACAAAGAGTCAGCAATTACCAAAATGAGAAATCATGAAGAGTTGGACACAATTGAATAAAAGATGGGAAAACAACATATACATTCCCATAATTTATTAATTTTTAAAAATCCTTACATTCTGTCTCAGAATTGATAAAAAAAAAATATTAGTTCCAAGGCAGAAGAGTAGTAAGGGCTAGGGAATTGGGATTAAGTAACTTGCCCATGGTCACATAGTTAGGAAATTACTGTGGCCCCATGATTTATTTCTGAGACTACAGATTTATCTGCATGTGTATGTGTATGTATGTATGTAAACTTTGATGTTTCAGAGTAGAGCAATATTTTTCCATGGTTCCATCTAAATTCAATAACTTTTTTTTGCTTTAATGTTTTTTTTCTTGTTCTTTTTGTGAATATATAAGAACCAATTACATGTAACAATAATTTCCCACAAGTTTTCTGAAGATATATGATCCAAATTGCCTCCTTCTTTCCTTTCCCTCACTCATCCCAGAGATGGTAAGAAATTTTATTTGAGTTATACTTGTATTATCATGCAAAACATATTTCCATATTCATTTTTGTGAGAGAATAATTGCATAAAACCAAAACCCTAAAATAAAAACTCAAATAAACTAAAGCAAAAAATAATATGCATTGATCACCATGGAGATTCTAACAATTCTTTCTTTGGAGTTTGATAGTATTCTTTTTCATAAGTCCTTCAGAATTGTCCTGGATCATTGTTTTGATGAATAGCTAAGTCTTTCAAGGTTGATAGTTCTATGATATTGCCGTTACTGAGTACAATGTTCTCGCAGTTCTACTTATTACACTCTGCATAAGTTCATGTAGGTCTTTCCAGTTCTTTCTGGAATCATCTTATTAATTTCCTACAGCACAATAGTATTCCATAAATAATATACCACAATTTGTTCAGCCATTCCCCAATGAATGGACATCGCCTCAATCTTCAATTCTTTGCCACCACAAAAAGACTGCTATAAATATTTTTTGTGGAAGAAGATCCTTCTTCCTTTTCCTTTTTATAAAAATCTCTTTGGGATACAGACCTAGCAATGGTATCACTGCATCAAAGGGTACACACTATTTTGTAGCCCTTTGGGAATAGTTCCAAATTGCCCTCCACAATGGTTGAATCAGTTCACAGAAGTGCATTAGTGTACCAGTTTTGCCACATCTTCTCCAACATTTACCACTTTCCTTAACTGGCATATTGACCAATCTGATAGGTATGAGGTGATTTAATTTGCATTTCTCTAATCAAGAGTGATTTGGAACATTTTTTTTCTTATGGTTATTGATAGCTTTGATTTCGTCATCTGAAAATTGATTGTTCATATCCTTTGACCATTTCTCAATTGGGGAATGGCTTGTTTTCTTACAAATTTTTGACTTAGTCCTCTATATATTTGAGAAATGAGACCTTTACCAGAGGAATTTGTTATAAAATTGTCCCCAATTTGTTGTTTCCCTTCTAATATTGGTTGTATTAATTATATTTATATATAAAAACTTAAAAAATAAATACAGTTAAATTATTCATTTCTTTATTTCTTGTTTGGTCATAAATTCTTCTTTTCTCCATAGATCTGGCAGGTAAACTATTCTATGTTTTCCTAATTTACTTGTGGTATCACTCTTTATATCTAAATCACATACTCATTTTGACCTTATCTTGGTATAGTGTGAGATATTGGTCTATACCTAGTCTCTGTCATACTGTTTTTTGCTTTTCCCAACATTTTTTAGTCAAATAGTGTGTTCTTATCCCAGAAGTTGGGATCTTTGTGTTTATCAAACACTGATCTATTCCACTGATCCACACCAATCTATTTCTTAGCCAGTACCTGATTTGTTTTAATGATTACTGCTTTATAGTACCACTTGATATCTGGTAGGCCATCATCTTTTATATTTTTTTCATTAATTCCCTTGATATTCTTGAACTTTTATTCTTCAAGATGAGTTTTATTATCTTTTCTAGTTCTAAAAAAATACTTTTTTGGTAGTTTGGTTGGTATGGCACCAAATAAATAAATGAATTTATATGGAATCATTATTTTTATTATACTGACTTGCCTTACACATGACTATAAATGTTTTTCCAATTGTTTAGATCTAACTTTATTTGTGTAAAAGGTATTTTGAAACTGTGTTCACATAATTCCTGTATTTGTCTTGTCAAGTAGATTCTTAGGGATTTTATATTGCCTAAAGAGTGATTTTAAATGAAATTTATTTTTCTACCTGATGCTGTTGGACTTTGTTGCTAATAATATATATATATATATATATGCATATATATATATATATATATACACACACACACATACACATATGTGTGTATGTGTGTAAATGCTGATGATCTTTTTGGGTTTATTTTGTATCCTGCAACTTTGCTAAAGTTGTTATTTCAACTAGTTTTTTTAGTTGATTCTCTAGAATTCTCTAAATATACCATCATATAATCTGCAAAGCGTGATAGTTTTTACTTTCCTCATTGACTACTTTAACTCCTTCAATTTCTTATCCTTCTCTTATCACTAAAGCTAGCATTTCAGTACAATATTAAATAAGAGTGGTGATAATGGGCACCCTGTTTTTTTTTTTTTTAATGTAGAATGTCAGAGGTGGGATTTGAACCTTTTCCCCTTGAGTCAAGAACCAGCTTGTTTTTGCCATTGCCCCACTTGCTTTAATAGCATTTATTCATCATCTTGGCTTCTCTTGTTCTAACTGGTTCCTTTTTTCAGGTAATTTAAGAAGGCATAAAAGTGGGGCCAGCTCCATCTGAGAGAATGAATCACCTACCCCTTCAGGGAATATCTTTTCTAGCAGACAGTGTTAGGAGCATTAAATAGTTTTTTCTTTGCTACTCACACATGGAGACAATGCAGGGCCTTGCATTAATTAACTGCAACAAATATTTTATCACTATGACTCAGTTTCATGTAAACATGAATGTAATCTAAAAGCAATCAGAGGTCTGTGCCTACTCATAAATTAAAGAGCGTTCAGTTGACTCATAACTATTCAGCATTGCCAAGAGATTTTAGTCAATAAATCCAGGTTGACAAATGTTTAACAAGTACCTACTATGTGTAGGTACACTGTGTGTAGGTACTGGGAGAAAGGAAGAGATGAAAAGATAGTCACCGTCCTCCAGGCAAGGTATGGCATGGACACAAACATAATATCAACCAGACTGGAGAGACAGCAAAAGAGTGGATGCCTTAAACTGTAAGAGTTAAAATGGTGGGAGATATAAATTGTAGTAGATATAAGAGTGGGTGAGTAAATTGTGACCGCAGAAAATATGTTTTCACCACAGTGTTTTGTTTTAAATCAAATATAAGGGGGTCGCCAGGGAAATATTCCCAATTATGAATATACCCAAGTCAACTGGGTTTTATAGAGACTTTAATTAATAATACAATGAGGAATCAAAGAAAGAGAGAAAGAGAGAAAAAGGAAATGATAGATCAGTCCACAGTAGCCCTGGCCAACCCAGGCCTAAGTCCTAAAAGAAAAAGATTCTAGTGACACCAGGCCAGCATCATCTCAGCTGCTTTCACCAGCTCTATCCTGAATCTGAATGTTTCAGAATCAGACCCCCTTGAGCTCCTATCTGAGCTCCTATTTAAAGGGCAATTTCTCCTATGTCACCTCCCCTAAGTCCTTACATCTACCAGTCACAGTAGACTTTTCCAAAGGACTGGCCATTCTTAATTCACATTTTATCACCTTCTTATTTCACATCTTGCTCTCACCTTTTCTGGGTAGACTAAAACTTCTGAGTAATTCACATCAGGAAAGCTCTGAGTAAGTTTTCACCTCTTTGCTCCTTGTAAGTTCACAAGTTGCCTGACCTTTATAGGTACTTAGCACCCCTTTCTAAAAATAGGCATGGCTTAAGTACGGGTTTAAGTACTTTTCATTGTTCTACAAGGAGTTTTCTTCCCTAAAGCAGTCTTAAGTATGGGTGGAGTAGAGGTCTTCCCATTTCTGATCTAAGTAGAGTTCTCACATTTTAGATCTAAGTAGCTTCATTGTTTAAAATGGGGAATGGTCTTAACCAAATGTTCTAAGGTAGAGTCTGAGAATCTTTTAACATTCACAAGTCTGAGAAATTTCAAGATTCACAGTAGGTACACTGAGAAAGGAAGAGATGAAAAGATAGTCACCGTCCTCCAGGCAAGGTATGGCATGGACACGAACATAATATCAACCAGACTGGAGAGACAGCATGGTATCAGAGACAGAGGGCCAGCTTTGGAGTTGGCAAAATCTAAGTTCAAGTTCTGTCTCAAGTCTTGGGAAACTTTTTGAAATTTTTAGTGCCTCAGGCAACTTGCTATGTCTCTAAATTATAGACTGGATGCCCATATATATTGGTAGAGGGAATTTCTGCACCAAGCATTCTTTAAACTGAAGGAAGGAAAATGAATGAAATGAGTTTGCAAATAAATAGCAAAGGGAGACCAAAGAAACAGCAGCTTTGGAACAAAAAAAGGACCTTGCAAACCAGGTCAATGTTTAATAACAATAAATGGAAGAGAGAGCTACAAGGTGTTATGAAAGGTTTTAGAAAGGGGCAAATAGGTGGTCCAATGTCATGTGGGTTAGCAATAGTAAATGATACTTTAAAATCTTAGAAATACTTTGAAATACTTTTTCTTTCGTGGTGTTTTGGATCTCATGCTTTTTTACTAGTTAACAGAAAAGTATATGTTACCCTGTACTTTCCAGCTATTCCCAGTTGATAAAAGCTTACAAAGCCAAGCCTAAAGGGAGGGGGGAGCACATGAACTATATTATGACTTTATTCCCTTTATTCTCAGTAAGACTGAGAAAGGACACCAAAGAAACCCAAACAACCTTGAAAGTCTGACAAACAGAACATGGGAGGAAACATCACCCAGGTGCACTAGGAATCTTTATACTCGTTCCCTGCCCCCCTTCCCTGTAATGCCCCCTGGAATACCATGGGAAGAATAATCTGAGGGATTATTAGAGAATTCCTAGGATGGGAGGAGAGTAATATCCCAGACCTATAATAAAACTGGCAACTGAAAATCCTGTTTTGGCTTTTTCCATCACCCTGACTACACTATCTATAACATCCTTAAATAAACTTTTTCATGCCTTAAGATGAAGGGATCTGATCTGCAATTCTTTGGATGAGAACCGGCATTCACTCTCCCACTACAAAACCTGCTGTCCCACAAGTGAATATTTACCCAGGCCTGGAAATGGGAAGTCCTGGGTTTAAATCTGGGCTCAGACACTTCCCATCTGTGAGACCTTGGGCAAGTCACTTACCCGTAAATGACTAGCCCTTACAACTCTTCTCCTTTGGAACAGATACTTAGTATAGATTCTAAGACAGATGGTAAGGATGTAAAAAAGTTCATCAGAATTTCAAAAAACATTTACTCTCCAGGATAAATTAAAGCTGATATTTATCATTCTTTAAGACAAGTTATAGAACAGATGATAACCACTGGCAGAACAAGTTTTTTTCCTTCTCATTGGGAGTTCCCCTAACACAGTGAAATCACAGGTGAAGTCCTAACAAAACTTATGCATAGATGATTTCATATCACATCTCTGCTTCATCTTGCTCTAAAGATCAGATGCAATAAACCTAGAAGAGTATAGGCAATACACATTCCTTTAAGGAGAAAACCCTCCCTTCATCTTGTTCTAGATGATGCTTTTGGAAGGTGTGAGTCCTCAGATTGAAGGAATGTTTATTGACACTTAGGATTTCTGGACTGCCAGCACAATGATGTCCTCCTATTGGCTTACATTCATTGTCAGAGGATATTGGGGGAAGAGATAGCATGATCAGGAAGACATGATGTGCACACTTCTAGGGTTGGTGCAACCCCTCGCTGAAGTCCATATTCCCGATTCGAAGAAATACATACATCTCATCATCTATACAGCAGCCCAGCCTGAACCTCTTTCCTTCTTGGTTTGACAGAGAATCAAGTTCATGGAGAACTTTAAGTCTCTCTTTGTCTCTTTATCTGACTCTCTCCCTCCCTCCTTTCTCTCTCTCTCTTTCTCTCTGTCTCTCTCTCTCTCTCTCTCTGTGTCTCTGTCTCTCTCTCTCTCTCTCTCTCTGTCTCTCTCTCTGTCTCTCTCTGTCTCTCTCTGTCTCTCTCTCTGTCTCTCTGTCTCTCTCTCTGTCTCTCTCTGTCTGTCTCTGCCTCTGTCTCTCTCTGTCTCTGTCTCTGTCTCTGTCTCTCTGTCTCTCTCTGTCTGTCTCTGCCTCTGTCTGTCTCTGCCTCTGTCTCTGTCTTTCTCTCTGTCTCTCTCTCTCTCCTTCTCTGTAGTTGTAACCAGTATCTAGGGTAAACTGACACACCTGTTCCAAAATAGGTACTATGTATTAGCCTTAGATAATTCCGAGAGGCTTGAACAATTATTAAATTTTCCCCTGCATGTTTTTATACAGTGATGTCTTCATTTTTTGTAGTACTTTATCAAGAAAATAATTTCATTACTGTACCTAAATCTTGGAGGGGGAGTGGTTTAAAAATTCATATATCTACTCTCTTTTAATCGCAATTGTTCGTCTAATGACTATAGGTGAAGAACTCGATTCTAAATCTTATGGCTTCTCATAAGCTCTCCATTAAGTGTAAAGAAGAATAGAATTGGCTGTCAAAGCCTTTAGTAATAATAATGATAATGATATTTGCTAGCATTTATGAATCATTTTGATTTGCCACTTTCTTTGCAAATATCTCATTTTTCTCTCCTGATATCTCTGCAGGATCTGGCTTACTGTTATCCCCATTTTGTGGATAAGGAAACTGAAGCAGACAGAAGATGAATGATTTGCTCAGGTTAACCTCGCTAACAAAGGTCTGAAGTCTGATTAAAACCCAGGTCCTCTTGTCCCCAAAGTGAATTTTTACTGTGCTCCCTCACAGACTAATGAAATATATGCCATTCTATAGTCCTTCGTGGAGCAACTAGATGGCACAGAGGAATAGAGTGCAGGCTTGGAGTCAGGAAGATTCATCTTCCTGAATTCTAATCTGGCCTCAGATAGTAGCTGGGTGACCCTGAGCAAATCACTTCACTCCATTTGCCCGCATCTCATCATTTGTAAAATGAGTCGGGGAAGGAAGTAGCAAACTACTCAAACATCTTTGCCAAGAAAACCCTAAATGGGGTCATGATGAGTCACACACAAAAGAAAAATGACTGAACAACACCAACTAGCCCTAAGTACAATTAGAAAAGTGCTAATCTAATGAGAGATGATTAGTCCAGGTCAAATTTATGCAAACAAACAAATAAAATCTTACATTTATAATTTTTTTTTGGAAAGGGAATAGTTGAATCAAACTTTTGAGAACTAGGTCAAGTTTTCAAATCATTCAACTTGTAGGAGTAGGGTTTAATGACTGTAGGAGGTTTTTAAGGCTGCAGACATTTCACAACATGGCAAACATAAACAGCTAAACTTTGACTTCTCCCTGGGTCTTGCAAAATATTGAAATTCTAATCAGTCAACTGTCCACACAAGGAGATTGCATTTAAACGAGAGACTTTTTAGTGTCTTTAAAATCAAATGTAAACAGATCGAATTTAATAGCACATGCTCCCCTTTCCAAATCTCTGTGAGGGATATGGGTGTTCCCCAAAACTCTGTCCTCATTCCTCTCAACAATCTCACTTGAGTTCTTCCACTTTCATATGTTCAACATTTATCTGACAAGCTATGTGGTCTAGGGGATAGAGCAATGGATTTTGAGGGTGTAGAGGTCTGGGTTTAAATCCTGTCTCAGATACTTATTCCATGTGTGATTTGGGGCAAATTATTTACCTTCTCTGAGCCTCAGTTGCTTTTCTTGACATATGAGTAGGTCAGACTTGAAGACTTCTAAGATCTCTTTAAGCTCTAAATGTATGCACCAAGAATTACATACCCAACACACACACACACACACTTACAATTACAGTTACTAGTTTATTGCTTTGGCTCTGTGTATACCTTTGGCTCTGGTAACAAATTTCTAACTCCCTCCTAGACTGTCCTACCAGTGACTTTAATAATTCAATCTGTCAACAACTAAACTTATAATTTTTTCCTTCCCTTTCCTCAAACCTCTCCCTTTCTTCAAATTTCCTGATTTCTCTTAATCATTCTCCTAGTCACGCAGACTTGAAACCTAACTTTTACCTCTTCCTTATCTCTCACAGAAACTGTTTTACACACTCTCATCTTAAATTATAATAACTAGCATTTATATAGTACTTTTAAGATTGGTGAAACACTTTCCATGGGTTATTTGATTTAATCCTCACAATAATCCTGAGAGGTAGGTACAATTAGTATCCCTACTCTATAGATAAAGAAAGTGAGACAAGGAGACATTAATTTACTTGCCTGAGGTCATATAAATTGTAAGCTGTCAGAGGGATGATTTGAACTCAAGTCTTCTAAACTCTAGTGTCAGCTATCTATCCATGGTACCACTCCCTCAGTTTTTTTCAAGGGCAGATTTCAGCCCTCAAGGAATTGGAACTGTGGGATATGCACGCAAATAACTAATACAAATAGAATATAACAAATTCACAAAAGAGGCACAAAGTGGTATAATAGCTAACGGTTGGGGCAGCTAGGTAGCACAATGCAGAGTGCCAGGCCTGGAATCTGAAGGACCTGGGTTCAAATCTGATCTCAGAACCTTCCTAGCTCTATAACCTTGGTCTGATCATTTAATCCAGATTGCCTAGTCCTTTCCACCTCTTTCTTAGAGCTGATATTAAGACAGAAGTTAAGGGGTTAAAAAACCCCCCAACAAAAGAAGAGAGCTAAGGAGAGAAGACATCACTTCTAAATGAGGCAATAAGGGCTTTAAGATCAAGATGGCAAAGAACAGAGCTTTGAAAGATGAGCCAAGTTTTATCAAGTAGGGAAAAGGTTATAAATGTAAGTTAGAAACCTCCGAGCACATGCAGAGGAGGACAGAAAGTTCAATTTGTCTGGAGCACAGGCGGTGGAATAATGTTGGAAAGCTTGGAGACTCTGGTTGGAGCTAAAAACTTGAGCCTAGGTTGGAGCCGGATTGGGGAAAGGCCTTCAGAAGACCATGGATAATCCCTAAATGTTTTTGAATGGGAGGTTGCATTAGCATGGTGATTTCAGCAGATGGGGGAAAGCTGAGGGACTTTGGAGGGTATGATACAGTCCAGGTGGCACAGACTCTCAGAGGCGGAGGATGACTTGGGAGTCATCAACTCATTCTTACCAGAAAAATGATTCCCACCAAAGTAACATATCCAATACTTGTTTACTCTGTCTTTGTTTACAGTCTTCTAGTGATGGAAGAGGCCACATACTTGTGAGACAGCTGACTGCATTTTTCAGCAACTCCATTGACTAAGAAGATATTCCTGATATCAAACACATACACACACACACTGATATAAGCCTCTCTATTTATATATGTGTGCATATACATATATATACATACGTGCACACACTGACAAGCCTGTCTCTGAATGCATATGTGTATATTTGTGTGTGTATAAATATTTTTGTAATATTCATCCAGGGGGTGCTGAAAAATATTTAATAACCAGCTCTCTTGGGGGAGGGAAGTGTCCATTGTAAACTTTTAAGTTTAGTATGCATTAAAAAATTTTTCCTCATTACTTTCTTAAATCTAGACAATCAACAAATATCAAGCTGTGGCTTGTAGCACTTGCTAATTTCTTTACTATAAATGCTCACACTGAAAATTTAACTCGGCTCTCAAGGCTTGTAGGAGCTGATCTCAGTTAATCACTGCTTCCTTTAATTACTCATATTTCTTCCCTCAGAAGTAAAATATGAGAAATGTAATCCCTTTCCCATATGAAATGTGTCCCAAATGACCTGATACTGAATTCTTTTTTTGTGTTTATTCACTTCATATTTAGTTTGTCTACAATTACGAATATGCACTTGTCTCTCCCATTGTAATGTAAAATCTTTGGGTATAGAAAATATATCATTTTTTTCCAATCTTTGTACTGTAGTTGAATCCCCAGTGTCTAGCCCAGTGCCTGGTAGGTGCTTCAATTACGTATACCGAAGTGTTTAATTAATGCTTTGATTGTTTGATAGCAAGGACATAGGAAAAAAAAAAGTAACTGTCCATGTATTGGGAGTGTCGAAAGAGATTATGGTGCATGAATGTAATTAAGTATCATTGTAGTGTAAGGAATCATGAGCATAATATATACAGGTCTCAATAGATTTAGCATGATGCAAAACCAAGAAACAACATATACAACGACTGAAACAAAATAACCAAACCTGAATGCTGAAAAAGTATAATGATGAAGCTCGGCTCCACGGAAGAGCTATAGGAAATCATTTCCCTTGTTTCATTTTGTTTTTTCCCCCCAGAGGTAGATTGCCAGGTATGTGGGCCACTGCATATAATATCAAGCTTCTTTGATATTAGTTTAGTTTAGCTACTCCAACATTATGTCCACTTGAACACTGGGCAAAGATATCAAATTTACAATGCCAGTAGTCACATTGAAGTTTGTTGATGATCTAAAAATTGTGTGTGACTCTCAGTAATCAACTTTGAGATGCTATGATTCTGATTGGAAATAGGTAGATATTATTCTCAATTCCAAAAAGGAGAAAGAATTTGGCTTCCTCAAATAAGCTATTGAGCTTGACAAGGATTCTCTTTTTTTTGGGGGGGGGGATTATTTAATTAATTAATTTAGAATATTTTTCCATGGTTACATGATTCATGTTCTTTCCCTCCCCTCCTCACACCCCCCTCCTGTAGCCAATGTGCAATTCCTCTGGGTTTTATGTGTGTTATTGATCAAGACCTATTTCCATATTATTGATATTTGCACTAGGGTGATCATTTAGATTGACAAGGATTCTTGCAAAATTTTATAATTTTCTTTTTAAAAACATCCTTACCTTGTGTCTTGGAATTCATATTAAGTATCAGTCCAAAGCAGAAGAGTGGTGAGGACCAGGCATTTGGGATTAAGTGACTTGCCCAGGGTCACACAGCTAGGAAGAATCTGATTCTATATTTGAAACTAGGACCTTCTGTGACCTGTCCTGATTTTCTATCTACTGAGTCACTTAGATGCCCAACGATACATTTTTCAAGGAATATTTTTAATGGAATAGGCTGTGAACACTCAGAAAAGAGAAGCAGCAATCACTATGATCCCACATGAATTCATTACAAGAACAAGTACTAATAATATGAGACCAACCTTATTCCCTTGTTTATAATGCTTCTCTTAAAATAGGGTTATAACAGTAAAATGCTTTGAATGTGGCATACTTGATTTTTAAGGAGGTATTTGACAGTGTTTCTCATGCTATCTCTGTAAAATACCCATATATTTCTACCTCCAGAGGAAAAAAAGCCCAGATAAATAGAAATAAGCAAGACATAGTTTTATATATACGTATGTCTTTTTGTTAAATGATGCCTTCTCTACTGTGGGGAGGGGAGGGAACTTGGGAACTTTAATGTAACAAACTAATTAAAAAGGATTTTAGACAGCTTATGAACATAGGTGGGACAAATATATCTTTATCTGCACTAATCTTCAACTGAAATTTAGAATTTCCTTCAATTATGAATTAAAAAACAAAACAAAAATTTCTTAGAAGAATTCCATTGGACTACCAAAGAAGTCTACCACCCCTCTCCCTTCCCAAAAAAGTTAGGAAGCTCCATTTTAAATGGAGAAATGTGAACTAGATAATAATATAACTACACAGTCTTTGTAATGTTGAAAGACAAGATAAACAGAATTGTGATTAATGAATAGACATCAGCCTGGCAGGAGGTCTGGAGTGGGATGGCCCAGGGAGTCTGTCTTTGGCTCTGGTATATTCCACATGTAGATACAATTTCTGGGTAATGCAAAACTGGGAGGCAAAGTTAACATTCTGGATGACAGAGTAAAGATCCCAAAAGATCTTAACAGGCAAGAATGATGAGTTGAATCTGTGAAGATGAAATGCACTGGAGATAAATGTAAAATCCCACACTTGGATTCAGAAAATTCATCTGCCCAATCATCTGATGATATATGGCTAGATCACTTCATGTGAAAAAGATAGTGTTCATAATAAGGGTAGTTGTATTCATTCTATAGTCTGTCCTTATTAGATGGGCTCTGAATGGAGCATTATGTTTAGTTTGGGGTTCATACTTGAGGAAAAACATTGATAAACTGCAACATATATCCAAAAGAGGGCAAATAGACTGGTAAAGGGACTCAGGACTATGTTGGATAAAATAATTTAACAGAACTGGTAAAACTGAATCTGGAGAAGAGATGAGTGCGGTGGGGTCTGAGCATGGTAATTATCTTCAGGTATCTAAGGGCTGGCACCTATGTGCAAGAAAGAGCAGCATTATTTTGCTTAGTCCCAGGGGCTAAAACAAGGATCAGTAAGTGGCTTAGGAAAACCAGGTTTTGTTCCATAAACATGGTCCTAATAATTAACGATACTCCAGAGTGGCTGTTTGTGAAGTTAGTGACTTCCCCTACATTGGAGATATTCAAGGTCTATGAGCATTTAATGAGAAAGTGATAAAGGCAATACTTTTTACACCACAGGTTGGATTAAATGCCATTTGAGATCACTCTCAACATTGAGAATTTATGATTCTAAGCTTTGGAAAGAAGGATTTTTGGTTCTAAATAAGAAAAAACACTTTTGAACAATTAGAGTTGTTCAAAAGAATCATGGTCTTGCTTAAGAAGCAGTGAATTTCCTACCCTAGAGGACTTCAAAAGAAACTTTTCCTCCCTCCTTTCCTCCTTTCCCTTCTTCCTTCTTTCCCCCCAAACTAATGCATGTATATATATATATATATATATATATATATAAATAATTTTAAGTGGTTCATACTCTTTGTCAGTTAAAAGCAAAATGTCTTTTCTTAAGCAATTGCCACAACTCTTCATTTTCACTTAGTTCCTGATGGACCTTGCTTAGGTGACCCCAACAAACCCATACAGTCATAGCGAAGCCATAAAAGGCAATTAACCATGACTACATAAATCAGGACAGGCTGTCAACTCCTTAGCAACTCTAAACAGTTTCATGATTTTCCTTTCTCTCCTAACTCCTTGACTTGGGATGGAATAGTCAGCTGGGAGGTAAGCAAAGAGTAGGTGAGGCAAGTCTTAGTCCCAAACCAGGGGCCAACTTTTCTTTCCTAAGTCTCTCGGCATAGATTTCCAGTTTTCAGTGGCCCTCCTACAAAAAAAAAAAAAACACCTTACTTTCCATAGGGGCAATTTGATGCTGTAAATGTCACAGTAATAGCCTCTTGAATGGCAAGGGTAGGGAATAAAGGGACTGCAAATGGAAAGATTATTTTTCCCCCAGTTAACAACGGAGAGGGACTTCTTTTTTAAATCATTGCACTGGTGACTATGAATTTAAATTTATTACACACTGAAGACAATATTTCTGAAATCTGGCTGCCTAGGATGTTAAGACCTAGGCCAATAACTCAACATAGACCACACAACATGTGTGCAGGCAAGGTCAAGGAATCCTTTAATGGGCTTTGGCAACTGTTTTCTTAACTGCTTTCTCCTCTTTTCTCTTCACTCTCCTTCTCTTGGCTATCATTCCTCTCCCCGCCACCCCCTTCTTGTTTTTCTCATAATAAGCTATTAAAATTCAGCCAGAGTGCTATTCCCAAGGGTGAGCCATAAGGACAACTAGACTTTGTGTTAGGAAAATGACCCACCCAAAGAAACTAAATTATAAAGTTAAGAGAATCGATTTTAAATATATAGCAAGTTTTAAACATATGTTTATGCTTAATGATAGGCAAGAGGGATTACAGTTAAGATCCTTGTTAATAGGAAAGTGGAGTTTATGTACATTGGCTCCCCAACTAGGATCTGAGTCACTTTTCCCACAAGAAGATAGAAAAGAGACTTACAATGCTTTCTCTAAATCATCCATTAACACAATGATATATCAAATTTTAAGGAAATTTTGACATAAAGAAGATTCTTTCTTCCCTCCCCAATTTATAAAACAAGTGCTCTATATTTAGAATTAAAGGCTTGAATTATTGTGGTGCTGGTAGAAGAGGAGGACGTCTGTATCTGAAACAGGGGACACCATTTTACTTCTGATACAAATATAATTAAATCAGTTATCTCTGGCTGGGTTGAATACTACAAAATCCCAAGTTCTTATAAGGCAAGTCCTGTGGCTTATACTTAGATTATAGATATTTGGAGCTAAAAGAGCTTTTAGAGGGCAGAGATCCTAACCATGTTATCGTACAGATCAAGAAACCAAGGCCTTTAGAGAAGAACTAAGTTGGACAAAGTTACAGAACATATACATGGTAGAGCCAGGATTCAAATTCTGGTCTTCTACCACCAAGTTCTTATCTATACCATATTGAACCAGATGTCTGCACAAAACAAACAAATCATTTAACCAAGCATTCAGTAGGGAAAGAGGCAGCATGATGTCATAGACCTAATTTTTGAGTCATGAGAACATTTCCCTAGAGCACATTGGATGTGATATCCTGGGCAAGTTACAGGAAAGTCTCTAAGAGTATATTGTATAAAGAACAGTTGCAAATGATCTACCTTGATACAGGAACTAAGAAAATTATTAATTTCAATGAAATCACAGGTCCAACCAAAAGAGAGAAAATAATGGGATTTGGGGTTGTTTGGGTCAATAAATCTCTAAAGAGCATATTCTTTCATATAGAGGGCTATGTCATTACTCTAACGTATTTATGATAATATTGGGTTTTTATATTGATATTATAATAATAAATGCAGGTATCATCATATCTTATACACATTAAAATGAGCTTTTATATTATTTTTGCTTCTATTTATTGGCTTTCTTTTCTCTGCTTCAATTTAGCAATAAAAAGTAATTTTTGTTCTTCAGTTATTTTTAGTCATGCCTGACTCTTCATGATCCCATTTGGGGTTTTCTTAGCAAAGATATATATTGCCATTTGCTTCTACAGTTTATTTTATCGGTATGAGGAAACTGAAGCAGATAGGATAAATGATTTGCCTAGGGTCACATAGCTAGTAAGTGTCTGAGGCTGGATTTGAACTCAGGTCTTCCTGACTCTAGGCTCAGCATTCTATCCACTGTGCCACCTAATTGCTGATACATAATTTATTAAATGCTTATTACAATCCAGATACTGTATTGCAAAGAAAAAGTGAGTAGGCTTCCTGCCTTTAAGGAACGAACTTACATTCTAATTGGGGAGAGAAAATATATATATATATATATATAAATGGAAGATAGAGAAAGAGAAGATGAGAGATGGCCTGGGAGAAGAAATCACTAGAAACTAATCCAATTCCTCCCACTGAAGGTAGTGTCTGAGCTGATTCATGAAGGAAGCATGTAAAACAATAGGAAGTGTAGTTGAGGAGGGAGAGCATTTCAGGCTAGGCAAAGACACTGAGATGAGAGATAGAGTGCATGGATAAGGAACAGTGAATAAGCCTAGATTGCTTAAAGGACTATTTGCAAATATGGTTGCACCATATAGTATGTGGAGGAGAGAAATGTGTAAGAACTCTAGAAAGATAGGAAGGAAATGAGAAGCAGAGGATTTTATATAGCTATGTTCTAGAGATATGATGGAGCTATTAGAATTGATTGAGGAGGGGGGCATCATGGTCAGACTTACACTTTAGGAGAATCACTGATGGCTGTGTGGTAGATGGATTAGAGAGGGAAGAGACTGGAGACAGACCAATTAGAAGGCTATTGCAATATTCCATGTGAGAGTGTTGCATGCTCAAAGTAGGGTGATGGTCATATTTCTCAGTGGAGAGAAAGAAAAGTATCTGAGAGGTGTTATGGAAAAAGAAATTATATGACTTGGCAAATGATCAGAAACGTGCCACACCCAAGCAAGTCATTGAAATTTCCAGAAGCCGGGTGGGGGAAGAGCCCTACATTAATTTTTTGGTCACATGAAATCAGTGATCTTATTTATGGGTTTCTTTAGGCTTTATGCCATGATGACATTATTTTCTGAGAAATCCAGCAGAAGAATATCTCCTCTTTTACCTAAGCCTCAAAAGCATTATTTACTTTTGCTTGAGGAAGCATTAGTTTGCTTAGTATGTGGCTTCCAACCTAGAATAAACAAGGAAGTTCAATCAAGAAATCATAGGTGTCTTGTGAAAGTTGTAAAATGAGTATTCTTATCACCTTCTGCATATTCCATGAAGGTAATGACAGACATTCTCTAATTCTTCAATCTCCACATCATGTATCCACCTTCTCTCCCCTCCTAAGTAAAAATATAAATTTACTTCTAGGATTTCTGCTCTGCATAGCCTGGGCAGCGAGATGATGCAGTAGATAGAGCACTGGACTTGGAATTAGTAAGACTCAAATTCATTAGTTCAAATCCAGCCTCAGACTGTTTGCCTTAGTTCCTCATTTGTAAAATCAAAAGGAAATGGCAAATCATTTCAGTATGTTAGCCAAGAAAGCCCCCAAATGGGTTCAGAGTCAGACATAGGGCAACTAGGTAGCTCTGTGGATTGAGAGCCAGGCTCAGAGAAAGAGGTTCTTGGTTCAAATTTGACCTCAGATACTTCCTAGTTATGTTACCTTGGGCAAGTCACTTAAGCCCATTGTGTAGCCCTAACCACTTTTCTGCCTTAGAATTAATACATCAATACATGGTATTGATTGATAAAAGGTAAGGGCTTAAAAAACAAACAAAAAGAGTCAGGCAAGAAAGACTAACAATAACCCATAGCCTTTTATTTAGTCAAACTGCCTTTAGCCCCTTTATCTTCAAATCCATTCTATAATGCAACCTTAGTAATCTTCTTATAATACTTTCGTTGTGATACTCTACTGCTCAAATGCCTTCAATAAATTACTACTACTTAGAAGATGTTTCCTTTTCATCTTTTAGTGACCAAGGTACTTTATGGCTCCTACAATCTGGTCCCAAACCTTACTTTCCCAATGTTATCTCCTAGTATTCTCTTTTCTTAATACTGATTATTCACTTTCCCCTGTAAACACTTGGTCCTTTCTCTACTGAATTCTTTTTCAAACCATTCTCCCCTTAAATGACATCGTTGTAATTAACTCCCACTCTCAACTCCACCTATTCAGTTCTGACCTATTTTTTCAATCTCTAGCTGAAGCCTTATCTCCTTCATGAGGCTTTCCCTGATCACCACAGCTCACAGCAATCTCTTCCTCCTCAAAATTGCTTTAGTACTTAGATCACAGGATTTTCAATTTAGAAGGGATCTTATCTAGTTCTTATCTTATCTAGACTTTAGTTTAGTCCCATCATTTTCTGTATAAGAAAGCTGAAGCCCAGAGAAAATGATTACCTTGCCCAAAGTCACCCAGTTAGTAAACAGGAAAGCTGAGATTTGATCCCATTTTTTGCTAAATTCAATGTTCTTCTATGTATCCACCCTGTCCCTTCTTAGTGTCAGGAATTTGTCACTTAATGACATATTGCTTTGTGTTTTAATTTTTCATGTATCTGTGGCTTATTTCTTCAATTCAGTTAATAAACTTCTTCAGAGCATTGATTATTTCTTCTCTTTAACTGGACCCTCCAAAGCACTTAGAACAGTCTAATAAATACTGATTGACAGCTTGGAGCAGCCAAGGACAGTAAGGACCAGACTCCCTCTGGTGACTGATTCTCCTGAAACCTTCCTGCTCTTTAGCCAGAATATATCAAGACACCCCGAGGTTTGAAAGTCTAGACTGAGTGTTGTGAAACATAGCACCTTTGCGGGCACTGTGCCCATAGAGGTCTGACCTAGTCTATACCCTGGTGGGAAAGTGGCAGTCAGTTAGCTATTCAATCACCAGCTCTGCACAAACCACAGGAAATGTTGAAATGGCAAGGTTAATGCCCTCTAGAATGCAAATATGGGCACCTCTTCACAAGCCCTACCTCCTTTCCAGTCTTCTTACTCCTAATGGCCACCCCCCACCCCTCATATACATTGAGATCCAGTGACATTGGCCTCTTTGCTGTTCCACCTCCCAGTTCCCAGCATTTTCACTAACTGTCCCTCATATCTAGAATGCTCTCCCTCCTCATCTCCACTTCCTGCCTCTTTGACTTCCTTCAAGTCCCATCTAATGTTCTACCTTCTATAAGAAACCCATTCAAAGCCCCCTTAACTCCAGTGCCTCCTTTATGGTGACAATCCTTTGTACATTGTTTGCATGTTGCCTCCTCCATTAGGCTTCAAGCTCCTGGAGGCACGGATTGTTTTTGCCTTCTCTTGTGTCTCCTGGGCTTGGTACAATACCTGGCACACAGCAGCCACTTAAATTTTTATTGACTAATACAGAAGGACCATCAGATGTCTCATCATTCACTGTGCATTGAAATATATATGAAAGAGCTCCATAAAACGCTGGGCCATAATCATTTCATGTAAAAAGTAATTTTATAAATGTAATATACAATATAAATTATAGAAACATAAAGTAAAAAATTATAATTGGATAATTCACTAAGTGGAAGCTCATTACAGTAACTTCCATACTAATATATGTGTTAGAACCATAGAATTGCCTGAAATTTAGAAAGGATTAGTGACTCAGCCCTACTTTTGTGGCTGTGTCAAGAGCAGGATTCGAACCTGGACTTCCTGACATGATCAGCACATTGTGTGGCTTCACTGGAAGAATATTAACATTGGTATTGGTGGACTTCTGTGGCAGGGAGTAGCTTGGAATCAAATCATGGTATTCACAATAAAAAAAAGCTCACTTTTCTTAGCACTTTGTGTAAAGTGATCCTTAGGGGTCATCCCCATCACCATTTTATAGATTTGGAACTTGAGACTCAGAGACTGTAGTGACTTGCCCAAGATGATATGATCTGCAAGTATACTCAAGTTGCTAATCTGAGTCTTCTGACTCTGAGACCAGAAATATGTTTCTGGTCTCCCATTATTTTAGACTGCAAAGGAAATTAACATATTTTATTTCATTTAATCAATTCACCCTGTGGTATTCATTCAGTTCAGCTCATATGGGGAACATTTTGAATCTTGAATAAGCAATTTCTAAAACAAAACTAAAAGAGGAAAGGAGATTCTAGCTCTCCCAACCCCCATCAACCTTGATGGGAGTAAAAGACTTAGAAATGAAAATTTGTTAGTTGAGAGAAATTACAAATCTGGTTGAGACCAGTTGCTTCCTGTTCAGACTGGGTTCATCAAAATCCCTGTTGAAATGGGAGGGATTGCTTTGAAAGGGTTGGCATTCATTAATGCAATGAAAAGGTAAAGGACACCAAATCAGCACCCAGGAACTGAAGTAATTTTCCTGCTGCAAATGGCAGGAAGTAAAATTTAGAGCTGATTTTGCTGCTTTGCTGTCTTTTATGGAAAGCTGTTCATTACTGTACCCCATTAGGCAATTCCAAGCAAGCTCCCTGGGGGCAAGAAGTGTTTGCTTGGTTTCCAGGCACTAAATGCCCTTTTAGTGGTACAAAGGAGAAACTTATTTCTCATTCTATTGACCCACTTATGACCAGGAGTAGGTCACTCATCCACCATAGCCTGCTGAATTGTGGAAAAACTTAATTAAATACCTGACATGAACACATAGGCGTAACGAGTGACTTGATGAGTAACTGCAGACCTCTGGCCCTCAATTTTTTCATCTATAAAATGGAAAGATTAAGTGCCATTCCATCTTGCCTGGATTAATTTAGCTTTGTTACCATCAAAAGAGGTTGTATTTGTGAATGGACTTTAGAAAGTATGTAGTGTAATAAAAAAGTAAGGTAAATGCCTTACATCAACCACTGCCCCTCCCATAAAAAAAAAAGAGCATACAGGTATCCTTTCCATTTCACATGGTTAATGGCATGACATCACCCCCTCCTAATCTGGCTAGTCTGTGCAAAATTTTGTTGGTTCTCCCTTCATAAAGAAGATTTTTCTCCTTTTCCTTTTTTTTGGAGTGTTTTTAGCACCTTATTCTAACATTTGGGTGAAGTATTTGGTCATAGGATATGTATAGGTCATTGTAAAATAAAAAATGAGTTTGTAAACCTTTTTATGTCATTTGCTGGCCTTCATGTGTTGTCTGCAGATTCTGCAAAACTCCCCTAAAATTTCTATCTAATTTCTTCTGTTGACCCACTACACATTGAAATTGTGATGGGGAAAATGGTGATGTGGAAGGGATCCCTGGACATCTAGACAGGAAATGAGTAAGCTGGGAGTGAGGGTGGAAAGGGTTCCCTAAAATGCCGTCACCATTGTTGTCCATCTCTCAGTGAGGTAAGAATTATCCTAATGGAAGTAGTGTAAAGGGGGAACATTAAGAGTTCACACAGCAAAGGAAGGGATGGAGTGGCAGGAAGTCTTGGGTTTATAATGTGTGAAGGGCAAGCATGGCTGTGTTAAAGACAAAATCCCTCAGCTATATAGTTGTGGGGAGGTCAATGTCACTCAAATGCACACAGTTAGTGGCATCAACTCTTAATTCTCAACAATTCTTGCCAGTCCCAGGGTTCAGTCTCTCACTAATGGTAGCTATTGTTGGTTACCCAAGGAGATGCCTAATGATAGTTGACTTCTCCATCGATCTTTAGAGTCAGATATGACCTTGGAAGTTATCTAATCTATTCCACTATCTCCTCCATTTTACAGATGAGGAAATTGAGTCCCAAAGACATTAAATAACTTCTCATACAATTAGCTAGTAGTGAGACCAGGATTAGAATTTAGGTTCTCTAATTCCAAGATCAGGGCCCCATGTGTGTTACAGAGGGAGTTTAGTGTATTGGATACCACAGCCAGTATTAAAGCCATGAAGACTTGAGTTTGAATTCTGACTTGGTGCATACTAGTTATGTGACTCTGAGCAAAGCACTTGACCTTTCAGGGATCTGAGCAACTCTCTAGGTTTAAACAAATTGCCAAGAAGATATTTATCTGGATTGTTATTCCCTTAGACAGGGAATTCCCTTCATCAGTGAATTCTCGAGTCTAATTTCTGTCCCTATATGTCTTCCAGTAGGGATTATTCAGGCATTATTGATATTATGAACAGAAACAAAAATAAATCACCTGGAAATAAATTCCTGCAGCAAAAAAGATTAAATTATTTTTGCATTTATTTTATAGAAGGTGATTATTAAGACCTCCAAAGAGAAAAACATTTTTTGAAAGGGCAATAATCCCTTTTTCTCCAAAGGGTGGCACCCTTTGCAAGCTCATAGATTACTTGGTTCCATTTAGCCTGTTGACTCCAGCAAATTCCTAACTTACTATTCAGCTTCACCTGGGAACATACCTTGCCTAGAGTGTGGGTGTTGGAGGCCAGGAATAAGGTTTAATCTTGAAAGAAAAACTATAAATAACTTATTTATTAAGGTAACTGGATAGAGAGGGAAATAGGAAGGACGTGAGAAGAGAGTAGTTCTCAACATTAGAGAAGAATCTATGAAGAGGAGTAAAATTTGAAATGCAGTGTCAATGGGTTGGGTTAGGATGGGAACAGGGCTCCAAATCTGAGAAAACCAATTACTCTTTAAGACTACTGTGGGAATCTTATTGAATCATCAGTGACATATAGTGGAGAGATCACTGAAGACAAAAATCAAAGGATATGATTTTAATCCAGGATTTGCTGAGAATTGGCTATGAATTGATTCATTAATTAGATAAGTCATATCTCAGTGGATCTCAGTTTTCTGATTGGTAAAATGAAAGTATTACATTAGATGACCACAGTCTGCCCTCTGTGCAAAACTTTTTCATGAATAATGGTGCTAAATTACACTGGCCAGTTGATATTTCGTCTTGGTTTATGAAGGTAGGATGGAATAGCGATGAGATGTGTGCAACTATTCTGTCAATCTATAAAGCAGCTGGACTAAAATAAGTAGATTCAAAGGAGGTCCTTTCTAGAGGTGTTACAATGTTAAGGACATTTAGAGATCAATTTTCAAGTTACCTGAAGATAACAAAGGTGTAGAAAAAAATCTCAAACCTTTTTCCACAAAAATAAATCAAAGAAGAATATCATTGATAATTCACCCACATGCTTATTTTCTCACCTATGTAAATAATTTATATGAATAATCCATACAATATATAAGATAACCTATATGCTCTACAAACATTTATAAAATATATATATATATATATAATCACCAAGGGCAGAATAGGTAAGCTTTCATAAACAGTATTATACAGTAGTTAAAAGAGGCAGAAAATAAGACTCCCATTGTCTTTTGCTTGTTTACCATATTAAACAAAACAAAACAAAACCAATAGCTAGAAAAATGAGTGGATGTCAAGAGTATAGTATGCATTTGAATGGCCACTTCCAAAGTTTATCTTTCCATCAGTCTGTCTCTCTTTCCCCTCTGTCTCTGTCTCTCACAAACTGTTAAAAGTATCTATAATTAGGATGGGGAGAGGGAAAGCAATACAGAGGGAAAAGATATAAATATAGAATTTATTAACAGATAAGGGTAAGGTTTTGGGGTTAGCATCTGATCATTAGCCCAGTTATTAAACCCACTATCTAAATACTCTAATCTAAATACCTAAGTTTCCTAAGGGTAAGTCCAACAGGGAATCAGATTTCTCACACAGAGTCCTTGGTGGTTCAGGTACAGGAATACAGCTAAGTCCTCAATTGTCCCAGGGAAAAGAGGATTTCTCTGAGTTTCACTCTGTCCACCAGAGTGTATGAAGATGTCCTCTCAACCATGTATGGTGGAATTAAAAGAGGCTGCTTGCTAGCTGTCCAGGGGAGTCCAGGAGAGATCAGATCTTCACCTTCCAGGCTTCACCTTCCGGTCCAGTGTGTCAGTTGGCAAAACTGTTCCTTGGAACTTTGACACCCCTGGGAGAATTCTGAGTCTTGAGGGCTTCTCACTCAAACTTTTTGCATCCTGTAATTTCCCTTGCTACAAAACACACGCTAACACTACAAAATAGACACAAAGTTGGGACTAGGCTTGAAGATGAGGATAAGAGGAGGCTAGATTATTTTAGCAAAACTGTGAGGCTTTTAATGAACCCAAACTTCTCCTTGAGATAGAGGCCCGTATATTTATTTCAACATTCTTCCAAGATATTGTATGGCTATAAGTCACGGATCAAATCAGTTTCTAAACAACTGATATTGAGGGCAGTGGAGAGGTGCATAATGGGTGTGAGAAGGCTACACAATATTAAAAACAAAGAATTACAAACAAGAAAAATTATAAAGGAGATTACAAGAGAAATGCCTCAGTGAAAAAGACATTGGACTGGCTAAATGATACAAGGAAGCAATGACTGATAGATAGTCTATGTGTTCCATTGGTATCTTCATGCATGATATCAAGAGAATTCAAAATGTTCCCTAGCATATTCAGTGATCTTATGAGTGGACATGGATAGAGCTGCAGAGAATAGACAAGCATAGATGGTTGGAGATCATCCATTTTGATTAATATAAACATCCTTAGAGTTTTCTGTCATCAAATAAATTGAAATATGGCTGTATTTAAACATTATATAAAGACATAAATGATGAAGAAAAGTAGTCTTTGCCTTAGAAACTTGTAATTTAAATATGGGCTTAGGAGTTGTTATATATTTCTTCTCTACACTACATGTACATGCTCAGATTGGTCTTTGTTTATAAAATTCCTTCTTTAGGTTATTTAATATATCCTACTTTATCTTATCTGTATTTACTTTTTAGTTTAGCTCCACATGTTCATCTTTGCCAGCATGGTACTAACTGCCATGGAGGGATACAAAGAAAGTAGAAAACAAAGTTTGCTCACAGAATTTTAATACTCAAAGGGACCTTAGGAATAATTTTGTTTAATTTCATCATTTTACAAATCAGGAAACCAAGGTAAAGAGAGAAGCCACGTATTCAAGGTTGAACTGATTAATGAACAGAGCTGGAATTCAAAACAAGATTCCAAATTATTTATCTTTATATTTCATTTCCCTCACTCCCTTTTGTCCTGTCATCAAGAAGCTTACATTCTAAGTACAGATCCAGAATAACATGTGAGTCAATTAGAAAATAATATAAGACCCAGATAATCAAGTGCTCAACTCATGATGGGGAGATAGAGACCAGGCTTATGATTTCATTGATATAGGGAACTTGTAGGTGAAGGATCCTAGAGTTGTCCAGACCCCAGAGAACTTAAGTGACTGATCACATGGCCAGTCAGGGTCTTAAGACTCTATGCTGCTTCTATTAATGCTTATAGATGGTCTTTTAAAGTTCATACCAGCCTTTTGTGACTATTGATCTCTCTCTCCAAATTCCTATTGAATCTAAGATGGTGAATCTACTGTGTGATAATGCTTGTTTATATACATGCTTTCATGTATCCTGCTAAGATTTCATTTGTATCAGTCTTCTCTTTACATCTAGCCTGTAAGCTTCTATGGGATAAAGACCATGCCCCATATACTTCCTCTATATCCCCTGTATAACCTAACATAATGCTGTGAAGATTAGATGTAATTCATGTATATTTTTAGATTTTAATCCCCATAAGTGTAAACACCCTACTTAAAAGTTAAGTATGGAGACCTGCCTATTTTTAGATTCAATCACAAAAAAGTTCACAGTACCTAAAAGTTAAGTATGAAGAATTTCCCATTTAGATCTAATCATAAAAAGTACAAATCCCACTTAATCATGAAGTGGGAGGTCTGTGACCCACCTGTGTGATAGTGGGTAATGAATCAGAATCAACTAACTGCCTTCTGGGCAGTCCTAGAGAAGAGCGTCAGCTGTCTGGTAGGCATTAAATTAGGGGAAGTGGTGCAAGAGAAAATGCATTTAAAAGAGAGAGTGCTACACAGAGTTGGTGGATTTCTTGGAGCAGAGTTCAATTTGGCCTCCACTTCTGATGGATGTCAATTCTTCATGTTTTTGAATTGAGGCTGGTGAGGAAGGGTCTACTGACTGGATTGACACTTGGTGAGTGAAAGACTGACTCTTAACTGCTGGATTTTCTACAGAGACTTCATGGTTCCTCTGCTTTGGGAGGCTGTTTGAAACTAATTCTCCCTGCCCAGAGGGGCTGGGAGTAAATTACTTAGTGTTCAGGCTAGATATCTTACCTTCTCCTCTCTCTGATTTCTTGTTCATTCTTTCTACATTTTGTAAATAAGTTGTAAATAAAATCTCTTTGGAATTAATTAAATTCCTGGTGACTACACTCTTAAATAATCAAGTCCAACCCTTTTAAAAAATATCCCTTTTTCTTCTTTACAGTGTCAGATACATAATAAGATGTATTCAATCATAAGATCATAGATTTCACTCTAAGAAAACTTGGGAGTTATCTAGCTTGACTCTCTGAGGGCTAGAGACTTGAAATAAATTACTTAAGGCTCCATAAGAAGTAATAGCAAAACTGGAGTTTGTACCCAATTCCTCTGGCTCCAAATTTTCAAATGTTTCCATTGCACAGCCATTTCTGGTTGGTTGATGATGACTTGAGAGCTTTTTTTGTTTTCCTTTCTTCCTGTTAAATTGAGAAGACGAGAAATATTTAATTCTAGGCTCTTTGTAGTGTAAACAATGGATTTAGAGCTTGCTGTTGAAGAACTCACATCTTAACTGAGGAAGATCACATAATTTAAAAATATTTTATTAAAAATTGTTTTTCCATGGTTACATGATTCTTCTTGTCTCCCTCCTGTTTTTTCTCCTCCCTACCAGAGTTGATAAGCAATCCCATTAGGTTATACATATATTATCACTCAAAACTTATTTCCATATTATTCATTTTTGTAATAGAGTAATCTTTTAAAACCAAAACCCCAAATCATATAGCCATATAAACAAGTGATAAATTATATGTTTTCTTCTGGGTTTCTACTCCCACTCTTCTCAAATGTGGATAGCATTCTTTTTCATAAGTCCCTCAGAGTTGTCCCAGATCATTGCATTGTTTTTAGTAGCAAAGCCAATTACATTTGATTGTCCCACAATGTTTCAGTTACTGTGTATAATGTTCTCCTGGTTCTTCTTATTTCACTCCACATCAGTTCATGCAGGTCTTTCCTGTTCATATAGAATCAAGTGTTTGTCATTCCTTATAGTACACTAGCATTCCATCACCACCATATACCACAATTTGTTCAGCCATTCTTCAATTGATGGACATCCCCTCATTTTTCAATTTTTTTTTGCCACCATAAAAAGCACAGCTATAAATATTTTTATACAAACAGAATTTTTCCCATTATTTTTATCTTTTTGGGATACAAAGGAAGACCATACAGAAAATAAAGCTAATTTGCATTGTTCAGGGAAAGATCCCATGGAGGGTTTAGTAACAGGGCAACTGTTAAGGTATAGGGGTCCTCCATCTTTCTGGAAGAATTGTAGCTGATGAATTCCTATTCATCTAAGTGTCCACTTTGCCTTGGGGTGGGGGACTAGGAAGGGATGGCCAATTACTTTTGAGAGAAGAGAATGGGTCTGAGAATTAGAATGAAATGGGGTTCTGGGTTACTTCCAAAGGTGCTGAGAATTGGAGAGGTTAGCTTCCATGAAGGAGGAGATGTAGAGGAGGTATCAATAAGAAGGTTGGAGGAAAGGCTCCCCATAGAGTTGATTCTCCAGGTATAGGGTTTGGGCTGGATCTGGAAAGGGAAAGTGCTAAGCTCATTATATTATGAAACCAATTGTTTATATTATCCTCTCAAGTCTCTATTTCCAGCATGATTTTCTGACAGTACCCAGGTGACTAGCTGTACTAATTTCTCATTAGAATCATTGCAGATTGTAAAAAGGAATTCTTTAATTTAATTTATCTTTAATTTAACGGGGGAACTGGAGGTCCTCTTACCATAGAGATGTGTAGGGATTAACCAGCCCACAGTGACAGGAAGTAGGAACTGGAGAGCCCCCTGCTGAGCCAGCGTCAGTTACAGGCTGTCAGTTGTTGACAGTTGGGGAGTAAGTTGCTGACAGGGCCGGTGTGGGTTGGCATTTAGTTGCTGGAATATAAAGGTGGGCCTGAGCTTACTGAGAGGGCTTTTTGAATTTAGCCTTTAGAGGGTTTTTTGTTTTTTTTTTTACCTCTGGGATCTCTAGAAAGCAGGAGGTCTGTCTCATAGGCAAGGATCTGCTATCAGTTGGCTCCTGACAGTTTGGGTTGCTATAGAAAACTGATTGAAGGAGTAAATGAGGGGTGGCTATCCATCATTTTAGGAAGTTAGGTAGTTAGTGAATTATTTATAGATAGTGTAGGTTAGATAGCCCTGGTGTTTGCCAGGCAAGAAGAAGCTGTCCTCAAAAGACAGTTAGAAGTAGTTATTAGGAATTTTAGGCATATTTATAGGATATAAGATTAGTAATCTCTCTTTCCCATCTTTACTATATTATTATCTCTATTTTAATTAGACTAAATTGTTCATTATTAAATGAACTCTGGATAAAACAATGAAGTAGAAAAAAAAGTTGTTATTTTGGTTATCTGTTGCTATATGAACCTTAACAAGTCATACCATCATTTTGTGATACTGTTATCTAAGGATGTTTATTTTTTTATGCCTCATGATAGTATAGTCAAATTGGCAAAAAGTATTATCATCAAATCTTCAACAAGTATTTATTATATAGTTACTTTGTGTCAGGCACTGTGCTAAGCACTAGGAATAATTCTTGCTCTCAAGGAGCTCAAAATTTAATTGAGACAAGATGTAAATAACTATTTACAAACAAGACATATGTAGGATATATTGGAGATAATCCTCAGAAGGAGGACACTAATGTTAAGAGGGAGTGGGAAATGTTTTTTTACAGAAAGTAGAATTTTAGATGGGACTTTGAGGAAGTCAGGAAAATTTGGAATTGGAGATGAAGAGGAAGAGCTCTCCAGACATGGTGAATAATCTGTAAAAATACAAAGACCTGAGAGATGGAGTATCTTTTGCAAGGAAGACTTGTGTCACTGGATTGTACACATACATACACACATATACATTTAAATTTTTATTTTATTTTTCCAGATTATATGTTGATATTTTTAATAACCATTTTCTGACATTTTGCAATCCATGTTCTCTTCCTCCTTCCTACCTTTTCACCCTCCCCCAGACAGAGGGTAATATGAAAAAGGTTATGAATATCCTATCATGTAATACATATTTCCATGTTCATGTTGTAAAAGAAGGCACAAGTTGCTTATACAAGGAAAAACCCCCCAAAGGAGATATGTATTCAGACTCCATCAATTCATTATATGATAGTGAATAGCTTTCTTCATCATGAGTCCCTTAGAATTGTCCTGGATTCTTGCATTGATGATAATAGTTAAGTCATTCAGTTGAGTCTTGTACCTTATTCCTATTACTTGTGTAGTGATCTCCTAGCTCTGCTCACTTCACTTTGCAGCAGTTTATATGTCTTTCCAGGGTTTGTTTGTTTGTTGTTTCTTTTCTTTTTTCTTTTTCTTTTTGGTGGGAATCTTGTTTGTCATTTCTTATGGCAGAATAGTATTCCATTACAATCATACGCCACACTATGTTCAGTCATTCCCCAGTTGATAGAGATCTCTTCAGTTTCCAGTTCTTTGTCACCAAAAAAAGAGCTGCTATAAATATTTTTGTACAAGTAGACCCTTTTCCTCTTCGATTTGTAACAGACATAGTGGTATTGTTGGGTCAAAGAGTGTATGCAGTTTGATGGCCTTTTGGGCATTGTTCCAAATTGCTCTCCAGAATAGTTGTATCAGTTTACAGCTCCACCAACAGTGTATTAGTGTCCCAATTATTTCACATTCCCTCCAATATTTATTATTTTTCTTTCTTTTCTTTTTTTTATATTAGCCAGTCTGATAGGTGTGAGGTGACACCTGAGTTTTTTAAATTTATATTTCTCTAATTAATACTGGTCACTAGATTATAATACACACATATGTTTATGTGTGTAGGGGAGCAATGTATAAGATGGAAAGAACAAGAATAATATTTCAGCATTTAAAAAAATATAAATTGCTTTCTGATATATGTTCTCAAACCCTTCAATGTAATTAGGGCAGTGCATTACAATGAAAAAATGGTTGTTGAAAGACTTTTGGTAATTCTCTCAAAGTCACCCAATCCATACAGTGAGGAACTTTTACTACAGTTTCTGACTTCCTGTTCAGGGCTCTTGACACCAAACAATATTGTTTTAATGGGAAAGAAAATCCATTTATTCTCTCCTGTTGTGAGTTTAGGGTTTAGAAGTTTTTTTCCTTTTCTTCTTTATTTTGTGTGATTTCCTTAATTTCTTCAGGGAAAGCGGATGAAATGCACATCATGATTGCACTGGGGACCTCTTCCCATCTGTAGATGAGGCAACAGTTGTCTGGGATGATTATTGCTGTTTGCTCTACTTCCTGTGTCAGTAGGACAGGATATGAAAGCCTGAGATAATTGCTGATATAAATCCATATGGTGCTTTAGGAATTAAGTGGAGCCTAGATTTTACCTGCCTAAATTTCCTTTCTTAAACTCAATTTCTTATTTATTTTGTAGTTCAAAACACCAATGTGTATCATTAGGGAAATAAGAGGTCAGTAAACAAGTTAAAGCAAATACTTTTCTATAGACTACAGTTCCACCTCTATAATTCTGATTAAAGAAGGACAAGGCCACAAGTCTGACTGCTATAATGTTTTAAAAGCCAGGGAAGTTTTTATGAATATAAGTGCCATTTGTTGATATCTGAGCTGATACAATTAATGGCATCTTTAAGTATAAACTGAGTACTAGTGTGAGTCATATAGTTAATTGTTCCACATGATATTATAAATTTGGATAGAGGCCCTAATGGAAGTTTCTTTCAGAACACTATATTAGTCACAATTCCTACGTAATAGCATCCATGGCTTCAATCAATAGCTGTTTCTATAATTCCATGATTGTTGCTTAGGTGTTCCATCTAGCTAGTTTCTGCAAAGTTTGGAACCAATGGGACCAGCTTATCCTGTTTGTTTTTGTTTTTTTTTAAGTAACACAACAGGTACATTGGGATAATGGAACCTGGTGAAATGAAGGCTTTTTGAGCATTATGACTTGAATAATCTTGGGCAATTTTCTCATCTTTCATGGACCTCTCTTTTCATCTGGAAAATTTCAGGGTTTGACTGGGTTAAACAGCCTTTCAACTCCTTTCCAGATCCCAAGAGGTCATCTAATGGATCTTTTTCTTTTACAAATTCAGGGTAAGATAAAGTGCTTTTGTAGATAAAAGACTGTAATTAGGAACAGGAAGATCTGAGTTTAAATGCTGTTTCCAACACTTTGCAGTGAGGTGACCCTAAACAAATCATATCATACCTGTTAGCCTCAGTTTCCTCATCTTTAAAATGGGGATAAGTATAGCAGCTACTTCATAGGGTCATTGTGAGTATTAAGTGAGTTAACTATGAAATGTGCTTTGCCACTTTAAATTGCCACATAAATACTAGTGATTGTTGTTGCTGTTAACTATTAAATTGTCTAAGATCACACAACTACTTAGTGGTAAGAGCCCAGGGCCCCTGATTATCAGTTCAGTGCCCTTTTCATTCTGCAATATTGCCTCTGTTTAACTTACCTGATATGAATTTAATTATTGATTTGGTTCATTGTTAGAAGCTTCCTTGCTTGGTCAGGACACTTGCTTACATCATCCCACCAAAAAAGAGAGAATGTCAGGAAATTGTGAGCTCCACCATTCTTAGCAGTACTTTAAGTGAACAATTGATAAGTTATCTTCTATTATTTGAAAGGGAAATAGAGGAAGAATATCATGGCTCTTTCATTGCTCTTATCCAAACAACATGACAAATTTTTAAAAAACATGGTCTTCAATGTAGTTGAATGGTGGAGTAGATAGAACATTGTAAAGGTTAAAATTAATGATTGGACCATGATTATGTGAAATTATGTGATTGCCAGTATTTATTATATCTTGAGTCAGAAATGTATTTACAAATAGAGAGGAAACAATAAAGAAGAAAAATGTGAGGGGGATAGAGAAGTTATCTATCCTGTCAACCTAAATGTTTTGCTCTGGGTCTGCTTAATCCAGGCAAAGAGTAATTAGCTCTCAACCAGGAAGGCCAGTAGTGAGTAACCACTTGGCCTCTTCCAAGATGGAAGCTAGTCTCTCCAGAAGCTAGGAAAGGCGTCAGACTTTTACTCACCCAACGAAGTAATCCAAGAGTCCAAGTCCAACTAGAAGCTGAGCTCTGAGCCCACCATCCAAGCTAGAGTCTCCAGGGAAGCTCCCTCAAAGACTATCTAAGATTATCTATAGAAGACAATCTCTTCAGACTATCTTCTCAAAGACAGTCTGCTCTGAAGGAGTTCAGGGCTTGCTTTTTATGGTGACTTCTTGTCCCCTCCCTCTTCACAGGAGACAATCCCAGTTTCCAAATTGTCTAGCACTGCCCAGGGGGCAGTGTCTGTGGATTGAATTCTCACCTTCTGAAAGTTAAGTTCTTATCAAAAAGATTCACAGATTCCTGGCTGAATTTCTAAGGTTTTGAATTCTCTAAGCACCTTTCTAGCTTCTCACCTAGTACTAAGTGGGTTGTTTAATTTTTTGTTGATTCAACTCAAAAGTAGATAAAGGAGAGTTAATCCTGTCTTTACAATCTAGTGAGGTACTAAGCAGGGGTACTTTAGTTATTATTAACCAAAGTGTTGACTCAAAATAGACAAAGGGAATAAAGGATTCCCTTTCACAAGTGTAAAGTCAAAGAGAACAAAGAATTCCCTTTTACAACACTATGCTTGGAGTCAAGAAGATCTGAGTTCAAATCTGACCTCAGACACATCATAGCTATGAATCCCTGGGCAAGTCACTTAGTCTCTTGCCATAGTTTCTCCAACTGCAAGACACCTACCTCCTAGGATTATTATACCTATCAAATGAGGCAACATTTGTAAAGCACATAGCATAATGCCAGGAGGTTCATAAATGCTAATTATTATCTCTACTTCTATGTATTTCACAGAAACAATAATCAGAAGCCTCAGATTGATAGCCATGTGACTTTGCACTGTCAGCCAGGAAAGAAGGTTTTTTTTTTTAATATGTTCCTGTCTTTATTATTGTTAAGTGTCCCTCTTCTTGTTTTATAAGTCATGAATGTTTATAATGGGAAGATCTTTGAATTTAAAAGATCTTTTATGCCAAAGCTTTCTCCCATTCATACTTCTAGATCATTTAACTTTCTATAGATGATTTAACAGAAATAACTCTGCAGTGATAAGAGCATTAATCCATGAATTAACTGTTTATATGTAATCTTTCTAAGGTCAGAGTGGTTAAAATATACATGTTAAGTCTATAGCTATCTCATAGTGGATGTTGGACCTTGTAAAAATTCAATTTATTTGTGGGAAAAGGTGATACCATCTCATTCCAGAACCCAATCAGAAAGCCTGAACTAGCTAGCTGGCTTACAGTGCTGAGTTTTGATATAACTAACACATGTGTTGTGATTGAGATGAACAATTCATTTATTAAAGACATTCCTAAATTTTAGTTTCCTGTATCAGGATCTTAACTTGTCTCAAATTTATATTTGTCCTGTTCATGAAATCAAGATATTGGGTCTAAATGGCACTTAGCTTTTGTGGCAATTTTCTGAGGTTTTGTTAAATTGTATAATGTTTTCAAAAATCTTTGAGAACCAGAAAAAGGATTTTGTGCTAATAAATGGTGACATAAAAAAGCTGATTTGCGAAGCTCCAGGCAGCTGCTTGATGTCATCATATCCATTAGGGAGCCAAAATGACTTTCTTACTAATGTATTTAGAACAAGTCCTATTTAATGAAATATGACTAATAGAACTCATTTTAAATGAAGCATTTGATATTTACTCAAGACCACATTAAGACAATGTTCCCAATGTCAAAGAACTGTCCTTTTCATGTCATATCTAGTAAGTGCTCCACAATCTGTAAGGGAACAATTTGATCAGTTTCCAGTTGAATGATTGGTACATTTACTTTGAGTTCAAGATGCTTTCGTTATAAAACCTAAAACAAACATGGACTGTGTCTATGAACATACTTTCAAAGTAAATCTGCTATGAGTAAAATAATATTCCCTTTGCCATATTCTCTCTTTGCTATTCCTCCTAGCTCCCTCTTCCAAAGTAGATATCTGAGTACATTGACAAGGAAAGGGTTTATATGACTTAATCTGGGCTGATTAAGCTTCTGATTAAGAAACAAAATTTCCAAGAAGACAAAGTTTGTCCTTTGCTTCCCTTCTTTCTGTCTCAACTCTATTCCTTCCTAATGGGATTTTATTTCCTTTCTTCCTTTTTCCTTTGTACTATAGGATAGGGAGGGCAGTTAGGTGGCACAGTGGAGAGAGTCTGGGGTCTAAAGTCAAGAAGACTTACCTTCTGGAGTTCAAATCTAGCTTTAGACTAGCTCGATGACCCTGGGCAAGCTACTTATCTCTGTTTGCCTCACTTTCCTCATGTGTAAAATGAACTGGAGAACCACTCCAGGATCTTTGCCCAGAAAATCACAAATTGGATCATGAATTGTCAGGCACAACTGAACAACAACATCTTAAGAGAGGGAAAGGGAATCCGGGACTGGACTTAGAATTCCACTGATAAAGAGGGCTGAGGCAATTCTTTCTTCCAATGCAATTTGACACTTTTTCTGCTAATTGTAGACTTAGAGAGGTGATTAGAACCCTAAGATATTAAGTGATTTGTCAAAGTTCTTAATATGTATCAGAGTCAGGATTTGGACTAGGATCTTCCTGAGTACAAGTCTCTGTCCTCAAGGAACTCGTAGTATTCTACATAAAATATACAGAGTAAATGAAAAGCAATTGAAAAGGTGTAACCTATTGACAGTTAAGCAGGAGGAAAGGTATCTTTCAAAAGGGGGGATTTGAGCTAAGTCTTGAAGGAAGCTAGGAAAACTAAGAGGTGGAACATTCCAGGCAGGAAAGACAGCTAGTGAAGTCACAGAGACAAGAGATAGAGTGAAATGGGCAAGTAACAAAAAGTTGTGTCAGACTCTCCGTGACCCCATTTGGGATTTAATTGGCAGTGATAATGGAGTGATTTGCCATTTCCTTTTCTAGCTCATTTTACAGATGAGGAAACTAAGGCAAACAAGATAAAGTGACTTGTCACTTTACAAGTGATCACATAGAAGTTAGTAAATCTCTAAGACCAGATTTGAACTTAGGTCTTCTTGACTTAAGTCTGGCCTTCTATCCCCTGGACCACCCAGCTGTCCCACCCCTAACCTCTTTCTCTCTAGGAAACTCTATGATGGAGTGACCACTAATTTTCTATTTTCTGGTGTTTATTTGCTATTACTCTCTATACCAGTTGAGGGTTTTGTGACTGGTAGCTCCTGAGTAAGTCTTGAGCATGGGTTTTCTGCCTTTTTGCTGAGAGAATAACTCTTGTCAGTTGCCCTTAAATAACAGTTTATTCCTACCTTATCTTGCCTCTAACTACTGGATTTCTTTTTCTACTCACCTGACCATTAGGCTTTCTTTTGTTATTTGTAAGACAAGACTTTGTTTATAAGACAATCAGCACAAGACAGAAGCCCATAAACCCTTCCCCTAAAAGTGTCTCGTAATGGAAACATATGGAGTAGAAATGCTAACATTCAGGCATTGCCCAATATTCCTTCCTCAGTTTGAAAGCAAACAGAATTGAATTCACAGGTAGAAATATGATTATATCCTGGTTTCATCTCACTTTATTACAGGTTTCAAGATAATTTCCTCTGTTTTGGCTGCTTGGCTCACTTTCCTGACTGGAAGGGCAAAGCTTGATTTATTTTGAAGGTAGAAGCACAAAATGCCCAAAGCTAAAATCTCATCATTTAAGTGGTTCTATCTCCTTTGTTTAACTTCGCCACTGATCACCAGAGGTCTCTCTTGATTTCTGATTTTTTTTTTGATTGTTTGTTTAAGAGAGGGGGCTAGGAACAAATTCTAGTTATATCAGAAACAGGGAGAACAAATACCTCATGTGATCTACCCATCTTGTTTTGCTTTGACACTATCTTCCAAAGATATTTTTCATCTTTGGGCACTGGGCAGTACGATTCTGCCCTCTTCCTCCTTGCTCTGGAGCCTGCATGATAACTAGTATAGGACTTAGGGGAAACATATGCTCTGCTGAAGGAGGACATTGAAAAAATTTTTTATCCTTGTTTTTTCCATTTTAGCTTTTATTTCATTTTAAAGAAATAAATATAGTTGCAGACATTTTTTTTTAATGCTACAGTTGCCTCTGACCCCAACTTCTGCTATTTGGATGACTTGAAATAGAAGACTTGACAAATGGATCATTGCTTCACAATAAGACTAGTCAGAAGTCCACTCCGAGATGGTCAATGAATGACCAAAGGCAATAAGGAGACAGGATTTCACTTGCTAAAAATATTTCTTCATTGGCAAAGAAATGAATTGTTCATCCTCCCTTTTCAAAAAGGATCAGTGACAACACAGAGTGCTATCTTAACTTTCCTGTGAATTGGAATCGAAGTAAGAAGGAGTTGCACTGCCATCAGCCTTACTCTCTCTTCCAGAATCATCAAAGTCCAGTGGCAGGACAAAAATCCGCAAGCCTGGCAATGGCCTGGGATGAATGGGAGATCTCAGGTTTTTTGTTATCTGACCAAGCTCTGATCTCTTCAACCATTTTCTTGGCTATTGGAACAAACTGTTCTCATCCTCTCATTTCACTGAGGGAAGTCTTCACGTGATTGGAACAGACATGGTCCTTACTCATGGACAGCTTTTTACTGGGCGAATAACAGATAAAAATTGAGTGAAAAGGTGGACACAAAATACTAAGTTTAAGGACTTGGCTAGTCTTCCTGAAACACCTCATATACCCTAACAAAGAAATAAAATTATGAAAAGAACTGTAACCGTCTCCTGAAAAATGATAATAAGTTTTTCTTAGCTCATTTTTCTCTGAGTCCTCTGAACAATTTCTTCTATTTTCAGTGATGTCTCCTGTTCCCCAGTGCCATCCCCAATCCCAATCTGAAAATATTTTAGAAAGAAGAATGCTTTCAAACTATCTCTTTGTTTGAAATGCTTATTTGGAAACTGATCTGGGTTGAACATTATAGATCAATGCTTTTTCTTTGATTAGCATTCCACTCAATTACCTAAGGTAATGATGGAGAAATGCAGAAAATTGATGAAAGCCAGTAAGTTACCTACTAAGTAGCTTACCTACAAAATTAAAAATATTTCCAGTCTCTTTCTACTCTTCTGGGTGACACAACTGTGTAGTAGAGGATGATCATCTCTTCATACCAGTTAGGTTAACAGGAGTCTATTTCATAAAATGCCTTAATTGTTTCCTTCCTGCTCATTGGTTTCTATTACACAGAGGCTGTCAATATTGACACAGTTCAGTTCCAAATCTCCCAAGGAAGCCTTTCCTTACCATTCCCTTCCTCCTCTCCCCCCAGTCCAGATGATCTCACCCTTCTCTGAATGCCTGGGTTGTCAAAGCAACCAATTTTCTAATTATTTATGGACTATTTTGCCCAATTTCTTATGATCTTTAATTGCCATACAACATTTCGTTATATTACTTTCTCCTAAGCAAAATTATAAAGTACTGGAGTCAGACCTTATCTTTGTCCATAGGGAACAGCGTATAGTAGGTGCTTCATGAATGTCTGTTATCTGATAAGCTACAGCTACTATTTTAAAAGTATTTTCTGAGAGTTTTTTGGCTTCAGAGTTTCTCAGAACCTCCCTCTGAGGTAGAGAGAAGGCAATTTTATTTATTCCCATTTCCTAGATGCCAGGGTTAGTTAAAATTAAATGGCACATATTCAGTGATAAATATGCGATTAGAAAGTACAGTAATAATATTAGAAATCAATAATGGGGGGAAGCTGGGTAGCTCAGTGTATTGAGAGCCAGGCCTAGAGATAGGAGGTCCTAGGCTCAAATCTGGACTCAGACACTTCCCAGCTGTGTGACCCTGGGCAAGTCACTTGACCCCCATTGCCTAGCCCTTACCACTCTTCTGCCTTGGAGCCAATACATAGCATTGACTCCAAGACGGAAGGTGAGGGTTTAAAAAAAAAAGAAATCAATAATGTACTTTATATATTCTTTTTAATTATACATATATAATTAAATATATGTAAAGAATAAATACACTTTACAAACATTACCTCAGGTAATCCTGGCCCTAACCTCATAAGGCAGGTCTTGCTATAATCCCCTTTATACAGAGTAGGAAGTGGATCAGAATGGAGAAGCAACTGACCTAAGGTTAAATTCATAGAAAATATATAATTTTGTAATGGAATCAGGAGTGTGATGCTAAGTTTGACAGCTGTCTGTATGAAAAAAAAGTTTGCCAATGAGACACTTTGAAATTTAATATGTACTATTGACATTTTCCCCATCATTTTCTTACGTCTAGGCAGTCGACAAAATAAGCAGACTGATTTATAGCAACTGCCATTTCTGAGGTGTAAATGCTCACCACGAAAAAAATAACAATTGGCCAGTAAATGGGTGAGGGCTGGCTCCAGTTTGCTGTTGAGTGGAACCCAGGTCTTGTGTTCTGGTCCAGAGGGTTGCCTCTCTTTAGCCCCCAGAAGAAAGCCTGCCACAGCCATAGGTTGCTCATCAGCCTGAACAGAGCAGCCTTACTCTAATTATAGCGACTTAGCATCTTTGTGAAAACTGAAGTAAAAATAAAGCCTTCGCTCACGTCTCAGTGATAATCTTCCCAGAAGATAATAAATACCTTCCAGAAAGCTATAGCTGTTACTTACTCATCGTGCAGACGTAGTTTTTCTAAATGCAATGAATAATAATGACAATAATTCCAAACATGCTATTTGATATGAAAGTCTTACAATGACATTAAATCGAAGCACTAACGTGCAGCACGTTTCCAGCCTTTTAATCTCCAGTGAGATCATGCTAGTTAATCATATATCATTATTATTATGTAAAAGCTGAAAAAAAGAACACATTCCAAAAAGGGTATTTGATAGTTTGCCTTTCATGGGCATAAAGTCTGCTTGAGGGAGATGAATTCATGCCTGTCATGGCACAAAGGTGGAAAGGGACGATTTCATCTCTTAGGAAGGACAGCGCACTTTTCTGGGGCGTGAAGAGAGAGTTTGCCGCCATTTTCTCAAAATCCTGCTCATTCTTGTGGCTGCGCTCATCTAGTCAGTAAAACTCTCCAAAAAGCCAGAAACGTTTAATTAGGATACGGGGAGCTAGAATAAAAGGCAGGGAGGGACTGCACAGCCTTGTGCCATTGTCCCGGCAGGTTCTGAGCTGATGCTAATTCGCCTTTCGGTGGGCTGCCAGTTCTTTCATGGTTTACCTAATGTCCAAAGGTGGCAGCCAACAAGATAAGCAAGGGCTTGATGTTACTGATAGCTTCCTCTTCTGAGAGAAAGTTTGTTTTCACAGATATGAAAAGGAACATTTTCCAACCCTCTTGAACAGTGTGCTGTTACAGGGAAGTTAAAAGCTGGGTGAGACCAGAAGAATGGAAAATAAATGTTCAGTGTTTTCTTTTCTTAGTAAACCTTCGTGTTTGGTGTTCTATATCAGGATCCAAAAAACAAAAGACCTGTTGAAGGCTCTGGTTATTCGAAGAGTGATTGAGATTAGTGCAGGAAAAGAGCTCCCAGATAAAATGAAGTATCTTTCTGATACCTAAAACAAAGGCTTTCACAACCACTGAAATTGAGCAGGAATGCTTGGTACATGATGGGAACTCAAAGTGTTTTGAACTAATTAATTCAGTTCTCTTCCCTGGAGTCTGAGATTCATTGCCTTGCTCATCTGAAACAGTGTATTTAGTTTTGTTTTTCAGTTTTCACACAGTGAGGGGCTCTTGCCATAGTTTTCAAAGATCTTGACAAGAGAAATACAAAGTGGGGAAAAAGAGCTTCTGAAATGGGCTTTTCTCTTTACGGTGTGCCAAGTTACTTCTCTCTCCTTTTACTGAGTGTCTCCAAGAACAGGTTAATAACCAATTTAAGGTATAGTGGAAAGAAGCCTAAATTTGGGGTTTAACATTTGCTGGGCTCAAAGCCTACCTCTGGTATTTACAAGCTAAATGATCATAGGCAAATCATTTAAACAATCTCTGCCTTAGTTTCTTCAACTGTAAAATGAGAACAGCAACACATGAAGAACCTTTCAGGCTATTGTGAAGATCAAGTAAAATTAAATTTTAAAAAATCCCATCTAGGGCAGAAGAGTGGTAAGGGCTAGGCAAGGGGGTGAAGTGACAGGGTCACACAGCTAGGAAGTGACCAAGGGCAAATTTGAATCCAGGACCTCCCACACCAAAGACTGGTGCTTAATCCACTGAGTCATCCAGCTGTCCCCTATCTATAATCTTTTAACAGAATTATAGAATTTGATAGTGAGTAGGAATGTCAGTGACCATTTGATCATATATGAAATGAATTCCTACCACTATTTACTTACCAAGCAGCCATCCAGCCTCTGCATAAGGATCTCCAATAAGGAGAAACCCACACCCTTTTGAGGCAGCCCAATTCACTTTAGAATAACTCTTAACTGTTTGGAAAATTTTCCAAACATCAAACCTACTTTTGCCCCTTTGTAACTGCCATAAATTATTTCCTGTTTAATCAAAGTTTGTAAGATGAAATTTTTTGTCTAAAAAAAGCATTTCCTTTTTTGGTGTAGACCTGTGATTTTATCAGTTTAGGAAACTCCTAGTATAGAAACCTTTCTTTCAACTTCAGATTGATGGCTGATCTATTGATAATCTTTTAGAGGAGCCTAGAGCATTGAGAAATCACCACTTCCCTTTGGCTGTAGGGCCAGGATGTGTCAGATGCAGAATTTAAACCCAGGTCTTCTTGATCCCAACTTATGCTTTCCCTTCACCCAGTGGTGTAAAACTCAAATAAAACTGGATCCCTTCAGCCACATGTTGACTTCACACCTCACCAGGCAGTCCTTTTTCAGAGGTTTCTTTAGAGGTCTGACACTTGATACACTTTCTGGAACTCCCTAATTCCAAATAAGTTGATGCTTTTTTATACAGAACCTAGAGGGTATGATGAAATCTCTCAACCACTTGGAATAAATTTCCAGGCATCATTTCATCTTATCCTACACTTAAAAAAACCCCCAACAAACCCAACTTTTCAAACTTAGTTAAGTCTAATTTTTATTAATTTAGATTTATTTTCACTTGGCAAATGTTCAAGGTTAAAATAAGGGGAATAGTTTCAACCTTATTCTGGTCAACAAACAATAAATATGATGGGATATTGTATTCTCTTGTTTTACCTTTAGGAAATTATGTCATAAATGTGTTTCATTGTAGAATATCATTTGTGAAAGCCTGCTATATACACAAGGTATCTAGATAGCACAGTATCGAGGGTATCATCAGGGAGACCTGAATTAAGACTCATCCTTAGACACAACTGTGTGATCTTGGACATGTCACTTAACCCTGACTACCTCAGTTTCCTCATCTGTAAAATGAGATGGAGAAGGAAATGGCAAACCACTCCAGTATCTAAAGGAAATTGAAACTGGACCAGAAGCAGTCTGAAAAGACTGAAAAAAACACCCCAACAAAAAACTATGTACACATATTATCATAAAGACTATAGAAATTTGACAGTAGGTATATTGTCCCATATTTATTGATATTTTCATATTTACCCATTTTATTAATCATAAAACTGTAATTTCTCCATGTATTTGATTATCTTCCCTCTTCAGAATGTTTTTGAAAATGAATCTTTTAATAACTTCAAAATTTTGTCCTCTCCTGCATAGACTTCATCTCTTGGTTTAATGTTCTTTCCTCATTATTTTCTTTAGAGTAATTTCTGTTTTCTTAGGCTTCTCATTGCAGACTGGGGTGCAAATTTAGTGACTCCACTCTTAGTGGTAGAATTAGGATAAGAGGGTTTATTAAAGATATCTTCACAAAGCTGTGTTTTCCATTTTTGTCTATTTGTTGAGCTTTCAATTTTATTCTTAAATATTTTGAGGATCATCTGGTAAAATCGAACTTCTTATTGAATTTTATAAACTTATTTTTCTCCTCTTACTCTTTCTTACAGTTTTATGAAGTGATACTTTTCATAATCTTTCTCTGTTCTTGTAAAATTTTATAAACAAGTTTATATTCTGGACATTGTTTCTGTTGGCTGTTGTATCTATGTATTTGAGAAAGAGATCAAAGTTTTCTGGTTGAGGCAGTTTCTAGGTTGTTTTTGCCTCCTTGTTGTGAAAACTGATTTATATTAGTTAAATTTCCTTAGGAAATGTTGATAGTGTTTACATCTGTCCTCTTAACTACTTTCCTTTTTCAGTAATAACAACCTTTTAAAGAAAACCCTCAATCTTCCATTTTAGAATCAATAGTGTATATTGTGACTTATCCAGTGGTCACACAGCCAGGAACTGTCTGAGGTCAGATTTGAACCCAGGATCTCCTGTTTCTAGATCTGGCTTTCAATCCACTGAGCCACCTAGCTACCCCACTAACAGCTTTTTAAATGAGTAAGGCTTTAGTTACCTCAATTATATAACACAGTTTTCGTTTTTCTTGTTATGTTGGTACTGATTTTATTTTTATTTTTTTACTCTATCATATTACTCACCACATGAGTAATCAGTCATTTCCTATATTTTAAAATCAATTTTATTTTTTTTGTGTGTGTAGCTGTATGTGGTGTTTGCCAAATCATTGATTCTTGAACTTCTTAAATAAATTATTCATGATCTATAGAGAGGCATGGAGCTTCTGGCTGGTCTAAAAGCTTTTGTGTTCTTTTCAAACTATATATTCCAATATAAATATCCATGTATACACATACACTATTCTCCTTTAAGTCCACTTTTGTAAATTCATTGTTTTTTTTTTTTAATCCTTATTTTCTGTATTTGTAACAACTCTAAGATAGGAAGGCAGGACTTGGCAATTGGGGTTAAGTGACTGGCACAAGTTTACACAGCTAGGAAGTGTCTGAGGTCAGATTTGAACCCAGGTCCTACCAACTCCAGGCCTGGTGCTCTATCTACCATGCTACTTAGGGTTGCCCATATGAATTTTAAAAATATGTTAGTTTGAAGGGTGTTATTAAAATCTGAATAGAATTTCTGTTTCCTCATCCTTTACAACAGAAGTTCTTGCCTAAGCTGAAATTATCTTTTTAATGGTCTTTTTGCAATGCTTACCATGAACACTATAATATGAGATAACTAAGTATCCAATAAAATGACGTTTCTTATTGCCTTTGGATGTGCAATAAAGTTAACTTTGTCATCTTTATTGTCTCTCCAAGGGAGAAGCTTTAAGTCATACTTCCATTTAGCTCAATTTCCCTTTATCAGAGAGCATGGTAGTGATTCATTTCCTCTGTGACTATTTTAGTCTTATCATGGAACAAGAATCTCTTATTTAGAAGACCAACATTCAAATTAATATTTTTCTAAGGTCACAAAAATTATTCTTTATATCTGCTGGTTCAGAATTTTTGTGGATAAGTTTACCACAGTGAGAATAAATTCAGTGGTGAAGGAAGGTTAAGACATTTTTCTGTGTGGATCCAGAAGGCAAATAAAAAGTAGGACAACATTTCTGGTAAGCAGATGAAAATTACAGTGGCATGAAAATAGCTTATGAGGTAGTAACTTCTTTGTCACTGGCAGCATTCAAGTTAAGACTGGATAGCAACTTGTTGGGAAGCTTGTAGAAAAGATTCTTTCTTGGGTAATAGTTGAGCTATATGACCCTGAGATACCTTCCAGCTTTGTGATTCTATAAATTCATTGAATAATCTCCGTAAACATTCTGGATCATAAATTTTAGAGTTTTGTACCATAGATGAAAACGCACAAAGACAATCTTCATCCTCGGTTACTGAGAGACTATTTGTTAAAGTTGAACCTTGTCAATAAACTAATGAACCCTAATTTCAATTGGTCACATTTGCTTAGTAATTTGATCTTTGCTCTTCTTCTCATGGGGAATTCTTTTGTTGAGAATCATAAACTTGCCAAGTTGAAAGCAACCTAGAGGTCTTCTTGTCCAACCCCTTCATGAGTCATGGACTCTTTCTATATTTTTGTCTTTGACTTTAGCTGCGGCCAAGAGTTTTTGACCTTTTGTTATCACATGGAATTTTAACATACATTTATCTTATATAATATATACATAGGGTTAGGAGATTAATAATTCCAAATCAACCCTTTACAATCTAGACCATAGAATGTAATCTTGCCTTTTTGAAAATACTTATTAGCATGTACAATCTAATATATATATATATATATGTATATATATTTACATTACTTTATATACCAGGGTGCTTCCCTAGACATTATGCTTAGAAACATAGGCTAATCCATAAAGATCCAAAAGCAACTTTAAGTCAATAGGTACAAATTCAAGTTCTTTTACCTCCAGAGTAGCATTGTTATCATACCCAACCCAGTAGTCTCTCTAATGGATCCCATATCTAATCAGTTGCAAAGATCTATCTGTTCTACTTTTTTAACATATTTTCTATACTTCCGCTTCTCTCCTCTTACACTTTTACTACCCTGGTGCAAGCCCTTCTCCTCTCATGCCTGGACTATTGCAATAGCCTTTTGGTTGGTCTCCTGGCCTCAAGACTCTCCAATCTATTCATCCCTCATTTATTAAAATGATTTTCCTAATGCTCATTCATATAGGACCATCTTACCTAGCTTCCTCCATCATTAAATACTTATGATTTCCTGTTATCTCTAGAGTCATATATAAAATCTGGTTGGCTCCTTTAATGTGTCTCCCCCTATATTTTCAGTCTTCTTACACTTTACCCCACCTCCCCCATACTCTGTAATCTAGTAACACTGTCCTCCTTGCTGTTCTTTACACAAATAGCTCTATAGCCTGATCCTAAGCATTTTCACTGACTGTCCCTGATGCATGGAATTCTTTCCCTCTTCATCTTCATCTCCTAGTTTCTCTAGATTCTTTCATATCCCATCTAAAACCCCAAATTCTAGAAGATGCTTTTTCTAGTCCACCTTAATGCTATTGCCTTTTCTCTAAGTTTATCTTTAATTTACCTTGTATTTCATTTGTACATAGCTGTATGTATGTTGTTTTATTCATAAGATTGTGAGATCCAGGGGCAGAGCCCAGATGATGGCTTAATAGTAGCAAAAACTGAAACTGCTCTGACAGTCTTTCCTAACAAATCTTTAAAAAGCACCTCAAAATGATAGTAAGACAGATTGAGAGGGGTCTCCCCCAGAACACAGTTTGAAATAAAGGCCGAGACAGTTGATTTATATGGGATAAGGGGGAACCAGAAGCAAAACTGCACACAAAATAGTGCTGGTTGACCACCCTCCACCTACTACATCAGGTTCTGTAATGAGCATAGGCTAACTTTGAGATCCCAGGATGTGGGATACACCAACAAAAGAGCACCTCAGACCCACCCCTTGAAGTCCCAGACTCTGATACTATCCCACTGTGAAGTTCAGAAGTCCATAGTGGTGGTCCTTTTCAAACTTGCTCTGCTGTGGTGAAGACCTAGCCCCATGGTAAAACAGCTCAAAGTATCAATCCCTGTAAGTCAGAAGCAAAGGAAACAGAATCAGCAAGCAGCTTCCAGAATTTCCAGTCCACAAGCCAAAAAATAAAAAATAAAAAATTAACCCTTAAAAATTTCTATGGGCAAATAGCAAAGCATAAACCCAACAGAGGATGGTGAGATCTAAATAACTCCATTCAAAACTTCAGTTAAAAATGGAAAGTGGTCTCAAGAACAAGAAGGATTCAAAAAGGCATTCAAAAATCAAATGACAGGTTGAAGAAAATGGGAAGAAAAATGAAAAAAGTGAAAGTAATGCAAAAAGAAAACAACTGCTTCCAAGGCATAATTAGTCCACTGGAAAAAAAAGGCACAAAAATCCAATGAAGAAAAAGTTTTTTAAAAAATAGAATTAACCTACTAGAAAAAGAGGACCTCTCCCCAAAGAAAACCAAAACCAATGAAGAAAAGAGTGTTATGAAAAGTAGAAAGGACCAAATGAAAAAGGAGGATCAAAAGGTCATGGGAGAAATTCAATCTTTAAATATTACAAATGAGCAAATAGAACCTAATGTCTTCATGAGACATCAATAAACAATAAGACAAAAAAGAGTAAAAAATGAGAAAATGTGAAATATTTCATTGGGAAAAAAATGCCCTGGAAAATAGATCCAGGAGAGACAATTTTGGTATTATTAGACTATCTGAAAGTCATGACCAGAAAAAAAAAAGACTATATATCATATTACAAGAAATTATCCAAGAAAACTTCACTGATATTCTTGAACAAGAGGGCAAAATAGAAGTTGAAAGAATCCACAAACCCCTTCCTACAATAAATCCCCAAATGACAATTCCCAGGAATGTTATAGCCAAGTTCAAGAGCTCCTGGACAAAGAGAAAATACTACAAACAGCCAGAAAGAAACAATTCATACATCATGAATCCTCAGTCTGGGTTACATAGGATGTAGCAGCTTCCACATTAAAGGACTGGAAGGCTTAGAATATGCTGGAAGGCAAGGGAACTGGGTTAACAACAAAGAATCACCTCCCCATAATTTTAGGGAAAGTATTGTCATTTAATAAAATAGAAGATTTCTCACCATTCCTGAAGAAAAGATCAGACATACATAGAAAATCTGATGTTCAAATATAAAATTCAAGAGAAGAATAAAAAGGTAAATAAGAAAGAGAAAAATTTAAGAGCTCCACTAAGGTCAAATTGTTTATATTCTTATATTGAAAGATGATCTCTATACTTCTTAAAAATTGTTATAATTATCATAGTAGTAGAAGTATACATAGATAGAGGATATGGTAGTAAGCTGTTTAGGATGATAAGTTAAAAAAAAACCTAGGGGTGGAAAAGAGGATTGTACCAAGAAAAATGGGAAGAGAGAAGTAAAATGGGGTAAATTATATCACATAAAGAGGTGTGGAGTGGTGGAGATATTATTTCATTGGAGGGGAGAATGAGGGTGGTGACAGGTAATACTTAAACTTTACTCTCAGTAGAATTGGCTCAGAGAGGGAAGATAAGTCAAATTCATTGTGGTATAGAATCCTATCTTACCCTATAGAAGGGGAATAAGAAAGGGGGTGGTATGGAGGGGAGTAATATGAGGGAGAGAGAAGAGAGGGAATGATTAAAAGTAAAACACTGATGTGGAGAGAAAAAGTGAAAGGAGAAAGGGCAGGATTAAGAGAGAAAATCAAGACAGAGGAGAAGACATAGATGGTAATCATAACTGTGAATGTAAATGGGATGAATTCACCCATAAAATGGAAGTGGATAGGAGAGTAGCTTAAAAACCATAATTCTACCATATGTTGTTTATAAAAAACACATTTGAGGCAGTTGGACACCCAAAGTAAAGGTAAGAGGTTGGAGAAGAATCTATTGGCTTCAGTTGAAACAAAAAAAGCAGGAGTAGAAATAATGAGCTCAGAGAAAGCTAAATCATAAATAAATCCAATTAAAATATAAGTAAGGTAATTTCATCTGGGTAAAAGACAGTATAGACAAAGAAGAAACATCAGTATTTAACATATATGCAAGCATAGCATTCAGTTTTTTTAAAGGATAAACTAAAGTAGCTTAAGGAAGAAATAGATAGTATAACTATAATAGTGGGGATCTCAACCCATTCCTATCAGAACTAGATAAATCTAACCAAAAATAAATAAGAAAGAAAATAAGGGAAGTGAATGAAAGTTTAGAAAAGTTACATATAATTGATATGTGGAGAAAATATATTCCTTCTTTTCAGCAACACATGCTATAAAGATTGACCATGTATTAGGGTATAAAACTTTCATAACCAAATGCAGAACAGCAGAAATAATAAACACAACTTTTTTAGATCACAATGCAATAAAAATTATAATCAATAAGGGTTCATGGTTCATTAATTAAAAATTAATTGGAAACTAAATAATCTAATTCTTCAAAACTGATGGGTCAAAGAACAAATCATAAAAACAATCACTGATTTCATTGAAGATAATGCCAATGAGAAGACAACATATCAAAATTTGTGGGATACCAACAAGCAGTACTCAGGGGAAAATTTATATGCCTGAGTGCTTATATCAATAAAATAGAAAAACAAAACAAAACAAAACCAAAAAACAAACAAACAAACAAACAAAAAAACCCAAAAACAACCAGATCATTGAATGGGGCATGCAATGGAAAAAAAAAACTAGAAAAAGAACAAATTTAAAAAAAAAAACTCCAGTTAAAACCAAATTGGAAATCCTAAAAATCAAAGGAGAAATTAATAAAATTGAAAATAAAAGAACTATTGAACTAATAAATAAGACTAGGAGCTGGTTTTATGAAAAAACAAAACAAATAAAATATAGTATTGGTTAATTTGATTAAAAACAAAAAGAGGATCAAATTACCAGCATCAAAAATGGAAAAGGGTGATTTCATTTCTAATGAGAAGAAATTAAAACAATTATTAAGAGCTATTTTGCCCAATTATATGACAATAAATCTGATAATGTAGGTGAAATGGATGAATATTTTCAAAAATATAAATTGCCTAGATTAAAAAATAATAAAATAATCCAATCTCTTAAAAGTAAATTGAACAAATCATCCATGAACTCCCAAAGAAAAAACTGCCAGATCCAGAAAGATTCACAAGTGAATTCTATCAAATATTTAAAGAACAACTAATTCCAATACTGTATAAACTTTTTGGCAAAATAAGCAAAGAAGGAGTCCTACCAAATTCTTTTTAATGACACAAATATGGTGCTTATACCTAAGCCAGGAAGATCAAAAACAGAGAAAATTACAGACTAATCTTCTTAATGGATAGTGATGCAAACATTTTTAATAAAACTCTAGCAAAGAGATCATAGTAATATATCACAAAGATTATTCACTATGACCAGGTGGAATTTATACCAAGAATGCAAAGCTGGTTTAATATTAGGAAAACTATCAGTATAATTGACCATATAATAATCAAACTTACAGAAATCACACAATTTTCTCAATAGATGAAGAAAAAGTCTTTGATAAAATATAGCACTCATTCCTATTGAAAACACTAGAGGAATAAAAGGGCTTTTTCTTAAAATAATTAGAATTTATTTAAAACCACCAGCAAGTATCATCTGCAATGGGGATAAATTAGAAATCTTCCTAATAAGATCAGGAGTGAAGCAAGGATGCCCATTATCACCAATATTATTTAATATTGTCCTAGAAATGTTAGTGGTAGCAACTGAGAAGAAACATAAATTGAAGGAATGAAAATAGACAATAAGGAAACTTATTCCTCATGGATGATATGATGGTATACTTAGAGAATCCTAGAAAATCAACTAAAAATCTAGTTGAAATAATTAACAACTTTAACAAAATAGCAGGATACAAAATAAATCCACATAAAACATGGGCATTTCTACATATTTCCAACAAAACTCAGCATCAAGAGTTGGAAAGAGAAACTTCACTTAAAATCACTCTTGATAATATCAAATATTTGGTAATTTATTTTCCAAGACAAATGCCGGTATTATATGAACACAATTACAAAATACTTTTCAGCCAAATAAAATTAGATCTCAATAACTGGAAAAACATTAATTACTTATGGGTAGCCTGAGTTAATGTATTTAAATTAATTTACTTATTCAGTGCCAAACCTATCAAAAAACTATTTTATAGGACTAGAAAAAATAATAACAAAATTCATCTGGAAGAACAAAAAGTCAAGTGAACTCATGAACAAAAAGTGATAGATTGTGACCTAGGGAATACCAGATCTTAAACTGTACTAAAAAGCAATAATCATTAAAAAAATCTGGTACTGGTTAAAAAATAGAAGGGTAACTGAAATATTGTAGAATGATCAATAAGCATTGCAATGATCCAGGATAATTCTGAGGGACTTAAGAAAAGGAACACTATCCATCTCTAGAGAAAGAACTGTTGGAGTATAAATACAGATGACAATGTATGATTAAAAAAAAGATTGGGAGAGCTATGTAAACAAGGATTATCCCCGTCCTTTTTGCATTTTCATTGCTTAGCACAGTGATTAACATTATAGCAGTCTCACACTAAATGTTTATCAACATTACTGTATTCTTTTCATTATCCTACACTCTAAATATTAAAGTTTTTCAAAATCGGGTCAGGGGCAGCAAGATAGAGTCAGAACTGCCCTGGGAATCAGAAATACATGACGTCAAGTCCTGCCTCTGACACACATTGTGTGACTTTGGGCAAGTTATTTAACATTTCAGGAATCTGTAAACTGTGGAGAAGTTGCTCACCTGTATTTGGAGAGATTTTCTCTCCATAGCATCCCCTATCCCATTAAAGTTATAGTTGTGTCCCTAGAGCCTTTATATTGGCCCTTTTAATTCTTTAAAGACCATTCAATTCACTGGATCCAGAACTGTATGACATTTTAATTTAAAGGAATCTTTGCTGATTTTTGTAAAATATTGAGTCTTGTTATAAAGAAATTTGTATTTTGGGTAAATATGAATATTGGATACATCATTGCTATTTCATGAAAGACATATTCTAGTCCTAGACTTGTGATAAATAGCTTTTCTGCTCATTCCCTCCACAAAGTATGGCCAACTTTGGGACAAATAATCATTTTATATAATTTGAAAGCAAGTTCCAGAAGCCTTTTTTGTCCCTGTGGAAAATGATCCCAGAACACTGATTTTATTAAGAGATCAGATTTTTTATTCACTGGTGTTCACTGTACTCTAGGTGGAGCTAGATTACAGGCAAATCCAATTGTCCCTATTTACCAAGTCCTTAGAAATCTTGGGATCAAAGCATTATCTATTCCCAAGTCCTACTTATGAAACTCAAGTCCATTTTTCCAAATCTAAATAGTTCCACAGAACCTTTCACAGTTTTGCTTACATGCCAAGACAATAGGGATAACCTCATTGTTATCTATGCCAAATAGTAAATTAAGGAGAAAAACCTTTTTGATTTTTTTAGATTGATGGCTATACAAGTTGATAGCTTTAAGTTGATAGCTTGATTTTTTTTTGCAAGTTTTGTTCTCTCTTTTCTAAATTCTATAACAAAAGATATTAATTTAGCTCATAGGATCACAATTTTAGATCTGAAAGCAACATTAGAAATCATCAAATCCAATTCTTATATTTTACAGATGGGAAAAATGAGGATCAGCAAGTTAAGTAATTTGCCCTGGGTGATAGGAAAGTGTCTGTGCCAGGTTTTGAAATCAGGTCTTTAGACTCCCTGTGTGGTAGGTACTCTTCCCATAATGCCATACTGACTTCCTGATTTTCACATACTTCCTTAAAAGATAAGGAAATTTATGAAAAGAAAACACTGGAAAACATAGATATAAATGGATTTTTTTTTCTTAAAATGAAAAGAAATATCTGCCTAAAATCATTAGCAAATATTATTTGTAATAAAGATAAGCTAGAAGCCTTTCAGGAGTGAAACAAGGATGTCCATCATCACAAATATTATTATGCACTATATTACAAATACTAGCAATAGCAATAAAAGAAGAAAAAGAAGTTGAAGAAATCAGAATGGGCAAATGATATGATGGCATACATGGAAAATCCTAGACATTCAACTAAAAAAGTTAGTTGAAATTATCAATAATTTCAGAAAAGCAGCAGAATGTAAAATAAACTCACATAAATCATTATCATTCTATATGTCACTAAGAAAAACTGCGAGAAGAGACTGAAAGAGAAACCTCATTTAAAATAACCACAGGCCTAGGAGTAAATCTGTCAAAATAAATCCAGGTGCTATATGAATGTAATCATAAAACACTATTTACACAAATATATCATATTTAAATAATTGGAGAAATATTAATTTCTCATAGGGGGACAAAGACAATATAATTAAAATTATAATCCTACCTAAATTAAGCTTATTTAATGCTACCCCAATTAAATGACCAAAAATCTTTTTACTGAACTAGAAAAATAACAAAATTCATTCGAAAGAACAGATCAAGAATATCAAAGGAATAGATGAAAAAACAATGCACAATAAGGAGGTCTGTCAGTTCCAGATTTTAAACTATACTATTAAGCAGTAATTATCAAAGTTATCTGGTGATGGCTAAGAAATAGAAATAAGTGAAACAGAACAGGAGTACAACAAAGACTAGTAAAAGATTATAGTAACGTTGTGTTTAACAAAACTATGAATCCAAGCTTTTGGGATAAGAATTCACCACATGGTAAAAATTGTCAGGAAAATTAGAAAGCAGTTGGACAGAAATTAGGTATAGGCCAATATCTTACACAACTTAGTAAGATAAAATCAAAATGGATACATGACAGACCTAAAGGGAGACATTATAAGCAAATTAGAAAAATAGGGAACATATTACCTATCAGATTTATGGATAGGAGAGGCATTTATGAATAAACAAGAGATAGAGAGCAGTTTGAAATATAAAATCATTTTAATTATACTAAATCAAAAGGGGTTTGTACATATAAAACTAATGTAGTCAAGATTAGAAGGAAAGCAAGAGATGTTTTTAAAAATGTATGGACAGTTTTCTGGACAAAAGTCTTATTTCTAAAATTTATAGAGAACCTGATCATATTTATAAGAATAGGACCCATTTTCCCGTTGGTGGATGGTCAAAAGATATGAACAGATTTTGGGCAAAGAAATCAAAGTTCTATGTAGGCATATGAAAGAAATGCTCTAAATAATTACTGATTAGAGAAATGCAAATCAAACAATTCTGAGATATCATTTCCTGCCTATTAGATTGGCTAAAATGATAATTTTGAGGGGATGTGGAAAAATGGGTTCACTAACACACTGTTTGTTGTGTAACTTGGAATCCAACAACTTTGGAGAACAATCTGGAAATAAGCCCAGAGAAGCTTTAGACCCAGCAATACCACTTTGGGTCTGTAGACCAATGTGATCAGGGAGAAAGCTAGGAGGACTCTGAAATTCCAGGATACTGAAGGAATCTTGCCTAGCTTCATAATTCAGTGACATCTGTGCTGTTCTTTCTGCATGACAAAATTCTTAAGTGACAATGAAATTTGGGGACTCTGTCTCTTTTATTTTTAAATTTAAAAAATTTTAAATTAATGCAAACATTTTTTTCTCCTGCCCATCCATCACCCTATGAGAGGTAGATAGAGAGGAAGAAAAACTAAATCTCTGTAAGAAATAGGCATAGTCAAGTAAAACAAATTTCCTCACCAACCGTGTCCAAAAATACATGTATGCTCTGGCTTCTAAGCTGACCTACCTGGTCTTTAGAGAAGGGGCTTGAAGGTAGAAGAATGAGAGAGCCAAACAAGTGAGAAGAAATGAGTAGGTCATGGTAGGCTGCAGTGGATGACTAGTTGGGCTGGAGGAGGGAAGATTTCATTCTGACTGCTGACTAGTCAGATTGCTGACCCCAAGTGAACTGGAAGGAGGACAGTAAACACTTTCCCCTTTCTTCTTCTTTCTTCCATTTCTCTGCCCCAGGAAAAGGAAGTTTCCCTGATGATTATTAGTACCCTGATATCTATTCTCCTTCCATCTATTACTCTCTTGATTTTTCTAATGCCTCAAACCTGCTATAGAAATTGTGGGCAGTAAAATCTGAACTGCTGTCTTTTACTTATCTCTCATGTATCAGAATAAAGGAAGTGAGGTCAGGGCACTGAATATCCTTTCTGGAGATGAAAGTCATCTTGCCTAACAAGAAGCTTGGAACTAAGGCAAAATGGCGGTAGCTTATATTGTGCTGTTGCAACCTGACAAGGAATTTAAAAATCCTAAGCTTTATTTTAAAAACATGAACTAGTACTAACCACAGGCCAAAAAACAAGCAAAATATGGCCATTTCTTTTTCTTTTTCTCCCTCTCTTGGCTGCCATCTGGAACCATGGGATTAAAAGAAAGCCTTGCCCCAATGAAACAAGTGGTGGAGTAGTGGGATGACTAGAAATGGGAAACCACTCTCCTGAGTGTGAACTCAGTTGAAAGAAAGCTCCACCCTCAGGAAAGGAAGGGGAAGAAAGTTCTGAAATCATGCACAGACAGGTCTGCTGGCCCAGGTAAAGTTTAATAGCTCAGCCTGCCTGGCTCATGAATGCCACCTAATAACTATAAAATATAAGCTACCATTATTATCATCATGATTATCATTATTATTATGGGCATCAATTCATGTTCAAATGGAAATCAAGGAGAGCTTTGAAGGTTAGGTCTAAGGGCTGTGAGCATATAAGGGGAGTAGGGGAGCATTCCCACACTTTTGTTGATGATTGGGGTGTTTATAATAGGCTATATTAATATTCAGTTCAAAGTTTTCCAAGATTTTTTTTCATAATAACTCTGTAATAAATGTAATAAAATGTTATTATCCTAATTTTCAGATGAAGAAACTGAGGCATAAAGAAATTAAGGGACTCATCCAAGGTCATGTAGCTATTAAATGCCAGAGTTTGAATTTGGAATTGAATTTGGAATGAGTCAACACTCTTTCTATAATCCCAATGATTCCTCTACATGTATTAACAGATTTTTAAGGGGAACATGTCTCCTTCCCCTGCCCTCTTTCTCTCCCTGGTCCAACAGAACAAAACCTCTTCAAATCAATTCGATTTAATAAATATTTATTAAGCACATATTAATGCTCAGTTTTGAAGATTGAAAGATGAAAAATAATGTTTCTCCCCTCGAGTTTATAACCTACTAAAGGAAGTTCAATCTGGACACAGATGAGTGCAAAGGTGAGTGTAATAAAGACAAAGATAGAATGTTAGGGAGATTGTGATAAGGGCTTGGGAGAAATGCAGGCAAAATGTTATGAAGAAACAGTGGTTAAGGTAGACCTTGAGTGGTAAAGATTGATAATGTCTGATTTCCTTCCAGTATGTTCTCCATAGGACTAGGTTAATTTGCTGCTAATTATCAATACAATATTTTGATATATCAGTATATTATATACTTACCATACTACATATAAAATAATAGCAATGCTATATGTGGGCATTATTATTAGCCTTCGGATAAAGTGGATTTCCTTTTAACCTGTTTAATAGCAGATATCAAATGCTTGATGGAAAAACCCAGTTTAGGCAATCTGAATTTCAAGTATCATAAAATCTTTTTTAATAAACCCTTCTCTTCTATCCTAGAATCAATACTCCTTATTGGTTCCAAGGTAGTGGAACATTAAGGACTAGGCAATGATGGGTAAGTGATTTATGTGAGTGTGAAACCCCTGCCCCCTTTTATGATTATAATAGTATTAGCCTCTATGATTATTTTAATAACATAATCATTAGTCTTGAGTTAATAGTCAAGTTATATAGTTTGCTTTATAAGAATTTTAAATATTAGCTAAGAAAAATACAGTTTAGGGGATATAAAATCTTGTTTACAGGCATTTTGACTGTGTCTATAACCTAAGAATTTCCACTAAGCCCACCACACCCTGCTCTAAGTATGACATTGACCCAAAGGAAGTGGAGGGCTGCTCTTGGGTGCAAACATCGACAAAAAAGGAAGCCGACAACTACTTTTGGGTGCTATCTAACTGCTAACTCCTAGTATTAAATCATAATTGTCAGCAGAAAACAACTGGACCCTGACCCATATTGCAGAGGTCTTGGAAAGGTCAGCAATAATAATAAACATAAAGGTAGCACCCATAGTGCTTATTTTTGTACTTTCTGGCTTAATCAGCACTTGCGTCATTCAGAACTGCCCATGTGAAAGAGTTTGCATTCATTCTATTTTAATTTTGACTGTATTTTCTTTGTGTCATTGTGTCATCAGCTTTCTTTGCATAAAAAAAAGGCTGTCTCCTAAGGCTCAGGGTCTCTAGGGTTGATTTTGACCAGAACTTGGCTTTATTGTGAGACTGGCCACATCTCAATAAACCTATTTATTATTAGCTTGGAGACTTTTTAAAATTTATGTTTATAGTTAATTTTGATCTTGTTTCTCTTATTGATGTTTCTGCTAATAAATTTTCACCACACTTCCCCAGGGTCCCACAGCTAGGAAGCATCTAAGGCCATATTTGAACCCAGGACCTCCTGTCTCTAAGCCTGGCTCTCAATCCACGAAGCCACCTCACTACCCCTCATCATAAACATTTTAATGCTTAAATTTATCTTTTAGATTCAGAGTACAATCAATGTTAATTATCATTGCTAAAAGAAGGGGACAGATACGTAGTTATAAACAACGGACAGTCAAAAATCATTCCTTCCGTATGCTGCCTTTACTAAAGTTCTACCCCCTCCACGTGGAGTAAAGGAGCCTTTAGAATGTTAAAGGCTGAGTCAGAGCATTGATTGGTGAGAGTCTGAGAACAACCCAGCGATGGGCTGTCTGTCCATCCATCTGTCTGTCTGTAATCTGATAACCAGTCTCAGTCTGCAGAAATTCATCACTATAGGATTGGCCAGCAGATGATGCTTTTAGAAACAAATTGTGAACCATTAATTAAGGTATGGAGAGCTTCTGATGCCTGTGGGTGGAAAGAACATTAATCTTAATGAAGCTTTACCAGATTTCTGAATATATGACTTCAGAAAGAGTTTTTATTTGAATTTAATTGAATTTATTGAGAGGATATATGACGACACAAAATGAGAAGGAATCCATACTAGGAAGGCTGATTGGGAGCAGGGAGCCTCTTCCACCTGTGTCCTTGTTCTAGTTATAACTCACTCAGGCCTGGGAATAAACAACATCACTTCCCAAACGGAGACAAATTATAAGCCCAAGAAAAGCAGTGGTTCTTGATCTTTTTGAATTTAATGGATTTATTTGTAATGTCAACAAAATTTCACTCCTCCTCTCCCCCTGAGTGTACCAGTAATGGTGCTATTAGTTTCCCTTAGAGAGGAAAATATAAAATGACAATAAACCCCTATGAACTCAGTAATGGTCTTTAAAAAATTTACTCACTTTTTTTTTTACATCTCCTAAACTTCTCTAGACATCTCCCCCCTCTTCCTGTAAGAGACCCAACTATCTATCATAATAGACTTGTTAAAAAGTAAAAGAAGAAAAAGAGAAAAAACCAATCAATACATTGAAAAAGTTAACAGTATATACAATATTCCACTATATACTCCACAGGAGTAGAAAAGCTAACTATTCAAATCTATTTTTCTTGGCCATTCATTCTTTGTAATTTTGTAATATTTATTTTCAATTGTTTTGTAATTGTTTTTCTTTCTAATTGCATTGCTGTGGTCATTGTGTAGATTGTTTACCTGCTCTACTGACTTCTCTCTGCCTGAGGTCACCTAAACTTTTCAGTATTGCTTTTAAATGAATTTGCCTTCTTGTTTTTTTAATCACAAGCGTCTATATGCATTTGAAAAATTCTGCATATTTACACCTTTGTATATGCATATATGATACTATTTATAATAGATGTTATGATATATCATATTTATCAAAACTTAAATAATCTCATGCAAAATGAAGTAAGCAGAGCCAGGAAAACAGTCTATAGAATGACTATGACCATGTGATTAAAAGAAAAGCAACTATACAACAATAAAAAATGAATTATCATAAAATGAATGTTGCATTTCAACTACCTAAAGTCTCTCTCTCCTTTCTCTGTCTCTGTCTCTCTCTTTCTCTCTCCTTTCTCTGTCTCTGTCTCTCTGTTTCTCTGTCTTTCTGTCTCTGTCTCTTGTCTCTCTGTCTCTCTCTCTTTCTGTGTCTGTCTGTCTGTCTGTCTGCCTCCCCCACCCACCTTCTAATGTAGTCTGCTATAATGCAAGGAGGACTTCCTTAGGAGACTTGGACACGTGAGATTAAATTAAATCTCTGACACTTCCTGGCCATAGTGAAGGGGTACTTAACCTCTCTAAAACTTCAAGTGATGCACAGGTTGCTGACAACTGGTTGGGAAGTTTCCATTTGCAAGCCGTGTTTAACCATATGTATTTTGCTTTAAAACACGTTTAAGACTTTTTTTTTAGTCAATAGGTATTTGCTTGTTTACTAGTGGATTAATTAAAAAAAAAAAAAGGTCTCTGCGACTTCTCAAGGAGCCCCAGAATCCTACTCCAGAAACCACTGAACTCAAATGTTCTTTAGTTAATGGTTTGACTTCAAAGGAATTTCGAGTTGCTCCAGGGCCTTAGTACAAAGTAGGAGTAAGCAGAGAAAGTGTGAAATGTCAATAAAACACTTAGTGTGGTCACTCTTAGGGATTAATTCGAGAACTATTCCCAGCATTCAAAGGGGGCACTCAAGAGCTTTGGGTCCAACCTTTCATTAGGTCTTGAAAAGGAAATTTACAAGGGATTTCCCACCAAGTAAATAATTGATGCATAAAGACTCTACTATCCATTTTAAATGGCCAGCTCTAAACAGCATACTTGCACTGACTGTTGTTAAATTTTCAGTGTACCTTTTACATCTCAGAAATAACAGAATTGTTACAAATCAGTGCTTGATTTATTCTCCTGTTCATTGACTAGACTAAAGCAAATACCAATAACTCAGATTGAATTTAAAAGGATAGAAGCCATCATCTTCCTCTGACATCCTTTGCAGTTGAGTCTTAACAAGCACACTTCTCTATGGCCCCGCAAACACTGCTGAAATAAGCAGGATATTAAGGAACAAGAAGGAAGTTATTGTAAAACAACAACAACAACAATAATACTGGTATTTATAGAGCATGTTAAAGTTTGCAAGGTGCTTTAGATCTGGGACGTTAGGTGGCTCAGTGGATAGAGCACTAGGTCTGAAGTCAGAAACATACAGCTTTCTGAGTTCAAATCTGGTCTCAGTCTAATTGTGTGACCCTGGGCAAGTCACTTAACCCTGTTTGCCTCAGTTTCCTCATTTGTAAAATGAATTAGAGAAGGAAATGACAACTCTCTGCAGTATTTTTGCAAAAAAAAAAAAAAAACAACTACAGATGGGGTCACAAAGAGTCAGACATGACTGAACAACTCACAAATTATGTCCATTATCTCATTTGAGTCTCATAACACCCTTGATCAGATATGACTTAAATGAGTTCAAATCTTGCCCCAGACACTTACTGTAGGGTAAGTCACTGAACTACTCTCAGCCTCAGTTTTGTCATGTGTAAAATGGAGGCAACAATAGCACCTATCTCACAGAGTTCTTCATAGCACCCTGGGAAAATATATGTAAATATATGTAATAATGTATGTACGCACATATGTAAAATATGTAAATATATGTAAATATATGTTGTGAGGTTATGTAAATTTTAAAATTTCTTAGCTTAAATTAATATATATCAGTCTTTTAAAGTGATTTCCTTGTCACAGTTATTAACTATATAAATGCTGTCATGTAGAAAAGATTTCCTTGTTGAATTTTAAACTCTCTCTCTATATATATATCTAATGTATATATGTATATATATTTATATAATCCCTTCTTTCTGGTCACTGAACATTTTCTAGCTCACCCCTGCTTTTCGCATCCTCATCCTACCTTCCTTCAAGGAGGTCTCAGTTAAGAAGCAGCATTCTATAATGATCATGATCTGAGGTTTACAAAGCCCTTTACACATGTTCTCCCATTTGAACTATAGAACAACCCTGTGAAGTGCAGTAGATACTGCAGGCGTTATTCCCCCCATTTTATTGATGAGAAAACTGAGGTCTCTGCTCACACTGAGGTTTAGTGCTACGAGTGAGTTTTGAACCCAGATTTTTCTAACTGCAAGCTCATGTACTCCCTAAAAATGATGGAACATGGGCCATAGTCTAGACTCGACTGTTAATTGGTCCTGCCCTACACTGTTCTATCCATTACTCCTTTGTTTTTTTCCTTTTTAAACCATTCTTGGTCTCTTCAGCATTTAGTGAAGTGACTGGCAGATAGTAAACACTAAAGGCTTGTGGGCAGACCAACGACTTCCTCTGGAGTAAGCCCTCTGTCACAGAGGGGAATGATCTCACAATTCCTTCTCCCATTATGTTCCTGAACATGAAGCCTGATGCCTGTCTCTGTACTGTGCAATCAATCTCTACCCCCTTCCACACCCCCAACCCATTTTTCCCCCCACGGTTTCGTACACACTGATCCTATCTGTTCTCTCTTTTTCCCCACACACTTCTGGCAGGATATCCAGAGATTAGGTTTGTGTCTTATGGGTGGCCTCCAAAAATTCACTGCTTTCATTGGCTCCTTTCTCTGTTGAGAGAACATCTCCATCTGCATCTTTTTTTTTTTTTTGGCTAGAAAAAAATAAGAGTATTTTTTATCAGGTTCTTCAGAATGGCAACTATTCAATACTTTGGTCTCTGTGCTCTGCAAGGTAGACTGTAAAGAGGCCTAATTAAGCTCTTTTCCCTGGCTCTTTGGCCATTGGATTAAACTTCCCAGACCATATTTCCCAAACCACAACCACATCAGTTCTGAGGGGGTGGAGGTAAAATGTGGGAAAATAATCGTTTGTGCTGTGTTACGAAACAGCATCTCTTTAAGGTGGGAGGCAGGGTCATAAATTGAGGGCTGGAAGGAAACCTTAGAAGCCCTCTAGTCTCACCCTGCCAGTTTACAGATGAGACACTGGAGGTCTAAGGGAGTGAAGGAACTTGCCCAAGGTCACACAAGGAGTAAATGGCAGAGCCAAGACTCAAACTCAGATCATGACTCCAACCTAAGCTGGGAGGAAGGGTGGAGAGGGAGCATCTAGATCCCTAAGAACATGGATCCAGGGGATTTCTTGGGAAAAGAGCCCCTCTGCCAACCCAGAGCAGCAACTGCTCAAGAAATGATGGTCTAGAGATTCCAGTGCTTATTTTCTTCTTCACTCTACCCACCTGTCCCTTATTCTATTCACAGTATTGTTGCTATTTGGTCATTTTGGTCATATTTGACTTATTGTCACTCCATTTGGGGTTTGTTTGGGGAACATACTGGAGTGGTTTGCCATTTCCTTTTCCAGCTCATTTTACAGAGAAGGAACCTGAGACCAACAGGGGAAATGACTTGCCCAGGGTCACACAGACAGTAAGTAAACTGGGCCAGATATGGACTTAGGGCATCCTGACTTTAAGCTGGATGTTATATCCACTGTTTCTAAATTTCTTGAAAATATCAAGTATTTAAATAATACTACCTACTCAGACTGTATCTTCTTTTTGCAAACTCTTTTGAGATCTTAAGTAGACACTATCTATCTGGAGCAGAACATGGGCATTCCATTTCTTGGATTTTGTCTACCATTGATGACAGATACTCTGCATCACCTGGTCTATAATAGCCCTGCCCTTCTCATCTGTTAGAATATGAAAGATTCCTACCTCTATTCTACTTCTCAGGATTATTGGCTGGAGAAAAGACTCTTGGGAACAGATATTTGGACATAGTGTTCTGTTGACTTATTCATTGCCTCTGAGCATGTTACCTGGAACAGAACCTAAACATATCACTTTCAGGGGGAAGTGACAGGTCTTGAGCAGTGAGATAGAAGGAGAATTAGTGCAGAGAAGAAATCAGGTGAATGGAACTGTCCTTCCAACCAGCTAATTTTGTTTTGATTCAGCACTTTGGGTTCAATTGAAGAATGACCTATTCTGATCCCATCCTGAGAACCTCCTCCCCCTTTGGATTCCAGAACACATCCTCTGTGCTGCTGCCAGGACCCCACTTTGGACCTTCTTCAAATAATACATTAACAAGCATTTATTAAACACTAGGTATTAGAGATGCAAAGTCAACAATGAAGCCATCTCTTCTTTTAAGGAGCATTCATTCAAGCCATAGGGGATCCAAGATATACATACATCTATCTATATATCTATATGTGTGTGTACATTTGTATATGCTAGGATCTAACTACTTCCCCTCAAAAGGTAAAAAAAAATGTCTTGTATCTCTTTTGTAACAGCCTAGAGTGAGTTGAATAGTTCCAACCCATGTCTTGTACTCAAGAGAGTTATTAAATAAAAAGTAGGGTGCTGAACAAGTGAGGCATCTTCCCTTGTGTAGGTCAATGTCCCTTCTAGGTCTTGGGCAAGAAAGGACATTAGACAATTTAGTCTTCTCTAAATGTAGGACAGATGACTGCTAAGAATCTCTTGGTCACAGAGAGAAGAAATGGTCCTGCTCCCTAGACACACTTTTGTAAAGACTGGGCCAACAAGTGCTATATCAGAGAATAATAGACTCAATGAGATGGGCTTCCAACCCTCAGTACATCCCTGGGATTATGATACAGGGAGAACACTGGACTGGTTTTGTTCTGGCTGGCCTAGGGCTTATCATGGAGTGAAACAGAATTAAAGGGGAAGCCAGACCAGAGGACCTCCAACCCCATCTGGTTGGACCATGCTATCTGCTACCTTATATCGTTCCTTAGTAAACAGTTGCCTAGTGGATATTGCTTTATTTTCTAAAAGTTTTGCTATAACATCGATTTTCCTTGCCTTTTCAGCAAAACTTTTCCTCTGGAAATTTTGTGAACTGTGTCCTTGTTGAGGAATTGGTGTCACCACACTGATATGCCCAGCTTGGGTCGGGCAATGATTTCCCCTGTGGGTTCTGTGAGCCAGTAAGGAAGAAATTCTGTGGAAGGAACCTGTGCCTTACCAGAGGAGAAAGCTTTTGATGCAAGGATTGTTTTCATGAACTGACAGGAAGTGCATGTTGGTGTAACTGACGGAAACTGCTTCTTCCTGGCGTGATTACTTTGGAAAGTTTAGAATGCTTTCTCTTGGCTAGTTGAACTAATGCAGTAACCAAGTTCTCTTCCTTAATGAAACAATTGGAGAACTTAGTACTTCTGTCCCGTGCTGTGGGTTTGTGATATGAGCATCCTGCTTTAGCTTACTGAGTTCATCATGAAATAGGTCCGATCATGTGAGCCTACACAATTCCAGAAAAATAGCACGATCTGGTGAGAATTGCGCTGGATCGGAATTGGAAGCCCCCAATTTGAGTCCTGACTGTAGCACTTACTAGAAGCATGTATGACTTGGGAGGATTTCCACTCTCTAGGTTTTTTCATTTGTAAAGTGAGGCTAGTACAGTTACCAATTCTCCATAGCATGAGGCTGGCGTGTGCATTACTTTTCATTTGCCTTTTCCTTGGGACCGCCTTCTTGAATGAGTTGTGGGGAACGAGGTCATTTGAGTAGTTTTTCCCAATAAAGGGAAGAAAAAGTTTTTCCTAAAGTGGTTTGCTCTCACCCACATCCCCTTCTCCAAATGAAACAACGTTGGGAAAGAAAAGTTTTTCTTTAGGCTATTGAGGAAGAATTTACTCTGAATTTGTTCTTTCTCCCACTCCCAGAGAAAGCAAACGTGGAGGACATTTTTATTGCTGTATTGCATTGGATGACTAGTGGATACAGGAAGCAGAGAAAAGCAAGCCTCATGTGTAGACAGTGTGCCTCAGGTCCTTGTAAAGAGAAATGCTGTTTACTTTATGGAAGGAGATAAAGAGGGAAGCAGATAATTCCAAACAGACCTAATCCTTCCCTGAAATCCTCAACCTTGGACCACTCAGCAGTCAGTACCTTATATCTATAGTCTAAGCCCATGTTTTCATCCCTGGACTCATAAATTTGGAGTAGCGTGAGTCTCAAATTACTCTAAGGCAGAGCAGAAGAAAACTACTCATTCAAAAATGTAGCCAAGATGATTAATATTCATTTCTATCTCAGCACAGTGTTTATAGTTCTCATGTTATTCTTTGTCTGAGTCTGTTAGCTCAGTAAGCAAAAACGTCAGCCTCAGTTATTTTCTGAAGTTCCCAGTTTTCTGACATTTTAGAGGGAAAGAATCAAGGGAGGTAAATTATTATTAAAAGTTTCCACATTTTAAACCCGGATCCATTTGGGTCCACAGGTGAGGTAAGGGACCACAAACTCATGGACAATAAGAGAATTATTTGCACTACCTGCTTTATGAAACTTGACTAAATTATCTATTTTCTTCAATAGATACCTTTTATGTTTTTTCTTCCATCAAGGAGTACAAGCATTTGCATGGATAAATAAGGACAAAAGAAAAGGGGAAAAACAAATCAAAGAAAAAAGTGATGAAAAAGGTTGTTATGCACTGCTGCTTAGGGATTGCTTAAACCAAACACTCCAAACAATGTGTGTTAATTGGAGCAATGTTGTTTTTATGACCTCTTCAGAAATTCTATTCTTTGCATCTTTACGGTTTTGGAACTGCTAATGTCTTCACTGTTTTTAAATGCATAAAACCAAATAGGGTTACAAAGGAAATAATATATTGCAATAGTTATCAAAGAATGTTTTTAAAACAAATTCATGGATGCCAGGTTATAATTCTCTGCCATAAAAGCTCTTTTCTGACAATGTGTCTTCCAATACATACATCAAAATAAGTCAGAGGATATAACAAGGGAGAAACTTTTGTTTAATTGCACTCTTATCCTAAAGATGAGGTGAGACACAAGCTAAGCAGATGTGCTTGTCAGTGAGGAGACCCCATTTAAGTTCAAGTTGAAGAGAGACTCCCAGTGGACAGAGAGAGGTCTTCCAGATGCCATTGTTTGAAGAACAGACTGTGTAGGTTACATAAAACACTGTAGCACTTTAAAGGGTCCTCAGGTAAAAAGTCAGTAACCATGCAAATGCTTTAAGTAAACCATCCTCCCCAAGAGAAAGCAATAAATTTTATCAAGTCAACATTTCCCAATTTTGACTCAGTCGGAATTCCCACTTCTCCTTTTTGCCTTCCTAGAGCCTCTCTCTTTTAAATTTTGTAAAAATTTAAGTCTTTGATTTTAAATTTAATTAAAAGCTTCATGTTTTTTCCCTTCTACTTCCCCCTACTGCCAAAACACTAAAAAAAAAAAAGGAAAAACCCATTTCTATTGATCATCACTCAGGTCTGCAGTCTCAGACATCTTTGGTTCCTCCCTCTCCTTTGCTTCCCACAACCAGTCAGTTGCTAAGTCTGATTGATTTTACCTTTACAATCTTTGTCATCAATTCTCTGCTATTCACTTGCCTTTCAACCACTGGAGTTCAGCCACTTATCACCTCTGTTGCTGTTCAGTCTTTTAAAGTTATATTTGACTCTGTGACCCCATTTGGGGTTTTCTTGGCAGAGATACTGGAGTAGTTTGCCGTTTCCTTCTCCAGCTCATTTTGTTGTTGTTATTTAGTCATATCAATTATTCTCATTCTTTAAGACACCATTTGAGCATTTTTTGGTAAAGATACTGGAGTGGTTTACCATTTTCTTCTCCAGATCATTTCAAAGATGAGAAAACTGAGGCAAACAGTTAAGTGACTTGTCCAGGGTGGCACAACTAGTAAGTGTCTGAGGCCAAATTTGAACTTAGAAGACAAGTCTTCCTGACTCCAGGCCAAGCATTCTCTCCACTGCACCAGCTAGTACCCTCCATCCTCCCCAAAAGAATAAGTCTTACACACCTACAGTATTTGGAAAAGATATTTCCTCAAGAACAGAAGTTAGTGGGGACTGTGTGAAATACAAGAGACACAGCATCAGAGAGGAAGAATGCCAGTAAGAAAATTAATTCAGAACAAAACTCATTTTTGCAGCAAAGGCAGTGGTTAATTCAAAGAAATCACATCATATTATAGGTGCCTCCCAAATTACATCAGAGCTAATAATAAGTGAAAACATGGCTATGGACCTGGTATCTTTTTGAGTGAGGGTGACTAGTCTGATTCTTTATAGCTGCTATTAATGTAACTGTCTCTTCATTCAAGTCTTTATGTTTCCTCCTCTGTCTGGGTTTTGTTTTTATTTCCTTAATTTATATAATGCCAGGATAGTTTATTGGAAGTTTTAAAAAAATGACTCCAAGTCATGAAGGCACAGTTTTCCTCAAAAACGATCTGTGAAAACAAAATATTTTTTTGGTTCACGATGAAAGTACCCTTTCACTGTTTCACCAAAAGACAGAGTATTTGGGAATATTAAGACTGAAGGTCAACCCTATACTGAGGCTAAGTAGGCAGCTGCATATGACATGAAATATGAAGATCAAATAATCCTCCTGCTTTCTCTTCCACTGATTTGACAGCATCTGAAATCCTGACATGAAAAGTTACTCTTTAAGTGAAGACGGCACTTTCTGTTCATCCCTGCAAAAATGAGCATGATGGTAACATAGACTCATTCTTACCCACTATCACATTAGCATAGATTCATTTATGAGTTACTAGCATAGATGAATTAATCAGCTAGTTGGTACTTGGAAGATATAAGGCCCTAAGGGATAGAGTGCAGGTGGGTTTGGTTGGTTTTTGGGAAAAGTCTAGAGCATGGAGGGTACTATTGATAGGGGCAGTCTAAGGTGAACTGTTACAGGGAAGATCAGCATGAGAACATATACATTTGGGTCAGGGGGCATCAGAAAGGGAAATGAGGGAAGGATGAATAAAGATGAACATTGTTAACGTTACAGCTTTACCAAGGGCAACACCAATGCACAATTGCTATTAATCACAGAGGAATATAATACAATCCTACAAATGGACAGTAGGAAAATGGTTAGCATTGAAGTCTTGAGGTTGATATGTATGTATACTTTTTCATTTGCCTCTTCTTCAAGAGTCATATTTCATATATATGTGTATATATACATATATGCATATATGTTTGGGACTCTGAATTCCCCAAAACATCATGTCCAACTACATAGTAGAACACACAGAGAAAAAGATGATTCTACCTGAAGGCATGGGTCTCCATTTTATACTGCCTTTTAAAAAATGTAAATAATGATAACGACACTATTTTTTAAACTCCAACTTTTCTATGCTTTCTGATGAGCTTCCATCTATTTTCTTCTGTATATCCTTTAACAATGGCTCACTTTTTTGGGGGAGAGTACATTACTATTACTAACTTCCCCCTCCCTAACTTCCTATCCCTCCATTTAAAAACCAAGAAAAAATGTAACAAAGAAATATAGTCACACAAAATAAGTCACTATCATACCCAAGTCCAAAAATCTTGTTTCTTCATATACCATAAAGTGCAATAATATTTAATAATGTGCACATACCATAATTTGTTCAGCAATCTCCCAATTGGTGGATACACCCTTATATTCTAATTCTTTTCTTTTTTTTCTTTTAATCCCTGCCCCATTTCAGGACCAGGATATTTAATCTGTTTGTGACTATTCCCTGTTAACCCACCTATACATATTCCAATTTTATTCCTTATTTAGTTTGAGAAATTTCTATAACAGTTCTCTACATTTGGTCCAATCCTCCTCTGTCCATTTTATATGAGTGAAGTTTATATGATTCCCACTCCCTTACACTTTCCCCATATTTGTATATCCTTTTTTTCTTATATGTATAATATGTATATTTATGATAATAAATAATGAAGTTCACTATTTCCTCTTCATTTCTCTACAGTGTAGAGATCCTCCCTTCAACTTGCTCTCCATTGTTGTCTTATTATTTTTTAAAGGAAATAATACATATAATAAGAACATCCCTTGGACAACTTTTTTAAAGTTCCATAGTGTATTCCTGATGGTCTTTGTGTTAAGATCCTTACTTTTCTCCAAGTCATTTGTATAGTCAGAAGTCTACTGTTATCACAGCTTTAGAGCTTAGAAGAGACTTAATAGTCCTCACGTACAAACTCTTCATTTTACTGATGAATAAACTGAGTCAAGTGAATCGCTCAGGGTCACAAAACTAATTGGTTTCTGAGACATTGACTCCAAGTTTAATTGTCTATTTATTACACCAAAATATCTCAGTATAGCCCATAGTCTCGAGATGAGGAAAATCTAAGTTACACTTTCAGAGAAGTGTTGAAGTAAGCCTAGCTTGTGGTTGATTCTCAGCAGTACTAGTCCTCCTGGTCTGATGGAATGGGGCCAACTCTTTAAATACCTCCTACTACTTAGGTCCATGTTGGCAAACCTATAGCATGCATGCCAGAGGGAGCTGCTCCCCTGCCCTCTCTACTGCACCTGAGGACATTTCTCATATTACCCACCCTTCTGCATAGCAGCCCATTGGGAGAACTTCCCCCCTTCCTCCCATCTGGGGGTGTTCACATATGGCATGAAGGTTGTAGTTTGGGAACTTGGTCTCTAAAAAGGTTCACCATAACTGACCTAAGTAAACCTAGAAATACAGGGCCCCTATCAATGTTCTTATCCCCTACTTGATCTCCAGAGAAGCTTTGAATCAATATTTGGATGAGCAGATTAAGGGAATCACTCTCTGCCTGGACTCATACAAATTAATTCAAGGAGGGAACACTCAGCAAGATGATTTATGGGGACTTTGGTTTACAGACTTTCAAGCACTTCTGTTATGGAGCTGAAGAAGAATGTGCCTTCCACAAAGCAAAGACAAATGTCCTTGTCAGATGACCAACACTGGATCATACTTTCCATGGCAGAACATATTGGAAAAGTGCTGTTCTTTGCATTATCAAACTTGAGTTCCAGATTAGGTTCTGTCATTTATAAACTGTATGACTTGGGTTGTGACCCTGAGACTCCAATTTCAGTGATCTGTAAATTGAGGTGTTATGGGTTTGGATTAAATAATCCCTAAATTTCCTCTCAGCTTTAGTACATATTTGCTAAATGAATGAATGAATCCTTGGACTTTTGTGAACTACTGTCTATAATAAGAGATAGACATATCTGCGGATAGTTTTCCTTTTATACTCATGCCTGTGTTTCTTCTCCAGTCTCTTATGTCTTCCTACTGCCTTTTCCTGTTCTGTGTTTGGAAAATAGGGTAAGGAACACAGTAATTTGTACTGCTTGATGGCCTCTCATGATTGGGTGATCCTATCCCTTTATTGAGAGGGCAGAATGAACCACTCATATTTAATTGGCAAGAGTACATTAGGCAGACTGGACCAAAGACCTGACCCAGAGTGGCAATTTCTATCTTAATGTATTCCTGTGGTTTTAGTCAATGGGGTAAAATCCAAAGTCCTTTTTGTGAGGGACATTGGCAGCACAGGAAGCCAACATAGAAGACTTTTGCCAAGAAAAATGGCATTTTCTTCCCAATTATCTGACCAATTCAGGCAAAATCCATGCTCTAATCCCTTCTGGATAAATTGGATAATAGTTGGTTTGGGGAAAGTGCTGTGGAAATTTGAGGAAGTATATATAATAATTTTAAGTATTGAATGATGTAATAATTAAAATGGGTTGGACAAATATAAGAATGTAATAATTAACTCTTAAGTCAAAAGACTGTTAGTAGCATTAGTACTTTATTACAGCAAGATAGAGATAGTAAAGGGGGAAATGTAGGAAGGAGGTAGAAAAATATTGCCTAGCTAAATTCCCTAAATCTAGATCTGAGTACCTTACCAAAGAGAGCATCCCACCAAAGACAGGGAAAGAACCAAAAGACTGGTGTCTCTGTCTAGAGTCTCCTCAACCCAAGTGAATGACCAAAGCTGAACTCCTCAAGCCACCACCACAGAAGTCCTCCCGTGCAGAAGAATCCCTCTTTTAGCAAGACTCACCAATAACAGAATGAGTCAGAATGCCCTCGGGTGGCTTTGATAAGCAGTTTTCTCCATGTCACTTCCTGTTTCTCTGGTTTCTACTTCCTTTCACTGTGGGCTGCTCTATCACATCTCAGGAACCAATCAGAGTTTAATTTGCCTGGCACTACCCAGGGGGTCAGTGCCTGTGGGATCAACCTCCTATCCTCTGAGGGTGTGAAAGTTTATCAAAAGGATCCTCACAAGTTCCTGACTGATTAAGTTAAAAGGATGGAGCACTCCAAGTACTTGATTGATTAAGTTGAGATAAAAAAAAAATTCCCTTTCACAAGGAGGAGGAGGCTTTGGGTAAGCTGTGATAGGAAAAAAGAAGGCTCAGAAATAAAAACAATAATACGATCAGAACCCAATGAAAAGACATTACCAGGATAATGAATGTCCTGGAAATGGGATGAAAGGAAAGTAGGAAAAGACTGAATTAGAGGACCTTATTACTTAGTTTGAACCTCTAGTGCAACAGAAAGAGGCAAGGCCCTAGGGGATCTCAGTTTAGGAGTTTCTTCCAATACCCAATTACTCCCCATATTCCCTTGTCCTGGTTACAAAGCAGTTTGGATAGAATGGAAGGGTGTTTTTTTTTTTCTTAGAAAAATCTGAGATTTATTTTCTTATTCCCAATTATAGACAACCTAGTCATTATTATAAAAGATTTCCCAGAAACCTCAATCTGTTTTTTATTTTAATTTTCTTTAATACACATATGAACCGTGACTGGGAATGGCCTTGTTTAATTATGCTTAAAGTTATTTATTGTTCATAACTTCAGAATGAATTTGGAGAGCATAAACTCTGCTCTCTCAATTCTATTACAGATGGTAAGAACAAGATAAGTCACTTTTTGAGCTATCAATTTACATATATATCATATATATTATATACATATGTATACAACGTAGTCATACAAATGTCTCAATGTGCATAGATGTGTCTACATGTCCATGTAGACATATACACATATACATGTCTATATATACACATGCATAAGCACTTTTTTGCCTTTATTTCTTTCAATTTTGTCCAACTTTTTGAGACCCTATTTGGAGGTTTTTTTTTTGGCAAAGATCCTAGAGTGGTTTCCATTTCCTTCTCTGGCTCATTTGACAGATGAGGAAACTGAGGCAAACAGGGTCAAGTGACTTGTTCAGGATCACACAGCTATTAAGTGTATGAGGCCAGATTTGAACTTAGTAGGATAAATCTTCCTGACTTCAGACCCAGCGCTATATTCATTGTGCCATCTGGTTGCCCACTACATACACATATACACATACATATAATACATGTGTGCATATATGTGTGTGTGTGTATTTATCTATCTGTCTATTTATCTATATCTCCATTCATCCTTTAGGAAATATTTCACATCCTCACAATGTCCTGAGGATTTTAATCTTAGAATGCATTTTCTCATAGAAGAAACAAAGATACTGTATACTGAGTATGTTTCTACTTTCATTACAGATCAAGAGAGATCTTTATCCTACTTACCCATTTAAAATTTGCACTGAATTATTTTAGTTTCCATATATCAATACTGATTTAAATGTTAATTTTAAATTAAAAAGAAAAACAATATAATACTGTGAAATATCTCTGATAAAAGAAATTAGTTACAAAATTAATATTTAGTAGATGTAAATTACAAAAATAATTTCTCCTACCCCTCCAAGGTCTATAAGAACCTCTATCTTGATTTTGAATTATATGTAAATATCTCCAAAAGATAATAAGTACAAAATATAATTCAGTAAGAGTATAGGTAATATTCCATATCCATAGTCCCCTCCTCTCAAAACTTTTAAAGAAGTTTCGGACTCCTTTTTAAGGAAACCAAATAAGCCCAAGAAAGAAATGGGATAAAGAATAAGGCATTGTGGGCAGTGAAGTGGATAGTGGATAGAGCTTCTGGGCAGGAGTCAGGAGGACCTGGGTTCAAATGTGAAACTCAGCTAGCTGAATGACACTGGGCAAGTCACCTAATCCCAAATGCCTAGCCCTTGCCTCTCTTCTGTCTTAGAAGTGATCCTAAGACAGAAGGTTGAAAAAATAAAGTATTGTATTATCTAATGTAAGATATTGATTTTTTTCTTATTTGAATGAATGAATGAAAAAGTATTTTTAAGCATCATGCATTGTGTATCAAGTTCTGGGGACATGTAGAAAAGAACAAGACAATCTTTCCTCTCAAAGGAGCTCACACTTTAATTGGGGGAGCAATGCATAAAAGAAAGTCATCTCTGTTCAAGTAATCTTTATTTTTTGTTCCTTTTGTCTGGGATTGTGGAGAAAACATTGCATAAACTCCAGGAATCACTGTTCACCTAGCAGCGACAACCTGTATTGAAGATCTATGACTTAGGGAGATCTGAAAAATGTGTAGGGGGGGCTTTGAATTTTTCTTTTCAAATTAAAGATTTTAAACTAATAAGTATTTACTCTCCCTCCTGTTTTCCCCTTCTTCCTTGTAGCAAATATACACAGTTAAGCAAAACAAATACTCACATAGAACATTTTCAAAAGTTCGTTCTGCATCTTGAATCTCTCACCTCTATCTCAGGAGAGTGGTAGTACTTATCAGTACAAAGGAAGAGAAAGACGCGTGTGCCTCCCCTTTCCTAAGGGAGTAAGTTTGTTTCTTTGGATTATTCCTTTGGAAGAATAAGTATCCCTTTATTAAAAGGTCCAGTGTTACACTTTTCTATCGTATGGAGAGACAGCTAAAATTTAATGGGTGATCCCAAGTCTTTTGCTTTAATTCAGGGATCTGCAACTGTCTGCTAACCTGAGCCAAATCTGCCTTATCACCTACGTTAGCCTAGCCCAGTGGGTTCATGATGTTGTTTTAAATTTTTTTTTTACATTTTAAAATAAAATTTTATTGTATTCAAAAATATCCTAACTCATGAGCCTTACCAAGATTGTGGGCAGGATTTGAACCTCAGACTCTATTTGTCTGACACCTGCCCTCTAGTAATCCAGTCATACTGATCACATCAAGTATAAATCCTATTCTCAACCAAGAGGAGTTGGGGTTGCTGTGTAAGTGAATAAGTAAAGAACTCTGAACCCATTAAGCAGAAAGAAGATTCCTATATGGGTCTCCATCTCCATCCAAGTAGAGAGAATGCTGGTCCTGGAGTGAGAAGGATCTGAGTAAATTCTACTTCAAATACTTACTAAACTTGCGACCCTGGTCGAGTCACTTAACTCCTATTTGTTCGGTTCCTCGTCTACAAAATGGGAGATGGTAAATGGCCAACCACTCCAGTATCTTTGCCAAGAAAACCCGAAATGAGGTCGCAGAGTCAGGTACAACTGCACAGCCATCCAGACTCGCTCCTCCTTCAAGATGGTCTGTTTCTCTGCTGCAGACCCCAGTGGGGAGATTCTCTATCATAAATGATGAGTATATTTAAAGCCAGGAAGAAGATGAACAGTGAAGAGTAAGTGCTGATCAGTGGTGGGGAAGATAATGATTTTCCTCTTCACCTGCACAATAAACTGTCTCTAATGAGGAATGTTCCTCAATAAGGATTGCTGTGTAGGCTGAAACTGGAAAACACTCTTGTTGTACTGGATTATTCATTATTCACTTTATAAAAAAATCAGCTCTGTTACAAGCACTTATTACTTTAATGGGCATGAACATTGGATGCTGTGGCTGGTTTGCTGGCAGCAGCTGCTGGTCTACCCTTTTTTCTTCCAGTGTTCCTGGTGCTATCCTAAGGCTTTTCCATGCCTCAGGGTAGTTTCCAGTCAGTGGGAGAGGTAAGGGTGGAGGAGGGATGAAGGAATTGGAAATGCAAAAGGAGAGAGCTTTTTGCAAGTGTTTTTTTTCCCCCTCCACAGAAGGACAGAGAAAAGGGAGACTTGTGGGTATTGGCTGTGGAGGGGCACAGAAGAAGAGAAGAGAGATAGAAGTAAGAAGCTTTACACCAGTCAGTAGTGTGGGCTGGGAACTGCGTTCTGATAAATGAACTAATGCCGGTAGGCAATATAGATAGATGCTTAAGGGACCTTTTTGTGGGCCCCACTCTAAGGCCTGAAAAAGGGCTAAAGTTATTAACCTAGGCACTAGGGTAATATTGAGCCCTACTCTTTTCATTACAAAGTCTATAACATTTAGCTGAGGAAGGAGAAGCAAATGGTAGCTGAGGCCAAGCAGAGTAGCAGAGGCAGAATGGCCAGTAAATTTCTTAGGCTGAAATATGAATAAGGTGGGAACTACAATAAAGAATTTCATTTATTTATTTTTGCTTACACATTGGGCTGCTAGATGATGCAGTGGATAGAGCACAGAGCCTGGATTCAAAGAGACCCGAGTTCAAATCCATCCTCAAATATGTGCCACGTGTGTGACAAATAATTTAACCTCTCTTTGTCTCAGTTTCCTCATTTGTAAAATGGAGATAACAATAGCACTTACTTCCCAGGGTTGTTGTGAAGATCAGTAATTATAAAGCCCTTAGCATCATGCCTGGCAAGTATTATTAGGTTTAATAAAAGTTCTTTTGTATTTTTCATTTTGTGAAACAAACTTGTTCTATAGTTATGCTTTTTTTTTGTCTTGGTATTTTCTTTTCTTTTCTTTTTTTTTTAAACCCTTACCTTCCATCTTGGAATCAATACTGTGTATTGGTTCCAAGCCAGAAGAGTGGTAAGGACTAGGCAATGGGGGTCAAGTGACTTGCCCAGGGTCACACAGCTGGGAAGTGTCTGAGGCCAGATTTTAACCTAGGACCTCCTGTCTGTAGGCCTGACTCTCATTCCACTGAGCTACCCAGCTGTCCCCTTATTTTGGTATTTTCAAGAGAACTTTAAATACCTATATGAGAACTAGAAATAAGTAAAATTTATTTATTCCTAAAAGATGCCCCAGGGTTGCCAAAATAAGCCATACAATGTAATTATTAACATACTTCCAAGAATTAACCTGGATCTACAGATTTTCCAGATCTCTCTCTGGTACTTTGAGATAGCTTATGCTCTGCAAAATAGCCATCAGAATCCTTTATTATAGAAGCATTGGGAACAATGGATTCTACTCATCACATCCAGTCAAGCAGCATGGATCAGGCCAGAGTCGATGCCTGGATAATCTTATTTGCCATCTTGGGAGGGAACTGGTCATTGGATCCAGGATGTGGGGCAGACTAGAGGCAGAGAATGGCATCACCATGCCAAGGAGACATTGGCAGCAGAAGGTGGTGATATTTAGACCATGTGGAATGCTCAGGAGCAGAAAGAAAAGAATAGAGGATGAGGCATCAGAATAATTCAGAGGATTGGGAATGCCATATTAGTGGCGAGTTCAGAGCTAATAATAATGGCTACTTTTTACATAGAGTCCACTCTGTGCCAGGCCTATGTTAGGTCCTTTGCAAATATTATCTCATTTAATCCTCACAACAACTCTATGAGGTGCAATTGTTATCCCCATTTTACAGAAGAGGAAACTGAGATAAACAGACATTAAGTGACTTGCCCAGGAACACACAGCTAGTAAGTATTTGAGGTCAGATTTGAACTCAGGAAGATAAGTCTCCAAGCTCAGCACTTTATCTACTCTGCCACCTAGCTACCCTCTGTGTGATCCAGGATAGGGCATTTTTCCTCTTGGTATTCCAAGAGATATTCTAAGACTCGAAAGCTACTAGAATATACTCATCTTCATTGGCAGAGGGAGTTTCTTCATCTGGTAGTTCATCATCCCATTGAAATCACAAGTCCAGGCTTTATTCTTTCATCAAAATATGCACTAAATATTATTGTATATGACAAAACAACAATTTTAAAAATGCACATAAAGGTTGTACCATAGTATCTGAGCACTCCCTTATACATGAGCCCCAGGAAAATCTACTCAAGTATTAAGGTATGTGGAGAGTTGGCACAAACTCAAAAGCAAACACACAGAGCATTTTAGATGTTCTGACCTGGGCATTGTGTAATTAGAAAATCTGGAACCCTTGGACTCCATCTCCCAGAATTCATTTCTTGTCCCAAGAATCCTTTCCCCTTTATTCACATTTATGTTTGTTACATGTGTATATAGTTGGATGTTTTTCTCCGCCCTCTCTCTTTTTCCCAGGTGTGAGGCTGGGCGAGCTCTCTCTGTTTTCTAGCTTTTTATTTTCCTTTTTGCTTCAAGATATTATTATTTTAAAAAATTTTTTTTATTTGAGCATTTCCAAACATTATTCACTGGCGCTTCCAGATATTATTAACAAATTGTATTAAATATAATACTTGGAGTATTTTGGATACTTAATTAATTTTAAATCTACAGCATTTCAGTTATTCTTATGGTCAATGACCTTGTCTCTGCAAACATTTTATTTATATATTTTTATTTCATTCGATATTTCCCCAATATAATTAACATTTTAACATTCATTAAAAAAAATTTAGAGTTCTAAATTTTCTCCTCCTCTTCTCACTTTCCTCTATCCCTAGAGAAGATAAGCAGTATATCGATTATACATGTGAAGGCATGCAAAACATGTTTTCATATTAGTCATATTTCATGCAATGAGGAAGAAATTTGAACAGCAAACCAAAAATCTTCAACCATATAACAAAGCAAACTTATGAAAATTAAAGAAGAGATTAATAGAATTTAAAACAAAACACTACTGATGGGTGAATAAAACCAGAAGCTGCTTTAAAAAATCTAATAAAATAAACAATTAGTTATCATGATTAAATAAAAAAGGAAGCCAAATTGTTCATATCAAAAAATGAAAAAGGAGAATTTTTAGCAATTGAAGAAGAAATAAAGCAAATTGTTAGGATCTATTTTGTCCATGTGTATGCTAACAAAACTGATAACTTAGAGGAAATGGATTTATATTTACAAAAATATAAAAGTCTCATTTACAAAAGAGTATTTAACCCACAGTCAGAAAAAGAAATTGAATAATTTACAAAATCGATGAACAAAGAAAAAAAAAAACCCAAACCTCTAGGACAAGATAGATTTACAAGTGAATTCTATCATATTCAATGAAGAATGTATTCCAACACTATATAAATTGCAATAATAAGAAAAACTATCCTTTCAAACTCTAAATGAGGGAGAAAAGAAGCAGAGAAAGAAAACAACAGATCTATATCCCTAATGAAGATTGATACGATAATTTTAAATAAAATGTTAACAAATAGATAACATATTAGCAAAATGATACATTATGACCTGATAAGGTTGTTTTGGTTTTTTTTTTTTAATACCAGGAATGCCTCCATCCTCCTAGTCCACATTCTTGCCTTTATTGTTTAAATATGCCAGTTGCTTTTGACTAACACAAGAGTTGACAAGGGTTCTTAACTTAGAGAATGTAATTTTAAAAAATAATTGCATTTCAATATAATTGGTTTCTATTGTTTTTCTGTATAGTTTTTGAATTTTAAAAATATTGTTCTGAGAAGGAGTCCATCAGCTTCAACAGATTGCCAAAGGGACCAATGACTGAAGAGGCCTTGTTTCATATGCTATAAAGTGATTTTAGTACTCTACCCGATATGGCTGAAGGAGCCCTGGGGTCAGTTGTTTTTGGAAGCTTCAGATGATAGGCTTATTCCTAGTAACTTTTACAAGTTATACTTTTCTCATCTGGAAGATTCTGGTTTCTGTTATTTCCTATGCTGGACTTTAGCTTTTGCACCACAATTAAATTGAGTATTTACACCACAGTGGGGGGATTTTTTCCCCTGGAATTATGAAACCCAGGAAAAGATAGGAAAACAACTGACTCTTGTAAATATGAAGGCAAGTACATACTCAGCCGCCACATATTTGAACTGACAATTGTTTTTCCCAAATCTGAGTGTTCCCAGGGCCAAGAGTTCCTGACTGGAGGCTCTGGGTAAATGGCTGCCAAAGGCTGGGTGTGCCACTTGTATGCACATAATCATAAGTTACAAGGGAATTCGACTTGAGGACACCAAGAACAACTCTCAGTTACTTTGCTAATGGTGTACACATAGACATGTGCCCAAAAGACTTATTTGCATATTTGGGAGTCTAGAGGTTCACAGTGAGGTCTTGTGGGTAAAGAAGATAATCAGTTGATAATTCATTTAGGAACTGCACATGATTGATCAGTAATCCAAGAATTCTTCATGGAGAAAATGGTACCTGAGTTGAGTCTTTAAGAACAGAGAAGGATGTGAAAAGAAGCGAACAATGGTGATGAAGGGAATTTATTTCAGGAATGGAGGAACTCGATTTGTAAAGGCAGAGAGATGGGAGATGGCACGAGAAGATTAAAGAACATCTGAAATAGAGAATAGACTAAGAAGATGCGGTACTTGTGTAGAAAGCAAGAAAGGTTGGGTCTAGATCAAGAAGGAGCCTGAATGCTAGACTTAGAAGTTTATATTTTCTTTGAAAAGCAATGGGTTGCCTTTGACAATTGTTTTGCTATCAAGGAAATAATGCCAATTGAGTACAATGTGTGTAGGGCACAGTTTTAATAGTCAAGGGAGTGGACTTCCTGTGACTTTGAAAAATTAGAGGGAGTCTCTTTAGGTCCCTCATGCAAACTGTTAGCAGAGTATAAAATAATCCAGTGAAGATAATCCCATTTCCAAATGACAACAATAGCACAATTCACAAATGAACTTCTCTGCATGGAGAATTTAAATTCTAAATAAATATAAGAGATAATAACATAAATTAAATAACGTAAAGATAATATATAGGTATATACATACATATATAGGTATATATATATATATATATATATATATGGTGGTGGGGAAAGGAAGCTAGACCTATTAAGAGACTATTATGATAATCATTAAGCTAATTATGATCAGGTCCTAAATTAAGATAAAAGTTAGTGGAAGCATCAATATCTGAATAAATGTGACAGGTATTGAGAAGATTGAATGCATAGGATTTTGCAATGATTATATAGGTATCATGGGATGAGGGAGAAGGAAGAACAATTAATTATTCAAAGGTTTTGAGCCTTAATTATTGGAAAACAATTGTTCTCTTAACAAAATTGTTATAACAAAGAGGAGGGAAAAAGAGCTCATTTTGGGACATGTAGAATTTGATACTCTCGCAGGTAGAATGAACAGATAGTTAGAAATGTGGCAGTGGAAATGAGAGAAAAGGGTGAGTCTGAAAATACAGATTTGGGACTTATATGCCCTGAGGTGAACATTATATATAGGACTTAGAATTTTGGTGGGTGAGATTATGGATGGGAAAGAGAAGAGGGGCAAGGACAGTGCAGTGAAAGGAAAGGTGCTACCAGATAGGTAAAATGAGACTCGGCTGAGAGAATTGCCACAGATGTTGAGGACAGAGAATCGAGGGAAAGGAAATGGTCAATTCTATAAAATCCTGAGGAATGGAAAGACTTTTTTTTAAGCCATTATATTTGTGGTTTAGCAAGTCATTTTTGAAGACACCGTAGAGAGAAATGTTTCAACTGTGTCCTGAGGGTTGAAACTAGATTGCAGGAGCTCTTTCTGGGCTGGCAAAGAACTGGAAGTCAAAGGGATGTCTATCAGTTGGGGGATGGCTGAACAAATTGTGGTACATGTTGGTAATGGAATACTATTGTGCTATAAGAAATGATAAGCAACATGATTTCAGAAAAAGCTGGAAAGATCTGCAGGAACTGCTGTAGAGTGAAATAAGCAGAACCAGGAGAACATTGTACAGAGTAAGAGCAACACTCTACTATGATCAACTATGAAAACTTGGCTACTCTCACCAATGCAATGATCTGGGACAATTCTGAAGGGTTTATGATGAGGAATGCTATGCACCTCCAGAGAGGAACTGTTGGAGTGGGGTAGATGTGGCTCAAAGCATACTGTCTTTCACATCAGCGTATTTAAAGTTTTATTTTGGGGTTTTGGTTTTGTATGTATGCTCTTAGAACAATGATCAATATGGAAGTCTGTTTTGTGTGATAATATATGTAGAGCTCAGATCAAATTGCTTACCATTTCTGAGCTGGAGGAGGGAAAGGAAGGAGGGAGATGATCTAGATCTTATAATTTTGGAAAACCCTATTTTGAAAATTATTAATTACATGTAATTGGAAAAATAAAATATCTTCGAATTAAAATGAAATTAAAAAATAAAAACAACCCTAGATTGCAGGAGGTCGAGGGGTGATAGGAAGTATACATGAAAGGTATAGAGGCTTAGCAATGTACTAATCTTCCAACTAGCATCTTTCCATGGAGAATTTTACCTCTTGACTGGCACAAAACCTTAGATACTATTTATCCATTATTAGGAATACACGCATTAACAAATATCCTGAAATATAGGTCTAATGTGGGAGGAGTCTGGGACTACAGCCATTTGTCTGTTCATTTAATCAAGTGCTCTTTGACACAGGAGGAGGGCTCAGACTAGGCTTCTGCTTTCCATCACCTTAGCTCATTTCATCTGCTAGTAATTTCACAGGCTGCCACCAGCTGGATATCAGTACTCAACCCCAACTGGTCACAAGTCTGAGTAAAACATGTGGAGGGCGCAGTTTTATCAGCCAAGAGAGGGCTTTTCTGGAGTCTTGGAAGGACAGGAGAGAGGATTAGAGGATTCTTTCTAGTCCCTTATGCAAAGTCAAACTGAGAGCAGAGTGGATCAAAATCATACCATTTCCAACTGGCAATAGCACAATCTGTCCACAAGCAAACAAATGGAGTGAAGTATCTGAATAATCTTATTAGAGCCTTATGAAACTTGGTCCTCCAGGAGACTCAGAACCAGATCCTGAATGCCATCCATAACTCTTCTCCCCCAACCCTTACATGGAATCAACAGTTCAGTGAATGTAAAAAGACCTGATTGTCTAATAACTTGTTGGAAGAGTATCCAGCAGGATCTTTCTCTGTCTAGCTCAAGTGGGATTGTTGTTCTTTTGTTAGGATTTCTTTCACAAGTAGAGGTGTAAGGCTTTTTTTATTTTAAGACAGAAATGTCCCTGTGTGTTGCCTAGATTGAGATGAACAATTGGCTTTCAGTGTTACCATGCCCTTCACTCAATAGAGTTGCTGAATTTAATGTAGTAATTGCTTGTCAATGAAAACTGAGAACAGCTCCTTTTAAATTCTGAAATGGATTCTCCCAAATAGTAATTCTTAACCTTTTTGTGTCATGAATTCCTTGGACAATCTGTTGAAGAGTATGGACTTCTCAGCATATTGTTTTTAATTGTTTAAAATAAAATACACAAGTTGCAAAGAAAACAACTATATCTAAATAAAATATTTTTTGGACATTTATTTTCACAAATTCAGGTTGAGTCCCTTTTCTAGAATAATCCCTATCCAAGGCATACAGTGAGTAATCTTGAGATATACCATCAAACAATATGTTATGCCTGCTCAGATTCACAGACTTGCAACAGAGTTCACAAATTTCTAGAGGTTGAACCACTGCCAGTAAATTTCCATAATGCTCTTGGGCTCAGGATGTAAGAGGTCTGGTTTCTGATTTCCTCATTATTACTCTGCCATATGGCCCATCTCCACAGAAAACATAATTTCAGGACCATTAGAGAAGTTGCCCACATCAGTAAGGATTTAAAGCAAACTGTTGTGAAAATATGAGAGCAACTGTATTTTTTCCCTTCTGTGTACCCAACACAGTATTGTACTATAAATCAGCTATGATTTTTACTATTTTTCATAATTTGGTGCCAATTTGTACTAGGTTCTGCTCTGGCAAAAAACAGATTATCTCTGCCTTTGAAGAGTACTTAATTTGAGACTAACTAGGTTCAGAAAGCCATTATGCAGACTCTCTCCTGACATGTTCTCAGATGCCTTTTTCTTCTCTGTTTGACGAGATTTCATTCATCTCTTAGTCCTAACATCTTGCCCTTGCATAGCACTGGAAAGTTAACAAAGAGTTTTTGATATTCTATCATTTGCACCTCATAACCCAATCAATTGGTATTATTACTCTTATTTCACAGATGAGAAGACTTGGAGGGAGATTAGTTGACTAGCCCATGTTATATACAGTACATTCTTTCATATTAGTAACCAAAGTCCTACCATAGCTTTATGTTATTAAAAATCTGTACCTGAAAGTATATAGTCCTTCCCTGAAAAAAAAAGTCAGTTTTGATGGGTAGGTGATTCCTGGTTGTAGAACCAATTCTCTTGCCTTCCTGAATATCATATTCTAAGCCTTGCAGTCCTTTAATGTGGAAGCTGCCAGATCCTATGTAATCCTAACTGGGGCTCCTTGATATTGAATTGTCTCTTTCTGGCCATTTGCAGTATTTTCTCCTTGACCTGGAAGGTCTTAAATTTTGCTATAACATTCCTAGAGGTTGTCTTTTGGAAATTTAATGTAGGGGGTAATCTATGGATTCTTTCAACATCTTTTTTGCCCTCTTGTTCAAGAATATCAGGGCAGTTTTCTTGGATAATTTCTTGTAATATGATGTCAAGGCCTTTTTTGTTTGTTTGTTTGAGGCTTTCATTTAGATCAATAATTCTCAAATTGTCTCTCCTGGATATGTTTTCCAGGTTAGTAGTCTTTTCAATGAGATATTATATGTTTCCTTCTATTTTTTTCATTCTTTGATTTTGCTTTATTAATTTGTGCTGTCTTGTAAGATCATTAGCTTCTACTTGCACAATCTTTAAAGTCTTTAAAGACTGATTCTCAACTATGATCATTTGATTTCCCTTTTTGGTTTGGTCTATCCTGCTTTCCATGGTTTCTAGTGGGTCAAATCAGGTCTCCAATTTGCTTATTACTTCATTTGATTTCTGTGCCTCTTTTTCCACATGGGAAATTTTGTCTTTTAAGCTTCTATTTTCTTTTTGTATTACTTTCATTTCTTTTTCCCACTTTTCTTCTATCTTTCTTACTTGGTTCTTAATCTCCTTTTTTTGAGTTCCTTAAGATCTTGTGATCAGTTTCAATTTTGGGAGGAAAGTTTGGTTGTGGTTGCTTGTTTTTCATTTTCTGCTGTTGCTTCTGTATTTTGCTGTTTTCTCCATAGACATTATTCAGGGTCAACAGCTTTTTTTTTTCTGTTGTTTATTCCTTTTGCCACTAGTGGATTGGGATTCTTGCATGTTGATGGTCATTACTTTCTTAGGTTATGTCTCCCAGGTCTTCCCTTCCCTGTCAGAAGCCTGAGTGGGGATGGATAGATCTGTGATATTCTTTGTGTAGTGAGCTTTAAAGCAGTTTGTCCTAAGGCTATCTTTCTAGCCCCTACTGCCTTGGCTGGCCAGCCACGTTTCTGCCCAAGCTCTGAGTTTTTCAGCCTTGAGTCTTGATGCCAAGGCCTTGCACTTCCCTTAGGGGTAAGTCTGTCATACTTTCAGCCAGCCCCTAAGAATTTAGAGATTGCCCTGGCCCTTGCTCTGGCTCTGGTGTGGTAGGTGGTATGGGGAGGGGTGATCAGCTTGCGCTTTGATTAATGCAATTTCACCCCCTTATAGCATGGATTGAATCTTTACTCATTGCCTTCCTTTAATGCTACATCCAGTGGGAGAGTTCTTTTACTCATCCAGTTTTGATTTCTGTCCTTTTGAGATGTTTTCTAATGACTAGTTGGAAGGAGATTCAGAAGGTTTCTGCTACTATGCTACTATCTTGGCTTTGCCCCCTACCATAGCTTTAATTCTTGTTCTTCTCAGAAAAATAACACCCAAAGAAGTCAATAAGCATTTATTAAATGCATTTTATGAGTCAGGAGGGGAAGCTATGTGATACAGTGGATAGAGTAATTGGGCTTGGAGTCAGAAAGACTCAGCTTCATGGATTCAAACCTAGCCTCAGACACTAGCTGTGTGACTCTGAGCAAGGCACTTACTGCAGTTTTGGCTGCAGTTTTCTCATCTGTAGCCTTAGCTAGAGAAGCAAATGGCAAGCTACTCTAGTATTTTTGTCAAGAAAACCCAAAATGAGGTCACAGAAAGTTGGACCTGGCTGAAAAAACTGAATAACAAAGATTCAGAAAGGATAAACCAGGTTGAAGGTAACAACCAGGTCTCAAATCCATCAGTGAGGTAGAAGAGATGTCTACCCCAATCATTTGAAGATTTCCACCACTGAATTGAGAACAATTTGTTCCAATGGCCACAAAGGGGGCTGAAGTAGCCATTGTAGAATACTTAGAGTTTGGCCAGACAACAAAGACACCAGGGTCATACACTGTATCCTAGGCCATCACCAATCATCTTGACTTCTGTATTGCCACTGGACATTGATGATTCTATAAGACAGAGTGAAGCTGATGACTTTGTGCAACTCTGCTTCACTTAAATCCAATTTACATGCAAGTTAAAACATCACTCATTGTGATATCATTGGTAATCATAGAAAACTAAGGATGAACAACAACAACTATGGATCAGGCACTGAGAATTCTTGAAAAATCTCTATCTTCCATTAAAACCATCAATCCTATAACCCATGACTTCAAAATTCTTTCCCTGCTTGAGCTAATGTGAAATACTAATTTTGTCATTCTACAGTGAGGTGTTCCTTGCTAAAGTCCAACTTCTGTGCCTCATGAGGGCAATTTATTTGTAGGCTGATTTTTATTGAATTCTAACCCTTTGCTTTAATGGTATCTGAGATTTAAACAAATATTGATTTTTGGATTATCCTCAATAAACCCTGAATATTTTGTCCTCAGCTGACTCTGCCCTGTTAATTGACTAGACAATAGAATATGGAGGAAAATATATAAGGCAATAGGACTCATAAGGAAATGAATAAATAAAAGATCAAGGAGGATAAGTGATGGTAATTACTTCTAAATGTTGCCAAGAGTTTGAAGGGCCAAGGAAATACTGAGTTCATTTTTGAAAAAAAAATGAGACTATGTCTGAACTATCATATTTTAATAGACTAATAAGAGACCAAGAAACTATTGATGTTCCTGAGAGAATGTTAGATTCCAATAAGGAATTTTATGCTATGGAGCCAGTTCAAATTATAGGCAAAAAAGTTGTCAACTTGATATGATTTGGGGGCCACTGAGGCCCCTTCCTCTGAGCCTTCTTCCTAATTAGCCCACCATCATCTATAAAAATTTCAGCTATAACTTATTCTCTTGGATCAAGCATTGGAGGCTTCTAGCCATTTACATTTTTATTTTGGGGTCCAATTATAAGAATAAATTTTTGCTATTTCATTAACATAGAGTACTCTTGGTGTGATCACCACTTCCCCCTATACAGATCAGACACTGTAATGTGTGGTCTTAATATGTTTCCTGGGGCCACAGAGTTTAATTGATTTGTCCTTGGCCTCAAAGGTATGGTGAAAAATTATCACATCAATACAGTCTTCAAGCTATTATTAAATTTATTTAGAGGTGGCCAGTCTCACAATAAAGCCGAACTCTGGTCAATGCCAAGACCACAGACCCTGAGCCACAGGAGATAGCCTTTTCTTGTACAGAGAAATCTGATGACATATTGTCATAAAATACAGACTGGATACAGAATTTATTTTTTCATATGGACAGATTGCACAAGTGCTGAATAAGCTAGAAAGTGCAAAAAAATCACTATGGTTGGTAACTTTATATTTATTATTATTACCTACCTTTCCAAAACCTTTTTAGTAAAGGGTTGGGATCTAGTGTTTTGACCACTGACAACTAGGAATCACCAGTTAGAAGGATGACATCTATGGATGACATTTGCACCTGAGAGTGGCCTTCTACCTCCTGTTTTATGATTTTGCAACAGGGTGTGGTGGTGTTTGTTGACAGTTTTGGGTTACAGGATTAAGGTCAAAATGTTTGTCAGCAAGATTTGATACCACCCTTAAGCTGTATTTTTCTTAGCTAATGTTTTTACATCATATAAAGCAAATTGTATTATTTGTGTTATTATCCTAAAGGCTAATATTATAATCATAAAAGGGGATAAAGGATTTCACACTCATATAGGTAGTTTGTATTAGAGGCAATTCCTGTACCTAGGCCTTCCTGACTTCAAGGCAAAGTGAGGCTGCCAAATGATGGCAAATCATTATACTTTATTAATACCATTATAATTCTTTAAAGATCATTGATTCTATTCCTATGAAGACAGCCAATTGATTAGGACCTTTCCAGGAATTAACTGAGGGTCTTCATCTATTTCTATGACCTGAAGAATTCATCCTCTTCTGGATAATCTTTTGACAATGAGTCTTCCCCCACTCTTAGCTAGAGAGAACCTTTTATTTATTTATGACCAATTAAATGTTATAATAAATTTCTACACTCCACACAAGATTTCCTAAGTTACATGATTAAACTCATGGCTCTCCCTCTATTCCTTTCTCCCTCCTGATTCTGGCAGGCAATTTGATCTGGATTATATATCTATTACCACACAAATATATTTCTATATTATTAATTTTTATAAGTGAGTAATCTTATAAAACTAAAACCCCCAAGCATATACCCAGATAAACAATTGAAAAATTGTATGCCTTCATCTGCATTCTGACTCTAACAGTTCTCTCTGGAGGTGGATAGCATTCTTTGTCAAAAGTTCTAGAGAGGATCATATAAATGATATAGTTTGCTTCTGGGTTAAAATGGAAACCACTGTTCAACAATCTTTGTGAATCTTGTGAAGACCACCTTGGTAGGATTTGCAAGAGCTTTTTCTCTACTGGAATTGCCTTCCAGAATTGAGGGGTGCCTTTATGCCATAACATGATCTCCTAGGGAGTCTAGTAGTAGGATATGGATACTTTAAAAAAATCATGCTTACAAATTTCTTCCCAGAACAGTTGCCAATTCATACCAACAGTATTGATTTGTCTATCTTACCAGAGCTTTTCTGAATTGATTGCTTTTGTCTTTTGTCAAATTTGTCAATTTGCTGAGCGTGCAAGGAAACACGAGAATTCTTTGCTCATTTCTCAGTAATGTTTAGGGGGGCAATCTTTCATATGGATGTTAATATTTTATGATTCCTCCTTTGAGAACTAGCAAATAACCTTGGAATCTTTTCATTCTTGGGTCATATCAACCTGTTTTCTTCCTCTGGCAAGAGGTGTGAAGTTTCCTACTACCAAAATTCGAACAAACAAAAAAATCTCAATGAAAAAGAAAGCCCTGCCTAGTGGCAGCAGAAAATTTGAGGAACAGTAGCACAGACTAAGAATATATCTCCCTGTTTTTTTTTTTTGTGAGCCTTTATGATTATTTTCTTTTTTCTTTAATGCGACATTCTCTCTATTGTTGAGGAACATTTTCTTTTTTTTCTTTTTGCATTTGTGTTTAATAACAAACGAAATTTCCTTGTCATTGCATTATCTTCCACTGTTTATACATTAAAGAATAATCATTTTCAGACCCATCAGGATTCATCTCATAGCAACAAAAAGTTGTTGTTATAAACAGATTATAGCTAGAAAGTCAGGATGATCTTTTAAAAATTCTTTCCGACTACCAGGACTGTGAATTAGGGATTAATCCAAAGGATCATAGATCTATAGCTAGAGAAGACCTTAGAAGATATCAAGTTTAACTCCCACATTTTATAGTGAGGAAAATGAGAAACAAAGAGGTGAAGTCCTACAGGTAGTGTCTAAGATGAGATTTTAAGATTAATTCTTCCTATCACCAAGTCCAGTCCAAATACGCTACTCTTTGCTGCCTTTCAATTAAAATCAAACCAGTTCAGTAAAGATTTATCAATTATCTACTATGTGCAGAGCATTTTACTAAGCATTGGCAGTAATGCAATCATCAAAGCACATGTCCCTCATTGAATTAATAATAGAGACAAAAATCTATAAGACAAAATAGAATATAATAAATTCAGAAAATAATTTTAAAGTGTTAGAGTATGAGGCAATAAAGTCAGAAGGAAAAACATTTTTAGAGGACAGAAATGACCACTTCCTTACAAAACAGCTTAGACTCTTTACTTGATCTTTATATTTATGTATTCTAGTCTATTCAGTATCACACATAGTTATGTGTATGTGTGTGTGTGTGTGTGTCTTATATTATCTGTCTCCTATTACATTGTATGTTCTTTAAAGGGATGAACCAGGGGTATACCAGAGCAAGGTCAATAAACTCTCAGAAATATGTTGTTAAATTATCAGCATGAGGGTTTAAACCTTGTATATCAGCAAATGCTAAAATCAGAGTTTGATTTATTGTTTTGTTGATTGTCTAGACCTAGAAAGCATTAGAGGAAATAATAGCAATGTAGGCAAAACGTACAAGTGAGTCTTAAATCCATTTTTTTAATTCTTGTTTTAATATTTACCAATAAGCCCCTGGGAGAAAACACAGTCTTTCTCATCCATAGAGGAGATGTCTTTATTATTTTTTAATTACATCTCTCTATTGTTGAAAGGTCTTGAGAACCCCCCCCTCCCTATGAGGATATTTACTTTTTAAAATTATATATTTACTACTGTTATGATAATTTTGTGTCATAAAACTTGTTTTTAATAGAAATTTGAAAAGATGAGTTGGAGAGGAAATAACAATTGAACTTTGAGTCATTGGAATTTGCTGATTAGAGGAGTAATACAATCATATCTGAGCTTTAGGAAAATTACTTTGGCAGCTATGAGGTGGATGAATTGGAGAGGGTAGAGACTGAGCCTGGGAGACTAATTAGGAGGCTATAAAAATATCTCGAGAGAGTATGAATGATGGGAAAGGAAATCATTTCAGAGATGTGGAAATAGAGATATTTAAATTTTGCAATTGATATTTGTAATTGATATGTCATTTGAGAGAGAATCATGAGTTGAAGATAACACCAAGTTGCAAGTCTTGGAGTCTAGAAGGATAGATGTACCCTTGACAGAAGTAGGGATATTTGGAGGAAGGGTGTTTTGGGAGGATAAAGAAATTTTAATTAGATTGTATAACAACCCTTTCATTCTTGCTCATCTTATGTGATTCAATTTTCCCACTCAAAGGAAAAAGTGGAGAAACAAGATCATTTCTTGCCAATTATTGTCCAAAAGTCAGAGCCTGCTTTCTATGGGGTGCCTGCTGTGGTCATGAGCTGTTTTGGTAAATGACAGGATCGTAGATCCAGGCCAAGTTTTATTCACAGATGGGAAAGGGGTCAGGAACATAATAGGTCCAGAACAAATAAGCATCAGACAGAAGACTCTCTCAGTTGAGGTAAATGGATTCAAGAGGAATTAGAAAACAACAATGGGTCTTATAAATGAAAAGTGTTATTATATGGAGTTGTCATGCTAATCTTGTAAGATTGGTAGGACTTGCATGATTAGCCTAATTCTTTTTTTTTTTTTAAACTCTTACCTACCATCTTGCAGTCAATACTGTGTATTTGTTCCAAGGCAGAAGATCAGTAAGGGCTAGGTAATAGGGGCTAAGTGACTTCTCCACGGTCCTACAGTTAGGAAAATTATCCTGATTCTAAAGTAAAAAATAAAACAAAACAATGGAATCTTAAGAAGATGAAGAGATTTGGAGAAGGCCAATGTACCAGTAATCTAGGGGAAGGTTTTCTAGAACTGCAAGTAGAAAATTTTTCTTCCGAGGAGTTTGAGCTAAAAATTCTCTGATGGTAGCTTAGGCAATCAGTAAGTATAGAAAGATATTGGAGCAGCAAGGTGGAACAATAGATAGAGTGCCAGGCCTGAAGTAAGAAAGACTTATTTTCCTGAGTTCAAATCTGACCTTAGACACTTATTCACTGTGGGATCCTGGGAAAGTCATTTAACCTTGTTGGCCCTAGTCTCCTCATCCATAAAACAAGTTAGTGAAGAAAATGGCAAACTATTCTAGTATTTCTGCCTAGAGAATCCCAAACACAGGGTCACAAAAAATCATGACCCAACTGAACAACATGAGTTATATATTAAATACTTCAGAAGATCACAAAACATTTTCTTCCTTTGTCATTGAAAGGGTTTTGTGGAAGAAAAATATTGGGAACCACTATTTATTACCTTCTGAAAAGCTTACTTTCCATATGAGTGTTATCATCAAGAAAAACTTATTTGTAGTCAGTGATGCCAGAGGCATCTATGAATACAAAAGCTAAAAGAACATGTCATAGGTAAAGAGAACATTGTAATGTCCTTTCAGGAGGTACAATACTTTAATTTCTTTTAAAAAGTTTTATTGATGTCTTTTAAGATCACATTCATTTCTTTTTTTCTTTTTCTTTTTTTTAAACCCTTACCTTCCATCTTGGAGTTAATACTGTGTATTGGCTCCAAGGCAGAAGAGTGGTAAGGGCTAGGCAATGGGGGTTAAGTGACTTGCCCAGGGTCACAAAGCTGGGAAGTTTTTGAGGCCAGATTTGAACCCAGGACCTCCCATCTCTAGGCCTGGCTCTCAATCCACTGAGCTACCCAGCTGCCCCCCACATTCATTTCTTAATATACTCTACTCCACAGAAATCTTCCTTGTAAAAAAGAAAAAGAGTTAAGTAAAATCAACCCAAACAGGGACTGTGCCTGCCAGCTTAGGCAATATTATATGTTTAGGGCCTTCTTCCCATCTACAGATAGGAGAGATGTTTGTTTCATCATTGATTCACTGAAACATAGATAGATCATTGTAGCTATTCTGAAACCAGCTGTCTTTTAGAATTATTTTTGTTTTCATTATTGTAGTTCTTGTGAATATTTTTCTCTTAACTTCACTATCAGTTCAAATAAGATTGCATGTATTTTTTAATGGCTCAAATCCATTGTTTTTCATTATTAGATAGCATTGTTATAGTGTTCTCTTGGTGCTTTTTTTTTTTATCAGCTCCATGGATACAATTATTACCTTTATATTGATTCTCAAATCTAATTGTCTAGTCCTACCCTCTCGGCTAAGGTTCTCCAGGCTAGAATCTCCAAAAGCTTACTAGATGTCTTGAATTGAATGTCCTTTGCAGGAATCTCATTACATAAAAAATTCTTAACCTTTATTGTGTCACGCACCCCTTTAGCCTGTGTTGTTTTAATTTACAACTGAAAGAAATGCCAACTTTCAGTTAGAGGTGGTTCATAATATTTTTTCCATCGAGGTTCATGAACCATATGAAATCTTCCATTGCAATTTTTTGGGTCCATGGATTCTAGATTTAGAAATCCCATATTAGATAATTCCCAAGTTATATCCCTCTACTCAGACCTTTCTTTTCCTTTTCAGCAAATTCCCCATTATCATATCAATTTCAGGAAGTCTAAAACTGAAAGCATTAGATTTTCCCCATAAGCCTTATATTTGGAGTCAGAAGAATGAAATTGAATATTACCACTGTCAAATGCCATACCTATGACATTGCACAAATTTCTTAGCCTTTCTGATGATCAGTTTCCTCATCTGTAAAATGAGAGGATTTAATGAGATGATCTTTGTGAATCTTTTCAGTTCTAAATGTATGATTAGCTTAATCTAGGATTGGGGTTTAGTGAGGCAAAAGAGTGACAATAATACAAAGGATGAAGGGATATGAAAATAGAGTGGTAGTACAAAAAGAGTTTTTATCTGTATCACAAAGATTAAGAGAGGAAGAGGTGAAGATGGGCTACATATCTCTAGCTTGGGCTGTGGTCTCTTTTCTGATTTTCCTTTTGCTCCAAGCATACTATTCCCTATTCTTTATTTTTTTAAGTAGTGAATGAACAAACAAATATTCATTTGTTACCTACTATGTTTAGGCATTATGATGATATTATGTTAAGAAACCCAGGAGGGGTTTATCCCAGAAGGAAATTTTTACTCACATTTACTCTTAGTATATATTGAACAGGATTATCCTGGATTCTGATATCTCTTCTTTTGTTTTTGTTTAAAACAAATTTTTATTGATGTTTTTAAAGTGTCATTAAAATTCCCCACAAGTATCCTTTCCTCTCATTTTTTTTCTAAAAAGCTATCTCATATAGCAAATAATATTTTTAAAGACAAAAATCCAAAATAATTTTTATGCTGGGCCTGGAGTAAGAAAGACTAAGATTCATGAGTTCAAACCTAGCCTCAGACACTAACTGTGTGACCCTGGATAAATCACTTAACCCCAGTGGCCTCCAATTTCTCATCTGTAAAATGAGCTGGAGAAGAAAATGACAAAGTACTTTAGCATCTTTTACTAAGAAAACTTTAAATGGAGTCATTAGAAGTCAGATATGACTGAATAACAAGAATAATAATTGAGTCTTTATTCTTTACATGTTTTAATTCATACCTCTTAGGAGTGGAAAGATAGGAGGATATTACTTATTTATTTATCTATCTTTTAAAAATTGTCCCTTATTCTTTATATGGATTCAGAACTAGAGTGCCTGGACATTTCATTTTGCCCTGAAAAATGCCAGTTGTAGAGTTACTTGCCAGCTGCGACATGCAGGATTTCTTTTACCAATCCAAATCATCTGAGCTTAGCTTAAAGATGTGAGGAATGAATAAGCATTACTATGCTTTTAATTTATACTTCTTTGCTTGATTATGTTTCAAGAACCATAAGAACTTAAAAAATATATCTAGGAAGAGGTGATGATTATAGAACCCTGGTTAAAATAATCACTTAATATATAGTCATAGAGCAAGACAAATGATCACAGGATATTTTTAGAATCTGCAGAAATGTTATTTTAATAAGACTGTGAATGCCCTTCTGTTTTCTGTGGGAGAACATTATGACCAACAGACTTCCAGCAGCTTGCTCCATTTGATTAATTAGCATGGTTTAGGAGACAGGCTTTTTAGAAAATGCCACATGACTGGGATGTAACCTAGTCATTTTTCTCCCTGATAGGTACTCCTTTTCTGTGTATGCCTGACTTGCCAATGTCCCCAAAAGTGCAATCAATCACATTGCCATTTACTTTGAAAAGGAGGATTGGAGAAAACCTTGCCCTTCTTCCTTCCTCACTACATTGATTCATTCCTTTCTCTACCCACACCCCCTCATATTTAGAGGAGTTCTATTTTTTTCTCAGCATACAATTACAACAACAGCAAAGGCACTCTTCTAATCTGTGATTTAACCATCTGGTCAGGATAGGAACAGACTGATATTTGGATAACTCTCTAGGAACATTACAAGGTGTAAATATGCTAGGGAGGTAGTAATGTCATCCCTCATATCATGGTTCACTTATTGCTGCTTCACTATAACTTGAGTTTTAAAAAATCTATCTATCTATCTATCTATCTATCTATCTATCTATCTATCTATCTATCTATCTATCCATCCATCCATCTATCCATCCATCCATCCATCCATCCATCTATCTATCTATCTATCTATCTATCTATCTATCTATCTATCTATCTATCTATCTATCTAATTCTGTATCTTAGAGTTTTTGCTATATCCCAGGATTTTGTGAATGAGTACTGTACTGAATACAATGGAAATTCAGTGCACCACTACTGCTTGTTCAAGTTTGCCAACATGAGATTGTACATTGCACACTATTGGCTGATGGAATGAAAGGCAACCAATCACAATGCTGTGTCCTGTATCCTCAGTGCTGATTGGTTCAGTGACTATACTTGGCAGATTTTCACCTATCTCCGGGGTCTCTGGAATGTAACTCCCATGATAGGGGAGGGATCACTGTATTATAAAAGCACCTTGCACTTTTCTAAAGGAAAAAGGTGATTTCTGACATTCATTTCCCATAGTCCTTATAAGGTTTTTAAAAAGATGGCATTGAGGATCTTAATTTAATAAAAATAAGTCAGATAGAAATGAAAATAACACAAAAGCAAAACCAAATACAATGTAATTATGTGGCTAGTTGACTCAGTATGTTTGAAGTCTGGAAGATAGTTCTGTGTCCCTGACAAATGATTTAACTTTTCTCAGCTTCTTATGTATTCATCTATAAAATGGGGTCATAGAAGCACCTTTTAGGTTTGTTTTGAGGATCAGATGAGACAACACTTGTAAAAAAAAAAACAAACTTACAAGCCTTAAAGTAATATATAACTGCTAGCTATTAATTGTAATTACTGATCTCTCCCCCCCCCCCAAAAAAAAAAGCACTTTCCTTTCCTGGAGCCTGGAGGTATGTAGTATGTGTGTGTGTTTTTCAGGAAATAGTTCACAGTGGGTAGAGGTGGAGTTTGGGAGAATAGGTTTATATCTGAAAATGATGATATAACATGAAAATATACTAATAAGAAATAACTTTTAATAAGGAATTACTGAGGCAGGGGGAACATTGTAGAAAGATATCTACTAAACTGAAATGTATTCATAGAATATGTTATCATTCATTTCATCCCTCAAATGACAGTAGTACTTAAGAAAAAAAACGAGACATTCTAAGTGTTTTCTGGCTCTGTCTTAGTGATGGGGACACAAAAAGTGTCCCTGACCCCCTCCCCCTGACTCGTTTCCTTTGCCAGTAAGGATGATTCTTTTGAGTGTTCTATCTATCTAGTATAAGTTTTAGAAGATTCAATTGAGGACTTTTGCAATTAAAAGGTAAGTTCAACAGTTTTATCTTCCCTTTTACATTACATAAAGAATATCATTTTTCACTCTGTTTTTGCTGCCAGTACTTTTATTTTTCTTTCCAGAAAATATAGAAGGGTGGGAAGGGAAGAAAAGAAATAGCATAAAACCCAGTGACTGAAATAATGAATGTGAGATGGTGTTTCCTTTTCACAAAGCCTCCAGGTCAGAAAAGTCTCATTGGTGTTTTCTCACACTCAGGGTGCAATGTCTCTTCATCTCATATGTTACACAACTTATCTGAAACTGGAGCTGTAACAGCATTTGGAATAGAATATATTTTCTAGAGACTCAGGATGGACTTTGAACTTAAAGGAGAAGGGATCTCTTCTCTCTCTCTCTCTCTCTCTCTCTCTCTCTCTCTCTCTCTCTCTCTGTATATATTTTCATATTATAATATGGGCAATTTTAAGCAATCATACTTATCCTTTTAAGGGAGTAACTGAGATGGATTTTTCATAGCCATTCTGTGAACAATATTCATCAGGAAGTAGAAGTCATTTATTATAATAATGACTTTTAAACTTTTAAACACCAACAGCTAAATTTAAGGCACTCAAATCAATCAACACATTGTCATCAAGTTCTACTATTTCCCAGGCATTGTGCTAAGCACTAGAAAAACAAAGAGAAAGCAAAAACAAAGGAGTTTAAATCTTAATGAATGTAAAATCACATGCATGAGCAAATACCTAAAAAATATTCAGAGTAGATACAAAATAGACACTTCTTCCTTTCTTGTCCTGTCATGAGCTGAATGTCCTAGATACAATTCAAAATTCAACAGCTCTGAAAAAGGACTCTTTCCCCTTAAACTGACCTCTCTACCAGAGTCTCTTATTGCTGTCCACCATACCATGCTTTCCATTTTCCTAAAGTAAGTGATATCCTTTAATCCTGATTCTCTTTCATGCCTCAATTTACATTAATTAATGAAGATTTTTATTTCTATTTCAAAACATTGCTCATATACGTTTCCTTCTTTCTCCTCATGTAACTAAGACTCGGCTACCTCAGGCCTTTATCACTTCTCATCTAGATCTTTGAAATAACCTATTTGGTCTCTCTACCTAATGTCTCCCCCTACTCTAAAATATCATCCATATGGCTACCAAAGGAATTTTCTTAATGCATAGGTCAGATCATGTCACCTACCCTCCTCAGTACATTCCAAATCCCTATTATAACCACAAAGTAAAATATAAACTCCAGTTTTGGTATTTAAATCTTTGCAAAACCTATTCCCTTCCCCATTTTTTTCCTAGTCTTTGTCTATATTACTCTCCCCTACGTACTCTGAGCCAGTGGCATGGACCTCCTTGTTCTCCCATATAGAAGTTATTCTATCTCCAGACTTTGGACATTTTTACTAGTTGTCTTCTATGCCTGGAATTCTCTCCCTCCCTCCATAAATTAATAATAAATGCAAAAGTATTTAAGAGTTTGACTAAAAAAAAAAGTCTCATCTAACATCCTACCTTGTAGCAGAAGATTTTCCCATTCCTATTTTATCTTATTGCTTTTCCTCTTTGGTTATCCCCAATTTATCCTATCTACATCTTGTTTGGTCATAAATGCTCACATGTCTATTTTTTACCATCTTAGATTATGAGTTTCTTGAAGTTAGGGACCCTTTTTACCTTTCTTTGTATCCAGAACGCTTTGCATAGTGCCTAGCATATTATTTGTTGTCTTGTTTTGAGTTTCTATGGCCTATTCATAGTGAACTACTTGTCATTTCTCACATGTCTTTTCACCCTTCATCTCTGTATCTTTTCACTTGCCAATCCCCATTCTGAAATGTTCTCCCTGCCTGTCTCTACCACTCATAATCACTGGCTTTCTTCAAGGTTGAGCTCAAAAGGGTTAAAAATTCTTCAGGAAACTTTTCCCAGTTTCCCAGCTCTGAATGCCTTTTTCTCTAAGGATTCTTGGGATATAACCTACATGTCCTTTTTATACACTTATTTATGCATATTTTATCTCAATCATTAGAAGGTAAGCTCCTTGAGGTCAGGAACTTTTTTTTTCTTTGTTTCTCCAGCACTGGGACATAGCAGTACTTAATAAAAACTTGTTGATGATGGACTTGAATGGCTTACCAACTCATCTAATGCAATATTAAATTGCCATAAGAAATGACAAAAGGGATAGATTCAGAGAAATCTGAGATTTGTGTGGACTGATTTAAAAGTAAGCAGAACCAGAGCAATTTACACAATGACCACAATCATGTGAAGAAAAGTAAATTGTTGCAGGAGTCTTAGAGCTTCATTTTGTTCTGCCAAATCAATGAACAATGGGATTTTGTATTTTAAGTGCCTTTGAGTTAATTGTGCCAATATAAAGATATGGCCTACTATATATAATGCCATGTTTAAAAGTCAGACTATTCCTTTCTCATACATTCATCAGAGAGATTTTCAGCTTTTATAATGAATTTCTTTGAGATGGGATCTGCCATTAAAATAGTCATGATTCTACTTTATACCCCAGTCAATGGATTGAGTAGGATGTGCTACATGGCTAAATTATCTTTAAAATCCTTTCCAAATCTAAATTCAGAATCTTATGATACCTTAATGGCCCAGTGGCAATAATCATCAGAGATCTACGAGGCTATCTCCCTGTGATTCTTTCCAATATGTTCAGAAAGGTATTAGTGTTCAGTCCAAGGTGCATATTTCTCTCCTGGAGGAAAGTATGAGGAAGAAAATAAGAAAGAGTGGTACAAACTGAGAATAATCTGGTATTTGGTGCCAATTATTGTTGCTGTACTTAATATCGACCTATTTGCATAACCTTTCTGAGAAATCTTGCCTTGGTCTTCATGTATTGTGTATAGCTCTGTGTGTGTGTTTAAAATATCACATTCATGTGAAAGGTCATATTTCCAAATACCAGATGTTCTTTTTTATGTCTTTGAGTGATATGTGTATTCCTTTTAAATCCTTAAAGAGATTAATGATTCTTTCCATTGTCCATTAAGGGGGAATTTAAACACTTTCCCTTCAATTAGGGAATATATTTCCAATTGTTCTCCAGTGCAATCCCATCTTTTACATGTTTGTATAGGCTACATGACGTTGTTCAAGCCATTTTGGAAGGAGGAAAAGACAAGTGTAGAATTGAGTATGATGGTAAATTGACATCAGTCCATAAAGTTCATTTTCCAGGAACTTATGTGTGCTTGATGGTTTCAGTAAGTCTAGTAAATTGTATGAGAACAGATGGTGGGGCAAGTTATTCCAGATGAGTGCCATTTCCAAAGAACTGGAAACACCATTGCCCTGCCCTGCCCTACCTACAGATGTTAATCACCTAATCTGGTGAAAAGCCAAGAAAGGAACCTGATACAAAGGTAGCTTCTTCAGGTTATCCTGATTTTAAAAAATCCAGATGATCTGCTTATGCTAGCCTCATTTATATTTTTGGAAGAAAATGAAATGTTTCATAAAACTATGCCTTATTTTTCTATAGAAATGTTTTAAATTCTTTTGGAATTGTAAACTATATCTTTGATTCTCAGCAGTTCAATTCAGTTATGCTATAGACAACATTAAAATGAAACAAGATATACTTTTCTCCTTTTCTTCCAATCTTTCCAAATAACTGCATAAAAACAAACCACTTAGAATAACTGAAATCTTTTTCTTCCATATTGGGGCCAAATACAAATTCTGTCCAGCATCTTGCATCTCTGTAGTGCTTTGAAGAGAGTAAGTGATCAGTAAATGTGTGCTATATTTATTGCCATTCTAAATGTTCACTTTGATTAAAAATGCATTTTTCTAAATTTCTGGTTCATTTCACATCACTAATAGATCAAAATTTTATCGTAAAACATTGAATGAAATAAAGTCTTTTTTTTTTTTGGTCTGCTACATAAGAGGTGAGGTGAAGTGATGATAGTGGGAACACTAATAGCATTAAGGAAAGAGTCTGAAATAATTTTCATCTTAAGAATTAGTGCTAATTCATAATATTAACTGTCATCTCCATCATTTCTAGCAATATAAAATCTAAGTTGAATATACTCATGATCCCCTTTAATTTTTTTTAATGTCACCTTTTCTAAAGTTCAGTCTTATCACTTGCCTAAAAACAGACACCAAAAAGAGGGTTTTACTTTTGTTTTTTTCATTTACTATTTAAACATTACCTATTTTGGTGGTACCAAGTTAATATAGATAGTAATAATCTTCATAGAGAAGGCAAGGAAGATGTTTACATGAAAATGAAGGATTAATTTGTTTTGTTTTCATAAGTACAGAATTCCTCTCCTTGTTGTCTCTAATAGTAGCTAAAACTAGAGAAGCTCAATAGTAAAATGTTAGCCCTGTGAAAATTATTTTTTGAGTTCAAATATAATGTGGAGTTTGGATTTGTTTCTACTTCTTCAGAGTGATGGAACATTGTTGTTGCAGTATTTGAGTAACCAGATGGCCCCTGGACAGCAACCAAATACAGATTGGTTATTCTATCCAATTCAACTCAACAAGTATTTTTAAGCACCATGCATCCTTCTGCAAATTCATAAAAAGAACATCTGTAATAGAAAGCAAGGAGCAAAGACCAAGTGCAAACTCATTATATTCCTTAAATATGGTAGAAATCCAATATAACATAATTCTTTCTGAGGGAGACCACTTTTGGTGTGTGGTATTCAGCTCTGGGCAGCAGACTTGAGGAAGGACTACCTAGAGAATAGCCATAGGAAAGTGACCAGAATCACAAAAGGACTTGAAAATTTGCCATCTGAAGAATGGTTGACGGAACTGGCTATGTTTAGTTTGGAGAAAAGAAAACTCTGGGCGGAAATGATAGCTGTCTTCAAATATTTGAAGGGCTATTGTGTGGAAGAGGGATTAGACATGTTTTACTTGGACAGACTTGGGAACATTGGTTGGAAGTTGTAGAAAGGCCAATTTAAGCTTTTTTATAAAGAAAAACAACCAGCATCAAAGTTTTCCAAAAGTAGATGCCTTACATCACTGACAACCTTTAGATAGATAGATAGATAGATAGACAGATAGACAGACAGACACAAAGAAAATTTATTAAACATTTACTGTGTACCAGCCACTGAACTAAGAACAAGGGACACAAACATAAGAAAAAAAAACAAGAAAATAAGACAGTATCTTCTCTCAGGGAATTTATGTTTATAATGGAGAAAGACAAGACTTTCAAAAGGAGTTGAAAGAAGGGAGGTAAGTGAGAGGCTAACCATGTAGAAGAATTATATGGAGATGTCTGTGAAATGAAGTGGAGACCCAATTCCAAGCAAATAAGGGGAAGATTCCCTTATCAGTGCTGGGTGCCATAAGGGTAGAGCTCAAGGTTCCAGATAAAGGAAATAAGGGTGATGGCCGGAATGCAGGTAGTATCGGATAGAGGCTGAATGATTACGCAGGATGTTACAACATCCTAAAAGGGAATTCTTGGTCAGACACAAGTTAGAACAGATGACTTTTAAACGGCCCCCCTTACATGTATGATGTTTTATGATTCTATGAGCAGAGTTTTTCACTATATTGTTATGCACTTCTGGTCAAATTTTATTCCTGGATTGTTTTTACATGATCGTCTTACAAAGTGAGTTTTGGTCTTGTTCCCTAACAGTAGTCTTAAAGAGAAAAATCTCTAACCTCAGATTGGTATTTGATAACTTCAATTAATTGTAAAAAGGGAATTATGATGATACTTTTCTAAACCTTCATTTACTTTCATTTATAATTCTATGGAATTCTTGACTCAGAGAGAGCGAGGACTCTTACTTTTTTAACATGTCCACAGCACCCAACACAGTACTTAACTTACCATAGTATACCATATATGCATAAAAATGCTTGCTGATTGATTCTTAGAGCAGATACTCGACATATTAAAAACAAACACGTTAATTATTTTAAAATAGAAAATACACATGTGTCATAACACCTACATATATGTAACCATATGTACACACAGACTATTTAAAATAGTATGTTCATTTAAACATGGCATGTGTGTATGTGTGTGTGTGCACGTGCGCGTGCACGCGTGTGTGTGTGTGTGTGTGTGCATGACCAATACCACGTGGGAGATTTCTATGAGAACCGTGGGAGAGTTTTGTGAGAACTGGAAATCATGAAGCATGAACCTAATAATCTGTAGGAGAAAAATAGAGTACTGACTGACTGGAATATGAGAAATGCTGGTGCTTTTAGCAGCAGAGGGCAGTAGTAACCTTTGAATACCATCAGCATAATGTTGAGTAAATAAATCTAATATTTTCCATTTTGTAAAAAAAAAGAAAAATTTGGTGGAGACTATCTCATAATTATAAACATTTCCCCTCTCAGTCAGGGCTAGTATTTCTACTAGAATTCAGAACAAATATATAGAATACTTTCCCTGGACCTAAATTGTTTGAGGGACTCATTTTTAAATTAAAATAAGATAACTGTAGAGCATATTCATGGCACTATTAATAAGTAAAATGAGCAACTCTAATGAGCTGAACAAGAGCTTTCTTAGTATTCTCTAGTCATTTGTGATTTGCCCATTTTCTATCCACAAGATTATAAGGTTTTGGAGAACAAACTCTTTCCCTATCCTTCTCCTTCTCCTTCTTCTCCCTCCCCCTTTTCCTCCAACTCTCTCCATCTCTTCCTCTCCCTCTCCTTCTTCTCACTCTCCCTATTTTTTCTGTCTATCTTTATCTCCTTTTCTTTGTCTCTGACTTTACTTCTTTTTTTCTCTCTGTCTTTCTCTCCCCCCTCCCCCACATGTCAACTTGCTCTTATCAAAGCACAGAATTTAAGTTTGAAGGGACGTTGATAGCCATCTACAGCCTTGCCTCCAATGGAAGGGTTGTGTGGGATGTGGCAAGACCTATTATATCTCCTGGTAGTTCATTCCCCTTTATTATAGCTCCAATGTATTAGATTGGATGCAATGATCTGAATTATTCAAGACAACAAAGAGTAGTTGAATGCCTATCCACATATAAGCTGCTGTGCACAATTATGTGTGAATGCTCTCTTCAAAGAGGAAGATCACAATTCATTTGTGTTCTCATCTTGCAAAATTCCTGCCCATTCCATTTCACAAGTTCTCCAAAGGGGGTCCAGAACCCTGCTTGGGACCTTCCAATAGATCTCTTGACATTTTCTGGCTATAAATCACTCATCAATTCATTTATCCATCCATTGATCTAACCATCGATATCTATCTATTTTGTTAACAATCACTTAAAAAAAAACCCTTACCTTCTGCCTTGGAACCAATACTATGGTTCCAAGGCAGAAGAGTGGTAAGGGCTAGACAATGGGGATTAAGTGACTTGTCCAGGGTCACACAGCTGGGAAGTGTCTGAGGTCAGATTTGAACCCAGGATCTCCTGTCTCTAGGCCTGGCTCTCAATCTCAATCTCAATCCACTGAGCTACCCAGCTGCCCCCAACAATCATTTTTTAAATGCCAGATATTTGCAAGACACTATGTGGGGAAACATTCTGAAAGTGGCAGTCTTTGTTCATATACTATAAAGAAGTGAAATGCGTAAATGTAAATGACCATATATAAACTAAGCTTGTATTGTGGTGGTTTGAAATGTGGCATATAATACTTTATTGTTTATATAGAACTTGAAATCTAGTATTCCTTTTCTGAAATATTCACTTTATCTGTTGGACCTAGAGGGCACTTGGTTCTAGCAAGCATGGATAAGAGATTCTTGTAGGGTCCTTTCTCCATAGCTCCAGTCTTAGGTACTGGGAACTGTGAAAAAGCAAAGGAAATTCTGACCATGTCATCTCCTGAGGTAATGGTCACCTGGCTTTGTTTCAGAACAATGGAGAAGAAAGAACTGTTTCCTTATATTTTCTTCTTCTCTCTTCTCTCTTGCCTGGGAACCCATAATTGTTGGTTAATCATATGGACATTTGATAAGTATATGTCTCAACATTTCACTCAGGAGCACATGTACACAATTCTCTGTCCCATATTTGGGCAGGAGGAAAATAAAAATATGTGCACAGAGATGTACAGTAGCTTTAGGGGAGAGGGAGCATCATCTACCTGCCTCTTTCAATTCTCTCTAGATCCTAATTGTTTAAAAGACATATCCCCCCAAAGAAATAAAAATGATTAAAGGATATTCCATTGTCCTTTAAATTGATATCTGTTCACAAAAGGAATATTTCACTGCTTACTTGGTTGTCTCTGCTGTTTTGCCTCTGATCTGGGCAGAAGCAGTTTAGAACTGACAGTCAATTAAAATAAAACCCTGCACTTGATAAGAAAAAAATGTAGAATGCATTGTTTCCTCCATCCTCATGGTCTCGGATAGATTGTCTTCCTGAGTTATTGACTACCCAACCTCCACATGATCAATGCTTATAATTCATACTGACCTTCTGCTTATTGGCTGATCATTTTTCTTTTGAAACTCTTCGCTTTTCAAAGTTTCAGTTGGATATAGGTAAGAGCATCTTTCTTCTTCAATATTCACACCTATAACTTTTAAAATGGTAGGCAAGAGCATGTATGATTCTATAATATCCCAGCTATCTTTACAAAGGAAATTTATGTTGTTGTAGTCTGTGCATATTATTTTTTCTTGATTCTGTGTACTTCACTTTGTAACATTCCACATACTTTCCCCTTGTTGATATATATTCATCATAGCGTCATAATATTCATTACATGAATGTACTAGAATGTGCTTGTTGTCATTTTCAGTCATGTCTGACTCTTCATGACTCCACATGGAGTTTTCTTAGTAAAGATACTGGAGTGGTTTTCCAGCTCACTTTTCAGATGAAGAAACTACTCATTTTTCAGATAAGGAAACTAAGAAAACAAGGTTAAAGTCACTTTTCCAGGCAGGGTCACATAACTAATCCACAAAGTTACAATTACTCTGAAATACAGTTGTTGAAAGTTGCCTAACATAAGTTGTTTTTTGTGTTGTTTTTTTTTGTTTGTTTGTTTTTGCTGTCCTTTTACTATGATTAGCTGTAGAAAACTGGGAGGTTATGAACACCAGAACCACTGTATGAATTTGAAATGAACATTTGTTTAGAATTTGTTTAGCTATTCTCCAATTGTGGGTGCCCGCTTTGTTTCTAATTATTTGGTATCCCAGAGAACAGAGGTCTAATCCAGGAGTTCCCAAACTTTTTACACAGGGGGCCAATTCACTGTTCCTCAGACCGTTGGAGGGCCGGACTATAAAAAACTAAACCTAACAGGGCAGCAGTATACACAGTGTGGAATCCCCTCCCCCCATCACCGCTCACCATGCTGACGTCTTCCATTGTACAGCCACATAATCCTTTGCGTGGCACCTCATTCTCGTCAGTTACTCTCAGAACAAGGCGCCACACAAAGGATTATGTCACCAGAAGTAGTACTGTATGTGAGCGCTGCCACCACATACAGGGCTCCTCTCACTGACTGCAATGGAAGAGGTGCCCCTTTTGGAAGTGTGGTGGGAGCTGGATACATGGTCTCAGGGGGCGGCTGTAGTTTGGGGACCCCTGCTCTAACCTGTCATGTCTTGATCAATAAGCTCCAGAGGCTCCCTGTTACCTCTAGTAAAACATATGAATCATTATATTTGACATTTACAACTCTTTATAGCCTAATTCCTTTCGAACTTTCTATGTTATATTTTACTCTTCTTCATGGACTCTAGCATTCACTAATTCTGATCTATTTATAGCTTCTTGAGTTTAAATGCCATCTACCCAGGAACTAGGTAGTGCAGTAGATAGAACCCTGGGCTTAGAATCAGGAGAATATCTTCTTGATTTCAAATTTTACCTGGCCTCATATATTTATTAGCTGTGTGACCTAGGAAAAGTCACTTATAAAAAATCCCTCACCTTCCATCTTAGAATCAATACTGTGTATTGGTTCTAAGGCAGCAGAGCAGTAAGGGCTAGACAATGGGGGTTAAGTGACTTGCCCAGGGTCACATAGCTAGGAAGTATCTGAGGTCATATTTGAACCCAGGACCTCCCATCTCTAGGCCTGGCTCCCAAACCACTGAGATACTCAGCTGCCCCCCTGGGAAAGTCATTTAAACTGTCTCAGTTTCCTCATCTGTAAAATTAGTGGGAGAAGGAAATGGCAAACAATTCCAGTATCTTTGCCCCCCCCCCCAAAAAAAAAACTCCAAATGAAGTCATGAAGAGCTGGACATGACTAAAAATGACTCAATAACCATTAGCATATGTGACTCTCTTTTAATTTCTTTTCACTGTGATCTTAAAGGTTGCAGATGTATTTTGAATTTGTTATGGTATAATTTGACATCTCCTTAAGGTCTGTTAATGATTTTAGCCTACAGAGTTCTAAAAGTTATAATTACTATTAAAGACAGTTGTTGAAGGTTAAGTCTAACCAAGATTTCTGAGACAAATAAATTTGCTATTCTTTTAATGTGATAAGCCGTAGGAAAACTGGAGGTTATGAACACCAGAAGTGATGTATAAATTTGGAAAGAACATAATTTCTCTATAATAGAATATAAGAATTTGATTGCTAATAATAAGTTAAGATGGAGTTATTTGGAGAGAGGACTCCAGATTTAAACACATAAAGATAAGAGAAGGGGGGGGGGATATGATAGATTTCAGAACTGCCTCAAACAGCTATCTTAAAATCAGAAGTGATAGGCAATACAGTTGCTTTTGATGAGTAAGTTTATATATGAATGGAGGAGCAAGAAGTAGAAGATTTTATATGATCAATTAGTTTGCTGAGAGGTTTTATTAGTCAAGAAGTTGTATTAGTCAAGCATAGTGTGTAGCAACTCAGATTAATAATAGAAGTCTCTATTTAACACAGAAGCTAGATTCATAAAGGAACTTTTATGGATAGTTCCTGAGAAGGAAGACACTAAAATGCACAGTGCCAGAGCTGATAGTTAACTTCAGCACGTTCCTCACTCATTTGTTTCCTTGATAGTTTTTTTTAAGCATATATTAATTCTCTTCCATAGAAACAAAGTGCCTTATTGGGAGGGTATGATTAACAGTTATGTGAAATTGTAATGTTTCATGGTTTATAGATTTGTTTTACATATGAGAGTCTGTGATATTATTACAATTATGGCTTATTGTATGCAAATGGCTATTTTTTAGGACCCCAAAGGGTCATCATGTATCTGGCTTTGTAAATAGAAATACAGTGGCAGGGACTTAAGGATTAGAGAGGTGGATAGTGTATATTCTATCACAGCAGCAAATTTGCATTTAACAACATGATGATGGCCATTCTTCTCTCAGAACCAAGTCAAGACAGTGTGAAGGAAGGATAGGATGAGCAAGTCTACTAGAGAGTGAGTAGTTATCCATATTCCCATGTGAGAGGTATGGGCTACTATATGTTTCATGGTCATCATACCTACTTGTTACAGTGGTAGATGGTGTGATATGCTGACCTAAAGTTAATTTCTGCCAGATTACTCTCCAGTTATCTCAGTAGTTCTTATCTAATAGGAAACTTTTCCCTAACATAGTAATAAAATAACAAAAAGACATTCCCCCTCTAAACCCTGAGTTTATCCTTACACATATAAACACAATCTCAACAAGAAGAGTCAACATACATGGGGATTTTGTGTGGACCAAACAGATGAGAGGAACTTTTATTTTGTATGGGTGTGCACATATATATGATTAAGACATACATGTCAAGAGGCAACTGGAGCTTCCAAAGCTTCAGGACTACTGATATCTGGGGTTGTTCTTTTCCCCCTCTTTTTATTTTCATTTACTTATTTATTTATTTTTGGGAATTAAATTAAATTAATTAATTAAGAAAATTTTTCCGTGGTTACATGAATCATGTTCTTTTCCTCTCCTCCTCCCACCCACCTCCCATAGCCAACAAACAATTCCACAGGGTTTTATATGTGTCATTGATCAAGACCCATTTCCATACTATTAATATTTGTACCAAGGTGATCATCTAGAGTCTATATCCCTAATCATATCCCCATCAACCAATGTGATCAGGTGTAGCAGTCCACCCCTAGCTATGGGCAAGGGAAACAGTTGGTATGTACAGATTGCCTTAGAAGAGAGCATGCTCAGTCTTGAGCATGCTCAGTATTGCACATGGCTGGGAAGGCCTCTGACCCTTGACCCCAGCTTCCCCCAGGGTAGGCGGGAACACAGGTTTCTTTGTGCTCACCTGATTAAGAGAAACCACACCTATACCTTGTCATTAACCAATAATGATCATCCCTATGTACTGTGTATATTTGCATATCAAAGAGATTAAATAGGGCCCAGCCAGCTCTGCCTCTCCCTCTTCTGCTCTTGCTCCCTTCCAGCTCGCACTGATGGCTGTCCTTGCTGGAGCCAAAGGCCAGGCTCCATCTTTAATCTTTCTCTATCATCTCTCCGACCTGTGTGGTATTGAATCTGGATCTCTGGACTGGTTAAAGCCTTTGGAAGGGTCCTTTGATCAGAGCTTGGTTGTGGCTCATTGGTAATTAATAAAGACTCATTCCTGCCACCTCATATCTCTATTTCGACTCCGTCATCCCCCTCATGGTATCTAAAACTTCTATCCTTTCTCTATCTTCCTACCTTAAAGCTTCTCTCTCCCCTCTGAGGAAGCTTTATCAGGCAGTTGTTTTTCTTGTGTGTTTCTACTCCCACAGTTCTTCCTCTGAATGTAGATAGTGTTCTTTCTCTTAGTCTCTGGGGATGTTCTTGTGCTGATCCTTGTGGGGCCTGTTCTTTGCAGTGTCTTGCTTTCCAATATTTCTCTCTATACATGGCTCAGCAAAAAAACTATTGTTCTATATTACCTTAAGCTCTTCAGCTCTCTAGGACTTTCTACTACAGTGACTTCTACATCCTTTGAGGATGCTACTGACTCCTCTACAGAGGAATCTTTCCTCAATAATTTATCTCAGACAATATTTATAAAGTATACTTATCCATATAATTTAGATAGTCAGCAGGCTCATTTCTTAAACCATTATGTTCCCAGATAAAAAAGAAGTGCCACAAAATTGGGACACTAATTAATTGCTAGTGGTGTTGTGAACTGATCCAACCATTCTGGAGGGCATCTTGGAAATACACCCAAAGAGTTATAAAAGAATGTATACCCTTTGATCCAGTAATGCCAATATTAGGTCTGTATTCCAAAGAGATAAAAAAAATGGAATGCACTTGATTGTACAAAAATGCTTATAGCTACTCTTTTTTTGTGGTGGCAAAGAATTGTAAACTAGAAGAATATCCATCAATTGGGGAATGGCTGAAAAAATTGTGGTATATGATGATGATGGAATATTATTGTGCTATAAGGAATGATGAACAGGATGACTTCAGAAAGAGCTTGGAGATACCTACATGAACTGATGCAGAGTGAAATAAGCAGAACCAGGAAAACATTGTACACAGTAACAGCAAAATTGTAGAATAATCAAGTGTGATTGGCTTAGCTACTATCAGGAATTCAATGATCAATGAAAATTCTGGAGGACTTATGACAAAGAATGCTATCCACTGCCAGAGAAAGAACTATTGGAGTAGGAATGCAGATGAAAGCATACAATTTTTCACTCACTTATTTGGGTATACATTTTGGGGTTTTGGTTTTATAATACAATTCCTGGCAAAGATGAACAATATGAAAATGTTTTGAGTGATAATAAATGCATAACCCAGATCGAACTGCTTGCCAGCTCTTGGAATAGGGAGGGAAGAGAGATAGAGAGAAAATTTAGATCATATAATTTTGGAAAACTTATGTAGAAATTTTTATGTGTAATTGGTAAAAAATTAATTAAAAAAAGAAAAAACTACCCCAATGATATCTCCAGCTAAAAATAAAAAGAGGTGCCAGAGTTAAGATCATGTCTAATCTTTGAATTCCTCAAAGGCTTTTAAAAAATTACTATCTTCTTGAGTGATTCCTCTGAGTTCTACAATTCAATGTTCTTCAGACTTATGGTCAAAAATCCACATTAGTTCTTAGATACTTTTAGATAGGCAAATGCCTCCAAGGTCTCATTTCACTAAACAGAAGCGATGAATGAAAGTTTAGTGAGGAAATCCTGTTTGTTGTTGTTGAAGTTCAGTTGTGTCCAATTCCTTGTGACCTCATTTGAGGTTTTCTGGGCAAATATACTGAAGTGGTTTGGCATTTCCTTCTCCAGCTCATTTTATAGGTAAGGAAAGTGAGGCATACAGGGTGAAGTGACTTACCAGAGTCCCATGCCTAGTAAAGTGTCTGAGGTCAGATTTAAACTCTAGAAGATGAGTCTTCCTGATTTGGGGCTTGGCAATCTATCCACAGAGCCACATACCTGCTTCAAATTGTTTTTATCTTCCCTCTATCATATTCTGCTTTATGAAAAGAACCTGAGTTGGGGTTTTATAGAGAAGATAAAAAAGACTATTGACTCTCCCCCCCCCATTTCCAACCAATAACAAATGACAGCCTGTTTTCTTCAGTAATTTTGAAGATGTTAAATCCTTACCCTTCTCTCCCTAATTTGTTTAGATGACTAGCACAAAGGGAAGGAATAATGACCACATTTGAGCAATGACAAAACACAGTCTCAGTATTCCTCACTTGTTATTTGGTGTTCTGGACTATGAAAAGAAATTGCATTTTATTATTGTAATCATCAAGATCACCCTACCACAAACACATTTCTCCTGTAATTCTATAGCATTTAATTTAGCTAACAGGACACTTGTGGGCCTCCACAGGGAACAGCTTTTTTCAGACTGATTTTTCTAAAGCTCAGGTCAGACCCAATTAAATAAACTCCAGTGATTCCCTTTTACCTTTAGGATAAAATACACAATCGGTCTGTTTGGTTCTTAAAACTCTTCATCACCTAATTTTCTCCTACCTTTCCTATCTTATACCATCTTCTCCATTTACTTTGTGATCCAGTGATGATCCACTCCTTGTTATTCCTTGCACTCTTCATTCCCATTACTCACTAACTATCCTTCCATTTTCTCCTCATCTCCACTTCCTGGCTTCCCTGGTTTCCTTCAAATCCCAGCTAAAGTTTCATCTTTAGCAAGAAGCCTTTCCTAGTCCATATTAATTCAAAACTCTTTCCTCTGAGATTATCTACAAATTCTCGTTTGTATACTAATTTACATATTGATTCCCCTATTAGACTGGGAGCTCCTTGAGAGCAAGGACTAATTTTTTGTTTTATTTTTCCTTTTCTTTGAATCCCCAGAATTTAGCACAGTGCCTGATCACCAGTAGACAGTTAATACATGTCTCACTTGACTTTTACAATATGATTCTGTATGAGAATCAATGGCAAAAGGAGATATAATTAGTGTATTTTTTTTTGTAGTTCAATTAGTTTCTTTGGTCCCTAACCTCACAGGTTTTGTATTACTTGGCAAAAGCTAGAGATCTGGAAATATCACTGCTTCAGCACAAACCATCTCTATTTTATTTATTTAGTTTATTTTTGTCTATAGAGAAAAGACTTGCTCCATTTTGGTGACTAGAATCAAGTTGAATAAGTCATACATCTTTCAACACTTCTCTGAAGCAGATGGCTAAACAAAGCTCTAACAGTGAGATATACCTTCATTGGATTCGAATCTATTCTACATATTTAGGCTTGACCCTAGTTAATGTCAATGTGCAAATTAGAAACTGACACGTTGTTGATGTGCTGAAAACCCAGTGACAGTTGCTAGTTTGATAAAGTTTGAATGAATTGATCATGAATATTTTAGAAAACTATTCACAAACCAAGAAGAGCATTTTAAGGTTTATTTGTAATTGTTGCCCCTCCCCTTTCCACCTACACATACAACTAAGCATTTGCCTAGTTATTATGTCAAAGAAAAATAAACACATTCTGAGATCCTACCTTTTCAACAATACAAGTATTTGCTTATTATGATGACTCCTTGATAACAGAAACATGACGAGCAATTATGGTACCAAGGGCTACTGCCCCAAAAACAAAGAGGAAGGAGCAATAGATTTTGAAGAGCAATTTAGACCTGAGGACAGAGATCAGAACATACTTTCCCTGTTTGAAGAGACACCAAAACAACATGAATACAGCTGTCACCGGGAAGGACCAGAGTGGCCCTAGGCAGGGGAGGAATTGCCTAGAGTGGATATGTTGTATGCCATTTAGTAGCTTCCATTCAGAATTATTGTTTCTTACTACTTGCTAAACTCAGTTATTTTTATCTACTGAAGAACAATCACTCAGTATACTCTAACAGGGGCCACTGTGGGGTGACTATGGCTCTGCTTTTTAATGAGACAAAATGTGACTCTGCCATTCAATGGACTTTGATGAATTTTGAGCAGCTTTATTTTAGCTTGGTTCTTAATTTCCTACTTGGTTTGGAGATAATCTTTGAAGCTTTTGTTTTTCTTTTTAAGGATCTACTATGTACCAGCATTTTATTAGATTCTGGGGATACAAAGACAAAAACAAAACCCTTCCTTCCTTCATGGAATTTACATTCTATCAGATGAAGCAACATGCATATATTTATATAAATATTGAAACATATTCAAAGTAATTGAAAAGGGAGGACACTTTAGCTGGGGATATCAGGAAATATCCCATTTAGGAGGTGGGGCTAGAGATGGATGTTGAAAGAAGCTAGGGATTCTGAGAAGCAGAATTGATGAAAGAATTCAGGCAAGACATGAGGGACACTCTACACAAAAGAACAGAGATGAGAAGTGGAATTTACATGAAGAAGAACAAGTGGGTCAGTCTGGATTATAAAATTCAGGAAGGAAATAATGTACGATAATCTAGAAAGATAATAATGTTTCAGACATTTAAATGCCAATTGAGAAATTGTGTATTTTAATTTTAGGGATGATAGGAAGCCACTGGAGCTGTTTGAGTAACATAGATCTCTGCTTTAGGAAAAATCACATTGATATCTGTGTGATAGATGGATTAGAGAGGAGGAAGACACCCAATAAGGAAACCAATTAAGATGCAGTTGAAATAATGCAGGCAAATGTAATAGGAATCTAACCTAGGAGGGTGACTATTAGAGAAAAGAGAATTTCTGTGAGTGATATTGTATAAAGACTTGAAAAGATTTTGCAACTCATTGGCTTTAGGCATAGGGAAAAATAAAAAAAGTAAATGCTGAATCCATGGTTGTAAACTGGTGTGATGAGAGGGATGGTGATGCCTTTAACATACAAAGGGAAATTAAATGGAGGTGGGGGGTAGGGGGGGACAGAAGAGGGCATTTGGAGAAAGATAATGAGTTCTCTTCTGAACCTACTGAGTTTGATTTGTCTTTAGGATGTCCATTTTGAAATGCCTAATAAGTAGTAGTTAGTGATACCAGACTGCAGCTCAGTGGATATGTTAGAGTTGGTTACATTGAAATGAAATAACGATAATAGAAAAGAATTGCATTCATAGCAGTTGTTATCACTAAGTGAAATAATGTGTGTGTGTGTGTGTGTGTGTGATTATACATACAGACCAGGCCTTATTTGACAGTAGTAAAAAGACTTACAACTTTATAGGAATTAAGTAGGCAGAGATCTAATACCAAGGTCCCAGATTATACTTCCATAATCAAAAATTTCATCATTATTCCCTTCTACAAAATCCTTCAGTAGGTTTCCATTATAACAGGGAAGAGTCCAAACTTCTTAATCTGGTCTTCAAAGTCCATAAATATGTGGTTCTTTTTAGTCTTAACTATTTTAGTAATCTCAAACACAAATCTGCTTTAGATAAATTTGGTCATTTATTGAACTGAGTATGCCCTCCTCTCCTATCTTTGTTAAAATGGTTTCCCTATTTGTAATTAATCTGTTTCTCCTCCTGCACCTTCTTCTCCATCAGTTCTTTGAAGCCAAGTTTCTGTCACCTTTAAGGTCCCATTTCTGGATCATTTCTATGAATCTCTCTGTCCTCTGTGATTACGCCATTCATTTGGTCATTACTCATTACTATCTAGTATTATTATTTAATTTCTTTCTCTTATCTTTACTAGCTACATGATAAATAGCTTGAAAATAGATCCTTTTATGTTTTCCATTTTTTTATTACAATCTTCTTCAACAACAACAGCAATAGCAACACACATCAAATAAATACATGAGGTTATCTAACCAGGAGCTAAAATACAGCAAAAATCAAATGTTTTCTCACTGCCTATCAACATACAAAACAAATGGCTTAGATTCTAGCTCTAGAGATGAAAGAAAGTTAAGCAGTTATCTATTCTGACCTGATTTTACAGAGGGAGAAACTGATGCTTGAGGATATTGACTTACATAAAGTCTCAAACGTAGTCTGCCCAAGCTAGGATTTGGAGTCAGGTCTTGGGACTCCTATTTCAGCACCTTTTCTGGTGCTCTTGAGTGGATAGGTAACACAGTGGATAGAGTCCTGGGCTGGGCTTGAAATCAAGAAGACACATCTTTATGAATTCAAACCCAGCCTGGTCTCAGATATTTACTAGCTGTGTGACTCTGGGCAAGTCACTTAACTATTTGCCTTAGTTTCATCATCTGTCAAATGAGCTAGAGAAGGAAATGGCAAAGCTTTCCAACATCTTTACCAAGAAAACCCAAAATGGTGTTCCAAAGCGTCAAACATGACTAAAAAAACAATGACAACAAATCTGTTGATTAATGACATTTAGCAATATGTATATAGGAAAGAGTTCTCCAAAAATAAAGAAAGAATCTTTTTATTAACATATGGTGATGGTATCTATGGTAGGGAGGAGGTTAAAGACTTAATATAGGTTTAATAATTTAATTCCTTCTTCGTTCCATGTTTTAAGTCCTTTTGTTTCATATTTCTTCCCTAAGGTCCTATTCTAATGTTTGTTTGGGATATGGCAGTTGCCTCAAGTTCAATGCCAGCAGAGCTTAAGCTCTGGCAGGTCCTATCAATGGAAGAAAGCTATAAGCTACAGGCACAACAATGACTCATGCATCTGTTTTCCTAGCCTAGTTAGGGTTGGAGAGGCTCACTGCAAGAGCTTTGGTCATCTTCCCTTGCCTTCCCTTGCCTTGCCTTCCTTTCCCTTCCCAAGTGACTCTTAGTTAGGTCCGTCTACTGTGTGGGCCTTGATCTATGTTCTTAGGGGGGCTAACTCACATGGACAAAATCATGGCTCTTTTGAAGTAGAGAAATATATTCCACATTAAGAGATACGCATATCATATTGGCTGAAAGTGAGATTTCCAAGGCTCTGACTTTATCTCCAACTGAAGACTTTTTCCAATTCAAGTTTACCTAATGCTAATGACTATCCAAGGGGGCATATGAAATTGCAATTTAGAAGTCAGTTGTCAGACTTTAGCCAGGACCACAGTAAGAGCTTTTACAGACCCATTGCTAGTACCGCGGTAATGGCAATAAGCCTACTAAAATCAATTATCTCACTTACCACACAATCTGTTCCCAGAGATTGTTTTTGCCATTACCTGTCCTTGTTTAAAACAGATTTTTTGCTGACCAGAGAGTCAAAGGTTGCTTAGAATTATCATGAAAAACTCAGTTGGCAGTACAAACTTTGAGGGTAATGGTAGGTTGTCAGAACTGTACCTCCCCCCAGGCCAATTTAGCACAATTAATACCTGAAATTGACTCAGCAGGACCCCAAATGATCCCTTGGGCATGAACTGTAACAGCTTTCACCACTCCCCTCTGTTTTAATTCCAGGAAATATGTCATTCTCCTAGCAAATTCTTATATTTTGGGAATTTTTTCCAGGAAAGCTAGTCATACAGCAGTCTAGCCCATTTATGCTTTTTGCCGAGTTAGCTTTTGATTTGTATTTCAAATAAAATTATTTTATTGCCTCGCTGATTCTTCCATTTGGCAAAATTTTCACCACGTCTGATGCCTTTTCTCATGACAAATAAATTTTGTCTGGGACAAATTGTGGAATAATGGGGGCTACTAACATAATGCAGAGTGAGGATTGGAAATAGTTTACCAAATGTGTGTGTATGTGTGTGTGTTCACATGCCAACACTGAAGCCAAAGGAGTTGGCAAAAGGGATAATTGCCCATGATCCCAAATGTAGTACTAGGATGGGAAACTGTGTCAAAGAGCATGAGACCAGAAAGTCAAAAAAATTTGGTTTCCCAGGGACCTCAAAGCATGTGGAACCACTTGGACCCATGAATGTTGCCAGAGTGAAAATCAATAGCACAAAAGAAATGAAAAGACAATGGAAGAATGGACAATGGAAGACAGGGAAGAGAGGAGATTGACAAAGAACAGGTACCTGTGAGTGGGGGGGAGTTGTGCTATACTATGTGACTATAATTTATGATCATTATCTTCCATATTTTATTGAAAGAATGAAATGGCTGGGATTTCTTCAGGTCCTCACTATACTTTATTGTTGCCTTTGGAGTTTCCCATTTCATACTCACAGTGAAAAGAACCTCTTTGTTCACTTAGTAATGCTGTTCAGTGCAATATTGATGGATTCTTACTAAACAGCCATTGATTTATGGGTAACAAGCCCATTCGAACACGTCTCTTGTAAATACAAGTCATTATTGAAGCTTTTGCCATCAAGTTAAATGACCTAGAAGCTTGAAGAATAAGCAGACCTGGATTTGCTGCTTTGTTCAAGCCTAGTTTGGTTCAATATCATTATACTCACTCAACATCTTTACCCCCATTATAGACTCTTAACTACAGCCTTCATTTGATTCAACCTATTCATTGTAAAGTACTTAAAGGTCAAGTTGATTATAGGACTGCTTCAGACACTTAAAACCAGAGTAAGTTTATTTATTTATTTATTTTTTGGTCATAAACACATTGGTATTGACTTCGAAAAATAATCTAATTTTAAGCCATTCCTTTATAATTTATAAAAATCAGTAGTTAAAACAAAAAAGCCTTGGAGGTTTTTTTTGTTATTATTTATAGCATTCATCAGTAAACTCCAATCTGGCTGTTTATTTTTAAATAAAATTGAAATATTTATGGGATCATCAACTCATGGAGGTTATGTAGTTCAACTTTTTTTTATTTTTATAGATGATGGAAGTTAAGTGACTTATAGAATTGTAAGATATGGAACTGGAAGGGATTTTAAAGGTCAACTGGTGCTATCTACCCATTTTACAGATGAAGAAAATAAGGGTCATTTGATTTAGCTCCTTCATTATGCAGATGAGAAAGGGTCTTGGGAAGATGAGACATGCAAGAGGTTACATAAGTATCCAGTAGAATAACTAGATGTAAAACTAGGCCAGGATCACACAAATAGAGACAGGATTTGGTCCCAGGTCCTTTAACTCCAAGTCCATGGTGACTTCCACTGTTCTATGTGACAGGTGATCAATAATAAGCTGCTTGATTCTACAGTTTAAAAAAATACATACATCTTATTCCTTTGACTTAGAGAAAGTAAAGAGTAATAATTCGGTCAGTTGATATTTGAGGAGGAATTAAGTCAAGGACTACTACTGTAACAACCACTTTTATGAAACATGTTCATCAGCAGTCAGACACGGTTTTAAGCATGCCTACCCAACCTCTTCACCCCCCACCCCAAATTAAAAAAAAATAGGTTTGTGGTTTTGGTTTAAATTGGCAGAGTGAACTACTGGGTTTGGCATCATAACAACAACTTGAGCTTTTCCAGAGTGGTGAAAAAAGGCCATTTATGATTTCTTTTTATTGTCTACACAAGTGGTCATGTCCTTATTTTGAAATTCACTTAAGGAAAGGTATTTTTTGCATATTATTTTGGTGAGGCTCTACAGAAAAGCATTTAAAAAATCTTTTCAGTATATGAAAAAATATTTAAAACAAATTTGCATGCTTAAAATCACATTTAAACAAATATATTAAGTGATAGACTTTAAATTCACTGTTTAACAAAGAATAAATTGAAGTTTTAAATAGAAAAGAGCTTATATTTTACTAAAATCTATGCCTGAATAACAAGATAATTATAACATGAAAGTGGAAAAGGTTTTGCACAAAAAATTAAAATATCTAGGCTAAGAAAGGAAAAAGTCAACAGGGGAGTGGAAATATTTTTATTCAGTTTCTTGGGTAAAAGTCTGATGCTGAAGGCATATAGGCAACTAATAGAAATAGACATAACCAAAAACCATTAACCAATAGATAAGTGGTCAAAAGAAATGAACAAACAGTTCTCAAAAAAATTGTAGACTATTGATAGCCACATGAAAGAATGTTTCAAATCACCAATAATTAAAAAACTTAAATTAAAACAGGTCTGATATTGGCAAAAAGTGGCAAAAAAGATGAGTATAATCAAAGGGAAAAAGCTTATGGGAAAACCAGAATACTTGTGCACTGTTTATGGAGCTGTGAATCAGTATATTCATTTTGATAGAAAAAATTTTAGGCAAATAAAATGACTAACATATCTATGTCCTCTGACCTAGAGATTCTCCTGTTGTATCCCAAGAAATTAATTGATAAGAAGAAAGGCTCCTTATACACCAAAATATTTATAGCTACATATTTTGAAGTAACAAAAGAACTGGAAACCAAGTAGATGCTCAAAGATTACATAATGGCCAAACAAATTGTAGAACAGAAAAATAGGGTGATATTACTTCACTACAGTTTGTTTTAAAAAATTATATATCATGACAATGTTTTTATACATATACTTGTACATATATACACAACATGCCTCTGACAATATTATCAATATAATGTGTGAACTGATGCAAAAATAAATTAAATTACTAAAATAATGTAAGAAGTGAAAAAACCAGCAGAACAATGGGAAATCAGTGTTGCAAATTTACAAAGAGTGAACTTGGTTCCAAGGAAGAGATATGAAAAGAGACTTCTCCCTTCTGTGAAGAGGAGAGGGTGACAGGTGTAGAACCTATTCTTTATATGGCAGAGAATGTCAGAATTTATTTTTGATATAATAATTGGTCTTGCTTCATTTTTTCCCTTAAAATTTTTTATTATCAGAAGGAATAGCACTTTGGAATTGAGAAGGGAAAAGAATATGGGGAAGATAAGTGATATAAAAATAATAAATTTTGTTGAAAAACATTTAAAAGCCATGCATACAGAATATATTTTTTCCTTCTTTTGGGAGGAGTGTTTACTTATGATTTGATTGGTATAAGGAAGTCCTGGTATAGAAATTTCTTACACTGATACAGATTATAATCTGTAAGTGTAGAAAGTTTCTTGGGGACATGAGAGGTTAAGTGACTTGTCAAGGGTCCCACAAGCCAGGCAAGTGTGTGCCAGGTGGGAATTCAACCCATCTTCCTGTTTCAAAGACCAATCACACTGTATCTCATTCTCTATTAACTATTTAATTTAATTAATTCTATTGTTTACTCTTTATTTCCAGTTCTCTAGGCTGCACATGACCATATTTTCCATTGAAAGAATATTTTCAACAGCATGAATAAAAATGGAAAACATCTACAAAAGACTGTTGAAATGAATCTCTAACTTATCACTTGGCATTTTTCTACAACATCACAAATACTCAGACTCCTTGACTCAGTTGCTATGAATCAGAATACAAATAAAATATCTAAAATTGTTTCATGTCTAACTAAAATTCCAGACCCTTTCTCTGATATTTGACTCAGCAAGGGTGATGTCACTCACACCCCCACAATACAATTTTTAGAATATAATTTACCCTCTCCTATTCACTAACTCTTATTTCAGTCTCTTCATTACTTTTTTAAATATTTCTTTTCTTTAACTTTAAATTCTTTCTCCTCTGGGAGAAACATTCATTTCTGTTCCTTCATTTTTCACCCAATATGCTCTGAAAACTTCCAACTTATTTCTTGAAATAAAAGTTTATTCCAAATTTTACTAACACCAACAAATATAAACATTTCCATACGTCAAGAACAATATGTGAAGCCAGAAATATCTATTATGTCCAGTCTAGTTTAAAATTATTTATATGTAAAAGGCAGTTAGGTGGCTCAGTGGATTGAGAGTCTAGTATAGAGACAGAAGATCCTGGGTTCAAGTTTGGCCTCAGAAACTTCCTGGCTATTGTGCAAGTCACTTACCCCACTGCCTAGCCTTTATTCCTTTTCTGCCTTGGAGCCAAAACACAGTATTCATTCTAAGATGGAAGATGAGGATTAAAAAATTATTTGTATGTAAATTATATATGCACATTATATATACTTTTATAGTTATACATATATATATGCACACATACACAATATATACAAATATGTGTATAGAAAACTCCCAAAATTTGTACCAGACCAAAAAATGATTACGAAATCCACTGAGAAACTACAATCAGTTTCTTCTATTCTAGTATTACATAAAAAGTCAGTCAGAATCCCCTGGGAACTAAGGAAGCACTTCCTCACCCAATCAGCAAAGTTAGAAGCAGGTCAGGGTAGCTTCCCAGCATGGCCAGAAAAAGGATACACACCGCCTGTAAGGCTCTTTATTTGGGAGCTCCCAAAACATGACAGTTTCTACTAAATGAGAAGATACCTTGGAATCAAATATTCCAAAATGGTTTCCTTTTATATATAGACTTAACACCAGGAATTTATCCTTAAACCTGAATATAATCCTTCTGGGGGTGGAAACGAAGCTTTAATAGAAGGCTTTCAAACATTTCAGATGAAGGGACCAGAGACAAATAGAAACTTTGACATACAAACACATGAGTAGACTGAAACCTTTTATTACCAATATTATTTAATATTGTACTAGAAATGCTAGCAATAGCAATAAGAGAAGAAAGAAATTGAAGACTTCTGAATGGGCAAAAAGGTAATAAAACTATCTCTTTTAACAGATATGATGATATACAAGCATATATATGATATATATATATATTTGTATATATAAAATCCTAGAGGTTCATCTGTAAAACTAATTGAAACTATCAACTTTAGCAAAATAGTAGGTTATAAAATAAACATAAATAAATCTTTAGCATTTCTATATATTACTAACAATGTCCTGCAAGAAGTGATGTTAAGAAGGAATCCATTTAAATTTAACTACAGATAAAATAAAATACCTAGAACTTTTGAAACAAATCCCCAAACTACATGAACATAATTATAAAATCCTTTTTATGCAAACACATTCAGATCTAAATTATCAGAGAAACATTAATTGTTCATGGGTGGGTACAGCCAATATAATTAAAATGTCAATCTTACCTAAATCTACTTATTCAATGATGTCACCAATAAATTATCAAAAATTATTTTATTGAACTAGAAAAATAATAAAATTCATTTCAAGAAAAAAGGTCAAGATATCAATGAAAAAAATGAAAAAAAAATGTTAAGGAAAGAGGTCTAGCATTACCAGATTTTAAACAGTGATATAAAGCAATAATTGTTGAAACTCTGGTACTGTCTAAGAAATAGAAAAGTAGGTCAGTGAAACAGAAGAGACACATAACAAAGCATTATTTTACAAAATATAGCTACTTTGTGTTTGACAAAGGTAAAATTCAAAATTTTTTTAATAAGAATTCACTATTTGGTAAAATTGTTGGGAAAACTGAGAGACAGTGTGGCAGAAGCTAACTATAGATCAATGTCTTACATGATTTACCAAGATAGCATAAAAATGGATACATGACAGGTATAAAGGGAGATATTATTAACAAGTAAGAAGAACCGGGAACATATTGCCTATCAGATTTACAGACAGGAAAAGAATGTATGAAAGAACAAGAGATAAAAAGCATTGTGGAATTTAAAATGGATAATTTTTAATGCATTAAATTGAAAAGGTTTTGTACAAATAAAACTAATGTAACAAAGATTAAAATGAAAGTAATAAGTTGGGGAAATTTTTTTTAGACATTTCCTTGTTTAGAAGTCTAATATCTAAAATATATAAAAAATTCATAAAATATATGAGAGTGAGCCACTCCTCAGGGCAAAATATATGAATGGACAATTTAAAAAAAAATTTACTTATTTGATTAATTTAGAGTATTTTTTCAGGATTACAAAAATCATGTTCTTTCCCTCCCCTTCACCTAATCCCCTCCCATAGCAGACACATAATTCCACTGGGTTTAAAATATGTCATTGGTCAAGACCTATTTCCCTACTATTGACATTTGTACTAGGGTGATCATTTAGAGTATATAATCCCAATCACATCCCCATTGACCCATGTAATCAAGTAGTTGTTTTTCTTCTGTGTTTCTACTCCCACAGATCTTCCTCTGAATGTGGATAGTGTTCTTTCACATAAGTCCTTCAGAATTGTCCTGGATCATTGCATTGCTACACATAGAGAAGTCCATTATGTTCAATTGTACCACAGGTTATGAGTTTCTGTGTACAATGTTCTACTGGTTCTGCTCCTTTCACTCTGTTTCAATTCCTGGAGGTCATTCCAATTCACATGGAATTCCTCTGTTTCATTGTTTTTTTGAGCACAGTAGTATTCCATCACCAACATATACCACAATTTGTTCAGCCATTCCCCAATTGAAGGGCATTCCCTCATTTTTCAGTTTTTCACCACCACAAATAGCGAGGCTATGGATATTCACGTATGTCTTTTTCCTTATTATCTCTTTGGGGTATAGACCCAGCAGGGCTATGGCTGGATCAAAGGGCTTTTAAAGCCCTTTGGGCATAGTTTCAAACTGCCCTCTAGAATATTTGGATCAATTCACAACTCCACCAGCAATGCATTAATGTCCCAATTTTGCCACATCCCCTCCAACATTTATTACTTTCCTTTGATGTCATATTAGCCAATCTGCTAGGTGTGAGGTGGTATCTCAGTTATTTTGATTTGCATTTCTCTGCTTATAAGAGATTTAGAACATTTTTTCATGTGTTTATTGATAGTTTTGATTTCTTTATCTGAAAAATGCCTATTCATGTCCCTTGCCCATTTATCAATTAGGGAATGGCTTGATTTCTTGTAAAACTGATTTAGCTCTTTATAAATTTTAGTAATTAGTCCTTTGTCAGAAGTTTTTGTTATGAAATTTTTTCCCAATTTTTTTGCTTCCCTTCTAATTTTAGTTGCACTGGTTTTGTTTGTACAAGAACTTTTTAATTTAATGTAATAAAAATTATTTACTTTAAATTTTGTGATTTTTTCTAACTCTTGCTTGGTCTTAAAATATTTCCTTTCCTAAGGATCTGACAAGTATACTATTCTATATTCACCCATTCTGATTTTATCTTGGTATAGGGTGTGAGATGTTGATCTAAACCTAATCTCTCCCATACTGTTTTCCAATTATCCTAGCATTTTTTGTCAAACAGTGGATTTTTGTCCCCAAAGCTGGGATCTTTGGGTTTATCATAGACTGTCTTGCTGAGGTCATTTACCCCAAGTATATTCCACTGATCCTCTCTTCTGTCTCTTAGCCAGTACCATATTGTTTTGATGACCACTAGTTTATAGTATAGTTTGAGGACTGGTACTGCGAGGCCACTTTCCTTCACATTTTTTCCCCAATATTTCCCTTGATTTTTTTGTTCTTCCAAATGAATTTTGTTATGGCTTTTTCTAATTCAGTAAAAATGTTTCTTGGTATTTTAATGGGTATGGCACTAAATAAGTAAATTAGTTTGGGTAGGATTGTAATTTTTATTATGTTAACTCATCCTACCCATGAGTAATTGATGTTTTTCCAATTATTTAGATCTAATTTTAGTTGTGTGGATAGTGTTTTGTAGTTGTGTTCAAATGGTTCCTGTGTTTGTCTTGGCAGATAGATTCCTAAGTATTTTATATTATCTAGAGTGATTTTAAATGGAATTTCTCTTTCTAATTCTTGCTGCTGAGATGTGTTGGAAATATATAGAAATGCTGATGATTTATGTGGATTTATTTTGTAACCTGCAACTTTGCTAAGTTGTTGATTATTTCCACTAGCTTGCATTATGATCTGAAAAGGTTGCATTTATTATTTCTGCTTTTTTTAAAAATTTGTTTGCCATGTTTTTATGCTCTAATACATGGTCAATTTTTGGAATATACCATGTGCTGCTGAAAAGAAGGTGTATTCTTTTTTGTCCCTATTTATTTTTCTCCACATATCTATTAACTCTAATTTTTTTAAGATCTCATTCACATCTCTTACCTCTTTCTCATTTATTTTTTGGTTTGATTTATTTAGATTTGATAGGGGAATGTTCTGGTCTCCCACTAGTATAGTTTTACTAACTATTTCCTCCTTTAACTCCATTAGTTTCTCCTTTAGAAATTTGGATGCTATATCATTTGGTGCATATATATTGATTACTGATATTTCCTCATTGTCTATACTGCCTTTTATCAGAATGTAATTACCATCCCTATCTCTTTTAATCAAATCTATTTTTACTTTGGCTTTGTCAAATATCATGATTGCAATTCCTGCCTTCTTGTTCTTAGTTGAGGCCCAATAGATTTTGCTCCAACCTTTGCTCCTTATTCTGTGAGTATCTACCTGCCTCATGTGTGTTTCTTGTAGACAACATATGGTAGGATTTTGGTTTCTAATTCACTCTGCTATTTGCTTGTTTTATGGATGGGTTCATTCCATTTGCATTCAGAGTTATGATAACCACCTCTGTATTCCCCAACATTTTGATATCCTCTCCTACTTCTGCCCTTTCTTCCTTGATATATCTTTTTAAACCACTGGTTTGCTTTTAATAAGTCCCTCTAATCACCACCCTTATCAATCTTTCCTTTCTGCCCCCTCCCTTTTTGTTCCCTTCTAATTTTTTTAGTGCCTATTAAGCCCCCCCCTCTCCTTTTTTGTACTCCCAGCCCCAGTCCCCTCACCCTTAGTTTTTTTCCCTTCTTATTTTCCCTGTAGGGTAAGAGAATTCTATACCCCAAATGGATGTAGATGCTCTTCCCTCTCAGAATTGATTTCACTGGGAGTAAGGTTTAAGTATTTCTTATTAGCACTCTCTTTCTCTTCTTCTTATAATAGTTGAATGGACAATTTTTGATAAAATCAGAGTTATATATAACATTATGAAAAATTGTTCTAAATAATCATTGATTAGAGAAATGCAAATCAAAACAACTATGAGATATCACCTGATACCTATCAGATTAGCTAGAATGATAAAAGGTAAAATTGACAAATGTTAGAGGGGAAAAATAGGGACACTAAAATATTGTTGTTTGAATTATGAAATGACCTGATCTTTTTGTAGAATAATCCGGAATTATACTCTTAAGTATTATAAAACTGTGTATATCTTTTGACCAAGTTATACCACTAAGGTTTATTTTTAAGGTGATCAAGGAAGAAAGTAAAAGAAATATATTCAAAAATATTTCTAGCACCCTTTTTGTGGTGCCAAAGAACTAAAAACCGAAGGGATGTCTATCAGTTGGGGAATGGCTGAACAAGCTGTGGTTTATGATTGTAATGGAATATTATTGTGACATAAGAAATAACAAATAATCACCAAAAATCTGGAAAGACTTACATGAAGTGATGCAAAATGATGTAAATGGAACCAGGAGAACATTGTACACAGTAACAACAATAATGTATAGTGATCAACTGTCAATGCTTTAACTATTTACAACAAGACAAAGATCCAGGACAACTCCAAGGGACTCATCACACACACACACACACACACACACACACACACACACACACAGAGTATTCTAAAACTGTATTTTTTAAACTTTAAGAAAGTATCTTTTAATTCTAGAATTTCAGAATAAGTTAGCATTCCTTCAAAGTCTTATTGAAAATATAAATTTGGATCTCTCATGCTTCAGTTTTTGTCCTCTCTTGCCTTAAAACTTTATTGATTCATTTTAAATGTCTTCCTTAGGCTCTGTTGTGTCTTCCATGTATGTAAGAATAAATGAACACAATTGTAGGTGAGGTTGTATTATCATTTTTTACTAGAGTAGCAACTTTTATTGTTATTTTCAACGATTGCCACCCCAAACAAACAAGCCTTCCCTTCTGTTTTGGAATAAATACTAAGTACTGGTTCCAAGGCAGAAGAGTATAAGAGCTATGCAATTTGAGGTAAATGACTTATCCACTAACACACAACACAGCTATCATGATTTGAGGCCAATTTCAAACTCCTTTTAAATAGTCTCCCCACTTCTCTTATTTCTCTTCTCTGTTTGATCCTTGGGTAAGTATCTTCAGGGACAAGTAAATTGTTCTACCTAGACATAGCCATTTAATAATGCAATCCAGATGTTTGATGAATCTAAGAAAAGGTACAAGAACAAAATGCTATTTGTAGGTACTCTTATAATACAATATCAGAGTTGAAGCAGCTCAGGATGGAGCTGCTAGTGTGGGTATGGAGGCTAGAAAGTCAGGCTTGGGATCAGGAAAGTTTGAATCAAAGTCTTCCTTATGATATATACTGGGTATTGTGATCCTGGATAAGTTTTGTAACTTCTCAATGATCCAGGTAACTCTCTCAGACTATAAGTCACAGGAAAGTTGCCCACATGTATTGGTAGAAAGGGTTTCCTTATTGATAACTTTCTATATTAGTCCAATAACAGGTGTGGATGTCATTTCAGGATAAGTTGTGGGATCAGGATTGGCTTTTGCCAAAGAAAACATTAGCATTTGGTGACTTTTTTCATTCCTCTAGCAGAATGATATGTATTTTAAGACTATGAGCATATCTGTGAAATGATCAACTATCTCCCAGATATCTTACTTTAGGGAAGTCAAATAAATTTGGCCAGAAATCAAGCAAGAGGGGAATAATACCTTTATCAAGTCTGATCCCAATACTCTGCCAAGCCCATGGGATACAAAGATTAAAAACCAATTTCTGTTCTTGAGAAACTCAATCTAATGGGGGAGAAAACATGCAAGGAACAATATACTAATAGGATATAAAGGGATAGATCGAACATAGATTCAGAGAGAAGGTATTAGCAGCAAGAGGAACAAGTAATCTTGCAGAAAGTGGATTTTAACTAGTCTTGATGGAACCCAAGGAGTGTGGAAACTGAGTACTATCACAGAACTAACCTGGATTTCAAAGAAGCTACTTTCATAACAAAGCGGTTTCCTATGGAAATATTTACCACACAAAGCTGTGTCTTTCATTTATTGATTGCTGCCTTAGAATTTCTCAAATTCTAAATGAATATTAAATAAGAATAATATTCTTAAAGCTATACTGTCTAAAATAAAATAGGTCATAATTCTGCTGTGCTTTGCAAACCCAGTTAGATAACACCTGGGATATAATTATACAACTAGAAAATACTTTAGAAAGGCATAGATCAACTGGAATGTATCCAGAGTTGTGCAAGAAGGATGATCAGAGGACTCTATACCACAACTGTATGTGGGCCATTTGAATAAATTGGAGATATCTGATCTGGAGAAGAAAAGGTTTAGGGATGATGTCATAGCTGAGTGCTATCATGTGGGAGAGGAATTAGACTCCTGGGATTGTTTTGTCCTAAGAGATAGAATTTGAAATAACAAGTAGGCAGCTAGATGGTACAATGGATAGTGTACTGAACCTGGAATGAAGGAAAATCAGAATTCAAATCCATCCTTAGACACTAACTAGTTGTGTGACTCTGGGGAAGTTATTTAATTTCTGCTTACCTTAAATTCTTAATTTGTAAAATGGGGATGAAAATAATAGAACTTGTCTTCTAGGGCTAATGTGAGAATAAATTGAGATATTTGTAAAATGCTTTTCAAACCTTAAAGTATCATTTTAGTATTGCTGCTTTTGAGGAGTAGTAGTAATAGTAGTAGTGGTAGTGATTGTGGTAATGGTAATAGTAATAGTGGTGGTGGTGGTGGTAGTAGAAGTGCTGGTGGCTGTAGTAATAACAGAGAGGTGAATTTCAATTTGATATGAGATAAAATTTTTCTTGATAATTCAAATTGTCCAAAGGTGCAACACACTCTTTCAGAATGCAATGAATTGCTTGCCACTGGAGGGCTTCAAGCAGAGAATGCATGGCAATGTGTCAGGACTTCTTGTCAAGGGAATTAAAAACATATATATTTTAATTTTTACCAATGAATGTAAAAACAATTTTTAACATTCTTTGAAAAAAGTTTTGAGTTCCAAATTCTCTCTTCCTTTCCACTCTCCCTCCTTATTTCCTATTCCCTGCCTCCAGACAGTAAGCAATCTGATATAGATTTTACATGTGCAATCATGTAAAACATTGTTTCCATATTAGTCATTATGTGGAAGAGATTTCAAGCAAAGCAAAAAAAAATAAAGTAAAATAAAGTATTTTTCAATACACATTCAGACTACATAAGTTCTTTCTCAGAGGGCAGATGGTATTTTTAATCCTTAGTTTCTACATTTGTCTTGGATCATTGCATTGCTAAGAATAACCAGGTCATTAACAGCTGTTCATTAAAAAAATTGCTATCACTGTGTAGAATGTTCTTCTGATTCTGCTCACTTCACTTTTTATCAGTACATGCATTTCCAGAGTTCTCTGAAATCATTCTTCTCATCATTTCTTATAGCACAATAGAATTTCATCTCAATCAAGAAAATTAGGGGAATATGGGAGGGAATTCTTTTGCAGTGTTGTTGGGGTACATAAATGACCTCAGAAGGCATCTTCTGATTCTGAAATTCTGTGATTCCATTAAATATATTCCTTTAAAGGAGATACTTAATCTATTTGGTTAAATACTAAAACTTGGTAAGTTAGCTAGGAATGGATCTTAAGAGAAAGTTGAAGTAGGTCAAACTATCAATTATGCTTTTATGCTTACTGCTCCTGGCACCTAGGACCCCCATATTCTCCTGCATCATTCCATAAAATTGAGCTCCAAACCACTTTTTTCTTCTCAGAGCAGCAACCCCATTCTCATAATTGTATCTCTCATCCTTTCAATTGACTCAAACTCCTTTTTCCATAGTGTAAGTATCTTATATTATAAATTCAAATGGAGATGTGAACTCTTATTATTGACCTATTGTGATTCCTAAGCAATGTTTTTATTTTAAAAGAGGAAAGTGACCATCCAAAGGAACACATTTCTAATGATGACACTTCAGTGGAGATATTTTTGAGGGAATAGAGCAAGGCTCTTCTTATGAGCTCAATCCTATTGCTTTTCTTTTTTTTCCCCCTTGGCAATGCCAAAGTTATTGGCAGCACAGCTGATGCCTAGTGTAGTTCAGGGGTCAGTAGTCTGGATTTCCAATCAAAGGATCATTGGGTTATACATTTAAAATCTGAAGAGATCTTAGAGATCATTTAGCACAACCCCTCCCCTCATGTTATAGATGAAGAAATTGAGGACCAGAAATGAATTGATTCTGAATCTGGGTTGCCACATTTAAATGGTATGATCTTGGGCAAATCATTTCTTATTTTTTCTGATCCTCATTTTCTTTTCCTATGAAATGAAGGGGTGGGAATAGATGACCTCTTAAGTTTTGGTCTCATTCTTATTCTGTGATCTAGAGAAGAGACAGTCTATAAAGCTAATATAACTTTTCTAGTATAATTAAGTGATTGACAGTTTTAGCCTATTGAAGTAATGGTTCACTCAGGTTCACCCTCATCTGCCCTCTATCCCCTGCTCCCTCAAAGTTCCAAATTGCTAACTCCTTGATCTTTGCCTGGGGCTTCAGAACTCTGCCTTTGAATTTGTCTTCTGGGCTAAGATGCCCATGCTAACTGATATTCTCAGGCTATTCCCATCTATTTATATTTTCTACTACGATACTGAGTTAAATGGCCTTACTTTTTCTTCCCTCTTCACACCTATCCAACAATCATCCCACAAAGCTGAAGCTCTCTGGGGGCTCTAGACCACTGTTCTGGGTCAGGTCAAGTCAAGACAAGAGAGAGGAGCAGGCTGTAGTTCAAAGTAGCCCTAGAATGTTAGGGCTGGAAGGGAGCTTACAAACTGTCTAGTCCAAACAACTTTATCTTACAGATGAAGAAACTGATCCAGGGAAGCAAGGTCATTTTCTCAAGGTCTCAAAGAGAGTTATGAGTAGAGATAGGAATAGAATCCAGTTATCTTCCAGAAGTCCCCAACTTAGACTATTTGGCAAAAAATGTTTGTTTACTAGCAAGAGAAAGGAGTTCCAACAGGCAAAGGGCAAAAGACAGCCACTAATTTTTATTGATACAATCTTAAAAGCACTGCTCCTGACTGAGTCAGATGAATAAGACTGATTCATAGAAGTATATAACAATGGGCCCAGTTCCTAAAGCTAAGATGACATCTTTATCCAAGGAAAACTTTGTCGTAGAGTCCTAGACTCAAATCTTTGGTGAAAAGCATGGCTAGGCAAGAGTGCATGACTGAGGGCACCCAGCACCATTCCTAGAGCAGCTCAGAGGGAGGTTTCATCTACATATTCTTAAGATCCAAGGTAGGATAGATTTAAATATTGAAATAACTTTTTTAATGTCTAAAACCAAATGTAACAGTCAGAAGTCAGATTTTTACGGCCAACATTAATCTTAGAAAAAAGGTCATAGAGTTTTTCTTGAAGATGATTTATGCTGGCCCAAATGATGCCAAGGGGCAGTAGGGCAGGCAATCCAACGTTACCCTCCAGGCCCATAATACCTTATATGTAAACAAATGGACTGAGAGACTTTAAAATATGCCATGGGAACTGTAAATGTCAAATTAAGCAATACACAAACTCCATAAAACCATTCAACAAACCCAGAGCAAAAAGAATTCCATCAGATCTTTTCTGTTTTATAAAAAGATGTTTGTGAGATTTTTCATAAGGTTGCTGCAGACTTTTTCTCACAGTGGCCTTCATGTGAACTAACAAAAATTGCTGTGGTGGAGTTTCAATTTTTTTAAAAGGTAAAATTGAATCAGTGAAGAATTTCAGATGAGTTTGCATAAGTTAAATGGAATTTACAGCGGAAAAACCTCTGGATTTGAAGTTGGTGTACCTGGATACATTCTCAGTTTTACCTGAATATATATTTCAGCTTCAACATTTATTACCTATGTGACCTTAGGTACTACATATGCGGTCTTATACTCTCTAAACCTCAGTTTCCTAATCTGTAACATGGCAAGAGTTGTACAAGATGATCTTTAAAGTCACTTCTGAGTATCCTTTATGTTATGGTTCTCAGATTCAAGATTCCTGTTCAACATACAGAAGTATGAGGAAAATAAACTTAAGGAGAGTCAAGTCTAAGATAAAGTTTAAATAGAAGAAGGTTTAACTAGTTTAAAATTGGAAGAAAATCATTGGAAGAAATCTCCAAATGAGTCAAAGGCCAGTTCAGCTCAGAATCAGAACAGAATGACTTTCTATTGTGATGAGCCAGTAATATTCCTAGAGTTCTTTCACATAAACCACAGAAGAGAGATTAGAAGTGTGAATTTCTCCAGAAAAAGACTATGGACCACGTATGAAGGCTGTTAGAAGAAAAAAAAAACTTTACAGGATTAACTATAGTAATAATAAAACTAATAAATAATAATGAACATTTGCATGGCATTTACTATATAATCAATACTTTTCTAAGCATTCACAATTATTATTTCATTTGATCTTCACAACATCCTTGGGAGGTAGGTTCTATTATTTCCCCCTTTTTACAGATGAGGAAATTTGGGTAAAACAAAGATTAGTTTACCTAGAATCACACAGTTAGTAAGTGTCTGGTTGAATTTGGAGTCTTACTGACTCCAGGCCTGATATTTGATCCATTATATCACCTAGTGACAGGATAATTGCCCTCTATTGGGATATTTATTAGTGGTAAAATATTTTGTTATGTATATTTAACCATATTATTTTTGTTAAAGTTTTATTGTTTTATTTTGTTTTTATATCCTCTATTTCCCATTTATTATACCCTTCCTCTGAGCTTTGCTAAAGAGTTATCTCATAAAACAAAAAATAAAGATAAATTTTTAAAATTCAGCAAAACTAGCCAAAATAATAAAAAAATGTAAAATTTGGTGCTGTGTTTGCTGCCTATAATCTTCCTCCACTGGAAAAAAAAGCAGGTGGAGGGGCCTTCTCATACATATTCTTTGAGATCAAGTTTAGACATTATAATTTTTCAGCTTTTCACTGTTATTTTATTACTATTGTTCTACTTACATTGCTAGAGTCACAGAGTGTATTTTTTTTCTGGTTCTATTGCATTTTGCATCCGTTACGTCTTCCCATGATTCTTTGTATCCATCACTTCACACACAGTGTTATCCATTGTATTCATGGAATACAGCTTATTTAGCCATTCCTCAATCATTGAACATTTACTTTTTTCTTCCAATTTTTGTTCTTAAAAACAAAAACAAGCTGCTATAGGTATTTTGATCCACGTGAGGCCTTTGTTTTTGTCACTATTCTTGGAGGATACGCATAGAAGTGGGATCTGTGGGATAAAGGTTTTGGATATCTGAGGCAGCTGGGTGGAGCCACTAAGGAATGGGGGCTGGATTTGAAGTCAGGAACTCTTCCTCAGATATGTCAGGGGGTCCTAAGGGGTCCTGACAAACAGTCCCGAAGGGGTGAGGAGAATGAGATGTGGTGAAAAGGATGACACATGTCAGGAGGGCCTATGAAGCTGGTAGCAGTCAGAGGCGAGGTTTATTGATCATAGCTAGTATTTTATTGAGAAAGTGACCTAGGCTAAGGGATTAGGTAAATTTTTTGCAAAGACAATGAATGTAGATAATTTATCATTCCTTTACAATAGACTTAGTTTACCTCATCGAATCCAGACAGAGTTTTCTATAGGATAATAAATCACAGATAAATATGTAACCATCTAGCCCAGATTCTCAGGGAAATATTTGCTTCAATGGATTTGTCAAGAACAGTCACTTGTTACCAAGTACAGCAAGGGAGGGGGTCGGAAAGGAGGAGTTTTGGGGGCCTCATTTGAGGAGTGCTATATGGCTGATTCTGGCCAGACCATGGCTTTGATTTTACTGGGGTCCATTCTCACTACTGGGGGCTACAAGATACTAGCTCTATAACCTTGGGCAACTCACAATGGCTGAGCCTCAGTTTCCTTATCTCTTCAATGGAGTTAATAAAAGTACCTATATCACATAGTTATTGTAGAGATTAAATGATTTAACAGATGTACAGTACTTTGTATATGTTATAGTGCTAAATACATACACTGCTGGGGAAAGTGAGAGAGGATGAACTTTTCTGGGCACTTTTAGCCATGCTGTACTACTAACTTGTCCATCCATCCTGAGCCTAGGTCACTGGCTCTTAACCTCTCCCACTACCACTGTGGTTCTAGTGCTCCAGACCCAGATCAGAGGCAGCAAGAGTCAGCTGTCTTGCCAGCTGTCTAGTCAGTCTGCAGCCTCTGCCCAGTGTTTCATCCAGAGAAGCCAATCTTTCAGTAAGCCCGGAGGGGGCCAAATATTCCAACCAGAGACCAGAGAAGACAGGAATGAGACATCTAGCCAACTCACAGAAAAGAGATGCCCCAAGGTCTGCTCATTGACAAATAGCCTGTTCCAAGCACCAAAGTAAGCTGGTGAAAGACCAACCCATTATCCAAGACAGGGAGCCTGTGCTGACCTTCCATAGAATCAAGTGGTTCAAGGGCCAGTTTGTCCAAGTGATGAGTGGAACCAAGAAAATAAATACCTGTACTTTACCAGAAAGGGAAGGAGAACAACACAATCCTGAAGGGTACTGTAGCCAACCCCAACACACTTTCCTTTGTGACATAGAATTATCTCTCTTTGTTACTTATAATGTAATCAATCAGCAACCTTTAGTTTAATCAATCAAAAACTGAAAACGGTGGAAGATTTCACAAGTGAAAAACTCTCACCTCTAAAGGGTTCTGCCCAGTCTTGGGTAGGGCTATACAGTTTGGAAGCTGTGATTGGTGCCTTTGAAGAGGGGAAGAGACAGTGTGGAAAAAGGACTATAAAAAGTCTATGGCTTCCTGGATTCGAGACTTCTTCACTCTTTGGATCTTCTGGCTTGGAGTCATTCCTGCCTTGGCTGCTTGAAGAGACGCTTCCCTTGGAACCTGCAGTAGTAAGTAGAGTGATCTTTTTCCTTGGTTCTTCTGTGAGAAGACTCTCTCTGCTCATTGGTGCTTTGGTGGGACACTCCTTTCAGAATGAGTTCTGGTGAGATTCTTGGCAGTCTTAGCCTTGTGTGCACTGAAGGTTCTTGGCAGATTCTTCAGTGTCTCCTGGCTCTTTAGATTTTGGCTTTGTGAAGACTGGATTTAGGTATCTCTTGATTGTAACAAGGAAGGTACTTAGCTCTTCCTTTATTGGGAAGATTGAATTGTAACCCCCAGTCTATTTTTAGATTTTAATCCCCAAAAGTGTTAACTCAGTATTTAAAGTAGATCTACTCATTTTAACTACAAAAAGGTGAGAACTAACTACTAAAAGTGTGATCTAACAAAAAAAGGTGTGAACATCCATTTCATACATTGAATGGGAGATCTGTGACCCACATGTGAAATAGTGGGCAGTCCTGGAGAGGAGCATCTGTTGTGATTGGTAGATGTGAAATTTAGGGGAGGTGACACAAGAGAAAAAAGATCTTTAAATAGAGGACCACAGAGGCCAGAGATAGATTCAAAGAACTCTGACTCAAACTGGAGGAGCAGTCTCTGAGCTTGGAGTGAAGAAGAGTCACTCGGAGGAGAGACTGGAACAATATCCCTACCGAGGATCAGATCCCTCAAACCCCGAAGGAGTTTTGGACCCATATAAATGGACCCATGATAAAGAGAACCCAGCTCCCCTTCCCCTTCAGGCCTCTTGCACCTACTTTATTATTTCCTTAGGCTATCTATCTATCTATCTATCTATCTATCTATCTATCTATCTATCTATCTATCTATCAGTTTCCCAAACTTACATATATATTTGATAGTTTGGGAAACTTAATTTGGGACCAGGCTAGAGAAACCCAGGCCTGTTATAAAGCTACCTGGGCCAAGGACTGTGATAGGAAATAATTAGGGATACTGAGTCCCTCTTTTGATCTCCCAACCTGCCTTTCATTACATCATTAAACATCTAAATTGCAGTCAGATTCTGTCAAGTGATTTGGTTTGAAATTTGGGAAGGTATCTGAATTCAGCTTCAACTCCAAATTCAGGACCTTCCCCTGCTGAGGCAAAGTCACCGATGAGACTTGTCTCCAGATCCTCTCCATGCTGGGCAATATGGGGTTGCCCCTGGGTCTGTTTTATAGAGGAGATCTTCCTTCAACTCGCCATCATCCTTTCTCATCAGGGAATCCCTAATTACCTGTGCAGCAACTATCAAAAGCCTTAACTCAGGTGAGGTGAAAAGAGAGTAGGTGCCAATCCATCCAGGTTCCTATTCTCATTCAGTTCCTTCTCTATAAACTCCTTGTAGACTCCACCAAAGTACCATCAAATATAGTGGAAAGTACCTTTATTATAGTCCTGAAAGTTACTATTAATACAGTAGCTAGGCAGTACTTTTTGTCTCTTTATTAAATTTCCCACTTTTACTCTTTCCTACCTTGATGTAAATAAAAGCTGTTGAAAGTCATTTTGACCTAAGCTATAATACTTTTAAATTGGTGACCACAATATTACTTTATAACTCACATATTTAGCATAAAACCTAAATTTAAAAAAAAAATTAAAAAAAACCTTTTATATCTTGGAGTTCTCACCAAGTAGCCTGATGGCTAGGCCCAGAAATAGCTCTAGCATCAGATGCTGCCTAGAAACTACCATGCCCTCAATGGAAACAGCAGCAGCAAGGAGCCCAGCACTAGTATCCTGAGCCTATAGTCCTCTGCCACCAAGGAGAACATTGAAGGGGGGATCATCTCTATTGTTGTAATTGGTATCTGCAATACATATGGGTATTCTGCTGCCCACATGCAAGAAAGAAATGCTGCCCTGCAAATGGTTGCCAAAAGGTAGCAGAAGGAGGATTGCCCTGTCAGCTCCACTGTGAACACTAACAAAGGCTAATATTTTTTTAAGCTTTAATTTTGTTTATTCTAAGACATTTTATTTTCCCAATTTTTAACATAATATTCCTGAAATTATAAAATCCAAATTGATTCCCTCCCTTTCTTCCCTCTCCCATCTCAGAGATGATGAGCAATTTGATCTTGCTATTATGCAAAACATATTTCTGTATTGGTCATTGTTGTAAGAGAATACTCATATAAAACCAAAACCCCTAAATAAAACTGTAAATAAAATAATGTGAAAGTATGCTTGAATCAGCAATTGACTCCAACAGTTCTTTCTTTGGAGGTGGATGTCAATCCTTGTCACAAGTTCTTCAGAATTGTTCTGGACTGTTGTATTGCTGTATTGCTGAGAATACTTAAGCCTTTCACAGTTGATCAGTATCCAGTATTTCTGTTACTGTGTACAATATTCCACTAGAACTGTAATGATTTTTATAGAAAACTTTTCTTAAACCTGGGGTTTAGAAGGCGAACCAGCTTCTAAGTTGAAGTAATTTACTCTAAGATCTAAGGACATCTCTCTGATCTGAGTGATTCTTTCCCCACTAGATGATAAAAATCCTCTCTGAAGTCAGAGAGAACTGATGGCATGGCAAATTTCAAATGCATATTTGAAATCAATGTAAATATTTGCACGTTTGTCTCTTTCAAGCTCACATGCATGCTTTAAAGCAATTAATTCTGCTCTCTGAGCACTTAGGTTCCTAGGTAGCAAAGCAAACCATAGGGTCTCAAATTCACTTACTATTGCAGCACCTGTAAATCTTATTCTATTCCGTATATATTATGATCCATCTGTGAATAGGATCAGGTCAGGTTTGTCAAGAGGTGTGTCTGACAGATTTTCTCAAGGCCTTTCTATTCATTGCACTACAGTTTCACAATAATACAATCATTCCCCCTGTGTTGGTAAATTGGGTAATTCTGTAGCTGGATTTAAGGTGTTGCATCTCTTTAATGTTATATGTTCATTCCCCAAAAGCACTATGTCATATTTAGCCAGGCATTGATTTGAAAATGCCTGTATTCTGAACTTTTGGAGAAGTGCCTCAACTTCATGTGAACAATAGATTGTCAGTAGGCAGTCTTAACACTAAATCTGCAGATTTGGTGACAAGCAATGTAGTTGCTGCCACCCCTCTTAATCATGGAGCTATTCCTGAGACTATGGGATCTAGTTGACTGGAATAATATGTAATAGGACGTTGTTTTGGTCCTAAGCTCTGTGTCAAAATTCCTGAAGCTATTCTCTTTCACTCGTGGACATAGAGCGAGAATGGTTTTGAATAATTAGGTATACCAAGAGCAGAAGCCAATAATATTGCCTCTTTTAACTTTGCAATTGCTTGCAAAAGTTCTGGTTTTAGCTTCAGTAGATCTTTCTCAGTGTCTTTTGTTAAAGAAGTAAGTGGTTTCATAAGTTCACCATAATTAGGTATCCATTGTCTGCAAAAACCTGTGGTTCCTAAGATAGCTCTGAGTTGCCTTTTGGTCTTAGGGGCACTCAGCTTTTGTATGTCTGTTACTTTCTTTTGGGAAATGCTTCTGGACCCCTCAGACAGCACAAACCATACATATTCTATGTGAGGAAGACACCATTGAAGTTTTTGATAGTTTGTATCCCCTCTTGTAGAGCTCACACAGAAGACGTTTACTATCATGTAGGCATACTTTTGCAGATGGTGATGTTAGAAGTAGATCAGCTACAAAGTGAATAAGTTTATTGTCCTTAAACTGAATATTTTTCAAATCTTTGTTTAAGATTTGAGAAAACAATGAAAGACTTTCACAGAATCCCTCTGGCAAACAAGACCATGAATATTGATTTCCCTGCCATGTGAATGCAAATATCTTTTGTGAGTATTTGTGTATAGGTATTGAGAAAAAACCAGAATATAAATCAACCACAGTAAAATATTTTGCATGACTTGGGACAGATGAAATGATGATAGTAGGACTTGGTACAACTGGGCACTATTTTATTACATGATCATTAACAGCTCTTTAATCTTGAATGAATCTTTAGACTATTCATCCTTAACCATCTAGCTTGGGTTTTTTAACTGGCAAAATTGGGGTGTTGTATTCAGAGATGCATGGTATTATTATGTCTTGCTGCAATAACGAATTAATTATGGGGGCATTGTGGAATGCATAGTGGTAGACCTCCTTTAGTCAGCACTTTAACAGGGGTTGCATCTGCAGAATCTGTAGCCCATAAGCCTTTTGGAATGTCATCTGTTATCTGATAGATGTTATTCCCTTCCCCCTCTGATTCTATTGTATCCAAGAATAATACAGGGAAAAGGTTTAGGGATTCTTCTGGGAGTTTTAAAGAAATATCTCATGTTGGTATACATACTATTGTTGCTCTCAATTTACAAATCTACAATTCTACAAAGAAGTTCCCTACTCAGTAGATTTATTGGGGAATTTAGCATTAAAAGAAAAGTGTTCTACATTTAGAGGTCTAAGTGAAACCATTCTTGGCTCTAGCTTTTTGACTTTTTGAGGTCTTCCTGTCACACCCAGAACTTCTATTGAATCTATTGCTTTGCACTCTTCACGAGATTTTAGCAACAGAGATTTGGCAGCACCTATGTCTAAGAGACAATCCTCTACTTAACACTTTGTTAGCCATCAAGTAAATGAATTCACAAGTCACTTACTTAGAGAGCTCCACCTTTTTAACTCAATCAGTTAGAAACTTGTGAATCCTTTGATAAGAGTTTATACCCTCAAAGGACGAGAGGTGGATCCCAGACACTGTTCCCTGTGCAATGCTAGGCAATTTGGAAGCTGTGATTGGCCCCTGTGAAGAGGGGAAGGGACATGAAGTGACATTGAATAAAGGACTATAAAAAGTTTAGAATTTCTTGTCCTTGTGACTTCTCTTTTGGACCTCTTCTTTTGAGGACTGATCCTTGGGGCTTCTCCTTGGACTTCTCCTCGGGACTTCTGCCTTGGAGAGATTCCTGCCTTAGTGGCTCTGTGAGGAGACCCTCTCTGCTTGTTGGCTCTTTGGTGGGATACTCCCTTCAGCATGAGTTCTGAGGAGAGACTCTTTTCCTTAGATCCTGCATCTGCTTGCTGATGAATGACTCAGACTTCCAAGTAGATATTTGAACTTTGTTGGGGAGCAAGCTGAATTTCATTGGATCAACATTTAGGGTAGGCTAGGCAACTCCTTATCTCTTTCCCTCCCACATTTAGTACTCAACTGTTTTTCTTCCTCATTATAAATAAAAGCTGCTAACAGGGTTTTTTTTTTTTTCTGGCTTAAGGATAATATTTTTAATCCGGGAACCACAACATTGAATTTATAATTCTCTTATTTAGTCAAAACCCCAATTTAACCCTTATAATACCTTTGGTCTTTTTTTTTAAGTCCACACTGCAACCTTCTAAATACTGGTGTGTGCATTTCACAGTGAAAGCAGTGGCATTGCAGTGCTGAGATGAGCATGCTAGCATTTGTTGAATTGGCTGCCTCTATCACAGCATTTTACTGTCCCTCAGGATCCATCTCATTGCTGCCAGGAGGAGGAGGAATATGTAGAATATCCAGCTTATTGACTTAAGGTGTCAGGTGCATGACCACCAGCTGATCCTGGGGAATGTCTGCTGCAGCTGCAGCTAGGTTTGTGATGGACTTACTTTTCACACACTGACAGTCCACTTGCTGACTTTTTCCTTCCTCATTTTCCCAGGACATATGAATAAATGGATTAGTTGTGGATTACTTAGTTGTGGATTACTTCTGGGCACCCACCAGGTTTTTCTTGCCTTTTTATTTGTAAGTGGGATACCCTTCTATACCCAATTGAATTTTCTTAAGACCTCGCTCCTTCAAAACAGATTTGACCACATCTCTATTTTCAATGTACTTGAAAAATCTATACAACTTTGTGCTATAAACAATCTGTGAATATTCTTTTTCTACCTGTGTTGGGTATTCTTCATCCCAATCAACCACAACATCATCTGTGAGTACTACAATATGACACTCTTTTACCACTCTGGGCACCCACCATAAGAGGGAGGATCATTTCCTCTAAATAAAACTCAAATTGTCTAGGAGCACCATCATTTGATAACTCATGCATGAGGGCACTGAGATCTCTACATTTTATAATACTATATTCAAAAGACATACAAAGATAGTCAAACACTTCTCTTAGCTCAGGAATAGAGATGCCATCAGGACAATGAATTATTCCAGTCTTGTAGTAATCCAAGATAGCTTGAAATACAGTAGAACCAATTCCCTCTGTTACTTCATACTCTCCTTTCTCATTAGGATGTGTGAAGTTATGTTCTCTGCCAGATCCAAACATCCTGTCCAACATTGTATTTGGCTGGGCAATAAAAATAGATGGATCTACAACAAATCTAGGGTTATCCATGATTACTGTTACACTTTCAGATGTTCTTATACTCCAGGCTCCCTCTTTTGCATTCTCATAGACAAATATCATTTCCACAGATGTCTTACAACCACCATCTGAACTTGACTGACTACTGTTTCTGCTGTTGTTCCCAACACTGCTCCTGGAACCATCGAGGGAAGCTTTTTGAGGACAAGAACTACTTGGGCAGGAAGAACTACTATCTTTTTCTCATTCTTCAATGTATAAAGCTTATGAGATCTATTATGCAATTTCTGATCCCAATTCTCTGGATTACTGGAGTTACTGTCATAAGGATGAAGGTGTCCTGCCATCCCACTTCAAGCTTCCTCACACTACATCTCTGAAAGCACACATATAGCACAATCTGCAGGTGGCCCTGACATGTTCACCCAAGCTAGGGGATGGAGGGATGCTGGTGGGAGTGGGAGTAGTGACTCCTAACTTGAAACTGGGGCAATGGCCCCTCTCCAGCCCACGCTGCCACTGCTGTAGCAGGAGCTGCCAGGGACAGCCCCGGAGATTGTAGGATGGCTCTGCTTCCAGTATTATAGATTTCCATCTCCGTCTGACACTTCGGAGAACCAGAGAATGAATCTCTATTGAGGGAGGGATGGCAGGCACCATGGTAGGCCCATAGGGAAGACATGTTTTGAGATTGAGGCATCTTTTGGAACTTCACAAATCTCACTGCTGTGATAGCCTACCCTAGACTCTGCTTATTACTTCAGACCCTATTTAATACTGGCATGATTACATTAGACATTGTACTATACCTGACACATAATAAGCACTTAATAGGTGATTTTTGATTCATTCCATGATGATCATCAAATGCTATTATTCTGATTTTTCTTTGAAAATCTTTACCCTGATGTTAAGACAAAAAATCCTATCCACCTCTAGAGAAAGAACTGATGAAGGCTGAATGCAGATAGAAGCATACTTTTAAAAAACTCTTTTTGTTTTAAAAATGTTTTGGTCTGTTTTTCTTTTATAACATGACTAAGGTGGAAACATGTTTTGCAGGATTGCACATGTATTATCTATAGTAAATTGTTTGCCTTTTCAATGAGGGAGGAAGGGAAGAATTTCTACAGTGGAAATTTTGAAAACAGTCAAAAATTCTTTTTACATGTAATTAGGAAAAATAAAATAAATGTAAGTACTAGATATTATTTTAGTCACTTCTTTAAATAATTTCAAATTACTTTTCAGAATGATTGGACCAATTTACTGCTAATATTAATATGTTCCTCTTTCCACCACTTTTTTAATATCCTATTTTCCTATCTTATTTCACCTTTCTTTTGGCCACATGATGAACTTTGTCATTAGTCTGTGATTGGTTGTTTCCATATGCAAAAAATTGATTGTATCAAAGGTGGGTCTCCAGATGTGCTGTGAACTGAAACATCTTGAACACGAAATTTTTCCACTGTGGAAATTGCTACCAACTTGTGAAAGTACATAAAGAGAATCTTCTTATGGGGCACAATGTATCAGAGGGTTGTGCAATATTTTGAGGAGGAAAGAAGATATCAGGGATACTGTTAAAAGTGAAAGACAAGTACATTAAAATCATTTCAATCCAATGAATATTTCTTAGGTTTCTGCTATAGCAATACAAATGCACACAATACAAATATAAAACAAAACAAAACAAAAACAAACAATACAAATGCAAAAAAAAAATCCTGTGTTCAACCCTGCTTACAGCTTGACTCTGTACTAGGCATTTATTTTATTTCAACACACTAGGACTTAAAGAATGGTCACTGGGTTTGCAGATAGACTTGACAAATAACCTTAGGAAGAACAATTCTGTTAGAGTGATGAAGTCAGGACCTAGGTTACAAAGGCCAAGATGTCAGTGAGACATAAGGAATCGAAGTCGTGAAGTGGGGAATGCTTCCCCCCCCCAAATATTTGTCAAAGTGAGAATAGAAATAAAAGCATAATTGGATGGTGAGGTAGAAGGAAATAATTTGTTTTTTTTGGGGGGTGGTCATCTCAGCATTCTAGACATAGGGGAAAGAATTTCATAGGAAAATAGAGGGAGCAGCATCAAAAACATAAATGAAGAAGTTAACTTTAGGAAGGAGTATTACCACATCCTTGTAGAAAAGAGAGGTAAGATTATATAAATGACAGAGAACTTTTCCAATTGTGGAAAGTTTCATTCTTTTCAGTAAATATTCTCAAAGATCTCCTCTAGGTCTATATTTTTATATGGTTTATTTATAAAATTTATATTTATTATTACATACATTAAAAACAAAAACTCATATACCACATGGTATTGATTATGTGATTTTACTAATCATATGACTATAACACAGTGACAGTCCCACTCTCTCGGCGTTGGAAGCCTGGGTCCAGTGGCACGAAAAATCGTTACACCTGGAGACTTCCTCAGCTGCATTGGATGGCCCTGTTGTCCTTTGTGCTCCAACACGCCCTAAGCACTGCGTCGCCATCTCAGCCTTGAACCTTCTTGTTGGTTTCTTCCGCCTGTTCCGCCGAAGCAGTCTTCACATGCTGGGTGAGCAAAGCCCTGCTTCACCAGGGGTCGACCGGATGGCTACCCTCACAAGGTTTGGCCGGCCTGTCGAAGCCGTTGCCCGGGGTGCGGCCGCTGCCGCATGCTAGCAGCTACTGGGAGCCACAAGTGAGAGCTGGGTGTCAGGTGGGGGTTAGAGGCTGGAGAGCTGCCCTAGGAGGGCACGACAAGCCTCAATACCAGAGATACTCCCCCTCCCTGAGCACCCCATACACCCCACTGTCACTGTGCATCGGCTTTTCCACTTAAATCTCTTTCACGCACAAGTATCTTTGTGCACACTCATCTATCGTAATCCCGTCCACCCTCTTCAAGACCTGCAGCTATGGGGGAGTGGTGATGCAACAGGTGGAGGTAACCACTGGCAGTTGTAGTCACGATCCTGCACGTAGGCGGCCCACGGACCAGTGGTCGCTCGGCCCTGTGGGCAGCAGGGACATTCGGCAGCATCCTGGGCGACTGAGCAGCCCTCTCCAGGACAGCACTGCTCACCCTAATCAATGGAGGGGACTAGAAAAGGTGTCCCAAACATTGCCTGCCCTACAAACACCCGGTCAGCACACCGCGGCTGGCGGGCCATCCCCTTTAAGTGGTCGAAATCAAAGAAAAAATACAAAGAAACTCCTACTAGGAGCATGGAACATCAGGACATTACTTGATAGAGAGAATACCCAAAGACCTGAGAGAAGAACAGCTCTAATCGGTAAAGAACTGGCGCGATATAACATCGACATCGCAGCCTTAAGCGAAACACACTTACCAGAAGAGGGATCACTCAGCGAACCCACCGCTGGATACACCTTCTTCTGGAAAGGTAGAGCCTCACATGAAGACAGAATCTACAGTATTGGCCTGGCCATCAAGACCAGTTTGCTCAAACAGCTGCCAGACTTGCCTGTGGGCATCAGCAAGAGGCTCATGAAGATTCGTTTGCCTCTCAGCAAAGACCGGTATACCACAATCATCAGCGCATATGCCCCAACACTGACCAGCACAGAGGAGACCATCAAGCAGTTCTACTCTGACCTGAGTGCCATCCTGCACTCAGTGCCCACAAATGACAAGCTGATACTACTGGGAGACTTCAACGCCCGCGTTGGTCAGGACCATGAAAGCTGGAAAGGAGTGCTTGGCAAACACGGCGTGGACAAAATGAACAACAACGGCCTACTGCTACTCAGCAAATGCTCAGAGTTCGAACTCACCATCATGAACACTGTGTTCAGAATGGCGAACAAATATAAAACAACATGGATGCACCCAAGATCAAAACAGTGGCATCTCATTGACTACATCATTGTACACTGGCGAGACATCCAGGATGTAAAGATCACCAGAGCCATGAGAGGAGCTTAATGCTGGACAGACCACCGATTGGTTAGAGCAACTCTTCAAATGCGCATTGCACCTCGCCATTCAAAACGCGCCCAGACAGCTCGCGCATTTTACAATATGAGTCATCTTAGAGATCCATCTTATTTGCAAACATTCCAGTCCTGCCTGGACAACAAGCTGTCTGCCAAGGGACCACTCACTGGAAGCTCAACCGAGAAATGGAACCAGTTCAGAGACACAGTGAAGGAAATATCAAAGGCAGTCCTAGGCCCAAAACAACGCAACCACCAGGACTGGTTTGATGAGAACAACACTGCTATTGAAGACCTATTGAGCAAGAAGAACAAAGCCTTTATGGAGTGGCAAAATAACCCAAACTCTGCTCCTAAAAAGGACAGATTCAAGTCTCTCCAAGCCACGGCGCAGCGTGAGATCAGGAAGATGCAAGACCGATGGCGGGAAAAAAAGGCAGAAGAAATCCAGTGGTTTGCTGATACGAAAAACTACAAACAATTTTTCAGTGCCCTCAAGACTGTCTATGGGCCATTAAAACCCACCACCACTCCCTTGCTATCCTCTGACGGTGACACTCTCATAAAAGATAAAAAAGGCATCAGCAACAGGTGGAAAGAACACTTCATTCAGCTTCTCAACCAACCCTCTTCAGTCGACCAAAGCGCCCTTGACCAGATCCCCAAAACCACTCCATTGAACAACTTGACGTCCCTCCTTCAATAGAGGAAGTCCAAAAAGCCATTCAACAAATGAGTGCAGGCAACGCACCTGGTAAAGACGGGATCCCAACAGAGGTGTACAAGGCCTTAAATGGAAAGGTGCTCCAGGCATTCCACATAGTGCTGACCAGCATATGGGAAGAGGAAGACATGCCCCCAGAACTCAGAGATGCCTCCATCGTAGCCCTATCTAAGAACAAAGGCTCATCAGCAGCCTGTGACAACTACAGAGGCATCTCACTACTCTCCACTGCTGGAAAGATCCTCACCCGTGTTATACTCAACAGACTCCTGTCATCTGTTTCAGAGCAGAACCTGCCTGAATCACAATGTGGCTTCCGACCAGATCGCAGCACCATCGACATGGTCTTCACAGTGAGACAAATGCAGGAAAAATGCCTTGAGCAGAACCTGAGTCTCTACATTGTCTTCATAGACCAGACAAAGGCGTTCGACACAGTGAACAGGGATGCATTGTGGGTGATCCTCAGCAAGCTCGGTTGCCCAGCAAAATTCATCAAACTGATCCAGCTCTTTCATGTCGACATGACAGGGGAAGTTCTATCTGGTGGAGAGACTTCCGATCGCTTCAACATCTCCAATGGTGTGAAACAAGGCTGTGTCCTCGCTCCGGTACTATTCAACCTATTTTTCACCCAAGTATTATGACATGCTGTGATGGATCTAGACCTGGGCGTCTACATCAAATACCGACTGGATGGCTCACTATTTGACCTTTGCCGCCTGACTGCAAAAACAAAGACAACAGAGAGACTCATCCTAGAAGCTCTCTTCGCAGATGACTGTGCTCTCATGGCCCACCAAGAAAATCACCTTCAAACCATTGTGGACAGGTTCTCTTCCACAACAAAACTGTTTGGCCTGACTATCAGCCTCAGCAAAACAGAGGTGCTGTTCCAACCTGCACCAGGGAGGCCAACTAACCAGCTGTGCATTACAATTGATGGCATGCGGCTTTCTAACGTCAACACTTTCAAGTACCTGGGCAGCACCATCACCAACGACGGGTCCCTAGACCACGAGATGAATGCCAGGATCCAAAAGGCCAGCCAGGCACTCGGGCGGCTGCGCTCCAAAGTCCTCCAACATAGCGGTGTAAGCACTGCGACGAAGCTCAAAGTGTACAACACAGTGGTCCTCAGCTCACTCCTGTACGGTTGAGAGACATGGACACTGTACTGGAAGCACATGAAGCAGCTGGAGGAATTCCACCAATGCTCCCTCCGGTCAATCATGAGGATCCGATGGCAGGACCGAATCACCAACCAGGGAGTCCTCAACAGAGCCAACTCCACCAGCATCGAAGTCCTGGTCCTCAAAACCCAGCTACGATGGTCTGGACACGTCCTCCGCATGGACCCACAGCGAATACCAAGACAGGTATTCTACAGTGAACTGTCAGCTGGACTCAGGAAACAAGGCCGACCAAAGAAAAGATTCAAGGATCAGCTCAAGTCAAACTTGAAGTGGGCTGGCATCACACCAAAGCAACTAGAACTCGCTGCCTCTGACAGAAGCAGCTGGCGAACCCACATTCACTATGCCGCCACCACCTTTGAAGATGAGCGACGTTGACGTCTTGCCGCTGCACGTGAACGCCCGACACCAGGCCACAACCGCACCTCCCGTAACAACTGGCGTCCCAGGCCCCATGTGCCACAAACTGTGCACCTCAGCCTTTGGACTCCAAAGCCACATGAGGGTACACCATAGATGAAACTGCACAAAGACAATAGTCATTCTCGATCACCGAGAGACTACCACTACTATGACTATAACATATAATTATATTATTCTGCTTTTTATATAATTTATATTTTATAGTTTTATGATTAATATTTATATAAATATATAATTGATATAAAATTAGATAATTTAACAATATAATTCTAAAATTTAATAAGACACTATTCAGTGAAATAATTAAAATGTGAAATCATCCAATCTAAAATATTCATTAAATGGATGAGAAAACTTGTCTTAGAGTAGCTGAATGATGAGGCTACATCACTAGTTAGTGCAAAAGGCAAGAGAGAGAATCCAGATCTCTCAATTCTCAGGCTCATAAGCTCCTTCTACCACACAATGCTATTTTTAAAATAACAGAGCTGGTCTATTTTGACGATTCACCATTTTGTTCTTTAAGACATCATGGGAGACTATGGGATCAATAATATTACACAAAGATGGATAATTTACAAGTAGCTAAATTTATGAGATTAGGCTTTACTGTATTTACCAACACAATACAGTTTTCCTAGGAATTGATTTAAATTAAATTCTAATTAACTAGGATAAAGCAACTATTCTTGATACTTCCTGGTATTTTACTTGTGTAAGTTACCAGGATTCTCTGTAACTTGGGGAACAATTGAGAGTTGCTCAATTGGCAATTCCTGTAAAAACAGAGTAAAGTCAGACCATGGGGGGAGGAGGGATCAAGGCATACAACTCCCATCAGGGGTTAAAAGGTTATAAAAATTGAATAACTCATTCATCTGATAGGATATCTGATTTCACAATAATGGAGTAAATTCTGGGGAAAAGAGAGTTTTTGTTGTTGTTGTTGTTGTTGCAGAAATACATGATGATCATACCTTTCTCACCTGATGATTAATGAGAGTTTCAGTTTTAATATTTTATGTCTGTCTATCATAGAGATCATTAAGCTGCTACCACGTAGGATGGGTTATCCCTGGAGGAAGTACCTCTTTTCCTGGGAACTTAGTGAAAAACCGAAATATTATAAAAAAGAGAATGTCTAGTGCTATTAATTATTGGTTCGAACAAGAGAGGAGTTCTTAAGCCTTCCCCAAAATACCAAGCCATGCTTGTGAATAACTCTGAGCCTTGAAAACAAGCTTGAAACTTTGCCAGTCTGATTAGCCATGATGGGGCATAGAACAAGGAGCTAGGCCTGGGAAAGAGTGATTGCCACATACCAGTCACAAGGGCTAGTGAGTAATTCAGAAGGGCAAACCTGAGTAGTTGGAGTCTGAGCAGATAAGAGGTTAACAGATAAGAGAACTAAGAATTAGGAAGCCAGAAATTCTGGGGAAAAGGGAGTAGGTTTGTCAAAAAACTAAGTAAAACATAAAGAATGTCAGCAAGAATGGTTTTATTTGTGATGTGAAAGCTTTCTATATCTTGTATACTTCTGAGCTAAATTCAATAACTCAATAATTCAATAATTCAATAATCTTAGAATATGGACAGGAATTAAATTGAAGGTGGTGGTAAGGAAAGACACTTGTCTATGGCAGGGGAATGTAGTTCAGAATACCAGGAGATGAATTTGGTGATGGTAGGAATATGCACTTCTCCTGCCATCTTCTCCACCAAAGTACCTTCAAGACACTTTGTAATTTGTATATATTTTATATCTGTTTATATGAGTGTATTCTGTTTTCCTGACAAAATGTAAGATCCTTGAGGGCAGGGACTGTTTTGGTTTTTATCCCCAGAGTCTAATATAAACTACATGGTCTATGCAAGATTTATAATAAATGTATATTGATTGTAGTAGGTGTGAACCAGTGAATTATGTGCATTTTTTATTCCTAGAAGTTAACATAGTACCTGATACATATTAAATACTTAAATGTTGACTGACTATATGCAATAAATATTTGTTGAATGAATGAATGAGTTTTAAAATGGCAACATATTACCATGGATGGTATTCTGGATTGGGAGTCTAGAGACATAGCTTTTAGTTTCAACTCATATGGTAGTCAGTTGTATGAACTTGGGCAAGTCATTTACCCTGTCTACTTAGCAGCTTATTTCTCTGGAAGATTAGAGATAGAAGGTTGGAGTAGCAGTTTCCCAAAGCTTCTGTCTGTGATTGACCCCAGCAGTAACACTGGATAGAATCCCAGGCAACAGGATGAAGGAATGAAGTACAGTTGCCTCTCTGAAGCAACTCCAACAATTTTGGGTTGGGTCATGGACTCCTGCATGAACCCAAATAGAAGCATAAGGAAAGATACTGGTAGAATGTTATGGGTCTGCAGACAGTTGAGGTTTTCCTCCTTGCAATACAAACTGAAAAAGTAGCTTTCCCATCCACATCTTCTTCCTTGATGGAAGAGGTAGGGAGAAAACCTCAAAAAAACACACTCTTTGGTAATAATCTGATTAATCTAGTTTGAAGCAAGTTCTAAGGAGCCACCAATCTCCCTTGGAAATGACCAATTTTTTTCATATTTTCTGGTCATTATCTAGACATAGACTAGTGGGACTCCTTCTAATTGTCTTTGGATACTGTGAATCTTAAAAATTCTCAGACTCTAACCTTAGAAGATTTGGTTAGGTTATTCCCCATTTAAACAATGGAAGTACTTGATCAGGAATGTATTGGGAACCTTAAAATTACTCCACCCATATTTAGGCATACCTTAAGGGGAAGATAAAGTTGTAAACTCCTTACTGAACAAAGAAAAAAGTCCCCAACCTATACTTATAGTGAGGCCAAGCCCTTAAGCTAGGTCTATTTTTAGGTCTAAAACAAAAGGGTGCTAAGTACCTATGAAGGTCAAATTAATCACTAAAAGGTCAGGCAACTTGCAAGGGACAACCTTAGCAAAGAGGTGTGAAATACTCAGAACTTTTAATCTACCCAGAGAAGGTGATAACAAGATGTGAATTAAGAAGGTGATAACAAGATGTGAATTAAGAATGGTCAGTCCTTTGGAAAACGTCTACTGTGATTGGTAGATGTGAAAATTTAGGGGAGGTGACATAGGAGACAATTCTCTTTAAAAGGAGCAGTCTGAACCAGTTCAAGGTAGTTCGCAGCTTTGGAAGCTGAATAGGAACTGGTCTCTCTGAACACTAGAGCTTGCTTGGAATGATCTTGTGGTGAGTGATTAAAGACTGACTAGTCTCTCTCAAAGCTTAGGCCTAGGCCCTTTCCTACTATTTCCTCTGCCTCTCTCTCTCTCTCTCCTTTTCCTTAATTATTTCATTTGTATTAAATAAAATCTCCATAAAACCCAGCTGACTTGGGTATTTCATATTTGGGAATTTTCCCATGGTGACCACTTACTTTTTATTTAAATCAAGACACTAAAAATTATCTTTAGTTTGGCAATTCACAATCTTGAACCCACATTTTCACGGTCACAATACCCAAGAACACTAGTACCCAACATATGTCTTGCCTTTAAGCCACAGCTAATACTTACAGCATCCTATTTTAACTTAATTTCCTAACTAACTAGGTTTTCAGTTCTTAAGTACCATCAATGCTCTCTAAATTTGGTGCCCTGGGACAAACTATGTTAGTACAACCCTAGTTATGGCTTTGTATAGAATAATCTACTTCCTATTACTGATTTGTGAAATAAACACAGAGAGAGACAAACTCACAAATGAAGGCAGTGGTTAACAAAAACGTTCCTAGATAAAGTAGTACCAGATCTCTCCAGCATCCAATGTGCCCAAAGGACCCCACTAGAGAATCACTACTTCTCTTTCAAAAAAACTTTTTCAAAAATCTAAGGAAAGGAGCTTGAGGTACAAAAAGCATAATCTGATTCCTAGTGTCAGAGCTTTCCTTTATGTCAGTTAAAACTGACTTAGTCTAAAGCATGATGAAAAATAGTGGTGGCTAATGGTAATGTGAGCTCCTGTGTCCATGTGCTGCTTTAAACCTGTCAGATTCCTACTTGTTTCTTCTTAGCTTTGAAGCTGTGATAACAGCTGTGTAAACAGACTGTGTAAACAATTTCTTTCTTACTTTCCCCCTTGTGAGGGATAAGCAAACCTGGAATCATTCATTCCTAAGAGAATTTTTATTTATTAATAAAGACTAACATTATAGCCTACAAGTGGGGAGAGTAGGTGTCAATCTAAGAAAGAGTTGGGGGGTAATTTCCTTGAGTTTCCTGTTTGGAGTATGAAAGGGAATTTTTTATTCTTTTTGTTTATTTTGAGTTAACATTTGTGAAAGGGAACTCTTCATTCTCATTGTCTATTTTGAGTTAACACTTGGTTAACACTAACATAAGTACCCCTACTTAGTACCTCATCAGCCTGTGAATTGTGAATCAGACTTTCTTTAAGAGTGTTCGGAAGTCATTTGCTAAAGTGGATAACAACTCAGTCAGGTAATTGTAAATCCTTTTGATAAGAGTTTACACCTCCAGAGGATGAGAAGTGGATCCCAAAATACACCCATCCATCTGGGCAGTGCTGGACAATTTGAAAGCTGTGATTGGCCCCTATGAAGAGGGGAAGGAACAAGAAGTCACTATAAAAGCCCTGAATTCCTGGATTAGAGGGTTGCTCTAGGAGTCATACTGACAGGTTGTCTTCAGCTCAAACTCCTCTTGGAGGGAATTTGGATGAGTGAATAGCTAGCTAGTTTTCTTTTCCTGACTTCTAGAGAGAGATTCATTCCAGTCAAGGGTTAACAAGTTGTGCTGGTCTGAGGTGAGCACAGGAACAATATCTACTGTGATAGGCTAAATATCATCTCTATCCTCTTTTTGTATTTCTCAACTTTTACTGTCTCCACTTATTTTGTAAATAAAAACTATAGAAAGTCATTTTGACTTGAACTATAATATTTTAAATTGGCTACCACCATATTATTCATAATTTTCATATATTTTAGTCAAACCCTTAATTTTATTTCCTTGCAGGAAGTTGGAATTCTGCCCCCTCCTACAAGGTAAAAAATCTCTGCTAGGTGATCAGTGCTCTTATTATGAAACTTGAGAATGACATCTGATAAAATACATGTTTCCATTCCAAATTTAACAGAAAGAAGATCCTTCCTAAAGTCACATTTATGTCAGTGTGCTACACTGGAAAGACCTCTAATTTGGGGTCAGAGAGATTGGATTTAAAAACCTAAGTCTTCCATTCATACCTGTGTGACCTTGGATAAATCATTTATGAAATGAAATAATGTATGTAAAGCATTTTGCAAACCTTAAGGTATTACATAAAGACATTATTACTTATAATTATGGTAATACCAAGGTATTACCAATGTTAATATAACATACTACTACATCAATATTAATATAAACAATATTAATTATTAATGCTAACCACAACAACTTCTTGAAGCCCCAGTTTCCTAATTTTCAAAAGGAGGGACTATGGACTGCCCCTCATGTTTCTTTCAATTCCAAATCTATGATACTATTAGTTCTGCTTCCATGAATGGACAGATTTACAAGAAGAAAGCTAAGAGACTATAAAGAAGAAAAAAGCATATTGGCAATTCTTGTCATAAGATCTATAACATTTCCCTCTCAGTTTTGTTTGAGATTCCCCGGGTAATGAAGCACAGCATTCCAAAAACCATTTGAATTTGTCTGTAGAAGGTGGATTTTTCTCCCAACCCTCACCCCATAGAGAATTAAGCTTAGGTCATAAGCTAGTAGCACAGATAGATGAAAGGGAATGGGGGTTGCTGACTGTGAGTCAATATGAATCAGCATTTTGGAAAGCCTGGGAACTGGGAATAGATTGCAAACAAAACAAAACAAAAATGTGCCTGTGTTAGTGGGTTTAGTATTATGATGTTAGTAAGGCTTGTGAATTCCTAAGATTTTACATGCCTGAGGTTGTCTCTGAAGAGAGTTTTGCAAAATGCTTTTGGGAATGAACTCTCAGAGGGGATTATGGAGTAGACTATCAGATTCTTAAAGGTATAGCATATTTGAGTAACCTGACCCCCACAGGTAAAAAAAAAAAGAGCATTGACTATTTGTAGGATAATTGAATGAATCCTTGAATATTCTATAGAAAGTAGAATAATATATTCATCATTCTTACCATTTTCTACTATGCATGAATTTGTGTGGTCTCTTGATTATATTGACTTGCTCTTAAAATTCTGCCTACAATGTCTTACCTTCTGTAACAGATGTTGGTAGAGAATTACCATATCTTTATGCTCTCCCTCTCTCTCCTCCTTTCTCCCTTCTCTTCCCCCACTCTTTGAATTTTATATTCACTATGAGCACAGCAAGGTAAGATAATGGAGATTACCAGAAAAGATATGCTTCTTACTGATTTAAGGAGCAGGAACAAACAAGTTACACTAAACTGTCTATGTTTCTCTACCAAAAACCTGAGAGACCTTTCTTTGATGGTGCCACTTTTTTTTAGGTCAGCAAGGTGTCAATGTTTCAGTTCCCCCTGTAGCATAATGATTACTTAGCCATTTGACAAAGATTATTTATTTAATTAGTTAAATTCAAAATTTCAAAGATCTGAAAAACTATGTGTCTGTGCTTTTGGTCCCTTTTCTAAAACTCTGCTATTGCCACGTAAGAACCAGAACATATATAGTAGAGTAGAAGATAATTAAAAAAAAAACAAAGACAAAACCAGAAAGCAACATTTGTTCATTTCATAGTTCACCATGGTCAAAAAATCATTGTTTAAAAGCCACTACGGGTGCTGAGCCTCTCCTGACTTTCACAGGCTGTGGTCAGGGTCATGTTTGATGCATTTCCTGAACGGTAGTCCTTTCAGAACTCATTTCTCTCAGGCATAGCCTTTGAGAGCCCATTATCACTCCACACGTGATGAGGTTTCAGAGAAAGATACAGAGAAAGATTGTGGCAGGAATTATGTCACTTAGAACTTAACCAGAATTCTCTAGCTGAGGTGGTAACTTGGTAGCTCAGCGTATTGAGAGCTATATTTGGAGACAGGAGATTCTGGGTTCAAATATGGCCTCAGACACTTCTACCTATGAGATGCTGGTTAAGTTTTCTAAGCTGTATTGCCTAGCCATTATTGGAACCCTTAGAAATAAGGCAAGGGTTTGAAAAAAAATAATTCTCTAGCTGAGAATATTAATTCAATGAATCAAGCTTTAAGGACAATAATATTAATTTTTAATATTTAACTTAAAATGTAATAATGATAATAGTGAACATTTATATAGTATCTATGTGCCAAGTATTTTTTACAAATATAAGTATCACTTCCACATTGCATGAGTGAGGGGAATGGTGTCCCCCATAACCTAGAAAATTGGTATAAATAATTTTTGGCCATCACTTTGTACCAGAGAAGAAGTGTTATTTCTTTCTTTCTTTTTTGTATTATGGGATGTTTATAATACCTTCTATGTACTTATGAGTTGCTAAACTTTAAAAGATGACTCTACATTTCTAGTCTTTATATCGCATGCTGACTTTCATGTTCTTTTTGAAAACTTTAACTTTTGGTTTATTTTAACTTAAAAAGGCATTATGTATAGTTATGACAGTAAAAGATAAAATATATTGATATTATATAATACTATAAATATTTTTTATCCATATCAGAGTTTTTAAACTTTTCCCATGATTTCTGCTGGCCTTTGTGTGTTGTCTGTAACTTCTGCAAAATTCCCATCTTAATTTCTTATGCTGACTTAAGATATTTTGAAACCTTGATGGGGAAAGTCAAAATATGGAAGGGCTAGCCTGTATTATTTTATTTGATGATGAGATAAGAAGTGTCTACTTGTTGCCAAGTATTATAGTAGTTACTGGTTGATCCAGAGATAAAATAACTCTGTTTTCCAAGAACTTACATTCTTTTTGTATGGTGAAAACAACACACATTTTTATTTATTTTTATTTATATATGTTTGTGTATATGTATAGATATATTCTTATATATCTTTCATATACTATATATAAGAACATCCATTCTTATACAGCCTTATAAACACAAATACATGTTTATGTAGTGTGTATGCATACAAATAGGGAGATATATAAATTACATATATATTTACATGTATTCATCTATGTGTGAATATATATGAAGCAATTTCTTGGAGGTGGGGGAGAGGTCTAATACGAAGGGCTTTTCATTAACAATTAAACTAGGTTCCAGAGGATGGAAGGATGAGGAACAATGGACTGACCACTTGTTAGATGGAAGGGAGCAGGGAGTGATGATTAGGAAAGGATAACTGGCCCAGTTAGCCTGGAACTCAAGTGTAGGGATACTAAATGGAGCTATAAGGCAGTAGATTATCACATCTTTTGGAGGAACAAAGACACTGTTTAAACGAGAGAATTTCTTTGCTAGTTAAGCGCTTGAGAAATATCTGGTAGGTGATCAAAATGGAGCCAACAGACTCTATTTTTTTAATTTCTCAAAGAAAAGGCTTGAATATCTAGATAAAGAAGCACAGATGGGATACAAACAATTTTTAGGGATGCTTAGTATGTAGAATTTTTAAGAGGGAACCAAGGGTTGGTTTCCTGATGTGTATAGCTGGGGAGTTGCAGCTGTAGTTTACATTTTCCTTTATTTGTGAGTAAAATGCCAAAGTTTCTTCTGAATGCTTGGATAAAGAGATAAGATAAGCAGGGCCAATTTCATATTTGTTTTGCTAGAATTCTAAATGTGGCAATTCAGAAGTTCTGATGAGGACTCTGATACTTGTTCCTACTTCTAAATTATTTAGCTAATAAATTAGAGGGGGATCATCCTGGCCTCTTTCCCAGATTACTTCAGGTCTGCATGTTCTTTAGGTCACTGTAAAGATAAGAGGATAATTACAAGAAAATAATCTTCAAAGTTGAAAACTGTTATATACAAAATTTAAAGACTAGCTTTAAGAATTGTCAGGAAAAATTCTGGAAAGAACCTACAACTTGAAGTCAGAGGCTAGAGTTCTGATTCTGGTTCTAACCTTAGGTGTGCATTGTGCATGGGTCAGGTGTGCTTTTTAGATTTTTTAAAGTGCATCCTTTCCCTGGGTTGCAATTTGGCATGTTCTTTATGTGTGAGTAAAGGTGTGGGAGCACACAAGAGGGGCTTTACTTTCCATATCCTGGTGATCATAATACTTATGCTACCTAACTAGCAGGGCAGTTCTGAAGCAATCACTTAGTGTAATATTAGAACACACACACATATCATTTGTATCAAGCTAATTGCTATTTTGAAAGTATTTGCCCTCCTGGGAATTTAAAGTACTTTATGCCATATTTACAAATGGCATTCGAGAAGTGTAAAGGATCTCAGACTGAAAGAGTCAGGAGGCTTCTCTTTGAATTTCATCTTTGCCTCTGTCTAACTCTGTGATTTCTTTCTGGGCCTCATTTTCCTCATCTAAAATGTAGGAACTAGACCAGATTTTCTATACCATCCCTTCCAATGTGGCACTCTAGAAATAACATTGGTCTTGGATTCAGAGGACTGAAGTTCACATCCTGCTTCTGAAACATGTGTGGTTAGTGTTACATAGGTCTCCGAGCCTCTTTTCTCATCAGTTTCTTTCCTCAAAATGAAGGGGTTCAAGGGCAGCTAAATGGCTCAGTGGATAGGGGACCAGGCTTAGAGATGGAAGGTCCTGGGTTTAAATTTGGCCTCAGATACTTCCTGGCTATATGACCCTAGACGAGTCATTTAACCCCCATTGCCTAGTCCTTACCACTTGTCTGACTTGGAACTGACCTGTAATATTGATTCTAAGACAGGAGATAAAGATTTAAAAACAAACAAAACTAAAACTAAAAAAAAAATGGAGTAGCAGATGACCTTTGACTTGTCTTCCATTGATCTTCAGATTCATTACCCCATAATCTATGAGGTCTAAGTGTCAGCTTTCCCTAGCTCATACTATGGTCCATTTAAAGGAACTGAAGACTGGGGCATACTGTGAAAAAATAAAGATCTTGCCCAGTGAGTTTTATTGTCATGAGAGCAAACTTTCTCTGTAAATTTTCCTTTCTTTATGTATTGGCATATGGACTCAATAACTACTTCTAGATTTCTGGTACAGTCAGAAGGAATGAAGTAGAAATGTTGTGAAAGAATGGAACCTCCAGAGTATGCTAATATCTCTTGGGAAGTGGCCTACTCCATAATTTGTTTTCTGTGTTTAGAAAATAAGAAATATAGCAAGCTCCTTCTCTTTACTTCTAGTTTTAGGCCTTTCCCACCTCCTTCATCTGAAAATTTTTCTGGGGCTCTTGCAGCAACATTCCATTTAAGATATAGATCTTTTCTTTTTCCTTTTTAAAAGCCCCTTACTTTCTCTCTTAGAATCAATACTGTCTACTGGTTCCAAGGCAGAAGGGCAGTAAGGACTGGGAAATGGGGGTTAAATGAATTGTCCAAGATCACAGAGCTAGTGTCTGAGGTCATATTTAAACCTAGGACCTCCTTTGTCCAGGCCTGGTTCTCAATCCACTGAGCCACCAAGATGCCCCTAAGTAGGTGATAGTAGCCACACTGGAGGTGGGATCCAAAGGCCAACTTTTGAGTCTGAGGTCATCCTTTTGAATAGGTCACTTAGTCTGTGTGTAGTTTTCCTTCCTCATCTTTAAAAAGAAATTAGTTTCACTTCTTGCCTTACAAGGATTATTGTGAACAGTATCAATACCCCAAACTCTGTATGTGTGTACAAAGGTGTATGCATACATGTATGGGTATATTGTACCCATGTACCACATACATGTATGTATCATACACACCAACCACATGCATTTCATTTAGGCACACATTATAGGAAGTTTACATACACACATACTAACATTATAGCTGTCTATCCAGTTGCATAGCATACTCTTAAAAACAGGTATTCTTACCTATTTCATGTGAATCTATTTGCCATCCCTTAAGGCACCTAGTTTTGCAACCTCCAAGTCATCCTTGCCACCTCAACTTTCATTCATCCCACAACTCAGTTTCCAAATCTTGATTTTTTTGTTTGTTTGTTTCTTCCCCTGCCATAACATCTTTCTCATCTGAACTCTTCTCTGTCTTCTTCATGGTCACCATCTTAGTTCAAACCCTCACTGTCTCTTGCCTCCTGCCTGATCTCCCTGCATCCAGATATCTTCTCCATCTAGCCCCTGAAGGATATTCAATAGAGACCTTGGTTTGGTGTTTAAAGCTTTTTATAATCTGATTCTGCCCTACCTTTCCAGCATTATAATACAGTGCATTGTTCCTCTTTACATACTTTTCAGCTAAACCAGCCTACTTGGTGTTCTTCACACATAATGTTCTGCTGAGAGCCATCAGGCCACAATGTCTTGACACGGTTACACGTGGAGGCCAGTAAGTCCCAAAGTGGCTCGTAGGCAGGATGGAATCATCCACTCAGCCCCCTCTGTTTGACTTCTCTCATCAACATCCCTCACTAATGGAATTGATATGATTATTGTCCTCTCCCTAGTCTCAGAAAAAGTAATACGAGAGCAAAATATTTGTACACTGTTCCCCCAAAATATCACCAAAAGATCAGACTCATAAAACCTAACCCAAAAGACTATCATGGGTTAACTTTTGATTAGGTATGTAATTCCTAACAAAAGCTGTGCCGAGAAACCCCCTTCTCCCATGCATAGAAACTAATTCTCCTAAGCCAGTACATAAATCATTCATAAGGAGAGGTCTGTACATTATGCCTTAGTACACCATACCTCAGTGACTTGATTTACCAACCAAAACCCTTCTTGGAAAACTCCCCAACAAACTCTGAAAAATGATTAGTATAATATTAAATCTGAATTGTGTTTTTAGAACATCTTTAATCTCTCCACTTGTTTGCTATGGTTGTTAATTATCTCTAGAATTTGATTGATTATCTATTTTTATTAAAGATAAGTGATTTTCTTTGATTGTCTATAAGCCCAAACTCCTCACAGGTTAATGAGAAAATTAAGCCACCTGTGATGAAATAATTTATCATTTACCTTTGTGTATCTTGTCAGAATCAATAGTTACAATATAAGTGTATAAAATGATCACAGAATGTTAATCAAACGGTTTGTCAAAAGCTAATATGTCACTTACCCAATTATCTGCATTTGAACATGTATGTTGATTAATGTAGCTGTGTGCCAAGAAAATGGGTATAAAAATAAAAACCAAACCTGGGCCAAGTGAAGCAGCCATTCTATGCAGAGCCTGGCCCCAGGCAGATACACAAACAGATGTCTTCCATCATTCATTTTCTGCCAAGGCCACTCCACCCGAGGACCCTGGAGTTGTGAGTGGGGTTGGACCTGATCAATATTCCATTGCCTAGCAGTATCTTTGGGCAAGCTGTTTCCCAGGGGCAATTGGTGGCTCAGTAGATAGAACACTGAGACCTGACTAAGCAAGACCTGAGTTTAAATCCAGCTTCAAATCTTTATTACCCGTGTGATCTTAGAAAAGTCATTTAACTCTTGTCTTCCTCAAATTCCATATTCGATCAGACAACTTTGTAAAGTGCTTAGTTTAGTGCCTGGTCCAAAAGAGGTGCTGTACAAATGATTCTTCCTTTCCTCTTACCTTGAATGTGCTTCTCTCTCATCTCTGCCTTCAAAGTTCCTCTTAAATACAATTTTCTACATGGGAACTTTCCTTATCTAAATAGTGGCTACCACTTTTCCTTAAAATTATTTTGTATTTACTTTGTTTGTATTTCATATTAACAGGAATGTGTACATTCTGTCTTTCCATTTCTTCCTCTCTCCCTTTCTTTCTTTCCTCCTTCTTTCTCACACACATACACACATCTCCCTTTCTCTTAGCACTGGGCATATTGTAGGTACTTAATCCTTATTTCTTGCTTGACTGCTTGATTCTTCACCTGCTTTGTGTCTTTTCTCAGGAGAGATATTCTAAATTCTTTGGACTGATTATAGATCTCATTTAGAGGGCTCTTCATTGCTGTGGGGGTTGGTGAAACAGATACAATGCCAATTACAAACAGGAGCATCTTGGGGATTGCTCCCGCTGCTCTTCATCTCCCACATGATTGTGGTACATCTTTAGATTTGAAAGCATGAGATAAATGCAGGTAATAAAAAATAGTAATTATCACTATCATCATTGTTATTTGCTATAGGCTAATATTAGCCTTTTGCTTCAGACTCTGCTCAAATTTAAATTTTCATGTAGAACACATTCATAAAAATTTCTTCACTCTTGTCACACTTATATTTTCTCCATTCTGAGAAAATAGCAAAAATTTCTCTGGATCTCATCATTATTATAGTTAGATTACATGGAAGCCAAATAGAGAGCAAATAGAGAGTGTGCAATGCACAACTGAATTCATTTCAGCTGGTTGCAGTAATTTTATGAATTCGCCTTTATTTGAAGGTCTCACAAATAAAAATCAAACATTTCATTTTTATTAGAAACACACACTTTCCTGAATTTCAAGCATTTTAGTAAAGGCTTAGATAGGGTACCTTCTGCATTCCTCAATTCAATTTGACAATTATTGGGCGTTACTTTCTAGGTTTCCCTCCCGAGTCTAAATTATTAGATTATAAACTCCTTGAGGGAAGCCACTATCTTTTGACTCCTTTTCTATCCTCAGAGTTTAGCACATTGTTCAGCACACAGTATGTGCTTAAAGAATATTGATTGATTACTTGATTGACTGTCCAGACATTTGTTTCTATGTGCCAGAAATCTTTTCACTCTAGAAACTTCTTCCTTTCCTAAACTTCACTGGTATGACCTTTCACTCCTCAAATTTTCTGGTTCTTCCTAGAGCCTCCATTTTAAGAGGAACATGAATAAGCTGGCCATGTCTTCATATCTTCATTCTTCTTCACGTTGTCCCCTGACTATCCAGGACTCTATACTGCTCCCCTTTACCTTCCAACCTCATGTACCTTTATGTCTCACCCGCTTCTTGTTGTTGTCTTCCTTACAGCTGGGTAGCTCAGTGGATAGAGTGCCAGCCCTGAAATTGGTTCCATCTGGCCTCAGACACTTACTAGTTGTGTGACTCTGAGCAAGTTACTTAACTTTTTACCTCAGTTTCTTCCTCTGTAAAATGAACTGCAGAAGGAAATGTCAAACCTGTCCAGAATCTTTGCCCAGAAAACCCCAAATGGGGTCACAAATAGTCAGACACAAGGGAAATGCCTGAATAATTTTCTTCATTAGAAAGTAAGCACAAAGTGTTCAATAAATGTTTCTTGACTTGGCTTGAGTCTCCACTATCTGAAAAGCATTGAGTCTAATCCACAGTCATAAATGAAGAAGTGAGCTGAGTCTCAGAAATATTTAGAAAAGCTATATTGCACTATTTTTTGATACTTAATTTATCTTCTTCCTTTTACTATATCTTCTGAATGCTTTTTCTTTCTGACAATGTTGAAATTTTTTCTTGCCACTGGGATGGTATATGGGGAATGAATATTATGTGTGGGTTGGAAGAAGAAGGCTTACTTTAACTTTGTCTAAGGCAATAGTGATGGGTGGACCATAGAGTATGAAAATGTATTATTAGAGCTGAAAGGAACCTTGGAGAGCATCTAGTTCAAGCCTTTCATTCTCCAAATGAGGAGACTGAAACCAAAAGAAGTTAATTAGGGTTTTCATAAAGCAATGAAAAGACAAAGCAAAGAAATGTGCTTGGGTGTGCTCTCAGTGAGGTGTTCTTATCTGGATGTTACATATGATCATAGATTGCAGATTTAGGGTCAGAAGGAACCTTAGGGGCCATTGAGGTTAGCCCTAGCATTTAACATATGAAGAAACTGAGGACCAAGCAGATTAGTGATTTACTCAGGATCATTCATATAGCCTAAGGCAGAGTTCAAACCTTTTGCTTTTCCTGATTCCATGTCCAGCACTTTGCTACAGGACTTGCTCATCCTTTTTGGTGGTCATATAGATTGGGCATTATAGTTTTCCTTTTTTATAGTCTTCAAGCATGTTGTAAGGTGATGATAAAGAGGATGAACTTATTTATCCTCTTACGTTTATTTCCACCATGTATTTAATTTGTTAAAAAAAATACCAACTTTGAAATATTTATATATAAACAAAACAGAAGGCAAAAAATAAGTTAATTGCATTATATTCTACATTTATGGAACTATGGCAAACATAAAAGCCTTAAGTAACCTTTGAAAACAAATGTTTTAAAATGTAAAACTATTTCTGTCTTTATACGGCAGTCATTTCCTATATTTTCCTAGTTGGTGTGAGTTGTTTTTTCTCTTGGAAAAAGACCTTATGTAGTGGAAGAATATTCCACTAAAAACAAATTTAATTTACAATATCCTAGTGATTGCTATGGTTATATACTAATTTGACAAACATAGGGACTTGGGGGAAATTAGATGCATATTAGGGATGTGTTACAAATAAATTCATTTAAGGGAAATGGAACTGATTCATATTATTCTTTCTATTGGTTTACATTATCTTTTAATCTTTTCATTTCATTTTAAATTTAAAATATTCCATCAATTACCTTATTTTCTAACATCACCATTATTTCCAAATATTGTTCTTTTTTTAAATACCAAATTAGCAGTTATTACTGTAATACTTTTAATATTTGTAATATATGTTGGTACAAATTCTCTCTCTCTCTCTTTCTCTGATTTTCTCCCCCTACATTCTATATATAGAATTGGGCTATATTATGGATAAAGGTATTTCCTGGGTATAGAGGATCATACCTGTGATCTTATTGGAATAGGGAATTGCCAAGTGATGAAACTTCCCCACCAATGAAGATGGCACATAGAGCACTAAGAGGCTAAGGGATTTTCCAATGGTCACAAACCAGGTAATTTCATATATAAAATGTATTTTCTATTGCAATTATTGAATAGTTTATGATGATTTTGATCTGGTATAAATTTGATGGTCTCTAAGACCTCTTTGAACTTTAAATCAATGATCCTGTGAGGATATGCATTATTATTTCATGAATCTCTTTTCATTTATTGGAGACATTATTTGTTCTCCAAATTTTACATAATTTAGGAGCTTGTAATTTTCAGAGCTGGAAGAAACTTTAAACTTAAACTAGTCAATTATATATTTGTGCTAATGTGAACAAGTACTTGGTGCTATTCTATACAGACCTGTAAAGACAGTTCCCATTCTTCAAAGTAATAATTTTGTAGAAATCCCATCATAAAGCTGAAGAGGTGTTTACTATGTGTCCATAAGGGATACAATGATTTTCGCTTTGGGTGGTGGTGTTATTATTAATCATATTCAGTACTTTTTGTTAAAGAAGATTTTTATGGTGTACCTGAAGCTTCTGAATCATCTGAAAGTCTTCATCCCTTTTTCATTCCTTGACCCCAGATCATGTTTTCCTACCATATCAATCAATAAACATGTATTAAGTGAGTTGAACAAGCCTGAAAATGTAATAGGCACTAGAGCAAAATTGCCCTCCAACATTTTAACAAAGGAGGCTATATATGTATGTATGTATATTCAAGATATATAAAAATATGAATCTTTCAGAGTAAGGCACTAATAGCTGGGGGGGGGCAGGAAAGAATTTATGCATAACATAATGCTTGAGTTGAGTTTTGAAAGAATGTAGGCATTCTGAGAAGTGGGATGGGGGAATGAATGCATTCCAGACAAAGAGCCCAGCTAGTTCAAAGACACAGAAATGGGAACTAGATAAGTATGTGTAAGGAATAACAAGAGGAACATGAATGGCTGACTATGGAATGTATGGGCAGAGAATACTGTGTATTAAAGATGGAAAGGTAGAATGAGACCAGGTTGTGAAGAGCTTAAAATGACAAGCAGGACTTTTATATATTTTACGCTAGAGGTAAGAAGAAGCAAGGCGACATAGTCAAAACTTTAGGAAAATCATAACTGGCAGCTGTTTGGATGATGTAATGTATTGGGGACAGACTGGGGTCATAAAGACATTAATTAAGAAGCTATTATGGCTGTCTAGGTGAGAGATGATGAAGGTCTGAACCAAGATGGTGGATGTTGGAAGAGAGAAATTAGAATGGATTGTATGGATATTTTGAAGAAACACTGACTTTTGCCAATTATGTGGATTGAGTGAAAATAAGGTGGCTGAGGATGATGATGTGGATTATGACTAACATTTATATAGCACTTTAATTTTTATGATTTTCCCATGGATACATGATTCTTGTTGTCTACCTCTTCTCTTCCCTTCTCCCTTCCAGAATTGACAAGCAATTTCACTGGTTTATATTCAAATCCTATTTCCATATTGCTTATTTTTGTAATAGAGTAATCTTTTAAAACCAAACCCCCAAATTATATACCTGTATAAACAAGTGATGAATCATATGTTTTCTTCTGGATTTCTACTCCCAAAGTTCCTTCTCTAGATGTGGATGGTATTCTTTTTCATAAGTCCCTCAGAGTTGTACTGGATTACTTGTGAAAGGGAATTCTTTGTTCTCTTTGTCTATTTTTAGTTAATACTTTGTTAGCCATCAAGTGAGAGAATTCACAAGTCACTTACTTGAAGAAGTAAGAGTATTCACAAATCACTTGCTAAAATGAATGATAACTCCAGAACTCAAAACACCAACACTAAGTGTTTAAGAGTCATTTGCTAAAGTGGATAACTCAGTCAGAAACTTGTGAATCCTATGATAAAAGGTTGACACCTTCAGAGGCCTATGATAAGAGTTAATGTCTTCAGAGATGAGAAGTGGATCCCACAGACACTGCCCCTGGGCAGTGCTAGGCAATTTGGAATTTGTGTTTGGCCCCTGTGAAGAGGGGAAGGGACAAGAAATCACTATAAAAGCCCTGAGCTTCTTTGGCTGGGAGAGGCTTCTGCAAGTAGTCTTCTGGAATTAGTCTGGGAGATTGTTGTCTTCAGTAGTTGTCTTTGACTGGTGACCTACCTCTTGGAGGTAACTTGGGATTTGGACTGCCTCTTGGATGAGTGAGTAGCTGGCCCTTTCCTGGTGCGTGGAGAGAGATTAGTTTCAGAGAGGCCTTCCCTTCTTGGAAGGGCTGTGTGGGTGGAACTCTGGTCCTCAGTCAAATGCTAACAAGCCCTGAGGGTTGAGCCAAGCACCAGAGCAACATTTAGTATAATAGGGTAGACATCTTCTCTGTGCTCCTTTTGTATTTCTCTACTTTCACTCTTTCCACCCTTTTTTAAAATAAAGCTATTAAAATCATTTTGACATGAGCTATAATATTGTAAATCATCAACCACCATATTATTTAGAATTCTCATATATTTAGTCAACCCCCTTAATTTAATTACTTGCAACTGCATTGCTTTTAGTAACAAAGTCAATTACATTTGATCATCCCACAATGCTTCAGCTACTGTGTATAATGTTCTCCTGTTTCTGCATATTTCACTTCACATAAGTTCACATAGGTTTCTAGTTCTTATAGAAATCAAACAGTTCATCATTCCTTATAGCACAATAGTATTTTATCACCATAATATATCACAATTTGTTCAGCCATTCCCCAATCAAGGGACCCCTCCTCATTTTCCATTTTTTTGCCACCACAAAAATGAAGTTATAAATATTTTTGTACAAACAGAACCTTTCCCATTTCTTTTTATCTCTTCTGGATACCAACCTAGTTGTGGTATTGCTGGATCAAAGGACATACATTATTTTAAATCCCTTTGGGCATAATTCTAGAATGGTTGGATCAATTCACAATTCCACCAGCAATACATTAGTGTTCCAATTTTGCCACATCCCCTCCAACATTTATTATTTTCCTTCACTGTCATATTGGCCAATCTGCTAGGTATAAGTTGGTACCTCGATGTTGTTTTCATTTGCATTTCTCTAATCAGGAGGAATTTAAAATATCTTTTCATATGATTATTTATAGTTTTGATTTCTTCATCTAAAAACTGCCTATTTATATTGCTGGATCATTTGTCTATTTGGGGATGATTTGATTTCTTATAAATCTGACTTAGTTCTTTGTATATTTCAGAAATGAAGCCTTTATCAGAGAAATTTGTTATGAAAATTTTTTCCCAGTTTGTTGTATTATAGCACTTTAAAATTTGTACAATGCATTTATACTTATTATCTCAAAAACCCTGGGAGGTAAGTGCTATTGTTATTTCAGTTAGAAAGATGAAAAACTACAGTTGAGAGAGGTTAAGTGACTTGTCCAAGGTCACATAAATAATAAATGTCTGAAGATGGATTTGAATTTTGATTTTCCTGATTCCAAATGTGACACTCTATTCATTATTCCAAATTGTCACCAAGATGTCTATGATATCATTAACTTGGGTAAATAGAAGGATTATGTTATCTTCTACAGAAATAAGGATACGCAAAATGGAGGAGACATTGTGGAGAAAAAAGCAAATTATGTTTTAGGATATGCTCAGTTTGAGATGCTTTTGAGACATTCATTTAAAAAGATAGTTATTGCCCCTTTCCTTGGTGCCTTCACAATAAGGTTGAAAGGTATATACTGACATAATTTGGAGCTTAGAATTTCTTTTATCTTTATCCTTTGGAATAGATGTAGAATCTATAATTATTTTCATAAGGGTCTATTTTCCTATGCTTATCATAAACATGACAAAGTGAATTTCCCATGATATCATTTGCCTTGTTCCCTTTGAGAATTTGATGAAACCTAATTGAATGACCTTTTGATTGCCCTCTTGGAGGAGAACTTAGGAACTTTTCTTTCATTTAGCTGCAACTTCTCTGGGTCCTTTCAAGTAAGAATGTCAATATGAATGTCATTTAGTTCCTCAGGCTGTGTATCACCTTGTTGGTATTTGGACAAGAATCTTGTCTTTAAGAAACTAGTGATTAAATTGTGTTCATCCCCTGTTGGATGGCTGTATTATTATTAGTCCCCTCTGCCTCCTTTTCTGACACTCCACTACTGTAACTACAGAAGCAGATAAAAGCCATGCAATTATGAAGAATATTTACCTCTTCATTTCTTTCATAGACTACAATAACCAAACCCGCCCCCCATCATTTGGTAGCTGATCTTCTGAAAACTCATTCTCTTTTTAATGAGTTAATCTGATCTTTATGATGTAGACATGGTCTATTGCTAAATTCATCAATAAAGCCTTTCCGCCTCTGTTAGACATATAGCAGTTTATTCACTGTTCCATTTGCATGGCTTAAGAACCACAGTTCACCTTCATGATGAAATGAGGCATCAGAACAAGACTTTCTTGGAGTAAGATTAAATTTAATAGAGACAAATGCATAGTTCCACAATTAGGTCCCAAAATCATCTGTATCATTACAGGATGTGCAAATGATAGAATTATAGACCGAATTCATGAGTCATGAGTCAAATTAATATAAAGAAATAGTTTATGAATAAGAAGTTGATAGTTCCATTATATTATGTCTTGAGCAGACCATATCTAGATGTCTCACTTGGGATATCACATTTCTTTTTCTTTTTTAAAATTAAATTAATTATGAGGAGGTTTCATTTTAAGTTCTAAGCTATCTCTCCTTCCCTTCCTCGCCCACACTAAAGAAGGCTAACATTTGAATATATATGTATATGTATATATTCATAAATACATATGAAATTGAGTATCACATATTAATAAATTAGAGTGAGTCCCTAGAGTATGTGTGTGTCTTTGTAATTTTATAGTTTATAAGCCTGCCCTATTGTGCTTTTCCTCATTAATTTCACTTAATATCAATTAGTTAGCCAGATTTAATTAGCTTTTAGAAAGAGATTTACTGAGGTAGTATAGTAAGAATGTCTTATAAGAAAATCAATTATGCTAAAAAAAAAACAATCCCCTCATAGGTTCATGATCTACTGTCCCATCAGTCCTTACAGAGTTTTGTCTTAGCTCTGATAATAATTTGCTGTGAGATTTGGGGCCAGGTACTTAATCTCTCTGGCCCATTTCCTCACCTATAAATTAAGAGAAATGAACTAGGTGATCCCAAGTCTCTTTGCAGCCCTAATAAGCTACACTTCTTTGGTTGATCTTCCACCCTTTTCCTGTATCCAATAAATCATACTGCGTAGACATTTAGTTTGTTCTGCTGAAACAAACAACTTGAAACAAAGCATCCTAGAAGCCCCATTAAAATTCCCGTAAAAATGCATTTGATAATCACTTAAGATGAAGCAATTATATGATGGACTTAGTTTGGGGAATTGGCTGATGTTTTGCTGCTGTTGCTGCCACCACTGGCTGTTACTGACATTATTTGCGTCTGGAATCACTGGTACTGTGGTTATGATCCTTTGCCAGAGGAAGTTGTGAAAGTCTCTCAGCATCCCAGTGGCAATGGAACACTCTCATCTGCCTTGTCCAGCAATATGGAATTAGTGGCACACCCACTTGCTGCTTGATGGGAGGGAGACCTTGGTCTTGAGTCAGCCACAGGAGCTTATGCTCCAACAGCAATAACATGTCAACCCACTTCCTTCCTTTCCCTTTCCAATGGTCTGCCTAGTTTCTTACACACAGAACAGTCACTTTTGGGGAAAAGAAATCTTTCTCCAACAAATTCTTTTCTAAGTTCAGCTGAGAAGAAGCCATGTGAATACATTTCCTTCTCTCTCTTCAGGGAGCTGGACTTCAATTCCTGCTCCCACCCACTACATAACGAATAGGGGCAATGCACTTTCTTCATTAAGTTAACTATATTTTTCCAGTACTGGTCCTGGGGTCTTTTGAGTTCTCAGGTTAATTTAATCTCTCAGAATCATTTAGTGTTTGCTAAGAGCCTATTCTGTGCCAGGCATTGTGCTAGGCCCTGAGACTACCAGTCCAAAGGAAGTAACAATCCTATTGACAAGTAGCTCACATTCTAATTGGAGACATAAATGCATATACCTATTTATTCAACTTCAATATTCAGTGAAATTGAAAAATACAAAGACACTTTGAGAGGAAAGAATAAAAGGTAGTTTGGGACAAAGGGTACAAGAAATTGGAGGGAGAGATGAGGATAGGTTTAATGTGGTAGATAGTGCTTGAGCACAGTCCTGAAGGAAAAGAGGAACTCTAGGAAAAGGGAAAGGAGGGGGTGAGGAGGGAATGCTTTATAGTTTACAAAGGGTTTTCCTCATGGCAGTCCTGTGAGGTAGGTAGTATTTATGAATCATCACAAGAACTAGAGGGAAGAGATTTTTATTATTATATGATGCTTGTGGAATATCTATTTCTAGGGAAAAATATAGCTATTGATACATAAAAGAAGGCAAAGAGGCAGCCTAGTTTCCTTCACTAGAAGCCACTTGACAAGTGGTTTAGTTTTTGACTCTGCCACTAACTAGCTGTGTGATCTTGGACAACTTACTCTTCCTACATGAAGCTTTGTTCTTTAATTCCTCAAATAAGAATGTTTAAGTGATCCCAAAGGCAAATTCTGGTTCTGAGTTCTGATGTATCTAATCAAATGTATGGGTTAAGAGGCAATGAGGTGGCTTAGTGGATAGAGACAGGCCTGGAGAGGGGAGATCCTAGGTTCAAGTATGGTTTTTGACACATCTTACCTATCTATCTATCTATCTATCTATCTATCTATCTATCTATCTATCTATCTATCTATCTACATACATACATACATCTTGGGCAAATCACTTAATCTTGATTGCCTAGACTTTACCACTCTTCTGCCTTGGAACTGATATTTAGTATTGATTTGGAGACTGAAGGTAAGGGTTTAAAGAAAAAAAATGTGTGACTAGCTACCTTGCAGAATAGTGGCATAACCAATGGATAGCCCACAAGCTTCAAGGATGTCCTCGTGGTGGCAGGAAAAAACGCCCCCCCCCCAAAAAAAAACAAAGAACTAAGAAAGTTCCAAGAATGTAAGAATTACCTCTTGCTGTGAATTCAGTCATATAGGATGGGATGGGTATTAATAGGTAGATTGTTATATGCATCATTGGAGAAAATACATTAGACATTAGAAGATTTGAATATTTGAACATATCTAAAGACAAATACTCCTAAAACTCTTAAGAACTTGGAATTGTCAGATGATCTAGCAGTTTAATTCTTTTTTTTCCATTAGTTTTTTTTATTGGTTGCATTAAAATTTCCAGGTATTTCTTTCTTTCCCCTTCTTCTTCACCCTAGAAAAGGTATCATTTGACACAAAATATATATATTAACTATATCTTTCAGTTTCTATTTCTCTATTTCTCTAGAGGTGCACAATCACAAGTTATTCCTCAGACAATTAGTTCTGTAGCTGTATATAATATTCTCTAGATTCTACTCATTGTTTTTCCCAATTTCATGTCTTTCCATGTTTTTAAAAAAAAATTAATCTGCTCATAATTTCTTGTGGTACAGTAGTATTCCATCATGGTCATATGTCATATCTTAATCAGCCATTCCCCAATTGTTATGTATCCCTTCAATGTCCAATTCTTTGCCTCCATAGAGAAAGCTGCTATAAACATTTTAAAATACACGTCTTTTCCTTTTTTTTTTACCTGATCAATTTGGGCAACAGACCAAGATAATGATCTCTAACAATAATGAATTAAAGAAACAGTTTGGGCTTGTTTAGAAAGGGAAACTATTATCATTCGAAGGCAGTTATCAGCTCATTGAGGATAAGCCTTGCATGACTAAGCTCATTTCCCTTTGTCATAGGATTTTTGTACTACTATATCAACTGAATGTGATAGAGTTTATTTTTATTAATTAATTAATTTTAAAAATACTTATCTTCTGTCTTCTTATCAGTTCTAAGACAGAAGAGCAGCAAAGGCTAGGCAAATCAGGGTTAAATGACTTGCCCAATATTACCAAGGTAGGAAGTGTCTGAGGTCAGATTTGAACCCAGGATTTCCAGGCTTGATGCTCTATCTACTGTGTTCTCTAGCTGCCCAGGAGACAGATTTATCTGGATTTGGACAAGGCATTTAAGAACCTCTTGATAAGTCCTCATGGGCAATACATAGACTTGCAATATTTTAAGTGCCTCAGATTATTGTTTAGATATCTCTTTATTTTGAGCTCTGTGCACTGGACTTTTTTTGGATATAGATAGATGTTTATCAAGTTTGTCCTGACATAATTTTCTATTCTAACTTAAGCAAAAGTTGCAAGGTGAAAAAATATTAGAACCCAACAGCACTCCCAATTGAGGTCTTTTGGAGATATGGCTGTAAAGAAGGTAAAGAGGCCCAGTTTTTAGACAGAGGCAAGGTTGAGGCTGCAGGTCAGAATTCTCTGAACTCTGAGAGAAACAATCATGTGCCTCCTACTGAGGGGGGGGGTAGAAGAGTTGGTGACACATCACTATTGTGGAAACAGTGGAATTCTTTGAAACTAAAAGAGAGTATTGTGGTGGGCAGATGGTCAGTGTTAGAATCAAGAACTAGGTTCAAGTCTTGTCTGTGATGCACATTGTGTAACTCTGGGTTAGTCATTTAACTTCTCAGTGATCCAGGCAACTCTGTAAGACTACAGTGGCAGAATATTCGAGAGTTTGCCTTGGAAGAGGGAATTTCCTCACAGGAATTTGATACCCAAATGAAATCATGGGTCCATATTTAAAAAAGACTTGGCATTTTTGAACTACTATTGTGTGTAAAGTGATAATTTATATAAATACTTTACTTAAAGTTGTCTCACTTTCATCATGCAAATGGAACAAGTAAATGGACTTTCAATGAATTGTTTTCTTCCAAATATTTTCTGCCATATAATAACTGATAGAGAAGTATACAAAGAGCAAAGGAATGACTATTGCTTTATAATAAAGCTTTCCCTCCATTTGCTTATTGTTATCTGAATTTGTTAAAGTTAAAAGAAGTCTTACTGTTTGACTGGGCTGGCTTTATGGCCATGACAGATCATGAGCCCATCAGATACACATCCAGCTATGAGGCTCCACAGAAGTAAAAATAAACAGATACCATTCGAAATGGGAGAAGTTCATTGTGGGCTCTTTCCTTTTTTGTTTTTTTGCCTATATTTAATTTTATTTATTTTTTTTAAATTTAGTTCATTTCAAACACTATTCATTGGTTACAAAAATCATATTCTATTCCTTCCCCTTCCCCCATCTTTCCCGTAGCCGACACGCAATTCCACTGGGTATTACACGTGTCCTTGATCAGAACCCATTTCCATGTTGTTGATGTTTGCACTAGGATGATCATTTAGAGTCTACATCCCCAACCACATCTGCCTCGATCCTGTAATCAAGCAGTTGTTTTTCTTCCATGTTTCTACTCCCACAGTGTTTCCTCTGAATGTGGATAGTGTTCTTTCTCCTAGATTCCTCCAAGTTGTTTGGATCACTGCAGTCCCACTAATGGAGAAGTCCATTACGTTCAATTGTACCACAGTGTATCAGTCTCTTTGTACATTGTTCTCTTGGTTCTGCTCCTCTCACTCTGCATCACTTCCTGGAGGTTGTTCCAGTCCCCATGGAATTCCTCCACTTTATTATTCCTTTGAGCACAATAGTATTCCATCACCAACATATACCACAATTTGTTCAGCCATTCTCCAGTTGAAGGGCATCCCGTCATTTTCCAGTTTTTTTGCCACCACAAAGAGTGCAGCTATAAATATTCTTGTACAAGTCTTTTTCCTTATTATCTCTTTGGGGTACAAACCCAGCAGTGCTATGGCTGGATCAAAGGGCAGACAGTCTTTTAAAGCCCTTTGGGCATAGTTCCAAATTGCCTTCCAGAATGGTTGGATCAATTCACAACTCCACCAGCAATGCATTAATGTCCTGACTTTGCCACATCCCCTCCAGCATTCATTACTTTCCTTTGCTGTTATGTTAGCCAATCTGCTAGGTGTGAGGTGATACCTCAGAGTTGTTTTGATTTGCATTTCTATGATTATAAGAGATTTAAAACACTTTTTCATGTGCTTATTAATAGTTTTGATTTCTTTAACTGAAAATTGCCTATTCATGTCCCTTGCCCATTTATCAATTGGAGAATAGCTTGATTTTTTTGTACAATTGATTTAGCTCTTTGTAAATTTGAGTAATTAGACCTTTGTCAGAAGTTTTAGTTATTAAGATTATTTCCCAATTTGTATAATTTTGGTTACATTTTGTTTGTAGAAAAACTTTTAAATTTGATGTAATCAAAATTATTCATTTTACGTTTTGTGACTTTTTTTTAAGTCTTGTTTGGTTTTAAAATCTTTCCTTTCCCATAGGTCTGACAGGTATAGTATTCTGTGTTCACCTAATTTACTTATAGTTTCCTTCTTTATGTTCAAGTCATTCACCCATTCTGAGTTTATCTTGGTGTAGTGTGTGAGGTGTTGATCCAAACCTAATCTCTCCCATACTGTCTTCCAATTTTCCCAGCAGTTTTTATCAAATAGTGGATTTTTGTCCCCAAAGCTGGGATCTTTGGGCTTGTCATAGACTGTCTTGCTGAGGTCACTTACATTGTGGGCTCTTTTCCTTAAAGTTTATTAGGGCAAATAACATAACAAAACCTAGCTATCCTCAAATGCAGCCTACAACCAGCTTCACACTTTGCATGCCAGGATACTCTGAGCCTCTCCTTCTGTTTGTATATGGCGATGTTTTGGATTTGGATTTCTCCTGGCCTGCATATTTGAGAATCTCAAAGCAATGACTCATGAAAAGTCATGTCAGAAAAAGAGACAAGTAGAAAAGGATTATCTGAACCTTTCTGGCTCTTGACTTCATTTTGGGGTATCTTAAAGTCTTTTTGAATGCCTCCCTACCCAGATCATAGTGATGGCTTTGAAAAGAAACTCAATGTTCTTCCCTTCTTTGACAAAATAATTGCAAGCAAAGCACATCCTGGCTGCTTTAATAAAAGTTTACTCATCTCCTGTTCCTTCTGTCATCCCAAAACCTAACCAGAGTTGGAGCTCCTGAGAACTTTTCTAAAGGATCTCTGGAGTCTTACCTCATCTTCTTTGATGACTAACCTCACCCACACCTGATTGAGAGATAACTCCTTTCTCCAGAAGTAGGCAATTGGTTGATTTCAAACTGATCTACTATAGGACTTTCTTTTGAAATGTTTTAGGAATGTGGCTCTTTTTGAGTGCTAAATCCAACAAAGGCTAAGCTGAAACCACAGCATGGGCTTCTATTAAATATAGAAAGGAACAACTTCAGACACCATGTAGGGTTATCTCTTAATTCAATTTCCACATATAAATAGCAAAGTGGACAACTATTGTCTTTTCCTTTAATTTTTTAGTTATTTATTTTTAACATTCTTTTAAAAGAAATTGAATCCTAAATTCTCTTCTCATCAAGTCTGTCCTCCATCCACTGAGAAGGCAAGCAATTTGATGTCAATTAAGCCTGTGAAATCATGCAAAACATATTTCCATACAAATCGTGCTGCATAAAAAAAGCCAGAAGAAAAGAGAAAGTGAGAAAATTAAATTGTAATCTACATTCAGAGTTAATTCTTTCTCTGATAGTATCATTATGAATTCTCCAAAATTGACTCGAGTGTTTGTATTGATCAGAGTGGCTAAATCTTTCACAGGTAATCATCACTCCTACTTTTCATCAATTCATATGTCTTCCTAGATTTTTCAGAAACCATTCACTTAATTTCTTATAGCATAATAGTAGTCCGTAATAATCATATGGTTCAGCCATTCCCCAATGGGTATGCACACAATTTCCAATTCCTTGCCACCACAAAAATTATTATAAATATTTTCATACATATAGGTCTTTTTCCTTTTCCTTTGATCTCTTTTGGTTATAATAACTGGGTCAAAGGGTATGCACAGTTTAAAATGGTAAATTTTTAATAAAGCAACGAGCATTTATTAAGCACTTACTATGTACTGGGTCCTATGTTAGACACTGAAAATACAATGATAGAAATTATTTTTTGCTATCAAGGACCAGTGGAATCATCACAACATAGACATATTTAAAACACTTATATACATTCTAATTTACATATTTTATATATCTATGCATATATATCTATGTATATATCTATACATATACTTCTATATCTGTGCATTTACACATACATATATATATTATATACTATATATATATATATATATATGCATGTTGTCTCCCTATTAGAATGAAAAAAAATATGGATGAAAAAACCTGGTAGCTTTCTATTTGGAATATAGTCAGGATTAAGCCCTAGGATTGGAGTTAGAAAGACCCCAGTTAAAATTCTACCTCAGGATTGTTGTATGGCCATGGGTCACAATTTTATCATTTGGGAAAATGGGGATAATAATACAACCAGGTTCCAATGAATGAGAACAATGAAACAATGAATCTTTTGAGGTGGTGGAATTATTCATATTCATACTGTCTATTTCCATTGAGATAGAAACAGTGACCATAGCTTACATAATTGTAACTTAGAATAATGCAGTTTTTATTACAAATCCACTTCAGGGTATTCATTATTCATACTAATCTGAGAAATCCAATGGCCTTTCCTCAGTCCTTCTCCTCTGCCTCTCTGCAGACTTTGGCACTGTGGATTATTTTCTCCTTGACATTCAGTCTCTTGAGGTTTGGGGGACACTATTCTCTCCTGGTTTTCCACCTATCTCTCAGATTTCTCCTCATTCCCTTTTGCTGGATCCTCTTCCAGATCATACCTTGTAACCAAAGGCATCCCATAGGTTCTATCCTAGGACCTTTGCTCTTCTTCCTATATTCTACCTCACTTAGTGACCTCATTTTCAAATTTATCTCTCCTGCCCAGGGGGAGTGAAGTGAAATAGAGAGTTAAGTGCTGGGCCTGGAGTGAGGAAGACTCATCTTCCTGAGCTCAAATCCAGACTCAGACTGTGTGTGTGTGTGTGTGTGTGTGTGTGTGTGTGTGTGTGTGTGTGTGTGACTCTGGGCAAATCAGTTAATCCAATTTGCCTCATGAACTGGAGCAACAAATGACAAATTAATGTCTTTTCAAGAAATTACAAATGGAGTCACAAAGAATTGTTCACAAATGAACAATAACAACAATCTTATCCTGGCCATTTTTGTTGACCTCTAGTCTCATTTCTTCATTACCTTTCAGATATTTCAAAATGGATGTTCAGTAGATGTCTTAAACTCAACATAATCAAAATAGAACTTATTATATCTTCCCCCTAACCCATCTTCATCCTCCCTTCCCTATTACCGTAGAGGACATCACTATACCCTTAGTCCCTCATGCTCACAACCTAGAGGTCATCTGCAATATCCAATATATTGCCCAAACCTATCAATTTAGTCTTTGCAACAACTCTAGAATACACATCTGTCTTTCTTCTGACACTAACACTATAGAAGCTCATTATCGCACACATGATCTATTGCAATATCCTAATTAGGGGCTCTAACTGCCTCAAGCCTCTCCCTATATCAATCTATCCTCCATTCAGCTACAAAAGTAAATTTCCTAAAATATAGATCAGATCTGATCATCCCATCCCACACTCAGACTCCAGTGGTTCCTTATTACCTCTAGAATCAAATATAAAATCCTCTGCTATAACCTATTCCCTTCCTACCTTTCTAGACTTTCTAGTCACTCCCTGCCACATACTGTTCAGTATACAGATACTAGTTTTCTTGCAGTTCCAAGAACAAGACCGACCATCTCTTGACACCAGGAATTTTCTTTGGTCGTCCTTCATTCCTCTTCCTCTTCATCTCTGCTTCCTACCTTTCCTGGATTCTTTTATATCTCAACTAAAATCTATTTTTCTATAGGAAGCCTATCCCAATCCTTAATTTGAAAGATTTTTCTTCCTTACTTCTTTTCTGTTATATAACTTAATTATACAGAAGTGCTTCTTCCTCTCAGATTGAGTTCCTTGAGAAAAGGGATTATCTTTTGTCATTTTTATCCTCAATACTCTCTCTCTCTCTCTCTCTCTCTCTCTCTCTCTCTCTCTCTCTCTCTCTCTCTCTCTCTCTCTCTCTCTCTCTCTCTCTCTCTCTCTCTCTCTCTCTCCCCTGACCTGCCACTTTTTTCAGTCAATAAATATTTGTTCAACACCAACAATGTGCCAGCCATTTTGCTAAATTCTAAAGATAGAAAGAGTACTCTAATGATGGAAAACAATACATACAAAAAATTTTTTATAAGAGGGCAGGGAGGAGAAGAAGATACCCAGCAGGTAATGTAATGTAAAAGTCCAGAGAAGGGAAAAAATCGTATATGGGGAGAAGGCTGCTAAGCCTTCTCCTTAAATAGAGACCCTGAAGGCCATGACCTTTTACTCTAGTTAGAGAGTCCATTCATTGTGGCAGAGGGTACTGATGCGAGGTGAGTAGTGAGGTAGATTCAATTTTGCAGAATAATGTGATTTTCTAATGATGAGTTTTCTGATGAAGACATGATGTAGAAATCCAAAAGCAGTGTAGCTGGTAATAAATAGGGAGAAAACTATAGTGAGTCCACTCCTTAATTAGAGGACCTGGAGCCCACAGCTTTGCCAGTTTTAAAGATGCAGACAATAAATCAAAGGAGGTTATCCCCACCTTTGGCAGGGGAAACAAAGGTCTTCATGCTAGATAATCTAGACATGCTCCAAACTCTACCTCAGGGATACCTCCCTTTTAGCAAACTGGATTACACATTTTCCCCTTATTTGAAATTTGCCATCCCAGACAAATTGGCAAGAATGAATTTATCCTTTTTTTAAGCAGAGTCCCACTCTCAAATTCATAGTTCTCAGATCCCTTAGAAGGGGTATGAGGTGGTCTTTCACTTGCTTCTCCAGTGCCATAGAGCAAAATCTCAAAACAGTCCATAAGTCCATATTGAATTATCAAATATGATCTCATATGTACAGGTAAAAATTATAATTATCTTAAACTGCAAAGTTTTACAGATTCAGAAAACAGGAAACACTTTACAAAGTTCCTAAGTAAGATAACAAAATAAGAAGCATTTCAATCCACAAGTACAAGAAAGAGCAAAATCAAAGAAAACTGGCTTGTCTTGAACAGAAATCTTGTCTACCCTGAGCTTTGCAGGGTAAATGGAGCTCTGTTCATAGGGATTTAGAATAGGGTCAACGGGGCATCATCTTTTTCTTAAATGAGAAAATTGTCCTGAGTAGAAACTATTCCTTCAGTGCCTAAGGTCAATCCAACTGGGGTTTGTGCAAAAAAAAAAATGTATGATTCTATACAGACCACATAAAAATTATTCAGGGGATCCCTCTTGCATAGGCTATTCCAATAGAGGTCAACATAATTTTCCCTGGTCCTTTATACCAAAGGGCAGCTCCAATCCTCTGCCCCCCTCCCCACTTCCCCCTGGATCCTTGCTACTTCCAGGGCAAACCAAATAGAACTTCAAGCTTACCCTTCAGGACAATAAGACAAGTAGGTTCAGTTAGAGGAGTAATAAAGAATGTCAGTTATTTTAGGATTTTAGACTCAGACATATTCATATCCTAAAAGTTAAAGGGCATTTTGCTTTCACAAAATAAAAATAACATTTTTACTAGACAGTAACAATATAGCGATTCTGATTTTTCCCTTATTAAACTTAATATCTGTATATCAAACCTTATACAAAATTCAATACATAATACAAATGATATTGATTTATGAGGGTAGGAATATTGAAAAAATGACATTTATAGACTAAAGTTTTTTTCTTAAAAATTCTTTAAGGTCTCACTTTTTTTTTTGGCTTTCTCTCGGGTCTTTATTAAAGGCTCTGTTGTGTTATTTAATTTTTTAAAAATTTTATTTATTTAATTAATTTAGAATATTTCCCCATAGTTACCTGATTCATGTTCTTTCCGTCCCCACCTCCTTCCTCCCTCCTGTAGCCTATGGGCAATTCCACTGCGTTTTACATGTACATTGATCAAGATAGGGTCTCACATTGTTAAGTTTATTTAAAATAAAAACTTATAGGCAGATAATGTCTCTAGGGGGATCCCACAAAAGCAAAGGGTGCAATCCATCCTAAATGAGCCCCCAACTGTAACAAAGAGGTTTTAATAGAGAAATCTTTACTGGAAGGTATGATTATAAATATCTAAATTATTCAATGCATGAGAGGCATAATCCTCCTCCCCCCATCTACCACTACCTCATTCTCTGTGGAAGAGAAGGAGATCAGGTTCATAGTTTAGCTCCATTTCTGGAGAGCAGAATCTCAGTTCCAAGAATCCTTGGCAGACTGCTGCTGTGTGATTCTGTAAAATGGAGATAATAATAACACACCTCCTCAGGTTGTTGTAAAGCTGAAATGAGCTTATAATTGTAAAATGTTTGGTATGGTGCCTGGAACATAATAGGGGTTAATTTTATGTTTTAAAAATGTTACCTGTTATTATTTCTTTTTCTTTTGAGGGTAACAGAATCCTCTAATTACCCAGGTTTATCATCTTAGGGTCATTTTGGACTTGTTTCTCTCCTTTAACCCCTATATCCAATTAGCTATCGTGTGCTGAGAATTCTGGTTTCATTTTTATTTTAGAAACTATCCCCATTCTCTATATAACTACCATCCTCATTCAAGCCTTCATCAGTTTCTTTCCTTGAGTGTTACAATAGCCACTTTGATGTCCTCCGTTGGCTATGATCCCTCTCTCCCCAATCAGTGATCATAGAATTTCAGAGCTTGAAAAGATAGTAGTGGTCATTTAGCCCAGCCCATACAAAAAAAAAGGAATCCCCACAATAATATACCTAATAAGTGGTCACCCAGTCTCTATCTGAAAACTTCCACTTTGAGGTACTTCTATTTTGGGGAAAGTTTTCTTTACATTAAACTTAAGTTGATCCCTTAGTAAACTTTATCCATTTATTATTCCTGGTATTGCCTTCTGGGACTAAACCAAACAAACCTAATTCTTTTTATCCTGACAACCCTTAAAATACTTGAAACTAGCTATCATCCCTCCTCTCTGTCTCAATCCTGAATATTCTTTTCCCCAGACTAAGATACTCAGTTCTTCAAATGATCCTTAATTATGAACTCAAGGTCCATTACCATCCTTGGGACCCAACTATGAACATTCTCCAAAGTATGTGCCTTTTTGAAACTGTGATGCTCAGAAACAAACACAATGTAATATGAGGTTTGATGACGGCAGAGTATAATGAGACTTCCACATCACTTGGTCTTAATGCAATTCAAGATGAGAATAGCTTTTTTTTTTTTACTACATCACACTGTTGATGCTTAATGAACTTAGGGTTTATTAAAACCCCTAGATCTTTTTTAGCAATAATAAGAATAATATTAACAAAAATAATAAGTTGGTTGCTTGAGCCCTGACTAATGTAAATGGCAGTACATTTGACATATATGAAGAAGCCCACATGTTTTACTTGGGGTACAATCATTTTTTATACTGATTATAATTTTTTTCTTCCTTCAAACCAAGAAATAAATATCCCTGAAATGTTGAACTACCAGGTGTATCTGTCTACCCAAGGTAAAAAACAGATGGAATTCATATCAATGAGGCATGATGTGGGAGAGGACAAGATTAAGAACCAGGAAGAACTAGGTTTAAGTCTTGCTTCTTACTTCTACTATCTGAAAGACCATGAATGAGTAACTGAACCTCTCAATGCATTAGGCAATTCCCCAAGACTATAACTAGAAAATGATTTGCCAATTTCTATAGGTGAAAGGAATTTCTAAGAGGGGAATAACTCAAATTGGTGAAATAACAGGTCTAGACCAAAACCAAAAAAGATATACAGTTGGACAAGTTACGCATAAACCATGTATTTTCTCAAAAGAAGACTTTATGGGACCAGGATTATCCAAAGAATTTCCCCAGAACAGTTTCAGGTTTGGGAATAATAATAATGATAATAAGTAACATTTATATAGAGTTTACTCTGTGCTAGGCACTGTCCTAAGCACTTTAAAATTGTTATCTCATTTGAATCTCACAACAACTTAATTACATAGGTGCTCTTATTCCCATTGTACAGGTGAAGAAGTGAAAGCAAGTTTCAGTGATTTACCTAGAGTCAAAAAACTACTAAGTGTCCGAGGATAAAACTGAACTTAGTTTTTCTTGACTACAAACCCAGCACTCTATCTACTGTGCCATCTGCCTTTTTTTTCAGAATAACTGCTATCTAACCATTCCTCTTCTCTCCAGCCCTTACACAATCTTTTCCCTCCTCTCTTTATATCCTTTTCTCTTTCCCTACTATATTCTAACATGTTATTTGTAGTTATTTTTCTGGAAATTTCAACTCTTTAATATATTTGAAACTTCTTGAGAGCTGAATTGATTCCATTTAAAAATTCCCAGTGTTAAGTGCTACTTGTTAAAATGGCTAAATGCCTGAATTATTTCTGCTTCTTTCTCTGGTGAAACCTAAAATTACTTCATTTGAGAAGATACTTTAGGGACAAAAATAGTTGTCTCACTGAAGTCATAGGCACCACATAAGTACCTTCTTAAGCAAATCCACTTAAACTGTAGTCAGAAAGAATTTTAATGCTCTGACAGAGGAAATAGGAGCAGTATTCCCTTTAATTCTGCAAATCAAATTCTTGGTATATTGATTGGCCCTACTTTACAAGGAACCATGTAAACTGGAATCTAAAAGAGTTCAGAAAAGATGCTAAGTTTTATAAGACTTTTAAGTTTCCACTTGATTGCATTATTATTCTCAGTAGTAAAACATGTGGGCTTCTCCATATATGCCAAATTTACTGCCATTTACATTAGTCAGGGCTCAAGCAACCAACTTATTATTTTATAAGAATCTTTCAATGCATTAGAATAATTGAGTAAGCATCTATTGCCTTTTTGCAATAACCAGGAAAATAATGAAAATTATAAAATTCACCTATCAATCATCAATTATTTAACAAATCATATGTTGAATTCTTTGCTAAATATTTTCAGTGAATCAAAAGGTGTGATAAAACATAATTCTTGACTTTAAGGAACTTACAATTTATTTGTAAATAGAATATATAAAAATGAAAGATAACAATACAAAGTGGCACATGCTAAGAGGCAAAGAATGTTACAGTCAGGAAGTGGCAGAGATGGTGTGGTACGGAAGAAAAAAACTTTAAGATTTGCAGTCAGAAGAAATTAATTCAAATCCCAATTCTGTTAGTAGCTGTGTGAGCTTTGACAAATCACTTTCTTTGACCTCCTATTTATTTCTCTAAATTAAAATGTTAGATTACTAGATCACCACTTATGTCTCTTCCAGCTCTAAATTCTGTGATTCAGTGACAAGTTCTGTAGGAGTTAAATAGACAGAGAGACAAATACCTAAGGGCTTAGTTGGAAAGGGAAGATTTCATGGAAAAAGCAAGGCTTTTAAAAATAAGCAAATTCAGAGTTTAAAGGGCAGGTTAGAGGATCTAGCTTGAGCAAAGGCATGCAGGTGAGAAAATTAAAAGTGTTGTATCCTGGGCACAATAACTGATGACAAACGTTTGTCTATGAAAGCAACACCAGAAATATGACTAGGGATTCCTACTGGTTCTGGGTCTGTGAAGGGGTCTATGAAAACACTATTTTCATAAGCATTCTGAGATGTTTTAGTTTTCAATATAGCAAATATCAAAAGATAAAACTTGCAAAACTAAGGTCCTTTCATGGGTTGGCAATAGACAGAAAAAAAGGCCTTAGAGTGAGGAAGACCTTAATTCTAATCCTGCCTCAGACATTTACTACATTTGTGATCTGAGGCAAATCATTTTATCTTTCTTTGTAAAATGAGGACTTACCTCCCCAGGTATGTTAGGAAGAGAAAAGGAGATAAGTGTAAAATACTTTGTAAACCTTCAAAAGTTATAGTAATATAAGTTTATTATTAGCTATTACTAATTTTAAAGACTATAAATGGGTACTGAGATCAAGAAGGTTGAGAACTATTAGTTTATGAGTAGTAGGGCTGAAAGAATACCTGGAGATCTCCTAGTCTAGTGCTCTAAATAACACACATTGCTTTAGCATCCTTTTGTACAGGGCAGAATGATATTCAGAGATCTGCTCTTAGAGTCATGAATGACTTTGAATACTGATTCTCTAAATTACTATGATTAAGGGCAAATAATGTAACCTGACACTGACACCAGTTCCTCATCTATTAAATGGAAATAATGCTTCCTATAGTAACTACCTCAGGACCTGCTGACAGGCTCTAGTGAGATGATGCATGCAAAAATCTAATTTAAAAAGCTATCAAATGAGCACATTAGAAGCATTGAATGCATTATTATCTCACGTAGCAAAGTCAACTATAGTTATTATCATGATGATGATATAATGCATTAAGAATATCTCTAAGGTATTTAATTAATTCGGTTCTCCTCTAGCATGAATTTTTGCCTTGCCTTTCACCAAAAATATTTGTCATTTAGCAGGAGATATAAGACAGGTAGAAACAGAGAAATAGGGAAGCATACATAGAGACAGAAGCCAAGAGACAGAGAACATGCATTTATAAATGGTCCACCAACTCCACATCCTTGTAGCAATTCCTAACAAACTAAAGAACTAGATCTACAAACTAAAAACTATGAAATTATAATGCTATACAATTTCATTTCAATTGGATTTTTCTTGTGATTATAGTATTTGCCAAAAATACATGAGTACACTGATGTGCATACTATGAAAATCAAACTTGAGTCACCCAGGAAGTCATGTGAAAGAACTATTTTATTGTAAGTTTAGGGGATAAAAAGGAAAGAAATTTTGGGCAAGAAAGGGAGAAAAATAGTACAAAAGTGAAAGAAAAAGGACCAAAGTAGATTGAGTTAATTTCTTTTGCAACTGTTGAATATTTGAATAACTTAAAAAAAACAACTTATATTCCATATTCTTTTCTGTGGATTAAAACATATTAAATTAATTAATTAATTAATTAAAACATATTAATCAGGTCAAAATCAGGTTTGATGAATGATCTTCATACAATTCCTTGCTCTTTTTATTTTCAATTTTGATTCTAATTCTTTCTTTTTAGTTTTACAAAAATTTTATTTGGCATACACAGACATATCTGATCTGTTTCCTAAAATGTATTTTGTCTCTTAAAAGATAAACCTGGGGGCAGCTCAGTGGCTCAGTGGATTGAGAGTCAGACCTAAAGATGGGAGGTCCTAGGTTTAAATCTGACCTCAGACACTTCCCAGCTGTGTGACCCTGGGCAAGCCACTTAACCCCCATTGCCTAGCCCTTACTACTCTTCTGCCTTGGGACCAATACACAATATTGACTCTAAGATGGAAGGTAAGGGTTTAAAAAAAAAAAGATAAACTTTTCATGCCTGTCAATGGTTGCAATTGATGTAGCATTTCATTATTTTCTGTTTCAAAGGAAAATTTTCATTATTTAGATCAGTGCTCCATGTATAGCTTATTTTGATGGGTGATGTGAATAAGAGATCATTTTATGTAACAGCATGAAAAAATTTTCTTGTCAAATTTTCTTAAGTAATAAATTAGTTCCCTGTCATTTTATGATTTTGAATGTATAAAAAACAACCTACTCTATACCTTTCAATTTAATTTTGAATTATATAATCTACTTTTCTAATGTTTAACATATATTTAGGATAATTATGGATCTATTAATAGTCCTAGTGCAATTGAGACTTATGGGACACATTGTTTTCCCCTAACATTCTTGATTTTTCTGTTCTTCAATATGTATTTTGGCTATATTTTTATAAAACTCTGAGCAGTATCAATTTTTATTTTCCTTGAAATCTAATTAAGGCTATATGTTAATATCCATCATTTCTCTATTTATTTAGTCTAGCTATGATCCATGTATATTTCTCAAAATACTTAAGAATTTAAGGGATTCAAATAATTAGCTTCATTGGTAATGGTATTTGGCACTTTTTATAATTAGAAATTGCATTTCCTTTTCTATTAACTTATTCTTACTTTTAAAACTAGATGTTGAAAACCAAACAAAATTAATTTATTTTACTGTTTTTAGTTGCATATGAAAATATTTGTTATCCTTTTGGTTTTATTATATATTCCATGATTTTATAGGCATTACTTATTGAGTCAGTTCATTTTGGACTATATCTCTTAGGCTTTCTAAATAATCCGTGATGTTATTTGCAATTGAAATATTTAGCATTATCTTTACTGATATTCATTCCCTTAACTTATTTTCGTGCCTTATTGCTAAGGTATATAGATGTAACCATATAGAATTGATAAAATGATAGCAATTCATTAATTCAGGGATTATTGACCTTTTTTGTGTCATGGATCCCTTTGGCAATATGGTAAAGACCTTTCAGGATACTATTTTAAGATTATGTAAATCAAATACACCATATTTCCAAGGAAACTTATTATATTGAATGTAATTGTCAAAATATTAAAAAGAAAAGCAAGTCTATAAACTCTAGGTTCAGAATCCCTACTCAAATGCATTGATAAATTTTTTTGTGACTGTTCTGAGAAGCCCAGGACCAAGAGTCTGACTACTTGTTAATGAATTCTTTGGACAAGCCAGTTCATAACTGCAAGAAAAATACAAAGTTGTCTTCAATCCTCTGTGACCCCTCCCTCTTCTGCTTCTCCAGTGATGGTGACAAAGTGATAGAAAAGAGGTAAGAATTTTAAAAATCACATGGTTTTTAGATCACGTATAAATTTTAACTTAATTGTTACTTCACTAAATTTCAATTCCTTACCTAATGGCCAGAATACAGACATGCTAATGAAGGATTTGAATTGAATAAATCCTGACTTTATTATTATAAATTAAGTTAGAAGGTAAAAAGAAAGCTGATGTAGACCTTTCATTGGAGAAACAAATGGAGGGCTTGACAGAAGTGTCATCATTTTGCTTAGAATTTGAGGCTAGAACTTGGACCAATGTTGAGAAAAGAATTTTAAGTTTAATTTAAGAAAGAATTTCATAGCAATTAGAATTTATTCCAAATGATGAATTCCACAGCAATGCAGAATTTCAACCTTAGGTTGAAGAACCACTTATTTGAAATGTTTTCAAGATTATACATGTTTCAGATAAGACATTGGACCAAATAAGCTCTGGAATTTCTTTGCATAGACTGCATTCTGAGATTTCTCACACTAAATTATAGTAATTTTTAAATCCCACACAATTTGGTGAATATGGAGCTGTTGATGATTCCTTCCTGAGGAGATTTTGTGAAAATGAATTGGGAGCAAAGGTTATGTTCTCTATGCTGCAGCCTAAACCAGACACTTTCTTAAGCTCATGGGAAGAGAAGGTCAAGAAGATGAGAAGTCACACAACTTTGAAGTGGGAAAAGGGCATTGAGGAATTTTCCAATTTTGACAGTCAAAGTCCTTATTTTTATTAGTTTTCTAATGCAGAGAAAATAGAGAGTCAACTCTAGGCTCCAGGAAAAAGTATATTTTTAGTTTTTGAGACAAATTATAACTGGAAATATTTTAGTAATGATGTATTGGCATTTTGCCTTAGACTTCCTGGTAAAACTTAGTTAATAACAGTTTCTAAAGCAATTTTGGATGTGAACATAAATGTTCCCAATGCTAACTAAATTTTTGTCACACAGTGATTTGTCATAAAATGTATTTAAAAATGAAAATCTCTTGTGTTATGAGAGAAAGTATGGAAGAATGGTTAGAGAGATGCCTTTAGAGCAATGAAGGTCTTGCTTCTGATACATTTTAGCTGAGCAAAGAACTAAATCTCTCAGTGGTCTAGAAAACTTTTTGAAACTCTAAGTTGAATAAAAGATGCATTGGTAGAGAGAATTCCCTTATCCAAATGTTTCCTATACCCATATAGTCAGAGATCCAGTCTATCTCTATTTTTTATATTATACCAAGTAAAAATGCTCCTGTTTTATAAAGTCGTTGTTTAAATGTGAGCCCAATGACATTTGTTATTTGAAACAACAGGCCATAATTCTGTTTTTGACAAACTTTGGGTTTTTTAAGAGAAGTTAGACTCAACAAATTACATTTTTATTCAAAGTTTACATTTCTGAATACCTTTTTCATACCTATGACTCCTTTCACCAGATCATTGCAAAAGGCTTCTAGGTGATCTTCCTGCCACAAATCTCTCCCCACTCCAGTCCATCCTTTGTTCAGTTGTAGAAGTAATCTTTCTACAATGCAGTTTTGGACATATACCCTCTTTAATAAATAAATCCCAGTGACTATCACTTTGCAGATCAAAAATAAAATTTTCTGGCATTCAAGGCCTTTTTTAATGCCTTCCCATCTTTGCAGTCTTCTTCCATCTTACAACCTTCCCATTATGTATTGTGTTATACAAGGACTTGCTATATTTCCTTGTTATTCCTCAAAACAGGATATGCCATCTCTTGACTCCAGGCATTTTCACTCTCCAGAATACTCTCCCTTATTATCTCTGCTTCCTGGCTTCCTTGACCTCCTTTAAGTTCCAATTAAAATTTCATAACTACAAGAAGCCTTTCCCACATGCCTCTCAATGTTTCCCTCTGTTGATTACTTCCAATGTATTCTATATATGGCTTGTTTATACACAGTTGTTTACACATTGTTTTCTCTATTATATTGACCCTCTAGAGAACTAGCCTTTTTTTTTTCTTCACTTAGCACAGTGCCTAGAACATAAACGGCACATTATAACTGTTTATTGACTGATAGACTAACTACATTTGCTTACTCTAATCTGACTAAAGCTTTACTGGAAAGACTTTTCTTTTATCCCAGCCTCTGGAGGCTGTGCTGTTGTTCCCTAATGACTTGAAAAATAAAAATTGGCTTTATTCTTTTTTTAAAATTTCTTTTCTTTCCATTAAAAAAACACTTATCTTACATATTAGAATCAATAATTAGTATTGGTTCCATGGCAGAAGAGCAATAAGAGCTAGGCAATTGAGGTTAAGTGACTTGCCTAGGGTCATGCAGCTAGGAAGTATCAGAGGCCACTTTTGAATCAAGTACTTCCCATCTCTAGACTAGGCTCTCTTATCTTTTGAGCTACCCAGCTGTCCCAACTCTCCTCTTTTAACTATATCTTTTCCTGAGTCTTAAAATTTAAAGGCAATAATCAAACATGAAATGTCATCAATCTTTGACCAAATTAAAATTAAAAAAATAATCTTTACCTCCTTTCTTCCTACTAGGCTTTTTTCTTATTATTTTATGCATCCTCGTTTTTATCATTTTAGATAATCTCTTTTGTGGTATAGTTCACAATCGTTTCAAGTTTCCTTATTCTATACCCACATTGGTAAAGCCATGGCACAGGTGCTGGGGTAGCACAGAGAAGGCTGCTCTGTTCCCCCTCTCCACAGAACCTGAAGATAGTTTTTGCAAGCTCAACCCTCTGTCCAGCTGCCCAATATGAGCACTTCCTCTCTCCACTGTCTGGGGTAATAAGGGAGGCCTCACAGGCAGCTTGAAGTTGCAGTTTTGGCATGTAGTCTCAAAAACATTCACCAAAGCTGTCCTATACCAATCTTATTAATACCATTTCAAAAATGTGTCATAGATCATATGTATTAAGGACTTTTATTTTAATTTTTTCTCGATATGTCTTTTTTTTTAAAACCCTTACCTTCCGTCTTATAGTCAATACTGTGTATTGGCTCCAAGGCAGAAGAGTGGTAAGGGCTAGGCAATGGGGGTTAAGTGACTTGCCCAGGGTCACACAGCTGGGAAGTGTCTGAGGCCAGATTTGAACCTAGGACCTCCCATCTCTAGGACTGGCTCTCAATCCACTGAGCTACCCAGCTGCCCCCTTGATATGTCTTTAATATTTTCTTGATACCAGTCAAGCATTTGAGAGTCCATTTCTTATCTCTTGCATTCATATATAAAAATAAACAACTTTTCCTTTCTCATATATCCAGGATGCTATTTTATTACTTGCATGATATTATTTATTCTCCCTCTTAAATGTAACTCATTATTAGAAATTTGTTACAAAGTAATTATGCCCACTGTATGCCCTTTGGCATACCCCTTATCAGTTATTGTATTAAATGAATTTCAGGAATTTCAAAATGAAATATCAAGGTTTGCTTCCAGGGAGCCACTTGGGAATAATGGAAAATCTGGATACTTTCCCAAATTAAATCCAGTCCCCACTCATCCTACTTTTTACTTCTTGCCACAGTTCATTCATTCATTCATTCATTCATTCATTCATTCATTCATTCATCTATCTGCAGGGTTTGTCCAAGACAAATGTAATCATGAAGTAATGCTATACAATAAGTATTCTTCATTTGTTTTTATTTTTACTGGTGGCTTGTCAAGTCAATAACTTTTAAATGGTCATGTGCCTCATTGGGAGTACTTCAATTCAATCAGCAAAATGTCATTCACAAACAGGGGCATCTGAAGAACCTCAGAATCTATGAAAAGAGTTTTTAACCTGAGAATCTATGAACTTGTTTAAAATATTAGTGGCTGTATTACAATATAATGCCTTACTTTTGTAATCCTATGTATCTTATCTTGTTCATTCAAAAATAATATTCTGAGAAAAGGTCTATAGGCTTCATCGGGCTGCTAAGGAATCTCTCTCTCCATTTCTCTTTATTTCTCACACATACATGTTAAAAACCTCTGAACTGTAGGGAAGCTCTTTGATTTGGGGTCTGAGTATGGTGTTTTCAAATATTTCACTCCATGGTGTGTGCATGTATTTCAAGTTATGCTGATAACTGGAAAATAAATGAACAAAGTTATTTTAGTTCTTGTCTATCAAGGTATTTTATAGGATCTTTTATTGTGGTAGTACAAACAACTTCTCCTCTTTAAGTTTAAATTCATTTGTGGCCCTATGCCTTTGATTTAGCTGTGTTCCCACTTTAGTACCCTCCTCTTCTGCTAACATATGGCAAGGATTTGAAGATATACACATAATTTTAAAATAGTACATTTTGGAGTTAATTCCTGGTGCATCCATGTCTGTGACAACATGGGCAATGCCTGAATGAGAATCCAACTGCTTCTATTCCTAATAAGACTCATTAACTTTGTCTTACTTGTCTGATCAAGATGTATTTCTGTGGAGGTGATGAAAGCACAAAATATCCCTTTTCCCTATCATCTAGAAGGAAGAATACTGGCAAAGCCAAGCCCAGGGGTGGCTTCTTCTCTAGACTACCAAAATCCTCCCTCCATCCTTCTTCAATAGTCTGATTCTTAACCTGGGGTCCAAGAAACAATCTAATGAGTCCTGTTCATGCACTAGTTTTGGAGATGTCAGCTACTTCCCTTATTTTGAAGATGTCAGTTGCTGATTTCTGTATCTGACCCTTGTTCTTTCTATTCTCATATACTTTTCCTTAAACTTTCCACCTTGCTTTGTTATTATTGAAATGTACCTATATCATTAAGTATTTGTTGCATTATCTGAATATTTTCTGAAACTTCTTTTAAGTTCAAAAACTGTTACACTAGACCAAGTCACATACAAACAGACATTAGATATCTTGCCAAAATTATTTTTTGTTAATTATAAAAAAAGTATTTGATTATAGCAAAACCTGACATTAAGACTTTTTCACCCCCTAGCCTCTTTAAGCTCTACAGTTTTGTGTTTTTCATTACTCTAAGAAATATTCCTCTATGGGAAATTTTCAACAAGCAATACTCACCCAGTATTCAATCAGTTAATAAACATTTATTAAGCATTGGTTATGTGTCAGGCATTGTGCTAAGTCTTCAGTGTAATAGGCCTAGAGTTTCTTCTTATCCACAGAGTAGGCCAGGTTGTTTTTTTTTTCCCGCCCTGATAGGTGACAAAGTGGTCCCTGGAACTTGATTAACTCAGTATACAAAGTTAAATCTATTTCCCCCACCCTTTATGTAACTTCCCAGTAGCCTCTGGTCATATTTATATGACTTCCTACTAGCCAAGGGCAAAATAATGCTTGCTCACATGGAGTCAAGGCTTTTAATCTTGGTGGATATTCATAGACTATGCTTATCACTACACAGTCCTGTTGAGCAGAAGAGTTTCATGTAGAGGTGAGAGGACCTGACCAAACTAAGTTCTAGATATACTTTTTGTTTATCTTTTCTATTTAATGGTAAAGTAAACCTGTTTTGTTAAATATTGAATGACCTGGGAATTTCTCATTTTGTTTCAGCAACAAATCTGAAAAAATCAGGTACTAGGCTTAATTAATCCCCACTCTTTACATTGAGAATATTAATACAAAGACTGAAATAATCCTTACAGTTAAGGATATGGCCAGGAAGATGATAGTATTCTCCAACAAATGTTGGAACTTTTTCTATTTTAATGAATCTTGAAGGCAAATTCAGCTGGTCATGTTTTCCTCCAAGGATTCTTAATACATACTGTGAGCTGTCCTTTTTTTTCTTTGTACAACATTAATATTTACCATATCTCTTTACTTAAACACTTTTTATATAAGATTATTCCACATTTTTCTTGGAAATTATAATAGATGATAGGACCTAAATTTTATAATTATACTTCATTCTGAATTAATTCCACTTGAGATAAATGGATCCTGAAATGAAAGAGTTTATTTAGTTTGCTTTGGCAACAAACATGCTAGTGATTTCTCTAAAGGACATCACTAGATAATTAGAGAATCTAGCTATTGAAGTTCTTTCCCAGTGTATTTTAATTAGATTTTTGCTATATTTATTGTATGGTTTACTTGAAGGCACTGGAAAGAAATATTTAAAATAGCAATTTAAAAATTAAAAGAGTTTTTAGTATATGAAGATCTGGTAGATATAAGTGAATCTTTACTATGCTTTTAAAACTTTAGGGTGATTCCAACATGATATATGGTAACTTTGGTCACAGAGCAATGCTTTTAAAAGTGTTATTGTAAAAATAAATAGATATGAAAAGGAATATAACTTCTTTTCAGCAGCATATGGCACATATATAAAGATTTACCATGTACTAGGGCATATAAAAAATGCAAACAAATATAGGAAAGCAGAAATTATAAATACAATTTTTTCAGATCACACTGTAATCAAAATAATAAGGGCTTATGGGAAGGCAAATTTAAAATTAATTGGAAACTATATGATCTAATTATTCAAAACTGATGGGTCAAATAACAAATCAAAGAAACAATTATTGATTTCATTGAAGAGAATGTAAATGAGGAAACAAAATATCAAAATCTATGGGATGCAGGCAAAGCAGTACTCAGGGGAAATTTTATATCCCTCAGTGCATATATCAGTAAATCAAAGAGGGAAGAGATCAATGAATTAGAGACAAATGTTAAAAAACTAGAAAAAGAACAAATTAAAAATCACCAGATAAAAATTAAATTGGAAATCCTAAAAATCAAAATCAATAAAATTGAAAGTAAAAGAACTATTGAACTAATAAAAAAGACTTGGAGCTGGTACTTTGAAAAACAAATGAAATATATAAAGTACTGGTTAATCTAATAAAAAGGATAGAAGAAAATAAAATTAACAGTATCAAAGATGAAAAGGGCAACCTCACTTCTAATGAAGAGGAAATTAAGATAATTATTAAGAACTATTTTGCCCATCTATATGGCAATAAATATGACAATCTAGGTGAAATGGGTGAATATTTACAAAAGTATAAGCTGCCTAGATTAACAAAAGTGGAAATAGAATTCTTAAATAATCCCATCTCAGAAAAAGAAATTGAACAATCCATCAAGGAACTCTCTAAAAAAATCCCCAGGGCCAAATGGATTCACAAGTGAATTCTATCAAACATTTAAAGAACAACTAATTGTAATAACATACAAACTATTTGACAAAAAAGTTTTACCAAATTCTTTTTATGACACAAATATGGTACTCATTCCAAAGCCAGGCATACCAAAAACAGAAAGAAAACCACAGAATATCTCCTTAATGAATGTAGATGCAAAAATATTAAATAGAATACTTGCAAAAAGAGTGATCATGAGGATTATTTACTCTGATCAGGTTAGATTTAGCACAGGAATGTAAGGATGGTTTAATATTAGGAAAATCATCTATATAATTGATTATATCAATAACTAAGCCAATAAAATCACATGATTATCTCAAAAGATGTAGAGAAAACATTTTAGAAAATACACCTATTCCTACTGAAAACATTAGAAAGTACAGGAATAGATAGGCCTTTCCTAAAAATAATGAACAGTATGTATTTAAAATCATCAGAAAGCATCATCTGCAATGGGAATAAGTTAGAAGCCTTCCAAATAAGATCAGAAGTGAAGCAAGGATGCCCATTATCTCCTCTGTTATTTAACATTGTACTAGGAACACTAGCAGTAGCAATCAGAGAAGAAAAAGAAATTGAAGGGATTAAAGTAGGCAATTAGGTGATTAACTATCACTCTTTGCAGATAATAAATATGATGATCTACTGAAAAAATCCTATAAAATCAACCAATAAGCTAGTGAAAATAATCAACAACTTTAGCAAAGTTGCAGGATACAAAATGAACCCACACAAATCATCAGCATTTCTATATATTTCCAACAAAACTCAGCAGCAAGTTAGGAAGATAAATTCCATTTAAAATCATCCTAGATGATATAAAACATTTAGGAATCTATTTGCCAAGACAAACATAGGAATTATATGAACACAACTACAAAACACTATCCACACAATTAAAACTAGATCTAAATAATTTGGAAAACATTAATAGCTCATGGGTTGTATGAGTTAATATAATAAAATTGACAATCCTTCCCAAATTAATTTACTCATTCAGTTCTATACCTATCTACCAACAAGAAATTTTTTTATTGAATTAGAAAAAAATTATAACAAAGTTCATTTGGAAGAACAGAAGATCAAGAATATAAAGGAAACTAATGGAAAAAAATGTGAAGGATGGAGGCCTAGCAGTACCAGATCTTAAACAGTATACTATAAAGTGGTGATCATCAAAACAATACAGTACTGGATAAGATACAGAAGGGAGGATCAATGGAATAGGTTTGGGGTAAATGAAGTCAGCAAGATAGTGTATGATAAACCCAAAGATCCCAACTTTGGAGACAAGAACCCACTATTTGATAAAAACTGCTGGGAAAACTGGAAAACAGTATGGGAGAGATTAGGTTTAGATCAATATCTCACACCCTATACCAAGATAAATTCAGTATGAGAAAATGACTTAAATATTGTTAAATTTAATTGTGGTTGGACTGAATATATTTAATTGGTGGTCGCCAGGGATTTAATTTTTAAATCCCAAAATGAATTAAAATATTAAGGAATAGAGAAAAGGGGAGAGAGAGAGCTTTGGCTTCCTCAGAGCCAGGTAGAAATTCTCAGGCCCCAGGCAGGGGAAAGGAGTCTCAAGATGATGGGCCTTTCTCAGAGGTTCATACCTCCAGAAAGGCAAGGAAACTAAGTCAGCCTTTCACTCACCACATTGACTGTCTAAAGAAAAGCAGTCTGAGGTCTCCTATATGAGCTCCTCCAGGGGTCCAGTTCCACACCCAAGTGTCTTCACTCCAAGTCTGAGTGTCTGTCTTCCAATCTCTCCTCAAGTGTCTGACTTCCAGTCTCTTCTCCAAGTGACTCTTCTTCATTCTTCATGCTCAAGTCACTGATCTCCAGTCCAGCTCCTAGTGACTGATCCTTCGATCTATCTATCGATCCATCCTTGTGTGCCTGTTTCCTCTATTTAAAGACTTTTTTTCTCTTGTGTCACCTCACCTACATTTTACGTCTACCAATCACAGCAGATACTCCTCTCCAGGACTGCCCATTCTTTCACATGTGGGTCACATACCTCCCACTCAATGCATGAAATGGGTGTTCACACCTTTTTGTGGTTAGTTTGCACCTTTTTGTAGTTAGTTCTCACCTTTTTGTGGTTAAAATGGGTAGATATACTTTAAGTATTGGGTTTACACCTTGGGGATTAGAATCTAAAAATAGACAGGGTATTACAATTTAATCTTCACAGTAAAGGAAGAGCTAAGTACTTTCAATCAGGGGAGAGCTAAATCCAATCTTCACAATATAAAAAGAGAAAATATAAGTAAATTAGGTGAATATAGAATAGTACACCTGTCAGATATGTGGGAAAGGAAAGAATTTAAGACCAAGCAGGAGATATAAAATAGTACAAAATGTAGAATAAATAATTTGGATTACATTAAATTAAAAAGGTTTTGTACAAGCAAAATCAATGCAACCAAAATTAGAAGGGAAGCAATAAATTGAGAAAAATATTCATGATAAAAATCTCTGAAAAAGGTCTAATTTCTCAAATTTATAAGGAGGTGCCAATTGTACAAAAAATCAAACCATTCACCAACTGAGAAATGGTCAAGGGACATGAATAGGCTATTTACAGTTAAAGAAATCAAAACTATCAATAAGCACATGAAAAAGTGTTCTAAATCTCTCATAATTAGAGAAATGTAGGTCAAAAGAACTCTGAGGTATCACCTCACACCTAGAAGATTGGCCAATATGACAGTAAAGGAAAATAATACATTTTGGAGGGGTTGTTACAAAATTGTGACACTAATGCATTACTGGTGTAGTTGTGAATTGATCTAACCATTATGGAAGGTAATTTAGAATTATGTCCAAAGAGCTTTAAAAGACCTTTTATCCAGCAATGCCACTGCTGGGTTTGTACCCCAAAGAGATAATAAGGAGAAATACTTATAAAATATGTATAGCTTCTCTCTTTGTAGTGGCAAAAACTGGAAAATGAGAGGGTATCCCTCATTTGGGGAATGGCTGAACAAATTGTGGTATATAATGATGATGGAATACTCCTGGGCTGAAAGAAATGATGAACTGAAGGATTTCCATGTGATCTGGAAAGACCTCCAGGAATTGATGCAGAGTAAAATGAGCAGAATCAGGAGAATTTTGTACACAGAAACTGATACATTGTGGCACAATCAAACGTAATGGACCTCTCTACTAGCAGCAGTGCAACAAATACAGAGGGACTTATGAGAAAAATTGCTATCCAAGAGAAAGAACTGTGGAAGTAGAAACACAGAAGCAAAACAAATGACTGATCATATAGTTCAATGGGTATATGATTGAGGATTTTGAGTTTAATTGGTCACTCTATTGAAAATATGAATAATATTGAAATAGATTTTGAATAATGATACATGTATAACTCAGTGGAATTGCTTGTCAGCCCTGAGAGCAGAGGAGGGCTGATGAGAGGGAAAGAACATGAATCATGAAACCATTGGAAAATATTCTAAATAAATAAATAAATAAATAAGTGTGTGAGGAAAAATGAACAAGTAAAGAATATTCTTTCTCACAGAAATCTGCAGTTTCTAGACTCTTGGAATTCTTCACCATCAGAAAAGAATAAATGCCTGAACTCATGAACCACAATATTTCTAAGACATATTGTCTGCCTCTCCAAAAAAAGGTTCCACTGTTCCCTATCAGTAGTACTACTTACTATTCACTCTTTTCTCTTAAGCTAAATACCTGGGACTTATCTTCAGATATTCCATCTCTGTCCCTCTCTATACCATAGTGATCTTCAGAAATTTATTTCATCCCTCTGAACTAGTTTCTTTTTGTGTCAAAGGAAGAGGTTGAACTAGATGATCCTTAAGATCCTTTTATTCCAGATAAGAAGCAATGATGGTATAAGTCATGAAATCTTGCTCTTTTCCCTTACCAATTTATTATATACATCCCTTTATTTCAATAATCATTAAAAAAATTTTCAGTTCCAAGTTCTTATCCTCACTCTAGTCCCTCCCCCATCCACTGAGAAGGCAAACAATATGATACCCATTACACATCTGAGGTCATGCAAAACATTTCTAATTAGTCATCTTGTGAAAACAAAAAACAAGAAAAATAATAATGGAAAAACAATATGTTTCAATCTATACTCAGAGTTCCTCAGAACTCTCTCTGGAGGTGAATAGCATTTTTCATCTTGAGTTCTTTGAAATTGCCTTTGATTATTATATTCACTAGGTTAAGTATATATATATATATATATATATATATATATATCCTTTCATTTCCCATTATCACTATGCTAGCATAGACTCATTATCACTTATATAAATTATTTAACTTTCTGTCAGTTTTCTTTCCTTTTCTTCCTTTTGTCTCTCACTCTTTAATATATTCCTCTTAACACTGCCAGAATACTCTGTTCTATGTAGAGATTTGATCATAACCTGCTCAATAATCTTCAAAGATTCCACAGGGTTACTTAAGAATATTTCAAATGCCTCTTTCTAACATTTGGGACCCTCAGTAGCCTAGTACCCCTCCACTTTTCAGCCTTGTACACATAATTCCTTTATATGCAACCAAAATACAGCAAAACTGGGATACTTCTTGTCTAATGAATGCACACTGTGACCAAACATCATCATGTCTTATGTAAGCATATCTTATGTTCTAAATGCCCTTCCATCCATCCCCTTTTCTTTTGTTGAATTCCTATCCATCCTTTAAAATTTAAATTAGGGGCCCCTTTCTTTGTACTCTTTTTAACCTCAACCTTCAGATTTCATACAACATTTTTTTTATTCTTTGATTCATTTATTATGTAATATTGTATATTGCCATGGAGGCTATGTAGCAGATAAATGAACTATTATCTTATAAAGAAACAGGACTATAAGAATCATTCTGGGTATGGAATAAGTAAGTTCCTATGCATAGGAAAGTGCAGGCAGTCACAGAAACATCTAAATTGTTTAAGTCAAAAGGGACCACAGTGACCACCTAGTTTTTAGCCTATGTCCAAAAAAGACTAGCTCCTATAACATAGCTAGTAAATATAAGTTTCTGCTTAAATATCTTTAATGAGGAAAAACTATCATCTCCTGAGGCAACTCATTTAATATTTGGATACCTCTAATTATTAGGGAATTATAGTAGATTCAAATGAGGTCATGGGTATAAAGCACTTATCAAGAAAACCTGTAAGTGTTATATTTTAGACTATATCTTTGATCAATTATTATCATCATCATTATTAATAATTAGTTTTCAGCATTAACTTTGTTGATGTCAACTCCAACCTAGATAAGGCTATATGAGGAAGGGACTGGGGTTTATTTCAACTTTTTACCTTTTCCAGGAACTAATATGGCATTCAGGAAATAGGAAAGGCTTAACAAAGTTTTGCTGCATTGTATTGTACTGTATTGCTCCTTAAATTTTTTCTTTAATCTTGGAAACATTTCTAACTAGTGCCTTTAACATCACTTATCAAGTGAATATTTCTTCTGAGGTGTCCTCTCCCAAGACATGATATTCTCACCTTTCTCACATACACTCTCTTCTTGTGCCAAATTTTATCCTTGATATTTTAACTGTTAAGGGTGATCTCCTTCTCCATCTTTGAAATGTTTTCTATCATAGAACACCTGAAAATATATAGAAAGAGGGTGTCTCTCATGAAAAAATAAATTATCTAATTGCTGGTGCCAAATGTGTCATTATTTTCCTACTGAAGGTTATATATTCTTTCAAGAAAGGAAGCATATCTTCTCTATAAAGAAGTGGCATTAGGAATTTCAGCACCTTGGACAAGATCCAAGAGCTGAGCCTTGTGTTTTCCCCCATTATCTCTAGCCTCCTGCCTAAATTTGTACACTCAAACAATGGGAAATGATTTCTTCTCCATCTATAATTAAATAGAGAAACTTTCAGCTAGCTAGCAATGAAAAGTTATGTGCAAAGTGCTTGATCAAGTACGGGGAGAAACAAAGGAAGTAACACAGAACAGTGTTTCCCTGACTTCAGGGTAGAATGTGATTGAGGGTACAATTCAAGAATGAAAGACCCTATTTCATATTCATTTTTATTTGTCCTTGAGTGAGTCTGATTGGACCTATAGCCACTGAGTCTAACCAAATATGTAGATTGTTGCAGTTTTCTGTGACCAGTTACCCAAATTTTTAGAGACATAAAATCTTTTACCTTCAAGTAAAATCTTTTACCTTCAACTCCTTATTGAAACTGAATTCTCCAGGGGAGTGTGTTGGAAAGTAGAGACCAAGGCCTTAAGAGAATTGCACATAGGATAGTTAATTTTCCATGTCAAAGAGAAGACCAGTAAAGTGTTATAGAAGTGAAAGAAGTCAACAAAGTGAAACTTTGATATATGGAGAGCAGAGTATATTAATACTAGATAGTAAAATAAATTGACTTGGAATCAAAAGGATCTGTCTGCCATTTATTAGCTATGTGTCCTTGGACAAGTAATTTAACCTCTGTTATCTCTGATTTTCTTGTTTATAGATTTGAGGTGATTATGCATGTATGATTTCACAGGATTATGAGGATTTAATGAGTGAATTCATGTAAAGAACCTTTAATCTAAAACACTATAAAATTCTATTCATTGGTATTAGTAGTAGTAGGTACTTTAGGTGAAGGAATTAGAGGAAAGGGAAACAGGAGAAAAATTCCTCCTTTATAATATCATACATTTTAATAGGATTTTAAATAAAAGTTTCTAATTTTACCCAAATCCAGTTCTTCCTACGGTAATTCAAGCACTTCTTTTTTTTTTCCAACTCCTGTGATAAAAGGGGCATCTGGGCAGAGAGTCAATGGCTTCAGAAAATTTGGTCAAAAGATAAGATTAAAGGAGACCTAAACCAATTGGTTAATCTTTTATTTACTTTTTTCCCTTGTGGGTATAAGATTGCTTTTTGGTAATCTCTCCCCTGGGATTTACTGAATTGTGAATGAGGCATTTTTTCTTTTTATAGAAACTGTATTAAAGTTGTTCAGAAGTGATATGAAGTTTGGGATAAAAGGTCAGAATGTGCTATTTTGCATGTAGACTTTATTATCCCATGAGGAGAATTTCTATGTTAGTTGGGATGGAGAAAAAAGTTGTTTTTTTTTGACTTGGCAATAAATTTATGTGGGCTTTAGGTCAGAATGTCTGCTTCAGAGACTCTTTGCTGAAATTAATGGCCCAAGCATAGAATAAGAACTTCTAAGCTTCTTTGATTTGATAGCCCCCTCCCAGGTGAAATCTTTGAATGCCAATATTTGGCCTTTCCTAATGGCAGTACTGACTTCTTGTAAAATAACGGGGCTTTATTTTCATAGTTAAGGATAAAGTATATACACATACATACCTATATACTTATACACATGCATGTATTCATATATGTAAGTATGTATGTATATGTATATGTGTGTATTTATAAAAGTTTTACTTAGTTGGTAAGAATACAATTGCTAAAGACAAGGCATGGATACATGATGCAAGATCAGACCCAGTAAAAGTTTCATTCAGCAGATCATTCATTCCCTGTATCTCAGACTGTTTCACAGAGTGAAAATTGGACCCATATGACAGCAGTCAGTAGAAGGAAAATCTCATCAGATAAAAAAAAAAACAATGATCCCTTTCCTTGTGATTGCATTTATCCCTAAATGCTGCATGGTGTCTGGGCATTGTTTGAGCAACTGTTGAGGGTCTTCATGATTTGGGGTCCATATAGTTTACATTTTACCACCTTTTTTTACCTTGTTTCCCCACTTCTTTTTTAAACTTTGTTTACTTGATTCCACCTAGTTAAATCCTCACTATGTCTCCTGTCTTCAAAGTATGTATTTCAGCCATGGTCATAGACCAAAGCCTGCCTCACCTCTTTTCCTATGGATTTCCTTTGTTCACTTGTTCATACTCTAGTGACTTATACAACTCAATGTTTTATACTCATGACTCATAATATTGTTGTGAGGCTCCAATGAAAGAAGAGCTCCATTCCTCATTGAGACATCATCCTTTCTCTTCATTCAACCCTGCAAATCTACTTGCAGCATGCAACCACAGCTCTTTATGTCAGCTGTCACTGTTCTCTGTTATTAGCTAGCATCAATAACCCTTTTCAACACTTTCTTACCACTATTACTTATTGATTTTTGAAACATAGCTTCTCTTTGTTCTAATGTCTTTCTGTAAATAATTAATTCTCATTGTCTTGTTTTAGAGATGAAGAGACTAAAGCCCAGAGCTGAGATAATTTTAACATGGTTTGTGTGTTTTAATATTTTACTTTGTTCCAAAGGAGAACTTTGTATTCTGATTTTCCTGACCAATTCTTTTGAAATATATTATAGCCTAAAAACAAATACAGTGCATCTTTCCATTGTTTTATGGATGAAGCTCAATGTTAATTTTTATAAACTCTGCTTTTCCATGAATTTTATTCATACAATCACCATAAGAATATTATTAGATAATAATAATCTTTCATATAGAAGCTTGAAAGCCTTTGAAGTTGTTATATAATAATGCAAAGGCAATCAAGCATATCCTCTTCACTTCTGGGTCTAGCTCATTGTCTAAAAGTACTATTTGTCCAAGATATCTGTCTTGATACACCAGTTCTATAGATGTTAATCAATTGTATGCCATAGTGCACACATAGAGGAGAGAGCACCAGGCCTAAACTCAAAAAGATTTGAATTCAAATTTGGATTCAGGCATTTATTATCAGTTTAACCTTAGAAAAATCACTATTTCCTTCAGTTTCTTCATCTTTAAAAATAGTGATAATAATAACACTTTCCTCTTAGGGTTATTGTGAAGGTCAAATGAGATAATATTTATAAAGTACTTAACATATTGCCTGAGACACAGTAAGGTATTATTATGGTATAGGCCAAAGGCTTCCCTTGATTTTTTCCCCCTGTGGTATGGATAGATAGGCCAAAATCTTTAGAGAGATTAGAAATCTCACATGAGAAGCTACCAAGTTTTAGGATTTCACAAATCCAGTATCATCTGGACTAATTCTTGATCTACAGGGAATTTTTCTCTTGTCTGAACTTCCTTTATAATGACAGACATTTTTGGTAAGGACGCATCTCCAGCTTTTAGCTTCACTTTATGGATAAGTGTTTATTTTTAACACTTTAAAAAAATTTGAGTTCCAAATGTTTTCTCTTTCTCTGGTTCTTCCTTTAACCATTGAAAAGGAAAGAAATATAACATTAATGCATGGAAAAAGAGGAAAAAAACATATTCCTATAATTGCCACATTGAGATAAGAACAAGAAAAGGCAAGAAACAAAGTGAAAAAAGTATGCTTAAATCTACATTCAGAATTCTGTAAAGATTAAATTATCTCTCCCCTGATTGTGAAGATTAAATTAACTCCCCTGCCCATTTTTTAGATTTAATCACCAAAAGTGTAAACATTCCACTTAATCATTGAGTGGGAGAGGTCTGTGACCCACATGTGCAATAGTAGGTGATGAATCAGAATCAAACTGACTATCCCCTGGACAGTCCTAAGCCAACTTCATCTGTAATTGACAGACATAAAAGTGGAGAAAGGCACAGGAAGTGACACAAAAGAAAGTGTCTTTAAAAGGGAGTTACAACTTCCTGTGGGGAGACCTTCGGAGAGTTCTCTGACTTCTCCTTGTACTTTTTCAGAGAGTTCTCAAGTTCTTTGTGCTTGGGACTTCTGACTGCTCTCATTCTTCAGAGTTCTAAGTTCAAATTGGAGGCTGGTGAAGAATCTGCTGACTGGACCTGAGACCCTGTACTTGGTGAGACTGTTCTTAAATCTCTCCCTTTGAACTGTGAGTGAAAAGAGCTGACTCCTTTCCTGGATTTTCTGAAGAAACTAGCCTCAAGAGAGACTGATCCTCTTGAGAGAGGCTCCCTGCATCCGCAGGTCCTCAGCTCAAAGCCAAGGTCTCTCTGACTAAGGACTAAACTCCCCTGCCTGGGTTGACCCAGGGGTCAGAGCAAAATACTTAGTGTGTACACTAGATATCTTAGCCTATCCTCTTTCTGATTTTCTTATTTCACTCTATATTTTGTAAATAAATTATAAATAAATCTCTTTGGAATTAATTAAAATTCCTGGTGACCCTACTCTTGAATAATACAGTCTAACCCTTTTTTTATATATAAAACCCCCTTTCTATCCCCTTACAATTCATTGGTTCTCTATATTTTTGTAAACATTCATTTCACTTCAAGATTTTTATTTATTATGTAATTGGGCAAAATTGCTCATCATAATTACTCTGATTTCATTTTCATTGGTGGAGAATTCATCTTTTTTAATTTTTATTACTGGTAATTTGGTTTTTAAAAGTCAAGTTAGCAATGATTTATTTTGTTGTCTTTTTCCATAAAAAGTAGTTTTATTTATTGAGTGTTTTTTCTTCACTTTCAATTCAATCTCTCTTTTGATTTTCAGGATTTCCATTTTAGTATTTAATTGGGAGTTTAAATTCTTTTCTAGTTTTTATTAGGTGCATGTGCTCTTTCTCTATTTTATTGATGTAAGGGTTTAGAGATATAAATTTCATAAATTTCTCCATAGTATTGATTTGGCTCCATCTCACAAATTTGGGTTTATTGTCTCATTATTGCCATTCTCCTGAATAAAAAATATTTACTCTTTTACCCACTCACTATTTAGGATTAGATAATTTAGTTTCCAATTAATTTTAACCTTTATTCCTATGGATCTTTATTGAACATAAATTGTATTGCATTATAATCTGAAAAGAATACATTAAATATTTTTGCTTTTGTTTGTGAGGTTTTTATAATTTTACATATGTGGCCAATTTTTGTAAAGGTGAGCTGATTAAAAAGGTGTACTCTTTTCTATCCCCATTTAGTTTTCTCTAGAGGTCTATTTTATGTAACTTTTCTCAAATTCTATTCATCTCTTTAACTTCTTTCTTATTTACTTTATGGTTAGAGTTATTTAGTTATGTTACGGAAAAATTTAAATCTTTCACTAATATAGTTTTACTGCTTATTTCCTCCTAAAATATTGTAGCTTTAAGAATTTGAATGCTATGACAATTGGTGCATATGTGTTTATTATTATTACTTTGCTGCAAATGGTACTTTTTAGTAGAATGTAGTTTTTCTACTTATCTCTTTTAATTAGTCCTATTTTTACTTTTGCTTTATCAGAGATCATAATTGCTATCCCTGTCCTTTTTTACCCCAACTATTACATAATATATTCTGCTACAACCTCTTATTTTCACTCTGTGTGTATGTCTGTTTCAACTATGTTTCTCATTTCTGTTTTTCTAAGCCATTCTAATGTCAGTTTCTATTTTATGGGTGAGTTTATCCCATTAACATTCACAGTTGTGATAACTAACTTTATATTTCCTTCCATTTTCTCTCCTCAAAAACCTGTTTTGCTTCTGATTGCTGCCTACCTTAATTTATCTTCCTGTCTATCATCCCCATAGTCTTTCTCTAATCCCTTCTCCTTTACATCCCTGATGGGTAAAATGGATTTCTATATCCAGGTGACAATGTGTATTATTCCTCTTTTAAGTCAATTATTATTAAAATGTGGTTCAAGTGTTGCCTGCCACCCCTATGCCACTTTTCACTGTAAAGGCTCTTCCTTGCATACCTCATTTATGTGAGATAATTTTTCTCATTAATAATGTCCCTTCCCTATTCTTCCAGGGCATCCCTTTTACTCACTCCTTAAATTTTGATATCATTCCATTATAATCAACTCCCACCTATACCTTCTGCTTATATATAATTCTTCTAACTGTTCTAATAATAATAAAGTTCATAGAAGTTACATGTATTATCTTCACATATAGGAATGTGAACAGTTAAAGTTTTTTGTGTCCTTTGCTTTTTCTTTAATGTTTATCTTTTTATACTTCTCTGGAGTCTTGTGTATGAATTTCAGTTTTTCTATTCAGTTCTAGTCTTTCCATCAGGAACACCTGAACATCCTATATTTCACTAAATTCATACCCTTCCCCTTTCCCCAACTAAAACTCACATTTTCTGGATAGGTTGTCTTGGTTGTGATCTTAGCTGCTTTGCCTTCCAGAATATAATATCCCAAGCCTGCTCCTCCTTTAACATGGAAACTATTAAATCTTATGTGGTTATGAATATGGCTCCATGATATTTGAACTGTTTTTGTATGCTTTCAATCTTTTCTCTTTGTTTTGGGAACTCAGTAATTTGACTATAATATTCCTGGGAGTTTTCATTTTGAGATCTCTTTCAGGAGGCGATTGGTGAATTACTTCAATTTCTATTTTACCCTCTGGTTCTAGTATATCAGGGAAGCTTTCCTTGACAACTTCCTGAAATATGATGTCTAGGCTCTTTATTATTATTGTTATTATTATTATTATTATTATTATGGTTTCCAGGCAGTCCAATAATTCTTAAATGATCTCTTCTCTATCTATTTTCCGGGTAAGTTGTTTTTCCAATGAGCTATTTCCTATTAAGAGTCATAATATCCCAGAGTCATAGATATTAAACTAGAAAAGACATTAGGGCTTATTTAGGCCAGATGAGGAAACTGAGGCCAAGAGAAGGAAAAGCAACTTTTCATAAGGCACACCAATAGTAAGACTCTCCAAAATCTTCTTGGCCTCATAATCTGAGAATTATTTTGGTGTAATTTCCATGGTCTCAATTAGCTTCCCCATCTATATTTATTTATGCCTCACTTGTTCTTTGGCCAGTTCAAATTCAGATCTCAATCTTCTAGTGAACCATGGCCTAGAATTTAGATTAGTAGTGATCTCAATAAGCATTATTTACATAAGAAAGAAAAGCATATGTGTAGTATAAATGATATTGATCATTCACATCCTAGCCATTCTTCATTCTACATCAAATAAGAATTGAATCTGACTGATTGGGTTGATGTAATTTGTCTTAGTTTTCTAAGACAAATTTACTAGAAACAGGCAGGGTTCCAGGTAGATAAGAGAATAATGATGTATACCTCATTCCTTGATTTAAAATCATAGTCACAGATTCTTATAGTTGGAAAAGACCTCAAAGATCAGTGTCGTCCCTAAAAAGATGGGGAGCCTCTTTTGATGATCCCACACAAGTTATTTCCCCAAATTAGCTTGAAGATTTTTAGTAAAATGTGAACCATGACTTTTGGAGTCAGTTCATTCAACTCATACAGTTCTGTGTTAAGGAGTCTTTTTCTGATATTACTGCTTCTTCCACTCTTCCATCCATTCCTCATTCTTTCTTCCAGGATCAAGGAGAGTAAATCTAATCTGTTTTCCACATGAAAGCATCTCAACAACATACTTAAAGAAAACTGTCATTACCTATTCCTCATCTCTTCTTTCAACTAAGGTCAAAGTATTTTCTCTTCCAAACTATTAGTCACAAATTCATTAATCCATTTTCATATAGTATGGGCATCAGTCTTCTCACCATCTTGGTCAAGTTCCCCTGGATAAATTCTAGTCTTAAAATTCCCTTCCTAATCCAGAGTAGCAAGTATTAAACATAATGCTCTAGAGACTGTCTAGAGACATGTTTAAATACATGTCAATATAAATTTGGTCTTGATTAAGGATATTGTGCCTCTCAAGGCATTCTAGAATTAGCATTTTTTCTTTTGTATTCTATGTATGTTACCCTGTTGACTCACTCCCACCCCATGATCTTTTTCACATGGAGTGTTATCTTAGTATGCATTCTTTATCCTGTACCTATGCATTTAATTTTCTTAAGTCAGGTAGAAGACTCCACATTTATTCCTATTCACTTTTACCAATATCATTCAAATCAGGTAGCCCATTAAAAAGAATTTACAGGACAAGGAGAATAACGCTTCCTTGGTATGAATGGGGCTGAAAGGCAGTGGATAACTGTGACATCTTTTCTCACAGAAACTATATATACTTGGGACATGGATCCTAATGCTGATGGAAAGAAAATATGAGACAGTCCTGGATTCTGATTCATTCTGAGCATCAAAAGAGATCAGACCCAAAAGCCAGTTTGGGTATATTTTGACCACTTATTATGACTATGAATGATGTCAAATATTGGGATGGACCTGAATTTTTATAGGGACATGGAAAGAAGGATAGAGTTATTGACATTTAGTATTAGATTAGTAACCTAACAAATAATATCTAGCCAGATCCCCTCCTTAATTTTCCTTTCTTTCTTGCTCTGTTGGATAAGATAGAATTCAGGATCCTACTGGATCTAGATGTTCTTCCCTCTCAGATTTGATTTCACTGAGAGTAAGGTTTAAGTAATTCCACTTCACACTCTCTTCCTCTCCTTCTCATATGAGAGGTCTTCCCCTCCCCTTCCCATGTGTATCTTTATATGGGAAAGATTATTCTATTAAGTCCCCCCCTATTTCTTGAAGTAAATATTAGTATTATCGATGGTTCCCCCCCTTTTCCTTTCTTTTCCCCCACTTTCCCCAAATCTTCTTAATGCCCCAATCTTTCCCTATGCATGTTTCTTCTAACTACTCTTATGATGCATACAATTTTTGAGAGTTACACAAAACATTTTCTCCACATATTAATATATATATATATATATATAATTTGATGTAAATGTAGTCCTTATAGAAGAGTTTGACTTAAAGAAAAAGATAAGATTTATCTCCTTTTCCCTTTCTTTCATATTTACCTTTTCATGTTTCTCTTGCTTTCTGTGCTTGGATATCAAATTTTCCACTAAGTTCTGGTCTTTTCTTAGCAAATGCTTGGAAGTGTTCTATTTTGTTGAATGCCAATACTTTCCCCTGGAAGTATATAGTCAGTTTTGCTGGATAGTTGATTCTTGATTGGAGACCCGGCTCTCCTGCCTTTCTAAATATCGTATTCCATGCTTTGCGGTCTCTTAGTGTGTTAGCCGCTAAGTCATGTGTGATCCTTATGGGAGCCCCCCTAAATCTGAAGCTCCTCTTCTTGGCTTCTTGTCGGATTTTCTCCTTTTCTTGGAAGCTCTTGAATTTGGCAATTACATTCCTGGGGGTTGTCTTTTGGGGATTTAGTATAGAGGGTGTTCTATGAACCCTTTCTATTTCTATTTTGCCCCCTTGCTCCAGAATGTGTGGGCAGTTTTCTTTTATAATCTCATGTAGAATTACATCGAGTTTATTGTTTATCTCTGGTTTTTCTGGGAGACCGATAATTCGGAGGTTGTCTCTTCTTCCTCTGTTTTCCAAGTATGTGACCTTTTCAGTGAGATATTTTATGTTTTCTTCTAATTCATTAATTTTTTTGGCTTTGCTTTATTGATTCTTGCTGTTTTATGATCTCACTTTCTTTGAGTTGCTTAATTCTGGTCATTAGGGACTGGTTTTGCTTTTCAGCTTTGTCCGCCCTTCTATTAGATGCTTCGAGCTCTTTTTCCAATTGATCAGTCTTATCTGTCAGACTGCTGATCTCTTTCTCCCATTTTTCTTTCCAGGTTTCCATCTTTTGGGTAAGTTCCAGTTTGAGATCTTCCAGAGCTTGTTGATAGTCCTTTTTGAGAGGCATGTTCTGATTTTTTTTGGATTTCATCCTCATTCTCTTCTTTTCCTTGGGTACTCCCACCATAAAAGTTTTCATTAGTCACCTTTTTCCCTTTCTTCCTGGAGGCTTGATTTTGGGCCATGTGATCCATCCCTTTGGTGGTTTTATTCCACTTTCTTTTTTGGTCTGGGGTCTGGGTGATGTGGGTGGGTTTTCTGTGAATTTAGGTTGCCTCAGACTAGTTCTTCCCAGACTCCGAGGTTTCTTAGAGTGCTGGTGCCCTGATCACAGCCAAACTGCCCAGATGTTCAGTTCTGCCCAGATAATCAGTGCATGGTCCACCCCTGGTGTTTAGCTCCGCCCAGATACTCAGTGCAACCACCCTGAGTACAGCTCTGTGGCCCCTGTGCTCAGCGCAGGATTCTCCCATGAAACCATCCTGAGATGTTGTTTCCTGGCAGCCCCCAGATCCCAAGGACCCTGGAGTTCCCCCCCAGACAGAGACATTCCCCACTCACTCACTATCCCAGTGAGAGCTCCAGTAGCTCACTCTGGTTTGGTGGGGGAGGTATGTGGGGGGGGGAAGGGCGGCTCAGTTCACGTTTCTGTGCAAGCTTTTCCTCCTTCTTTAGTGTGGAAATGTTCAAACCCCACGTACCTTTGCCTCTTTGGGGTACTGGGGAGTCCTTCTGTTCCTCCAAAGGTGGTTTTTATGCTCCTTTGATGTAGTCTATTTCGTTCGGTGTTGGGGAGAGGAAGCGTGTGGCGTCTAGATTGCAGCCATATTTACCCGGAAGTTCTATGTTATTTCTTAAAAACACCTAATGTCAGTGTTGCTAGCATTGCTTTGTTTGTGGTGTAAGAGCTCAGTACAAGCCACTACTAGCACAGGGCTGGGAGCTCTAACCTGGACCCATTATTGGAATTCACTCTAACTGGTGGCATAAATATGAACAATTTTGTAACAATCCTACTAAATATATAGAATCACTATGAATCTGGGCACTGGTGCTACATCTACCTCTAAGATGTGAGTCAAGATCACATCAGGATTTGTATTAGTTCCTAAAGTTCCATTTCTCAGGTTAGACTCCTGAACTTGATTCTAATTATGATGATTAGAGATTCTGATTCTTTCTAGGAATGGATGATATTCCCTCAGCTCATTCTAGATCTGTCAAACAAACAGGGTTTTTGTATCATATGAAAAGAAAACTCTGAGGTGTCCATATGTTAAGGGTATGTTTTTGTTGTTCATTTCTTTCTGGTACACAGATTGCATGTGGTGGATCTGGATGAAGAATTGTTTTCTCAGAGGCCCATCCACACACTGATTTTCTTTAATTACAGAAATCCACTCTTACAGAAATCTACTTATGTGATGCATTAGTGATTTATCTTGACATATTTTGCAATAAGGTCATTTTTTATGATGAGGGTTAGGACTTTCACAATTTTCACACTTTACTTTTTGGCTTTTCCTTTAGCTTGGTTTTTATTATGAATGCCAGAAGAATGAAAATGGCCCAGGCTGGCCATGTGCAATGGCTGTCATTATGGTTTATTATGTATTTTATGATCTACCTCTGCAGGGGAACTTTATATTTCTTTGGTTTGCCAAATTATCTACCCCAAAATCAATAAACAAATTTTAAAATAAATGGGCTAGATGTTACATTGCACTGAAGTCCTTCTCTGATGCCTTCTTCATTTCACATTAATTCACAAACATATTAAGTTTTGATTAAGTGCAAGCAGTATATTAGGTGCTGTGGATAAGTTTCTTAGGAGATATTGTCTTTTGTTTCATCATAGTGTGGAGATAATCTTGAGTTTACAAAGACCATTTTAATATATTTCATATCTAGGTCTTTCTGAAATGTAAGGGCTCCTAATAGGCTTAATAAGTCTATTGTGCCCCCCCCAATTAAACATGCACAAATACAAACAGCCCCATAAGCTAGGAGATGGCCATCAGTTGAAAAATTCTTTGAAGTACAGAAACTCTTAAATTTTGTCTGATATTGCATAAAGAGCTTATTTCCTAATGTTCCATGGAGGAGGGAATAGCTCTACCAATAAAGTCACAAGTATGGAAAGAACACAATGGCATGATTCCATGGAATCAGCACTGGCTTCAAATCTTTCCTCTGGTGATCACTTTAGGCCATGTTACTTAATCTCTCTGGGTCTCAGCTGTTTCATCTGAAATTTCTCCCACAGGACCATTTATGTCCCTTTCAACTCGTGATCTATGATCATATAATTGTGATCTCCTTCAAAATGGTCACTATGGGAGAATTAAGGGACATCCTAATGATACTCCATTTGCTCAATCATTTGAGACATCTTTTGAAAAATCTGCCTTCTGGGTCTGCTTTACATTTTTTGAAACATTATCAATAGCAGTAAATAGTTAGAATTTGAAGGTGAATTTGGTATCAGGAAAAAAGCACAGATAAAGTGGAGATAAAGTGAATACTCCAAATTGTTGGTTTTATTTTTGGGTAAAAAGAAATGAAAGAAACAGGTTAACATAGAGTAGTAGTAAGATTGACTAGTTCTGAAGACAATTTAAATAGAAAATCTCTAGAAATTAGTACTGACAATTTCTTTATAATAAGCATATTGGCTTTGGAATTATGCTTAAAAATGAGTAAAATATTCTTGGTCTTTGGTCCATAGTTCTCATTTCTAGATACATACTCCAAGAGGCTTAAAGACAAAAATAAAGGTCCCATGCACCCCTAAATATTCAAAGTAGCAATTTTTCATAGTAGCAAAGAACTGGAAACAAAGTGAATATCCATTGACTGGAGAATGACTAACCAAACTGAGGTATTTGAATATAATTGTATACTTATTGTGCCATAAAACAATAAATATGAAGAATTCAGAGAATCATAGGAAGATATATAAACTGAAGCAGATTGCATAGGTAGAAATGGAAAGATATAGAACTATGAAAATAGGAATAACAACAAGCACAAAAATGAAACAACTCTGTATAATCATTATACCATGAGCTGCCTTAGAGAAGAACTGAAAAAATTCACTCTCCTCTCTCATCTTCATGAGAGACTAAAGATGTGGGATATTGGATATGATGTCAGAAATGACTCATTTACTGACTCTCTTTACTGAACTACTTTTTATTCATTTTAAAAAAATTGTTGGGTGCAGCTCAGTGGCTCAGAGTATTGAGAGTAAGGCCCAGAGATGGTAGGTCCTGGGTTCAAATTTGACCTCAGACATTTCCTAGTTGTGTGATCTTGGTCAAGTCACTTAACCCTTGCCAACCCTTAATCCTTGCCAACACACAGAACTGATTCCAAGATAGAAGGTCAGGGCTTAAAAAAATTGTTACAAGTAGTAGCTTACCAGACAGAGGAAAGAGAAGTGCTACCAAAAAATGGGAAATAAAGACTATCAAAGAAAAACTATCAATAAAATCAAAGTCAAAACATATTAAAATTTGTATATTGCTTCCCAGGATGATTCCTTTGAAGCAGACATTTGTGTGGTTATGTTAAAAAAAAAAAAAGACAAGCTCATTTACAGTTGTATTGAACACAAAGTCTTTTTAGTGCTTTGGTATCAATAGTGTGAAATCAAGGAGAGGAAAGCAAATGATTTCTTTTACTTACTGCAACAGTCAATACACGAGCTTCCATCTTTCTGCCTCTTCCACTTAATTTCTTAACAGATACTGAGTACAATTTAGGCAGAATTGTACTCAGGGTAAAAACTGGAATGGGATTATAGAAGTTTCCAACTGATAAACAATGGAAATCCAGCTGTACTCCTCAATCAGGAGAAGGGATCAATTGAAAGGTAAAGCTTTGGAAGGTAACACAAATTCTTTAAAAATTGTTATTTAACATTTATTTGAAATGTTTTGAGTTTTCCAAATTTGCTCTCATTTGAGCCCTTCCCACCACTTACTGAGGTGAGTGATATACCAGTTATATATGTGAAGTCATGCAAAACATATTTCTATGTTAGACATGTTCCAAAAAAATAAGTGAAAAAAGAAAGGTTTGATCTGCACTCTGATTTCATCAGTTCTCTAACTGGATGTAGAGAGCATTTTTCTTTTTAAGTCCTTCAGAATTATCTTCGATGTTAGAATAACAAAAGTTTTTCACAATTGATCATTGCTTCATACAGTATTGCTGTTATTGTGTACAATGTTCTCCTTTTTCTGTTCATTTCACTTTACATAACATATATGACTTCCTAGGTAGTTCTGAAACTATTAGGAAGATTGGTCTCTAGTTTTCTTTCCCTGTTTTGGTTGTCCCTGGTTTAGGTATAATGCTTCTGTCATAGAAGGAATTTAGTAATATTTATTTATCTATTTTTCATATACTTCATATGATATTGGGATTTTTTTTCTTTAAATGTTTAATAGAATTCACTTTTAAATCTATCCAGTCTTAAGGATTTTTTTTTAGGAAGCTCATTAGTGGCTTATTCAATTCCTTTTTCTAAGAAAGGTTCACTTAAATATTTTATTTCCTCTCCTGCAAATCTTGACAATTTATATATTCTAAATATTCAGTTATCTCACTTAGATTTTCAAATTTGTAAGCAAATAATTGAGCAAAATAGCTTATAATGATTGCTTTGATTTCATCTTCATTGGTGATGCATGCATCCTTTTCATTTTTAATACTGATTATTTGCCTTTCTCTTTACTTATTTTTCAAATAAAATAAAACAACGGTTTATCTGTCTTATTGGTTTTTTTCCATTCACAAAATCAGCTCCTGGTTTTTATTTATTAGTCTAATAGCTTTTTAAAATTATTTATTTATTTATTTATTTATTGAGTCAATTTAGAACATTATTCCTTGGTTATAAGAATCATATTATTTCCCTCCCCCCCCCCCTTCCCACAGCTGATGCACAATTTTACTGGGTATTACATGTGTCCTTGATCAAATCCCATTTCCATGTTGTTGATGTTTGCACTAGAATGTTCATTTAGAGTCTACATCCCCAGCCATGTCCCCTCAACCCATGTAATCAAGCAGTTGTTTTTCTTCTGTATTTCTACTCCCACAGTTTTTCCTCTGAATGTGGATAGTGTTCTTTCTTGTAGATCCCTCTAAGTTGTTCAAGATCACTGCATTGCCACTAATGGAGAAGTCCATTACAATCGATTGTACCACAGTGTATCAGTCTCTGTGTACAGTATTCTCCTGGTTCTGCTCCTTTCACTCTGCATCAATTTCTGGAGGTCATTCTAGTTCCCATGGAATTCCTCCAGTTTATTATTCCTTTGAGAACAATAGTATTTCATCAACAACATATACCACAATTTATTCGGCCATTCCCCAATTGGAGGGCATCCCCTCAATTTCCAAATTTTGGCCACCACAAAGAGCACAGGTATGAATATTTTTGTACATGCATTTTTCCTTATTATCTCTTTGGGGGTACAAACCCAGCAGTGCCATGACTGGATCAAAGGGCAGACAGTCTTTTAGCATCCTTTGGGCATAGTTCCATATTGCCCTCCAGAATGGTTGGATCAATTCACAACTCCACCAGCAATGAATTAATGTCCCAACATTGTCACATCACCTCCAGGATTCATTACTTTCCATAGCTGTCATGTTAGCCAATCTGCTAGGTGTGAGGTGATACCTCAGAGTTGTTTTGATTTGCATTTCTCTGATTATGACATTTAGAACACTTTTTCATGTGCTTATTAATAGTTTTGATGTCTTTAACTGAAAATTGCCTATTCATGTCCCGTGCCCATTTATCAATTGGAGAATGGCTTGGTTTTTTGTATAATTGATTTAGCTCATTATAAATTTGAATAATTAGACCTTTGTCAAAGGTTTTTGTTATGAAGATTGTTTCCCAATTTGTTGCTTTCTTTCTAATTTTGGTTGCATTGGTTTTGTTGATACAAAAACCTTTTAATTTGATGTAATTAAAATTGATTTTACATTTTGTGATTTTTTTCTAGCTCTTGCTTAGTTTTAAAGTCTTTTCTTTCCCAAAGATCTGACAAGTATACTATTCTATGTTCACCTAATTTGCTTATAGTTTCCTTCTTTATATTCAAGTCATTCACCCTTTCTGAGTTTATCTTGGTGTAGGGTGTGAGATGTTGATCCAAACCTAATCTCTCCCATACTGTCTTCCAATTTTCCCAGCAGTTATTATCAGTTAGTGGATTTTGGTCCCAAAAGCTGGGATGTTTGGACTGTCTTGCTGAGGTCACTTGGCCCAAGTCTATTCCACTGATCCTCCTTTCTATATCTTAGCCTGTACCAAATTGTTTTGATGACCACTGCTTTATAGTACAGTTTGAGATCTAGGACTGCAAGACCTCTTTCTTCACATTTTTTTTTTCATTATTTCCTTGGATATCTTTGATCTTTGTTCTTCCAAATGAACTGTTATGTTTTTTTTTCTAATTCAGTAAAAACGTTTTTTAGTAGTTCAATGGGTATGGCACTAAATAAATAAGTTAATTTGGGTAGGATTGTCATTTTTATTATGTTAGCTTGTAGTACCCATAAGAAATTGATGCTTTTCCAATTGTTTAGATCTAGTTTTAATTGCGTGGAGAGTGTTTTGTAGTTGTGTTCATAGTTTCTGTATTTGTCTCGGCAGATAGAATCCTAAGTATATTATATTGTCTAGGGTGATTTTAAATGGAATTTCTCTTTCTAATTCTTGCTGCTGAGATGTGTTAGAAATATATAGAAATGCTGATGACTTATGTGGGTTTATTTTGTATCCTGCAACTTTGCTAAAGTTGTTGATTTTTTTGATTAGCTTTTTGGCTGATTCTCTAGGATTCTTTAATTAGACCATCATATCATCTGCAAAGAGTGATAGCTTAGTCTCCTCATTACCTATTTTGATACCTTCAATTTCTTTTTCTTCTCTAATCGCTACAGCTAGTGTTTCTATCTAGTACAATGTTAAATAATAGAGATGATAATGGGCATCCTTGCTTTACTCCTGATCTTATTGAGAAGGCTTCTAGTTTATGCTCAGTGCAGATGATGTTTGATGATGGTTTTAGATATATAATATTTATTATTTTTAGGAAAGACCCTTCTATTTCTATGTTTTCAATAGGAATGTTCAATAAGTGTTTTTAATAGGAATGAGTGTTGTATTTTGTCAAAGGCTTTTTCTGCATCTATTGAGATAATCATGTGGTTTTTGTCAGTTTGCTTGTTAATATGGTCAATTATGTGGATGGTTTTCCTAATATTGAAACATCCTTGCATTCCTTGTATGAATCCTGCCTGGTCATATCCTGCCTTGTGATCACTTGTTGGAGTCTTTTTGCTAGTATCCTATTTAAGATTTTTGCATCTATATGCATTAATGAGATTGGTTTGTAGTTTTCTTTCTCTGTTTTTGACCTTCCTGGCTTTGGAATCAGTACCATATTTGTATCATTAAAGGAATTTGGTAGAACTCCTTCTTTGCTTATTCTGTCAAATAGTTTGCATAATACTGGGATTAGTTGTTCCTTGAAAGTTTGATAGAATTAATTTGCGAATCCATCTGGACCTGTGGATTTTTTTAGGGTGTTCTTTGAAGACTTGTTCAATTTCTTTTTCTGATAGGGGGTTGTTTAGGTAGTCTATTTCTTCCTCTGTTAGTCTAGGCAATTTATGTTTTTGTAAATATTCATCCATATCACCTAGATTGCCATATTTATTGCCATATAACTGATCATAATAGTTTTTAATGATCGCCTTAATTTCCTCTTCATTAGAGGTGAGGTATCCCTTTTCATCTTGGATACTGTCAATTTGGTTTTCTTCTTTCCTTTTTTTAAATTAGATTGACCAATACTTTGTTTATTTTATTTGTTTTCTCAAAGTACCAGCTTCTAGTCTTATTTATTAAATCAACAGTTCTTTGACTTTCAATTTTATTAATTTCTCCTCTGATTTTTAGGATCTCTAATTTAGTCTTCATCTGAGGATTTTTAATTTGTTCGCTTTCTAGTTTTTTAATTTGCATGTCCATTTCATTGACCTATTTCCTCTCTAATTTGTTAATACATGAACTCAAGGATATAAATTTCCCCATGAGTACTGCTTTGGCTGCATTCCATAGATTTTGAAAGTATGTCTCATCATTGTCATTTACTTCAATGAAATTATTAATTGTTTCTATCATTTGTTCTTTAACTAACCGATTCTGGAGAATCATAGTGTTCAATTTCCAATTCATTTTTTATTTGCCTCTCTATGTATGCTTAATAATTTTTATTTTCATTGCATTGTGATCTGAGAAGGTTGCATTTATTATTTCTGCTCTTTTGCAATTGTTTCCAATATTTTTATGCCCTAGTACATGGTCAATCTTTGTGAATGTACCATGTGCTGTTGAAAAGAAGGTGTATTACTTTTTGTCCCTATTTATTTTTCTCCACATATTTACTAACTCTAATTTTTCTAAGATTTGATTCACTTCTCTTTCTTTCTTATTTGTTTTTTGGTGTGATTTATCTAGTTCTGTTAGAGGAAGGTTCAGCTCTCCCACTAGTAACTCTAGGCCAAATGGCCTAGGCCTGAGCCTTAAGAGAGACTAGTCAGTCTTTTATCACTCACTACAAGATCGTCCTAAAGCAAAACTCCAGTCATTCACTGAAATCCTCAACTCCTGAACTCAGTTCAAAGACCCAGCTCCTCCAAACTAACTCCAAACTCCAACTAAGTTCAGAGAGCCAGCTCCTTCAAACTAACTCCAAACTCCAACTGAGTTCAGAGAGCCACCTCCTTCAAAGTAACTCCAAACTCCAGCTAAGTTCAGAGAGCCAGCTCCTCCAAACTAACACCAAACTCCAACTAAGTTCAGAGACCCAGCTCTGAACTCCTGACCTCCTTTTAAAAAGAATTTTCTCTTATATCACCTCCCCTAAAATTTCACATCTACCAATCACAGTAGACACTTTCCCCCAGGACTGTCCATTCTTAGTTCACATCTTCTTTTATCACCTCTGATTAGATTATATCTTCTGAGTATTTCACATCTCTTTGCGAAGCTTGCCCTTTGTAAGTTGCTTGACCGTTTAGTGATTAATTTAACTTTTATAGGTACTTATCACCTGTTTGCATTAGATCTAAAATAGACCAACTAGCTTAGGGTTTTTGCTTCACTATAAATATGATTGGGGACTTTTCATTGTTCAATCAGGAATTTTACAACTTTATCTTCCCCTAAGGCACTGTCTGAGAAGGATAGAGTAATTTTAAAGTTCTCAATATATTCCTGACTAAGTACCTCCATTGTAGAAAATGGGGAATAGCTTAATCAAATCTTCTGAAGTAGATTCTGAGCAATTTTAAGATTCACACTATAGGGTGCAAATCAATTCTCTGCCCCAATGTATTTGATTGTTCTTCCCTCTTTGAGTCAATTTCAATGCATGTAAGAATTGAGTATTTCCTATCTCCAACCTCTTTACCCTTCCAGTGTATTGATGTTCTCCCCCTTCCCACCATGAGCTTCTTTGTGAAATATAAATTTACCCACTTTTATTTCTTTTCCCATTTCTTTTAGTATTAACCTCTTTTTTATCTCTAGTTGTGTACATATATACATATATAAACACACATATATATATGTATTTATGCATACACATATCTATATACATATTTTTGTCTTGGCATTTCATCCTTTACAATTTGTCACTGTTCCCTCTAAGTGTAATTCTTCTAGCTGCTCATGTGATAATAACAATTTTTGAGAGTTACTAATGACCTCTTTTCTTGTAGGGATACATATTATTTTAACTTATTGGGTATCTTAAAAAAGGTATTGTTGTTTTTTTGGTTTTGTTTTTCTTTTTTTCTTTTTTCTTAATTACCTTTTGATGATTCTCTTGAGTTCTGTGCTTGGGCATCAAATTTTCTGTTCAGGTCTGGTTTTTTCTTCACAAATGCTTGGAATTCTTCTATTTTGTTAAATGACCATTCTTTCCCCTGTAAGAATATTGTCAGTCTTGCTGGGTAGTTGATTCTTGGTTGTAGACCTAGTTACCTTGCTTTCCGGAATATATTCCATGCTTTTCCGTCCTTCATTGTAGATGTAGCCAGATCCTGTGTTATCCTCACTGTGGTTCCATGGTTACTGAAGGACTTCTTCTTAGCAGCTTGTAATATTTTTTTCTTGGTCTGATAGTTCTTGAATTTGGCTATAATATTCCTGGGTGTTTTCAGTTGGGGATTGAGTATAGGAGGTGATCTGTGGATCCTTTCAATCTCCACTTTTCCCTCTTGTTCTAGAATATCAGGGCAGTTTTCTTGCATAATTTCTTGTAGTATGATGTCCAGGATTTTTCTTTTGTCATGGTCTTCCACTAGACCGATGATTCTTAAGTTGTCTTTCCTAGAACAATTTTCTAAATCTTCTATTTTGTGAATGAGGTGCTTCATATTTTCCTCAATTTTTTCATTCTTTTGATTTTGTTTTATTTTTTCCTGCTGCCTTGTGAAGTCGCTTGCTTCTAATTGTTGTATTTTGTTTCTTAGAGACTGGATTTCATCTCTGGCTTTTTGGTCATTCTTTTACTTCTGGTCTCATTTTCTTTATAGGTGATCATCTTTCATCTTCTTTGCCTCGTTTTCAAGCTGATTAATTTTGGCTTTCAAGACACTGTTTTCTGTTTCCAAATGACTTATCTTGCTTTTAAAGTTGTCTTAAGCCTCTCTTATTTGTGTTTTGAATTGTATTTTTAGTTCTTCCAAAGCCTGTATCCAATTTGCTGAGGTTTCTGTTTTTATTTTTTTTTGGCTTGGTGTTCCCTCATCCTTTTCTGTTCAGTTTGCTCTTTGTTCACTGCTTGCATATGAGCTGTTGATTGTAATTTCTTTTTTCTTTTTCTGTTTTTTGCTTATATTTGCCCCTTCTTTATTCCCTGTAGTTACCTGAGCTCTTGCTCCTCTCATTTTTTTGTTGGTGCTTTGGGCTTTTCTGTCAGCCTTCCCCCTTGGAGCTTAGTCAGCAAATGTCTCAGTGCAGTCTGTGGGGGAGGGATGTTGGGGCTTGAGCTTCCCTGCCCTCTGAAGGCTTTGATGGGATTATGTTCAGCTGGGTTGAACTGGATGTGCCCTGAGGCCAAAACTTCTGGAGGGTGGGGGCAATATGGAGTGTCTCTGCTGCTGCAACTAGGCTGCCTGCTCTGTGTTCTGTGCTTTGCATTTCTTCTCCAACTACTTCTCCACCTCCTGTGTTCCATGCTCTGAGCCTGGCATAGCTTTTCCTGCATGGTACTCCCTCCAGACCAGAACCCTTGGTTGCCCAGAGGTTTCAGCTACCGCTGGAAGCTTAGCACTCTAGGTTGGAGGAGGGGGCTTCTGGGATCTTCCTTCTTCCTTCCCTTAAACCTGAGTGTTTTCAAATTCAGGCTTCAAAAGAGGCGTACCTTTTAAGTTGAGTCCTGAAGGAGGGTTCCTTGGCTGTCTTGTTGTTAGGTTTGATTTTCTGTCCCTTAGGAGTATTTAGTTTGTAATGGGTAAGGAAGGGTTTTCAGAGGACTGAAATTTTGTTGCCTCTATGCTGCCATCTTGACTCCACCTCTTCCCTTTCTATTCAGTCCAATAGTTTTTTACTTTCATTTTTTTAATCTACTCTTTGATTTTTATTTTGATGTCCAATTGGAAATTTTAAATTTATTTTTTTAGTTGCATCCCCAAATAATTGATGTGCTCTTACTCCTTTTTACTGATTTAATTATTTAAATATATAAAATTTCCCCTAAGAACTTGAACTATAAATTTTGTTATGTTGTCTCATCTTTATCATACTATTTAGTGATCTAATTGATTATTTCTATAATTTGCCCTTTTACCCATTCAATTTTTAGGATTCAGTTAGTTTCCAATTAAGTTTTAATCTATACATCCAAGGTCCTTTATTGAATGAAATTTTATTGCAATCTAAATTGAAAAGGATCCTTTAATATGCCTTATTTTCTGTATTTGTTTGTATTTAATGCCCCAATGAATAACCCATTTTTGGCAAATATGCCATATATGTCTGAGAAAAAGACATATTCCTTTCTATTTCCATTCAGTCTTCTTCAGAGATCTTTGAAATCTAAGTTTTCTAACATTCTATTTGTCCCCTTACCTTCTTTCACTTTTTATTGTTAGATTTATCTAGTTCTCAGAGATGTAAGTTGTGGTCTTCCAATGGTATAAATTTATTGTCAATTTTCACCTACATCTTCTTTAATTTTTTCTTTATTAATTTGGATGCTATGTGTTTGGTGCATAAATATTCAGTATTGATATTACTTCATGGTTTATGGTACCTTTCAGCAAAATGAAATTTCTATGCTTTTCTCTCATAGTGGGTTCTAGTTTTTTGTTTTATATGAAATCATGATTGCTACTCCTCACTTTTTTTTTTTTAATTTCAGTTGAGTCATAATAGATTCTTCTCTAATCCTTTAACTCTGTGTGTCTTTGTTTCAAGTGCATTTCTTGTAAACAACACATTATTATATTTTGGATATATGGTCAATAATATATTGTGAGATATATTCTGGTTTCTAATTAGTTCTGTCTTCTGTAGCTTTTGTTGTGGGTGATAACAAAAATTTTAAGATTCAGCTCTGCAATGTACATAGAACAGTCTCCCATCACTCAGACAAGGGCCAGTGCTGGCCTGAAGTTGGAAAGATCTTCTAATCTTGGAGAAAAGACATTTTCTAATGGGTGACCCCAGGATTAGGTCACTTTTCAGAAGTGTAGTACAATATGCTATAAGTTACATATACATCCTAAAGGCCTACACTATTCTCTGCCCTATGTACTTGGCTTTTGAGTTTCTTCAGTCATTTACATAATAGACTCAAAGCATTAATAGGTTCTGAAAAGAAACTTTGACTTACTCAGGGAATGGTCTCTGCAGTTAAGAACAAAAAGTTCCATAATTTTCTGTTTAATTTATAAATGTTTCACATTTTAGGGGGTTTCTGCCAAAGAAATTTCAGTCTCTCTCTCTCTCTCTCTCTCTCTCTCTCTCTCTCTCTCTCTCTCTCTCTCTCTCTCTGTCTGTATATCCCACTGCTGTTTGAAGTTTTTTCTTTTAAGAGTCTCTTAATGTTTTGGGTGTGTTATGCATCTTCACTTTATCTTGCTCAGACCAAGGCTTATACTCTGCTTCTCTGCCATTTCAGTGTCATGCCATTAGTCTGTACATGCTGTTCTTTTTACCCCAACCCTTATGAACTATTTCAACAATTTCTTCAATGAACTTTCTCCTTTTCATCTCTCCCTCGATTATCTAGCCTCCATACCAAAAGTCTTTTTAAAGGACAAACATGTCCATGTAGCTGCCCTTCCCTCTTCAGTGACTTCTATTAACTCTAGAATAAAACACAAACTCCTCTGCTAGACATTTAAAGCCTTTCATGATCGCACTTCAGGCCCTCTTTTAGGCTTAAGATTATTCTTTTTCATATACTCTATGTTCTAGCCAGACTTGTTATTTTCTGACCTTAACATTCACACCTTTGTATTTTTCCCCCTTTCAAGGTGAGGTTTCAGTGAAAGGAACCAAGTCTAAGTGGACTTTAAGGAAGGGCAGGCTTCCTTTCAGTCAGAGGAGGAAGTTGTTAGTGACTGCTGCAAGGAGAGTAGTACTTCTTGGTGACCAAATTTTTTCTTTCTTGGTTTTATGGATTCTTGCAAAAGAAGATGACATTTTTATTACAGTCCCTTTGTTTTGACTGGATCAGATACACACTGTCAGAGTAGCTGAAGGAGTAGTGCTTGGCATAAGAGTTGTCCAGAAAGAACATGCAGCTTTCAATGTTCTTGACTACTTGATCGCAATGATTATGCATTTGACAATCATGAAGACACTAATTAAACCTATCCATAGTGGTGCCAAATCCTCCCAGGACACAGTAGCAACCATAATTGCCGTCATCCTTTAGTAAGCAGTTTTTGAAGATGGTACACCTGATCATGTTGTAGAACTCACATTTTCTTGTGATTAATGACACTGGCAACAGTGCCTCTTGGCAAGAGGATAATCTGAAAGATGAGTTGAATTCTGCTCCCAATCAAGGGTGAGCAAAATTAAAGATCTGACTGTCCATATGGCTGTTTCCCAGTGACAAGGTTTTTATTCTGTTTCCTGCCAAGTCTCCTCCCTGGCTTTGACTTTCCTTCTAAGAAACACTCTAATCAAGTGTTCTTCCATGGCTGAATGTCTCTCTACGACCTAAGAACTGATGGGTATGCCCTGCAGAGTAAGACCAGAGAAACCTCCATGCCTTTGAATAGGTTATGTCTCATACACAAGAAATTCACTCCCTTCTTGCCTCTACCAAGCTTCAGGAAAGGCTCAGCTCTGGATCCCCCAACTATTTATGTCCTTTGTCTCCTCAAATTACCATACATATAATTGTCTGTGCAAATGAGGAATAAAATTTTTAGATCTTTGAGAACAGATTATTTCTGATTAATATTGTTTTGACTTTGTATTTCCATTGCTTAGTCTAGTGTCCTTCAAAGAGTAGATGCTTAAGGGGCAGTTGAGTATCTCAGTGGATTGAGATCCAGGCCCAGAGATGGGTGGTCCTGGGTTCAAATCTTGCTTCAGACACTTCCTAGCTGTGTGACTCTGGGCAAGTCACTTAACCCCCATTGTCTAGCCCTTACCACTCTTCTGCCTTGGAGTATCGATTCTAAGACAGAAGGTAAGGGTTTAAAAAAAATAAAGGGCTTTAGGAGATTATTTAGGAAGCTATTTCAATATTCCAAATTGAAGGAAATAAGAAAACCTGAACTGGAATGGTGATAATGATGATTTAAAAAAGGTACTTGATTTGAGAGACCTTAGAGAACAGATGAACTCCTCATGGTCACTGATTAAATTTTGTTGTTTTTCTTTTCCTTCATATTTGACTCTCTCTGTAATCTCATTTGGGGCTTTCTTGGCAAAAATACTGGTGTGTTTTATCATTTCCTTCTCCAGCTTATTTTACAAATGAAGCATTGAAGCAAATAGGGTTAAGTGACTTTTCCAAGGTCACACAGCTAGTGAGCGAGGCTGGATTCAAACTCAAATCCCAAACCAGTACTCTGTCTATTGCCCTACCTGGCTGCCCCTGATCAGATGGAAATTAAGGAAAATAGACAGGCACCAAAGATGATTCTGTCATTCCTGCATGGATTATTAAGGAATATCATTAAGATTTTTAAAAGGGAATAAAAGGCAGGAAGATTTAAATGGAAGGTGATGAATTACACTGTAAACATGTTAAGCTTGAAGTTCTAGTTAACATTAAATTGAATTTTTCAGCACACTGGACGATGTAAATAAGCCTGGAGCTCAAGTAGGAAGCAGTAGTGAAAAATAGAGATGTCATAGTCATCTATGCCACAGAAGGGAAAATTAAAGCTTTGGATACAAACATAATCTGTAAAGGAGAGTTTAGAGAGAAAGAGAGAAAAGAAGAGGTCTAAGGAAAGATCTTTGGGGAATATTTAGGTTTGAGCATTAGGAAGGAATGAGAATAGTAAGCAGAGTGAGCAAAGGAGAAAAGGAAGGAATTGTCAGATGGGGTAGATGAGCCCCACAAAAATATATTTTTACAAGTTCAAGGAGGAGCGAATTTCAGGAAGGAGGAGGTCAACAGTATTGAAACTTCAGAAAGATAAAAGATAGCAAGGAATTTTAAAAGGTATTTATATTTGGAGTTTAGGGGGTCATTTTTTACATTGGGGAGAAAAGTTTTAGAGGAATCAAGTGTGTGGCAAGAAAATAGAGTCAATGAATATACACTGTTCTTATTCTATGGTAAATGGTCAATACAGCCCAAAGACATTATCCCTATTTCATGAAGAGGTATTTTAATGGGACAATAAAAACTTGTCTCCCAGATTGTTTTTTTATTTAAAAAGAAAAGGTTTGCTATGTGATGTAATGGAAAGAATGATGTATTTGGAACAAAGGAATTGGTTGGAATTCCAGTTTTGATACTAATTGCCTATGTTATCTTGGGTATATCACTTAACCATTTTGTGCCTTGGTTTTCTTAAATGTAAAAAAAGAAAATGTGATTGGAGTAACTGAGAGCTTTTGAACTCTAAATCTATGATTTAAGGAGCCTGAGTTTAGTCACTGTTGGCTGGAACATTTGCTCAACTCTTCAGACTCAAAATGATAAAATAACCTTCTCAGACAGAAAATAAGCCAAAACCTTCAGCAAAATTTTAATATCCAGTAAATCCTGTCTATATAAATATTAAAATAAACCCTTAGATTTATTAAAATAAATAGGAGTAAATTGCTAGATGTCTGAGAGAAACTTCAGTGTGCCTTTTGAGAAAACTCAGCATCAGCATCTTAGTCTGTCTATAAACATATAGTAAGAACTACATTCCAAGTTCAGGAGAGAGAGAGAGAGAGAGAGAGAGAGAGGAGAGGAAAGGAGAGGAGAAGAGGAGGAGGAGGAGGAGGAGACAGAGATTCTCAGGATTTAAAATAAAATCTTTGTTTCAAGGTCATTTCTGGGAATGAGGAAGAAATGATTAGCTAGCTCATTCTGGAGTCCCATGTGATGAAAAGGCTAAGTAGGGATCTTGAGTAATCAATTCGGTCTCACATTTGAAAGGGTCTAATTTATTTCAAGGCTTCCAAAAGCCACTGTCAAGCTCAAGGTTATGAAATGGCTCAATATTCTTTGTTTTTTAAAGAAAATTACTCTCAATATAAATACCACAGAACATCTCCAAACTATTTAAATTTGAGAATTTGTAGGAAAAGTTATTTATTTCCTTTCTTACCCCACTAATTCAGTAAATAACATGTCTTTTCACCTATTTCACATAAGCATTATTATACTTTGGTTTAGTTAGAAAAGTAAGTAGAGCAATGAATATTAGAGAATGCAGCAAAGTGGCTGCAAACTAACAAGAAAAAAAAGATTCCTTAAGTTGGCATTTTTAGGTTCTCCAAAATTTTGCTTTAATTTCCTTTTTGATTAGTTTGTTTATTTCTATTTTTCCATTACTTCATTATTTCATTCATAGAAATTGCTTGTTAGTGAATTTGGAACTCAGAAGCCCTAGAATTCAAATTCTGTCCCTGACTCTTTGTGTGACTCAGGCAGTCTTGATCTTCATTTTCTTCTTCTGACAAACCAGGGGGTTGGATCAGATGGTCTCTTCTGGCTTTAGATTGATGATTTGAAATAAAGTATTCCCTTTTAGATATTTTTCATTCCAGACAAATGGAGTTTGATTTTTGTCATTCATTTCCCTTCCTCTATGTATTTCAGAAGAGAGAGCCTCCTGGTTTAGAGCTATTGGGGTTCACCAGCAGAGATTCAACATTCAACATCATAATTATAATAAAAGCTCATATTTAAATAATAATTAAATAATACTTAGAAGGAAATAACATTTGGTAAGCACCTATACATCACTATACACACACACACATATATATTTATATATACACATACATACATACATACACTATACATCAGGTACTGTTAAGTGTTTTATAGTGGAGAAGCCCTACCCCTTATTTAGAATATATGCAGGTATTCCTTGACTATTTCTGGCCCATTTACTGCTTAGTGAATCACTTAAAGCCTTTTGATTAACTGGTGATCTAGTACTGATTGCATATACAAAGGGTTCCAATGAAATAATGAGCATTGTCTTTCTGTTTCACTGTTTCTTTTTGTTTCTCCCTTTCTCTGTGTCTTTGTGATTGTGCCTGATCTTCTATATTTCTCTTTCTTTTTCTATATTTTTTCTCTACCACAGGTGGCTTTAGAATGATAAATAAGAATTGCTGAATGGCCTCAAGGCCCTCTTTCACTGGTTCTCCAAGAATGAACAACATGGAAGCTAAGATGTTGGCAAGGGAATAGAAAAGCCATGTTTTGCCAAGTAACAGCCATTTTAAATTTTAGTCCACTTCCTCTAGGAGTAGAGACTTATAAAGAGTAAGTTGTCCTAATTTGGGGTGGAAGTAGGGGGATATCACAGATATTTTTATACTTTGGATCTTTTTATAATTTTTCGGTAAATATCTTTTGTTAAGCTAATTTAGGCAAATTAATTAAATGATATTGTGCAGAAAATGATAATTAAAGTAATATTAAGGAGATACAAGTTGGTTCTGGCATTTGGAAGAAGAATATACCTGAATGGAAATCCATGAACAATGCAGGATTCTACATGAGCCTGATGACCAAATTTGGTGGCTCCCTTATTTTTGAACTGCTTGTTAGCTAATATGATTTTTATGTTTTTAAATATAATAAAACTTTAAAATGCAAAAAATAACCCTAGTCTTAGCTCATAGCTGTACTAAATCTGGTGCATATTTGGCCAAAAAGTGTGCTGTCTTGAATTGCATAATATTAGAACTCAAAAGTTCTTTAGTCACCCTTTTATTCAAAAGATAGATGGAGAAGAATTGTTGCTTTGGGTACCTTACCTGCCAGGGAGGTTGAGTTGAGGGAGGAAGGATCCCAGAGGTCACTGTGGTTCACTATGGACTACACTAAGGTCCCACAACAGCCAGGAAGTATTGGAGTCAGAAAGTGAATCACAAGCTCTAGATCTTATGTCTGACACTCTTATTGTATGTTATGTAAGAAGGAATGAACCTTTATGGAGAAAAGAATGAGCTGTGGTGGTAATGGGAAAACTGGAGTTGCTTAGCAAGACTCAACAAGAGATTTGGTGTAGGGATAGGGCAACAAATGTTGATCTGGGAACAATCTCATTTCACTGACTCACTAAAGACAGAGTCTAAGATGTCACTTAAGGGCTGAACAGTCCTGGTCGAGGATTATTGAGCCAACTTAGTTTTATATAGGATTCAGGACCATCTGGAGGAAATTGTTGCTATTGTGAAATGTCAATGACTGGTACAATATTAAATAAAGTGGTGTTGCTCAGTCTTGTGACTCTTCATGATCCTACTTGGCATTTTCTGGGCAAAGATACTAAAGTGGTTTGCTATTTGTTTTTCCAAGTCATTTTACAGATGAGAAAACTGAGGCAGAGTTAAATGACTTACCTAGGGTCATCTGGCTAATGAGTGTCTGAGGCTATATTTGAACTCAGGTCTTCTCTCACTCCAGACCCCACACTGCACCGTGCCACATACCTGCCTAAATAAAGTATACCTGTAATGATATCCATTTCACTTACATTTTCTGAATATCTGTTCACTTCCATGAGACTAGTTAACACATAATTTGATGGCAGAATATATTGCTTTCTCATTCAGGGATTCAGGGCTCACATACCATAATACAAGTCATTACCACCTGCCAAATACTGTCAAATTTCTCAGTTCCTACTTTCATAATTTATTTTACTACTTTTAATTAAGTCTAAGGCATTTGGAGTAAAGATAGAATAATATAAAGAATGCTGGATTGGCAGTCAGAAAACCCCAATGATTAGTACTATCTTTGCTAACTAACTAGCTGGGTGACTTTGAGCAAGTCAATCTTCTCTTGGAGTTTGCTTTTTGAACCATAAAATGAGTGTTTGAACTAGTTCTTCCACTATAAGAATGAAAATTCAGACCAATTCCTTCTTATTCTAGCTGTTTGTAAATCATTATAACCATCTAGTCATATATTTACATATTGGTGGTTTCCCTTTAATAGAATTGATTAGCTATCTCTAGTTCAAGCAAAACCACTGAAATATTATAGTCACAATAATGAGTGATCGATATTTTTTATGAGAAATCGCGTGTTTTACATAAATAATGTCATAGTAAACAACTAGAGAGATGCAGGAATTCTCAAAATATTCCTCCAGATTCCTAGAGATTAGAGATGAGATCATAGCAGGAAATGTTTTTATTTCAGATCTCCTAATGACACATCAAGTCCAGGAAACTGGTAGAGTAATATCCTGAAACTGAAAAAAAAATAAGATAAAAAACTACGGTAAAATTTAATTTGTATAAATATAAGAGTCTCAGGACTCAATTATAGAATATGTTAAAGAAAATGGAATCAAATTGCTTAAAATTTTAGTTATATTGCTAAATCAAGTCTCTCTGAAAGAATCACTTTATATACTTCCAAGGACCTACTTTTTACTGAATAGATGAGATAATTTTGCAAAGGGTTATTAATAACTTCTATACAATGAATACAACTAAAGTGTTTGACAGTTTTTTTAAGCCTTACAATTTTGTTTTTTGAAGTTACTCAAGTCAGTCCTTTTGAACAAATAGCTACTGTGCTGACTGAGCAAGGAACCAAACTAGAGAATGGATATTAAAAGATTTTTAAAAGTCTTCAAGCAAGGAGTTTACACTGTACTAGAGTGGTACAAAAGATCACACTATATGCAAAGTGATACAAGCAATTCCAAGAGGGTCATATGGGGTAATAAGAGGAGATCAATAAAGGGCCTTATGTTAAGAGGAAGACTTTGAGCTGTGCTTTGAAGGAAGCGAAGGATTTTACGATTCAGAAAAGGGGAGATAGTGCTTTTCAGACAGGAGTTCACTCATAAAAACGTGGGGTTTGAGATGGAATATCTTTGTGTCATGAACAGTCAGAAGGCTACTCTTATGGAAAGGAGAATGAAGGAAAATAATATGAAATATGTATGTATCCAGCTTGTGGAGGGCTCTGGGTTTTGTATTTTGTGCTAACAATAATATTGAATCATTGAAGATTTTGGCAGAGTGGGTGGGTGGTCAGATCTGTGCTTTAGCAATATCAATTGAGTAACTAGGTGGAGGAAAGATTGGTGAGAGGAGAGACTGAAAGTTGAGAGATGAATTAGCAGACTTCTAATTATCTAGGCTTAAGGTGATTAAGTCAGTGTAGTGTTCATATGAATGCAAAGAAGGGGATGAATGTGAATGTTGTTGAACAGGCAGATATAGGAAATGATAGTAGAATTTGAGAGAAAAGAAAGACTTGGAGAACTATTGGATTGCAGAAAAGGGGGGCTAGAAGAACAATGGTATACTGACAGAAATGGGATGTAATGATTAAAAGTCCTTAGAAACTTTGTTAATTTATAATTATTTATTACTAAAAGATAGAGAGAAAGATCACCAGGCTTGCCCTAACTAAAAAGATGATTTCACACTTACTAGGCTCCAGCTCCCTGAGAGGCTCAGGTGGAGAGTTAAATGTTGTCAGGGAAGGGAGTAAATCTTTTTCCATTCAGAAAAAGAGAGTCCCGAGAAAAACCCCACACTTTTGCTCCATACTCTTTCTTATAAGGTCAATGTTATCATTCTTTCTGCATGTCCGATAGGCCAGCCTTAACTTTAGTCTGGGTCCCAAGTCCTGACTTCAGACACATCACCCATCATGCCAAGCTTCTACCTTTCAGAAGTCAGAGCTCCAGTTACCTATGTGATATTTTAGTTGCATGACTTGCAGGAGTCCTGACTCAATATACATGCACACATAAGAGGTTACATTTTATATTGATTTCACACAGGGAAAGCTTGGAAAAGAAGTGATTTTCTTCCTTTTTAAAATAATGTTTTATTTTATTCCAAATTACATGTAAGATATTTTAACTTTTTTATGTTTTGAGTTTCGAATTCTTTCTCTGTCACCCTTCTTCTTCATCCTCTTCCCTCCCTGAGATGGCAAACAACTGATAAGTATTTTATGTATGTATTCATGAAAAACATTTTTTCCTTGTAGTCATTTTGTAGAAGAGATTTCAAATGAAAACAAACAAAAAGAAAGTGAAATATAGAATGTTTCACTCTGCATTCGGACACCATCATTTCTTTCTCAGAGGGCAGATGGCATTTTTCTTAATGAGTCATTGGGGTTGTTTTGGATTATTACATTGCTGATACATACAGTCACCAATTAAATGACATGAGGTGGAAAGAATCAGTTTTACAGAATGTTGTTTAAAGAAGGGAGAACCCTTTGTTAACATAGCAGGTGAAATTTATTAAATAAGTCATTCAGTGTTCATTAAAAAATATTGCTGTCTCTGTGTACCACGTTCTTTTAGTTCTGCTCATTTCATTTTGCATCAGTTCATATAAATCTTTCCAGGGTTTTCACAATCATATACCACAACTTCTTTAGCCATTTCCCACTTGATTGACAACCCAAGAAGGTGATTTTCTTATGTAATATAATGAGTTTCATTTTGGACATGCTGAGATACGAGTTGCTCATTAAATCCTTTTTTGCAAAGATAGTGTATGAGTAAACTCTTAGTCTTTGTCAGATTCTAAACTAATTGATTCTATATATCTACCTATCCCTATGTACATACACACATATTATGATCTCTTGTATAACTCAGTTATGCCTGCAGCATCATTTATCTTAATCTATCCTTTTAGACTTCTTGGAGTCTCCTGGTAAGAGACTTTTGTTAAAGTCATCAATTCATTAGAAATCAAATTGCCAAATTAAAAAAAATTAGTTCATGGAAATTTTGTATTAGCATCTGTTATGCCTTCATTATAATCTGCTTATGTAGTGCAGGACTCAAAAATATAATGAGAAATGGCAAAAAAAAATTTCGACTGAATAAAATAAAATACAAAAAAAACTTTTTAGAAGATTCTGCCTTCAAGTTTATAAAGAAAAAAAGGGAAAAAATATGCTCTAGGGCAATAAATAAAATTATTTGGATTGTTGTCTTTATCAAATAGTTCATCTAAAGTTTGAACTGTAAAGCAGGTGATATTGGCTTTGAAGTATTTACCATAGTGATCTGGGCTGTGATAAGTAATGTTGTACTTTCCCCACACAAAATTAGTTCTCTCTAAATGTTAACATAAGGGACAGGAATTTTTCCATTCATATAGCCCAGACATAGTGACAAGTTAATCAGTAAGATTAACTTGTAATCTATATTCAACAAAAAATATAGGTGATAGAGGTGGAAGGGGGTGTATAGGTACCAAAGATCTTGAGTAAAGTTATAGGTCAGGACACACAGGTAAGCCAGAAATAAGGTACTCATGCTTAATAAAGGCATCCCATGAAGTAAGCAGGTCGAAGAGTGGGCAGACCATTGAACCAGAGCCAAAAGAACACCTATCAACTTTTTAGATAAGAAAAGTGAGAGGGCTGACAAGTTCAAGATCACAAAGCCAGTTAGCTGTCAGACAGAAAATTATGAAATGGTGTTCTCTGATTAGAATGAGTGTTCTGTCCACAGCACCAAGAGACTTGTTGGACTCAACAGTACATAGATATTAAAGGAGAGGCAAAGGTTGATGGTTCAAAATCCAAAACAGTTAGAAACTTGGAGATCTGGAGGAATGAGTGCAGGAAAATAGGTGCCAGGATCAAGAAAAACTTTAGCAATAGAAGCTACTCTTTCTGTCAGACCCTGAGCTTTTAGATGGTTCCTGAATCTGATGAATCCTGAATTAGAAGGTTACTGAACCTCATGATGTTTACTCTAGGCCTACAGGGAGCTGCAAGAAATTAGGAGTAGCCACTGATGCGAGGACTGTATGCAGTGGAAAAACAGTAGCCTGTAGTGTCACATCCTTATATAGCCAAAGAGGGGTGAGATTCAAATTCTCAGAGTATAATTATGGACATGAAAAAATGATAGAATTTTGATAATTTCCAACTTTCTGGCGATTGGGTTTACATGCATTTTATAGTCTCAAGCTGAAACATACAGTCACCAATTAAATGACATGATGTGGAAAAAAGTCAATTTCATAAAATGTTATTTAAAGGAGGGAGAACCCTTTGTTAACATAGCAGGTGAAATTTATCAAATCATTCTGTAGCCAAAAATTATAGTAAGCCCAAGAAATGTTTAGAGTACCACTTATTAAACTTTTGAAATTATAGTTATCTGAGCTGCTCTGTATTCTTGAACCTACCCGAGTGGAGCTGAAAAGCCAAGTACTCCTCAGAAAGAGGCATGTCATCATTAAGCCTGAGCAATGCTACTGCTAAGGCTTATTTATTTTTTGGTGATCAGTCCCTGGTGGCCAAAAATAAACACAGAGGAAAGACTACCCTCTGATAACTAAGTAAGTAGTCTAGAATGGATCAACAAAATTCACAATTTTATCACAGTGGAAAGAAATTTGTTTTGGGAGTGAACAAAAAACTGAATTATTGTCCAAGCTCTTTCACAGACTAGCTACGGGACTTGGACAAATCAAATCACACTTATCTGAGCCTATGTTTCTTCATCTGTAGGATGAGAGGGTTTCTCTCCAGTTCTGACATTCTGCAATTCCATGAAAATGAGATAAAACTTATCTAGAGATGTGAGATTGAAAGAATTCAATTTGTAATCGGAAAAATCATTTAGATGTTTTAGAATGTGATATTTTTATGACCCAGCAAAGCCTCTGTTGTCATTTATGTTGAATCAGATTGATTGAATACTTAAATATATTATGCTTAAAGAGAACCCTCTTACTGAGATAAAGGAAGAGTTGATTATCATAAAGTGTTCAGAAAAACATACCATAAATCAATCACCTCCTGCTCCTGAATGTTTACAGCAGTGATATTCTGGTAAATGTTTCATAATCAATTCTTTGTAGGAAAAAATACACATAACATATTTTTGGGATTAATCTTAATTATTAACATTTCTCTATCACTTCCTTAATTATAGAAATTAATAAAACTATATATAAAACCCAGGTGTGTATTGTCCAATGTCTATGGTGCAAAAGCTTGTATCAAAAAAATTAACAACTAGCTCTCTTAAGCCATTCAAGCTGACTCTAGCATGCCTCATTAGTGATTGTAAGAATATCTGAAAAGTTTACTTTTTTTTAACTTTTTTCTTGATTATATAACACAAAGTTTCTACCCAATAGCTTTCTTTTAATTTTATTTAAGGAGAAAGGGCATGGGCCAGGTGTGAGGGAGTGGAATTAGCTTTTTTTCATTTTCTAGTTTACATAGGATTATAATTTTAGAGGTAGAAGACATATCAGAGGGTGTCCAATAAATCAGCTCATTTTCAAATGAAGACATCGAGGTTCAAAAAAGGTGACTTGTTGAAGGTCACACAGACAATAAGTGGCAGGTTCAAAATCCAGGATTCTTTAAATGACTACACTGTATACACAATATACAACTTTTACTTTGTATACCATAATATTTTTGGAAAAGCAACTATCAGAATGCTAACTAGACTTTGTCTCAGGGGTCATTATGGGGAGGGTATTGTTTCTTCCCCTTATAAGAATATTACTATGTATGACCTGTTTGATATTTCAGCTAACTCTTTGACTGCTACCCACTCCTCCCTAGTGTTCCATGAGTGTCACACCCCTCCTTCCCATTGGGAGAAAGATTGTCTATACCTGATGGGCCTCCTGGCCTGACAAACCTACCCTACATGGAAAATTCTACAATTATCATTAGAGTGGTTAACAGTTTTAGGGAAACAGGGGTAGAGTCATATGTACTAGTGCTACTCATGTGCTCTGCCCTCTGCCTTAAAAAATAATCTAAGAACAGTGGATAGAGCATAAGTCCTGTAGTCAGGAGAACCTGGGTTCAAATATGGCCTCAAACGCTTCCTAGCTATGGAACTGTGGGCAAGTAACTTCATTCCAATTGCCTAGCCCTTGCCACTCTTCTGTCTTAGAATTGATACTGAGGCAAAATAAATGCTAGTCTTCAGCATTCCCTCTCATCTTCTGTCTTCCCTTTCTACTCTGTCTTAGATTCCTCCTCCAGTTTGTTTTATTTTTAAAAAATTTTTGACAGGGAATACTTTTATTTTTACTTATTTAATTTTTAAATATTTTCCTATGTATACATGATTCATTTTCTTTTCCTCCCCTCTTTTGTCCCCCCTCCCAGAGCCAATCAGCAATTCCACAGGGTTGTATAAATGTTATCACTAATTTCCATATTATTCATTTTTGCTATAGAGTGATATTTTAAAGCCTGGAAGGGGCCTGACAAAAATAAGAGAGCAGCTTTTAATAACTTAAGTTTTAATGAGAATACAGTAGAGTTGTAAATTAATATTATTCCTTTAAGCCAGAGAAAACTCCTAGCAGATTTACCAATTAACATTTTAGTTTTATTAAAATAGAGATAGAAAAAGAATATAGTCAAAATGGGAAATATAGGAAAGAGGTAGAGAAAGAAAATTTCCCAATATCTATACTAGTTATCCTAGAACTACCTATAATTACTACCTAAAACTGCCTATAACTATTGCTAATAACAACCACCCCAAAGAGTTCCAACCCAATCCAGCCCAATCAGTGTTTAATCCAACCCCAAATTAGGTCTGTCAACAAAGACCAATCACCTCCCAAAAAAGTTCAAGAAAGAAAAAACCCTAAAAGCCCAAACCAAAAGCCCCAAACCCAAAAAGTTCTCTAAAGGCTAAAGTCAAAAGTCTTTTAAAGGCTAAAGGCAAAAAGCCCTCTCAGTAAGCTCAGGCTCACATTTTTATATTCCAGCAACTAAATGCCAACCACTAACCCAACACACTCCCAGTAGCCAACTGCCAGCACCTAAATGTCAGCAAATGACACCCTGACCAACTGATGCTGGTCCCTTTTATACCCTTTTTTCTACCTTACTTCCTGTCTCTATGGTTTCCTCCTTCCTGTCTCTATGGTTTCTACTTCCTGTCACTGTGGGCTGGTTAATCCCTACACATCTCAATGGCAAGAGGACCTCCAGGCTCCCTATTAACTTAAAAAAGGAATAAAAAATTCCTTTTTACAAGCCTAAATCCCAAATCACATACCTATATATACATGTCATAAGTGAGGCCATGTTTTTCTTTTGCATTTCTACTCCCATAGTTCTTTCTCTCAATGTGGCTTGCTCCAGTTTAAACAAATGCCTCCCCTGCCATTCATCCTCTATCTCTCTTTCTCATATTCCTCCTATCTTCTGGTGATCACTTAATCTTCTCTTTCATCTGAACACACACCACAGTTACTGCTAACTTCCCCAAGGCTGTGCTTTTTCTTTTTATCCCCTGATACAGAAGACCAAGAAGAGTTGGCACATTCCTTGTTCCCATTCTCAGATCCTTCCTCTTTCATCATTACTCAAAAGACACCTCTCCTTTCTGGTGCACTTTGTACCTGTCTAAATCCAACTTCTTGTCATCTTTGGACCTCTGTATCCCTTTCCCTCTTCCCCAATAAAGTCAATACTTGGCTTGTATTCTTTTTCTCTATCATAACCCTTGTGTGCCACCCCTTTGAATACCTAGACCTTCCAATTCCTTGACATACTTGATTCTCCATAACATCTATCTCCTTTCTGTCTGAACCATTGGCTAGATAATTCCTTCTCCTCCCCCCCATGTTGTTTATTTGTTTGAACTCACTAAGACAATATTTAATAAATCCAAGAACATAAATTATTTAGGGAAGAATGCCTTATTTGACAAATATTGTTGAAAGAAATGGAAAGTGGTTTGGCAGAAATTAAGGATAAACCAATATTCTACACCATATACAATAAGCTCAAAAAGCATATATGGCCTGAATATTAAAGATCAGATGATCACAAAATTAGAAAAAAAATCATCAGATCCTTTCATATCTACAGCTCCGGAGGTAAGTTCTGGAAGTAGTCATAAAAGAGAGAAGAAATATAATTTTGACTTATTTAGAATTGATTTGACATAAACATAATTAATGCAACTATGATAATAAGGAAAAGTAGTCAAGTGGTGAAAAATATCTTTCAAAAGGTCTGATATCCATGGTATACAAAAATTTAATACAAATATATAAGATCAAAGACCAATAGATTAGTGGTCAAAGTGGAACAAACAGTTCTCAAAAGATGAATTGCAAACAATTAAGAGATTTATGAAAGGCTGCTTCAAATCACTAAAAAGAAGAGAAATGCTTGTCAAAACAAGCAAGAGGTTCTGGGAAAACGGTAGACTGGATTGCCTTTGAGAAACTACTATGCCCCTGCTAAACTTTTTCTTCCTGAAACAAAGGTCCAAATTCTGTGCTTTCCTATCTATATACAGCTTTGGGGTTTTTTTAGAACTAATGTTGTGTATTGGTTCTAAGGCAGAAGAGTGGTAAGGGCTAGGCAATAGGGGTTAAGTGATTTGCCCAGGGTCACACAGCTGGGAAGTGTCTGAGGCTACAGTTGAACCCAGAACCTCGCCCCTCTGGGCGTGGCCCTCAATCTACTGAGTGATGTAGTGTCCCCCTCTATATATGTCTTGCCTTATATATGGTTCTACATTGGTATAGGGGACGGGTATACTTCTGCTAGCAAGATTCCTCAGTTTCCCAGTAGCCAATTTCTTTACCAACACAAAATTAATGTGAAGGTGGAGAGAACACATGCCACATGAAAGCCTTCCCTCTCAAAGCACATGTCAAAATTACACAAGAGAAAGCAAGAAATAACCTTATTCAGTGGTCCTGCGGTTCTTGGTGACTTTAACATAAAGATGAGCACAGGGGCCTATGCTCAGGATGAAGAAAGGAGGGTGGCCAAAAGCTTGTGGACCATCCACAAATCTGACATCTGGAGGGCATGAAAGAGCAAAGAGGGCTGGCCTGCGGATGGCATCAGGATCTCCCAGGTGGGGAAATTCCTTCCCTCCATGCAGGTCTGCACCACAGAAAGGGCCCTGGGCTGGAACTTCTAAATCTGGGATCAGGCCCACCCTCAGCTCACCAGAAAACCCGCCTCCCATCTGACACTGCGCCTTGATTGGCCTCTGACACTCTATGGGCGTCGCTCATTGGGCTATCCCAGAATGCAGCAGTTCCTGGAAGTCCGGGACTAGCGGTGAAACTCAGAATACTGGATCTGGATTAGATGGAGCTGGAGCACGGGCTCTGGAAGCCCCTCCCTCAGGCTGCGAGACTGGAAGAGGAGTCTGAGAGGGGTATAGATGAGGCCTGAAGTGGAGACCCCGAGTCTGGCCAGGGTGCTCTGGGTGTAAGCGGTGAGGCTACCTCCCCAGGAGTGGAACTTCTCCAAGGAATAGGTGGAGAAATTTGTGTCCCCCAATCTGGTCTGCCCTTCTCCCCCTCCCCCCCCCAGATGTTGTTTATAAGAGAAACACTTAAAAATAAAAATACACAGTAAAAAAAGGGGCTAGAACAGAATCTGTTATTCATCAGGTAAAACAACTGACATAATTAAAAGAGATTTTCAGAGAAACTGCATTTGCAAATAGGTACCACAGAATATAAGTAATATAAAAAAAATTAAAGTCAAATTTCTCGGGTTCATTTTTCATTGGTGGCAAAGGAATGAAACTTGAGGGCATTTTTATCAACTGAAGAATGTCTGAACAACTTGTGGCATTTGATTGTGAGGAATATTATTGTGTTAGAAATGAGGAGAGAAATGGATTCAGAAAAAATCAAGATGGCAAGACTTATATGAACTGATACAAAATGAAATGAGAAGAACTAGGTAATGCACAGTAAACAGCAATGCTATAATGATGGTCAATTATTTATATTTTTATATATAATTTTCCCCAATACATACAACAACAATTTTCAGCATCCAAATTGTTTCCTTCTCTTCCCCCATCCTAGATATGGTAAGCAATTTAATCTGCCTTATATATATGTATTAATTGATAATCAATTGGGAGAAACTAAACTATTTTGATACAGTGATCCAATACAATTCCAAAGTTCTCATGATGAAAAAAAATGTTATCTATCTCCAGAGAGAGAATAGTATAAATCTTAGTATAATTTTATTGCTTTTGTCAACATGGAAATATAGAGATCCCCAGTTTATTTAGTTTGAGTGTAGAAACCCCAGATTTTGACCTTGTCTCAGGAGAGGTTTCCCCCTGAGGGAAGGTCCCTCTTCACCAGACAGTGAACTTCCTGGTAGTCTGGGTGGGAACCGCTAATCCCATCCAATATTAAACATCCCTTTTGTCCCAATGGTTTCTTCCCCCTAGGCTAAGGTCCATGACCAAGGTGACCCAGCCCTAGGCTGAGTCTTTCCCTTTTGTGTCCATTGTGGGGCATCAGCCCCTCACTATTATTCCTGTCTGGAACTCTTCATTTTCCTTTCTTACCATTGTAAAGTCAATCAACTGTCCCTCTAATCCTAAACCCCCCCAGGTCATCTAGAGTGGTATATAGGTTCCCCAAGTTCTTTTGTTCCTGGGAGTCCATTCTGAGTCGGTGCACTCCCAGGGGCTGGTGACCAGGGCGTCTCAACTCTGTGCAGTCTTGGAAAGCAGCTCTGTTGTCCTATTAGTAGCGCTAACCCCTTTTCCCTTGATTAAAGAGTGATTTTTGACTATTTAATAGTTCTGTGTTTTTTCTAGTTGACACTTTCTTTCTTTTTCTTTTTTTTTTGTGATATGTTTAATACGGAAGTGTGTTTCACATGATTTTACATGCATATTTGGTATCATATTGCTTAACTTCTCAATAGGTGGGGGAAGTGGGGGAGGTAGGGAGAAAATTTGAACCTAAAAATTTTAAAGGAAAAAATGTAAACATAAATAATTTTTTTTTAATTTTTATTTTATTTAATTTTTATTTTTTACACCCTGACCTTCCATCTTAGAATCACTTCTATGTATTGGCTCCAAGGCAGAAAAGCAGTAAGGGCTAGGCAATGGGGGTTAAGCGACTTAACCAAGGTCACATAGCTAGGAAGTGTCTGTGGCAATATTTGAACCCAGGACCTCTCATCCCTAGACCTGGCTCTCAATCCACTGAGCCACCCAGCTGCCCCCTAAAGTAATTTTTTGAAATTTTTTGAAAAAACCTTTCACTTCTGTCTTAGAATCAATATAAATTCCAAGGCAGAAAAAATAAGGGTTAAGCAATTGGAACTAAGTGACTTGCCCAGGGATCACATAGCTAGAAAGTGTCTGAGGTCATATTTGAACCTAGTTCTTCCTGACTCCAGACCAGGCACTCTATCTACTGATGCAAAGTAATTTCAAGAAAGAGGGAACACTAACAAACTGAGGAAGTCAAGAAAGGCTTCCTATAGGAGGTGGCACAGGACCTGGGGTTTGAAGGAAGTCAGCAATTCCATATTTCTCTTAGAAACCCTCCAGATCATGGACTATATAGAGTCCCCTCCTCAGAAGGGTGCATCCTCTATCACTGTCATAGTTTCATCTCTTCTAGGGTTTAGAGCAGGAAGAATTTCTCTATTCCAACTCCCTCATTTTACTGATAAGGAAACTGAGACTTGGGGAAGGTAACCGATAGCCTCAAGATCACAAGGTACAGCTGGTATTCAGAGCTGGGTCCTCTCAGGCCAGGGTCAGGCTGCAACCCAAAGGTTGACTTGAGCAGGTCAGGTCACTACAGACTGAGGGTCAATGAGACAAGGCACATAGGGCCTCTTGGGCCGCAAGGTGCACTGTGGTTAGAGTTCAGATTGTGGATCTGAGTTCAAATAGGGTCACAGACACTTGATAACTAAACATAAATAATTTTTTAAAAATATGTAAGTTTCCTAAGGGCAGAGACTGTTTTTGGTAAATTATATTTATATTCCCAACTTTTAATGTAAAATCTAGTACTGACCAAGTGATTCACAAATTCTTATTGATTAATCTATAGTGATAATCTTTTCTCCAGCTTCCTTTTTTTTTTTAATTGGAAATTAAGGCACAGAGAGATAGAATTAATTCTTCAAATCACATAACTAATTGATGGCTGAACTGGGCTTAGAACTCATGTCTTCTCTCTTCCAGTCCAGTGTTCATCCTACTCCACCACATATCAAACTTAAGAACATACCTAGATTAGTTAAAGGGGAAAAAAAATCTACTTTGTCCAAATATTCGTGTCAAAAAAAACTAAAAACCTTGAAAGTCTATTTTTTATTTGTTCACACAATACTATGTGTGTGTGTGTATGTGTTGAAAGGGGGAGGAAATTAGATCCAGGAACCAAATGACAGCAAGTAATAGACTTGATACAAGGGGAAAATTAATGTATTCCCCACATCCCAGAACTGTAGAAGAATGACCAAGTGAGAAGGGCTGTAATTGTTCCCCAAGACATCTTGCTTAGAATTCATAGTCAATATGACCAAGTACTTGTCATTTTGACCAAGGTCACACTCAGAATAGTAGATTCTGGTGAATGTAAAGTGATATTGACGGATTCTATGATTCAACTATGTCCTTTTAAAAGTAATGTGTGAAATCTGGGAAGTTGTTCCTCCTCTTATATTTAACCTTGGTGACTACCCCAGGGAGCTTTGTTCTTTTAGAAAATACACATTTTAGTTAGAAGGTGGAGAAATTGGAAAAGAAAATGATTAATGTTTTATTGGAGCCTTATAAACTCTTCATTCTTTAGCCAGGTTTTCCATTATTCAGGTTGCTTTACTCTGCCAGTTTTGGATTGATACCCAGCCCTGTAGGGCATAGATATTCTGACAAGCAGTTTATTTAGTTTGGAGAAAGAGCCCATAGACATGGTGATCTATCATTGCCATTATCCTGAAACACATATAGGAAATTAGTCATGTGCAGAGCACCTCCAGAGCTCTTTGTTTTTAGTACCTCCAAATCTAAAGAAAATTGAAAAGATACAGATTTAAGATGATAGTTTCCTATGACTATGAGAGCATGCAATTATTATGACCCAGCTTGGCCTTGGAGAATAGCTGAAGAAATATATTTCCTTCTTTCCCCTCTTTGCAGAGATGGAGGACTATGGGTGTAAAATATTTTATATCTTCTTGAGCAAGACTGATATATTGATCATTTTCTATAAATTTCCATGAATTGCTTTTTCTTTCACTTAAATTTTGTTGTAACTGATATTGCCCTGGATAGAGAGGCTGAGAGAGAATTACATTGAGGATTGAAGGTTCTGGAAAAAAGAAAAGATGGCAATAAAAATAAGTTTAAAACAAAATAAAATGCTTAACAACAGGATAGACAAAAGGTCAATTATCTTTCAATTTATTTATTATTGTTATTTTTTATTTTTTATATTTTCCATGGTCACATGATTGATGATTTTTTCCACTCCTCTTCCCTCTCTCTGACAAGCAATTCTACTGAGTTATACATGTATCATTTTTCACAACCATATTATTCATATTTGCAGTAGAGTGATCTTTTAATGCCCAAACCCCAATCATATGCCCATCAAACAATGTGATCCATCATGTTTTTCTTCTGCATTTCCACTCCCACAGTTCTTTCTCTGGATGTGGATAGTGTTCTTTCTCACAAGTCTCTCAGAATTGTCCTGGATTATTGCATTGCTGCCAGTAAAGAAGTCCCTTACATTCGATTGTGCCAAAGTGTATCAGTCTCTGTGTATAATGTTCTCCTTCTTCTGTTCCTCTCAGAGCTTTGCATCAATTCCTGGAGATCATTCCAGTTCATGTGGAATTCCTCCAATTCATCATTGCTTTCAGCACAATAGTATTCTATCACCAACAGACAACACAATTTATTCAGCCATTCCCCAATTGATGGATACCCCCTTATTTTCCATTTTTTTTGCCACCACAAAGAGTGTGGCTATAAATATTATTGTACAAGTCTTTTTCCTTATTATCTCTTTGGTGTATAAACCTACCAGTGGTATTGCTGGATCAAAGGGCAGAAATTCTTTTAAAGCTTTTTGGGCATAATTCCAAATTGCCTTCCAGAATGGTGTAATCATTCAATTTCAGTAGTGCAGCACTGTGGATAGAGTGGTAGGCCTAGATTCAGGAGACCTGGGTTCAAATATGACCTTCCTAGCAGTGAGACCCTGGGCAAGCCACTGACTAATTGCCTAGTTTTCAACACAGTTCTTTGAATTGATACTAATAGAGAAGGTAAAGATTTAAAAGAATTTTAATAGTAGAAGGAATACATTTATATACTTTGATCCTTCTGGTTTTTTTTTTTTAATAGGAAAGAATGCTTTGTGTATAGAAATAAATATAGAATCCCATGAAAATAAATTCTTCTGGAATGAGGTTAGCTGAAAAGATGACAACACTGCCTTTCTTATGATTGGTTGAAATCAACCCAATTTTTAAGTTGCTAGTATTTAGATTTATTTGGGCCCAATAAAGTCTTTATATTCTTGCCAAAGACTTTTGCTCATTTACCAAATTGAAATAATGAGTTTGCTGGCCCATTGGAGTAATTAGTAAAACATTAGAGGAATCATCTTTTTTACTTCTTGACTGTGAAACTGCTCACTATTTCTTGTGAATGTCAATTTCTAGGAATCCAATAGAGAAAAACAAGATAGTGTAGTGGCTATAGGACTGGTTTGGGAGTTAGGAAAACCTGAGTTCAATTCCTACTTCTGATTATCTATCTATCTATCTATCTATCTATCTATCTCTCTGTGTGTATATATATATATATATATATACACACACACACAGATACAGAGATAGGCAGATATATATATATACACATAAATGTAATGATTCTATGACTTTAGGCATATCACATTACTTTTCACTATATTTAGGTGATATCAAGAATATTACTAGTAGAACAATTGTTTTGTTACAAGTATTTTTTTACACTACTAAAACCATGGGTCCCAATTATAAAAGACAAACTAAAAAAAGTCTATTACAGCAAGCAGGACAAATGACCTGGATTGAATTAAATTTTGGTTCTGCTGCTTATTCTTGGCATGTGTAAAATCTGGATGAAATTAAATGTTTTACCTATGTACTGAGGTAATTGTGAAATTAAAATTAAATTGCATATAAAAAGTTCTAGACAAGTGTGAACTGCATTACATACTGATTGTATTTTTCATTCATATATTTTTAAAAATCCTTACCTTCTGCCTTAGTATCAATTCCAAGACCAAACAGTAGCAAGGGCTAAGCAGTTGGAGTTAAGTACTTGCCCAGGGTCACATAGCTAAGAAATATCTGAGGCCAGATTTGAACCTAGGTGATCCTGACCCCAGACTTCTGTTGCTCTTCTCACTGTGCAACCTACTCGCCTCATTTGCTATTGTCTTGAAGGAGTCATTATCCCCTCAGTTATCCAGGCTCCCAACCTGAGGGTCATCCTTGAGTCCTCATTTTATTTACTGTGCTACCTAGCTTGCCCTTGTCAATTAATTTTTAAACCAGATCTGTGTTTTCACCAGTGGTGCTTATAGGGTGTCTCCTTATAAAGAAACTCCCTCTATGCAGCCTGATACCTGATCTACAATTTAGTGTTTTATTGTATTGTTTGGGAGACTGACAAGCTAAATGCTTGACCCATGATCACTGGGTCAGTATGTATCAAAGGACTTGAATTTGAATTTGTGTTTTCTTGGCACCAGGTCAGTGCATTATTAACAATTGCTACACTATTCTGTTTCTCTCTCTTCTTAATACTGCAATCAGCCTAAAACATTCCCTTCTTTCCTTTACCACTTCAGCCTGTCTTCCTTTGAGTTTCTATCTCCATCACTGATAAATCTCTTTATATTATTATATATTTTTTATAATATATTGTTATATATTTTATATATATTATTTAATTTATTAATATAATTATATATCTATATATTGCCAAAGGCAATAATGGTAGTCACAAAATGAGATTTCAGTAAATCTATGTTGATTATGTGACCTCTGTGTGTGTGTATCTGTGTAGTCTATATCTATTTCCCATGCAGCTATATGGAAATTTCACTGAGCCCTGTGAGTTAACTCATTTAAGGTCTCAGAGCAAAGGTGGCTTTAAAGACTACTCTTTTGCCATTTGAAGTTATATGAGGCAAAATATTATTCAGAGATACAATGCACTATTCCTGGAAGCAGAGGCTTTGGGGAGGATGAAATCACTACAAACCTGTCCCCTGGATGACAAGTCCTCACTGAAAGAATTAGCAAACAAACTTCTTGTATATTTTCAACTGTGATCTACTTTCAGATTGTAACCCAGTGCAGCTGCTTCTGCTTAGAGCTGGAAGCTATCTGTAATAACTAGCATCTCCTTAAATGTGCCAGATGAGTCAAGGGCTTAGACTTGAATCAGAAGTTTTCCCTTTCAGACTATGGAGGATATTGGATCAGAGTCAAACTCATTTCCTGCCTGGTGGTTTTCCAGAAGCTGACTCCTGAGTGAATCTAGAGGTATATTCTGAAAAAGTTTGACTGAAAGGTTTTTAAAAGTCCTTTAAAGGTTAGAAAAATTTACATTTATTCAGTCTCGGCCCCGGTTTTCATTATGTAGAATGTTTCAGATTAATAATCTGTCTTGTTTAGTTGTTTTAGATCCTTCATGACCCCATTTGCAAGGATACTAGAGTGGGTTCCATTTCCTTTTTCAGATGAGGAAATTGAAATAAACATGGTTAAGTGACTTGCCCAGGGTTGCATGGTTAGTTAGTAAGGGTCTGAGCTTGGACTTGAGTTCAGATCTTCCTAATTCCAGGTCTAGTGCTCTATCCATTGTACCAACTGGCTGCCTAGGTGTATGGGTATGTGGGGTATTCAGGGAAGACTAGTACTTCTGGTATGAAGTATTGCTGAATTCTTTTTAGGTCTGCTTTCTTGCTTTGGTTGCCATCTGCCACCCAGCTCTCAGCTGTGGCTCCAAGAAGCTATAGCATGTGCAGTGGCCATACCTTAGTAGGCAGGCAAAGCTAGGTCAAGGGTAACTGAAGAGCCTCAAATCCACTGGTGAGTTAGGAGGATGTCTATCCTAGGCATGCAAAGACTTCCCCTGGCATTGTGGGCAAATTAAAAATTATTCCAATGGTCATGAAGGTGGGAGAAGCACGTCTATGGAGTGCTTAGAGCTCGGTTAGATGTAGAAGACAAGGTCAGCCACTGCATCCTGAGCCATCATCAGTAATCCTGACTTTTTCTTGCCACTGGATTTCATTGACTCTGGAAGAGAGGCTGATGACTTTGTGCACCTCTTTTTTTATTTATCCTTGAGCCAAAAGACATCACCTATGATGCCATTTTGGTCCTTTTTGAGGACAAAGGACAACAACTATCATCACTACCACTACTGTTGTTGTAGGCAACTCCTAATGAGAAAGCACCCTCTACCAAAACAGATCAACAATTAATTATTCTGAAACTTAAAACCTTAGAAGATTAGCCTTAGAAAGAAACTACAAGATAAGGTGACTTTTCCAGCATCATATAGTTCTTCAATTTATTTCAGATCAGAGGTAGAACTTGAACCTAGATCTCTTGCCTTAGAGGCTGGCTTGTTTTTAAGGCTTTTTAGAATACTTTCTTCTCAATAGCCCTATGTACATATAATAATTACTATGTAATAGTAAAATGAATATTGTCTCCATTTTGTAGCTAAAGAGACAGATTTAGAGAGATTACTTTAGAGAAGTTAAATCACTTGCTCAAATTTACTCAGTTTATATGCAACAGAAGTGGGACTCAATGCCAAATCCTCATGTACAAAGTTCAGTGTTTCTTCTGCCATTCCCTCCATTCCCTATAGTCAGCAAAAGGAGAATATTTAATTTATATTTCTCTATGGCTGGACCAGTGCCACTATGCTATATGCTAACTAGATATTTAAGAGCTGAGCTTTTAAAAAAGTGAATTATAATTCCAGAGTTTGATATTATAGATAGGATGATTTGGATTTCTGAATTAAAGGTACATTGTATGAAGGGCAACCAGGAAAGGAATAGTTCCATAATATAGATGATTTTAATTGACAAGAAATGAAAGAAATTTTGAAATCCCAATGTAATTGTATATTTGAGTTGGCAAATTGACAAGATGATTTGAAATCTTCCTGTTTTTCCCTTCTCAACATTGTCAGATAGGTGGGCTTTCTCCTTTGCGTTAATACCATAGTTCCTCTTTATCTCTACATCTCCTCGTTCCTCCCAATCTTAGGTATGATACATGACTTCACTTTATATATCCTCACACCTTCCTATATACAGTTCATGTTAAATGTAGAAATTTCCACAAGGTTGGGAAAAAAGTAAGATCCTAATTAGATATCCCTACCTTAAGCATTTAAGGTTCTTTTTGATATCTTTCCCACAAAATTATTTGGAGTCACATTTCAGATTTTTCTCACTCTTTTTATCTTTTTTATCATTGACATCAACTTACTGGTCCAGCTTCTCCCTCCACCTGCGCACATATATATCTTATTATTTTCTTGTTGTCTTATGATTCCAGGGTATATGCAACAAAGGATAATGATAACTCATACGAATGAAACATTAATGTTGGAATTTCAGGTTGGCAATAGGTCAGTAGGGAAGATAATAACAACAGCAACAATGATGATAATAATAGCTAACTCTTATGATGCTTACTATGTACCAGACATTATGCTAAGTTCTTTATGATTATTTTCATTTGCTCTTCACAATGTTAAGGTCTGGGTTTTCAACCACCACCAAGGAAGTCCACGGACAATGTAATCAAGCAAGGAGAAAGCCTTTATTGGGAAAACTGATACGCGCATCAGTGGGAACCTCTACCATCAGAGTTCCAAGTTGCTTCTGACAGGCTGGGGTTTAAATACTTTTTCATGAATAACCTTTGTTGGAAAGTTGCTTTTTGCACCTGGGGTCTCAGTGCTGGAGTTTTATCAGGGACCTTGGACGGCCCCAGCACAAGCCTGGAGCTTATCTGTCTGTGGGGCCTTGGCATTTTCCCTGGCTGAATTTCTCAGGGAAACTTTCAATTTTAATCTCCCTCATTTCCAACTTCTTTTTCTCTTAGGGGGCAGAGGAGGTGCCTGCCCACTGAGGCTAGATCTCCCTCATTTCCAACTTCTTTTTCTCTTAGGGGGCAGAGGAGGTGCCTGCCCACTGAGGCTAGATCTCCCTCATTTCCAACTTCTTTTTCTCTTAGGGGGCAGAGGAGGTGCCTGCCCACTGAGGCTAGATCTCCCTCATTTCCAACTTCTTTTTCTCTTAGGAAGGCAGAGGGGGTGCCTGCCCACTGAGGCAGCTTGTGGCTTTCAGCCCAGGGCTCGCTAGGGGTCGGTACTATTGTCGGAGGGCCAACACCTGGGTGGCACCCAGCCAGTCTTTCATGAACCGAACAAGGCGGTTAAAAACGCAGGGGCCAAATGTCAACAGTAGGGTTAAGATTATGAGGGGTCCTATGAGGGACGTGACTAGGGAGAAGAATTGAAAAGGTGGGCGTACCAGGGGCCGGCAGTTTCCCTCTCCTTCTGTCAGAGCTTCTAGACCTTCTCATAGCTTGCTCAGGGAGTCTCTAATAATCCCTGAGCGGTTAACATAGAAGCAGCACTCCTCACCCAAGGCTGCACAGAGGCCCCCTTCTTTTTTTTTTTTTTAAATATATTTTATTTGATCATTTCCAAGCATTATTCGTTAAAGACATAGATAATTTTCTTTTCCTCCCCCCCCCCACCCCCCATAGCCGACGCGTAAGTCCACTGGGCATTAGATGTTTTCTTGATTTGAACCCATTGCTTTGTTGATAGTATTTGCATTAGAGTGTTCATTTAAAGTCTATCCTCTGTCATGTCCCCTCAACCTCTGTATTCAGGCAGTTGCTTTTTCTCGGTGTTTCCACTCCCATAGTTTATCCTTTGCTTATGAATGGTGTTTTTTTTCTCCTGGATCCCTGAAAGTTGTTCAGGGACATTACACCGCCCCTAATGGAGAAGTCCATTACGTTCGATTATACCACAGTGTATTAGTCTCTGTGTACAATGTTCTCCTGGTTCTGCTCCTCTCGCTCTGCATCACTTCCTGGAGGTTGTTCCAGTCTCCATGGAACTTCTCCACTTTATTATTCCTTTGAGCACAATAGTATTCTATCACCAACATATACCACAGTTTGTTCAGCCATTCCCCAATTGATGGGCATCCCCTCGTTTTCCAGTTTTGGGCCACCACAAAGAGCGCAGCTATGAATATTTTTGTACAAGTCTTTGTGTCCATTATCTCTTTGGGGTACAGACCCAGCAGTGCTATGGCTGGGTCAAAGGGTAGATATTCTTTTGTCGCCCTTTGGGCATAGTTCCAAATTGCCCTCCAAAATGGTTGGATCAGTTCACAACTCCACCAGCAATGAATTAATGTCCCTACTTTGCCACATCCCCTCCAGCATTCGTTACTTTCCTTTGCTGTTATGTTAGCCAATCTGCTAGGTGTGAGGTGATACCTCAGAGTTGTTTTGATTTGCATCTCTCTGATTATAAGAGATGTAGAACACTTCTTCATGTGCTTGTTAATAGTTTTGATTTCTTTATCTGAGAACTGCCTATCCATTTCCCTTGCCCATTTATCAATTGGAGAATGGCTTGATTTTTTGTACAATTGATTTAGCTCATTATAAATATGAGTAATTAAACCTTTGTCAGAGGTTTCTATGAAGATTTTTTCCCAATTTGTTGTTTCCCTTCTGATTTTAGTTATATTGGTTTTGTTTGTACAAAAGCTTTTTAGTTTGATGTAGTCAAAATTATTTATTTTACATTTTGTGATTCTTTCTATATCTTGCTTGGTTTTAAAGCCTTTCCCCTCCCAAAGGTCTGACATGTATACTATTCTGTGTTTACCCAATTTACTTATGGTTTCCTTCTTTATGTTTAAGTCACTCACCCATTTTGAATTTATCTTGGTGTAGGGTGTGAGGTGTTGATCTATTCCTAGTCTCTCCCACACTGTCTTCCAATTTTCCCAGCAGTTTTTATCGAATAGTGGATTTTTGTCCCAAAAGCTGGGATCTTTGGGTTTATCGTATACTGTCTTGCTGAGGTCGTTTTCCCCCAGTCTATTCCACTGATCTTCCTTTCTGTTTCTTAGCCAGTACCAAATTGTTTTGATGACTGCTGCTTTGTAATATAGTTTGAGGTCTGGGACTGCAAGGCCCCCATCATATGTGTTTTTTTTCATTATTTCCCTGGATATCCTTGATCTTTTGTTCTTCCAAATGAACTTTGTTATGGTTTTTTCTAAATCAGTGAAGAAGTATTTTGGTAGTTCAATGGGTATGGCACTAAATAGATAAATAAGTTTGGGTAGGATGGTCATTTTTATTATATTGGCTCGTCCTATCCATGAGCAGTTAATGTTTTTCCAATTGTTCAAGTCTAGTTTTAGTTGTGTGGCGAGTGTTTTGTAGTTGTGTTCATATAGTTCCTGTGTTTGTCTTGGGAGATAGATTCCTAGGTATTTTATTTTGTCTAAGGTGATTTTGAATGGGATTTCTCTTTCTAGTTCTTGCTGCTGAGCTGTGTTGGAGATATATAGAAAAGCTGATGATTTATGTGGGTTTATTTTGTATCCTGCAACTTTGCTAAAGTTGTTGATTATTTCAATTAGCTTTTTGGTTGAATCTCTAGGATTCTTTAAGTAGACCATCATGTCATCCGCAAAGAGTGATAACTTGGTCTCCTCCTTGCCTATTCTGATACCTTCAATTTCTTTATCTTCTCTAATTGCTACTGCTAGTGTTTCTAGTACAATGTCAAATAGTAGAGGTGATAATGGGCATCCTTGTTTCACTCCTGATCTTATTGGGAATGCATCTAGTTTATCCCCATTGCAGATGATATTAGCTGTTGGTTTTAGATATATACTGTTTATTATTTTTAGGAATGACCCTTCTATTCCTATGCTTTCTAGTGTTTTTAATAGGAATGGGTGTTGTATTTTATCAAAGGCTTTTTCTGCATCTATTGAGATAATCATGTGGTTCTTGCTAGTTTGCTTGTTGATGTGGTCAATTATGTGGATGGTTTTCCTAATGTTGAACCAGCCCTGCATCCCTGGTATGAATCCTACTTGATCATGGTGAATGATCCTTCTGATCACTTGCTGGAGTCTTTTTGCTAGTATCCTATTTAAAATTTTTGCATCTATATTCATTAGGGAGATTGGTCTATAGTTTTCTTTCTCTGTTTTTGACCTGCCTGGTTTTGGAATCAGTACCATGTTTGTGTCGTAAAAGGAGTTTGGTAGAACTCCCTCTTTGCTTATTATGTCAAATAGTTTGTATAGTATTGGGGTTAACTGTTCTCTGAATCTTTGATAGAATTCACAGGTGAATCCATCAGGCCCTGGGGATTTTTTCTTAGGAAGTTCTTTGATGGCTTGATGGATTTCAATTTCTGATATGGGATTATTTAAGAATTCTATTTCCTCTTCTGTTAGTCTAGGCAGTTTGTATTTTTGTATATATTCATCCATTTCTCCTAAATTGGTGTATTTATTGCCATATAATTGGGCAAAGTAATTTCTAATGATTGCCTTAATTTCCTCCTCATTGGAGGTGCTGTCCCCCTTTTCATCTTTAATGCTGTGAATTTGCTTTTCTTCCTTCCTTTTTTTAATTAGATTGACCAGTACTTTGTCTATTTTGTTTGTTTTTTCAAAGTACCAGCTTCTTGTCTTATTTATTAAATCAATAGTTCTATCACTTTCGATTTTATTAATTTCTCCCTTAATTTTTAGGATTTCTAATTTGGTTTTCTGCTGGGGGTTTTTAATTTGATCGCTTTCGAGTTTTTTCAATTGCATTTCCAATTGATTGATCTCTGCTCTCCCTTGTTTGTTAATATGAGCTTTCAGGGATATGAATTTGCCTCTGATTACCGCTTTGGCTGCATCCCAAAAGGTTTGAAAGGATGTTTCGCCATTGTCATTTTCCTTGATGAAATTATTAATTGTTTCTATGATTTCTTCTTTAGCTAAAAGGTTTTGGAGTATCATATTGTTTAATTTCCAATTGGTTTTAGATTTGGTTTTCCATGTACCATTACTAATCATTATTTTTATTGCCTTGTGATCTGAGAAGGCTGCATTCATTATTTCTGCTTTTTTGCATTTGTGTGCTATGTTTCTGTGACCTAATGTATGGTCAATTTTTGTGAATGTGCCATGTGGTGCTGAGAAGAAGGTGTATTCCTTTTTATCCCTATTTATTTTTCTCCATATGTGTATTAATTCTAATTTTTCTAAGATTTCATTCACTTCTTTTACCTCTTTCTTATTTATTTTTTGATTTGATTTATCTAAATTTGATAATGGTTGGTTTAAGTCTCCCACTAGTATGGTTTTATTGTCTATTTCTTCCTTCAATTCTCCTAGTTTCTCCATTAGAAATTTGGGTGCTATATTATTTGGTGCATACATGTTGATTAATGATATTTCCTCATTGTCTAGAGTCCCTTTTAACAAAATATAATTACCTTCCCTATCCCTTTTGATCAGGTCTATTTTTGCATTGGCTTTATCAGATATCATGATTACCACTCCTGCCTTCTTTCTATCAGTTGAGGCCCAGAAGGTCTTACTCCATCCTTTAATTCTGACCTTGTGGGTGTCAACCCGCCTCATGTGTGTTTCTTGAAGACAACATATGGTAGGGTTTTGGATTCTAATCCATTCTGCTATTCGTCTACGTTTTATGGGTGAGTTCATCCCATTCACGTTCAAAGTTATGATTGTCATTTGTGGACTCCCTGGCATTTTGATTGCCTTCCCTAATTCTAACCTTTTCTTCTTCGGCTCTACCTTTTAGTCCAGTGATTTACTTTGAATCAGTCCCCCTTGTCCCCTCCCTTGATGTTTCCCTTTTTAGTCCCTCCCTTTTTGTTCCCTCCCCCTCCCCCCTCTCTTTCCCTCCCTTTTTGTTCTCCCTCTCCCCCTCCCCCCCTTGGTTTTCCCTTCTCCTTACCCTTGTTGGGTAAGATAGAATTCAAGATCCCAATGGATCTGGATGTTTTTCCCTCTCAGAGTTGATTTCCCTGAGATTGAGGTTTAAGTAAACCCCCCCCCCCCTCTTCCTCTCCTTCTTATAGGAGTTTTCTTCCCCTCCCCTTCCCCTGTGAATCTTTGTGTGAGAACCATTATTCTATTTGGTCTTTCTTTACCCCCTATTTATACATTACATTTTCCCCACATATTAGTATACATAGGTTGATATAAATGTAGTCCTTATAGAAGAGAGTTTGAGTAAAAGAAGAAGATAACATTTTTCCCCTTTCCTTAATATTTACCTTTTCAGGTATTCCTTGCTCTTTGATTTTCGGTATCAAACTTTCCACAGAGCTCTGGTCTTTTCTTTGCAAAAAGTTGGAAGTCTTCTATTTTGTTGAATGCCCATACTTTCCCTTGGAAGTATATAGTCAGTTTTGCTGGGTAGCTGATTCTTGGTTGGAGACCCAGCTCTCTGGCCTTTCTGAAGATCATGTTCCATGCCTTACGATCATTCACAGTAGAACTTGCAAGGTCTTGTGTGACCCTGATTGGCATTCCTTTATATCTAAATTGTCTTTTTCTGGCTTCCTGTAGGATTTTTTCTTTTGTTTGATAGCTTTGGAATTTGGCAATTACATTCCTGGGAGTTGTCTTTTGGGGGTTTAGTGTAGAAGGTGTTCTATGAGCTCTGTCAGTGGATGTATTGCCCCCTTGTTCTAGAATCTCTGGGCAATTTTCTTTGATTATATCTTGTATCACCATGTCCAGTTTGGTGTTTATTTCTGGCTTTTCTGGGAGTCCAATTATTCTTAAATTTTCTCTTCTCCCTCTATTTTCCAGATCTATCACCTTGTCGGTGAGATATTTTATGTTCTCTTCTAATTTCTTGGTGTTTTGGCTTTGCTTTATTAGTTCTTGCTTTAAAGCCTGGTTTTCTTTTACAGTTTGGTCAAACTGGTTTTGTAGATGCGTGAATTTCTTTTGCATCATTTCCCACTTTTCCTCCCAGAGGGCTTCCATCTTTTTGGTCCTTTCTGATTCAAATTCTTCATGGGTTTGTGGAGAGTTTCTATTTCCTTTGGAGGATTTTGGAGAATTTTCTTGTATATCTTCTTCTATCTGCTCTGTATTTTGTATTTTGGCTCCATAGAATGTGTCCAGAGTCGCCCCTTTCTTCTTATTTTTCTTGGTATTTTGGGGCTTCGGTGCTTCTGTGGAGTTTGTCATCTCTGAACGTGGAGGATTGGCTTTTCTTGTCTTTGTCTGGTGATCAGAGGCTTTAGTCCTGGGCAGATGTTGGTTCTATGAGCGTTCCCTGGGTTAAACTGAATATGCCTCACTGGAACTGGAATGGAAGGGTCGGACCACGAGGCCACACTCTCCCCCGGCTCGATTTCCGGAAGTTGCCTTCAGAATCGCTGGCCGTGAGGCTGTTTCGTCGGCCTGCGGGGGGATGGGCTGCCGCTTCCCCAAGCTCCGAGAGCACAGACTTTCACTGAGACTTGGATAGCAGGATCCAGCCCGTGAGGCTGTCTTGCCCGCCCTGAGGGTTGCTGTTGTTTTGACCAGCTCTTTGCAGCGGAGGCCCCAGGCAGTAACTTTCACCTGGACCGACCGGCTCTCTGCAGCTGAAGCCCCAGGCAGTAACTTTCACCCGGACTGGGACTTGGGTAGAAGACCCTGAGGGTTGTTGTTCCTCAGACCCTGCTCTCTGAGCCCGGCGCGGCTGCGGCTTCCGGGAGCCTTGGACTCTGCGCTCCTACCCCTGAGGTCCGAGGGATCTCGGGTTCTGGCTTTTAAGGGGAGCCGTACCTTTTGAACCGGGTCCAGGTCCAGGAGGAGGGTTCCCAGGGTCTGTGCTGTTGATCGTTTTGAATTTAGGCGCCTTAGGAGCTTCTAGTTTGAGATCGGTCGGGAAGGGTTTTCCGGAGATCTGAACTTCAGCTTTGTCTAAGCCGCCATCTTAACCGGAAGCTCCAGAGGCCCCCTTCTTAAGGAAGAGGAGGTCCTGCTTGGCATAGTAGGTCACTCTGGGTACTATTGTGAGGGGGTGCAGCGGGCAGTGAGGGAGCTAGGGGAGGCCCAGGGCTGTAGGCCAGAACAGGGGCACAGCCAGTGCATTCCTGCAGGTGGGATAAGGTATTTCCCGATTGAGGGATACTCTGTGACAAGGGAGGGGGAAACCAAAAGGTGGGGGAGAAGTAATGGAAGCGAGTGGGTCATGTATTCCTTTTGCTAGCTGTTTTCCCACTGCTTCTGGTGAGTCGTGCCATCTGGCCAGCCCAGCCATCCATAGGGGAACCACACAGCCTCCTGGAGGGCCAGAGTCTCAGGCCCCACCTGGTACAGTGCCCCCTGCCATCCCATCCCCTCCCCTCTCCAAATGTCTAAGGGAAAAAGGGAGGAGGTCCAGATCTTCTGTAGTTTCTTCAGTGCTGAGCATGGGTGTAGAGCTGTCCCTACCTATGTGTAGGAGAGAGAGGGAGGGGAATACGAGGGGGAGGGAAGGCTGCAGACGGTGTCTTTAGGGGTGCGTCCTCGGTGAATTCCAGGGTCCCAGGTCGGTGGAGAACTGTCTGGAGATCTGAAGGGTGTCCCGCCACAGCGTCTCCCGATTGGCAGACTGGTCACAAGGGGAAGTCAGCCCCTAAGATAGAAGTGTACTGGGGCAAATAGCAGATAGGAACAGGACATTAATACAATAGCAATGAACATCACACATTTGCATTTGGGTATCTTAACCAGCAGACTTCATCCTCAGAAATCATCTTCTGACAGGAACAGATCCCTTCCTGAGTTTTTTGCAGAGCTGGTATGTGATGTTTCTGTTAAAGAATATCCCATTGCAAAGTACACACTAACTATAACATCTATAAACACTGGAGTAACAATATCTTACAGATGTATTTCCTTACCCCAGAAGCTGGGGAAATCAAGAAGGCTGTGAGCTATCTTTCCAAGCTCAAAAACCAAACTTCAACGGTGGTAAATTAAGGCTACAAATACAAGCCATCTAGGAATAAACCCCACCTATTTCTCAAAGCATGTTCCTAACAATTTGAGAATTCCCAATTATTAGGGTTGTTCGAGGAAATGGAAACTTTAATATCACAATTTGCATTATGTGCTGATCATGGGAATTGTCACGAAGGAAGAAGGCCCTGAAAGGGAAATATCTCCAAGTCACAAAAGACACACCAAGCAAGGCTGTCACTTGCCATTGTTGTTCCACTCGAGGATGGTCAGGAAAATTCAGTCCAAAGTGAGCCTTGGGCTGCCTTCTCTATAACCATCCTAGGACTTTTTCTCTCCTTAGAGCCCTTGCCACTGGGTCCCAGAAGCCTTCTTTTTCCTTAAAAGACAAGTTTTTCCCCCATTTCAGCTGAGAGAAATTTTTGCTTATCAGCAATTCAGAAACAAATCTCCACACCCCCAAACAAGCCTTTAATATCCCTACAAGGCTGATCACTCAATTATTTTCATGTATTTACACATCAGGTGTAGTCACATGAGTGCTGAATTACCCTATAAATCAGGGCTGTATCATCTCCTGGACCTAGGCCATCTGAAAGACTAAGACAAGGTCATGGAGGAATCACTTCAGGGTAACTGTCCAGAGAAATTAAAGAATCATGTGTGATTTTCCCACATAAATTACTTTATATATTATCCCTAAGTTAAAGAGCCAATTGTGAGAGCAGAACATTCATCTGTTCCCTTTCACCTTCTCTCTCCCTTTCTGTTCCTTCAAAACCCTCTGCTTAAAAGCAGAACACACAGTCCATTCTTCTTTTACAAACCCACATACTAAAGCTTTATGGACTCTAAATTAAAGTCCCTTCTACCAAATTCAAACCCAACATACCTCCCCACTTTCTCTAACATGCTTTTACCATCATAAATCAATCAACCAGCCCCCTGGTATCACTTCAATTGCTAATCGGTAACCACCCAAAAGAATTCTGATTGAAAGGATTACTCTTTAGCATAGAGCTCAACCATTATAAATTTCAGTTCATAGTACAAATGGTAGACTGAGGTAACAAAATATATGGTAGAGTCAGGTTTACAATAAGGTTTTGTTTACATCCAAATAATACTTAAACACATTTTAGCAGCCATTCACATAATAATCATAAATTTCTCAGCAAGCATTTTCACATATATGTCATTTTTAACACCCTACCTATTCTTTGGCTATTGTTTGCCACATATATCCTTATACAGATTAAAAATGTAACCAAAATATCAACCAACAATCCCCAGAACTCGTATGAGGTAACTTTATCAATTACATTTCACTTAACTCATTTTATCATTCTGGACCTAGAATGTTTGTAGTGAGATTCCATAGCTGCAAACAAGCTTTTTTTGGTCAGCCAGGGCTGGCAATATTTGCTTGCTTGAGCACCTTAAAACCTCCGTTTCTACAATTAAGATATACTCATCTTTAAGTTCAATCACACAGCGGTTGTTAACTCTTTGAAGCCCCCATGTCAGTTCATAATGTTATAAGCACTTCTTTCTCCTTCCTGGGTGCAAGGAAGGGGTTAATAGCTTCTGAGCAATTTTATCCCAAGGCTGCTGGCCTTGATTTAGATCTTATTACCTAGCAACCCTGGCCCATCCGTCTTCAACCAGTGCCTCTTTCATAATAATTTACTCCCAGTGAATTTTTTAGTTTGAACTTCACAACTTCCAAATAACTCTGATGAAGTTCTTTAGCAATCTTTCAGTGTGTAACCAAACTGAAGTAACCAAACTGAAGTACAAAGCATTTAGATCCTCCTTTTTAGTGTTCTTTTAGCTCAAAATATTGCTACATACTTGATTAAATCCCAATTTATAATTTGTTGTATATAGTTTACACTAGAATTCACAGTATCATCTAGTATCTCTATCCATTACTCTTATTGAAATGGAGCACTTCATAAAATGAATCCAGACACCCCAAAATCCAATTATTAACTTATCTAGCTAGGTTATAAGATATGAAGTTATTTCCTTTTACATGGACTCAATCACCTTTCCCTAGCTACATGTTACCTGGCATTCCAGCCTGACCTCTCTGATATACCTGAAGCTTGACTGTATTTAATCTGCATGAAAAACCCTGTTGATTACAGGGCTGGTTGAATTTATCTTGCTAAGGGCATACAGGTTGTATGTCATATACCCTTAACCTATTTAGGTAGAAAACTTAATCCTCTTCATAATACAATGCATACATATTTAGCATTCATTCAGCATTACTCATTTCCAGCATTTGGCATCTGAATACATACATGTTCATTTCTAGATTACAAATTCCTTCCTACGCATTTTGCATTTTGCATGTTTAAAAATAATACATATAACCTTGATTAAAACAACACCATTTAAAAATTTCCTCTTTTGTAAAACATAAATTCTTAGCACTTATCTCATTAATCCCATGCACAGATTAACCACTTAAAAAAAAAAAAAACTTCTTGTGTGTATAATATAATTTCTTGCTGCTATTAAAATAAATGTGATTTGAAGGATTCCCAAATTCAAATTCTAGAATAAGTTCTTTTCAACAACACAAGTTTCTCTGAATGACTTTTACATCTATAAAGTAGTCAGTACAATTTCTGTCCATACAGAATAAACTTTCCTCTCCGCATCAGGCTTGTTATCAATCACATTTACATAATTCTCAAATTCACTGAAATCATTATGCATTGCAAGACCTAACAAAACAAACCCCTAACCATGAGCTTTTGTGCTCAATAAAAATCTGGCAACATTTCACATTTAACTGGCAAGCAGTAATACATGAAATTACATTTGTACCATATCAAAATCATTATCAATCCTCTCAGTTTGTGAATTAATTTTAAGAGAAAGTTTCTAACTGTGGAGTAAGAATCTCCCTTTTCTGCTCAGAATTTTCTCTCTTCCGCTCCTTTGGGGGCCCATCCAAAGGGAGAAGTAGGGAAAAATCATCGAACAGACAATTGCACTCTCTCTCTCCCCCTGAAGCCTGCTTGCAGGAGCAGGAACAGTGTTGTTACTTCATCATAGCCTGCCTGGTTGGAATGCAGGCAGAGGGAGCAGGGGTACAAAATCTATTCTCCTTTGTGACCCTGCATCCCAAACTCCTCCCCCCCTTTTTTTTTCCCTTAATCCAGCCACAACAAAGACTCAAAGAACCCTATGGGACACCCTCTTCCACACATCCACATACCTGCGTCCAAATACAAAAAGACACACTAGACAAACAGCAAAAGCCAGAAGACAAATAACAGATACATGGACACATAAACTCCCCGATCTGAGGAGCTTATCTTAAGATCTCATTTCTTGGCATGTACTTGTAAGGACCGTAAAACCCATAAGCAAGCTGTTTGACAAACAGACTGGTTTTCTATTATTGAGACCAAGAAGTTGCAAGGAAAGGGTTAACAACTGCCCAAAAGCAGCTTGGTTTTTATCAGGAAAGAAACCTGACCTTTGGCTTTTTTTTTTTTTCCGGCTTCCTTTGGTTGCCTGTCAGGCCAGCCGTAGTAAAGAAAGAAACCTGATACCCACAATTGCTCATCAGTGGCCAGCTCCCTTTGGGGGCCTCGGGAGTCCTTCAGCTGCCTCCTGCTATCTGTCAGGGGCAAGCAGCCAGCGGCTGGCCACCCAATAACCATGTGGCAAAAAAACCTCAGTGTGTCTAAAAATCACCTAGAGATCGTGGAGCATCCCCCAGTCTCTCTTAGGGGTGCAATATCTTCCCAAAAAGGGGACTGAAAAACCCCTTTCCCCACAGGGACTTGAACCCTGTGCCCAGGGAACCGGAATTCCCAAAAGTGCCAGGGTACCTGACAGGGACACGGAGTCCCATGCTCAGGGCCTGACAACTAGATGGAGACTCGAACTCCATGCTCAGGGGCCTCAAACACCCTGAAAGTTCCGAGTATGGGACGTGCCCCGGACCGTATTCCTTCCCCACCCCTGACCGCAACTGCTTCCTCCATTAACTGACTGACTTTCTAGTGAAAGTTCAGACCTGCGGCCCTCTGGAGTCTGCACTCAGAAACAGGTGGGAGGGTCGGACCATTGCCGCGGGGCGAACCCCTTACCCCAGAACGGGATAGGCCTCAGAGCTTGGCATAGAATGTCCTGTATTAACTGCAGGCATGTGTCATTCACTAAGCTGTATGCTCATTGAGGGTCCTCTCCTCCCCCATACACATTCGGTCACCATTCGCACCCACAGCCACACCACATTCAGCTCACCTGAAGGTCTGGTCCAAGGCAGTGCCTTAGGCCCTCCTATCCAGGGGGTTCCAAGGTGGAGGGGAGGGCAAGCCCCCAAATGTTAAGGTCCGGGTTTTCACCTACCACCAAGGAAGTCCATGGACAATGTAATCAAGCAAGGAGAAAGCCTTTATTGGGAAAACTGATACGCGCATCAGTGGGAACCTCTACCATCAGAGTTCCAAGTTGCTTCTGACAGGCTGGGGTTTAAATACTTTTTCATGAATAACCTTTGTTGGAAAGTTGCTTTTTGCACCTGGGGTCTCAGTGCTGGAGTTTATCAGGGACCTTGGACGGCCCCGGAACAAGCCGGGAGCTTATCTGTCTGTGGGGCCTTGGCATTTTCCCCAGCTGAATTTCTCAGGGCAACTTTCAATTTTGATCTCCCTCATTTCCAACTTCTTTTTCTCTTAGGGTGGGTAGAGGGGGTGCCTGCCCACTGAGGCTAGATCTCCCTCAACAACAGTCCTGGGAGGTAGGTGCTATTATTATCCCCATTTTACATATTAGGAAACTGAGATAGAAATTGACTTGCCTGGGTAGTAAGTATCTCAAATTAGAAATCACCTGCCTTCCCAGGGCTGCTCAGATCATTTCACAGTGGTGTCAACCTACTAAGCTTACTAAGGAATAGTTCTTCTTACTAGGATTTCATGTCTCTATGTTTACCAAATGAGAGTGATTTTGTTGGTTGCTAGTGATTGCTTATGAACCTTTCTCCGTGTCATGAAATGACCATGGATTTGGCCCAGAGCTTCTGTGTTATGTCTGGCCTTCTTCATGGAGAAGAATTATGACAAAATGGGAACATTCCGCTCGAGTCCAAAAAAGATTTGTAATAAATGCCTTGCCTTCTATCCCCCTTGTGTCTTAGGTAACCCGTAATTTAGGCAATATTCCAGGAAGAATAGAGTTGTTGTTGGGGAAGGCTTATTAAGTTAAGAGCTGGATACATTTTTAAAGTGGCAAGTTCTTTAGTTTATCTTATTTATTGCTGTTTTGACTTCTCCTCATATCTCCCTGAACTTGGCTACTTAAACAGCTGTTTTTGTTTACTCATTTCTAGAACTGCTTCCTGCACAAATTGAGTGCACTTGTATACAATATTCACAAAATGGACCATGGAGCCATTGGTTCTCATCAACTGAACATATTTTTGCAGAATCCCAGAATTTCTGCATTGGTAGGAATGTCAAAGGTCTTCTTTTCCAATCTATCACATCCAGAATCCCTTCTACTACATATGTGACATGTTGGTCATACAGCCTTTGCTTAAAGATCCTCCAGTGAAGGGCAAGCCCACAATCTCTAGGACATCCCACTTTCTATGGAGAGCTCAAATTGCTAGGGAGTTTTTCCTTACTTTAAATCTAATTTCTTTTTTTTTTACAAGAATTGTATAAGATCTCTTGTGCCAAACTATTCATTCTCTTTCCAATTATTTCCTTTTCTGCTTTCATTTCATTTCCAATATCCTCCCATCTAATTATTAAAATGATTTTTATTCCTAAAAAAGCCCTTCATCTTTTCAAGTTGAATTTATGACTAAGCTGTATTTTTCTTTGAGATTTGCTTATAGAAATTTTGGAGTCATTGTTTTCTGCATTGCCTATTTCTTGAGTGTCCTTGTCACCACAAAAGCTCTTTATGTAGGATTCTTTTTTCTTTGCTCTGTCTTCCAGCCTATTTCTTAGCTTCAGAATTCATGGTAGGAGCCTATCTCTGTGTACATTTTGAGGGATTGTCTGAATTGACCTTGGTTTCCTTAGAGTTCTAGTGTTGCTTTGTTGGGATATTGGATGTTATGTTGTTTCTGGGTCTCAGGAACTACTTAGACTGAACATTTAAAGGCTTTTCATCATCCCAGAGTGATCTGATCTAGGGCAAGGTCTTTCACTGCTCTTTTAATTTCATATCTCATTTTAGGCATGAGGCCCCAGGTTCTACCCCTTGAGAAAAAATTGATTCCTATGTGTTATATTTGAGAATATCCCATATGACCCTTCAAAATTCAAAGAGATTATATAATGTTGTCATGACCTCTTAATGGGGAAAACTGACTTGGGGCTTGTCCTAAATCCTAGGAGTGTGCATGCAACAAGACCTCGTTCTTGAATCTCTAATTTCTTCTGCCTTGCTTGATACACAAAGAATAAAGATAATATCTTTATCTATTGTTAAAGGGAATTTTTATTCCCTTTGTCTATTTTAGGTTAATTAATCAAGAACTTAATATCCCTACTTAACACTTAGTAAGTCACTAACAAAGAAAGTTCTACATGCCACCCTTACCCTTCTCCCAGCAGTGCTAGGCAAATTCAGAGCTGAGATTGATTCATGAAATAGAATAATAAACTGAGAGAGAACTACTACTTGTTGAAATAGAGAGGTAAACAGAGGGGAAACTGTTACTTTTTAAAATGACTGTTGTTCTCTGGCTTTGACTAGAGAGAGCTGCTTCAGGAACCTAAAACTGCTTATTTGTTTGTTTGTTTGTTTTTTGGTGGTTTTTTTTTTTTATCCAGCCATAGCACTGCTAGGTTTGTACCCCAAAGAGATAATAAGGAAAAAGACTTGTGCAAGAATATTCTTAGCAGCTCTCTTTGTGGTGGCCAAAAATTGGAAAATGAGGGGATGCCCTTCAATTGGAGAATGGCTGGATAAATTGTGGTATATGTTGGTGATGGAATACTATTGTGCTCAAAGGAATAATAAAGTGGAGGAATTCCATGGAGACTGGAACAACTTCCAGGAAGTAATGTAGAGCGAAAGGAGTAGAACCAGGAAAACATTGTACACAGAGACTGACACACTGTGGTACAATCAAAGGTAATGGACTTCTCCATTAGTGTCAATACAATGTCCCTGAACAATCTGCAGGGATCTTGGAGAAAAAACACTAACCACAAGCAGAGGACAAACTGTGGGAATAAAAACACCAAGGAAAAGCAACTCCTTGACTACAGGGGTTGAGGGGATATGATTGAGGAGAGACTCTAAATGAACACCCTAATGCAAATACGAACAACACGGAAATGGGTTCGAATCAAGGACACATGTGATACCCAGTGGAAACACGTGTTGGCTATGGGGGGGGGGGGAAGAAAATAATCTTTTTTTTCCCAATGAATAATGTTTGAAAATGGCCAAATAAAATAATGTTTAAAAGGGAAAAAAAACAACCTGCTTATTTGTAATGGAGATAGGAATGAGAAATGCTAAGGGATGCCACACAGGGATACTGGTACACAAGGGACTACTCTGGGGTTTGTTCTGGGGTTCTGCCTATTGATCCCTACTGATGGCTGATGGATCAATCTATTTCCTAACCTCCTCCCCCCCTTCACTCCCTCCCTTTTCCAACCCTCTCCACCTAGTTCTTCTTGAAGCCTTTGGCTCCTCCCCACCCCACTTGAATAAACTATAAAGATATTCTTTTCCATTCCTTTTTCAAGTCAGGGGGTTTATTGGGATAACAGAATGGAAAATGAGGTAAGAGGGATGAGGATTTCCCTAATCTAAAGGAGGGTTTGAGAAAGTACTCCAGTCACAAACTGTGACTCTAAGACAGTTAGGGAGATGGAGGACACAACGGCCTTTTAAGATCTTCTTTCTTCTTCACAAGAAATCAGTAAGGTCTCTCAGCTTAACCCCAGAAAGAAAAACAGAATTCAAAGTCTCTAAGTTCTCCTGGCCAGCTCAACTCTCAAATCGACCACCAACTCAAACGCCAAGTTTCTTTTCCTTATCAGCTTCAACTACTGTAAATCTTGAAATTTCTCAGACTTGTGAATGTTAAAAATTTTCCCCAATGGGGAATTCTCAGTTGGAACAATTCCCTACTGGGAACATTCCCCATTTTGACTGTGAGAACTCGCCAGGATCAGAAATGGGAGGCCCTCTACTCCACCCGTACTTAAGACTGCTTTAGGGGAGAAAACTCCTTGCTAAACGATGAAAGTACTTGGACCCATGCTTATGATGAGGCAGGGAGTTCTTTGAGCCATGCCTGTTTTTAGAATTGATACAATGGGATGCTAGGTACCTATAAAGGTCGGGAAATTTGTAAACTTGCCAGGAGCAAAGAGGTGAAAACTTACTTAGCGGTTTTCTCTTGAGGGTATTAGTCGACTCAGCTGTGTTTTCTCTGGTTCAGACTTACTGAGGGGATTAGTCAACCCAGTAGTGTTTTTCCTGATTCAAACTTACTAAAGGGATTAGTTGACCCAGCAGTAATGGGCTGTCCTTTAGAAAATGTCTACTGTGATTGGTAGATGGAAGAACTTAGGGGAAGTGACATAGTAGAAAACCCCCTATATAAGAAAAAGCAGAATCTCTTGAAGGAGAATCCTTTTGGAGAATCTCTTATGAGGATCACTTGGGAAGAATCTCTTGAAAGAGGCTCTGAAGAAGGGAAGCTCTTGGAGGACAATCTCTAAGGAGGTCTCACTGGAGCTCCTCTGAGGGGACTCTGTCCCCCTGGAGGCTCTTGAGAGAGGCCCTTTGAAATAGTCTCTGGCTGGAAGGCTCTTTGAGGAGGACTCTGGCTGGAACTCTCTCTGGTGAAGTCAGCTGAGATGGAGCTGGCCTGGTGTCAATAGAATCCTTGCTTAGACAGACCTTATGTTTATAACCCCAACTCTTTTAACTGCCACACTAACCAGGGGCAGAGAGACAGAGACCATGTCCCAAAAGCCAAGTTTCTCTTCTCAGTATCTCCTTCAACTGCTCAGAGCCAGAGAAACCCCCAAAACCAAGTCAGCCTCACAAAGGTCTTTCAGCCAGGTTCAAACCTCCAGGGAGAGAGAGTGACTTCAATTCAGAGACAAAGTACCCCCCACCCCCCCCCCCCGTCAGCTCAAACTGCCAACAACTGGGAAGATTCCATTGGAACCCTGGTTCTTGCATCTTGGTCCACAAGTCCTGCAAAATCTCTCTCTCTTCATTTCTCTATCACATTCATGAGATGTGAAGAGGACAGCTGATAGATGGAGAAAACTGTATATAAACTGCAGCCTGAGAGAGATTCGCTCACTTCATTTCTTGAAGGATTCTTGGGCTCTTCATGCTAGGCTCTGGATTCTTGCCTATTCTTTCTTGATGGCCTTTAGCCTAGGGAGTGTGAGCTTTGATGGGATTCTTTGGAGTCTTTTGGTGGCTCTGTCTTGTGGTGACTCAGCTTGATTAGGCATTCAGTTCTGCCCTGTATTTGGCATTGGTGGCTAGAGGAGTTTGGCTTTGGTGACTCACTTGTGTTGAAGAGACTTTCACAGATTTCCACCTGGAGATTAGAACTTCGAGGCTGAGACTCTTCCACTTTTCTGGCTGGAGACTGGAACTTTGTCTAGGGAGGGAGCTAGATTTCTTCCGAGAAGACTTAGAGTGGTAGGCTAGAAAATTCCTACATCTCCTTCCTACATATCCCTCTCTTTCTATCACTATTTTGCTGTAATAAAGCTACTAAAGCTACAAATATAGTCATAGTTTAATTTTTAAATATTATAGTTGTAAACCTTAAAATTTCTTAGACTTGTGAATGTTGGAAATTTCCCCATTGGGAAATTTCATACTGGAAAAAATTTCCTACTGATAGTAAGAAACTCTATTGGAATGTGAAACCCTAGGCATGGAAGGGTCCTTCTCCTCCCTACCTAAGACTACTTTAGGACAGAAACCTTTTGCTAAACAATGGAAAGGGCTTTGACCTATGCTTAAACATAGAACAGGAAGTTCTTTGAGTCATGATTGATTTTAGAATTAATACAATAGAGATACTTGGAATGACAGAACCAGGTCTTGGAAAATACAATCTCCACCCTACTCAGAGTAAAAGGATTTAGGAAGGGCTGCAGCAAAGGATCAAGATTTAATTATTTGAGAATATGACCTTCAACAGACATGTGCAAAGTCACAGTCCTCTGGGTGGTCCTGGGTTAAGCTAGAGCCACCATTGGCACAGGGAAGACATGGACAGTGATTGGTAGATGTGAGAACTGAGGGGAGGGAACTTAGATGGTTTCCTGAAAGATAGCGAGGTCTGAGGACTGGAGGGGGGTTGGAGGAGGCTTTGCTCTGAGGAGGTTGCTCTGAGAGGAAGGCTTGCTCTGAAGGAGGCTGGAGGTGGAGGCCCCTGAGACTCTTTCTCCATTTTGGTCCTAGACCCAGCAATGTTTCCCAAAGAGATCAGGGGGAAAAGGAAAATAATCTATATGTTCCAAAATATTTATAGCAGCTCTCTTTGTGGTTGCAAAGAACTGGAAATTGGGGAATGACTAAACAATTTTTGGTATATGATTGTGATTGTGAATACTAACATGCCATAAGAAGTGATGAGAAAGCTAATTAAAAGAAAACTTGAAAAGAAATACATTGAATAATAATTAACAGTGAAATTGGTAGAACCAAGAGAACATTATATACAACTATGGAATTGATACAGGAAGCCTAAATTGTGAAAATTATCTCTAGAGAATGAGCTAGAAGGTGAAAACATGAAAGTTTTAATTTGTATGAACATGTTGATCTCCCAGATGATACCTTTTGTTATGAGGGTAGTGTAAGGAGGGGCTTGGGCACTGTATATGGGATTTATTACATAAATTTGAAGAAAAGTAAGCTAAACATATAAAAAAGATTTGTGATCTTCATTTTCTTTGTATATGGAAATACTTGTTTTATTTGGTTTTACAAAATTTGAATTAAAAATAGTCTCTCAATGGATACATCAGTGCTTATTGCCGTGCATAAGAAAGAATTTAATGCAAAGCCTTAATATTTAATTCATATGTTCTTGAAAGAGACTAAAAGGAAAGGTTGCTATTCAAGTAATTCGTGAATTGAAAAAATTATATGTTCCTCTGCCTATTTTTCTAGTTTTTAATATTTTTCACTCAAAATAACCAAGGCCATGCAAATACAGTTGCTTTAACTTTCCCTCATCCCCCCAAGTTGCCTTTGTAAATGTTTCCTTATCTTCATTCATTCTCAATTCTTTCCTATCTTATAGGAAAAAGTATCATTCTTTCATGATAAACTTAATCCTCTCAACCTTGTTTCTATACCTTCCTATTTAATGTTTCTTTTGGGGAAAAAAAAGCTATTTTCAGTATTTTCTTTCTTTAATATCCCTCTTCTCCTCATTCCTCCTCAGTAGTCATGTAGTGGAACTCATACCTGAACAATCTGCCTTTGAGAGCTTGGGGAATATACTTAGTCCCTTCAGCATTCTATTTCTTTATATTTAAAAATATCTGGATTTAGTTATCTTTTAAGGTCTCTTCCAATTCTAAAGCTATGAAATTTGATCCTATGAGATGATATTAACTGGCTGATGTTTAAAAGGCTCAAAAATTGTCAAAAAAGTATAGGAGCAAATAAAGTTATAAATGTTATGTATACTAACAAATGGATTGCATTGTCTTTGGAAAGGGTGATGGTTTCAATAATTTTAAATATGTCTTACATTTACTACATAGGAAAAAGTTGCAATTTCTAATGTATGACTTTCATTTAATATATAGGGAAGGGTGATTATTTCCAGTGCAAGGCTCCTAATTAATTTGTGCTTCTTTCCATCATTCAAAATCCAAATAAGACCTAATAATTACAATTTCCATTGCATGGTTGGTATAATTTATATATTTCCCTGGGAACATATTGCAATAAGCTCAAACTAAGACATTTTGATGAAATTTAACAAAGCTTTTGTTTCACCCACAGTAATTCCAGTTAGAACCAAACAATTTTTATCTGAAATCTGAATTGAATGATCATATACATTTCCTCTTATCTTAATCTTTCCTTTCTGGTTCTTAGTGAGATGGAATAAAAGCAAGGTCCAGAAAACATAATAAATCCACTTCTTTGGGAACTGAAACTAAATTAAATAAATGAATGTAATCAACACAGCCAACTTCTAGTTGTAAGCATCTTTGTCTCTATGATAAGATTCAGCTGAATGTTTAAATCTTATCACAGTGAGACAGATGTGGGCAAAAATTGTTTGAACATTCAAATAAGAAAATGAATTGTAACAACCTACATACATTTATGGAAGTATTTCCCCAAAGAAAAAGTACACATGCAAGTATATAGGCTAATTACGATGAATGTAATTTATAAAAACTGATTTTTGTTTATTGAATGGTTTTATCAAACAATGATTTCTTATGTATAATTAGCTATGTATTCTATTAGACAGCATTTTGCTCTGGGGACTTAATAGATCCAATGAGTTTTTAGAGTCTGTGCTAAATCTAGGATAATTTTAATTATTTCCGTTTTGTTTTGTTTTGTTTTGTTTTTCTCATGGAGGGTCATGCTCATTCCCTAAATACCTCTTAGGAATTCTCTGACAATAAGAATAATGAACCTTGAATATTTTGATATTTTTTAGAGATTAATGTCATATAAGTACAGGTATACGTAGATCCTTTTTCTAATAATATAAATATAGAATATAGTATCAAAACATAATCTTAATCAGTGATGATACCTAGTGGTCGTGTTGTGAGTTTTTTTTCCTAAACAACAGGGAAGACAAGCATTTGTAGGCCACAATCAGGAGATAGTAGAGGGGAATAGATCAAAAATTACAGAGAGAATAGGTATAATGTAAAAAAGGAGGGAGAGCACAAACATATATGTATATAGTAAACCTGGAAAAACACAGAACTACCAAGTAGTTAATAGAACACGTCTTTTCTCAGGACAAGGGAAACAGTGCTCTTATGGCCACCAAACAGTCATACACACACCAGAAAGAGCCTGGCTCTGGGATTCTGGGAACACCGTCCTGGGAAAAGATACCAATAGGTTCTTTTCATGCTCCAATTTGTAGGGATTAGGCTGAAATTGGAATTCAATGAAGATTCTATAAAGAAAAAAATGACATCCTTATGGCTTACACACAGTCAGGTAATTCAGAAGGCTGGTGGCTGATTCAGTCACTTTCCACATGGAATGAGGAACAAGGGAGGAAGGGTTGGCCACCATCAGGAGGAGGAAGGGGGCCTTGAATCCAGAACCCCAGAAGTTTGGGGACTAATAGATAAGGTAGCACTTAAAAATATCAGGATCCAAAAGTAAGGTTTAGAACCATACTAAGTAGCAATGATTTGAGTTCATGTAAATAGGTAAAGCTAAGGAGGAGCAGTGAGGGCTGTAGTGAGGGGAGTGTACTCAGCCCTTAGCTTTTTTTTTTCTTTAATTATTTATTTTTCCCATGGCTACATGATTCTTATTGTCTCTCTCCTCACTTCCCTTCCCCTCCCAAAGCTGACAAACAATTCCACTTGGTTCTACATGCATAATAGATTATTCATTTTCGTTATAGAGTAATCTTTTAAAATCAAAACTCCAAATCATATACCCACGTAAACAAGTGATAAATAATTTTGTCTTGTCTCTCTCTTATGGCTATGATCTTTCCCTATCTCCCTAGGACTTCATCCAAGAGCTGTATTCTCTCTTTTATTCATTCATTTGATCAGCATTCTTTGATCTCTCTCTTCATCCTCTACTTAAGCATTTTTGTCTCCCTTTTTTCTCCCCTCAATCCTACTCTCATGTTTTTTTTTTTTGTGCTCCCCTTCTGGCTGATCTATAATTGAAGTGCTTGCAGACCATCTACTATTAAAAAAAAAGGGCCCCCCTAGTATTCTTCTTTGGGTGAGGGGTGGGGTTGGGGATACAATATATAAACAAGGTAGTCATTATTCTCATTTACTTCCATAATCCTACATAAATTTATTGACAACTTCAACATGAGATCAGATGACTAGAAATTAATTTTTATTGCCATGTTCAATCATTACTCTTGGGGCAGATGATGAGTGTTCCAAGTAAACTTTCTTCATTAAGACGACAAGCAAAAGTATGAAGAAAACCACAGAATTTAATTTAAAAACAACAACTAATTCCCTATAGCTTGTATTTTAAAATAGATCTCTCTTGAGCTGCTGGTAAGTAAAACAAATGACTTTATATAGTTATTATTAACAGTGTCTATTTGTGCCCAGAAATATAAAACCTCTACATACTATACCTGTGGAAAAGCCCATGGCAACATGAGGAGATATATAGTGTTATTTAATAAACCATCCTTAAAGTTAAAATGACATAAGACAAACCAGGATGTCACAGTACTTTGGGGGTGATTTTTTTGTTCTTTATATTTGATTCTTTAAAAGGGTGAAAAAATCATGTAAGACTAGTGTTAAAACAAAGAAACAAACAGACTTGGAGATCAGATATCCTGGTGAAATATGAAGGAGAAGGATTTACTGCCACCCACCCATCCGGCTTTGGGTTCTGGAGTCAGTCAATATTTTCCAGACTGTGTGTGAAAATGCTTATTACGATAGATATGCTTGTCTGAAGACAAAATTGAAGCCTTTCAATTTGCATTATTGTGAATTTGATGATCAAGAGGTATTTGTGGAAACTTATCATCTGACTGTTGACCCATATCATATAGATAACATTGGTAAAATTATAGATCCAGAGCTCTTAAGAAAAACATATTATTGGCTTATCACGTCACAGTCTTGTTCTGGACCACATTGTGTTTGAGAGACTAAACATATAGGATCACTCTGTGACATCATAAAATGTTACATGTCCCTTTACACAATTAAGAAAAATGCTCACTTAATCTATATGCTAGATCAGATGAAAACTGAGAATTCCAGAGGAAACAATGATTTGAAGCTAACCAGTGTCCTTACTTCTTCAGATGATGAGGAGAGTTTCTCATTTCTGCTGACTAAATCTTTACAGATGCCTCTTTTCTCACTATGTTTTATCTCCTACCTTCACTTCCCAATAGTGTTTAAGGTGAAGTTTTGGGCCCCTAATACAGTGAGATCCCAATTGAATCCTTTTTTGTTGTCAAGCAGGACCTGCAGGACACTTCCATACTTGACAGTTTTAAATCTTCAACCAGGATAAGATAAAGATTGACTGATTCAGGATCAAGAGTTATATCCCCCTGGAAAACCATCAAAATTTCTTTCTTTCTTTTAAGCCAGTGGAAGGGCTGGTGGTCCAGGTAGGGGAGCAATTTCTGGTTTTTGAAATAGCAGTCCCTGATTCCTTTCCAAAGTGCCTTTTATATCATAGAGCATTCCCAAAGGCATCTTGTCCATATTATCCTCTGTTTCTGATGTGGGGTCAGCAAGATTAGAGTCTAAAGAATTTTATAGCTTAGGATAACTCTGTGATGATAGAACAAGCTTTATTATAAGAGTATACCAATAGTTTTGCAATAGAGAGTTTGTTAGTGGGGAGAGTAATTGGGAGAATAAGTGAGGTCCCCAAGGGGTTCTCAAGAATGCTTTTTATTTTGATAAGTTACTGAGGGAAGGATTATTTTTTTGGATGGTTGTTGCCTTGTCATTCCCAAGGAACTGATGTCAATTTATCCATGATTCATTTTGTTTGACCAGTGGGGAATTGGGGAACCACAGTGTTATTGGGATACTAATATTATGTTAAACACCTGAGATAAGTTTTGGTTAAATTTTGCTCTTTCTGCTCAGATTTTAAGGAAGTCAGTGATAGTGCTAATTGGGCATTGTTTGACCTAGTCCTATGTGACTAAGAAACTGAACCTCCTGTACTGACTCCTCAGAGACCCTTAACCAAGGACGTATGTTATATCTAAAGATTGTTGTCAAAAGTCAGATTATTATTATAATTTTAGGTTGTCAGAAGTCAGATTATTATTATAAATTTAGGCTGATTTCTGTATTTCTGTCTTCTGGAATAATGAAGCTGATATTTATATTTGTCAAAAAATTTGTCTGTTATCTGTGACTTCATTTGTTGTTTCCATTTGTTCATTTGATTCCAACATCTAGATTCTTTGTATAAAAACACCGACTCCACAACAATTTTTAGATGTCAATTTATTGAGAGAATCATCATTATTTAGTAATGCCATGTTTGCTAATTTTTTTAGTTTTGGCCTTTAAAATCATATTTAATTTTTAAGTATTCTTTTTTCTGTATTTTATATTATTTATTTTTTGTATGTATTAAGAATAATTTAATTAGTCAATTTAGAACATTATTCCTTGGTTACAAGAATCATATTATTTCCCTCCCTCCCTTCCCCCTACCCTTCCAGTAGCTGATGTGCAATTTCACTGGGTATTACATGTGTCCCTGATCAAAACCCATTTCCATGTTGTTGGTGTTTGCATTAGGATGTTCATTTAGAAACTACATTCCCAGCCATATCCCCTCGACCCATGTAATCAAGCAGTTGTTTTTCTTTGGTGTTTTTACTCCCACGGTGTTTTCTCTGAATGTGGATGGTGTTTTTTTCTCATAAATCGCTCCAAGTTGTTCAGGATCACTGCATTGCCACTAAATGGAGAAGTCCATTACATTTGATTGTGTCAGAGTGTATCAGTCTCTGTACAATATTCTCCTGGTTCTGCTCCTTTCGCTCTGCATCACTTTCTGGAGGCTGTTCCAGTCTCCATGGAATTCCTCCATTTTATTATTCCTTTGAGCACAATAGTATTCCATCACTAAAATACACCACAATTTGTTCAGCCATTCCCCAACTGAAAGGCATCCCCTCATTTTCCAATTTTTTGCCAGCACAAAGAGCGCTGCTATGAATGTTCTTGTACAAGTCTTTTTTCTTATTATCTCTTTGGGGTACAAACCCAGCAGTGCCATGACTGGATCAAAGGGCAGACAGTCTTTTAGCACCCTTTGGGCATAGTTCCAAACTGCCCTCCAGAATGCTTGGATAAATTCACAGCTCCACCAGTAATGCATTAAAGTCCTGACTTTGCCACATCCCCTCCAGCATTTATTACTTTTCCTTTGCTCTCATGTTAGATAATCTGTTAGGTTGTTTTGATTTGCATTTCCCTGATTATAAGAGATTTAGAACACTTTTTCATGTGCTTATTAATAGTTTTGATGTCTTTAACTGAAAACTGCCTATCCATGTCCCTTGCCCATTTATCAATTGGAGAATGGCTTGATTTTTTTGTACAATTGATTTAGATCCTTATAAATTTGAATAATTAGACCTTTGTCAGGGGTTTTGTTATAAAGATTGTTTCCCAATTTGTTGCTTACCTTCTAATTTTGGTTTCATTGGTTTTGTTTGTACAAAAACTTTTAAATTTGATGTAATCAAAATTATTGATTTTACATTTTGTGATTTTTTCCTAACTCTTGCTTGGTTTTAAAGTCTTTCCTTTCCCAAAGATCTGACATGTATACTATTCTATTCACCTAATTTGCTTATAGTTTCCTTCTTTATATTCAAGTCGTTCACCCATTCTGAGTTTATCTTGGTGTAGGGTGTGAGGTGTTGATCCAAACCTAATCTCTCCCATACTGTCTTCCAATTTTCCCAGCAGTTTTTATCAAATAGTGGATTTTGGTCCCCAAAGCTAGGATCTTGGGGCTTATCATAGACTGTTTGGCTGAGGTCACTTACCCTAAGTCTATTCCACTGATCCTCCTTTCTGTCTCTTAGCCAGTACCTAATTGTTTTGATGACCACTGCTTTATAGTATAGTTTGAGATCTAGGACTGCAAGGCCTCCATGCTTCGCATTTTTTTTTTCATGATTTCCCTGGATATACTTGATCTTTTGTTCTTCCAAATGAACTTTGTTATGGTTTTTTCTAATTCAGTAAAAAAAATTTTTGGTAGTTCCATGAGTCTGGCACTAAATAAATAAATTAATTTGGGTAGGATTGTCCTTTTTATTATGTTAGCTTGTCCTACCCATGGGCAATAGATGTTTTTCTAATTGCTCAAGTCTATTTTTAGTTGTGTGGACAGTATTTTGTAGTTGTGTTCATATAGTTTCTGTGTTTGTCTTGGCAGATAGATTCCTAAGTATTTTGTATTGTCTAGGGTGATTTTTAAATGGAATTTCTCTTTCTAATTTTTGCTGCTAAGATGTGTTGGAAATATATAGAAATGTTGATGACTTATGTGGGTTTATTTTGTATCCTGCAACTTTGCTAAAGTTGTTGATTATTTCGGCTAGCTTTTTAGTTGATTCTCTACGATTCTTTAATTAGACCATCATATTATCTGTAAAGAGGGATAGCTTGGTCTCCTCATTACCTATTTTAATACCTTCAATTTCTTTTTTTTCTCTAATCGCTACAGCTAGTGTTTCTAGTTCAATGTTCAATAATAGAGGTGATAATGGGCATCCTTGTTTCACTCCTGATCTTATTGAGAAGGCTTGTAGTTTATCCCCATTGCAGATGATGTTTGCTGATTGTTTTAGATATATACTGTTTATTATTTTTAGGAAAGGCCCTTCTATTCCTATGCTTTCTAGTGTTTTCAATAGGAATGAGTGTTGTATTTTGTCAAAGGCTTTTTCTGCATCTATTAAGATAATAATGTGATTTGTGTTGGTTTGTTTGTAAATATGGTCAATTATGTGGATGGTTTTCCTAATATTGAACCATCCTTGTATTCCTGTATTCCTGGTATGAATCCCACATGGTCATAGTGAATAACCCTTGTGATGACTTGCTGGAGTCTTTTTGCTAGTATCCTATTTAAGATTTTTGCATCTATATTCATTAAGGAGATTGGTCTATAGTTTTCTTTCTCTGTTTTTGACCTGCCTTGCTTTGAATCAGTACCATATTTGTGTTGTAAAATTAATTTGGTAGAATTCCTTCTTTGCTTATTCAGTCAAATAGTATTTATAATATTGGGATGAGTTGTTTTTTGAATGTTTGATAAAATTCATTTGTGAATCCATCTGGACCTGGGGATTTTTTCCTAGGGAGTTCTTTGATGGCTGGTTCAATTTCTTTTTCTGATATGGGGTTGCTTAGGTAATTTATTTCTTCCTCTGTTAGTCTAGGCAATTTATATTTTTAAATATTCATCCATATCACCAAGATTGCCATATTTGTTGCCATATATTAGGGAATAATAGTTTTTAATGATTGCCTCAATTTCCTTTTCATTAGAGGTTAGGTTTCCCTTTTCATCTTGGATACTGTCAATTTGCTTTTCTTCTTTCCTTTTTAAAATTAAATTGACCAGTACTTTGTCTATTTTATTTGTTTTTTTCAAAGTACCAGTTTCTAGTCTTATTTATTAAATCAATAGTTCTTTGACTTTCAGTTTTATTAATATCTCCTTTGATTTTTAGGATCTCTAATTTAGTCTTCATCTGGGGATTTTTAATTTGTTCACTTTCTAGTTTTTTTAATTTGCATGCCCAATTCATTGACCTTTGCCCTTCTTAATCTGTTAATATATGAACTCAAGGATATAAATTTCCCCTGAGTACTACTTTGGATTCATCCCATAGATTTTGAAAGGATGTCTCATCATTGTCATTTTCTTCAATGAAGTTATTAATTGTTTCTATGATTTGTTCTTTAACTGAGTCTGGAGAATTGTATTGTTCAATTTCCAATTCATTTTTGATTTACCTCTCCATGTATGGTTAATAATTTTTATTTCCATTGCATTGTGATCTGAGAAGGTTCTATTTTTTTTATTTCTTCTCTTTTGCCCTGGTTTGCAATTTTTTTATGCCCTATTAAATGATCAGTCTTTGTCAATATACCATGTGCTGCTGACAAGAATGTGTATTCCTTTTTGTCCCTATTAATTTTTCTCCACATATCTACTATCTCTATTTTTTCTAAGATTTCTTTCACTTCTCTTACCTCTTTCTTATTTTTTTTTGTTTGATTTATCTAGTTTGGATAGAGGAAGGTTCAGGTCTCCCACTAGTATAGTTTTTCTATCTACTTCATCCTTGAGCTCCACTAGTTTCTCCTTTATAAATTTGGATACTATGCCATTTGGTACATACATGTTGAGTACAGATATTTCCTCACTGTCTATACTGCCTTTTATCAGGATGTAATTACCTTCCATATCTCTTTTAACTAGATCTATTTTTACTTTGTCCTTGTCAGATATCATGATTGGGACTCGTTCCTTCTTTTTATCAGTTGACACCTAATAGATTTGGTTCCATCCTTTTACTTTTACCCTATGCATGTCTGCCTTCTTCATTTCTTGTAGACAGCATATGATAGGGTTTTGGTTTCTAATCCACTCTGCTATTCACTTGCATTTTATGGGTGAGTTCATTCCATTCACATTCAGAGTTATTATTACCAGCTGTGTATTTCCCAGCAGTTTGATTTCTACTCCTAGTCCTGCCTTTTCTCCTTTCACTGTTTCCTTTTACACCAATGCTTTGTTTTTAGTCAGTCTCCTAATTCCCACCCTTATTTTAATTCCCTTTCTACCCACCCCCCTTTTCATTCCCTCCTTATTTTCTTTACAATATTTTTAAACTAACTCTTCCCTCTTCCTCCCTTGTACTGCTTCCCTCCCTAACAGTTTGTTTGTTACCATTCTACTTCCCTATAGGGCACAAATCAATTCTCTGCCCCAATGTATTTGATTGTTCTTCCCTCTTTGAGTCAATTTAAAAGCATGTAAGAGTTGAATATTTCCTATCTCCAACCTTGTTACTTTTCCAATGTATTGATGTTCTCCCAGCTCCTGACATATGCTTCTTTTTGACATAAATTTATCCCCTTTTCTTTCTTTTCCCATTTCTTTTAGCATTAACCGCTTTTTAGCTCTAGTTGTATATATATGTGTATATGTGCATACATATATATAAATATTTATGTCTTGGCATTTCATCTTATTCAGTTTGCCATTGTTCCCTCTAAGTGCAATTCTTCTAGCTGCCCAGATGATAATAACAATTTTTAAGAGTTACCAATAACATCTTTTCTTATAGGGATACATAGCATTTTAACTTATTGAGTCTCTTAAAAAAAGTTTTTTTTTTCTTTTTTCCCTCTTTCTTAATTACCTTTTGATGATTCTCTTGAGTTCTGTGCTTGGTCATCATATTTTCTGTTCAGGTCTGGTCTTTTCTTTACAAATGCTTGGAATTCTTTTATTTTGTTAAATGACCATTCTTTCCTTAGAAGAATATTGTCAGTTTTGTCGGGTAGTTGATTCTTGGTTGTAGACCTAGTTCTTAAGCTTTCCAGAATATCATATTTCATGCCTTTCAGTCCTTCGGTGTAGATGAAGCCAGATCCTGTGTTATCCCTACTGTGGTTCCATGGTTTCTGAATGACTTCTTCTTAGCTGCTTGTAATATTTTTTCCTTAGTCTGATAGTTCTTGAATTTAGCTATAACATTCCTGGGTGTTGTCAGTTGTGGATTAAGCACAGGAGGTGATCTGTGGATTCTTTCAATCTCTACTTTTCCCTCTTGTTCTAGAATATTGGGTCAGTTTTCTTGGATAATTCTCTGTAGTATGATGTCCAGGCTTTTTCTTTTCTCATGGTCTTCTGGTAGACTAGTGATTCTTAAGTTGTATCTCCTGGAACAATTTTCTAAATCTTCTATTTTGTGAATGAGGGACTTCATATTTTCCTTAATTTTTTCATTCTTTTGATTTTGTTTTATATTTCCTATTCTCTTGTGAAGTTACTTGCTTCTAATTGTTGTATTCTGATTTTAAAGACTGGATTTCATCCCTGGCTTTTTGGTCATCCTTCTCCTTCTGATCTTTCATCTTCTTTGTCTCATTTTCAAGCTGATTAATTTTGGCTTTCAAAACACTATTTTCTTGTTTTAGTTCAAGTGCCTTTGTTTTCAGATGACTTATCTTGCTTTTTAAGTTCTTTTCTCAGTTGTCTTCAGCCTCTCTTAATTGTGTTTTGAGTTGTATTTTGATTTCTTCCAAAGCCTGTATCCAATTTGCCGGGGTTTCTGTTTTTGTGCTTGGTGTTCCTGCATCTTTCTCTGTTCCATTTGCTCTTTGTTCATTGCCTGTATAGAAGCTGCCGATTGTAATTATTTTTTCTTTTTTGGTTGTTTGCTCATATTTACCCCTTCTTTGTTCCCTGCAGTTGCCTGATCTCTTCCTCCTCTCATTTTTTTGTTGGATCTGTGGTTTTGGACTTTTCTGTCAGCCTTCCTCCTTGGAGCTTAAGCAGCAAATCTCTCAGAGCAGTCTGTTGGAATTAGAGCTTCCCTGCCCTTTGAAGGCTTTGATGGGATTATGTCCAGCTGGGTTGAGCTGGATGTGCCCTGAGGTCAAAACCTTGGGAAGGGAGGGGGAAGTATGGAGTGTCTCTTCTGCTGCAACAAGGCTGCCTGCTCTGATCTCTGTGCTTCTCTAACTGCTTCCTCACTGCCTGTGTTCGATGCTCTGAGCCTGGCACAGCTCTGCCCACAAGGTACTCCCTCCAGACTAGCACCCTTGCCAGCCCAGAGGTTCCAGCTGCTGCTGGAGGCTTAGAACTCTATGTGGGGGAGGGGCCTGTGACCTTTCTTCTTCTTTCCCCTTAAACCTTAGTGTTCTTGAATTCTGGCTTTGGGGAGCATACCTTTTATGTTGAGTGCAGCAGGAGTCTTCCTTGGATCTGTCTTGTTGTTAGGTTTGATTTTCAATCCCCTAGGAGCATTTAGTTTGTAATTGGTAAGGAAGATTTTTCAGAGGTCTGAACTTTTGCTGCCTCTATACCTCTATACACTTCTTGTCACTAAATTCTTGAATAAAATTAGGTAGGAAACATGCATTGTATTATGGAAATATTAATGCAATATGCAATAAAACATCTGAGGGAGAGCTCTAAGTCAAAGCTTTTTATTAAAGGGACCTTTCTGCCTTAAATGAATGTGATCTCAAATCTTTTTTGCTCCTCAGTATACAATTAGCCCTCATTTCATAGATGATCCAGATGGTACAAAACAAGATACACAATTTCATTGGTGGTTTCTTTGTCACAATGTTGCTCCCAAGGCAAAGGGAAGAGATTTCCACCCAAACACTAGCAATGGACAGGAGTTTGGCAATCATTAAGTAATCAGAATCCCACAAGACAGCAGGACACCCACTCCAAAGCTGGCAATGTAAGGAAATAACAAAGGGTTGAGGGGCTCCTCAAATAAGTAGGGAGCTTTTTATGAGTGGTCAAAGAGAGGCAAGATAAGGGTCATTTCCACTGACAGGATGAGCAAGATAGGATACACTCTGATGACTGACTAAAGAGCCTGTGATAGGTGATGGGATGATTATTTGCCCAGTTTGGGTAACAAAATGTCAAGTAGTAGAGCTCTAGAAGTCTAGAGGGTTCCTTCCCTATGCTGGCACTTACTCATGACATAGAAATATGGGTAGAAATCATCGAGTTAAGACATTTTGTGGTTTAGCAAGTGTACTTGGTTCTTAGTATACAATTTTAAATCTCTTTATTGCCTAAAATATCTAATATAAAAAAAATCTTTTTAATCTAACTAAAGCAAATTCTATTGTTCTGTCTTAATTGGTTAAACTCCCCCAATATACTATATTAAAGGCTAGGGATAAAATAATTGATCACATACCCTATGAAAATCACACTTTACTGAATATTATTGGTTAGGAATAAGCATAAGATTAAAATTATTTCTGAATAATTTGACAGAGTAAGTTGTTAGGGTCTTTGTATGGGTTTTTCTTTGGTTAGCCTATCATAACAGTACCAACGTTTTTATAGTCTCTGCTATAAAGCTGAGTTGTCATCCTTTTCCTTTTTTTCCCCACACAATAATGGGTCTCATGGTTCACCAAGGTGTTCATACCTCAGCACTTTATACTAAAGTTATATTGCCCTTAAATCCTTTGAGCCAGTGGAGATCAGGTAAAAACGATCTGGTTTTTAATCAGAGACATATCTCTTTAAAAGATCTTCTTTGAAGTGACATCTCTTTGAGAAAAATGAGAGGAAAACCTAAGGGAAAACAATAAGGGTATTATAAAAATGGAAGGTAGCAATAAGAGTTGATTTTGTAAAATGTCTTGCCTCAATTTCTTACCCTTTATTGATCTAGTGAAGTCTTATTTAATATAAACTGTCATAATATTTTTATTTCTGTTGATTTCTTATCTTTCTTGATTCAGTGAAAGTTTCTTGAGTCTACTGTGGTCCTCATTTTATCTTCTCTTTCATTCAGGGCTATCTCTTTTCCATGCCCATTTCCCTAGGATTTCATCTAAGAAACAAACTTTCTCTTTCATTTATTCATTCATTCATTCATTTAGAATTCTTTCATCCCCTTCTTCCTCTTCTATTTGAACTTTTTTGTCTTCTTTTTTCTTCCCTCAGTTCTTCTCTCTGCAATCCCCTCCAGGTGATTGTCAATTTAGTTGCTTACAGATCATTTACCATTAAAAAAGAGCATCCATTTTTTTCCCCTTTTGGATAACAAGTACAAACAAGATAAATCTTTGATCTCATTTATTTTGATAATCATCTATAACTTCATTAACCATTTCTAATATGAGATCAAAAGATCAGAAAGGCATTATTGGTGTCATTGTCAATCACTTGTCATTGAGAATCTCCCATTAGTAATTAGTATCATTGATAGCACTTTACTGATTACTTCTGGGGCTGATGACTGATACAGGGTACTTTTTCATTAGGAAGGCAAGGAGAGAAATAAAGGCAATTTTAAATTCCTCTTCTTTTCCCTTTAAGATATTCCATGTCTCCTGGAGCTTGCCCTTGCACTTATCAGTAGCCATTTCCAAGGGAAGGACTTGGTGATCTTTGTGCTCTGGGACTCATAAACAGAAATCACAAAGAAGTCTCTTGTCTCCTGCACAGAAGAGTTTCTCTTTGTCCCCATGTTGATCACAAGTGGTCCAGCCCACCATTATCTACAGGAAATGAGGTCTGAATATTTTGCCAGTGATGAAGAGATTGTACAAGTTCCTTTTGTACACCGAATTACTGTATTTGATTATTCCTCAACACTCTTGGCAATTCAGTGTTGCATGAGCTCCCTCCCTGCACCCGAGAGGGCATTGCGCAAAAGCTAGTGCCACAATTGACAGTTACTAGTAGCTCAAGAAGATGGAACTAGTGAAATATGCCTTGAAGTTTTCAATAGATCTCTGATTCTATGTTCCCAGGCCTCTGATTCCTTCCATTTCAGATATTCCTTTCAGAAGGGATAATACTAGCCCTTATCCTAGAGCTCTGGCAGGAAAAGACACTAGGACTAGGCTTTTGGGGTCTTTCACAAGTATTCCTTTGGTTTGCTCCTCCCTTTATTCTATTCACAAAAGGTGAACACGCCTGTGTTTTGAAAGTCCTAGTCTCTGTTATAGGGCAAATTTCCTCCTATTCCACAGTTCTCTATTCCTAGACCATAGTCAAATCACTGAAACATTTAGATTCTTCTCTTCTTTCCAAAATAGTCTTAATATACATTATATCAACCTCATAGAATTGTCAGGAGTGGGGGGATGTTAGACAAGATCATTTATATGGAAGTATTTGGAAAATAATAAAGATTTTACAGCTTAAAAGCATTATTATTTTTCTAACTTATTTGGCTATTCAGTAAGAGATCTTTTCAGAATATTAGCAAACATTTTCCATACTACATTTCTAAGTTATTTCATATCTGGGAAAATCTGAAAAATTCATTTTTATAGTGCTCTTAAGGGAATTTTTGTACAAGGAAACACATATTTGAATAATAATTTTTCCTTGTCTGCCTGCTCTCTAGGGGCAAGTTATATGGGTAAAGGGTCATATTGTATTAAAAAACATTGAAAGATAGTTTTTTTCAGACTTATTTTGCTTAAGAGATTTAAGTACATTAAAATGGAGATATTTTAGAATGTTGGTTTCTTTTTCTTTAGCTTTTATATGCCTCTGTGTTGGAGATTCCTGAATGTGTTTAGAAATCAGAGTCTAGTATATGCCTTGTATGTTCAATTGTAACTGGGAGTCACTTAATAAACATTTATTAAGTGAATGAAAAAAATAAGAAAGTTGAAATAATAATTGTTATATCTGCCTTTGGATATAGATTTTTACCTTTACTTCATAGCATTTTTTCCTTAAAGTAGATTCATAAACATGTGACTATAGGGATCACAGAAAGTCTTTTTGTATAAGACAACATTGATCCAAGCTTTGAAGGAATCTAAGGATTCTGAAGAAGTAACTTTGTGGCCCAGCAGATAGAGTGCTTGGCCTGAGTCAAGAAGACTTGATTTTAAGTACAGCTTCAAGCACTCACTAGATGTGTGACTCTGATCAAATCTCTTAACTTCTTTTTGCCTTAATGAAGTGGAGAAAGGAATAGCAAGCTATTCCAGTATGTTTGCAAAGAAAAGTCTAGATGGGATCAAAAAGCAGTCAGACTTGACTGAACAGCAACAATAAAAGGTAGAGGTGAGGAGTGAGTGTATTCCTGGCACAGGCCTTTGCGAAAACTTTGAGATGGGAAATAAAACAAAAATGAGAATAATAAAAATTCTGAAGTTTTATAATGAGACTGAAAAAGTAGGTAGGGACCAGGTCATAAAAGGTTTGACATCACAGAAGAATTTTTATTTGATCCTACAGGCATTAGGGGACAATTGGTGTTTATTGAACAGAAGAATAACATATGCTCGAGGAAAATCAATTTGGTAGCTGCATAGAAAATGATCTGTATACCTCAAAGCACTTTAGAATTGTGAGCTGCTATTCTGTCTTTTTTTTTTAAACCTATAATTAGACCATAAGCTCTATGAGGTCAGAATCTTAGCTAATCTTTTATTTCCCCAGCTACTTAGAACTATGCATTGCATACAGTGGGTAATTACTAAATCTTTATTGAATTGAATTAGTAAGAAGACTTTGGATAAGAATTACTGCTGTAAGTTACTGTATGTCCCTTTTAAGGTACTCTCATTTTCATATGAAATGCACTAAAGGGGAAAAGAAAAAAGGGTTTATGGCAAGAAATTAGTAAATGAGGTGAGATATTGCCCCTACTATAAATAAACAATTTGATATTTGAAAGTAGGAAAATAATTTTTATTTAATAAAAATTGTCAATATATGTATTAAAATGTATGAATTAAATATGTATTAAAATTATCAGCTAGAATTTAAAAGAAATGAAGTGTGACCTAAGCAGAAAGACTTAGATCACCTTGAGAATGATACAGTACAGTGATGGTGAATGTTTTAGAGACCTAGCTAGGTCCCACCCCTACCCCCCAGACCAAGTGCTATACCTGGCCCCCGCCAGAGACTGAGTTCTGTACCCCACCCTCCCACGTTGCCCCCCATCCCTCCCCTTACCCCAGAGAAGAGAGGGAGGAAGTGCTCCCATTGGGTTGTTGGGCAGGGAGGCAGGTGATGAGAGGTGCATGTGGAGATGGGGAGGAAAATGGACCCAACACTCCACTCCCCTCCAACTCTACTCCCCTCTAGCTATTTGCCATGCTGTGAGCTATGCTCCTCTCAAACCTAGCTCCTCACCAACAGCACCATGGTAATAAGCTTCACCACAGACTCAACTGGCTGTCATCTGCAATGCACCCTCACACAGCATGTGATCCACACCTAACCCTAACACCTTACCCCAGACAGGGGAGAAAGGAAGAGCTTTCATTGGGTTGCTGGGCAGAAGAGTAGGTAAAGTGAGTAATGTCCTCAGGCACATGGAGAGGGGAGGGGAACAGCTTCCCTCTGGCTTTCTAGTAAAGAACTCTGGAGTATGACTGCAGGTGTGCCCACAAGGAGGGCTCTGTATGCCCTTTTTGGCATGTGTGCCATAGATTCACCATAACTGATCTAGGATGATGCTCCATTTGTATATGAATATGTATATGTATATGAATAACCAAAAGGTTTAAAGGGCAAAGAAATAGCTATTTTTAAAAACTGAAATGTGAAAACATGAACATTAGAAACATGATTTTAAAGTCAAAGTATGAGATAGTGGGCCATATAGAGAACTTGGAGCTGCAAGGTATTGTTTTATTCAGTTCATTTGCATACCTGTTTTAAGATTCCAAAGTGATAAACTGGGTTTTTTGTCTGTAAAGCCCAGAGATAGCCAGCCTTACTAGACTTGTAATTCTTTTGCTCAAAGAGAACTGCTAGCTAATTTAGTGGTGTAACATTTTTCCAACAAGAAGATAATTGTAGTTGAAAGAACTTGTAAATGCTTCACCAGTTTTCATTCATACAGTGTTGAAGATAATCAGGCAAGGATTAAACAGAGAAATAGATGTGCATGCTGCAGATATTCATGAATGGGCCAACAACATCAAAAAATACAAGCCAGGTTTTTTAATTATTTTGAGAACATCTGTTCTGAGGTTCTTAAATTACTCTAAGATTACCAGTTTTCTTCCCTCATGTGCATCCTTAAAGGTTCCTATAAGTTTGCAACAGAATTCCCCAAGAGATACTGAGCTCCTTGGTGGAAGTGTAATCCAGTTTTACATATGGATTATAAAGTAACTATTGTTACTGAATTTACTTTAATATATGAGTGCCTGTTATGTGGTGATTTCTTTTGCCTTATTTAGTTTATTATAATTATATATTATATTTATATTTATTTTATATTCTAGCATATATTTACATATTATAGTTATGCTTATCATTGAAAAGTGCCATTATTCTGAATTATTAGTTTGTATAAATGCAAAAAATGAGTGGAAACTTTCTAGCTTAAATAATGAATATGGGGAGCATACTTCTCAGTAATGTTATCCTTTGGAGCCTGAGGGCATTTGAATATAAGCATATGGGATGGGTTTTCTCTGAGAACTCAGTGTGAGAGCTGATGTTCACATATTATATGTGAGTCATATGAATTACTTTTGTGGGGGAGTGGCCACCCACCCCTATGCACCATGCATTGCACTATTTAATTCTTATTCATTACATTAGTCTTTTACTTACCTCTCATACTTGTTTGAATTAATTCCCTCTCTAATATCATAAAATGAGTTCTTTTTTCTCCTCTCTTGTTTCTTATATATTTTTCTCTTTTGTGGATATTGGGAACTTTTTCATATTTGAAGGTTTAACCAATTCAAATCATAACTAATGAATTTTTAAAGTTTATATATATATAGATATTGATAATCTAAAAACAATTATAACTTTCCTGGGGTTTAGATTTGAGAGACCTCATTTTGTAAATGAGGAAACCAAGGCCTAGAGAGGGCCTTTGTTTTGATGTAATTATAGAACTGTTAATTATAGAATGCTTAAAGAACACTTTTTGGTTTTACTGTAGTAATAATAATAATAAAGATTAATTGAATATAGTCTTTATTTCTAATTGAACTTTAAAAACTGGGAAATTCTTGTTCACAGTCTAAAGCAATTTAGAGAGTGGGACATTTTTCTACAGTCCTGATATATTCTTTCCGTTGGTCCCCTCTTCTACTAATCATTGGTGTTGACTATTTTTGGTAGAAAAAACTTCGCAACAAATTTTGTAAAAAAAAAAATCTCCCTTCTTCCATGTTCCAATACTTCAAAAATTAGCAGTAGTCACTATCCACATATAGAAATATTTCAATAATGAAGAGAACTTTTGGTCTTGCTACTTTTCATGCTTTCCTAAGTACTGAGATCGATATTTAGTCATAAGATATTAGAGATATCAGGTACCTTCAAAGTTATTTATTTCAAACCCCTTGTTTTACAACTATGTAAATCAAGAGTCAGAAATGAAGTAACTTTTCTAATGTTATAAAATATATTAATGACAGATGATCACTGTGGTCTGAAAATCACATTAGACTTAAGAATATCTGTATCCTTCAGGCATTACCTGCCTAGCTCACTTCACTGAACTCAAATAGGTTTCATGGGCAATCAACTTTTGCAGGGGTAACTTTTTTAGAAAGTGGTTAAAAGAAAAGAATGCAAATGTTGATACTTTGAACCTATGGGAAGAGCTTCAGGTTCTTGTAGCTATTGAAAACCTGTATCTTTTGGTTAAGATTGCTGAAAAGATATTTTTCTACATATATTTTTTTTATAACAAAACAGTAATTCTGATAATACACACATTTCCTAACAAGATAAGGATGAAACAACTCCTAAAAGGACATGAAATAGAATTGGTAACATGTAGAACATTTTTTCACTCGTAATTCACCAGAATTCTGTAACCTTTTGTACTAACATCTCAATAAAAAAACATTGATTTCGGACATTTGCTTTTTTATACCATGTGAAATTGACAGTACCACAAATACTGTATAGCATTGAAAAATGTTAAAATTAATTTAAAAAATTAGCCTGCATTTTATCTTCCATTGTATCAAATGGTGTGGGCATTTTACTATTTGCTATACTGCTGTAATCTCTCTACCTTCTGAAAACAAAGGGAGAGGTTGCTCAGGCTTTAGTTATCGTTATCTGAAGATGTTGGAAATTGGGGAAGTCTCAACATCTTCTCGAACATTGTTTTTTGCAACTTGTGGATGATTTTGGAGATCAATAAGGACATACTTCCTTGATCAGATTGGCAAAGACATACTTGCAACACAGCTCTTGAATTTAAAAAGCAAATGATTTAAATATACAATGATGCTTTTTTACCTTCTGGTTTCTTTTCTTTTTTCTTTAAGTTTATTTATTTAATTAATTAATTTTGAATATTTTCCTGGTTACATGAATCATGTTCTTTCTTTCCCCTCCTCCGACCCCCTTTCCCACAGCCAACAAGCAATTGTACTGGGTTTTATATGTCTCATTGATCAAGACCTATTTCCATATTATTAATTTTTACATTAGGGTGATCACTTAGAGTCTATATCCTCAATCATATCCCCATCAAACCATGTGGTAAACCAGTTGTTTTTCTTCTGTGTTTCTACCCCCACAGTTCTTTCTCAGGATGTGGATAGCATTGTGCCACAGTGTATCAGTCTCTGTACATAATGTTCTCCTAGTTCTGCTCCTTTTACTCTGTATCAATTCTTGGAGGTCGTTCCAGTTCCCATGGAATTCTTCCAGTTCATTATTCCTTTGAGCACAATAGTATTCCATCACCAACATATACCACAATTTGTTCAGCAATTTCCCAAACAAAGGGCATCCCCTCATTTTCCAATTTTTTGCCACCACAAAGAGCATGGCTACAAATATTTTTGTACAAGTCTTTTTCCTTATTATCTCTTTGTGTTATAGACCCAACAGTGGTTATGGCTGGATCAAAGGGAAGACAGTCTTTTAGCATCCTTTGGAAATAGTTCCAAATTGCCTTCTAGAATGTTTGGCTCAATTCACAACTCCACCAGCAGTTAATGTCCCAATTTTGCCACATCTCCTCCAACATTTATTACTTTTCTTTGCTGTCATATTAGCTAGTCTATTAGGTGTAAGGTGGTACCTCAGACTTGTTTTGATTTTCATTTCTCTGATTATAAGAGATTTAGAATACTTTTTCATGGGCTTATTGATAGTTTTGATTTCTTTATCAGAAAATCATCTATTGCCCATTTATCCATTGTGGAATGGCTTGATTTTTTGTACAATTTATTTATCATTATTATTATTATTATCATTATCCTCATCAATCTGAGTAATTAAACCTTTGTCAGAGGTTTTTGTTAAAAATTTTTTTCTGAATTTGTTCTTCCCTTCTAATTTTGGTTGTATTGGTTTTGTTTGAACAAAACCTTTTTAATTTAATGTAATCAAATTATTCATTGTACATTTTGTAATATTGTCTTTCTCTTGCTTGGTCTTAAATTTTTTTCTTTTCCCATAGATCTGACAGGTAAACTATTCTCTGTTTGCCTAATTTACTTATAGTTTCCTTATTTATATTTAAGTCAATCACCCATTCTGAATTTATCTTGGTGTAGGGGGTGAGATGTTGATCTAAACATAATCTCTCCCATACAGTTTCCCATTTTTCCCAGCAGTTTTTGTGAAATAATGGGGTTTGGTCTCAAAAGTTGGGATCTTTGTGTTTATTGTACACTATCTTGCTGAGGTTATTTACCTCAAATCTGTTCCACTGATCCTCCCTTCTATCTCTTAGCCAGTACCATATTGTTTTGATGAACACTGCTTTATAGTGTAGTTTAAGATCTGGTACTGGTAGGCCCCTGTCCTTCACATTTTTTTTCCCATTATTTCCCTTGATATTCTTGATCTTTTGTTCTTCCAAATGAACTTTGTTATATTTTTTTCCAATTCAGTAAAAATGTTTCTTGGTAGTTTGATAGGTATGGCACTGAATAAGTAAATTAATTTGGGTAGGATTGTCATTTTTATTATGTTAGTTCGTCCTATCCATGAGCAATTAATGTTTTTCCAGCTGTTTAGATCTAGTTTTAATTGTATAGAAAATGTTTTGTAGTTGTGTCCATATAGTTCTTGTGTTTGTCTTGGCAGATAGACTCCTAAGTATTTTATATTATCTAGAGTGATTTTAAATGGAATTTCTCTTTCTAATTCTTGCTGCTGAGATATGTTGGAAATATATAGAAATGTTGATGACTTATGTGAGTTTATTTTGTATCCTGCAACTTTGCTGAAGTTGTTGATTATTTCCATTAGCTTTTTAGTGGATTCTTTAGGATTCTTTAAGTAGACCATCATATCATCTGCAAAGAGTGATAGCTTGGCCACCTCATTGCCAATTTTAATACCTTCAATTTCTTTTTCTTCTTTGATTGCCACTGCTAGTGTTTCGAGTACAATGTAAATAATAGAGGTGATAATGGGCATCCTTGTTTCACTCCTGATCTTATTGGAAGGCTTCTAATTTGTCCCTATTGCAGATGATGCTTGCTGATGGTTTTAGATATATACTGTTTATTATTTGAAGGAAAGGCCCTTCTAGTCCTATACTTTCTAATGTTTTCAATAGGAATGAGTGTTGTATTTTATCAAAGGCTTTCTCTACATCTATTGAGATAACCATGTAATTTCTGTTGGTTTGGTTATTGAAATGTGGATAATTTTCCTGCTGTGTGCAGCCCCTCTCTGCTCTATCTCTGCATCCAATCTCCATGTTCCTTAGCCTCCTGGTGTCCCAAGTCTTGCTGCTCTCTGGGGTAAGTCTGTGATGTCTCCAGCCAGCCCACCACGAACCTAGTGATTGCCCCATGCTCTCTCTGACTATGGCACTGTAGGTGGAGTGGGGGAGGGATGATTAGCTTGCTCTTTGGTGTTGTTATATGGTGAGGGTAAAATAAGAGTTCAAACTAGCTATAAATATAAAATAAAAGTTTGTTTACCTAAAGGGAGAGAGGAATGGAATGGAATCAGGGAATAACTTCTAATAACGAGGTGTTAAAATCCTATACTCTCTATAATTAAACTAAACTAACTAATTAATTCAAGCAAAGGAGGGTTTGGTAAAGGCAAGGTAAAAGGGGCCCAAAGAAATCTCACAATGCAGGAGTCCTTTCTTTGATCCAAACCGCAAATCCCAGTAAAATGGCACCAGCAACAGCAAAATCCACTTCTCTGTATTAGCAGCAGTAAATCCGGGCAGAATATCATAACAGCCAAGGCCAGGGAACCAATGAATTTTCTGTGTTGACCCCAGAAATACTAAACAGCTACCCTCTGGGTATCCTGACAGCTAGAGCAAAAGCAGGCTTCTCTCTCATCCAGAGTCTACCAATTGCCAGCCTCTGTGTTCAGTTCCTGTTCCTGGGAATTCTGAGTGGAATGTTGGTTCGCAGCATCTTTTGCATTCAGCTTGCCCTAATTAAATCCTTTACTACAGTATGAGTAATTTTACCCCCTTATAGAATAATAAACGGTAGGAATTCCATGTGAACTGGAATGACCTCCAGGAATTGATGCAGAGCAGAACCAAGAGAACATTATACACAGAGATGGATACACTGTGGTACAATCAAATGTAATGGACTTCTCCATTAGTGGCAATGCAGTGATCCTGAACAACTCGGAGGGATCTAGGAGGAAGAACACTATCCACATCCAAAGGAAAAACTGTGGGAGAAGAAACACTGAAGAAAAATAACTGCTTGATTACAGGATCGAGGGAGATATGATTGGGGATGTAGACTCCAAATGATCATCCTAGTGCAAATATCAACAACATGGAAATAGGTTTTGATCAAGGACACATATAAAACCTAGTGGAATTGCACGTCAGCTATGGGAAGGGGTCAGGAAAGGGAAGGAGGGAAAGAAATATGATTCTTGTAACCAAGGAATAATGTTCTAAATTGGCTAAATAAAATTTTCAAAAAAAAATTTTACCCCGTTAAAGCGTCAAAATGCACAAACCCTGCCTACCTTCAAGGCTGCGCCTATGAAAAGCCCTTCACTTGTCTAATTTTGGTTTTTGTCCTTTTGAGGCGCTTTATATTGGTATATGGTGAGGAGAGGAAGACCCTTGCTTCTACTCTGCAGCCATCTTAGCCTGGAAGTCTCTGTACAATGATGCTTTTTACAATGGGAGGATAAATAAGACCAGTGAGGTACCTAGTAGGATGCCAGCCACCCCATAAGGTTGCATGTGTCAAGACTCATTTTTTTTTCTCTATTGTTCATAGATGTGAATGTGCATGGTTGCCATTGTGAAAGTAAAAATGGGATTACTAATAAAATCACTTGAATGCTTAAAGTTAGGAAAGTTAAATGCATGAATGTTGAGTTTGACTGTACATTTAAAATTTGCAGACATTAGAAAGAAAATTAAAAACTGAAACTGGATCAAAAAAAGTTCAGAAAGTTGCTTGAAAACAGTATCATTCCTCTCCATTGACTTACTTTCTTGAATAGAAAAATGTGCTCAAGATAAGTGAATGGGTGACTTTAATATATTGCCAGCAGAAATCATTATATGGAAGTATACCCTCTTTAAACAGGTAAATGTAGCCCACGATTCGACCAGAGGTGGAATTTAAACTGTTTTGCTATCATTAAGCTATTTAAATATTTGATTTAGATTAAGTGCTATTCTATCTTTAAAGCTAAAAATGAGAAAACTACAAGAATATTAGAAAGTTGGGAGGCCTGGGCTATGGAAAGGTGGCAGAGAAAAAGAATCCTGAAATCTATGATAACTTTACATAAAATAAAAGATCATTTTGACAAACATTCCTTAAGTGCTTATTATATGCAAAATATTATGTTAGACTATAGTAATATTTGAGAAAAAATTCATGCCCCTCCTCCCCTTAGTGGTCAGGGGCATTTATTTGACAAGATTTATATATAGCCTTATTTGGTTCCAACATTTCAGGATGGAAACTAGATATAGTAGTAGTAGTCTCTCGGTAACCGAGGATGACTATTGTCTTTGTGTGTTTTTGTGCACAAAGACACTTGTGCATGAAGATTTAAGTGGAAAAGTCGATGCACAGAAGACAGTCCCACTCTCTCGGCATTGGAAGCCTGGGTCCATTGGCACGAAAAGTCATTATGTCTGGAGACTTCCTGAGCTGCATTGGATGGCCCTGTTGTCCTTTGTGCTCCATCATGCCCTAAGCACTCCACAGTGCTTTGCTGCGTCGCCCTCTCAGCCGTTGAACCTTCTTATTGGTTTCTTCCGTTTGTTCCGCTGAAGCAGTCTTCACATGCTGGGTGAGCAAAGCCCTGGTTCACTAGGAGTCGACGACCCGATGGCTACCCTCACAAGGTTTAGCCGGCCTGTCGAAGCCGTTGCCCGGGGTGTGGCTGCTGCCGCATGCTAGCAGCTACTGGGAGCCACAAGTGAGAGCTGGGTGTCAGGTGAGGGTCAGAGGCTGGAGAGCTGCCCTAGGAGGGCACGACAAGCCCTCCATACCAGAGATATTACTCCTCCCTGAGCACCCCATACACCCCGGAAACTAGATATACTCACTTTATTACTACCTAGGTGTGCTCTACTGACTTCTTTTTCACCTTCTCACCAGTAGCCATACCTTTCCCCAGGGGACACTTTGTCTCCCACTCTAGTCCCCCTTTCTAGATCTTTAAAGGCAGAGACTGTCTTCTTTGTTTGTTTTGATTGTTAGTTCTTAGCAAGTGCCTTGAAGTAATCTAAACTTCTTCCAAAGCTTAAATTTATAGAGAGCAACATTTCCACTTTCCATCAATAATTCTTCTTGGTTTTAACTCTACATAATAAGATGCCCCCTCGTGTCCCTGTCCCACTTTTCATACTTTCTTATTGTCTTGTCCATTGTATTGTAAATTTACAAAGGGCAGTTATTGTATTTCTTCTTTCTTATTTGTATCCCCAGCATCAAGCATAGTACTGGCCCTTAACAAAATTTTATAGAAATGAACTGGAACATTACTGTAAGTACTTAACAAATTCTCTATCTACGTATCACTATATATTGTTCCACATAACCATTGTGGCTTTTATTCTGTCATTTTTCAGTCCTATCAGACTCTGTGACCCTATTTGTATGTTTCTTGGCAAAAATACTATTAGTGGTTTGTAATTTTCTTCTCCAGCTCATTTTACTGATTAGTAAACGAGGCAAACTAGATTAAATGACTTGCCCAAGGTTGTATGGCTAGTAAGTAACTGAGGCCAGGTTTGAACTTAGGAAAATGGGTCTTTCTGATTGACTCTAGTCCCAGAACACTATCCATCATATCACCTAGCTGTCCATATAACTATATAAGTATTTAAGTTGCAGATGAATTGCCCATCTACACTGGGAAGGGATTTTCCACATAACCAGTTTCTTTACAATCATAAACTCATAAGTAGAGACTAAACCTCCCTCTCCCTTCAAAAAAGGAGTTGAGTGTGTAACCCAAACCTCAAAGCCTTTTGGTATGAGATTCTCTTTACTAATTGATAAAGATAAATCCCCTATGCCCATGTGAGGACTGGGCTAGATTTGGAAAAAAAGTAGGGAGAAGAAAGAACTGGTCTTCCTACAGTCCTTTACTTGGTTCAATCTCTTCTAGTTTTTGGCTTCAAGAGAGAAGATGGAGAGTGTAAACCCTACTTCAGGTTTCTGGAGGGAGAAGATTCTGTGAAGAAGCCAAGGTGCAGAACTTTGATCATGACTCCATTCCCAGTTTGCTACACCACAAAGTTTGGGGAATTTCCCCTAGGGTGAGTTCTGAGACTCTGTATCTTGATTAAGCAGAATTACCTCTTAAAGAGACAGATCTTTCACTGTATTTTGTGATATGTATTCAACTATGCATACTTTCTCTGATTCCTATTTTGCTATTGACTTGGATAATTGAGTTTGTTTCCTATTTGCTATGTAGGTGTATTGTGGAACTGATTTATGTGCAAAATTATTAAGGTGGGAGAGGGCGAAATAGTTGGGACACTGGCTAGCTATTCACTTTGGCTGAATTATATGTGAAATTAGAGAGCTGGAAAGATATGCAGTAGTCAGATTCAGGAAGACATTGAATGCCAGGGTAAAATAAAGGTCACGTATTTAAAGCTATAAGCAGTGGGAAGCCACTAAAAATGTATTAATAGGTTTAGTGAAGTGCTTGGGTTTATGCATTTGTAAGATTTCAGGAGCCATGGGAAGGATGAATTGAAGAAGAGACATAGTATGGGAAGAGAGGTGGGAGATTATCACAATAGTCTAGCTAAAATGTGGCAAAAAACCAGGACTAAGCTGATGGTTCTATGACTTGAAAAAAGACCATAGGTTGAGAGAGAGAAGATATAAGAAATAAATAAGCAAAATATAGATTTTAGAAGCTCTTTTGTAATTAGGCTGGTATAATGTGCTTTAAAATTCCCCTAAATATATAATTGTACATGCAGTCAGGCTTCTGGTGAGAAGATAATCCAAATGTCTCATGTCCATAAATATTGCAAGGCTTGATAGCTTAGCCAAATGAGATCTGATAATACCTACTTAAATGGGACTGAATTGCTTCCCTGCCTTTTCTGTGCATAGTATACAGATATAATATACTAGAGTTCCACATGGTTTCACTCAGTTTATGTATAAATGAAATGGATTTATTAGTGTTATTATCATTAGTAGTAGTAGTTGTCTCTCGGTAACTGAGGATGACTCTTGTCTTTGTGCGTTTTTGTGCACAGACACCTGTGCATGAAGGAGATTTAAGTGGAAAAGTCGATGCACAGAGACAATCCCACTCTCTCGGCATTGGAAGCCTGGGTCCAGTGGCACAAAAAGTCGTTACATCTGGAGACTTCCTCAGCTGCATTGGATGGCCGTGTTGTCTTTTGTGCTCCAACATGCCCTAAGCACTCCACAGTGCCTTGCTGTGTCGCCATCTCAGCCGTTCAACCTTCTTATTGGTTTCTTCCGTCTGTTCAGCCAAACATGCTGGGTGAGCAAAGCCGTGGTTCACCAGGGGTCCACGATGACCCGATGGCTACCTTCACAAGGTTTAGCCGGCCTGTCGAAGCCGTTGCCCGGGGTGTGGCCGCTGCCGCATGCTAGCAGCTACTGGGAGCCACAAGTGAGAGCTGGGTGTCAGGTGAGGGTCAGAGGCTGGAGAGCTGTCCTAGGAGGGCACGACAAGCCCTCCATACCAGAGATACTACCCCTCCCTGAATACCCCATACATATCATTAAGTTTAAATACCTTGCCAGGAACTCAGCATTATAGGTATTAAAGCCTTACTTGTAAAGAATCATCAAAAATTTTCTATTTCTTCTGAGTCAAAATAGAAATACTGTGGTGTCCATCTGGAAGGATGGAAACTAAGTTGATGGCAGAGTCTCTTCTCTCTCATATCATAACTATGTAGGAGAGATGTCAGGAGCACATTGACGTGATAGCCAAGAAAATTATTATGGTTTTTATTCATCCTTTCAGGAGTTAAATTTCTAGCACTGACTAATAAATAATTGTATTTCCCCTAAAATTGCTTTTGGAAAATTAGATGTCTACCACGTATTTGAAATCTAGAATAAATTGGGATCACCATAACCCAAACTCTAGCCCACCATATTATCACTTTTATTTTTTTCTTTCAAAATGTACACCATGAATTTATTATTTTAGCTTATAATAATAATTTAAACTGGACCAATTATAATGGGACTCCCTTTTATTCACAAAGAACATTTGTTTTTCACATATTATTCCTATTACATTCTTGTCTACATCAGTGTGATCCATTTTATTGATTAAAAAGCTTTAAATATAAGCTCATAAGTATGCGAAGTGCCATCTTAATTGTGACTCTAATTCTAACCCTAACTAGGAATATAGAGCAAGCCAAAATGGAAGCCCTAGAATCATCACCTTTATCCTTAAATTTACTCGGCCTATACATGAACCACATGAATTTATTAATGTCATGATCATTAGAATTAATTAAAATGCATTGTAAAGAACTCAGCACTGTAGATGCTGGAGCATCACCTAGCTAACATCTTCAGAACTCTGCTATTGGTCCTGAGTCAAAATGTAGTCCTTGAAAAAACAAAGTTTGTCATTGTATTATTTAACTTTATTTTGATAGAGTGACTAGAGCATCAGGCTTGCAATCAGGAAGATTTGAGTTCAAATTCAGCTTCATATACTTGCTATTTGTGTGATCCCAAACAAGACATCTAACCTCTTTTCATCTCAATTTCCTCATCTGCAAAATGGGGATAATAATAGCATCCATCTCCCTAATTTTTTTGGTGAGGATCAAATGAAATAATATCTATAAAGCACCTCACAAACTATAAAGCATTCTATTAATGCTAGCTATTGTTGTAACTTTAACCCAATTAATTACCTTTAAAGTTAGTGGGGAACTAGATGATGTTCATGTCATCTAGTTCAAATTCCAACGTTTGCAGAGGAGGGATCTCAGGTCCAGGGATATAAAGGGAATTTTCAAAGTCACACAGCTATTGAATTATAGAACTTGCTTCAGAATACAGGTTCTTGGAATCTTACACTAATATCCCTTCCCCTTAGCAGTTATATCTGTCCCTCTAGTTATGGAGGAAGCAGAATGAAAAGGGTACTAGACCTAGAATTAGGGAGACAATTCAAATCCTGTCTCACATACTTACTTAATAGTTTTGTGACACTAGCCAAGTCACTTCTTTCCTTCATCTATAAAAAATAATAACAGCAACATCTACCATCTCCAGTGGTTGTCAGAATAAAATGCAATAATTTGAAAAGTCCCTTGCAAACATCAAATTTAACAAACATATTCACATACACACATACAGAGATACTATTATTATTGTCTGTGAACTGAAGGAGAGATACCGATTTGAATTATAATTTTATTAGCATAATACACAAGCCCTGATGTTTGGAGCGGGGCGGGGGTGGGGTGGGGATGGGCAAGCGGTGACTGTGCTGTGCTCAATAATCCTTCTTATTTTTTTTCTTTTAAACATTATTTTATTAGGTCATTTTCAAACATTATTCATTGGGAAAAGAAATCATTTTCTTTTCCTCCCCTCCTCCTACCACCCCTCTCATAGCTGACGCACAATTCCACTGGGCATCACATGTGTCCTTGATTCGAACCCATTTCCATGTTGTTGGTATTTGCATTAGGGTGTTCATTTAGAGTCTCTCCTCATTCATGTCCCCTCAACCCCTGTAATCAAGCAGTTGGTTTTCCTCAGTGTTTCTACTCCCACAGTTTGTCCTCTGCTTGTGGATAGTGTTTTTCTCCTAGATCCCCGCAGATTGTTCAGGGACATTACACCGCCACTAATGGAGAAGTCCATTACGTTCGATTATACCACAGTGTATTAGTCTCTGTGTACAATGTTCTCCTGGTTCTGCTCCTCTCGCTCTGCTTCACTTCCTGGAGGTTGTTCCAGCCTCCATGGAATTCCTCCACTTTATTATTCCTTTTAGCACAATAGTATTCCATCACCAACATATTCACAGTTTGTTCAGCCATTCCCCAATTGATGGGCATCCCCTCATTTTCCAATTTTTGGCCGCCACAAAGAGTGCAGCTATGAATATGCTTGTACAGGTCTTTTCCCTTATTATCTCTTTGGGGTACAGGATGGTTGGATCAATTCACAACTGCATTAATGTCCCCACTTTGCCACATCCCCTTCATTACTTTCCTTTGCTATCATGCTGGCCAGTCTGCTTGGTGTAAGGTGGTACCTCAGAGTTGTTTTGATTTGCATCTCTCTGATTATCAGAGATTTAGAACATTTTTTCATGTGCTTGTTAATAGTTTTGATTTCTTCGGCTGAAAACTGCCCGTTCAAACCCTTCCTTCTAAAGTATAGCCTGATCCCTTTCAAGCAGGTGGGCAGGGGAAGGGATGTTAAAAATAGAGCATGCTGAAAAGCCTCACATACTGCATGAGGGGTTCATTAAATTCCTGGCCACAGTGATTTTTTTATATCCTTTTACTTTTGATTTTATTTATTTCTTTTGGTTCACAACAGGACCTAATGAAAAGTCCTCAGTAAATGGGTCATGGGGCCAGCATTTGCAATCTAAATTATAATACTTATTATAATTGGCCTTAGAGCACAGAACTAGGTAGTTAAAAGGATGCAAATATTGGTTCAACTTAAGAAAGAACTTCATAATCATTGCAACTATCCAAAAACTAAATTGGTTTACCTATCATTTGATGACTGAGTAGTCATTTGACAAAGAGTCTGTAGTAGGGATTTATTCTTCTGATAGGTGTTGAACTAGTGAATTTTTACTATGGATTTGGCATCAGGCAACCTGGGTTCTAATCCTGACTCTGATCTCCAGCTTACTATGTGACTATGAGCAAGTCACTTCTCTCCTCTGGGCTACAGTCTCTTCATCAATAAATGAGAGGGTAAAACTAAATGACTTTTAAGGTCCCTCTTTTTAACTCAAATCTATAATTCCCTCATCGTTCCAACTCAGTGATAATTTGGCATAAGTAATCTCTTTCACTGATATACTTCATAATTATGACATGCCTTTTCTCTAACAATCTCAATGTTATTATTGATGAAAGAAGACCAATTCTATTACTTAACAAGGTGAGAGAGAGAGAGAGAGAGAGAGAGAGAGAGAGAGAGAGAGAGGGAGAGAGAGAGAGAGAGAGAGAGCGAGAGCCTTGTTTTGCTTGTCATTCTTAGCTGGACAAAAATCTTATACAGCCATTGGTGACTAGTATCTTGCATATATATATATATATATATACACACATATATATATATATGTAACACATATAAACATCCATATATACATAAACACATGTATATACATATATATTTGGATTTTGTTTCTATCATATTTTTATCTCTTTGAGACACTATTTTTGTGGAAACATAGTTTGTGTTTATTACTTACTTGTTGACTGGTGGTAGGGTAGGGAAGACAAATGGAGGAAAGAAAAGGAGTAAGGTAAAATATGGGACAAGGGATTAAAGAGTGGGAAAATTTGAGAACCACCAATCAACATAATGGAAGCTGCAACCCTTCAATTCACATTAGAAAATTTACATAGAAGGTATGTTTTGGAAATAAATTTTATTAGGAGTAAAGATTAAGTTATTTAAATGTTAATTATATGGACAGAGTTCATAATCATATGGACGTCTTTCCTGAATTTTCCTGATAAATTCCAGAAACCCAGAAGAAGATATAAAAATAGTGAAGAGAAATATGAATCTGAGGTAAGATTGAAAATAGGGTAAAACTGAAGTCATGCCTTTGAAGACAATACTAGGACAGGTAGTCTGGTTACTCAAGCAGATGTGGTATCTTTTCTGTGTATTATTCACTCTAAAAGTTTTTCTCCAATTTAAACAGCAAAACCAAAACTCCACCAGGCTTTAGAACTATGTTAAGACTCCAGACTTTTGTCTAATGTAGGTTTTATTAAGACAGCATGAAATTTGTTAAATTAGCCAATTTATCCCTTGGTCTGGAAAGTATATAAAATGGTCAACTTTGAAATAAAAGGGAAGAATCAGAGTAGGGATTGCCTCTGAATTCAGTAAAATTGAAAGATGTTTAGCTTTGTTATTTATTTTAGGAAGTTCTAGGACCTGTGACTCCCAGCAGGCCTTGAACCTGGACACAGAGAATTCATCAGGTTCTGTATACTTGGAAAAGGAGAGAGAGAGAGAGTGAGTGAGAGAAAGAGTGAGTGAGAGAAAGAGAGAGTGAGAGAGAGAGAGAGAGAGAGAGAGAGGAGATAATTGCATAAAATATAGTTCATAGATACAGAATTGGAAAGAACTTTAGAGTTGATCTAATTCAGTTCCCTCATTTTACAGATATATAATTTCTGGCATAGGGAAGTTAAGTGACATGTCCAAAGCACAATTTGTACCTAGATCCCCTGACTCTTAAGTACCATGTCCAAAACCATGGTGCTAGTTAATATGAGCTAAGTATGGAAGGTTTAAAAAAAGGTTCATGGAAAAAAAGAGTATGGGGGTAGTCATGGTGGTCTAGGGTAGGGCATTTGGGCAAGTCTAGAATATACTTAAGTAGCTTTGAGCAGACAGACTGGGGGACTAAAATAAGAAGAATGGGCTGCTATCACAGGGAAAAGAAATTGAATGGAATCTCCATGACCTTGGAACTAAAGAACCATCTCTACTCTTACCACAGAGGAACAGATCTACATCCTAGCCACTGAGAGCCCAGAGAGGAAGAGGGAGATGATAGACAATTCAAGCATCTTATCATCACATTTGCTGAGGGATGACTTCTCATTTTCCTGTCCTCCTGCACATTTTCTCCAAGAAATGTCTTATCTTCTTGTCTTTTAATGTAATCCTAAAAAGAATGTGAACATCTATATATGGAACAGAGAATTATTCTCTTGCTTGCTTCCTTTTTCGTTATATACATTTCTTTGGGGCCTTTAATGATTTTCTACATGATTTGTGGATACCTTGAATGATATGAGTAATAGAAAATTGTACTGGATAGGATTAGGCTAGAGCTGCATTATCGATTTCTCAAGAAAATCACCTCCATATTTTTAATTTTTTTTTTTTTGGTATGAGCTTAGCATACTACCTAAACTATAGTAGATAATAAATGCTAGTTGACTTCATGACTAACTGTAATAGTAAGAGGTTTAAAAGCCCTGTGATAACAGTACTACACTTATAGCCAACATCATCATGCATGTTTTTATTATTTTTAACCAATCAAGCATTTATCAAGTGAGAGCTTTGTAGGTGCTAAGGAGACGATGAAAAAAATTAACTCTTCTTGCCATTAACAGATTTATGTGCTTTAAAAATATTTTTTAAAAATTACAAACAAAACAACAACAAAAAAGAGAATTTTCACATACAAAAGAACACAAACAGTATTGCCTATGAAATCATGTATCTCTGTTTCATTACTGCTCACTTTTTTCCCAAAGGCTTTATTATTTTTTTCTTTCAAATCTTTGTATAATTTGCTTGCATTAGAGAAAATAGGTTATACACATAAATCTTATAACAAATAGCAAACCTTAATAGAGTTATATGTGTCTTAGAGGTAATGAAATATGGATCATGAATCATTTTTTCTCAAAAATAAATATTAGCCCCAAATTCTTTTAACATTAAACAAAAAGCTTTTCTTAGGTAACCTCATTAAATAGGGGAATTATAGCCTGGTTTTACATAATCTCATATCATTGTCTAATTGTCTAATTATTGCTATGCATTCTGAGATATTTGAAGGTCATTAAGTAATTAATGACAGATAACAACGCTAAATATTCATATACTTATTTGTGTCTAGGAGTAGTAAAGGAATTATAATTTCAGACTGAATTATACATTATACACATGTTCATATACATACATACACATATATGCAAATACATACACACATATACACAAACACATACAGTTCCAAATGATAACTCCACTGCAAAACAACTTCATTATTCACAATAAAACAATTCTATAAGATAAACAAATTCCTAATTACTTCCCCCTCTGATAATTACTGTAATCAAAGAGTGGGTATAATGGAGAAAGGAAAAAGAATTTCATTTGATGTTATGGCTCTTAAGCAACATTACAAATATACAATACAATATAATGCATTGTATTTTTATATTACATTATAATATATATCACTATAATCAAGGAAGAATGGCAAAAAAGCAGATTAAAAACTGAAAGGTAATGAAAATGGACCCAAGAAAAGCACATGGAACAGTCATGAGCCAGCAGGAGAAGAGAACTCCATGATATTCCACAGAAGATTCAAAAGGAGAAAACTGCTGGCCAGGGGTAGGTCTGGTCATTATTCTTCTCACTTCTCTTCTGACTCTCTCACCAAAGACTCTATCCAGAGCTAGGGAGCAAAGTTGGGTTTCCATTATCTTTTACTACCTGGCTTGTGCTGAAGAAGTATTACTGCTTTGTTTTGAAGATCATCTTATACCATCATTTCACTCTGGAAAGACATTTTGATCTCCCATCAAATATAGCTATAGAAAATATAGGGGTGGGTGTAATAGAATGGCAATCTGTGTGTCAATTACTGGTCGTAATAACTGATATACTCAGGCTTGTGACTAGAGAGACCTGCTGGTAGGGGACATCCTGAGGATTTCTTAGTTACAATGGGATAGATGTACTTTGAGAGATACTGAGAGATAGAGGGATGCTGCTACAAGGGATTGCTCTGGGGTCTGCCTACTGATTACTATTGATGATTAGTAGATCAATCTATTTCCCTATCTCCTCCTCCCTTCACTCCCAGATCCTTTAACCCCTTCCCTTCTCCCAGCCTCTCCCTCCCAGTTTCTTCTTGAAGCTTGTGGCTTCGCCCCTCCCCCAGTGGACTATGAAGATACTCTTGTTTTCTTTCTCAGGTAAGGGGTTTATTGGGAAACAAGATAGAGAATGGAGGAAAGAGGGATGAGGATTTCCCTAAACTATAAGGAGAATTTGAGGGTTTGGGAAATCAGTCCAGTCACAACTGAGACAGAGGAACAGTCAGAGAGATGTAGGACAACTGTTATTCTTCTTTTCTTCTCCACAAAGCCACCAAGGTCTCTCAGCCTAATTTCAGAAGTCCCCCTCAAGGGTCCTTTCAGCCTGGGACAAAAGCTAACAAGATTAGTTCTCAGCTTCTTCCCTCTTCAGTCAGGTTTGCCTCCTTTGATCAGAAATTCCTCAAGAGCCAAAGTCTCCTTGGTCAGTCAACCCCAGAGAGAGAGACAGAATCTTGACCTTGATTTTGCAGATCAGGTCCCCAGCTTGGTTTGCAAGCCTGAAGTTCTCTCTTTCTGGCTTGCTTCTATCACATAGGGTCTGCCTAATCCCTCTGTCCTACCTTTTCCCTATTTTATCTCTTTGCCATTGAAATAAATTAGCCAATTAGTATACCAAGACTGTTTGTAATAGGTGGGAAGATTTCAAAGTCATCTAGAAACAGAGTTGGGAGGGGTTTGACTCACTCTGGGTCAGGTTCAGACTTCATTAAGCTCTGTGGAGAAAGAGGAAGTGCTACACTTTAACCACCCTCCTGCGGCTGGCTTCCTGTTCCTAGTATTGGGAAGGACTCCTCTCTCAATCCCACCATTACATCACATATAATATATTATGATGTTATATATTATCATTTTTAAATGGATTTATTCATTGTTTCATTAAAATATCCAGTTATTTCTCTCTCTGCACTCCCTCCATTAGAGAAGGCATAATTTCACAAAAAGATATGTGTATATATGTAACTGTTTTATTTATTTTTGTTTATCTGTTGTTTCTCCGGAGATGGAACTACTCAAGTCATTCTTCAAACAACATTTCTGTTGTTATATATAATGTTCTCTTGGTTCTGCTCATTTTACTCTTCATAATTTCAAATAGGTCTTTCCATGTTTTTCTAATTAACCTGCTTTTGATTTCTTATGGTACAGTAGTATTATATCACAATCATATGCCACAACTTGTTTAGCCAGTCCCCAATTGATGGACATGCCTTCATTTTCCAGTTCTTTGCCACCACAAATAAAGCTGCTATAAATATTTCAGAATGTTTGGGTTCTTTCCTTTTTTCTCTGATCACTTTGGAAAACAAATCTAATAATGTTATTGGGTCAGAAAGAATATACGTATTTGTAACACTTTGCACATAATTCCAGATTGCTCTCCAAAATGATGGAATCAGTTCATTTTTCCACCAACAGTTTATTAGTATTCCCATTTTTCAATATCCCCCCCAGCATTTGTCATTTTGGTTTTTATTATTTTAGCTAATCTGATAGGTATAAGATAAAATAATAGAGTTGTTTTGAATTGCATTTCTCTAGTCAGTAATGAAATAGAATTTTTTTCTGTTTACTTGTGTATAACTTAGATTTCTTCATCCAAAAACTATCTTTTCATGACTTTTGACCATTTATTAATTGGGGAATAGATGATATTCTTATATATTTGAAAAAATTCTCTATATATTTTCAGTATGAAATCTCTGTCCAAGAAACTGTCTATAAATATGCTCCCAACTTACTATGTCCCTTCTAATTTTGACTATATTACTCTTATTTGTACAAATACCTTTTAATTTAATGTAATCAAAATTATCCATTTTATATCTCCCAATGCTTTCTATCTCTTGTTTCTTCATAAATTATTTTCCTATCCATAAATTTGTTAGATATGTTCCCTGTTCTTCAAATTTTGTTATGATATCTCCTTTATGCCTAGGTACCTTATCCATTTTCATCATATCTTGTTAAATCGTATAAAATATTAGCCTACATTTAGTTTCTGCCAGAATGCTTTCCATTTTTCCCAATATTTTTTACCAAATACTGAATTCTTATTCCAAAAACTTGGATCTATATTTTTCATTTAGTAATATATATATTTTTGATTTCTCCATCCAAAAACTATGAGTTCAAACACAAAGTTACTATAATCTTTTACAACTGTTTGTTAAATGTTTGCTCTGTTCCACTGATCTACTTTTCTACTTTTTAGCCAATATCAGATACTTTAAATTTGATATTGCAAAACCTTTTTCCTTTGATATTCTTGACCTTTTGTTTTTCCAAGTGAATTTTGCTATTATGTTTTTAATTCAATAAAATATTTCTGGTAATGTAATTAGGATGACATTAAATGAGTAGGTTATTATTGGTAGAATTATAATTTTAATTATATTGACTATGTCCACCAATGAACAATTGATATTTCTCTATTTGCATCTGACTTTATCTGCATAAAAATACTTTATTATTATGTCTATATAGTTAGTATATTTGTTTTGGCAAATATACTCCTAGATATTTTATTCTATCTATGGTTACTTTAAATGTATTATTTCTGCCTATCTCTTCTTGAAAGGCATTGTTAGTGATATGTAGAAATGTTGATAATTTATGTGGATTTAGCTTGTATCTTGCTACTTTGCTAAAAGTATTAATAATTTCAGATATTTTTCAAAAGTTGAGTCTCTAGTACTATATATGTATATATGTAAAATCATGCCATTTGTGAAAAGAGATACTTTTAGATGCTTCTTTGCCTATTCTGATTCCTTTGATTTCTTTTTCTTATTGCTATTGCCAGCATTTATAGTATGATATTAAATAGAATTAGTGATAATCAAAATCCTTGTTTCACACTTGATCTTAAAGGAAAGACTTCTAAGTTATGTCCATTACAATTAATGTTTGCAATAATTCATTCCAAAGAGATTTTATTTACAATTTATTTACAAAATGTATAAAGAGTGAAGCAAGAAATCAGAGAAAGAATAAGGTAAGATATCTAGCCTTAGAACTAAGTAATTTATTCCTGGCCCCTCCAGGCAGGGTAAATTAGTTTCAACTGGCCTCGGCAAAGCCAAGGACCTGGGAAGTATCTCTCAAGAGTAGGTCTCTCCAGAGGTTAGTTTTTTCAGAAACCCAGCACTTAAGAATCAGCTTTTCACTCACCATGTGCCAGTTCAAAGGAAACAGGATCTCAGGTCCAGTCAGCAGATCAAGGAATGAAGAATTCCTCCAGTCTCCACTTCCAAAAAATGAAGAAATGACTCTCACAGGAAGTAACAGCTCCCTTTAAAGACATTTTCTCTTGTGTCATTTCCTGTGTTGTGATAGAGGCTGGCACAAGTGAATGCCAGACTGAAATGAAATTGATCACCTCAATGGGGGAGGGGCCCCAGGAGTGGAAGGCTGAGGAGAGAAGACTCTGGTGAGGAGAGCAGTGAGGGTCTCTCCATCTGGAGACGTTGAAGATAGAAGGTGGATAAAGACTTTCTCCTGAGGGTTACCCATTTTTCCTGTTGGTGACTGGAAATCTTTCCCCCCCAACACTTTCCAATTGAAGGGACTTTCTGATAAGAAACCTGAGCAGACTTCACCTCAACTCCTGTTGTCCATGAGTGTGACCACGAAATATGGGTTTCAATACATTTAATTGCCCAAAGTGTAAGGATAATTTTTAGTGTCTTGATTTAAATAAAAAATAAGTGGTCACCATGGGAAAATTCCCAAATATGAAATACCCAAGTCAGCTGGGTTTTATGGAGATTTTAATTAATACAAATGAAAGAATTAAGGAAAAGGAGAGAGAGAGAGGCAGAGGAAATAGTAGGAAAGGGCCTAAGCCATTGGCCTAGGCTTGAGCTTTGAGAGAGACTAGTGAGTCTTTAATCACTCACCACAAGATCATTCCAAGCAACCTCTAGTGTTCAGAGAGACCAGTTCCTATTCAGCTTCCAAAGCTGAACTAAATCGAACTACCCTGAACTGGTTCAGACTGCTCCTTTTAAAGAGAATTGTCTCCTATGTCACCACCCCTAAATTTTCACATCTACCAATCACAGTAGACGTTTTCCAAAGGACTAACCATTCTTAATTCACATCTTGTTATCACCTTCTTACTTCACATCTTGTTATTACCTTCTCTGGGTGGACTAAAACTTCTGAGTATTCCACACCTCTTTGCTAAGGTTGTCCCTTGCAAGTTACTTGACCTTTTAGTGATTAATTTGACCTTCATAGGTACTTAGCCCCCTTTTGTATTAGATCTAAAAATAGACCTAGCTTAAGGGCTTTTTCTTCACTATAAGTATGAGTTAAGTACTTTTTCATTGTTCAGTAAGGAGTTTACAACGTTATCTTCCCCTAAAGTATGCCTAAGTATGGGTGGAGTAATTTTAAAGTTCCCAATACATTCCTGATGAAGTACCTTCATCATCTACCTTAACCAAATGTTTTAAGGTAGAGTTTGAGCAGTTTTAAGATTCACAGGGGTGAGTCAACCTGGCTTTCTCTCAGGGGACTCAGGCTGCCAAGGCCTGAGTTCTCCTCCCCCCACCCAAACTCAAGGAGGGAGGAAAAGGATTTAGATAGACAGGGATCCCCTTTTCCCACTTTCGTTTTCCCATTCTTCCCTGCCCGTTATTCCTTTTGCATTATCTGATTGAGTTAACATTAAAGTTATCTATTCCCCAAGCTGAGTGTGAGTGAATGGAATCAAGGGGAAACCTTTCAGTCTTGAGTAGTGGAGAGGGGATAAGAAGGACAAGATCGAATTGAGGAGAGCAGCTTTAGCTAAGGAGGGAAGGCAGAAAGGGAAAAATCTTCATTCCCCCCTCTCCTCTCTCTGAGCCAACCCATTACATCTGCTGTCTCCCCTGTACCCCGCTTTGTGGGAAAGGGGGGATTCTCCTCTCTTTCCCCTTTTCCATACCTCAGGGCCCAAGCCTCCCTCTCAGGATATATCCCTTCCTTCTTTTTTTATATTTTTTAAAACAGTGTCTTCCCATAATTTTACATCTACCAATCACAGTTGACACTTTGTTTTAGGACTTCCCAGAAGGCAGTCAGTCAATTCTGATTCATCACTCACTATCGCACAAATGGTTCACAGACTTCCCACTTCATGATTAAGTGGGATATTTTATTTGTACTTTTGATGCAGATCTTCATACTTAACTTTTAAGTAACATGTTTATACTTATGGGGATTAAATCTAAAAATAGATAAGGGTTACAATTTAATCTTCACAATCAGGGGAGAGTTAAGTATTTATTGTCATATTCAAGGGAGAGTTAAATTTAATATTTACAATATTCTATTTCCTCCTTTATTAGTTTAGACAATTTATATGTTTGTAAATATTCTACTTCACTTAAATTATTAAATTTGTTGACGTTAAATTGGGCAAAATAACTCCTAATAATTGCTTTGATTTACTTCATTAGTGGTAATTTCACTCTTCATTTTTGAAACTAGTAATTTGGCTCTCTCTCTTTTTTAAACCCTATCAGCCAATGGCTTATCTATTTATGATTTTTTCTCCTAAAATCAACTCTTTGTTTTATTTATTAATTCAAAGATTTTCTAACATTCCATATTGTTAGTCTCATCTCTGATTTTCATGATTTTCAATTTGATATTTAATTGGGGATTTTCAATGTTATTTTTTTATTTTAAAAATTGCATATCCTATTAATGGTTTTTCTATTTTGATACAACCATTTAGAGGTATAAAATGTCCTCTAATTACAGTTTTTGTCACATGCTATGGATTTTGGTATATTGCCTCATCATCAGTTCCTTTAATAACATTATTTATTGTTTTTATGACTAGTTCTTTAACCTACTCCTTTAAGATTGATATATTTAATCTAAAATTAATTTTTATTTTGTTTCCATGATTCCTTATTAAATATAATTCTTATCACATTATTGTCTGAAAAGAATTTACTTGCTTCTTAAAAATAATATGATAAATTTAATACTTTACTTTCAAAACTGTCCTCATATAAAATTCCTTCTATTCTTTTGAATTTGAAATGTTTCTTTTAGTGTTGTTTTTTTTTTTTGGTCATCACTATTGCTAGCACTAATTTCTTTCCTCTAATTATTCTAAATTAGAAACAATTTTTAAAATCTTTGTAAAAAATAAGTATAGATAGTCAAGAAAAGTATAAATGATGTATTTGCTCAGAAATGTGTCATTTGCTTCCTTGCAAATAGCCAATATGAGAATTTGCTTTTCTTGACTCTACATATTTTTTTCAAGGATGTTGTTTTCCCTTTCTTTTTTCTTTACAATGGAGGAGGCAGCAAAAGAGAGAAAACAAATAATTGAAAAAATAAAAATTTTAAATAAAAAAATGATTCCTTCTATACCCTGAGTCCCTAAGCTCTCTATTAGGAACTGAGTAACATGCTAGATCTTTTAATATCATGATTGACCATTACTGATATCAGTTTTTAAATCTTTCAAAGTTGTGCTTCTTCATTATGTTCATGTACATATTGTTCCCAGATCTGATCACTTTAATCCATCTACATCAGTTCATGCTTTCTAAGATTCTCTAGAATCATTTTATTTGTAATTTTTATGACTAGTAATAGTATATCACAATAACATCAAACAATTTTTATTATGTTTGCTTTTAAATTCTAGTATTTTTCTGACACTTAAGCAGTGTCTCATGTGACCCAAATCTTTCCCCAATATTCTTGTATACAGTTAGCAATTTCCTATCTTGTATTTATAATTGTTCCCTGTCCCAAGTCATACATTTGACTCTGAGGAAAAATTCCTATGTTTATTTTGAATTAGAATGTGAAGGGATAGCCAAATAACAAAAATAATTAAAACACATTGTTTTAATATTAGAAATAATGCCAGGATGTATCCAGAAAAAAAGTTGATAGTTTGACTATTCTCAGCACTTATTGGACCGTATATTGATTTTGAACACTACAAATAAGAAATGTTATAAATATATAAGATAATGAGCAAGAAGTTAATCAGGATAGTTCTATGACTTGAACCCATGCAATCTGCTTAGCTAATGATTGACTAAAGGAATTACAGATGTTGATCCTGGGAAGAGAAAACTCACAAAGGATATGACCTCTATCTTTAAATATTTGAAGAATTGACATGTGAGAGAAAAATTAGATGACTTCTTCTTTACCCTAGAACACAAAACTAGGACAAATAAATAGAAGTTGTAATGAGAAAAAATTCAAGTCAAAATAAGAACTATAAAACTATTAGAACTATCTTAAAACAGGAAAGACTATTCATAGTTTACAAATTTAGAGCTAAATCACCTGGATGTATACTATTCAGTCTAAACCCCACATCTTTTTCTTAAGAAATATTTATTTTCCAATTATATGTAAAAATAATTTTAATATTTGTTTAAATTTTTTTGTTTCAACTTTTTCTTCTTCCTGCCCCTTTTCCTTCATTGAGAAGGAAAGCAACTTGATATAGGTTATATATGAGCTGTCATGGAAAATATATTTCCATATTAGTCATGCTGTGAAAGAAAACATAGATCAAACCAAAAAAACTTCAGGAAAAATAAAATTAAAAAGAATATGCTTCAGTCTTCATTTAGACTTCATAAGTTCTTTCTCTGGAGGTGGAGAGCATTTTTATCATAAGTTCTTTGGAATTGTCTTGGTTATTGTATTTCTGACTATAGCGAAGTTCACAGATAATCATCACATAATATTGTGGTTGCTATACACAATATTTTCCTTGTTTCATTCCCTTATCTTTAGATCAACTTATATAAGTCTTCCCAAGTTTTTCTGAAATAATCCTGGTCATTATTTTTAATAACACAACAGTATTCCATAACAATTATATAGTACATGTTCAGGCACTCCCTAATTGATCAACATCCCCTTAATTTCTAATGCTTTATGAGAAGAAAAAGGCTATTATAAATATTTTTATACATAAAATTCCTTTTTCTTTTTAAAAATATCTCTTTGGGATGCAGACCTAGTAGTGCCAAAAGGTATGTACAGTTTTATAATCATTTATAAATAGTTTAAAATTCTTCTCCAGAATGGTTTAATTTGAAAAATAAGGCCTATATTAACAATACTTGCTGTAAGTTTCCCCTCTTAGTTTTTCTCCTTTCCTTATAATTTTGGCTGTATTGATTTTGTTTCTGCAAAATATTTCAAGTTTAATTTAATCAAAATTATCCATTTTATATTCTGTAATGTTCACCATATCTTGTTTAGGCATAAATTCTTTCCTTTTCCACAAATCTGACAAGTAAACTATTCTGTACTCCTCTAATTTGTTTATGATAGCCTCACATTTTATGTCTAAATCATGTACTTGTTTTTACTTCATCTTGGTATATAGTGTGAAATGTTGTTTTAAACCTAGTTTCTGCCAAACTACTTTCTACTTTTCCCAGCAGTTTTTAAAAAACAGTTTTCTTCCCCAAAGCTTGGATATTTGGGTTTATCAAGAACTAGATTATGATGGTCATTTACTACTGTGGATTGTATTCCCAGTCAACTCATCCACCATTCTATTTTCTAACCAATTACCAAATTGGACAATTACCACTATATAATATAGTTTTAGATCTGGTAGGATTAGTCTTATCTTCATTTTGTAACAAATTAAAATTTAGGGATTTGTTTAAATATTAGACTTCTAAAGTAATATTGTAGTCTCTGATTAAAAATAAATTATAGCTCAAGTCAAGTGACTTTTAGTAATTTTTATTTACAAAGAAGTAGAAAGAGTGAAAGTAAAGAAATGTAAGAAGAGAGGAGAGAAAATGTCTAGCCTATCACACTAAATGTTGCTCTTGTGTCTGGCTCAGTTCTGGTAAGGCTTGTTAATCCTCAGCCAGAGACCTTGAGGTGTCTTATGTAAAGGTTCTAGTAACACACCCTCCTCTAGGAGAAGGAGACCTCTTCAGAACTAATCTCTCCAGCAGCCAGGAAGAGAAGACCAGCTACTCACTCACCCAAGACAAAGTCCAAAGGACAAGATCCAGGAGCAGACCTCCAAGAAAGCAGTCTATGAGCCAAAGTCAAGATTCAAACTGAAGTTCAAGTCCAAAGCCACCTCCAAAAAGCAAGTCACCAGCTGAAGCTCCACAAAGACCCCCTGGATGGGAAGTTCAGGACTTTTTATAGTCCTTTTTTCCACATTACTTCCTGTCCCATCCTCTCTTCACAGGGGCCAATTACAGCTTCCAAATTGCCTAGCACTGCCCAGGGAAGCAGTGTCTGTGGGATCCACCTCTCATCATATGTTTCTGGCTGTGTAGCTAAGGCATGTATTGCCACTGAGTCATTATTCATGTCTTTGCTACCCTCTGCCAGCTGTATGTTTGAATCAGTTAACTCTTTTTGATTTAACTCATTTCCTATGAAGTCTTTATATGAGGCTGAAAGTACTATACCCTCTACTACATTGGAACATGAATTTAAATCATAGCTGTTGCTCATCTCACATAAGTTTATTTGGCCAGATTCCTCTCTGCCACTTAGAATGTTGGCTTCAAGTCTGTCATTTGAATCCTTGGTTGTTCTTTCAGTTACTAAGACTTCCATTCCATTCCTCTTTTCAGATTCAACTGTCATGTTACCTCCATTACTTTGAATTGTATTATTATTTTCAAATGTAATGTCAGCTTCATTTTTAGTAAATTTTGTCTTATCTAAATCAATCATTGATGGATGGATAATTTCAGCTTCTGGATCCAAATTAGATGTTTTTTCTAAGGGTATCTGTGCCATATAGCTATTTGAAGAATTAACTGAGTTTGGTGGGATGTCAATGTGAATGATTTCAAAATATTTTCATCTTTAGCAACTGTAAACTGTAGGGAATTGAAATTTTGTTTCTCTGTATCTCTCACTAACTCCTGCTTGAGTTCTTGGGACCTTATCTCTCTTTTCCTTTGGCACAATTCAATCTCATTGCCCACTCTATATTGAAAAAAGTTCTCTAATAATGATTTGACTTCATTTGCACTTTTTTTCCTGTGTGGTTACTATACAACCTTTCTCCAAGTCTCTTATCTCAATTGCTATTTGAGACATTATGTCTCTAATTTCTCCATCTATCTCTTTTATTAGTCTTTGCCTTTCTCCTGATTTATTGTATATGCTATCACTCACAGATTCACTCTTTTGCTCAAATTTTTCATTGTTTCTCATCTTTTTCCTCCTAATATTAACAACAGCCTCTTTTTTACTATCACTTCTATCTCCATGTATCAAACTACATATACATTATAGGCCTGGCTTCATAATTCTTTCCTAACCATGTCTGAATATTTAGGTTTGACTCCATATTCAATGGCCTGTTGCACTTGCACTAAATCAGTTTCTTGTTTTGTATATTTTAGCTTACAATGAAAACAACAAGTGGAATTTTGCTCTCTGTATCTAGTTTGTGAGGTTTTATTGTTATTTACTTCATATTTCTTCTTCAGAAAACAGTCTTTTATCAGGTGTCCACTCTTGTGGTAGAAAAAGCACTGTCTAGTTTCTCTCTGCTCTGTTTTTGGTTTGTATATAGATTTTGTGTAAGTCCTAACAGTGTTTAGTTTCTTGATTTCCTCTATCTCCTTTTCTTTTAGATTTTTCTCTGTTATCTCTAATTTATCTTTTAAATCTTGCATTTGTTTATGCTGTTCTCTATGATTATCATGGAGGTAACTAGCAGTTTCACATAGTTCTATCAGGCTTACAGTATCACATTTAGAGAAGTAGTATTTAAAAAAATTCTTTAAGCAAGGTGTGTAACCCCTCAAAAACTGTCTTCGTACATGACTAGAAGACTCCTCACTATTTGTCTCTAGACCCATAATTGATTCTGCCATTTCTGAGAGAGGATCAATGAATATGGCTGGATGTTCCCCTTTGTTTTTCATGAGTTTATCAAATCTTTCCCATGCATTAGGCTTCCAGTAACAGAGCTTTATAGCTTGGAGCAAGTTTTCCCTACATTTCCTTAAGTAGGTCATGCTTGTGGGATTTACAAAATCTAGGTCTTCCCTTTTCTCCTCTGTGATCCAACTAGTTAAGTTTTTATCTGCTCTGGTCTTCTCAATAAATTGGCATTGCTCATGGGGACTAAACAGTTCAGACATGAGAAATTCTACATCTTCAAAGGCTGCATGAAAGATCTTAAAAGCACATTTCAGTTCTTTCTGCATCTTAAAATGTTGCTCGATAAATGTTGGAAAATGTTTATTCAGGGATTCAAGTGCCTGGGAAGGAAACTGCCTATGCCCTTTAGATTGTAACACACCAGTTGTACTTCAAAGCTTGGTGACCTCCTTTAGTGGACAAATTTTTTCTGGTTCACTATCAGACTTCGTGTCCTTGTCACTTTCCCTGTGCATTGAACTTTGATTTCTTTGCCTTTCTTTTTCTTTAGGTGTACTATCTGCCTGGCCATTGTTCTTGTCTTTAATCTGGTCTAACCCCTTTTCCTTGATCATTTCCTCAAACAAGTTCTTAATAACAGTTTTCAAGTTATTATCTACCACCAGTATCTGTTCTGCCTTTTGGGGGATCACAAATCTATAAATATTTTTCAAATAAGTCAGAGTCTGAATGGCTGTCATAGAAACAATGTAAACGTGAGTCAAAATCTGCCATAGTATAATTTCAATCTGAAATGGCAACTGCAGTATAATATATTGCTAATATAATCCAGAGAATCAAAAATCATGTTGGTCATTCTGTAATAGAGTATATTGTAGGCCAAAATCCAGTAATGGCTGCCATCACAAGAGCTCCACAGAGTATTTGCTTAAACATTTTTCTTTTCTTTTCTATTGTTTCTAGGGATTATACATTCAGTCTTTTTAGGGGTGCCAATATGTAAAAGATTATAATTTGGGGGGTTTTATTGATTGATACTAGATGACTAATGGATCAAGTTTTTCCTACCCTTCAACCTATTCCTCCCATTTTCTTCCCTCTTCAGAAGCCTTTCAGCTTTCCCTCCCCCCTTTCTTCAGTTTCACTCAATTCACTCAGTGTGAACTACGAGATTTCAGAGGAAATGCTCTTTTCTCTTCTTTTCTTTCAAGTAAGGGTTTATTTGGGGGAAGACAGGCCAAGGATAGAGGATAAGTTAAGAGTACTAGGATTTCCCTATTATCTACAATGAGTGTTAGGAGGATATTGAGGGAAATAGCAATTCTGTCACAAGCATGAAATCAAAGAGAGAGATATAAGGACCACTGACCTTCTTCTTCTTCCCAATCAGCCAGGTCACTTCCAACTTGATTAACTCAAGTCCTAGAGAATATAAATAGCTTCTCTGGACCTAAGCTATCATTCTAGCCTCATTACCAGTATTCCCTTTCTACCTGGTAAAACTGACCTCCTCTCTGCTCTAAAAGGCAACTGGTGCCAAAGGTTAGAATTTTGGGTCTATAAACACCAGACCCTGAATTAAAATCTGGACTTAGACATTTAATAGGTATGTGACCCTGGGAAAGTCACTTAATCTTTGCCTCAGTTTCCTCAGGAAGGGACAGTATATAAATACTGATTTTCTCCCTTCCTCATACATTACACTGAATTTACCTTCTCCTTGTCCTTTGCACTAGCCATCCTTCCATGCTTAGAATTTGTCTCTTCCTTCAAGATGCAGCTCACATTCCAAAGTCTTCATGGTCTTTCTAATTGTTCGTGTCCTCCCTCTCAAAGTATTCTACACTTATTTTTCTATACTCTATAAATATATTGTGCTTATCTACATGTGCATGTTATCTCTGAAAAAATAAATCTTTCATAGTGTGAATTCTTTTATTTTTGGTATTTTTGTCCCCAGTATGTAGTACAGTGCCTAGCACATAGTAGGAATTTAATGCATACCTGATTATCTCACACAATTCAACATTTTTGGCTATTGAGATCTCTTTAAATTCTGACTTGAATTTAGTGTGTCTTAGACAATTTTTTTAAGTTAGGTTTTATTAAGCTCTGCAATTGCAGAAAATGGTATCTTGGAAATTATAAAATTAACTAATTCCTTATAATTTTATTATAATATGTAATACTATAAATATATAATACTGACTCATAACCATTATCTAATTTGACTGAAACTTTTCTTTCTACCCCTTTTGGCAACTAAAGAAACAGTGGATCTTGGTTCCACTCCTTGTTTTCCCTGAAGAGTTTCTTCCAAAGAATTCCAATTTACAGAGGATCCAGCTGGCTTTCACTTCACTTACATTTAAAAGGAGGAGGGAAAGTTCTTTTTCCTGGAATATAAAAAAAATTGTGGTTCCCAGGCTTCTTAATTCAAGTATGTTGAATTCACTTTCTAATTTCAGGTATTCTTTCCTAATTACTAGCATAATTAAAAATAATTATTTTCCTCTTACTTTTGGTAATTAAAAAAGAATTCCTATTTAAGATGACATTTAAGAATGCCATTGTAGAAAACAGGCTCTAATTATCACTGAATAGTCTTAAAACAGCCAAGTGCTTTATAATTGGTACAAAGCAAACAGTGCTGTTTAAATGAGTACATTTCATTTTTTTTAAAAAATATATTTTATTTGATCATTTCCAAGCATTATTCGTTAAAGATCATTTTCTTTTCCTCCCCCCCACCCCCCATAGCCGACCCGTAAGTCCACTGGGCATTAGATGTTTTCTTGATTTGAACCCATTGCTTTGTTGATAGTATTTGCACTAGAGTGTTCATTTAGAGTCTGTCCTCTGTCATGTCCCCTCAACCTCTGTATTCAGGCAGTTGCTTTTCCTCGGTGTTTCCACTCCCATAGTTTATCCTTTGCTTATGAATGGTGTTTTTTTCTCCTGGATCCCCGCAAGTTGTTCAGGGACATTACACCGCCACTAATGGAGAAGTCCATTATGTTCGATTATACCACAGTGTATTAGTCTCTGTGTACAATGTTCTCCTGGTTCTGCTCCTCTCGCTCTGCATTAAATGAGTACATTTCATACACACAGTAAGCTTTCATTTTGTTATTTCTTAAATTATTATTAGATAGAATTATTTTCCTCCTACATGGTAGTCTCAATTACAATTGTGACTGCAGCTAACAATCAAAGGGTAATTTTCCTGGGAAGACGTTATGGTAAGAATAGTCAAGTATAAATGAATGTTTCTTTGTAATTCCTATGGGAACTTTACAGTAAGTACAGTAATTTAGTGTTTTAAAAATCAATCTCTCTATATTTACTGCAGCAGTAAATAGGAATTTATCTCACTATATCCATATATCCTACTTCTTTAAGGACCTGCCACCATATTAAAAAAATAACCTCATAGTGAGCGTTTGGTTTGAGTGTCATCTTCTTTATGAACTCTTATCTACTTTCTTACCCTAGAAAAACAGCCCTGAGGTTCAGCTTTCCTCATTGGAGACTTCCATTCCAAACATCTCTACTTCATTGAAAGCTGTTTCCAAACTTCACTTTCTTCCAGACTTTTTGGTCATTTCTTCCATTGTCTCATCAGCTGCCATGTCCTTACAAGGGTAACTTTTCCACATCCATCCTCATCACCATCCCAGTTCTGGAAACATTAGCCATGATCAAATCACCTGCCATTTTTTCTTTGAAAAGTTTTATCAATCTATTTCTCTGTGAATCCACTCACTTCCCCTCTGTTTCCTGAATAAAATGGCCCACCCTGCCACCATTCCCATTTTTTTGTGTTGTCTTCTCCATTAGAATATAAGCTTTTTGAGGGCAGGGACTAATACTGATTTTTGCATTTAAATTCCAAGTCATAGCATAGATTAGTCACTTGATGAATTGGCTTTCATTCACTCCACTCCCTATTAGGAAGCAGCTTAATAAATGATATAATGAAAGAACATTCAATTTGAGAAACAGATGACCTAACTCTGCTACTTACTGCCTTTTTGACAGATATTCAGAAATCCAGTTAAATTCTATTCAATGGAACGAACATCTTCGGTTCCTACTTTATGCCGGACACTTTGCTAGTTGCTAGTGATGCCAACTGAAAAATGAATGAGTCTTTGCCCTTAAGAAGCTTACATTATGTTGGCAAAATATAACATATGTAAATAGCATAAAACTAAGAAAATTAAAGAGAGAATGTATGTATGTGTGAAGGAAGATCATAGAAGGCTTTGCAATGGAGTTAGCACCTGAGCTGAACCTGGAAAGAAGAAAAACAGACAAAAGACTGTGATGAAGAGAGAGTATATTCCAGGAATAGAGCATGACTTGTACAGATAAAAGAGATGAAGTATTTGGTATGTTGAACAGCCTGGTCCAAGTTGGCAGGAACATAGAATACACTGAGAAGGGAATTATCTAGCCTGGAGATGTAGATTAGAGCCATATTGTGGAGAGTCTTAAATACGAAGCCTAAAGAATTTGTGTTTTATCCCATTGGCAGCAAGGAGACAGAAGAGTTTTATAAAGAAGAGAATCATTTGGTCAGATCAGTGATTTAGAAAGATTACTTTAGCAACCAAGTGAAGGATAGAATTGAAAGGGGGCAAAACTGAAAACAGATGAATATTAGGAAGTTTTATGCACATTGCCCCAGAAGAGGAGATGAGGGCCAAGAGTCAGAGTTATTGATAGATAGATGGAAGATTTATTAAGTGCCTTTTCAGGGCCAGGCACTGAGGATACAAATACAAGAAAATAAGGTAATTCCTGGTCTCAAGGAGTGCATATTATTTCTCCGTATTATTTACTTTTATAAGTGAATAATCTTATAAAACCAAAATCCCAAAACATATACCTAAATAAGCAAGTGATAAATATATGCTTTTGTCTGCATTCCTACCCCAACACTTCTTTCTTTGAAGGTGGATAGCATTCTTTATCATATGTCCCTCAGAATTGTCCTGGATCATTTATTCCACAATATTGCAGTTACCCTATATAATGTTCTCTCGGTTCTGCTTATTTCACTCTGCATCAATTCATGTAGGTCTTTCCAGCTCTTTTTGAAATTATCATTCCTTATAGTACAATAGTACTCCATCACCATCTTACACCACAATTTATTCAACCATTCCCCAATTAAGGGACATTCCTTTAGTTTCTAATTCTTTGCCACCATGAAAAGAGCAGCTATAAATATTTTTGTACAAATAGGTCCTTTCCCATTTAAGGAGTTTATATTTTAATGAGGAATTGAACATATAAAAGGGTGATGGAATGGTTGAAGGTAACTAGGTAACTGGGTGGAAGCATGATGAGAATACTTAAGGAGATGCCATAGAGGCCTGCCTCCCAGCAAGACAAAACAAAAGGCTAACATACCAGAACCATTGGAAGTCAGGGGTAGAATCTAAGGTTCTAAGGTTTTAGTTATGTGCTTATGGTGAGAAGTAGAAAAGAGAAAGGGAAAAGAGCAAAATGTATCTTCAAGGTGATTAGAAGTATGATCAATCCTGAACTGAAATAGAAAAGTTTGGGAATAGAACAACTTGGGGGTTGGAGAGACATTCAGTTTTGAACAGTTCAAGATACGTATCCACAAGTTAGTTGATAAAGCATGTCTTTTGTACAGAGAAGATATTAGAGATGTATATATGGATTTGAGAGTCAGTTATTTTAACACCAATCACCCAAGTTTATAACATTGAGAAAATCCTTTATTATTTACTATTTCTCAGTTCTAATGGAATAAGCTAATGAGATTTCTCAAAGAATACAGAGGGTCTGGGACAAGCCTAAGGAATACTCACTCTAAAAGGGCAGAAGATTTTTGGAAAAGGAACATTCAAAAAAAAAAGAGGAGATTCAAGAGAGGGCAATCAGAAGCTGATGCAGGAGAGAAAATTCAGAAGGAGGGGGTAATCAACAGAATAAAATATTGCATATTAAGAAGAATCAAGAAAAAAAAAGATCATGGGACATAGCAATAAGAAATAGATGGTAATGCTGGAAGCAAGATTACAGAGAGTGAGAAATGTGGGAATATTAAGAGTGAGGGCAGCATATATCATTAATTATTTCTATGAATTTGGCAGTAAAGAGAAGACTTGTAAGATAATGATGTGAGGGGATACTGTTATCAAATTAAGATTTTCATTTTATTTAAGATATACTTGAAGATATTTGTAGTTAGTAGGTTTAGTAAAGAAGAGATAGGAGAGAGAATGATTGATGAGCAAACTCCCAAAAGTCTTGGGAAGGGAAAGGTCAAGAGCATAGAAAAATCTCAACTTCTCTGGGTCTCTTTCCTCATTGGTCAAATGAAGGGGTTGGATTAACTGGTCTTTCTATTCCTTTCCTTTCCAGCTCAAAATCTGTTGGTAATACTTAATACAATGAATTGCCTCTAGTAATAATGTATAGCCAAGCCTGACAATTCAGATTTGGAAAGGCCTAAGTGAAATACTCTATGGCTCTGAAAGTGGAATTTTAATGGGATCACGCAGAGTGTTTATAGAATTCTAGTGAAGAATAATTTTGTTTTTAAGAATTGCATTGATGTTGCTGTCCATTCATAGACTCAAAGGCATATGGGACAGAAATTAAACAAAGGCAAGGAGCCAGGAAAGAAAAACCAGAAAATTTGTCCAGTTATGAAATTATTTTAAGACTTAATAGTCTTGAGGATTTGTTTCATGAGAGGAAAGTTATTAGTACTTATGGGTTAAACTAAAAACAAAAAGCCTTTGACTTTAGGGACTAAAGTAAATATTTATATAAGAATGTCAGATGAACTATTTAAACTCCTTTGGTTAACTAGCTGTCATGTAAAAGGAAGAGGATGTTAAAATCTCAGAATATTAGTGCTGGGTAATCTTGTCCCACTCCCCAATTTTACACATAAACTAAGGTTTACAGATGAAAGTGATTTGCTTAAATACATATCCTGGAGACTATTTTTGCCTATCTTTTTATCCCTAGTTCTGGAATACAAGAAGTACTTAATGCTTATTGATTAATTGTGACTATATCCATTGAATTTCCCCCTCATTAAAGGCTATATCCCTCTCACAATTCCCATAGAATTTCTTGCTTGTTCACCTCCAGAGATTAACATGGTATGATTTTTTTCCCTAGCATTCAATCTTCCCCAACCCCCCTGCAAGGTTTTGACAACATCAAGACATTTTACAACTAGGAAAATGAAAGTTCACCAGGGCTGAATAGTTTAAAGCAATCAACTCGCCTGTGAAATTTGGGCCCTTGACTCTCTGACATCCTGTCCTACCCAAGTATAACTGTGGGCACTTGAAAATAGCTAAATAACAACAATAACATCAAGGCCACAGTCATTCTGGGCACAGACCCAAGGATTCATGCATGTTTGGGATATCTGAGCACGCTATGTTGGATTGTTTGTACAAATGTTCTGAGAAAAGCCACAGCTTGAGGCTGATGTGATTCCTCCAGCTGTGGAGAACATGGGTGGATGACACAAAAAGCCTCTTTGTGTGCACATATATAGGTATGAAGTATATAACAATGCCCAGCATAAAGAGAAGAATAAACATTTACATTTCCAAAAGAAAAAGGAAAAGGAAAAAATAGGTATAAGAAGGAAAAAGGAATAAAGACTTTTTAAATTAAAAAAGCAAAAATTGTCAAGTATAGACAACATTATTTGAGATTTTAGAGGTACAATTTTGTTTAAGAAGAATTTAAATTTTTTTCTTTGTTTTGTCTATCCCCTTTTTCCCTTTTTGTTTTACACCCTGGCTATATGACCTTGAGGAAGCATCCATTTCCCCAGTTGTTTGGAGAATAGCCTGTATAGAGTCCAATAGAAGAGAAGTTTTCAAAAGATGGTGAAGTCCTTCAGATGTGCTTATTGCTGGATGACATTGTGCTGATTACAATGAGCCCTGGAATCCAACAGGTCTAGCTTCTTTTTCCCCTTTTTCATTCCATCCTTTTCTTGGGAGAGATCATAAGAGCATAATAGATTGGGAGGAGAGGGTAGGTTTTTCTCCCCTACCTTATTCCACTGCAAGGGGCTGTTAGTAGTGACCATGAGACAAAAACAATAAGGAGATAGATACACTGGCTTCCCTGAGCTTCCCTGGCCAAAATAAGATTTCTGCCTGCCTTTTGCCTTTCATTTTTCCTTTGAAGCATAGGTTAGAGAACAGAAATAAGAGAACTGAAAGTGAATGTATACAGCCAAAAGTTAGCAGGAGCCAGGGCAGTAGTAGAGTATTCAGGAGAAGCACATATGGGGAATTCTGAATGATTCCCCCCTTCCCCCCTGCCCTCCAGATTCTTCTTCCTATTTAGAGGAGGGAGATTTCCTGAACAGTGTAGTCCCATAATCTTTCCTTCGATTCAGAAGTACCACCAATATTGGGAATTGCCTTGTGAGTAACCTAAATTTGAAGATAAAACCTCTGGTCTTCTAGCCTTGGAAGGAAAATTTTCTAATGTGTCTTGGAAAGAATATCACATGTAGTTCCTGAAAGCCTTTAAATACCATACTAAAGTCACAAAGTTAGGGAGCAAAACTCCTTGACCTTGCTTTCTTTTACCTCCTCTCCTTAACATATTCAGACAGTATAGATCTAATGCCTGCCCAAACCTCCCTCTCCCTCTCCCTCTCTCTCTTTCTCACTTCTTTCTTCCATTTCCTCCCCCCTCTCCTTCTCCCTTTACCTCTCTTCCTCCCTCCCTCCATCTCTTTCTCATTTTCTCTCCTTCCTTCCTTTCTTCCTTCCTTCCTTCCTTCCTCAAATGTGAACCTTCAAGTTAGCTAAAATCTAATCTTCTACAAAATCTATTCTGTTTCTACTTTTCTATTACTAACAAATTTTCTCTAAGATTTACCTCTATGTTATCCTGTATATATCTTGATTTTACATCACTGTTTGCATGTTATCTCCTTATTAGAATTTGAGCTCCTCAAAAGCACAGAATATTTTTACATTACTTTGTATAACTAATCTTTAGCACAGTTCCTGGCTCAAAATAAGCACTTAATGCTTGTCGGTTGACAGAAAGGTTTCCTGACCAGAATCTTGAAACTTTTCTTTTTTTCTTCCAGAAGTCCAAGTCTTCATAGAGTCTCCATGGTTTCTATAGTTTCACCTCTCACATGGGGCCCACGGAGACCAAACTAATCTCATTGATTATTTACAGACTATTTTGAGACTTTTATGTTCTCTAAATTTTCTGTAGAATGAAATAAAGGTTGTCGTATAGTGAGGGATAGGGAAGTGAAGGGAAAAGATAAAAAAAAAAGAGACTCTGTTGAAACATTAAAGTGAAACCACATTCACTTAATATAAATATAACTTAAAATAAATATAAATATAAAATTTCATATAAGAAACTTCAAATAAATGAATGATGCCTATTGTCTACACTATGAACTAAGGTTGAATTGGCGAAGGGAAATCAATTAAAACAGTTCATCAATATATTCAGTGGAGAGAGTTCAAGATATGGAGTCAGTAATATACAGATTCAAATACTGTCTCAGATATTAATTTACTGTGTGAGGATGGGCAAGTCACTTAAGTCTACATTTTCAGAGGTTCAATTTTCCATCAGTAAAATTATAAGGTCATAGGTTTTAGAACTGGAAGTAACCTTTGAAGTGATCAAATTTAGTCGCCTCTTTAGCAGATGAAGAAACTTAGACCTAGAGAAGTTAAAGGACATGTTTAGGGTCTTACAACTAGGAAGTAGATGAATTCTGTGCCCTTCACAGGGTTATTGTCAGATTCAAAGAAGAACACATAAGCAAAAAGTACTTTGAAAACTTTAGAATGCTGTAGACATGCCAATAGCTATTATTCTCTTGGAGAGACCTAGTATATAGCCAATGAATTTAGCCTAAAAAGTAATAAAGCATCAGATGAGTTGCTTTATGGGAATTGTATATCACTTCGATTGATCCTGAGCCTCTTTCTGGCAGGAAAAACAAAATAAACCATTAAAAGAAGCTGGTGTTATATGGTTGCAAATCAGGAGGCATTTCCCAAAGAATCAGAATTGCTCTCAACTCAAAATGGGTTGGAGAGATATACAGTAAAAATAAGAAGAATTGCATACAATTCTTTGCACTTGCACATTGCACTTGCATACAAAAAGTGGCATCAGTGATATTTAGGATAATATGAAGAGAAAAGGAAATTGGCAGCTTATGTGTCAAGAATGAGAAGTATCTTCCAGAAAGTTCAAGAGTTGCATAGGTACTCATAGAATCTATACCATGTCTAGAAAATAGCATCTGGTGTGAGAGGAAGATGTTCCAAGGAACATTTGTGAACAGAGACAGAAGATATTGAGAATGAAAAGCTGTGATGCTAACAATGAAGAGACTAGATAAATTGTAACATTAACACTATTAAAATATTGAGGCAACTGCAGAAAATTAAAAAATAAAAAAAAATCTGAAGAGATGGAATACTCAAAAGAAGGCAAAGAAGGGAAGAGAAGGGAGAGCTAGAATTTATTTTCCATGGTCATTGATGGCCAAATACACCAGTTAATAAGCTTAAGACATCCTCTCATTATACTCTCACTCCATGTATCCTGGACATATAATTTAAAACATAGGTGTGGCACATATCTAGGATCCTTTCAAGAGGGAGAAGCATTCAGATAATTTTCCGTACAATGTAGACCCAATCTAGAACAGCTATTTACTTTACTTATATTAACGATATGCTAAATTTATGAAGACTCAAACAATACCTTGACAAAGGCAGAAAACAGGATATAGTAGTATGAACAGTTATGCTGTCTTGTGAGATTGAAACGTGTAACATCAGAATATAATGCAGTTTTTTGTGAATGCATGAAGGCATTTTACATTTCTCCTCAGCTTTGTACTATCTATTCATTCTTACTAGGCTCATATTTACTGACATGCAACTCCTAGGATTACATTCATCTACTATTGGGAGGAAATAATTTTCCTCTTCACACCAACTAAAGATCCAGATCTTTAAATGATCTTCTGCCATTGTGAATTCACATATTCCCTTGTTAACTTACAAAGAGGCTAGAAATGTTCATCTTAGAATTGTTGCTCAATCACACATTCAGGCAGAGAAACAGAAGAAAGAGCTAGGACTCTGAGATCTATTTCAGGCTTTCCCAGGCAGAAGATATAGTTCTGCCTTTTACTGGCATCTGCCATGTTGGGGACAGGGCTTATTCACCTTTAGAAGCATTCTCTAAAGGACACAACCCCTGCTACTTAAGATAATGTGTTTTAATATTACTTATATGTGTTTTGTGTTTTGTCCATCCTTAGTTCTATGTGTGAGGTTACACAGTAATTATATTTCAAAGGCAGGATTTGAAACCAGACAGAAATCATCTTCTGTGTCAGTGATGGTAAACCTTTTAGAGCTGGAGTGCCAGGCCCCACCCCCAGACCAAGTGCTGTTCCTGCCTTCACTAGAGATCAGGTGTCATGCTCCTCCTCCCCACGTAGTACCAGGTGTACCTTGTAATAAAATAATAAACTGAAGGAAACTATTACTTCTTGAGACTGGAGAGGACAAGCTGAGGAGAAACTGTTACTGTAACAATGGCCTTTGTTCTTTATCTGGCTGGCTGTGATTAGAGAGGCTGCTACATCTAAAACTGCTGAAGGAACCTGAGGCTGCTTATTAGTAATGGAGGACAGAGAAATGCTGCTGGGGGATGCCACCACACACACACAGGGATACTGATACACAGGGGACACTGCTCTGGGGAATCTGCTTATTGATCCCTAACAATGGCTGATCTATTTCCTAACTTACTTCCTCCCTCACTCCCTCCTCCCTGCTCCAACTTGCTACCCTTCTTCTCCCAATTTTCCCTCCCCCCAAATGAATTATAAAATACTCTAAAGTTCTTTCTCAGGTAAGGGGTTTATTGGGATAATAGGATGGGAAACTGAGGTAAGGGGGATGAGGAAATCCCTAGTCTAACTGAGGTAAAATTGAGAAAATAGTCCAGTTACAAAGGGTGACTCTGAGACAGGGAGATGGAGGACAATGGCTTTTCAAGATCTTCTTTCTTCTTCAGTTAGATTTCTCCTTTTTGTCAATTTCAACTGTCCAAAGTTAGAGAACTTTAAGTAACCAAGTCAGCTTCACAAAAGTCTCTCAGCCAACTTCAAACTCCAGAGAGCAAATGTGTGTCTCCCAGTCAGAGATCCAGAGACCAAAAAGCCTCCTGGTCAACTCCAACTCCTCAGAGCCAGAGAGACAAAGTCCAAAAGCCAAGTTTCTCCTCTCAGAGTGTCCAGCCAAAGCCTCCAGGGAAAAAGTGACTTCAGTCCCTGACACAGAGACACCAAAGCCCCTCTCAGCTCCAACTGCTCGGAGCCTGAGAGAGACAGAGAGTAAGTTCAAAAGTCCAGTTTCTCCTCTCCCACCGTGTGGCCAGCAAAACGCCCAACTCCGCTCCAACTGCCCACAACCCTGGGACATTCCGATGGAATCCTGGCTTGACAGACATCTAGAGCTAGATGCATTTTAGAGCTAGATCTCCAGTCCTTCATCTTGGTCCACAGGTCCTGCTGTGGACTTTTCTCTTCATATCTCTATCACAATCCCCACCCCTTTTATTAGCCCTAAAATGCAACATATATTTTATTTTTAATGCTACTTACCTTATCAATAATAATTCTATCTTAACTCTTTGCTATCTGAAATATACTCTTACCCCCCCCCCCAACAAACTGCTAAACGCATTTTAGCTGTTCTGTCTATCTAAATACTTAGCTAAGAATGGGTCACAGGAAAATGGTTTAGGTAGGGGAATTACATTAGTATAGTTTTTCCATAACAAAACAAAAAATACTTTCCAAATAATTACAACAATTTCAATAACATTTTGAACATGCAAACATTCTAATTCCTAATGTCTATAAATTTACTAAGAAATTCTTCTTAACACTAACAAATGCAAACCTACAATCAAAATACAATCTAACTTTTATACTACAGACTTCTATGTCTCTATTTTCTAAGCCTTAGACTAATTCACTAGGCTATTACTATTGTTATTAGTTAGATTGTTAATAAGCTTGCTTTAAAAAGTTAGCTCAGGGGGCAGCTGGGTAGCTCAGTGGATTGAGAACCAAGCCTAGAGATGGGAGGTCCTAGGTTCAAATCTGACCTCAGACACTTCCCAGCTGTGTGACCCTGGGCAAGTCACTTGACCCCCATTGCCTAGCCCTTACCACTCTTTGGCCTTGAAGCCAATACACAGTATTGACTCCAAGATGGAAGGTAAGGGTTAAAAAAAAAAGTTAGCTCGTTAGTAACTTAGTAATTACATGTATACATACAATTTACATATATATCCTTGTGGATATCTGTGCAAACTCATGCAGAAAAGAAAATCTTTTTCTGTTTGAATTTCCCACAGAACTTTCTAATCATTGTGTTTATTTGTTGTTGTGCATGTTGTATACTTACCCATTCCATGAATTATGTTCCTTTGCTATATAGGATGTGCATGCAAATGTATGTAATGTTCACATGTACAACACTTCCTTACATAACCTTTATGGCCAAAATTTCCAAATTTCATAGTTCCAAAGTCCTTCCATGTTCAGTCACTTTGCTTGAAGAAATTTTCTTCCTTTCCACTCTAGTCCTTTGTCTGGTCTGCATGCCATTCGCCATCATCCAGATGTGTTCTTTCAATCAGGATCCGTTGCAATAATCAGGAACCCGGGAACACACGAACAAACCATGAACATGAGTGCAAGTCAAGGTTTTTACATATGTGTGCCAGTATGAGTGAAAAGTTACTTTTGCATGGGAGTGAGTTGAAATCTTCGTGAGTGCCAGAATTTATCAATATTCTTCATGTGTGGGGTAAGCATTTGCATTTGTGTACCTCTTCGTGCTTGTAGGTGAGATTAACTTGTGTTTTCTTCTTGCCTGGGTGTATGCATTATGCCTAAGAGTATATTTTTTCAAGACTTTAGATTTGAAGTTTTCTTTTTCTTCATCAAGGAGGTCTATCTTATGGTTACTGTATATAATTTTTGACTGGTCATTGTATGTATTACTTGGAGATAGATTTGTTACTATGTCAGGCAGATAATTGTGGCTTTCAATGTAAGGTTTTCTTATGTTTTCTGTGTTAATGGCTGCATATCTTCAGAGACTGTACTATAGATTTCAGCTTTAGATGCTTTTCTATTCTGTAATCAATTCAACCTGTTCAGGGCTCTCATTTTCTGTGTTATCATGGCTGTATATCTTCATGGGTGCTATCTTTTCATTATTTTAACTTGTGCAGGGCTCTCTCTATTGCATTCTGGTGGCTAGTACTCATGTGCTTTCCTGTGTTTCCGTTGGGGACTGCATTTGCTTATAATTTATTTTCCTAGGGCTACTCAATATTATGGGTGTGATGCAATTTCACATGTGAAGCATGGAACCATGGATCTCTTTGATCAACCTTTATAGACATTGGGGTTGTCATCATGACCATAGTAGATCTGATCCATCTAGGTTCTGTAGGAGATTCTCTATTATGCAATGAAAAATCTAGTGGTATTCTCTGCACAAGCAAACTCAGTTTCCTTAGTTCTTCAATCCTACGTTGTATCTGTTTTAAGTATTCATGAAGAACGCATTCCCCTCTTAACATGGACAAGTAAGGTGGCTTTACTGTCCTACCATGCCAAAGAGGCTGACCATACAACATTTCAAAAGGTGATATGTGCAGGTCAATCCTAGGCCTGGTTCTAATGTTGAGGAGAACGAGTAGACAGAGGTGTGGCATTAGCAAATTCTAGATTTGCAAAATGCCAATCAAGGATCTGCCTGTCTCTTGAGGATAAATATACATTACTTGGGGGATTGGCTTCTAGCTCTTGTAGTTTCTCTTCTAGTTTTACTTGTGTTTCTGCCAATTCATCATATTCCTTGAAAAGGGCTATGACATCCTGGTGTTTAATTTTTACAAGAAATTCTGCTGTAAATTTCTCGAAGTGGCTTTACTTCAGATGCTTCTTTATACTGCTGGTGGAGTTCTTTGATCTTCTCTTTCAAATTCACCATCTTATTAAGAAATTCCTTCGGAGGTAGAGTCAAGATGGCAGCTTAGCAAGCCGCAAAAGTTCAGAACTTGTGGAAGACCCTTCCTTACCAATACTGACTGAAAGCTCCTAGGGCACCGAAATTCAATCTGAACAACAGGACAAAAGTGGGGAACCCTCCTTCTGGAGTCAAATCAAAAGGTACACCCCCCAAAAGCCAGGATCTGAGAATACTCAGGGCTAAGGGGAAGGCAGAGGGTAGGTCCCAGGACCACTCCCCCACAACCCAGAGGGCTGAGCCCCCAGCAGCAGCGGGAACGTCTGAGCGGGCAAAGGTGCTGGTTTGCAGGGTCTACCTTGTGAGCAGTGGGGTGCCAGGCTCGGAGCATCCAGCTTGGACAGCAGGGAGGAAACCAGGGAGAAACAGGCCGTGACTGGGTCCCTCCATCAGGCTCCAGTCTCACCATTGCCTCGGGGCACATCCAGACCAATCCAGTTAAATATAATCCCATCAGAACGCCTCAGAGTTTAGGGAGGCGGGCAAAGGCACTTGTGGACATCTGAGAAGCAGCTGGAGAGAACTGGAGAGAGCCTGGGCGGCCCAGCCTTCCAGGAGTCTTCAGAGCCTCAGAGCTTCATACCACATACAGCCCAGCCCAGTTGAACTCAATTCAATCAAAAGCCTCCAGAGGACAGGGAAGATAACATTCCTCCCCTAGAGACTGTACCAAGAGATCTGACAAAGCTTCAAGAGGGGAGACCGACAGCTCCAAAACCAAAACAAAATGAGAGGATCAAGAGCACAGCCAAATACGGGGAGCAAAGAAGGGGTAAACTCGAGCAAACAACAGAAAAAGAAGAAAGAAATTACAATAGACAGCTTCTGCACAGGCAATGAGCAAAGAGAGAATGAAACCGAGGGGGAGCATCCAGCAAAGGAAAAATCAGAAATCCCAGCGAATTGGATACAGGCTTTGGAAGAACTCAAAATGCAATTCAAAACACAATTAAGAGAGGCTGAAGACAAATGGGAAAAGAACTTAAAAACTAAGATAAGTCATCTGGAAATAGAAAATAGTATCTTGAAAGCCAAAATCAACCAGTTGGAAAATGAGGCAAAGGAGATGAAAGATGAGGCAAAGCAGATGAAAGATAAGGTGAAGAAGATGAAAGATGACTTCCAAAGAAAATCCAACCAAAAGGAAAAGGACGACCAAAAAACTAAGGATGAAATCCAGTCTTTAAGAACCAGAATACAACTAGAATCGAGCAACCTCACAAGGCAGCAGGACACTATAAAACAAAACCAAAAGAATGAAAAAATTGAGGAAAATATGAAGCATCTCATTCACAAAACAGAGGATTTAGAACATCATTCAAGGAGAGACAATTTAAGAATTATTGGCTTACCAGAAGACCATGACAAAAGAAAAAGCCTAGACATTATATTACAGGAAATTATTAAAGAAAACTGCCCTGAAATCCTTGAACAAGAGGGAAAAGTGGAGATTGATAGAATCCACAGATCACCTCCTGTACTTAATCCCCAACTGACAACACCCAGGAATGTTATAGCCAAATTCAAGAACTATCAGACCAAAGAAAAGATATTACAAGCTGCCAAAAAGAAGTCATTCAGATACCAAGGAACCACAGTGAGGATAACTCAGGATCTGGCTGCATCCACACTGAAAAAAAGAAAGGAATGGAATACGATATTCCGGAAAGCAAGGGAACTAGGTCTACAACCAAGAATCAACTACCCAGCAAAATTGACTATGTTCTTACAGGGGAAAGTATGGTCATTTAACAAAATAGAAGAATTTCAAGAACTTGTAAAGAAAAGACCAGACCTGAACAGAAAATTTGATGTCCAAGCACAGAACTCAAGAGAATCATCAAAAGGTAATTAAAAAAGAGGGGAAAAAAGAAAAACAAAAACAAAAACATTTTTAAGAGATTCAATAAGTTAAAATGATATGTATCCCTATAAGAAAAGAGGTCATTGGTAACTCTTAAAAACTGTTTTTATTACCTGGGCAGCAAAAAGAAGTATACTTAGAGGGAACAGCAACAAACTGTATAGGATGAAATAGTAGTAGTAGTAGTCTCTCGGTGATCAAGAATGACTATTGTCTTTGTGCAGTTTCATCTATGGTGTACCCTCATGTGGCTTTGGAGTCCAAAGGCTGAGGTGCACAGTTTGTGGCACATGGGGCATGGGATTCCAGTTGCTATGGGAGGTGTGGTTGTGGCCTGGTGTCAGCATTCATGTGCAGCGGCAAGACGTCAACGTCACTCATCTTCAAAGGTGGTGGCGGCATGGTGAATGTGGGTTCGCCAGCTGCTTCTGTCAGAGGCAGCGAGTTCTAGTTGCTTTGGTGTAATGCCAGCCCACTTCAAGTTGGACTTTAGCTGATCGTTGAATCTTCTCTTTGGTCGGCCTTGTTTCCTGAGTCCAGCTGACAGTTCACCATAGAATACCTGTCTTGGTATTCACTGTGGGTCCATGCGGATGACGTATCCAGACCATCGTAGCTGGGTTTTGAGGACCATGACTTCGATGCAGGTGGAGTTGGTTCTGTTGAGGACTTCCTGGTTAGTGATTCGGTTCTGCCATCGGATCCTCATGATTGACCGGAGGGAGCGTTGGTGGAATTGCTCCAGCTGTTTCATGTGCTTCTGGTACAGTGTCCATGTCTCGCAACCGTACAGGAGCGAGCTGAGGACCGCTGCGTTATACACTTTGAGCTTCGTGACAGTGCTTACACTTCTGTGTTGGAGGACTTTGCAGCGCAGCCTCCCGAGTGCCTGGCTGGCCTTTTGGATCCTGGCATTCATCTCGTGGTCTAGGGACCTGTCGTTGGTGATGGTGCTGCCCAGGTACTTGAAAGTGTTGACGTTAGAAAGCTGCGTGCTGTCGATTGTAATTCATGGCTGGTTCGTTGGCCTCCCTGGTGCAGGTTGGAACAGCACCTCTGTTTTGCTGAGGCTGATAGTCAGGCCAAACAGTTTTGTTGCGGTGGAGAACCTGTCCACAATGGTTTGGAGATGATTTTCTTGGTGGGCCATGAGAGCACAGTCATCTGCGAAGAGAGCTTCTAGCATGAGTCTCTCTGTTGTCTTTGTTTTTGCAGTCAGGTGGCGAAGGTCGAATAGTGAGCCATCCAGTCGGTATTTGATATAGACGCCCAGGTCTAGATCCATCACAGCATGTCGTAATACTTCGGTGAAAAATAGGTTGAATAGTACCAGAGCGAGGACACAGCCTTGTTTCATGCCATTGGAGATGTTGAAGAGATTGGAAGTCTCTCTACCAGATAGGACTTCCCCTGTCATGTCGACATGAAAGAGCTGGATCAGTTTGACGAATTTTGCTGGGCAACCGAGCTTGCTGAGGATCACCCACAATGCTTCCCTGTTCACTGTGTCGAATGCCTTTGTCAGGTCTATGAAGACAATGTAGAGACTCAGGTTCTGCTCAAGACATTTTTCCTGCATTTGCCTCATCGTGAAGACCATGTCGATGGTGCTGCGATCTGGTCGGAAGCCACATTGTGATTCATGCAGGTTCTGCTCTGAAACAGATGACAGGAGTCTGTTGAGTATAACATGGGTGAGGATCTTTCCAGCAGTGGAGAGTAGTGAGATGCCTCTGTAGTTGTCACAGGCTGCTCATGAGCCTTTGTTCTTATATAGGGCTACATTTGAGGCATCTCTGAGTTCTGGGGGCATGTCTTCCTCTTCCCATATGCTGGTCAGCACTATGTGGAATGCCTGGAGCGCCTTTCCATTTAAGGCCTTGTACACCTCGGTTGGGATCCCGTCTTTACCGGGTGCCTTGCCTGCACTCATTTGTTGAATGGCTTTTTGGACTTCCTCTATTGAAGGAGGGACGTCAAGTTGTTCAATGGAGAGGTTTTGGGGGATCTGGTCAAGTGCGCTTTGGTTGACTGAAGAGGGTCGGTTGAGAAGCTGACTGAAGTGTTCTTTCCACCTGTTGCTGATGCCTTTTTTATCTTTTATGAGAGTGTCACCGACAGAGGATAGCAAGGGAGTGGTGGTGGGTTTTAATGGCCCATAGACAGTCTTGAGGGTACTGAAAAATTGTTTGTATTTTTTCATATCAGCAAATCGCTGGATTTCTTCTGCCTTTTTTTCCCACCATTGGTCTTACATCTTCCTGATGTCACGCTGCACCGTGGCTTGGAGAGACTTGAATCTGTCCTTTTTAGGAGCAGAGTTTGGGTTATTTTGCCACTCCATAAAGGCTTTGTTCTTCTTGCTCAATAGGTCTTCAATAACAGTGTTGTTCTCGTTGAACCAGTCCTGGTGGTTGCGTTGTTTTGGGCCTAGGACTGCCTTTGATGTTTCCTTCACTGTGTCTCTGAACTGGTTCCATTTCTTGGTTGAGCTTCCAGTGAGTGGTCCCTTGGCAGACAGCTTGGTGTCCAGGCAGGACTGGAATGTTTGCAAATAAGATGGATCTCTAAGACGACTCATGTTGTAAAATGCACGAACTGTCTGGGCGCGTTTTGGATGGCGAGGCGCAATGCGCATTTGAAGAGTCGCTCTAACCAATCGGTGGTCTGTCCAGCATTAAGCTCCTCTCATGGCTCTGGTGATCTTTACATCCTGGATGTCTCGCCAGCGTACAATGATGTGGTCAATGAGATGCCACTGTTTTGATCTTGGGTGCATCCACATTGTTTTATATTTGTTCGCCATTCTGAACACAGTGTTCGTGATGGTGAGTTCGAACGCTGAACATTTGCTGAGTAGCAGTAGGCTGTTGTTGTTCATTTTGCCCACACCATGTTTGCCGAGTACTCCTTTCCATCTTTCATGGTCCTGGCCAACGTGGGTATTGAAGTCTCCCAGTAGCATCAGCTTGTCATTTGGGGGCACTGAGTGCAGGACGGCACTCAGGTCAGAGTAGAACTGCTCGATGGACTCCTCTGTGCTGGTAGTATGCATATATATATATATGTATATATATATATATATATATATATATATATATATATATATATATATATATATATATATATATATATATATATAACTAGAGCTTTAAAATAGGTTAATATTAAAAGAAATGGGAAAAGAAACAAATGGGGGTAAATTTATATGTCATAAAGAAGCTCATGGTGGGAGGGGGGAGAACATCAATACACTGGAAGGGTAAAGAGGTCAGAGACAGGAAATACTCAACTTTTACGTGCTTTGAAAGTGACTCAAAGAGGGAAAAACAATCCAATCCATTGGGGGCAGAGAATAGATTTGCACCCTATAGGGGAGTAGAAGGGTAACAAATGGTCTGGTGGGGAGGGAAGCAGTACAAGAGAAGGAGGGAGTGGGGGGGTTAATTTTAGAAAGACTACAGGGAAAATAAGGGAGGGATAAATAGGGAGGGGGGTAGAAAGGGAAGTAAAATAAGGGTGGGAACAAGGGGGACTGTACAAAAGCAAACATTGGTGTAGAAGGAAATAGTGAAAGAAGAAAAGGCAGGTAAAGGAGCAGAAATCAAAATGCTGGGAAATACACAGCTAGTAATCATAACTCTGAATGTGAATGGAATGAACTCGCCCATAAAACGCAAGCAAATAGCAGAGTGGATTAGAGTCCAAAACCCTACCATATGCTGTCTACAAGAAACACAAATGAGAAAGTTATATACACATAGGGTGAAAGTAAGAGGGTGGAGCCAAATCTATTGGGCATCAACTGATAAAAAGAAGGCATGAGTCGCAATCATGATATCCGGCAAAGCCAAAGTAAAAATAAATCTAGTTAAAAGAGATAGGGAAGGTAATTACATCCTGATAAAAGACAGTATAGACAGTGAAGAAATATCTGTACTCAACATGTATGCACCAAATGGCATAGCATCCAAATTTCTAAAGGAGAAACTAGAGGAACTCAAGGACAAAATACATAGAAAAACTATACTAGTGGGAGACCTGAACCTTCCTCTATCCAAACTAGATAAATCAAACCAAAAAATAAATAAGAAAGAGGTAAGAGAAGTGAATGAAATGTTAGAAAAATTAGAGTTAGTAGACATGTGGAAAAAAATACATAGGGACAAAAAGGAATATACTTTCTTTTCTGCAGCACATGGTACATTCACAAAAATTGACCATGTATTATGGCATAAAAACATTGCAAACAAGTGCAAAAGAGCAGAAATAATAAATGCAACTTTCTCAGATCACAATGCAATGAAAATAATTAGTAAGGGAACATGGAGAGGTAAATCAAAAATTAATTGGAAATTAAACAATACGATTCTCCAAAACCAGTTAGTTAAAGAACAAATCATAGAAACAATTAATAACTTCATTGAAGAAAATGACAATGATGAGACATCCTTTCAAAACCTATGGGATGCAGCCAAAGCAGTACTCAGGGGGGAATTTATATCCTTGAGTTCATATATTAACAAATTAAGAAGAGCAGAGGTCAATGAATTGGGCATGCAAATTAAAAAATTAGAAAGTGAACAAATTAAAATCCTCAGATGAAGACTAAATTAGAGATCCTGAAAATCAAAGGAGAAATTAATAAAATTGAAAGTCAAAGAACTATTGATTTAATAAATAAGACTAGAAGCTGGTACTTTGAAAAATCAAATAAAATAGACAAAGTACTAGTCAGTCTAATTAAAAAAAGGAAAAAAATAAACCAAATTGACAGTATCCAAGATGAAAAAGGAGACCTCACCTCTAATGAAGAGGAAATTAAGGCAATCATTAAAAACTACTATGCCCAAATATGGAAACAAATATGGCAGTCTAGGTGATATGGATGAATACTTACAAAAATATAAATTGCCTAGACTAAAAGAGGAAGAAATAAATTACCTTAACAACCCAATTTCAGAAAAAGAAATTGAACAAGCCATCAAAGAAGTCCCTAAGAAAAAATCCCCAGGTCCAGATGGATTCACAAATGAATTCTATCAAACATTCAAAGAACAACTAATCCCAATATTAAACAAACTATTTGATAGAATAGGCCAAGAAGGAGTTCTATCAAATTCATTCTACGACACAAACATGGTACTGATCCCAAAGCCAGGCAGGTCAAAAACAGAGAAAGAAAACTATAGACCAATCTCCCTAATGAATATAGATGCAAAAATCTTAAATAGGATACTAGAAAAAAGACTCCAGCAAGTCATCACAAGGGTCATCCACTATGACCAGGCAGGATTCATACCAGGAATGCAAGGATGGTTCAATATTAGGAAAACCATCCACATAATTGACCATATTAACAAGTAAACTGACAAAAATCACATGATTATTTCAATAGATGCAGAAAAATCCTTTGATAAAATACAACACCCATTCCTATTGAAAACACTAGAAAGTATAGGAATAGAAGTTCCTTTCCTAGAAATAATAAACAGTATATATATATAAAACCATCAGCAAACATCATCTGCAATGGGGATAAAATAGAAGCCTTTCCAATAAGATCAGGAGTAAAACAAGGATGCCCATTATCACCTCTATTATTTAACATTCTACTAGAAACACTAGCAGTAGCAATTAGAGAAGAAAAAGAAATTGAAGGTACTAAAACTGGCAATGAGGAGACCAAGCTATCACTCTTTGCAGATGATATGATGGTTTACTTAAGGAATCCTAGAGAATCAACCAAAAAATTACTCGAAATAATCAACAACTTTAGCAAAGTTGCAGGACACAAAATAAACCCACATAAGTCATCAGCATTTCTATATATCTCTAACCCATTTCAGCAGCAAGAATTAATAAACTGAAATACCATTCAAAATCACCCTAGACAATATAAAATACTTGGGAATCTATCTGCCGAGACAAACACAGGAACTATATGAACTCAACTACAAAACATTTTCCACACAGCTAAAACTAGATCTAAACAATTGGAAAAACATTGATTGCTCATGGGTGGGAGGAGCTAACATAATAAAAATGACAATCCTACCCAAATTAATTTACTTATTTAGTGCCATACTAATTGCACTACCAAAAAACTTCTTTACTGAATTAGAAAAAAACATAATTAAGTTCATTTGGAAGAAGAAAAGATCAAGGATATCTAGGGAAATCATGAAAAAAAATGCAAAGGAAGGAGGACTTGCAGTCCCAGATCTCAAACTATACTATAAAGCAGTGGTTATCAAAACAATTTGGTACTGGCTAAGAGACAGAAAGGAGGATCAGTGGAATAGACTTGGTGTAAATGATCTCAACAAGACAGTTTATGACAAACCCAAAGACCCCAGCTTTTCGGACAAAAATCCATTATTTGATAAAAACTGCTGGGAAAATTGGAAGACAGTGTGGGAGAGATTAGGTTTGAATCAACACCTCTCACCCCACACCAAGATAAATTCAGAATGGGTGAATGACTTGAACATAAAGAAGGAAACTATAAGTATATCAGGTGAACACAGAATAGTATACATGTCAGATCTTTGGGAAGGGAAAGATTTTAAAACCAAGCAAGACTTAGAAAGAGTCACAAAATGTAAAATAAATAATTTTGACTACATCAAATTAAAAAGTTTTTGTACAAACAAAACCAATGTAACTCAAATCAGAAGGGTAGCAACAAATTGGGAAACAATCTTCATAAAAACCTCTGACAAAGGTTTAATTACTCAAATTTACAAAGAGCTAAATCAATTGTACAAAAAATCAAGCCATTCTCCAATTGATAAATGGGCAAGGGACATGAAGGGGCAGTTCTCAGCCAAAGAAATCAAAACTATTAATAAGCACATGAAAAAGTGTTCTACATCTCTTAGAATCAGAGAGATGCAAATCAAAACAACTGAGGTATCACCTCACACCTAGCAGATTGGCTAACATAACAGCTATGGAAAGTAATGAATGCTGGAGGGGATGTGGCAAAGTAGGGACACTAATTCATTGCTGGTGGAGTTGTGAATTAATCCAACCATTCTGGAGGGCAATTTGGAACTATGCCCAAAAGGCGATAAAAGACTGTCTGCCCTTTGATCCAGCCATAGCACTGCTGGGCTTGTACCCCAAAGAGATAATAAGGAAAAAGATTTGTACAAGAATATTTGTAGCTGTGCTCTTTGTGGTGGCAAAAAACTGGAAAATGAGGGGATGCCCATCAATTGGGGAATGGCTGAACAAATTGTGGTATATGTTGGTGATGGAATACTATTGTGCTCAAAGGAATAATAAAGTGGAGGAGTTCCATGGAGACTGGAACGACCTCCAGGAAGTGATGCAGAGTGAAAGGAGCAGAACCAAAAAAACATTGTACACAGAGACTGATATTCTGTGGTACAATCTAAGGTAATGGACTCCTCCACTAGGGACAATGCAATGTCCCTGAACAATTTGCAGGGATCTAAAAAATACTATCCACAAGCAGAAGAAGATAAACTGTGGGAGTAAAAACACTGATGAAAAGCAACTGCTTGACTACAGGGGTGGAGGTGATAGGACTGAGGAGAGACTCTAAATCAACACTCTAGTGCAAATACCAACAACATGGAAATGGGTTTGAATCAAGAACACACGTGATACCCAGTGGAATTGCCTGTGGGCTATGGGAGAGGTGGTGGGAGGGGGGGAGGGAAGAAAAGAAAATGACCTTTGTTTCCAATGAATAATGTTTGGAAATGACCAAATAAAAATTAAAAAAAAAAAAGAAAAAGAAAAAAAGAAATTCCTTCAATTCCTCCTGAGTTTTCACAATCTTCTTCCAATGTTCAATCTGTTCCTCTTTCACATGCTTTTTTCCTGTAACTGTATCACAACCTCTCCTTATCCCACATAAGGGAGGGAGAAGGCTCCTATTGGACTGCTGCCTGCAGGGGCAGGTGAAGTGAGGCGTGTCCTCCATCAGTGTAGGGAGGGGGAGGGAGTGGCCAAGCTCTTGGTTCCCTCCAGCTCTGTTGCCTGTGAGCTGCCTGCCTTACCCACTGTGCTCCCATTGGAGCAGAGGGGCAGGACATGTGAAAAAGTATCATCTGACCTGGTGGAGAGGGGGAAGGGAGCAGCTCTGTTGGAGTACCTCAGCCTTTCTAGTAAGGAAATCTGGGGTTGGGGTTGGGGTGAGAGTGGCTACATGCCCACAGAGAGTGCTCTACTGAAGTATTCGGATTATAAATGAGATTATTGAGGACGATGCTGTGTTAGAATACTTTGATGATCACAAAGTATCTTTCAGCTCTCCTCCTTGAAGGAAAGCCAGGAGTGACTTCCCTTCATTAGGCCAGTATATAACTGCTTGGAGCCTATTCATATAAAAATCTATTTATTATAATTCATAACAATGAATAAGGTAAGGATTAGTAAATATGATACCCTAAACCACAGGGACTGATTTCTTCACCCACTGTTCTACCTTTGCCTACATTTGTCTTCTGTTTCTTGAAGCTACTCTGAACTGCTTATCACTTACTAAAAAAACCCTGTAAGATTTTTAATAATGATCAAAAGAGAGGGGAAAGGAAAAAGGTTCTTTCAGTGAAGTGAGCAGAGAAAATAGAGGCAGACTCACACCTGCAGCACTTTACCAAAAGCACAAGCTCCGAAAAAAGCGTCTGGCAGCGTGGGTCTCAGGAAATTTATCTCCTAAGGATCCTTATGTAAAATGAGGACATAACTTAAAGGATGCTGGGAATGTAGCTCGAGTGTTTCAAATTTTCCATCCGCACAATCCCAAACACTATCTGACTAAATCTAATCTATAATCCTTATTAAAATAACTTAATTTTGTAATAGTGTTTCCAAGGAAATAGTCAGCCCAATATGGCAGAGGCTAACTAACCAGAGTGTAACTCAGATGGCTCCCAGAGTTTAAGCAAACAAGCCTTCATTCATTCTTCCCTCAAAAACAGTTCTCCAACATAACAGATCTGACAGCTTTTTCTTCAAGATAAATTCTCAGAGTCGGGAAAGTAGAAATCCCTTTTAAGATGGTTTAGAGTTCTCTTCTTTCTCACCACCAGAGAGCAAGGTCTCAATTGAGTCTGTCTTCACCAGAAGCCAAAGAGTAACTCAGAAGACCGTGACCAACGGTCAGAACTTTGACTGCTTCCCTCCTTCCAAGTTCTTATCTCATGCACAGAACTCTGTTTTTCCTGAAGTCCCAGAGACGCCTTCTTAAAGTTCCTTAGCTTAATCAATACTTAATATATTTCTTATTTCATTCCTACACTATGTGCCATCTTTGGTACCAATGCCATAGGTTCTCCATCACTGTTCTCTGTAATGTCAGTGACTCTTGGCAAATCTGGAATCACAATTTGACAGGAGAGACCCTGAAAGTTCAGTATGAAGAAATCACTCCAAGAGATTCCCTTATCCATCTCCTGCCAAGTGAATCAGTCTGAAATAATAACATAAATATTCTCATTATGGTGGAATGTATTAAGAATGATTTTCAAATAAGCAGTCTTCAAAAGAAAAACAAACACCTTCGGAAATTTTCTTCCAACATAAAACTACCAGAAGCTTTGTTTTGATTCCTTAGTTAGTAGTAGTAGTAGTAGTAACTAGTATTCATATAGTACTGATTCCCTACTAGGAAATGTGCCAAGAGATTTACATACATTATCTTGTTTGATTCTCACAACAACCCAATCATATAGGCACTATTATTTTTACTATTTTGTAATTGAGGTTGTTACTGTTCAGGTGTTTTTCAGTCATTTCCAACTTCATTAATTCCATTTGCAGCTTTTTGAAAAATACTGGAGTGGTTTGCCATTGCCCACTTAAGCTAATTTTACAAATGAGGAAACTGAGGCAAATAGGGTTAGGTGATTTGCCTGGGGTCACATAGATGATTCCAGTTTTAGCACCTTATCCATTGCACCATCTAGCTGTCATTTGCAGTTGAAGAAACAGACTCAGATAGAGGTAAAGTGACTTGCCTAAGTTCATGTAGCTAGGACATGTCTGAGATTGGTTTAGTACTCAGGTCTTCCTGATTCTAGACAATACTTTATTCATGACTCCAGTTGTAAAAAAAAAAATGTAAGGAACTGTGCTTCTTCGGAATGGAAGATTCCTTTTTTCCTTAGGCTTTGTTTTGTTTTCTCAAGCACAGAAAAATATATAACTTTATCTTAGGTAATATAAAATTACCTTCACTTCTCTATTGTTTAAAATACTCCACATTGCCCCACTGGATGTTCCCATAACTTGATAACAAAAGAGGAATTAACACAAATAAATAGATATATTCTCTTGATTTCTATGACAAAATAAAATGACATAACAAATACACACACACCCCAAATACCATGACACATGATTTTGAAATGATATTTTAAAATATATGTCCCTTTTTTTTTTTTTGGTTACATGAACTCTAAAAGACCTAGGAGACTGTAACTTATAACAGTGTTGCACATAGATCCCAAACACATAGACTCCAATCTTTTACTATCTATGAAAATTAACCATTTGATAAAGTATGTAGAAATTGCCTATTTTTGTATAGAGGATCGTATTAACTACTGCATGAGGAGTTTATTCAGTGAGGAAAGGTCTCAGAGGCAAGATACATGTACATATTGTAAAAGAAAATGTTATAAATTCAAAAGTGATATATTCTCCTATTAGAATTTCAAAGAATGGAAGTTTCTAACTAGCAGAGATCACAGATGGTTTCCAGGAGAGATAATAATTAGTATGGGGAATGAAGGAATAGTATAGGATTTCAATTAGTTTAGTGGAGAACAAGGTAGTCTAGATATAGCAAAGGTCTAAACAAAGTTGTAAATCAAAATGTAATGGTGTAGGGAAGAATTCTTTTCTCAGATTGAATTTCTAGAAGACTGGTCCATCCACCCACTCAATGTAAGAATCCTTTCTACAATAAACAACATATGAGCCAATAATTTTGGGGTCATTCTCATGATTCTGGCAGACAGGAGTGTCAATATTGGATGACATTAGCAATCATAATTCTAGGAATGTTATAAATTGCCCAAAATTGTAGCCAGCAGAGAGGGAAACACAAGAGAAACATCTCAAAGGTCTCTTCAATTCATCATTTTGTTGCGAATATTCTTGGGAAACAGTTACAAATGGCCACACCAGGGGTGAGATATCAAATATTTTTCTCTAGTATAAAATGAATTCCTTATTATTAATTTTAAGACTTATCATTTACTCTAGAATATTACACTGCTAGTGAATTAATATATGGTTCGTATGATTTAGATATTCTAATTAACTAATTAGTCAACTAGGGGTAGAGCTGGCATTCATAGAATTTATCATGTACTTCTTTTTTGTCTTTTGGGTGATTCTCAATAGGGATGAATCAGCAAACCAGTTTTTTGTTTTAAAATAGCAAAGACAAAATGAATGCAACAGATAGGAAAATAGAGGCTCAGAGACATCAATGTGATATACTTAGCATACAATAGTTAGTAAATGTTAGAACCAAAAGCTACAACAAGTCTTCAGACTCAAGATCTGGGTTCTAAAACCTTGCACAAAAAAAAATTACTAACCACAAAGTTATCTTCTAGTGATTAATCTCCTTGGCACATATTTTTTCAACCCAGAAAGTTAAATTTATTAGAAAAATTGGAAGGGACCTCATGATATCTTATAGCACTAGGACTTTTTTTTTTAATTTTTAGCTTTAAATTCTTTCCTCTTTACTTCCCTCAACCCACTATTTAAAAAAACAAGCAACTGTTGCAAACATATATAGTCAAGCAAAACAAATTCCTTCATGAGCCATGTAAAAAAATTACCTTAGGTGGTTCTCTGAGATCATCAGCTCTCTATTTGTAGTTGGGTATCATGCTTTATTATGAGTCTTCTGGAGTTGTGGTTGATCATGGAGTTCATCAGAATTTTAAAATCTATCAAAGTTATTTGTCTTTAAATATTTCTATTGTAAAAATTGTTCTCCTAATTCTGCTCACTTTATGTTGGATCAGATGTTCATACAAGTCTTCCCAGGTGTTTTTTGCTGAAACTACCTCCACAGTTTTTTGCAGAACAATAGTATTCCATCTGATTCACATCTCATTAATTGTTTAGCTATTGCCCATTTGGAGGCGGGGGGGGGGGGGGGGGCATCTCCCCAGTCACCAATTTTTTTTTTCTGGGCATACATTTGAGTCTGGAATTCTTTTTAGTTTCATCAAATGGAATGAGTAACAATTATTCAGTCAAATCTTATTTGGAGTTCCTAAAATGTGGAGGATGGTATAAAACCAGATTGGGCAATACCAGGAAACTGTACAATGTCATTCGATAACTGATATGGATTTAGCAGTGGGATTTTTTTTTTTTTTACCGTAACTCTTAATGTGGATCCCACATAATATTGCTTGGGAAATATCTAAAGCATCAGAGAACAAATAGCTCATTGACCTCTCCTTTTAGGATAATAATAAGAAAGAGGAGAAAATATATGGATAATTCTGACAAAAAACTAAAAGAGCAATTCCAAACTTTAGAAAGCCTAAAAGTTCAAGGAAATTGAAGAGGAGATAAGGAATGATAAACGCTTTATAGGTGACCATTTTAAGAGTAATAAAGTGTTATCCAGATGTCTCTCTTCCAAGCTGTACTCAAGTTCAGTGGTTTGAGATAAAACAAATCTAACAGGCACATCACATAAAGGTAAAGATTCATTCATTCAAAAGTCCTCTTGAAGATTGTGCCATAATATAAGCTCTAGAAGGTATTACTAAGCTAGAAAAGTTTCAAGAATTGGCCTAGTAATGGATAGACAACATGCGTCATATCTGACAATTAGGCCAGCCTCACCAAATAATTGCACACTAGATGATGACTGCTTATCACTCATGATACTCTCTCTTAGTGCTTGTAGGACTTTTGATTAGACTTGGTAGAGGAAGTAATCAAACTGGTGAAACCAGAGATCTTTTGAAGTGTTCAAGTATATTATATTGAGTGACTGCTGTAATCTTGAAGCCAAGTAAAGCAACATATATTTTGTTTTGTTTTATTTTTGTTACTGTTATGATAACTTGACTGGAAAAATGAAAGTTTTTTTTTTGTTGAAATAGTGCAATTTATTCTGTTTTAAATTCCAAAAGCCAGACAGTGGACAACCCTGCTTCCTGTGAACTTCCTGATTACCCTAACTTTATTTGCCTGGATATTGTCCCAGACTGTTGCAGCTACTTTGGGGAATTAAAAGTTTTCCCAGAACAAATAGGTCTCAAAGCATTAGACTTCATTCTGGAAACAAACAAAGGCATACCTAATGCAAGATAAGGAATAAAGGGAAGGGGAAAATCAAGGAAATTAGGGCTTTGGGCACAGGATACATCTTTATCACAGTCTTGAGAGACATAGATTGTATATGTAGCTCAGACATGGTAGGCCCATTGCTAAGACTTGGGGACAATGGTAATAAGTGGAACCATGGCAGGAGAAAGGGGGCCAGTGAACTAGAAAAAAAGAATATACTTTTGAGCTAGTACTGTGTTTTCATTGTTTCTTCTAATTCAATATCGGGACACCTGGATTCCATCTTAGTACCAGAGCAGAGGAAAGATGCAGATTAAGGCCAAGGGTTATGTTGCATTGGATAAGGGTAAGAGCCTCAGCAAGAAAATATGATTAGATTCCTGCTTCTGAAGGCACAGTCAAGGAGATGCCAGAGATTGACTGATATGCCTAGTAGAGTAAGAACAGCAACACAGCAGCGACAACACAAATAGCAAATAGCATTTATATAGTGCTTCAGAGTTCCAGAATTACTCAATGTTATCTTATTTGACCCCACAATAATCCTGTGAGGTTAATGTTATCATTATCTCCTTTGGGAGAATGTAAACACTTTCTGAGTAGGGATTGTTTAATTCCTTATATTTGTTTCTCTATCATTTAATACAGTACCTGACCCAGATTGATCCTCATTTTAAAAAATCAAGAAACTGGGACTGAGAGAAGTCAACTGATTCATGCATGGTCCCAAAGATAAGATAGATGAGTTCAAACCTAGGATTTCTTGAAGCCAAGTCCATTGTTCTATCCACTATACCACTTGCTATATAGCATGGAGCTGGGTGTTTCCAAAATAAGAGAGTCTGACATGGATGAATCCAGGGAACTCAAGAAAAGGAACAGTATTTCTTTAGAGAAGAATCAGTCTCCCACATGAAAATATAGACCTGGAAAACTAGAGAGTTTTTCTAGAATAACACAGAGGTATTTGGATAACATCAAGTTTCATAATTCTTGTCTCTAAATTGCAAAATGAAATTTTGTATACTTTTTTTCTGTGAACAAAATATAAAACTCTGAGGCATCTTAAGCTCTTAATTTTTCATCACTTCTCACAATCAGTTACTAAGTCCTGTTGATTTTGTCTCCATGATACCACTGGCATCAATTCACTGCATCTGCCACATTCTATTTACATTATCACCACCCTAACAAAACAATTGGTTCTATTCATGTTGAATATTGTAGTCATTTTCTTATAGGCATTAATTACTACTTCCATTCTCTCCCTTCTTTATATCTTTCTTCCTATTGTTTTGAGAGTAATTATTTCAGTCTTCTGTTTTCAAGTTTTCAATTCCTCTTTAATGCTTACCAAGAAAAGATCACATTGTTTGATTACATAACACACCCTCATAATCTGGTTGCTATTCATTCTTTTCAATATTATATCATAATGGATGGAGCTGGATGGCTCAGTAGATTGAGAGCCAGGCCTAGAGATGGTTTTAGGTTCTATTCTGGCCTCAGATATTTCCTTGCTGGGTGATGCTGGGAAAGATACTTAACTCCCATTGCCTAGTCTTTACTGCTCTTCTGCTTTAGAACCATCACACAGTATTGATTCCAAGATGGGAGGTAAGGGGTTAAAATAAAAGAGAATATATCATATTATTGTCCTCCTTAATAAAACTGGACAATTTTTTATCCCTAGGAAATACTTTGAGTTTTTCCATCTTTTTGGCCTTCATCTCATGAAATCTTCCCTTGCTCTTTCTCTTTTGGCCTCATTTGGCATTCAGGCTTGAGTCCAATAAATTAACTTTCATAGCTCTTTGTGACTGGATCATATTCTCCCTCACAATGCACACACACACACCAGAAGATCTATGTTTAGAAGGAACTATATTTTATCTAACCTTTACATCTCCCCAACACATAGGAGAATACTCTGCAAATACTAATGCTTAATAATGAATTGAATTAATAAATGATCTAAGTACAAGACTTTAATGATAGCAAGACTAAATGCTTTATAGGAATAGAGTTAACATATTCTGAAATCCATCATTGAATCATTCTGTGAGCTTATTTTCTTCATTGAATCATTATCAAAATCCTTTCTTAGCCTCACATGCCCCAGATATAAGCAGTGGCCAATCTATGATGATGTTACATGAGTAATGCATTGATATAGCCATTTACTAAAAAGAGATTTAAATTACTTTGAGAAAGGACACAAAATTTAATGGAAGAAGAAATATGGTATAAAAAGAGAGGAAGCCAGTCAAGGATGCTCATTTACCAAATTTCTAAAGTATAATATACAAGAAACGAGATGCCATTTTATTAAAAGGTGAATATTCTACACATGACAATATTTATACAAATTAAATAAAAGGATTTTATCATTAATTCAAGTTTACAAAATCCCACAATTAGAAGGGTCCTCAAAGATTCTTTACTTTATACCATATGTGAAATTCCATTTCACCTATACTGTAATTGAGAAATGGTTATCCATTGAAGTATTGCAGTGGATAGAGTGTTGGACTTGGAACCAGGAAAACATGATTTCAAGTTTTGTCCTAGACACTTTATACCTCTGTGATCATGGACAAATCACTTAACTACTGTCTGACACATTTTCCTTATCTGTAAAATTGGAATTAAAATGCCTTACTCTCTGGGTTGTGAAGCTGAAATTTTGCAAAGTGATTACAAAACTTAAAGGGCTATACAAATTCTAGTTATGGTTATTGTTATTATTGTTTTTGTTGTTGCTTGAAGGCCCCCACTGAAGAAAAACTCCCTATCTCCCAAAGCAGTCTCTGCCACTTTTGGTTAGCACCAATTCTTAAGATATTTCCTCCTATCAAAGCTAAATGGGCTGCTTTGCAACTTCAATCAATTACTTTTAGATCTGCTTTTTTGGAGATAAAGAGAACAAATTTAATTCTTCATTCCTACATGGGCCAAATGTGTTTGGAAAAAACATTAATTGTACCATGTTTCTCCTAAGTATTTGTTCTCTAAGCTAACTATTCCTAGTTTGTTTTTTTTTAAATCCATTCCCATATAACATGCTATTAAGGGTTTTCATCATACTGATTTCTCTCCTCTGAATACTTTTAAATTCATTGATATTTACTAAAATGTGATGTTCAGAACTGACACAGCATTCCAAATGTCATCCAACCAAGGACTATGTCCAGTGCTATGATAACCTCCCTGGCTATAGATAGCATGCTACTCTTAATAATGCCTTAGATTGTATTCATTGTTTGGTTAATATAAACAAGAGGGCTATAAACAATAAAATATTACATTATTGTTGCGCAACTTTTGTGAAAAATTCTCTCCATCTCCATATCTTCCATAACAGGAGTTCTTCAACTAGAATTAAAGCATTGGTAATATATAAATTCCAAAACTATAACTGAGTTGACTAAACCTAATTCTTCATAAAACATCAGACTTTTAAAATAGAATCCTAGAGAAAGAATGGTATCTTGTGAGACAATTCCTGTCTGCTGAATATATACTGATATTAATTTCATTTTTGACTTAACAAATACTGCAAGTAGAAGTAATTTTTCTTTAAAACACATTACATTTTTTTCCATCTAGGGAACATCATTTTATATTGTAAAATTGGATAAATGTGTTAATGAGAGAAACAGAAATCATAAAACATTAGAATGACCCTAGACAGTCATGAGGCCATAATCTATGGAAATGTAAATTCAGTGCTACTGTGTTGCTGTTGTTTTGGTTTATTTTTTTAATGTCTGAGAGAGCCTGAAATATCTTGGTACCAGCCTTTTCCTGTTTCTGTAATTACTTTCCACATTGATGCTTCTAATTTTATTGGATCCTAAAGTAAATGGGGAAAACAACAACAACAACAACAACCTTGAAAATTACATAATACATTGGATCTAGGAAAACATGGGTATACAGGCAGTAGAATTTTAAATAGCTTAGGTTCTAATTGGCACCACCACGTCCATGCTTGAAGCATGGAAAATACCAGGAAAGCCCAGAGAGAATTTAGGTACTGCCTTAAGCATTTGAAATTCACTTAGTCTTTTTCTCCAATTAAAATTTCATCAGAGAAAATTGTTTGCCTCAAGAATTCCATACAGGTTGGTTATTATCCTTTGTATTTGAAGAGAACTAAAATGAAATCACTATGTTGGAGTAAATATATAGTGTGTCCAACTGACTAATCAGACAATATGAACCAGAAGGCTTTACTACGTATTGGACACAAACAATACCTTTGGACTGAGAATGATCCTAAATGTGCATATTTCACATTTCTTTACAGCTACTGCAATTCTACTTTTCTTTTTTTCTCCCTCTTTTATTTAGAATATTTTTTCCAAGGTTACATGATTCATGATGCCCCTCACCCCTTCTCTTTTCTACCCCCTCCCAAATCTGACAAGTAGTTCCACTAGGTTGTATATGTATCATTGTTGGGTTATACATGTATCATTGTTCAAAACCTATTTCTGTGTTATTCATATCTGAAGTAGAGTAATCCTTTAACATCAAAACTTCAATCATGCTACTTCCGGGTAAGCATGGCAGCAATCTAAACGCGGATTACTTGCTCTCCCCAGCACACATTGACAAGGACTACCCCAAAAGACCTTAAGAATCATTTTCAGAGAAGCAGAGGAGCTGTACAGTGGGGCACAGAATTGAAGGTGCATGGGATTGAGGATTTTTCATTCTATAAGAGGGTGAATGGGCTTCCACCTGAACTGATCCACCCTCCCCCACCCCCACCTACAGAGCCAGAGGCAGCGCACTCCAAGATGAATGAGCAAGGGGAGCCTCTGAAGTGAGTAGGGGGCACCTCTGGGTCCTTAGGAGCTGACTAAGACAGCAGGGGACTCACCCCTGAAGGCAGCTAGGTGGAAAACCCCAGTGTGTGAGAGAGTACAGAACTTAGGTGCCCAGAACCAGAACCAGCATGCCCAGTGGAGCCAGGTAGTGAGCGAGGAGTACTCCTGCAGCTAACAGGGGGGCACTTCTGAGTCCTTGGGAGCTGACTAATACCCCCCGGGGACTTACCCCTGAAAGTAACTAGACCAGAAACCCGGGTGGGCAGGAGAGCGCAGACCCTGAGTGCCCCTGGGAGGGTGGCACTGAGAAGAGCTGCAAAGGACTGCAAAGAATCCAAAGCATGCCTAAGGCAAAATGCTTGCTCCTTAACTCCATACACAGAGAACTTGCCCAGCTGACTCAGATTTCTAACTAAAGAGGGAAGGGAAAACATCCAGGAAAATGGCTAATCATGCACAAGAGCCTCAAAATCCTTCCAAAAAATCTAAAAAGAAGGATGTGATCCTCGAGAATTTTTACAGAGGAAAAACCCAGGCTACAGAGGAAATACTGGACAAAACTCAAACAAAGGCAAAACCAAAAAAAAACAAAACAAAACAAAACAGAAATTGTCCACAAGACAGGGAAGAATATCAATTGGAGCTCATAAAAAAGATGGAAGCCTTCTGGAAAGAGAAGTGGGAAATGGTTCAAAAAAATGAAGAAATCGTAGCTGAATACCAAATGATTAAAGTAGATAACCAAAAGATTTTAACAGAAAACCAGGCCTTAAGGACCAGAATTGAGCAACTAGAATCCAATGATCTTGCAAAACAGCAAGAATAAATAAAGCAAAGTCAAAAGACTGATAAAATAGAAGAAAACATAAGATATCTCACTGAAAAGGTGTCAGATCAGGAAAACAGAGGTAGGAGAGACAATTTGAGAATCATTGGTCTACCTGTAAAGCCAGAAATAAACAGAAGCATTGACAACATACTACAAGAGATCATCCGAGAAAACTACCCTGAAGTTCTGGAACAAGGGGGCAAAATAGACATCGAATGAGTTCATAGAACACCCTCTACAGTAAACCCCCCCAAACAATTCCCAGAAATGTAATTGCCAAATTCCAAAGCTTTCAAGCTAAGGAGAAAATCCTACAAGAAGCCAAAAAGAAACAATTCAGATACAAAGGAGCACCAATCAGGTGCTGACCTGGTGGCAGACCTGGCAGCTTCAACTCTAAAAGACTGCAAGGCCTGGAAGACGATATTCAGAAAGACAAGAGAACTGGGTCTTCAACCAAAAATCACCTATCCATCAAAACTGACTATATACTTCCAGGTGAAAGTATGGACATTCAACTAAATAGAAGATTTCCAAGTATTTGTAAGGAAAAGACCAGAACTAAGTGGAAAGTTTAATATCCAAACAAAAAGATCAAGAGAAAGATGAAAAGGTAAATATGAGAGGGAAAAGGAGAAAAATGTTTTTTTTTCTTTTTTTTAATTCAAACTCTCTTCTTTAAGGGCTACAATTAGATCAAATTATATATATTAACATATGGGGAAATGTTATTTGGAACTCTAAAAATGTTGTCATTATTATAGTAAATAGAATAATCATTCATAGGAAAAGATTGGGGCATTAAAGGATGTAAAACAATATAAAAAAGGGGGTGAGGGGGAATCGATGATGGTACTAAGAGATACCTGAAGAAATAAAATAAATAGAATAATCTTTGCCACACAAAGATACACATGGGAAGGGGATGGGAAGAATACCCTTATAAGAGGGAGAGGAAGAGAGTGCTAATAGGTAATACTTGAATATTACTCTCAGTGAAATCAACTCTGAGAGGGAAGAACATCTAGATCCATTGGGATCTTGAAGTCTATCTTATCCTAGAGGGTAAGGAAGAAGGGAAAACTAAGGGGGGTAGGGGGGAGGGAGCTCAAAAAAAGGGAGGGAAGGAGAGGGGGTAGGGAACTTAATAGACCCTAAATAAACAAGAAGGGAACAAAAAGGGAGGGGCCGGAAAGGGAAGAATATCAAGGGAGGGGAATAGAGGGATTGACTAAAAGTAAACCTCTGGTTGAAAAGGATATAGCAAAAGAAGAAAGGTCAGAACCAGGAGAGGATATCAAAATGCTAGGAAATTCAAAAGTGACAATCATAACTTTGAATGTGAATGGGATGAACTCACCCATAAAAAGTAGATGAATAGGAGAGTGGATTCGAATCCAGAATCCTACCATATGCTGTCTACAGGAAACACACATGAGGTGAGTAGATACTCACAAGGTCAGAATTAAAGGGTGGAGCAAGACCTATTGGGCCTCAAATGACAGAAAGAAGGCAGGAGTTGCAATCATGATATCTGACAAAGCCAAAGTAAAAATAGACCTGATTAAAAGGGATAGGTAAGGTAAATACATCCTGATATAAGGGAGAATAGATAATTAGGAAATATCACTAATCAACATGTATGCACCAAATGGTATAGCACCCAAATTTCTAATGGAGAAACTAATGGAATTGAAGAAGGAAATAGATAGTAAAACTATACTAGTGGGAGACCTGAACTTACCACTATCAAATTTAGATAAATCAAATAAAAAAAATAAGAAAGAGGTAAAAGAGGTGAATGAAATCTTATAAAAACCAGAGTTAATAGATATATGGAGAAAAATAAAAAAGGACAAAAAGGAATACACCTTCTTTTCAGCAGCACATGGCACATTCACAAAGATTGACCATATACTAGGTCATAAAAACATGGCATACAACTGCAGAAAAGCAGAAATAATAAATGCAACTTTTTCAGATCATAAGGCAATAAAAATAATGATCAGTAATTGTACATGGAGAGCTAAATAAAAATTAATTGGAAATTAAATAATATGATTCTCCAAAATCGATTAGTCAGAGAACAAATCATAGAAACAATTAATAATTAAATTGAAGGAAATGAAAATGGTGAGACATCTTTTCAAACTCTATGGGATGCAGCCAAAGCAGTACTCAGGGGAAAATTTATATCCTCGAATTCACACATTAACAAATTAGGAAGGGCAAACATCAATGAATTGGAAATGCAACTCAAAAAAACTTGAAAGCGAACAAATTAAAAACCCCCAAAAGGAAACCAAATTAGAGATCCTAAAAATTAAGGGAGAAATTAATAAAATCAAAAGTGATAGAACTATTGAAATAATAAATAAGACTAGAAGCTGGCATTTTGAAAAAAACAAACAAAATAAACAAGACATTGGTCAATCTAATAAAAAAGAGGAATGAAGAAAATCAAATTAACAGTATTAGGGTTGAAAAGAGAGAACTCACCTCTAATGAAGAGGAAATTAAGGCAATCATTAAAAACTATTTTGCCCCATTATATGGCAATAAATATGCCGATCTAGGTGATATGGATGAATATTTACAAAAATATAAATTGCCTAGATTAACAGAAGAAGAAATAGAATTCTTAAACAATCCTATATCAGAAAAAGAAATTGAACAGGCTATCAAAGAACTCCCAAAGAAAAAATCCCCAGGGCCTATGGATTCAAACATTCAAAGAATAGCTAACCCCAATATTATACAAACTATTTGACACAATAAGCAAAGAGGGAATTCTACCAAATTCATTTTACGACACAAATATGGTACTGATCCCAAAGCCAGGCAGGCCAAAAACAGAGAAAGGAAACTATAGACCAATCTCCTTAATGAACATAGATGCAAAAATCTTAAACAGAATACTAGCAAAAAGACTCCAGCAAGTCATCATGAGGGTTATTCACTTTGATCAGGTGGGATTTATACCAGGAATGCAAGGACGGTTCAATATCAGGAAAACCATCCAAATAATTGACCATATCAACAAGCAAACCAACAAAAATCACATGATTATCTCAATAGACACAGAAAAAACCTTTAACAAAATACAGCACTCATACCTATTGAAAACACTAGAAGGTATAGGAATAGAAGGATCATTCCTAAAAATAATAAATAGTATCTATCTAAAACCATCAGCAAACATCATCTGCAATGGGGATAAACTAGATGCATTCCCAATAAGATCAGGAGTGAAACAAGGATGCCCCTTATCACCTTTATTATTCAATATTGTACCAGAAACACTAGCAGTAGCAATTGGAGAAGAAAAAGAAATTGAGGGTTTTAAAATTGGCAATGAGGAGACCAAGCTATCACTCTGCCTATGACATGATGGTCTACTTAATGAATCCTAGAGAATCAACTAAAAAGCTAGGGGAAATAATCAACAACTTTATCAAAGTTGCAGGATACAAAATAATCCACATAAGTCATCAGCGTTTCTATATATCTCCAACACATCACAGCAGCAGGAATTAGAAAGAAAAATTTCATTCAAAATCACCTTAAACAATATAAAATACTTAGGAATATATCTGCCAAGACAAACACAGGAACTATATGAACACATCTACAAAACACTTTCCACACAACTAAAACTAGATTTCAGCAATTTGAAAAACATTAACTGCTCATGGGTAGAATGAGCTAATATAATAAAAATGACCATCCCTAATATAATAAAAATGACCATCCTACCCAAACTTATCTATTTAGTGCCATACCCATTGAACTTCCAAAACATTTTTTACTGAACTAGAAAAAACCATAACAAAGTTCATTTGGAAGAACAAAAGATCAAATATATCCAGGGAAATAATGAAAAAAAATAATAAAAGAAGGTGCCTTGTAGTCCCAGATCTCAAACTATATTATAAAGCTGTGGTCATCAAAACAATTTGGTACTTGCTAAGAGACAGAAAGGAGGATCAGTGGAATAGAGTTGGGGTAAGTGACCTCAGCAAGACAGTCTATGACAAACCCAAAGACCTCAGCTTTTGGGACAAAAGTCCACTATTTGATAAAAATTGCTGGGAAAATTGGAAAACAGTGTGGGAGAGATTAGGTTTGGATCAACACCTCTCACCCCACACCAAGATAAATTTAAAATGGGTGAATGACTTGAACATAAAGAAGGTAACTATAAGTAAATTATGTGAACACAGAATAGTATACATTTCAGACCTTTGGGCAGGGAAAGATTTTAAAACCAAACATGACTTAGAAAGAGCCACAAAATGTAAAATAAATAATTTTGACAACATCAAATTTAAAAGTTTTTGTACAAAGAAAACCAATGTAGCCAAAATCAGAAGGGAAGCAACAAATTGGGAGACAATCTTCATAACAAAAACCTCTGACAAAACTTTAATTACTCAAATTTACAAAGAGCTCAATCAATTGTACAAAAAATCAAGCCATTCTCAAATTGATAAATGGGCAAGGGACATGAGTAGGCAGTTTTCAGTTAAAGAAATCAAAACTAATATATAAGCACATGAAAAAGTGTTCTAAATCTCTGATAATCAGAGAGATGCAAATCAAAATAACTCTGAGGTACCACCTCACACCTAGCAGATTGGCTAACATGACAGCTATGGAAAGTAGGAATGATGGAGAGGATGTGGCAAAGTGGGGACATTAATCCATTGCTGGTGGAGTTGTGAATTAATCCAACCATTCTGGAGGTCAGTTTGGAACTATGCTCAAAGGACACTAAAAGACTGCCTACCTTTTGATCCAGCCATAGCACTGCTGGGTTTGTACCCCAAAGAGATAATAAGGAAAAAGACTTGTACAAGAATATTCATAGCTATGCTCTTTGTGGTGGCAAAAAAATGGAAAATGAGGGGATGCCCTTCAATTCGGGAATGGCTGAACAAATTGTGGTATATGTTGGTGATGGAATACTATTATGCTCAAAGGAATAATAAAGTGGAGGAATTCCATGGGGACTGGAACAACGTCCAGTCCAGGAAGTGATGTAGAGTGAAAGGATCAGAACCAGGAAAACATTGTGCACAGAGACTGATACACTGTGCAACAATTGAATGTAATGAACTTCCCCATTAGTGTCAATGCAATGTCCCTGAACATCCTGGAGGGATCTATGAGAAAAAACATTATCCACAAGCAGAGGATAAGCCTTGGGAACAAAAACACTGAAGAAAGGCAACTTCTTGAGTACAGGGGCCGAGGGGATATGATTGGGGATGTAGACTAAATGTACATCCTAGCGCAAATACCAACAACATGGAAATGGGTTCACATCAAGAACACATGTGATACCCAGTGGAATCGCACGTCAGCTATGGGAGGGGTTGTGGGAGGGGAGGGAGGAAAAGAAAATGATTTTTGTATTCAGTGAATAATGTTTGAAATTGACCAAATGAAAATGTTTACAATAGAAAAAAAAAAAACTTCAATCATATCCCTATTGCACTACATGATTGATCACATATTTTTCCAATGCATTTCCATTTCCATAGTTATTTCTCTGAGTGTGCATAGTGTTCTTTCTCCTAAGTTCCTTTGGATCGCCCTAGATAATTGCATTGCTGCTAGTACAGAAGTCATTTATATTTGATTGGACTACAGTGTATCAGTCTCGGTATATAATGTTCTCCTGGTTCTGCTCCTTTTGCTTTGTATCAATTCTTGGAGGTCCTTCCAGTTCCCATGGAATTCCTCCAGTTAATTATTCCTTTGAGCACAATAATATTCCATCACCAATAGATACCACAATTTATTGAGCCATTCCCCAATCAATGGACACCCCCACATTTTTCAATTTTTTGCAGCCACAAAGAGTGCAGCTATGAATATTTTTATACAAGTCTTTTCTCTTATCTCTTTGGGGCACAAACCCAGCAGTGGTATGGCTAGATCAGAGGGCAGACAGTCTTTTAGTGCCCTTTAGGCATAGTTCCAAATTGCCTTCCAGAATGGTGGGATTAATTTACAACTCCACCAGCAATGCACTAATGTCCCAATTTTGTCACATCCCCTCTAACATTTATTACTTTCCTTTGTTGTCATATTAGCCAGTCTGTTAGGTGTGAGGTGATACCTCAAAGTTGTTTTGATTTTCATTTATCTGATTATAAGAGAGTTAGAACACTTTTTCATGTATTTATTGATAGTTTTGATTTCTTTATCTGAGAATTGCCTATTCATGTCTCTTGCCCATTTATCAATTGAGGAATGGCTTGGTTTTTTTGTACAATTGATTAAGCTCCTTATAAATTTGAATAATTACATCTTTGTCAGAGGTTTGTGTTATAAAGTTTTTTTCCCAATGTGTTGCTTCCCTTATAATTTTGGTCATATTGATTTTCTTTGTAGAAAACATTTTTAATTTAATGTAATCAATTATTCATTTTACATTTTGTAATATTTGCTTTCTATTGCTTGTTCTTAAAATCTTTCTTTTCCCATAGATCTGATATGTAAACTATTCTCTGTTCACCTAATTTACTTATAGTTTCCTTCTTTAAATTTAACTCATTCACCCATTCTCAATTTATCTTGGTGTAGGGTGTGAAATGTTGATCTAAACCTAATCTCTCTCATAATGTTTTCCAACTTTCCTGGCAGTTTTTGTCAAATAATGGGTTTTTGTCCTAAAAGCTGGAATCTTTGCATTTATTGTACACTCTCTTATTGAGGTCATTTACCCCAAGTTTATTTCACTGATCCTTCCTTCTGTCTCGTAGCCAGTACCATATTGTGTATTAAAAAATTTTAAGGGAATACTCTGAGCATGTGTATAGAACATCTTTTAGGGCATGAGAAGAGATAGGCACATGATTGTAATCCGTTTCACAGTCTGCTTTATCTTAACCTTAAAGTTATTGATTAAAAACTGTAGAGACAATGAGATTCTACTAGTGCTTTTTAATTTATGACAAAAAAAGCATTTGATTCAATAGAGCAAAGGGCTACTGTGATTTATCTTTTAACAACATATTTCTCATGCATGTCAGACTTCTGTAAGATCCCTTGAAATCTGTAATAAGAAAGATAACTTTTTGACAATCTTCTAATTATTATCAAAGAAATAAATTAATGTGCTTGCTAAGGGTGTCCACATAAAGAAGTTTCAGAGCAAAATCCAAATGTCAGGAAGATTTCCTCTAGTTGGTAAGATATTTCAGATCTGTTTTAGGGTACCACTGAGGTGACTGCATCAAGCTCAGGGACTTTTCTGAGCTTTTTAAATAGAGCCATACTATTTCAAAGCAACTTAGCCTAAAAAGTCATCTGGAAAAAACGTATAAAATGCCAAAGTACCCGAAAAAAAATCTTCATATTATGTTGTGCAGATGGATGAACAACCTACAGAGTTCTCATCTATTAGTGTATATATATTATGTATATATATCTTTGTATATATATATATACATACATCTATATATATATATGAATATATAGACATCTAAATGTAAATGCCTTTTACATTTAGATGTCTATCATTTCTCTCCCTTTTTCCTCCCATCTATCTATGGTCTAGTGAAAATAGACAATGAGATGGATGTAAAATTGAATAAAAAGAACACAAGATATTTTTTGAAAAAATTCACAGTTCTTTCAATGACTCCTAACTGCTACCTGGAACAAAGAGCCAGTTTGTTAATATTAATATTCTTCTACCAATGTATAGCTTCAAGTTATGAAATACTGTTGACTCCAAAGAATTTAAGTTGATGACTCCCCATGCCCCAAAGACATCAGGGAAATGAGTAGCAAACATGAAGTTTGCAACATATTACACTTTAGTAATTACACAGATACAATATAATTGATATATGGACAGAAATGTTAGCCTGTAAAGAAAGATGAGTTATCTCTACCTCTCAAGGAGGTAAAGCTGACATCTCTTAAAAGGAAGATTTGGTCATGTGTTTTCCTGAAATGTATTATGGGTTCAAAACAATTCTCTTAAGAAATCTCCACATATCTATATGCTTGGGTTACCAACATATTTGACATAGGTCAGTATTTCAAGGTCTTATCCTGTTTTATTTGAAAGGTGAACCAGGAAGTTCCATTAGAAAAAGTTGATTGAATCCTATGTTCAAAACCTATTTCAAACCAGTTGTATAATTTCAAGTGTGCCACTTAACCTTCTTCAGTCTCAGTTTCTTAATCTGTAAAATAAGGTTAATAATATCAACTTTACCAAGTAGTTGTGAGAATCAAATGAGATGATATAAGCATTGGATTTTGTGATCTATTTTGTAATTCATATTTTATTTTAAAGAGCTATGGGAATGTTAGCCATTACTACCCTACTACTATGCCTACTCCTCTTACTCCCCCTACTACTCGCCCCTACTGCCTGCACCTGTGCCCGCACCCACACCTATGCCTGGTACTGTTGCTACTATTACCTATATAACCTCAGTCAAGTCACAACTTCCTTGAACCTCACTTTATAGTTTTTAAAATAATTAAATAGGACTAGATGATCTTTGGTGTCTCTTTCATTTCTAGGTCTCTGGTTGAGATACACAGAATTCTGAATCCCGTGTCTCTCTCTCTCACTTCATCCTGGTTATCTTTCAGTTCTGAAAAGCACTGCCTCCTTATGTTGAGATTTTTTTTGAAGATGTATCTCAAGCATCACCTTCTACATGAACACTTTCCTACTTCTGCCATCTGGCAATGCCTTTATATTTAAAGATTTTGTATTTATTTGTATTCTTTCCCTTTATGTTGTTTATACCACTTTTTTTCCTTAATAGAATACAGACTCCTTTCTATTAGGGATTATTTTGTTCTTTATTCTTCTATCTCTAGATCCTAGTACAGTACCTGGCACATAGTAGGTATCAAAAAATTCCTGTTGATTGATTGATTGATCCAATCATCCTATGAATTTTATTTTATACTCTGTATGCTAGCAAACCATCTTTTAACATGCAGGCCACCAAACCATCTTTGCAAAAACTATTACCATTAGTCATTCCTCTTAGTGTTTCTTCCTCCTATTCCAGAGGTTCATAACCTGGAATCTGTCAATATATTTCAGAGGGGCCATGAACTTGAAAGAGGAAAAAAAACTTTATTTCAATATAATTAGTTTATTTTGTACTTTCTTTTATTCATTTAATAGCATAATTCTGAGGAGTTGATAAACTTTACTATACTACCAAAGCATTCCACAATTGAAAAAGAGATTAAGAACGCTTGCTCTAAACCCTCATAAATCTCCCTTCCCAGAACTTGGACCTAGCAATTCTGATACATTTGCTAGTTTGTTCTTCTGTGTGAAGAATAATGTCTTCATGTAAGTCTGAGTTCCATATCACTTTAAAAAATACCTTTAGCCTAATTTTAATTGCTGAATTGAAAATGGAAATGAGAATTGACAATTATTTTTAAATGGTACCTTTTCAATTGCATTTATAAATACTGCTTATGCAGAAAATATTGTGAGTGATATTTCTTGTGATGAATGCTTTCCTCTCTTGACTAGTGAGACTGCCAAATGAAAGACTATTTCTCAGCAAAGACATTGCACATCAACAGCTGTTAGACTGAATTTCTGGTAGATGAGGAAATGGCTTTTAACTTGATCGATTTGACTGGGTTGGAGCAAACATGGATACCACATATTTTCTGAAATATTATTTTAAAAACAATTTCATGGTTAAATACAATGACAAGTTGGAAGAAATCTAAAAAACATGCAGTCTGGCTGACAAAAGAGCCTAGAAACCTTCAACCAGAAAAATTCAGGCTTCTAGACATGCTTTGGTAAGAGAATTCTTTTTAAAAATATGAATATTTAGAAATAACACAAAACCACTTAACTTTCTTTTTAAATCTGCTTCTTTAATGTGATAAGAAAGAATTCTTTAAAACTAAAAAATTCTGAGGCAAAAAGAAAAGAAATTTAAAACAAAATGGGTTGAAATGGACAAAATAGTTGCAAGTTTCATTATAAATCTCTTTAACATTCAGGAGACAGTTTCCTTTTAAGTGGACTAAACTTCCTATTTAGATATAAAGATATTTTTCCTCTCACACAAACCAGAGCTTCAATTTTTTTTTCTAATAGGACTCTTATCTTTTATCTCCTAAGTTCCCGGAATCCTTTGCTTCAGTGTTGTGATCAGACAATTCAGAATAAATGTTTTCCTCCCAATGTCATAATTCCTGCTTCTCAGATGTGTTAAAAACAATATGGATTCATCTTTTGAAGAGAAAAGACAACCTCCAGTCCTTAAACCATTGGGTTTGGAGCTTTAAAATGAAGTGAACAACAGAAAGGAAAGAAACTATAAAGAAAAAGGGAAAGCAAATTATCTCAAAAGCTTTTGGTGAGATGTCCCTTCTAATTCACGTTTCTATCACTACATTCATCATTTAGTATTCTTCAAGCATCCAGTGTGTTCAAAGCACTGTCCTTGGTGATAAAGGAGATAGAGGCTCAAAAAATATAATCTCTGCTAAATAAGATCACAACTATAGTATCATAAATTTAGAAATGGAAAGACCAATCTCACACTCAGAAAAGACAACTCATTTTACTTTTATCTGGTAAACTTATTAATTTTATATTCTATAGGAGTTTTTCTTATATCTAGTACAACCTCTGTTTTAATGCTTGAAGATTCATAAGTCCCTTCTGTAGCAACCTTGACAAAAACTATTACAAACTTTATATTTCATCTATTATAGTAGACTAGATGATATAGGTATGTCAATAATTGTCCTGCAACTATTAAAAAAATGCAATTGTAGAATCTTACTCTTTGGAATGGACCTTAGTTCATCTAGTTCAATTCATACCTAAAGTATTCCTGAAGATTCAAGGAAATTCTATAGCTGTAAATCCTTTGAACATTAATTAAATAACTATAATTTATAAAAGACTGTGTTCAGTGTTGGGGGTAATGGAAATATGAATGATGAAGTACCTAGAATCCTCATATGCTATTCATATTTATGCTCCTTCCCTATTCAGAACCCCATATCACTTCCCTTCCTTCCCCAATGACTTTGGTATCTTGCTGTCACTTCAAAGAGATTGCATCTCTCTTTCATCCATGCATATTTATTGTTTTCAATTTTTTTCTCTTTCCTGGTTCATTCTCTGCACTTGATTCTACCATTAGGGGAAAGAAAACACTCTTGGTTCTTCTATCTATACAATCATCCTATATCTCTTCTGCCCTTTGGAGTTAAAATCCTTTAAAAAGCCATCTCTGATAGATGCCTCTGATTTCCTTCCTTCTCTTAACCCCATACAAACTTGTTTCTGACATTTTCATTCAACTGAACCTACTCTCTCCAGGGTCATTAATGATCCATTAATTGCAACATCCAATAATTTTCTTCCTCGATTATGTCTTTTCTCTAGGTTTTTAGAAAACCATTCTTTCCTAGTTCTCCTATCTATCTGTCTCTTTTGCTGGATCCTTCTCCAGATCGAGCCTTCTGACCACTGGGCTCACTCAGAGTTCTGTCCTAAACCTTTTTTCTCTTCTTCCTTTATTTTACTTCATTTTGTGATCTTATCAGGTCCCATGATTGAAAAATTGAAAATTGAAAAATGTAGAGATAGAAAAATCAACTTAAGCTGTCCTCAAACTATCTGCTGACCTTTAATATCTCCAAATGTTTTTCAGACACCTTAAAAAAGATATACTGTCTCCATCTCTTATTTATTTACCACAAAGGGCAATACTACTAATCAGTACCTCAGGCTTACAACCTAGGAGTCATCCCAGATTTTCAATGTCTCATCTCTCACCTCCATCCAGTCTGTTGCCAAGGTCTGTTGTGCAACACCTCCTTCTAATATACTCTTTTCTCTACTTTGATACTGCCACCACTATAGTTCAGTCCCCCCCCCCCCCAATAACTTCCCACCTACCTTGATTGTTGCAATAGGCTGCTGGTAGGTCTGCCTATCTTGAGTTTCTCTCCATTCCAATCAATTCTTTATTAATTTACTAAAGTGATATTTTTAAAATGCAGGTTTGAGCAAGTTAACCTCCCTACCCAAAAATCTTTAGTGGCTCTGTATTGCCTCTAGGAGCAAATACAAAATATTCTGTTTGTCATTCAAAGTCCTCTATAACATGATGCCCTTCTGCCTTTCAAGTCTTCTTTCACCTTACTCTCCAATACATACTCTTTGATCTAGTGACATTGGCCTCCTGACTGTTTCATGAACAATACATTCCATCTCTGCTGACAACATTCTCAGGCTGTCCTCCATGATTAGAATAAAACACTCCTCTACCCCAATTGCTGACCTCCTTAGCTTCATTTTAGTCCTAACTAAAATCCTATATTTTACTGAGAGCTTTCCTCAACTTCTCTTAATTCTGGTAACCTACTTGTTTTATCTATTTCCTATTTTTCCTGTATACATCTTGCTTTGGAGATGTCTGTTTGCATATTAGCTCCCTAGTAGATTTTTACCTCCTTGAGGACAGGATCTGTTTTTTTGCCACATTCTGTATCCCAAGCATTTAGCACAGGCCCTTGCACATAGTAGATATTTAGTAAATGTTTGTTGAATGATTATAAATTAGGAATGCAGACTACAAACACAAAAATTAAAAGCAAATATAGAGGAGGAAAAAAAGTTACAAACTACATTTTTTGGCCTGAATTATCTATTTGTTTCATGGTGATGAGCAGTTCAACCACATAGATGACAGATTGCTCTTGCACTTAGAACAGTGATTTGGTAAAGATGAAATATTGGACCCTTCAGCCTCTTTAAATTCACTTCTTCAATACAAAAATAGTTTAACCATTCCTTACTGAAAAGAAAGCCACTCTGGTATGTTAATTTGGGGACAGTTTATTGACTAAAGATTTTCATGTGGCTTAAATAATTAAAGAGGATTCAAACATGTCCACAAATTGTACAATTTTCTATAGCACTGAGAAGACTTTCATGAGTAGAGGACTATGCATAGGCTAGCATAGGCTTATAAACTCTTGTCTGTTTATTATAATAGATAACTGACTCATAATGTCCCAGCACATACAGAAGCTATGCTCACTCCTAATTTGTCCTAGTCCTATACTCCTTAACCTCCAACCTCGTAACCTTTGCACTCTGGCAATGCCTGCTTGACGCTCCATAATGTTTTCTTCTGATTGGTAAGTTTGTCCTGAGAATTTGCATTTGAGCAAACTACCACACCAGCCATGTTCAACCTTACTATCCTAAGGTATAACAAGGGAGAATTATATAAACTTAAGTAGTGCCTCTCTCTCTGTGTCTCTCTTTGTCTCCCCTCTGTTTCTATGGGTCAGATTCTCTCTCTTTCCCTTCCTTCCTTCCTTCCTTCCTTCCTTCCTTCCTTCCTTCCTTCCTTCCTTCCTTCCTTCCTTCCTTCCTTCCTTCCTTCCTTCCTTCCTTCCTTCCTTCCTTCCTTCCTTCCTTCCTTCCTTCCTTCCTTCCTTCCTTCCTTCCTTCCTTCCTTCCTTCCTTCCTCTCTTTTTCTCTCTCCAAATTTGCATATTATTCTTACACAGAGACCATTCCAGATTTAGTAAATGTGTTGCCAAAGCAGGCACTCAGACAAAATGTTTCCTAGAACTGTTGGATGCAGATCAATTCTATGTCTGTCAAACTTCCGGACTCTAGAAGAGGAGGTGACTCGAAATCAATTGGTAGATTTTTATTCCATATTGACTTCATATTATGTAGTGTTAATATTTTTATTGATTCCATGCTGAATAAAAAGAAAATTATATGTAGTATTCAAGCTTATTTGTTAGAGCCTGTAAGTATCAACTAAGTGAGAGAGAGAGAGAGAGAGAGAGAGAGAGAGAGAGAGAGAGAGAGACAGACAGACAGAAAGAGACAGACAGAGAGACAGAGAGACAGAGAGAGAGGGGGGGAGGGAGGAAGAGAGATGTTGTTTACTGGGCAACAGTTAAGAGATATCCATTCCCTTAACTATTGTTCATTAAGAGAATTTTCAGGGTCAAGCTCAGCTTTCATTAATGTTTTGTTAATGAGGGAAGCAGAGCTTCAGGTTCTAATATGCAAGGCTTCAGTTCCTTTCCACTAAATACTATTTCCACAATGAACATACATTTACCAAAGAAACACATTTACCCAATATGATAGACTAACATAAATCAGAGAAAGTATACTTAGGAGAATATATACTAGAAAACATAGAATGAAGGAACTCTCCCATTGGAAGGGAGAGAGAATCATACATCTCACTCCAGGAAAAGTTCCCTGAAGTGTCTTGTAGCAATCTGGGAACACAGATGCCAGTTCCTCTTATGTCAGCTTGTTCCCAGTATTTTCTTTCAGCTACCTGAAGTGGGATTAGCATCTTCCATCTTCTCTCTCTAAACTGGAAGCCAGATGCATCTGAAGTCTAAAGAACCATTATTGGTAAAGAAAACTAAAGAGCTCTCCTCTCACACACTCTCTATAACTCCACCTCACCTCTTAGCATGTACACAACATTGATTTCTACCATGGAGAGAGTTTCCTACCAATAGACTTTGAGATTAGGGTCACACTGAATAGAATCTCATAAGTGCTTTTTAATGACACCTGTCAGTTATAACAGTCAAATAAGGAAACCAGGGTTGGCAGAAGGACTTAAGTGATTCATCCTATACCTTACTACCAGACCAGTAAGAGTTGGGATTTGATCTTGGCCTTCCTGAATCTAAATCCAATACTACATCTACTATATTAAAATGTGTTCTCTGTTGCATGATTCACCATATAGTTAGCATTAAATAAATATTTGTTAAATCAATAACATATGACAATATATAGATACCCAATTTTCCACGGGGTGGGAGAGATTATCTGATTTTTTTAATATTAACTATAAGATTGTTAGAGTGGAGGATATTTTATAAAAAAAACTATTTGTGTGTCTACTTACAGAGAATGCACTTGTACAGACTCAAATAATTTTTTTATAGATTCCCTTTCTTTACTAAATTGGCCAGTGTTTTAACAGAATCATACTAAGCTTTGATTTGATTACATTTTGTGGATGTCATTAGTAAATACAAAGTAATCACGTTCATCACTCCCACTGTGTAGAGTGTTCGAAAAGAAATCTGTAAAAATACAAAACACATCATGTCTGCATACACACATCTAGTTAAGAAAAATTACAATTCTTCTTTGTATAAATTCTAGGGAGTTCTAGCTTCTATTCCTCTTGCTTCTTTAAGGACACTCACTATAATATCTAACTTGGTGTTATACAGAGTCAGTTTTTTCTCTCCCTCATCATTTTTAGTTTAAAAGATTTTGATTAGATGAATAAGATGCCTAGAAAATATATACTTATTGGCCCAAATTCAGTGAACTCTATCTCTGACCAGAAATTTGCCAGTCTTTTGTAGTAAATTGTGGTCTAGGTATCCAAATTCATTCTCAGATACACATTATTTGTTAGCTGTTTTCTTTCCAAATTAAATGTCCTGTTCAACCAGAAAAAGTTAGAAAAAACATGTTTCTCAAACTCCATGGCCAATATTACCAAGGTTAGACTATTCTTCAAAGATGTGCTTAATATCCAATATAATGATGATTAAGAATTAAAGAATATATATATCAAAATCTCTTAAATAGGTCATGTAAATTAAGTGATTATAGCAAAATTAGAGGACCTGTTGCATATTAAGTTTTTTAATATGTGAAAAAATTGAAGGCTTTGTACTTTGTCCCAGTTAATTTGTGCAATATTGTACCTGCTTCCTGCTCTATAAAATAAATCGATTTTTCATCCTGAGAGACAGGCTAATGAGACAGCCAGCAGTACAGGTGAGTGCTTTCCTGTGCTTAGACTGTGCCTACACTACATCTGAAGATCTAGGAGAAGCATATCCATCATTATGATGTTTTATTAGTTTTGTGACCAGCATTCCAATATTTGGAATCAAATTATTGTCATTCAGTATGTGTGGAGTGTGTACATATACACACATATAGATGCATGCATATGTGTATACAAACACATGCACAAAATTTGGAAACAAAGCTTGTGTAATAGCCATCTAAATATCTAGATGTTGGGGTGAATGTTTTACTTTTCTTTTTTTCTCTCTCTCTGGGTGCTTTGACTCATGAGCTTACTTGAGACAAACTTTCCCAAACATCTGTCCTTTCTATTTCCTCCACTATTCTTGTCTTAGGACTTGTGCCACATTGGGGCATTGACAGGAAAGAAATAGGAAGACAGGAAAAAAGTCAATAATTATGTGGAAATCAGAGATTTGGGTAACTCTTGGTCAATAAGCAAGCAAATAGCAATTAAATAGAGATAATACAAACAACAGAGATTAAGGTAATAAATTGTCTGAAAAGAGATAGTTGGAATAGCAAGCACAGGCACCAGAGACAAGATCTTGACATTGATACAAATTCTTTATTTGCCAAGGTTTGTGCTTTTCTTTATGATGCAAAATCTATCTGACTTTTCCAAGGTGTGGCCAGCTCATAATGGTAGGGACTAATGAGAGAAGTAGGTGAGATTGAGAAAGTTGACAATTAAATTAATCCACCTAGAATGGGGAGTAGGGAGTGGATAGGAGAAGCAGTATGGCATAGATTAGAGATAAATACTAATCCTGACAGCTGGGAAACATATTAAAAGAGAGGCATTGTGGGAAGATGACTAATTGAGAGTCGTCTGGGGGTGTCTGGAAAACTCCTCCCAAGAAACAGATGTGTTAAAGCTGGGGAAAACAAAAAACAGCAGAAACTGTTTGGGCAGGAACATGGTGGCAACCACTCCTGACTGGCCCAATTTATTTCCTTGCCAAAGCATCAGCTGCCATGTAGACATCTCTTGCTTTGCTCACCCTAGGAATTTTCTCCAAGGAATTAATGACATTCAAAATAGATGCTATTTGGTAACAACAGTTGTTCTCTGTGTGCAGTGTATCTGTTATGGAAAGACAGTGAAAAGTAAGAGTGGAGTTAGGAGAACTAGATTTGAAACATGTTTTTGACATTTATTAGCTCTGTGACCACTGGCAATTCACTTCCTTTCTCTAAAGCTTCGTTTTCATTGGCTAAAAAAGGAGGTTACTAATAATAGATGTCATTCCTTATCTACCTCCCATGATTTTTGTGATGAAAGTGCTTTAGGAACATTAAAACACGTCACAATGGCCTTAGAAGTCTTTTGTAGCTACCAATCAATGATTCTGTGATTCTTTGAAAGTACATTGCTGTTGGAATACTCTTGAGTGCTAAAAAAAAATCACCTTTGCAATTAGCCTTGATAATGACCTTCTTTTAAAATGTCATTGTTCTTATTCAGTTATTGTTAGTTGTATCTGCTCTTCATGACTCCATTTTGAGTTTTCTTGGCATAGATACTAAAAAGATACTAAAGTGGTCTGCCATTTCCTTCTCTGCAGAAGAGAAAACTGAAGCAAACAGATTTAAGTGACTTGCCTAGTATCGCATAGCTAGAAAGTGTTTGATGTCAGATTTGAACTTAAGATGTCTTTTCTGACCTTAGGCCCATGCTCTATCCACAATATCATAATAATAAGTCTTGAATGCTTGCTATTTGGTAAAGATAATATTACTATTGGCAATCATCGTGGGGGCAGTTATATTGCACTTTAAGATTTTCAAAGCACTTTGTATATGTTATCTCATTTGTGCCCAATATTAGCTATTTGTGCTAGGTTCTGGAATCCTCCTCCTCATTTTGTTGATTTTTCACTACAATAATCTACTAAAATAATGGGGATTCTGGCATGTGGTTAGCACTCTGGTTCAGGTTTCAAGGACAACCAACAAATCACTTCAGTGGTTATTTTTGAGAATAGTATCAAAAGCTTTTTTGAAGTGTTTGCTGACCAGAGCATCATAGCCTATTGTGGAAAATGAGTGACTGACCATTTTGTTTTTCTCACCAAGTCTTGTGTATGCAACTCCAGCTCCCTAGCAACAATTGGTCCAGATAGCTAAGTATCATACTAACCTCTATCTACCCAGTATTTTAATAGATGCTAATGAACTATATAAGCAAGTATTTACTGCTGTAGAGAATTCAAGACTTAGGTGATTATGCTTAGCATCTATCCCATAGTCTGAGGAATGACCACATTGTTCTTTAAGTTCTAAGTGCAGACAGGATGTCAGTATTCCTGGCTTCAGTATACATTTTTTTCCTCAGTGGTAGTGAGGACTGTTTACAAATTTATAGGTAATGCAGATGATTCATTGGCTCCTGAGAGAACACACAAAATGAACCAGAGGATACTTTTAGACAAATTATAGAAAAAAGCAGTAACAACAACAATGCTAAAACAACTAGCATTTATAAAGTGTTTTGAGGTTTGCAAAGCACTTTACAAATCTTACCTCATTTTATCTTTGTCACAGAACTAGGAGATAGGGGCCATTATTGTCCTCCTTTTATAAAAAAGAAAACTGAGGCAGACAAGACATTTAATTTTGTGCTAAAGATTTTTTTCCAAGAATCTAATGTAATAAATTCAGAGTAACCTCATAATATAATGACAGTAAACATAATGATGACAATGCTAATTCCAATTTTCCAACTTATGAATTGGAAGAAAAATCAATGTACATATACCTCTAAATTTAGAAAATTGAACAGAGAAAGGGAGTTTCATTGCTTCATTGTATTTCCTAAGTATAAAGGTAACTTATTGGCAAAGCCTCTACAAATCAGTTTCTTGAACAAATATTTGTGGAGTACTACTGTTTTCTTGGCATATGTATATTATCTGTAAGACATAGCCTTTCTCTGCCAACAGTTTAAGATCATCTTTTTTTGTCCATAGGAAGAAATGAACACTGACATTCCATCCCAAAAATCCATTAAAACTATTCTTAACTCCCATTTATGGTTTTCTAGTAATGAAGAAGAAAAATGAATAATGATATCTCTCATCAGAGGGCCTTTTGCAATTATCTCCTTGTATTTTATCTATCCTCTATTGTCCTACAAAGGTGAGGGTAGATTGGACTTCAAACAAAGTATAGAGGAAGCTGACAAACATTTTTTCTATTCTGTTTCTTCGGATTCCTTTTGCCCCACTTTGGCACTTCTTCCACCAGCATACATGCATATCATATACTTAGTTTCCTTATCCTTTCTTCCATATGCTGTGATTAACCTTTCTGTTCTTTCAACACAACTTCATTCATTTAACAAGTTTATTAAATACCTCATATGTGTAAGATATTGTGTTAAGTGCTGGGTATACAAGATCAGTACCATGTTTCCCCTAATTTCTCAGAAGTTCTAATCTAGGGCTTCTTAACTTTTTTCATATTAAAATGAAAACTGCCCTGGGAGGGAGTGGATTTCTTTTCACTGGGGATCTTTAAGCAAAGACTGAATAATCACTGGTTGAGAATGCTATAGGATATATTCTTATTCACCTCTGGATTGGATTAGATACTCTCTGAGATCCCTGTTAACTGTGTCAAATTTGTCTTGAAGTCTTGTCTTGCCAAGGCTAGCACTGAAGAGAAAAAAATAAAGTAAAAAGATATTTCTTAAGGAAGGAGGTTAGCCACAGGACCTTCCCAGAGCAGATGTTCTCCATCTACAAATTTGGCAATCCTGTATAAGAACCACTTCTCAGAGGAACATTTTAAACAATTGAAGGAAATGCTAAATTTCAATTGGATGACTATAAAAACCATCCCAGTTCATAGATTCTCCGATATATAGCCATAGACCCATAGGGATCAGATGTTTGTGGACTTTGAGTTAAGAAGACATAAGCTAACTTTTTTTTAAAGAGGAGAAATAGTCCAAATTGATTAGAATATCAAGTAAAAGAAAGGCAAAAATGTGAATGACATATAAAAACATAGGAATCAGGATTCTTCTGGAACTTTTACTCTCATTCAGCCTAGCCCATCCATCAAAAGATAGCTATTCTATCTACCATTTCTTTAGATATCTGCTTGGATCACTTAGCATCAATTATTAATGCATATTAATGGATCAATGTGTTAACACTCACAAGAATTACATTTCTATTTTAATATAGGCTTCTTGTAGACAATCGCTCATTAAAAATGCAAAGCTATATTGATGATATTCAGGCTGAATGTCAGGCCAGCAGGAGACATGTTTTTGTATTTTGGAAACAAAGATTTCTATGTACTCAGATCACTACACTTTTGTGAGTCCAGCTACCCTCTACATTGGGTTTAGAGATATACAAGAGGAAAGGTAGCAACTCAATTGATATTGTTCACTTAAAATTCCATAGCCCTCTCTCAACATTCATACTCAAAACTCAATTCTCATAGATGTCATATTCTGTCCAATGAATTGGAACTTAACCCAACCACATTTGAGCATTCTGTGCTACACTTATCTGTGTACTCCCATAGGTCCACCCAATATATTGTGGATTCTCCATGAGTTTCTCTTCACATCACAAGGAAACCAGTGAAGGGACCTGGACTGCCCACCAGTTATGATTCATCTCTTCTTTCTTCTATCATACATTTTCCTCATAATATCCTTTCATCTGCTTCTTCTTAATTTCTTATTAATAATGCCTAGCAATTATCTCACACTCATCATGAACATTTCCATTGCCCTCAGAATGACACTTATTTTTAACTTCCCAAAAACAATTATTCCAAAAATATATGGTTCTAAAATATTGTTCCAACTGGCAAAATGATCAAATTAAAAATGCTTTGTGGGAGAAGTTTGGGGTCATTAAAGATGCTTCATAATTAACTATAAGCATTGAAGCCTACTGCCATTTCTCTGTCCCTCCAGTTTAATTCTGGGTCTAACTCATCTATTTGCAGTGTCTGTTAAGATATGTAGACAGATGTGTATAAAATATTTATAAAATATATGTATATATAGCCATACTCATATATGTGAATAATTCTATATTAACATATACATAGTAATATACATACATATACTAATTAATGTGTTCTATAGGTTATATATAAGCATGTCAATTCATACAATAAAATCTACTTGGTGTTTCTTGTGAGTATGATTTGACCAATCACTTTGTGTGACTACAAATCTTGTCCAGGAGACCTTGCAATATTCCAAGGATTAATACAGTTAGAATGATGTGGTCAGAAAGCAGAAACAAATAGAAGACCTTATCATCTTTGGAAGTCCTTCAAACTGATTTGTGCGCTGGATCTCTTGCATTACAATTACAAACATCGATGGCAAAATACATCTCTGTTTAATCTCTTATTTGACATTAATGATCAGAAGGTCATGAAATAGGTTTTCCTCTGTTGTATCTTTCAAGGAATTTTGAATCTATTAATGTTCATAGGGGAGATACCTTGTTGAAAGAGGGCCTATAAGGTATTACTTTGCCCTACTTAGTTTCTTGTTCCCCATGAGGGATATCAGGGTGTTATCAATATTAGTTGGCAACTGAACAGGGAGAACCTCCCACTCAATAAACTTAAAGAAGAAACAGGTCCCATTTTCTCATGTATATACTCTTTCGAATGGGGCTTAGTGTGAGGGCACAAATTTATATTCTCTCCTGGTACTACTTGATAAATCCATTATTTAATGACTTCTGTATAATTGAAAATCTGTTACCATAAAAAAGAAATACATTTCCTGGAAGCCTACTGACTTCCTGTCATTATGTACTTCCTGTAGACAGGAAATAAATTGAGTGGGTGGTCCTGCTCAGGCATTCTTTGGCTTGATGTTGTAAGCATGGTTGTGGTAAGCATGGGGGTTTTGAATAGGCAGTTTAACCATGGGCATGTGGTTGGTTTTTTAATTTTGTATACCTTTTATTCCTTTATTTCTAATGATCTTTAATAAATCTCTTAAATATTTTTATTACTGAGATCTAATTTTAATTTTTATAATAATGGCAACCACTAGTTGGAGGACTTCTCAATATTTTAAGATAGCCTAGATAAAATTTTTTAAGTCACATTTTTACTGCCACAGATTTTCATCACCCCCAACCCACTCTCACATTGTGAATTCTGAGAGAACTCTAAACTCTCTACTGGAACAGCTGCCCTACTCTTGCCAGTTTGTTTGTTTGTTTGTTTTCTTTCCCTACTTTTTGCCCAGGTTCCCTCCCTAATGGCCTGGTTGTTTTAGTTTGAGGGACTTAGCCAGAGACTCTTGAAGAAGAAAGGAGAAGGGAGAGAAGCCGATTCTCTCACCCATTTGCTTGAGACCATGTTCCAATGTTCCTCGCTGATGCCTATCTTTGGAGCTGCTGCTGATCCTGCTTCTGTTCCTGATATTTCTTGCTCCTGCTCCTGCCCCCAGTCACTATTGCTAATCCTATTGTTTCACTGGTAGCTGCCACTGTGTCTTTGGAACTCACAAACTTGGAGCTGCTCTCCAGGCAGCTGGTAAGAAACTTGGATGTGTTTTCCTTGGGCACTAATTAGCTTCCTAACTCCCTGTCCATATGGCAGGAAAAGTAAGCTGCTCCCTAGCTTTTTACCCCAGGGGGGAAAGGGAAGGAAGGTTCCTCTTCCAAACAGGAAGTATAATTGCAAACATGGGGCACTCTTTGAAAGAGCAGTATATTATCTATCTCAAACAGCTCCCAGTTTTAGGATATTTTTTTCTTTCTACCATTCTGGGGTGCAGTGATCCTTTCAATTATCTTGCCTGAGATTCAGGGGAGGAATTCATCTCCCTACAACCCTTTGCCATTTGGACCTGCCCAGTCTCTAAGATTCATCCAGTTTGGGGTTCCTCAAAACCATGTACTCCCTCGCTATGGGAGATACCAGAGCTCTGACAAAAGGAAGCTGAATGGATAGAGAAGGAAATTTAAAGAGACTGGAGGTGAAGATGTTAAGTCTTTTCAAACCCCATTGTTTTATGAAGGTCTCTGTATTTTATTGTATTTTACTGATGATTTGCTTTAAGATTTAATTTTGTTGTTTTAATTTCATATATTTATCTGATCAATACGGTTCTGTTACACTGACTTATTTTAATCTACTATGTTTTAGCTTTTAGTTTTATTCTGTTATGTTTCCCCCTCTAACTATACAGAATAAAACTTGGTTAAAGCCTAAAATTAGCCTTTTCTTCCATTTTGCATTTGCTAATTGTCACATAGATGATGAATGAACTCAACCTGGCTAATAACCTTTGAAAAATGTAATGATCTAAATATCTTAAATTGATTTAAAGGGTCTTCAGACATGATATTTAGATTTTTTTTTCAATAGCTCTGACTGATCATTCTGCCTGCCTCTGAGTTATTTGTAACAAGAGGTAAAGGGTCCATTTTAGTAGATGAAGTGAAGTGAAATTATATCCCCAGCTCCTCATTTGTAAAAATGTAAATGTCTGGGACATATCACAGTCTCATACCAGAGGAACTGGGAAGTTGTTCCTAGGGCATGGTACCTCTGGATGGCTCCCAAGAGGGAGCATCTCTTCAGCTTACTCTACCCTTCTACCAGAATGATCTAGATTCTTGGTAATGTTTTCTTAGACCCAACATTAACAGTACAGAGGTTTGGTCTTTTCTAGACTCTTCTGCCACATTTTTGTAATGATAGCAGTAATAGATTTAAAAAAAAATATCTTAGCCAAGGTTGAAAGATTTGTGACAAGTACTCATTAGCTTCACACAGCAGACTCATATGAATCCTAATATTAATGGGTTTGTTTGTATTACCTGTTATACTATTGTTCTTTATGAAAAACTGTTACTTTGTGAAAATCATTTTCACTCACACAGTGGATCATGGCCAAGTTTGAAAAGGAAGTGTATCTCATTTTTGGTGAGAAACCTTTGTATTCAGTATGTCAATGATTGTAAGCTATATATTTCTGATTTTTCAATTTTTTTATCATTGCTTTTTCTTGCATGTCCAATATACAATTTCAGTTTTATCTTTCTCTCCTTTATATATTTGAAACATATCACCAGAATTGAGAAGATTTTCTTTTTGATTTTGCAGTAATATATATTTAAAATATATTTTCCCTAATGTCAATGCAAACCTAAAAAGCTTTAGACTATAAAAATTATGCCATTGATTGTTTAAAAAAAAATATGGGACTTTGCTTAATGATTCTGTCTGATTCCAGGAGAAGGAAATAAAAAAAGAACCATTGCACAATGCCAAAAAAGCACAAAGCTACTTGCATAGTGCCAATTGAGAATAAGGTCAAAGAGACCAAACCAATCCTACTTGGATTAATGACATTCTGCACAAAGAGCACTAGGACTGCTTATCATGTGTTAAATGCAGGTCTTCCTTGTACCACACACTCTATATCAAATATATAACATCAATTATTCTAGCTCCATCCTGGATCCCATTTGCTACTAAAATCTACTCCCTTTTCTGTCTTTCATAGGGTGGCAAACTTTCTGTAATCCTGGCTACTGACTGGGAAAGTGCACAATTGCTTAAATCACTTTAATTGGACCCTGATTCAAAGACCTGTTGTTGGTTTATTTTACTTCACTTAAAATTTTTACACATAAACCTTTGATATTTCATTCAGAAGTTTTCTTTTCTCTTTTATTAGTTTTTTTTGATGTTTTTGATTTCTCTTGCCAATTGATTCACATACCTCATAACTCAGCCATGTATCTCTAAGTGATCCCTGTGTTTTCCAACATCCTCTTCAGGGGAGAATGTATAATTATTCTAAAATACAAAGTTTAAATTCTTTTTGAGAGTAGTTTTAGTATAAGAAACATGCTACCTCTTCAAATACAGAAAGTGAACTGTTTGGAGAAGGCACCATGAAGATGACTTCACAGATAACAGGCTGCACTAGAAGATCCAGAGTGAACTTTCGGTTGTGGTGATTTGAAACTGTGTGGGGTTGAATGCATTTGTTTTGTATGTATACTCTTATGTCGAAGGGGACTGTCCCCTAACTGGATTTTTGTCAATGTGTCTAGCAATCATAGGTTTGTTCTTTTCCCTTTTATCCTCAAATTACTGTAATTTTAAAGTTGATTATGTAAAAATGATCAAATTGGAAAGACTAACCCCTCAAATTGATCATCATGGGGGAATGTACAATTGAAAATCTCTTACCCTAAAAAAGAACTACATTTCCTGGGAGCCCACTGACTTCCTGTCATTATGTATTTCCTGTAGACAGGGAATAAGTTGAGTGGGTGGTCCTGCTCAGGCTCTCTTTGGCTTGACGTCACAAGCATGGTGGTGGTAAGTGCAGGGATTTTTGCCAGGAGGCATCAAAGCCATGTTGTCTGACATGGTCACACATGGAAACTGGGGGTCTCAAAGGGACCCCAGGAAGGATGGAGACACTCTCTCACCCCCTGCCCTGCGTGACTTCTCTCACTAAAGTTCCTTATTATTAGAATTGTTCTGCAGGAGAAAATAGATGAGAGCAAAATACCTATAGGATTAATACAGATGTTTTATTCCCCCAGAATATCACCAAAAGATCAAACTTACAAAATTAAGCCTAAAGATTCCTATGTACCCACTTAGATTAAAACCCTCCCTTTCCTAGGTTAAAATTCTAACAAAACTGCACTCAGAGTCTCCACCCCCATGACAAACCAGGGACAACAGGTAGATTAATTACCTCTCAGGCACAGACTGGTATGTCATATTTCATTGATTTGTTTTGCTAACTAAAGCCTAGGTGATCTGTCTTGGAAACCTTCATGAAACATTAGAAAAAATGAGAGCCTGATATTTAAAAAAATGCCTAAAACTGGGTTATGTTTATGTTACCCTTGGACCCCACACTTAGCAGTAATGTTTTTTTTTATTGATTATCTCCTAAGAGATCCTGATTGATTATCTATTTGATTAAAAGTAATGAATGATTTTTCTTAGCTTGTCTACAAGCCTGAACATCTCACAGGTTAATGAGAACTAACCTCTGGCTATCTTGCCTGTGACAAGAAAACATTTATCTTTTGTAAAATCTTTTCATTTGTTGTCAGAATCTATAGCAAAATAGCATATAGGATAATCGGAATGTTAATTAAATGATTTGTTAAAGTTAATGGTTGACTTATCCAATTATCAGTAAGAAAACATGTATTTTGAAAAATGAGGGGGCAGCTGGGTAGCTCAGTGGATTAAGAACCAGTCCTAGAGATGGGAGGTCCTAGGTTCAAATCTGGCCTCAGACACTTCCCAGCTGTGTGACCCTGGGCAAGTCACTTGACCCCCATTGCCTAGCCCTTACCACCCTTCTGCCTTGGAGCCAATACACAGTATTGACTCCAAGATGGAAGGTAAGGATTAAAAAAAAAAAAAGAAAAATGAATCTTGGTTCAACATACCTGTGTAACCATTGAGGGTATAAAAATAAAAATCAAACCAGCAAAGGTGGAGCAGTTCCTTGTGACGACCAGATGTAGGCTGAAACTTTTAACTGTCTACCCATCATTATCTGCCAATGCCATCCCACCTCCATGACACCTGTCCCCTACAGAAGGCTGACCCAACCACAGCAGATATTGAATGGGTGGATTAGCCATGAGCACATGGTTGGTTTTTTAATTTTGTATCCCTCTTATTCCTTTATTTCCAGTGATCTTTAATAAATCTCTTAAAATATAATATTTTACTATTAACATTTAATTTTAACTTTTATACTTCTTGCCATTTCTACTCCATAGCATTACTTTATTGTTTTTTTAAATTATATAATAGAATTTACTTCCAGGTAATTAAGATTTTCCCTTCCCTCCTAGCACCATAAAAGATATCACATGACAAAAGATATGGATGTATAGATAGCATTTTTCATGGTGTTTTTTTTTTTTTTTGGTTCATGCTTTGGAAATGGACATTCACCAGTTATTCTTTAAATATTAATACTATAGATGTACATAATTTTGTTTTGGTTCTACTTGTTTCATTCTTCATTACTTCATATAGAGCTTTGCAATGTAAAAATTTTTAAAAGTTAACCTGCTTATCACTTTTTACAGTACAGTAATATCATAATGATAATTTGTCTAGCCATTCCCCAACCAATAAACATCCCCTCAATTTCCAGTCCTTTGCCACCACAAAGAACATAAAGGTTTTTACTTCTTTTTTCTCTGATTTCCTTTGAAAACAGGCCTAGCATTGATCTCTTTATAATATGTGCTTAAATAAATGCATTCTGAATTGAATAATATAATTTTTGCATTGAATATTAAATAACTTAAATGGCAAATTCTTTCTCAAAGAAATTTAATTATTTAGTTGAATCTGTTCAAAATAATTTAAAAAATAAACATTTCACCATTTTCTTCAGAACATCAAGATATTGATAACGGTATACACAGTATTATATATTCTCTGGCATAATTGCAGATTACTCTCCAAAAAAGTTGAATCAGTCCATAGTCCACTGATAGTCTTTTAGTGACCCCATTTTCCCACATCCTCTCCAGCATGTCATTTTGTTTGTAATTTTAGCTGATCTGATAGGTGTACAATGTTATATTTTGTTTTAATTGTTTTGATTTTCATTTCTCCAATCAGTAGTGAATTATAGTACTTCATCATATACCTATAGATGGCTTTGATTTCTTAATTCAGAAATTATCTGTTCATATCTTTTGCCAATTTATCATTTGAGGGAATGACTCTTATTCTTTTTAATTTGGCAAAGTTTTCTATATAATTTAGATATGAAACCTAAACAAAAAAAACTGTCTCTAAAATTTTCCTCAATTTTCTGCTTTCCTTCTAATCTTGACTATATAGTCTTGCTTATAAAAATCAACCATTTTATATCTTATATGTTCTTGATCTCTTGTTAACTAATAAATTAATTTCCTATCAATAAATTTGATAAGTAGTATTTTCCTGTTCTTCTAATTTGCTTATGATACCTCCTTTTATGTTTATCTTAGTGGATGGTCTCTGCCAAAGTACTTTCTGATTATCTGAGTAATTTTACCAAATAGTAAGTTCTTGTGATGCAATAATACTATTGTGCTCAAAGGAATAATGAACTGGAGGAATTCCATGTGACCTGGAATGACCTCCAGGAACTGATGCAGATTGAGAGGAACAGAACCAGGAGAACATTGTATACAGAGACTGATACACTGTGGTATAATTGAATGTAGTGGACTTCTCTTCTAGCAGTAATGCAATGATCCAGGGTGATTCAGAGGAACTTAGGAGAAAGAATGCTATCCACATTCAGAGGAAAAACTGTGGGAGTAGAAACATAGAGAAAAAGCAACTGATTGATCACATGAGTCAATGGGGATATGATTGGGGATATAGACTCTAAATGATCACCTTAGTGCAAATATCAACAAGATGAAAATAGGTTTTGGTCAATGTGAAGAGAGATTGCAATTAGCACTCCCCTAATTATGAAGATTAAAATTGTAACCCCTGCCTTTTTTAGATTTTAATCACCAAAAGTGTAAACACTCTACTTATAAGTTGAATATGGAGATCTGCCCATTTTTAGATCTAATCTCCAAAAGTGCAAACATCCCACTTAAACATAAAGAGGGAGGTCTGTGACCCACGTGTGTGATAGTGTGTGACAAATTGGTATTGACTGTCTCTTGGCTAGTCCTAAAGCAGGACTTCAACTTTGGGTGATTGGTAGACGTACAATTAGGTGAAGGCACAGGAAGTGACATAAGAGAAAGTGCCTTTAAAAGGGAGTTACAACTTCCTGAATGGAATTCTCCTGGCAGTTCTTCATTCTTTGAAGTGGAAGCTGGTGAAGAATGGGCTAACTGAATCTGAGACCCTGTTTCCTGGTGAGGCTATTCTAAAATCTCTTCCTTTGAACTGACATGTGGTGAGTGAAAAAGCTGACTCTTAACTGCTGGATTTTTCTAAAAAGACTAAGTCTCCCTGCCCAGGGATGGGAGTAAATTACTTAGTGCTTAAGCTAGATATCTTACCCTATCTTCTCTCTGATTTTCTTATTTCACCCTTTCTACATTTTGTAAATTAATTGTAAATAAATCTCTTTGGAATCAATATAAATTCCTGGTGGCCACACTCTTAAATAATCCAGTCCAACCCTTTTAAAATTAACCTCTTTCTCCCCTTACATCAAGGACACATGTAAAACCCAGTGGAATTGTGCATAGGCTATGGGAAGGGGTGTGGGGATGAGAGGGAAAGAAAATGATTTTTGTTACCAAGGAAAAATGTTATAAATTAAATAATTAAATAAAAATTTCAAAAAAACAAAACAAACAAAAAACAAATAGTAAGTTCTTATCTCAGAATTTTGGATCTGTTCTCATGTCAAATTCAAATTTACTATAATCTTTTATTACTGTTTGTTGTTTGTTCTGTTCCACTGATCTACCTTTCTTTAACCATCTCCATTCCACTGGAAATTTAGATTCCATTCTTGTTACCCTGGCCAATGTAATATTTATTGGGAAAGGGCATAGTATAATTGGATTGAGAGGAATAATGCTCCAGCATATGTGGAAATGAATGAAATCAAGCGACATATACTTATATTCAGCCATTGCAAACTTTCATAGATATTAAGCAGAAAATAAATATAATCTGGAATCTTGACAAAAAATAATTTGTAAAACACATAAAAGAAATGTCCAATCCAGGCTAGATAACCCATGGCAAGTAATAGTTTCTTTGCCATCTTGTATCTTGAAAAGCCTTTTGCAACAGAAAAAAATGTTTTTAAGTCTGGCCCTTTAAGAGTTGCCTCCTCACTTCAGAAGGAGTGGTTTCTTTTGGGTGTGGTGTCACAAGACAGATTAGTTGCACTCACCACTGCTTTCAAAATGGCTGCTTTCCACAGTCACACAGGTTTTTTAAATGTATATAGGCCCAATTTCTCTGAAACTTCTCTGACACATCCAACTGCCTTCTTTTTCCCAAATTCTTGACAGAATGGGTTGGAAAACCTAGCTGGGTCTGCCAAAAACTGTAATATTTATTGGGAAAGATGAGGGGATTTGGAAAAACAGGGGATAAGGGATGTTTGTAGCAGGGAATGGAGGAGTTTAAGGGAGAGAGGGAATATTGCCGCTGGTAAGGCAAAGGTGAGAGATGCCCCCTGCCAAGAGGCAGTAGCAGGGGTCCAATAAGGACTTTTTGTTGTTGATGACTGAGCTGATGGTCAGCTCCCTCTATGCCTAGAAAAGATAGTCTACTTATCTGACTGTGATATTCTAATAAGAGAAATTTTATTTACCAATTTGGATTGGAGAGGTATCAGGGAAAAAGGGAAGAGGGAGGTCCCTAAATAAGGTTGGAGTCTTCCTCAGCTTTGGAGCTGAGGCCAGGCCTCACAGGCTTGTGGAGGGTTTCTCCCACTCTTGTCCTCTGTGCTAGTTTTGTCAATTTCAGAATCTTAGTAGTAGACAGAAAGCAACAAGAACAGTTCTAATCTTCAGAGTTGGTTGGGCTGGTATCTTCGGGCTGAATGGAGTAGAGGCACTCCTAATCCAGGATGGGAAGCCAAAACCCCTCCCACCTCCAACATCAGGAAGGAAGTAAACCCTGGGAGAAGGAAGTGGTAGTCACAAGATCCAACTGCCACTCTCAGTTGCCCCTTCCCCCACCAACTATCAGTCTTATTTCCTTTTCACACTAATAAGGGAGTATTTTATCTTATCTTTCTGGTACTGGGGCCTCTGTGAAACCTTTCACAATCTTCTCTCCAGGTTCTTCAAACATTAAAATTTAAATTTCTTAACAATAAGAACATCTTTGCTTTCTTACTTCCTTGTATTTGTATTCCCACTATTGACATAGTACTTTGCATTGTAAATACTTAATAAATTCTCTTTCTCTCACCCATTTCTCTTTCCTCCCCCCTCCCCCCATTTCCCTTCTTTCCATCTTTCCTTCCCTGCTTCCATCTCTCTCTTTCTCTCTTTTTCTGGGCCTTTTTCCCTCTTCCTCTTTCCCTCTCCCTTCCCCACCTCCCTTCTCTCCATCTGCCCAAATTTTCACGCCATTGTTTTTTGCACAGGGGCTATTCCAGTTTTAGTATACGGGCTGCCAAAGCAGGCATTTGGGCAGTACATTTCTTTGAACTCCTGGATCCAGATCGATTCTATGGCTGGCAGACTTCCAGAGTCTAGAAGAGCAGGTGGCTCACAATCAATTGGTAAATTTTTATTACATATTGACTTGATATTATGTATATTATGTAGTGTTAATTTGTTTATTGATTCCATGCTGAATAAAAAAGGATATATGTCATATTCAAACTCTCTCTGTGTCTCTGTTTCTCTCTCTTAGTTCCTTTACCTTCCCTCCCTTCCTTCCTTTGTTCCTTCCTTCATTCCTTTGCTCCTTCCTTCTTTTTTTCCTTGCTTCCTTCCTTGCTTACTTCCTTCTTAATCGATAATAAATAACTTTTCAAAATAGATCAGAATTAATTATTTTAATCAAGCATCATATTTTTTTCCATGTTTATTCTACCTTTGTTGTAATTTTTTTCTTTCACCAGTTTGACTACACGGAGACTTCTAATTAAAGAATAAATTTCACATCAAATGAGTCATCTCTTGTCTTTTAAAATATACCTTTTTGATTTATAGTTGTGCTCTTTATGTTGGCAAAAAATTGGAAAATGAGAGGATGGCCTTCAATCAGTGAATGGCTCAATAAACTGTAGTATCTGATGGTGATGGAATACTATTGTGCTCAAAGGAATAATGAACTATAGGAATTCCATGTGAACTGAAATGACCTCCACGAATTGATGCAGAATGAAAGGAACAGAACCAGGAGAACATTATACACATAGACTGATACACTGTGGTATAATCAAATGCTGTGGACTTCTTTACTACCAGTAATGCATTGATCCAGGCCAATTCTGAGGGAAGAACTTATGAGAAAGAACATTATTCACATTCAGAGGATGAACTGTGGGAATAGAAACACAAAATAAAAACAACTGCTTGATCACATGGGTTGATGGGGATATGACTGGGGATATAGACTCTAACTGATCACCCTAGTGCAATTATCAATAATATGGAAATAGAACTTTATCAATGATACAAACAAAACCCAGTGGAACTGTGGGTCAGCTACAAGGTGGGGAGGATTGTGAGGGAGGAGAGTAGGGAAAGAACAAGAATCATGTAACCATGGAAAAATATTCTAAATTAATTAAGTAAAATGTTCCAGTTAAAATACATTTTGTTGTGTGTGTTGTTTTTCAATGCTATTGTTAATTCCAATGGCTTCTGATTTTTGTTTTTCTTGAAGAAGGAAATAATGATCTGTACAAGTAGGTTTCTAGGTAATTTACAAGTATTTGTACTTATTTCTCACTCCTTATTTTCCCCCTTTATTTCTCACTCCATATTACTAAGGCATATTTTCTGATATATTTATTGATGTCCTTGTTCATTCTTACATTTGCAATCAAATCATTGACTAACATGTTGATATGTTCATTTAATTTGGAGGGTCTTATGCAATTCTTTAGGGAATTTCTATTCCTCTTTGTCTTCTGCAATAGATGATACACATTATGTATTAATTTTCATATTAAGCTTTTCTGAAATATATGTATCCAGATACATATACATACATACATACATATATATACATGTGTAAACATGTGTATATACTACAATAAAATGTAACCAAATTTCTCATGGACTGATGTTTCATATTGTTTCAGGAATCCTGGTAAAATATTCCTTTGCTTCTCTGAGGAGAATCTGTGAACTTCCATTTAATTATATTTTCTCTCTTCCTTCTCATTTCACCTCCTCTGTGAATACCAATATTCCTATGTTTCTGGAAATATATTCACTCATTAACTGGAGAAGTCTATATCCAAAGCAATAATAATTTAAAGTTTATAAACTGTTTGAAAATTATATAATTTGTAATATCTTTTTATGCCCCTCCACCATCAATGCATGAGACTTTAGGATAGTTTGTATTTTTCTTTGTTTCATGAGTTACCATGGTGAAATAATTCATCAAGTGGCCAGTGTACCAGTATTGAGTTTCTTTATTCTTATCTAGCCTAGTCCTAAGAAAGCAATCTCAAGTCTGTAGCTTGGAATATTATCAAAGATTTCCCAACATAGCAGAGTCTAACAAAGTTTAGTTTCACTGGAGTAGCCATTGAAAATCCATAACCCCTCTTTCTAAAAGCACTAGAATTTCATAGGAGTATAGCAAAACACAGGGGACACCACCAAAGCATAGCTAAAATTAGGGGAGTGATATGAAAGACACGAGACATAAAGTGACTGAGATTGCAAGTAGTAAATAAGAAAGCCTTAGCATTCTCTTAAAGAAAGAAATATTTCCAAAACATGTCAATATAATGTCTGGAAAGCATCCTAAAAGCAGAGACATCCCTCAGTTCCCACTGAGTAGCCTATATTTAAAAAAATATAAAATATATTTTGATCTCAGCATTTTGTTTGCACTAAATTAACAAGTAAATATCATATAATAGGCTGTCCAATCTAAAAGAAAAGGGGATTGTGCACACAAGATTTTCCATCAAGTCTACCAGTATTGATTTTCCTGTGCTGTTACCCACAAGGAAAGGAAAATAATTGAAATTCCCAGGGTGGAAGCTTATTTGACAAATGAAGACTTCTTTGTTTCTATGTTAAGGAAATGTTATCTTATGGCATCTAGCCTATTTAAATGAAAGAGGAACAATTTTAACCCTTCTGCTGCTGATCTTTACACTTGGGAGAAATGTTGTAGGGAAAGTTTCTACTTAAGAAGAATCAAATGTATCTCACCTTTTTTACTCTAACACCCCCCACATGGTAATTCATGAGAATTTTACAGTAATAGTTAAGGACCTTTACACCACATAGCTAAGGGTATTTAAACATATAAGTAGCCTAGTGTAATAGTGCAGGGAGTTACGATTCAAGCCCTTGTTGGAGCATATTCAGTGGGAAAAATGCCCTTTGCTTTGACCCTTCCTCTGACATAAAATGTGTTATAAGTTGTCCAATGGGAAGTAAATGCAGAATTTCTGAAGAAGGGGTGTCAGCAGAACCCTTGTTAAACCCCTATTTTAAAGGCAATTGCCTCTTCCACATTCCATACAATTTACCACTTGAAAAACTCTAGAGATGAGTTACTTATTGCTTCCCTTGACAATAGAGTCCATATTTTTGTTCAGCTCTGTTAGGAAATGGTTCTACTAAACCATACCTATAGATCCCTGCTATAATTTGACCCTCACCTGACACCCAGCTCTCCCTTGTGGCTCCCAGTAGCTGCTAGCATGCGGCAGCAGCCACACCCCGGGCAACGACTTCGACAGGCCGGCCAAACCTTCTGAGGGTAGCCATCGGGTCGTTGTCGACCCCTGGTGAACCAGGGCTTTGCTCACCCAGCATGTGAAGACTGCTTCAGCTGAACAAATAAGAAGGTTCAACGGCTGAGATGGCGACGCAGCAAAGCACTGTGGAGTGCTCAGGGCGTGTTGGAGCACAAAGGACAACACGGCCATCCTGCAGCTGAGGAAGTCTCCAGGTGTAACGATTTCTCATGCCACTGGACCCAGGCTTCCAACAACGAGAGAGTGGGACTGTCTCTGTGCATCGACTTTTCCACTTAAATCTCCTTCACGCACAAGTGTCTTTGTGCACAAAAACACACAAAGACAATCATCATCTCGGTTACCGAGAGACTACTACAAAATAATTTGGCTTAGAAAACCACATATTAAATGACAGGATATTTAATAGCCCCCAAAATCCCTGTCACATAAATAATTCCTGTGATTAACAAAGATTTAAATCTAGAATACCTCCAGAGGAATTTACTACATTAGTTCAAGTAGTATTGAAGATCTGTAGTTTTGCAGGGAGATACTACAGAGTAACATATGGAGGTGTCAAACTCATTTGATCAGAACCAGATTTTAAGTTGTAACAATGCATTAGTGCACAGTAAGTCCTTAATACCTGCTTTTGTCATTCAAAATTGCTGATAACTCAAAGGATAGAAACAGGCTGTTGCATTGTACCAATAATGAATTTCAGACAAAAAATGACCAAAACAGCATTGATTGCATAGATGGTCCCCCAAAAGATAGGAGATCAGTATAGTGGGAATGAAAGGTAAACAATAGTCTAAATATGTACTCTTATTAACATTTGCCAGGCTGAGGCACAGGATAATCTTCACACTTTCCATATTAGAATGTAAACTTCTTAAGGGCAGATGAAGTCTCAGTTTTTAAATTATATCATCAGGAATTAGTACAGGGTTTGGAACAATAAAGGCTTAATAATTATTTTTATTCATTCCTATTTCACTTAACATTTTATTACTTCCAGGCAAAATGTCCTACTTATGATTCTCCAATTTAATGGAACCTCCTACTTCCTTTGTGAATTTACATAGGCCATCTCACAAGCCTAGAGTGTATTCCACCCACTTCTCTGCCTATTGAAATTGGTCTCATTTTTTCAAGACCCAGATCAGGTGCCAACTCCTCCAAGGGGGATTTCTCATCATCCCCTTCAATTTCTAATAGTTTTCTCCCCTGTATTTTCTCTTATTTCTGTAACTAGAGCAATGATGACTTCTAGAAAAACTGGGTATTTTGATGTGACAAACTAATTTTTTTAAAAAAAGAACCTAGAAAAAAAAACACTTAAGGACAATTTTATATTGTCTTTGTTTTCATATGCCAATCCTCACATGAACACAGTGTTTGACACATAATAAATGCTTAATTTAATTGTTAATTTTATTCACTGATATGATTTTGTTTATATAGGAAGTACCTTTAACAGTAGATTGCAATCTTTTCATGTTTTCCTAAACAGCCATATAATTGTTCTCGCCATCAAGAATCCATCCAGTGTAGTGGAACGATTCCTCTCATTCTTTTTAGTATCTAGAAGAACTCAACAAAGCTAAGTGCTTTTCAGCCTATTGTTTTGCAATGTTCAGTACATGACTGGTCCATTTCCTTTCCTGGTCATTCATTGTTTCAGTGGTGTCTTTTTGTGTCCAAATAATTGGTAGTCATTCGGCACATTCTTCTAATTCTTACAGTTTGCCTTTTGGGCCACTTGAAATTTTGCCTTTTTGTAGATTTATTCCATAATTTGTTGCCATATAGCACTGGCAAAGGTAAGTTTATCTTATGTCACAATTATTGATAGAAGCAGAATGGCATAGAAAAAGGGTTCCTATCCTGAAGTCCCTGAACACGATAAATTTTGAGAACTATATTTCAATGTAAATGGTTTCCTTTGTAATCCTGTGTTGATTTTATTCATTTAAAATGTTATTTTGAGAAAAGATCTCTATACTTCACCAGAATGAGGAAGAGGACCATGCCACAATAATAGGCTAAGGATTCTGATGCAGAGAATAGAGGATCAGCTTTGGAGGCAGTGAAGACTTACACATACTAATTGTGTGACTGGGCAAGTCACTTAACTTCTCAGTACTTTAGACAAGTTTTGAAGACAATAAGTTGTAGAACAATTGTCCATTTGTATTTGTTGAAATTTTCTTACAAAGAACTTCCATCATGTATGAAATCAGAGGTTCAGATCAATAAAAAGAATCACACATCCCACACCATATATGTTTATGTGATCAACCCATAATTGCTTTGGAAGTTCTTGACTTCAGGGATTGTGCCTTTATTAATTTATTAATTTATTTATTTTTGGTCTTTGCACCTCTGGTGGTTAGGATGGTACCTTGAACATTAAATACATGCTAAATTGAATGTCTCAGTAGTAGAACCAATTTTTCAAAGTTGTGGCTTGGTAGAGAGAAAGCTATGGGAGACAGAGAACTAACCTTTGAGTCATGAAGACCTGGGTCCAAAGTCATTTCACTTGTGGGCAAATATAACTCAAACTGCTCTAGGAAATAGTAATAATAGTAATTACAACAGTAATAATACTACTAATAATAGCTAACATTTACATAGCACTTTAAGGTTTGCAAAGCCCTTTATATATATTTCTCATTTAGTCTTCATAATCCTATGAGGCAGGTGCTATTATTACCCCTGTTTTACATATAAGGAAACTGGGGTTGATAGAAAGATCAAACAGCTAATAAGTCTCTAAGGCATGATTTGAATTCAGACCTTTTTGACTCCAAACTTAGTACTCTGTCTATCATACCACCAACATGCATGGAATTTTCATCATGCCTTCTTTGTTCACAGCATCCCTGGTTGTTGTTAAAATATTGGGGGTTGAGTAACACGAGCTTCCATCATTATCTTAACCTTTGCTCTGGCAAAGGATTAGCCATCACAGAATGGCCAAAAGAATTGTGACATGAAGTGAAAATAATGGTAAGAGTTGCCAACAAAATGTTGAGAAAGCAGGCGACAGGGAGTCAATTTAGCATATACCTAGGATTTGGTACACCTCTCCAGTGAAACTTATTCTTTGGATGGTGTCCTTACTTTCTGTGAGGTCTCTTTTATTTCCTTTCAAATGTCAGTATCACTTTTGTTAAGCTTTGTAGGCAATGTGTTTTCAAGAATTGGTAAAAGTATACTGTTATGTGATAAAACAAGTTCCCCAACTCCTCTGGGTGGAAGCTACATAAAAAAAAAAACCTGAAAAATCCCCCCAAATTTACTGTGGGACCTTGGGGTCATATGAGAGTGTTTGACAAGAGTTACATTATTTTCAGTTTTTTCAAATTAAGCAAATTCATGGGATTTGGTTTTCATTAAAAGCATCCCCTTGACTCAAAATCATTTCCTGTTTCAAGTTTAATAAATAATAAATTGCTCTTTATTGAAGAATTTATCTTTTAGCTTGATGAGAATGACCTCTCTTATCTTCATCAATAAATTAAGAACTAATATTTAGATCTGAAAATTTCTTATTTTCTGGTAATTGTTCTGTAATAAAAAGGTTATTTCAGGCCATTTAAAGAAAGGTAACATAATCATTGTCATCAGCTATCAATGAAATGTAAACATTTCCCAAGCAGTTCTCCATTCTGTTAGCTACATTATGAGAAAAACTTCCATATATATGAGAATTCAGGAAGGACTCTAAATTTAAATATGTTACAAGGGAAAGATTGGGAAAGGACAACTGTCTGTGACTGGTAATAGCCAGAAAATGCATTTAAGGAGAGAAGAGAATTTAACTTATCTTCAGTCTGAATTTGGATAGGTTGGGATTGGAAATTAAAGATATCTTCTGTCCTCTATCCTAAAATGAATAGTAATTTCCACTCCAGTTGTAACTTTCCTATTCAGATTGGGGGTTTAACAGATCTTTGTTTGATATCCAGAAAAGTCCAGTCAAAAGTGGATCTACAGAAGTCAAGAAAATATCTCCATGCCTAAGCTAAAGGTTATTCTTTTCATGGTTTGGATTATGTGCCCAGATCTTGAATGGGATCCCTTCTCATCACACTTGTACTTTCCTTGTCAACCCCACTGTCCTTTTCCTATCTTCACTTATTCGTTATTTCTTCCTCCCAAAGCATTAAATGAAAAAAAAAGACTGAAGGGGTGTAATAATGGTAACTTTCAGGGAGTATAATAAAGGTACTTTCCACTATATTTGATGGTACATTAGTGTAATCTACAAGGAATTTGTAGAGAAGGAACTGAATGTGGAAGAGATAGAAACCTGAATGGATTGGTATCTCTTCTCCTTTCACCTCCCTCAAATGAGGATGTTGATAGATTCCCTGAGGAGAAAGGATGATGGAGAGTTGAAGGAAGATCTCCCCTCCAAAATATACCCAAGGGTAATCCCAGATTCCCTGGCCCAGAGAGAATCAGAAGACAAGCCTCACTGGTGGCTTTGCCTCAATGGGGGGCGGGTCCTTATGACTCTGTTGAAGTTGAATCCAGATATCTTCCCAAGTTTCAAACAAAAGCACTTGACTGAATCTGACTGCAATTAGGTGTTTAATGATATAACTAAAGGTAGGCTGGGAGATGGAAAGAGGAACTCAGTATCCCTAATTGTTTCCTATTATGGTCCTTGGTCAAGTTGCTGTATAGCTAGCTTGGGTTTCACCACCCAGGTCCCAGCTAATTTTCCCAATTTACCTCTAATATATTTAGCCTATGAGAATAATAAAGTAGGTGCAAGAGGGCTGCAGGGGAAGGGGAGCTGGGCTCTCCTTGTCAATGAGTCCACAGCTCCCTTGGGTTTTGAGGGATCTGATCCTCTGTAGGGATGTTGCTTAAGGTATTAGACTGATGATAACTTTTGCAGAAGAAACTTGAATGTTGAAACAGATTTATCTCTTTCTGGCTCTTGGTGAGGTCCTCAGCAAGGAATAATATGTCCTGTTTTATCCAGGTCCCAGCACAAAAGCCCAGAATTCCATCTGGATCCTTCCCAGGTCTATTCTTCTCTCCCAGCATGCTTTGCTCTCCAACAGACATTTCTGCCACTCAAGCCCCTCTGGTAAAATTCCATTTTCTTCTTTACCCATCCTTACAAGGGTCTTCCACTTAATAGAGTCCATGAACTATCATGATCAGAAACATTACTTGAGTTGGAGTTAGAGAACATGCCTCTCTATGCAGGCAATTTACATTTTTCACATAATTTCCTCATCTACAAAATAATCACCTTCAAGGTGGTCTCTTCTATCTCTAAATACTGTAGTCCTCTAACCTTTTCATGAAACAATCAGAAATAAACCATTCCTAGGTATCATTCAAGTATGTTGCATGTCATAACAATAGTCCTGAGAGATGAGGTTACATTATCCAAACAATTAAAAATGAGATGATCCAAAGAATAACAGAAAATTACACAGTGAGAATGATTTGGCTGAAACACATTAAAAATAAGAGTTACAAAAGAGAACTAAAGTAAAGGATGTTTTCAAAGCAGTGTTGAGTGGTTTAAAAAAGTGGCCCAATCAGATGATGAAAGTAAACTGATAATAACTGATTAATACACGGACAGGCTTTGTGCTTCATTGGCATCTTTGTAATTTCAAGAGAAAATTGTCTGAGTTGTTTGGTTTGGATCCCCCTGGTAAATTTATGAAGGATGTTAACAAGATATGGTTGTGATATGGGTTGTTAAAGGGAATGAATGCCTTGATGAGAACACAGACCCATATAAGGGTTTAATAATACCACTGTAATTGGAGTTTATATGTTTGCAAATAGCCAAAAGTTCCACTTGTGACCAGTAGACCCATCTTCAAGAATATTCAGGTTTTCCTCTGGTTGAAAGTTTTGTAAGTCATTTGTAGGTCCTAATTGCTACCCTGCCTCCCTATTATACCCAGCATAGTGACTATACCCCAAATGGTTTATTTTTCATTGCTTCGTGAGAAAGTTAATTCGCTGTGGTTGAATAATATCAAAAGGCAACTCATTTAGACCTCACCTTTTATAGCTACATGAATACGCTGATGAGAAGCAATCGCCTTGGATAAACACCTGATAAGAATATATCATACCACATCAAAGGAAAAGGAAATGCAGCCAACACTGGTATATTTTCAGAGGTATCCCCAAGTGTGGGTTGATTTTATGAAGATAATATAAACTGTAAGACCTGAACTCAAGGTGTTGGTATGAGATTGCTAAAGCTTTGAGATTAAAATGAAATGTGGTGTGTGTGATATAAGATCACAGTTTTTTACTGTTATTAACTCATCTCTAAGTTAATGGATACTGTTTTCCTTTATCCTAAATAAGAGTAGTTACTGAAAAGCAAAACCTTATTTTCCCCCTTCCCCCTTGATGAGATGACTTATTACCTGGTGAATCGTAAATCATGGAACTTTAGCCTAAACTTGAAAGTCTGAATAGCCACGTTGCTTAAGAATATAGGCCAAAAAAATAGTCACTAACTGACCTTACCAAAAACAAACAAATAAACAAACAAAAAAAAACACAACAGCTCAAATGGGAGTTGTGTAACCATTTCTGATGACAAATTTAACCCTAAAAATGAAATACAGCACCAGTCACTGTGTTGATTTAGGAAAGCCATACAAAGAGGTGGGATTTTATATAATAAAAACAAAATGTCAGAACCTTCAGGGATGCATCATAGAGAAGGAAATTAATAACAATAATGTTATAATAGTAATAAAACCTAGATTTGGCATTTAAGGAATTGTGTTAGCATCTTAGCATTGTAACTGTATGTTAGATAGGTAACAACATCTCTATTATTCAATCTCTTTATTTAAAAAAAGGGGGAGGGTGAACCAGAAAGTCTTTAGGGTCCCTTCTAGCTTTGTATACCAAGAACCCCCTCATTTTACATTTGAGGAAACTAAGACTCAGGGGACTGAAATGACTTGTCCAGGGCTACACAGAATCTTAGTGGCAGGGCCAGGAAAAGAACCCAGCTGTTCCGACTACCAGTTCAGTGGATTTTTTTTCTCATTCAGTGACATCATATATGATGCTGATTATAAGCTGATTTCTTTACTCTTACACATCAATTTCATTATCTGCCTATTCAATCCCAGCCTTATTTATATATAATATACCTCTATATAATAACCATTCTTCAGTGTCCCAATCAAATCGAATGTTGAGGAAGACTCCAATTTTCCCAGATCATAGTGAATTTTTATCATTTTATATATCTATACTGTCATTTAAGCATATAATATTTTAAATTCTAAGTTATTTGCATTCTCTTTTGTCCCTTATGTGAACCACTTGAGGTCAGGGATGGTTCTTAAGTTTCTCTGTATTTCCTACTATGTATTTCAAAGGTAGGTGTTCAAGATCAAAGCTTACCATTTTCACTTTATTTTCTTAATGAACTTTTTAATATGAATCTTCTTCTCAACATGACAATTATGGAAATATATTTTACCTGTTAGCACATGTATAATCTATATCAAATTGATTCCCATCTCAGGGAGTGGCAAGGGGATAGGAAGAAGGGAGAGAAAAAAATTGGAACTCAAACTGTTAGAAAACTAGTGTTAAAAATGTTTTTACAAGTAATTGGGAAAAATAAATTATTACTGAAACAAAAGAAAAAAGAGAGAGGGTATATTTTCCTCAATTACATGAAAAACAATTTCTTACTTTTAAAAAACGTTTTGTGTTCTACATTCTCTGCCTTCCTCCCTTACCCTCTTCCCTCCCTGAGACAGAAAGCTTGTTACATAGCTGCTAAATTATATTTGGGAGCAAGGGAGAACACTAGAATTAGAATTAAATGCCCTAGGTTAAAAAATTGTATTGATGTCTTTTACTATTACATGACATTTATTTTGACCCTTTTCCTTCAGATGAAAACTTCTGTGAAAAAAAGAAAAAATAATTATAACAGTATTATATTGAGGGAACTCATCTGACAACTTATGCACTTTTTTCTCCTACTATTCTGCAACTCCCTGCCATGGACTCAAAATATACTTTACTACTTGTTCTCTAGGACCTAACTATTTTTTTCATTTACTCAGAGTTTGGCTTCTTTTCAAGCATCTTTTTGTTATAGTGTTTTAGACCTTGTGCATACTATTGTCTTGGTTATATTTATTTTGTTGTTTTTATTATTCAGTTGTTTCAGTTGTGTCTTATTCTTCCTAACCCCATTTGGGGTTTTCTTGGCAAAGATACTGGAGTGGTTGTCATTTCCTTCTCCAGCTTAATTTAAAAGATGCAGAAACTGAGGTAAACAGGGTTAAATGACTTGCCTGGGATGACATAATGTGTTTTGCTCCATGTAAAGTCATTTGGATCTTCCCATTTTTCTCTAAATTCCTCATTTTCATCATGTATTTATTTGATTTTTTTTTACAAGAGCTCTGATTTCAATTATGTAGGTAATTTCTGTTAGGAACATACTTTATCACGACAGGCTGACATCATTGCTGCAATTTATTGTTTGAGAGTTGCCTAGAGTCACTGACAAGTGGATCAACTTGTCCAAGGTCAAATAATCAGTATGTCTCAGAAATGGCACTTGCATGCATATTTTCCTGACTCTGAGATTACCTCTCTTATTTCATTATCTCCACATACCATTTTTCAACCATTCTCAAATTGATGGGAACAATATTTTGTTTTCCATTCTTCCTATCACATAGTACTGCTATGAATAATATTACAGCATATATTGGGCAGAATTTTGTCTTATGTCCTGGGGCTATATGTTCAATATTGGGATGACTGAGTGAAAGAATATATAAAATTTAGATAATTTTCTTTCATGTTTCCAAATTGACATTCAAGATAACTAGATCAATTTCTAGTTTGACTGACAGGGAATTAATGTGCTGGTCCTTCTACTGCATCTCCAGCACTGGCTATTTTATATCTTTTGTCATTGTTGTTAGTTTGTCAGAAAAAAAACAGTGGAACCTCAGAATTGTTTTCTTTTGCAATTACTTGGCTAGTAGGGATCTGAAGCTTTTACCCACATGGTTATTTATAGTTTTTTATTCTTTTTTCTGAAAACGGTTCCTTTATATTCTTTGTTCAGATGTTCATTGAAGACTGGCTCTTAGGAGTATTTATGCCAAATTGCTAAATGTTGCAGATATAAATCTTTAATAAATTATATTGAACCTGGTCTCAGGCACTTCCTAGTTGTGTGATGCTGGGCAAGCTACTTAACCCCAATTGCCTAGTCATTAATGCTCTTCTGTCTTGGAACCAATACATCATATTGATTCTAAGAAGGTAAGGGTTTCAACAATAATAAATGCTCTTGATGTAAATATTGTTGCCAACTTTGCTCTAATTTTTATCATCTATTTATGACAATGAGATTATGATTTCACCTTTCTGAATTTTTGTTTCTTTTCTTCTAAAATGGAAAAAATAATACTTTTTCCTATTGAACTAAGAAAGTTACCAATTGTCAGTAAATTCTTTCCAAATCTTAAAGTTCTAAATAAATATAAGATTTTTTCATAAAATTATTGATCTTTATTACTTGTTTCATGACAACAGAATTATATATAACATATAGTGATAATAAGGAATAAATGGGTGTTATATAATTCACTCTGGAATCTGCAAAGTATAAATGAAACTAAAATAAGGTCTCAAGCAGGATGGTCAGATATTCTACAGAGTTCTGATGGAGGTAGATAAGAACTGCATAAAATGAGAAGTGGATAGATGGGTTACAATATGCATGGATGAAAAGGAACATACACATTCGTGAGATCAAAGATCATTTGGAATAATTATTGAAACATGTGTTGGCAAACTAACACTTTCCAAAAGAAATTATACTGAATTTTTAGGACTCTGAGGTTGGCAAAGCGAGTATCATCTGCATTTTTTTTTAACCCTTACCTTCTGTCTTGGAATCAATATGGTGTATTGGTTCCAAGGCAGAAGAGCAGTAAGGGCTAGGCAATGGGGGTTAAGTGACTTGCCCAGGGTCACACAGCTGGGAAGTGTCTGAGGCCCGATTTGCACAATAGACCTCCCGTCTCTAGGCCTGGCTCTCAATCTACTGAGATACCCAGCTGCTCCCTCATTTCCAATTTTTAGTTGGAAATGAAGATGCTGAGCCCTCACGAGGCTATCTAAAGGCTATACATTTAGTCAATGACATAGCCTAGACCAAATTCCAGCTTTAAATACTGGCTTCTATTTTGATGCAATTCCCCCTTGTTTTATTTAAGCAGGCAAAGAAAGAAAAGTATAACTATTAGATACAGGTATTCTCTGGTAAGGCCACTTATGATTTTGTATTAGTCCTTTCTTGAAGGCTTAGTTCTAGGTGATATAAAAATTCATACTTTGTATTGTGTCAGAAGGCAGCTCATTGTTTTGGTTCTTATATGGGCATTCACTACTGGTCATTAGTGCAATTTCATTTTAAATGTGTACAAATCTATCCACATGTACTCAGATTATTTCCCAAGAAAATTCTCAGCAGAAGGCTAAAAAGTCAGAATAACTGAGTAAGCTCACCTAATGACATTCAGAAGCCGTGATGTTTTCATAGGTTCTATTTACAGCTTACAGAAAAAGATAGAACTTGTCAGTCATTGCATAAAGTTGCCTGAGAAGACAAGCTCATCTTCTGGAAATTCTCTACTTTATTGTTTATTAAGTAAACAGTTGAAATCCATGACGTTTCCCTAACCCCAAAAGATTTTCTTTAAAAGCTGTCAGATTTTTTAAATAAGTCTCATATTGATTTTTTTAACTTACATGTAGAATTTTATATTTACAAGGGACTTTATATAAGCTTCAAAAAGAGAATTTTCATGATTTGGGGCCCACAGTGGGAAAAGTAGAGTGACACTTTAGCCATTTAAAAAGCTTTTACTTCCTTGCTTTCTAAATGAATGATTTAATAGACTATTAAGTGTAATTCATTAGAACCTCTGCATCACCCTAAATATTATCCTTTTTATTTGCTGCTGAGACTAAAATGGAGAATGTCAGAACAGCTACACTTTTGCAAGGGAGATTCAACTAGACTGAAACAATCTGGTGTTTATCCTGAGGTGACAAGAAGAGTTCATCTGAAGGGATATGTTTTTTTCTCCATCTTGAAATGTTTTGGTCTCTTCATCATCCAGTGCTTTCACCACAACCATTCTCTTTCCTTTGCCTGATTGAAGGCACATCTTGTCTATTGGTTCAGTTGCCACAGTACTCCTTTAGAAGTCTCCAACTCATGTCTCCTGTTTCATGCAATGAACCAGGGGAGACATCTGCCCTATCCCCATCCCAAACATATGACTCTCTTCCTTCTCCCAGTTCAAATGAATTTGTTTTGGGCACAGAATTTCTACTTATGCCTGGAGCTTCGATTCTTCCCAGACTATTCAACTTATGTGTTATTTTTCTTTTACCAAAAGGAACTATGACTTAGTCATTCACCACATATTGGAAAGGGGATCCCTATAACCTTTGATATACCATTATTTGGATGCTTTCCAGTGAGTCAAGTACTTATCAGTCCCTTACCCTTTGTCAGGCATTGGGATAAAGCTAAATAACTCTCATTATTTCTGCCCCTTGCCTTTACAAGAGTTGGAACTGTTTTTAGTTCCAGAGTCAGAAACTCATGGCTGCTACTCAAGAATAAGGCCATCTACAGAGTGCAATTATATACACAGTTATAAAAATAATTCATTTTCTTATTCAAGGGTCAGAAAGTTCTGCTGCTACTACAGTACTCTGTAACAATCTCAATCTTATACTGGTAAATCTTCACTAAAGATTATAGCCCTGATTATGTCTCCTCTTGGGGAAATCAAGTCTTTTGCTCTGTCTAGAAGACCATATATTTTTTTCTGCAAGACTAGAAAATTCTTCAGTACTGATGCCCTGGACTCTTCACCACTCCTGTTCCCAGTTCATGGTGTGTCATTTCCACTGGAACCCCTGAAGCAAGAAGAGCTCTCATATCAACTCTTTAGGCTGGTCAAATTTCAGGAAAAATTATAGCAAATCCAAAATTGGCTTGTATTTTTAACTGAGTGTGAAGGGGATGGTCTACAGAGTGGTTGCATGAGGATTGTAGACATTCATAAGCTATCAAAACAACTGATCTGCCTATTGAAGATGCTTCTGCTTTTTTTACTTTGGATGTTGCATAATAAATACTGTTCCAGTCTATTACCTTTCTGTGTATGTCACCATACTTCAATTGTGTTTCTTGTAAACCACATATGATAGAATTCTAGTTTTTAATCCACTCTGCTATCCACTTCCATTGTATGGATAAATTCATTCTATTCACATTCAGAGTTATGATTACTAAATGTGTATTTGCCCTCCAACTTATTGCTTTAGATCTTGCTCTTTTCACCTTTCACTCTGTTCCTCCTTATCAGTATTTTGCTTTTTTAAATCACCCCCTATTTTCTCCTTCCTCCAGTTAACTCCCCATTCCCTTATCTTATTCCTCTTCTCCTTTTCTATAGGGTAAGATATAATTCTATGCCCCAGTGATTATATTTGTTTTTCTCTCTCTGAGCCAGTTACAATGAGAGTAAAGTTTAAGCATTGCACATCACCACCCTTAACCTCCCCTCTTTATAATTATTTTTTCATGCCTCTTTATGTTATATAATTTATCTCATTTTATCTTTTCCTTCCTGTTTCTCTCAGTGTAATCCTCTCTTTCCCTTGATTTTTTACATATCACATACATACATATCATATCATACATACATATCATTTCATATAATCACATTTATAATACACACACTTTCATCATAATCAGCTTACTTCCCTACCTTCTTTCTATCTTCTCTACTACTAAGAGTAATTTTTGAGAATTACCTCTTTCCATGTAGAAATATAAACTATTGATTCCCTTACATTTTCTCTTTCTTATTTACTTTCTTAAACTTCTCTTGGGTCTCATGTTTAGACTTCATATTTTTTGCTTAGGTCTGATTTATTCCTCAGGAATACTTGGAAATTTTCTATCTTATTGAATGTCCATTTTTTTCTCCCTGAAAGAATATTCTCGGTTTTTAGGGATAGGTGACTGGGTTGTAAACCCAGATTTTCACCTTTCTGAATATCATATTCCATGCCTTTTGATCCTTTAATATAGAAGCTACCAGGTCCCATGTGATCATGATTTTAGCTCTGTAGTATTTAAATGGTTTCTTTCTGGGTGTTTGTGGTATTTTTATCCTTGATTTGGGGGCTCCTGAATTTAGCTATTACATTCCTGGAAGTTGTCATTTGAGGATTACTTTCTGGAAGTGATCTGTGAATTCTTTCAATTTCAATTTTATTTTCTTTTTCGAGGATCTCTGGGCAATTTTCTTTGATAATTTCTTGTATTATGATGTCAAAGCTTTTTTCTTGATCATGGCTTTCTGGTAGTCCAATAATTCTCAAATTTTCTCTATTTTCCAGCTTTGAGAGCTGAGCCAGTGGTCTCACAGAGTGGAGGGTCCTTCTGTCTAGAGTGTGGTGATTCAGTCAGATAAATGATGAGAGGCACTGTATGCTCAATCTATGCCAGGCATCACACAGTGCTCTTCCATGGCACAGAGGTTGATTTGTTTTATAGGTTCAGTGAGTACATACTTTTTGGACACACAATCACTTCTCAACATATATGTTTCCATAGAACCTAACAAAAGAAGCGAAGCCTAAGGATATAGTCAATGAAACGTTGCTACAACAAAGATTGAGATAAATAACATGAGTAGGGTAACCTTGAGGTTAGTCCCTCCTGACCTAGGGGTTGACCAGTTAGGAGAATCATTATTACTTTTGGTCAGTTTTCACAATCAATTACAATTACTTAGGATATGGGTAACAAAGCATTTAATAGCTAGGTACAGGGTTAGAGGGTAATTTAAGACAGACCAGAATTGGGATTTTCCTCAATTTCCAAATTATATATTTCTTGTGCTTGATTCAGACACCTGGTGAGGTTTCTTGGTTGTTATTTAACAAATCAGTGGAGTGTGTCCTGTAGACCTGGGCTTAAAGGTCATTGATGTTCTTGACTTGCCTGACTTGTAATGGGAGTGGATGTAACTCTGTGAACAGGGAAAGGAGGAAGGGTAATGGGTAATAATCTTTAGGTTTTAATTCTGTGAATGCAATATTTTAGGGTAATAATCTGGGGGGATTTAGGTGAGATATATGTGTGTTAACCCTATAAGTATTTGCTCTCATATTATTTCTCCTGTAATGGGGAGAGAACAATAATCATAGCAATTCCATTAGTAGGGGAAGTTAGAGGGACAAGTCACATAGAAGGGGGCTCAGTGTGTGCCTTATTTTCTGGGGGCTGCTTTGCAGTCTCCATTTCCCCAGACTGTGACTCTGTCAGCCAGCAGGGGTGTGATGGCTCTCTATATTCCAAGTCAGTTGGTTTTTTCTTCCATTTTTTTTATTCCTTTGATTCTGCTTTATTGTTTCTTGATTTCTCATGAAATCATTAGTTTCTAGTTGCTCAATTCTAATTTTTATGGCCTAATTTTCCTCTGTCAGTTTTTGGCTTTCCCTTTTCAATTGGCCAATTTCTTCTTCCATTGCTTTCATTTCTTCCCCCCCGCCCCCTTTACTCTGCCTCTCTTAATTGCTTTTTGAAGTCTTTTTCTTTATGAGCTCTTCCAGACTCTGTGTCCAATCCATATTTTTCTTTTGGACTTTGTGTATGTTTCCTTTGCTTTCATTGTACTTTTCTGTGTCTCCATAAAAAAATCTTTAGAGGTTCTTTTTTGTTGTTTGTTTATTTTTCCTATCTTTTTTGTAGGTCGGCTCTGTTTTCTGGGAGGTTAGGGTACCCTCTTAAACTTTAGTCCTTCCTTGATTCTGCCTTTCTTAAAGACACTTCTGAAGACCTTTTGTCTCTTTTTCCAGAAGAAAGTTAATTTCTTTTGGTTATACTATAGCAGAGAATTACTTGCATATGTGTATTGACTAGACTAGAAACCATATCTGATGATTAGCCATTTTTTATTTTGAAAATGCTTAAATAGCAAAGCTTTTACCATATTATTCATCATGAATTGACAAAAGCACCTCTTGGGCACATGTTGGCAAACCTATGGCACATGTGACAGAGTGTGCAGAGGGGGCTACTCCATTCTCCCTCTCCACACACATATTTCTCACCTGGCCCACCCCTCTGCTCAGCAACCCAATGGGAGTGCTTCCTCCTTCCCCTGTCTGGGGAAAGGCAGGGGGACTTACATGCAGTTTTAAGGTTGCAGTTTGGGCACTTGGTCTCTAAAAGGTTCACCATCACTGTCCTAGGCCTTAGGCAGAAATGCACATAAGGCATGAACCAGGTATTTCAAATTGAAGGGAAGGACGCTTACTCAAGAGTATTTATACTGACACACCAAGACTATCCTCTTTGCCCATAGGATGACACCAAACATTATGATCAAGAATTTGTACTGATTTTCTAAGGCTATTACAGAGAAACAGCTTCTTGACTGGGGTAGACTTCTCTAAAAAAATGTCAAGTGCTCCTCCTTCTATCTGACACTTGTAAGTTAATAAAACTAGTTAAGACATTACTATTTAAGGACTCAGCATCACTGCAAATCAGAGGAACTGATTATGCTTCTTTTGATCACTGAAACCATATAAGTGGTGTCAGATGATTTTTACACTCAATGTTATGCCCTCTCCCTCAGTAAACAGTTTCCATATTTCCTGGGGGCACCCCCCCCAAAACCATGATGTCAGTTAAAGTGGTGAAGGATATTATATATTTATCCCACATACCATGTTTTATGACTGGTATATTCCATTCCTTAGAATCATTGGTTTTTTTTTTTTTGTTCCTTTTAGTTCCAAAGATTTTTATCATGCCTGAGGACTCAGAGCTTCCCCACTATTCACTCACTTCCACTTTTCTGGTCTTCTCCTTTTTTCTTTATTCCATATCTTGGCACTTCCTTCCAATTTTTCTATTTCCCTACTGTACCACTCATGTCTCTCACTTGTATCAGGGCCCAGTAAATGGTCCTGCACATAATAGCTCAATAATAATTTTTGCTTAATTTTAAAGAAGGAAAAAATGAAAAAGGGCATTGGATGAGAGATTTAGAGATAGAAAACATCTTAGTGGCCATCTAGTTCAAGTACCTAATTTTATAATTGAAGAAATTGATGAATTTCCTGCAGTCACACAGTAAATACCAGAGGCAGGATTTAAACCTAACTGCCTTAATTCCAACCCTGAATCTCTATCCACTACACCACACTATGTTTCTACATAAAAAGAGACCAGAGAACAAATATATGGTTGGCAGATTGAAAAAGATTTTCTTTTTTTCTGAGTCTGCATTTCATTAAAAAAAGTTCAGAGATTATCGTGACAGATTGGAAGCTGATGAAGGATATCAGACTGAGCTGATTTTTAAATGTAAAAGAAATGGTTCCAGTTGCATATGACTTGGCACAAGATAGGGAGCAGCTTGCCAGAGAAGTCATTGGGCCCTTAGCTTCCCTTTAATACCACCAGGCACATGACCAGCATAACCATTTCTTATATCAACCAGTTCCACTCATGCCAATGGATTAGGAGAGTAAAACTTGGTAAAAACACATTACACAACAGGCCATAAAAATATGATCCTTTTTATGGCCATTGTTTCTACTTTGTCAGTATAAAAATACATTTGTTCAAAAGGCAAATTCATTTATCTTTAACAAGTGCTTTCTTTTGGAAATATTTACTTTCCAATACTTCAGAATTCAAAGAATTATGTGTTCAAATCACTAAAGCTCTGCCCAGTCCAGCTAAACTAAGATTGTACATCAGTTAGCATCACTAATAATTTTCTTAAATAGCTGTGAATAGAGCTAATTACATGGCAGTAAGAAGACTAGTGTTAGCATCAGGAAGACATGTTGTTATGACCTATTAAGTGACATATAAATAGCTATGTGAATATTGGAAGTTTTCTAAGTACCCAATGCAATTCTCTAAGATTATAGGTGACTTTATTGATCTGCATGAGGTGAAGGAGTTTTCTGTACAATGAATGTCCCATATCAATTCAGTCAGAAGTTTAGATGCCTCCTTTACTTTCTTCTTGACAAATATGGCTAAACTCTAAAAAAGGATGAGAGACAGTGAAGGATGAAACAAGGAAGATGAGTAATGGGATTCTAAGATTTCTTTAAAAAGCCTCACTAACGTCTTTTATACTATAAGTAGATGAAAGAACTCATTTACCTTAATTAATTAGGGATGAAAAAGATACCAATTTGAACTTGGAAAAGACTAGTCTATGGAATTATACAATATTTGTATAGGAATGTTCTCATTTTCAAGTAAGAATATAAAATAATATATACATTTTAAAATAATTTCTGCTAAATAATTTTCAAGCAAACATCTTCCTTGGTTAACTTTAGGTAAAAATTACAATTGATTAGCAATAAATATATTCATTCTTTTAAAGCTTATAGAAACAATTTTACTGTCTAGTTAAGTATTCCTTTTGCTATCTTGCTTACATTGTGTATTGTTTAGTAAACTCTTTCCTCATAGATGAAATAAAGATACATAGCAATCCAATTCCAGGTCCTTTATCATGAATTCCACACATTTGTAGTCAGTTCTAGGTAAGAAAACATTTTGAGCATCCAGAATATAGTGAAGTCAATACAATACAAACTAAATTCTGTTCTGGGAAAACAAATCCATGCAAAAAAGAAAGAAAGCCTCAAAGAACCAACCTTCTAACAGGGGAAGCTGAGCAGAGTGGCAGTGAGTAGGAGTCAGAAGAAGAACTGGGAAGGGAAAACATTTGAAAGCAGTGCTGGCCTGGGCACATATTCAAAATGGAGCTCAGAGAGGAACTGACCAGTCAGAAGACTGAGCCACAGGGACTGAAGCTCATGAAAAAAACCCATGAAAAGTGTATCATCCAGGCAATGGTAAGAAGCCTTAAAATTATGCTATTGAAGAATGAGATTAAGGAATTGGGAATGTCTTGCTTAAAGAAGAGAAAACTAAGGGAGGAACATAATAGATATTTTCTAATGTTAAGGACCATCATAAAGAAAAAAAAAAACAAAGCAAAATAAATGTTTGCTCTCCAGAGAGCAGAACTGAGAGTGATAGGTAAGAGTTAAAGAGAAGCTTATTTCTGCCAAATAAGTGTAATCAAAAGCTTAATAAAAGTTTGAGCTGACCAAAAGTGAAAGGGAAGTGAATTCCCTGGCAAGATGTCAAGATTTGAAGAAAATATGAATGACCACTCATCAGGCATATTGGAAAAGGATTCCTGTTTAGGTCTGGGGTAGATTAAATGACCTCTGACTACTCCTGCAACTGAGATTTTGTGAGTCTAATTCATGAAAAAAGGAAAAGACCTATCATATTCCTCCTAAGTCATTTCTTCCCTGTGCTCAATATCCCAGTTTCTTCAACACATTTCCATAGGTCATAGTTTCAGATGTCTTTATTCTCTTCTAGATTGTCAATGTATTTTTTTGGTATTAAGTATTAAGTAGCTTAATGTAGCATTAAGAAGTGAACAGAGTAGGGACTTCCGGTTAAGATGGCGGCTTAGAGAAAGCTGAAGTTCAGATCTCCGGAAAACCCTTCCCGACCGATCTCAAACTAGAAGCTCCTAAGGCACCGAAATTCAAAACGATCAACAGCACAGACCCTGGGAACCCTCCTCCTGGACCTGGACCCGGTTCAAAAGGTACGGCTCCCCTTAAAAGCCAGAACCCGAGATCCCTCGGACCTCAGGGGTAGGAGCGCAGAGTCCAAGGCTCCCGGAAGCGGCAGCCGCGCCGGGCTCAGAGAGCAGGGTCTGAGGAACAACAACCCTCAGGGTCTTCTACCCAAGTCCCAGTCCGGGTGAAAGTTACAGCCTGGGGCTTCCGCTGCAGAGAGCCGGTCGGTCCAGGTGAAAGTTACTGCCTGGGGCCTCCGCTGCAGAGAGCTGGTCAAAACAACAGCAACCCTCAGGGCGGGCAAGACAGCCTCACGGGCTGGATCCTGCTATCCAAGTCTCAGTGAAAGTCTGTGCTCTCGGAGCTTGGGGAAGCGGCAGCCCATCCCCCCGCAGGCCGACGAAACAGCCTCACGGCCAGGGATTCTGAAGGCAACTTCCGGAAATCGAGCCAGGGGGAGAGTGTGGCCTCGTGGTCCGACCCTTCCATTCCAGTTCCAGTGAGGCATATTCAGTTTAACCCAGGGAACGCTCATAGAACCAACATCTGCCCAGGAATAAAGCCTCTGATCACCAGACAAAGACAAGAAAAGCCAATCCTCCACGTTCAGAGATGACAAACTCCACAGAAGCACAGAAGCCCCAAAATACCAAGAAAAATAAGAAGAAAGGGGCGACTCTGGACACATTCTATGGAGCCAAAATACAAAATACAGAGCAGATAGAAGAAGATATACAAGAAAATTCTCCAAAATCAAACACATGAAGAATTTGAATCAGAAAGGACCAAAAAAATGGAAGCCCTCTGGGAGGAAAAGTGGGAAATGATGCAAAAGAAATTCACGCATCTACAAAACCAGTTTGACCAAACTGTAAAAGAAAACCAGGCTTTAAAGCAAGAACTAATAAAGCAAAGCCAAAACACCAAGAAATTAGAAGAGAACATAAAATATCTCACCGACAAGGTGATAGATCTGGAAAACAGGGGGAGAAGAGAAAATTTAAGAATAATTGGACTCCCAGAAAAGCCAGAAATAAACACCAAACTGGACATGGTGATACAAGATATAATCAAAGAAAATTGCCCAGAGATTCTAGAACAAGGGGGCAATACAGCCACTGACAGAGCTCACAGAACACCTTCTACACTAAACCCCCAAAAGACAACTCCCAGGAATGTAATTGCCAAATTCCAAAGCTATCAAACAAAAGAAAAAATCCTACAGGAAGCCAGAAAAAGACAATTTAGATATAAAGGAATGCCAATCAGGGTCACACAAGACCTTGCAAGTTCTATGCTGAATGATCGTAAGGCATGGAACATGATCTTCAGAAAGGCAAGAGAGCTGGGTCTCCAACCAAGAATCAGCTACCCAGCAAAACTGACTATATACTTCCAAGGGAAAGTATGGGCATTCAACAAAATAGAAGACTTCCAACTTTTTGCAAAGAAAAGACCAGAGCTCTGTGGAAAGTTTGATACCGAAAATCAAAGAGCAAGGAATACCTGAAAAGGTAAATATTAAGGAAAGGGGAAAAATGTTATCTTCTTTTACTCAAACTCTCTTCTATAAGGACTACATTTATATCAACCTATGTATACTAATATGTGGGGAAAATGTAATGTATAAATAGGGGGTAAAGAAAGACCAAATAGAATAATGGTTCTCACACAAAGATTCACAGGGGAAGGGGAGGGGAAGAAAACTCCTATAAGAAGGAGAGGAAGAGAGGGGGGGGGGTTACTTAAACCTCAATCTCAGGGAAATCAACTCTGAGAGGGAAAAACATCCAGATCCATTGGGATCTTGAATTCTATCTTACCCAACAAGGGTAAGGAGAAGGGAAAACCAAGGGGGGGAGGGGGAGAGGGAGAACAAAAAGGGAGGGAAAGAGAGGGGGGAGGGGGAGGGAACAAAAAGGGAGGGACTAAAAAGGGAAACATCAAGGGAGGGGACAAGGGGGACTGATTCAAAGTAAATCACTGGACTAAAAGGTAGAGCCGAAGAAGAAAAGGTTAGAATTAGGGAAGGCAATCAAAATGCCAGGGAGTCCACAAATGACAATCATAACTTTGAACGTGAATGGGATGAACTCACCCATAAAACGTAGACGAATAGCTGAATGGATTAGAATCCAAAACCCTACCATATGTTGTCTTCAAGAAACACACATGAGGCGGGTTGACACCCACAAGGTCAGAATTAAAGGATGGAGTAAGACCTTCTGGGCCTCAACTGATAGAAAGAAGGCAGGAGTGGTAATCATGATATCTGATAAAGCCAATGCAAAAATAGACCTGATCAAAAGGGATAGGGAAGGTAATTATATTTTGTTAAAAGGGACTCTAGACAATGAGGAAATATCATTAATCAACATGTATGCACCAAATAATATAGCACCCAAATTTCTAATGGAGAAACTAGGAGAATTGAAGGAAGAAATAGACAATAAAACCATACTAGTGGGAGACTTAAACCAACCATTATCAAATTTAGATAAATCAAATCAAAAAATAAATAAGAAAGAGGTAAAAGAAGTGAATGAAATCTTAGAAAAATTAGAATTAATACACATATGGAGAAAAATAAATAGGGATAAAAAGGAATACACCTTCTTCTCAGCACCACATGGCACATTCACAAAAATTGACCATACATTAGGTCACATAAACATAGCACACAAATGCAAAAAAGCAGAAATAATGAATGCAGCCTTCTCAGATCACAAGGCAATAAAAATAATGATTAGTAATGGTACATGGAAAACCAAATCTAAAACCAATTGGAAATTAAACAATATGATACTCCAAAACCGTTTAGCTAAAGAAGAAATCATAGAAACAATTAATAATTTCATCAAGGAAAATGACAATGGCGAAACATCCTTTCAAACCTTTTGGGATGCAGCCAAAGCGGTAATCAGAGGCAAATTCATATCCCTGAAAGCTCATATTAACAAACAAGGGAGAGCAGAGATCAATCAATTGGAAATGCAATTGAAAAAACTTGAAAGCGATCAAATTAAAAACCCCCAGCAGAAAACCAAATTAGAAATCCTAAAAATTAAGGGAGAAATTAATAAAATCGAAAGTGATAGAACTATTGATTTAATAAATAAGACAAGAAGCTGGTACTTTGAAAAAACAAACAAAATAGACAAAGTACTGGTCAATCTAATTAAAAAAAGGAAGGAAGAAAAGCAAATTCACAGCATTAAAGATGAAAAGGGGGACAGCACCTCCAATGAGGAGGAAATTAAGGCAATCATTAGAAATTACTTTGCCCAATTATATGGCAATAAATACACCAATTTAGGAGAAATGGATGAATATATACAAAAATACAAACTGCCTAGACTAACAGAAGAGGAAATAGAATTCTTAAATAATCCCATATCAGAAATTGAAATCCATCAAGCCATCAAAGAACTTCCTAAGAAAAAATCCCCAGGGCCTGATGGATTCACCTGTGAATTCTATCAAACATTCAGAGAACAGTTAACCCCAATACTATACAAACTATTTGACATAATAAGCAAAGAGGGAGTTCTACCAAACTCCTTTTACGACACAAACATGGTACTGATTCCAAAACCAGGCAGGTCAAAAACAGAGAAAGAAAACTATAGACCAATCTCCCTAATGAATATAGATGCAAAAATTTTAAATAGGATACTAGCAAAAAGACTCCAGCAAGTGATCAGAAGGATCATTCACCATGATCAAGTAGGATTCATACCAGGGATGCAGGGCTGGTTCAACATTAGGAAAACCATCCACATAATTGACCACATCAACAAGCAAACTAGCAAGAACCACATGATTATCTCAATAGATGCAGAAAAAGCCTTTGATAAAATACAACACCCATTCCTATTAAAAACACTAGAAAGCATAGGAATAGAAGGGTCATTCCTAAAAATAATAAACAGTATATATCTAAAACCAACAGCTAATATCATCTGCAATGGGGATAAACTAGATGCATTCCCAATAAGATCAGGAGTGAAACAAGGATGCCCATTATCACCTCTACTATTTGACATTGTACTAGAAACACTAGCAGTAGCAATTAGAGAAGATAAAGAAATTGAAGGCATCAGAATAGGCAAGGAGGAGACCAAGTTATCACTCTTTGCGGATGACATGATGGTCTACTTAAAGAATCCTAGAGATTCAACCAAAAAGCTAATTGAAATAATCAACAACTTTAGCAAAGTTGCAGGATACAAAATAAACCCACATAAATCATCAGCTTTTCTATATATCTCCAACACAGCTCAGCAGCAAGAACTAGAAAGAGAAATCCCATTCAAAATCACCTTAGACAAAATAAAATACCTAGGAATCTATCTCCCAAGACAAACACAGGAACTATATGAACACAACTACAAAACACTTGCCACACAACTAAAACTAGACTTGAACAATTGGAAAAACATTAACTGCTCATGGATAGGACGAGCCAATATAATAAAAATGACCATCCTACCCAAACTTATTTATCTATTTAGTGCCATACCCATTGAACTACCAAAATACTTCTTCACTGATTTAGAAAAAACCATAACAAAGTTCATTTGGAAGAACAAAAGATCAAGGATATCCAGGGAAATAATGAAAAAAAACACATATGATGGGGGCCTTGCAGTCCCAGACCTCAAACTATATTACAAAGCAGCAGTCATCAAAACAATTTGGTACTGGCTAAGAAACAGAAAGGAAGATCAGTGGAATAGACTGGGGGAAAACGACCTCAGCAAGACAGTATACGATAAACCCAAAGATCCCAGCTTTTGGGACAAAAATCCACTATTCGATAAAAACTGCTGGGAAAATTGGAAGACAGTGTGGGAGAGACTAGGAATAGATCAACACCTCACACCCTACACCAAGATAAATTCAAAATGGGTGAGTGACTTAAACATAAAGAAGGAAACCATAAGTAAATTGGGTAAACACAGAATAGTATACATGTCAGACCTTTGGGAGGGGAAAGGCTTTAAAACCAAGCAAGATATAGAAAGAATCACAAAATGTAAAATAAATAATTTTGACTACATCAAACTAAAAAGCTTTTGTACAAACAAAACCAATATAACTAAAATCAGAAGGGAAACAACAAATTGGGAAAAAATCTTCATAGAAACCTCTGACAAAGGTTTAATTACTCATATTTATAAAGAGCTAAATCAATTGTACAAAAAATCAAGCCATTCTCCAATTGATAAATGGGCAAGGGAAATGGATAGGCAGTTCTCAGATAAAGAAATCAAAACTATTAACAAGCACATGAAGAAGTGTTCTACATCTCTTATAATCAGAGAGATGCAAATCAAAACAACTCTGAGGTATCACCTCACACCTAGCAGATTGGCTAACATAACAGCAAAGGAAAGTAATGAATGCTGGAGGGGATGTGGCAAAGTAGGGACATTAATTCATTGCTGGTAGAGTTGTGAACTGATCCAACCATTCTGGAGGGCAATTTGAAACTATGCCCAAAGGGCGACAAAAGAATATCTACCCTTTGACCCAGCCATAGCACTGCTGGGTCTGTACCCCAAAGAGATAATGGACACAAAGACTTGTACAAAAATATTCATAGCTGCGCTCTTTGTGGTGGCCCAAAACTGGAAAACGAGGGGATGCCCATCAATTGGGGAATGGCTGAACAAACTGTGGTATATGTTGGTGATGGAATACTATTGTGCTCAAAGGAATAATAAAGTGGAGAAGTTCCATGGAGACTGGAACAACCTCCAGGAAGTGATGCAGAGCGAGAGGAGCAGAACCAGGAGAACATTGTACACAGAGACTAATACACTGTGGTATAATCGAACGTAATGGACTTCTCCATTAGTGGTGGTGTAATGTCCCTGAACAACTTGCAGGGATCCAGGAGAAAAAAAACACCATTCATAAGCAAAGGATAAACTATGGGAGTGGAAACACCGAGAAAAAGCAACTGCCTGAATACAGAGGTTGAGGGGACATGACACAGGATAGACTTTAAATGAACACTCTAATGCAAATACTATCAACAAAGCAATGGGTTCAAATCAAGAAAACATCTAATGCCCAGTGGACTTACGCGTCGGCTATGGGGGGTGGGGGGAAGGAAAAGAAAATGATCTATGTCTTTAACGAATAATGCTTGGAAATGATCAAATAAAATATATTTAAAAAAAAAAAGGGAAAAAAAAGAAGTGAACAGAGTAATCAAGATGTGGTCTGACAAGACTGGGGAGTATGGCAGAACAATTGTTCACATCATTTTGGATACTGTGTTTCTGTTAATCATTCCCTAAGATTGTATTGAAAAGTAACACTGCAACAATAGAGAGTTGGTGTTCAGGTCCAGTCCTGCCTTTAACACATGTTGATTGTGTGCTCCTAGGCATGTCACCTAATGTCCCAGAGCTTCCAAATAAACTGAGATTAAAGTTGCTGATCATCACTGTTAGAGGAAGTTTTCTCACCAGGAATTCCCTCCAATTTCAGTTCCAGACCTGTTCAAATTTCCTATACTGTAGTAAGCAGAGAAAAGACTGCATTTGAGTGACAAAGACACGTGACACAGAATCACATGAGAGCCTGGGTCAAGGGGAGGTGTGGTCCCAACTGAAAACAGTCTTCTTGCTGAAGATTTAATTGTATCTTTAATTTTCACCTATGTACAAGATATCTGGCCCCTGTAAGATGCCAGCTTGAGGATAGAGACTGCTTGAACAAGCTGCTGGCAGCTAGAGTGAAGATCAAGAAAAGGACCATCAATCTTTACTGGGAACAGATTTGGACTTTACCTCTGGGATCTTGGCCCATATCTGGACTCTGTTTGTAAGATCCTGTTTGCTGGGACTTAACTTATGTAGCTTAGAAAACTAATAGAATAGTTATAAGTTTTGAGGATAAGATTTAGAAATTTCCCTTCTTGTTACCCTCATTCCTATTCCAATTTCCAATTAATAAACTCAAAATATTTAGATGTTTGCCTCGTTTCTATCCCTTAAACATCCCAAAATAACAATACCAATGATATTGAACTTTTTAGAGATCATGTGTCATGCCTTGCCCCCTCCTCCATTGAGTGCTATGCCTCACCACTCCAGAGACTGAGTGTCACCCTTCCCTCACTGCCTTACCCCAGACAAGGGAGGAAGAAGAGAGGGGAGTGGCCCAAGCATCCTGCTCAGGGGAGGGAGTAAGTGCTTCCATCTGGCTGCTGGACAGAGGAAGAGGGAGTCATGCTGGAGAGGGGGAAGCGATCAGTTCTACTTGAATCCCTCTGCCTTTCTAGTAACCAACTCTGGTGGACAATGGCATGAGTGTCCACAGAGAGGTGTCTGCATGCCATCTTTGGGCACATGTGCCATAGGTTCTCCATTTATAGCCCCTATACAATAACTCCCATTTCCCCCACTGTCATAAAACATTTTTATTCTTATTGAGTTTATAATCCACTGAATGGAAGGTAGCATAGTATAATCAAAGACTTGGGGATGAATAAATGAATTTAAAAGCATTTATTAAGTGCTTATTCTGTGTAATAAAACATTTTGAAAACAAATGCAAAAGGGGAAATAGCCTCAGCCTTTGAAGAACTTGCAAGGAGAGACAACACCTACAGTAGAGATATCAGGAAAGGTAATTTTTGGTTTTGAAATTCATAGGGGAATGACTAAGGCACCTTTCCCACATCAATGACAACATGGTTCTAGAAATGCAAAGTGGAACATATAGGGAGGTTAGTGGATAGAGTGCCAGACCTGGAGTTAGGAAGACGTGGTTTCAAATCTGCCCTCAGTCACCTTCTAGCTATATGACCCTGGTCAAATCACTTAACCCCAATTGCCTAACCCCTGCCACTCTTCTTTCTTAAAACTGATACTAAGAAAGTATGGGTTAAAAAAAAATAGAAAGCACAGTGTGGAATGGTATGCTCTTTGATAGAGTAGACAGTAAGAAGATATCTAGTGTAGAGTGAAATGTGGTTGAAATCAGTCTGGCCCTAAGAAGCCATGAGAGACACCCATGTCAATTAGGGTAGCTCAGGTCAGAGGGTGGGAATTCTAGAGCTGAACGAGGTCTTTGTCCCAGTGCATGGTGTTTGGTCTGGAACATGCTGTGACAGAGTGAGAGGGAAAGAAGATGTCCATGGAATAGTGAAAATCAAGAGACTTATGTTTCAAAACTTGCTTTGAACCTTAGTAGCTGTATTACTTTGATCAAGTTATGTAATTTCTTTGAGCATTAGTTTTCTTCATCTGTACATAGGTATCATGAAAATTGAATTACCATATCAAGTTTGTGGGGAATATAAAGAGAGAAACTATAAGTAAATTAAGTGAACATAGAATAGTATAACTATTAGATCTTTGGGAAAGGAAATATTTTAAGACTAAGCAAGAGTTAGAAAAAAATTACAAAATGCAAAATAAATAATTTTGAATACATTAAATTAAAAAGGTTTTGTACAAACAAAACCAATGCGACCAAAATTAGAAGGGAACCAACAAATTGGGAAAAATATTTATAACAAAAACTTCTGACAAGTCTAATCACTCAAATTTATAAAGAGTTAAATTGTACAAAAAATCAAGCCATACCCCAATTGATAAATGGACAAGGGACATGAATAGGCAATTTTCAGGTAAAGAAATCAAAACTATTAATAAGCAGATGAAAACATGTTCTAAATCTCTTATAATCAGAGAAATGCAAACCAAAACAACTCTGAGGTATCACCTCACACCTAGCAGATTGGCTAACATGACAGCAAATGAAAGAAATATATGTTGGAGGGGATGTGGCAAAGTTGGGACATTAATGCATTGCTGGTGGAGTTGTAAATTGATCCAACCATTCTGGAGGGCAATTTGGAACTATACCCAAAGGGTACTAAATGACAGCCTGCCCTTTGATCTAGCCATAGCACTTCTGGATTTGTACTCCAAAGAGATAATAGGGAAAAAGACTTGTACCAAAATATTCATAGCTGTGCTCTTTGTGGTGGCAAAAAATTAGAAAATGAGGGGATGTCCTTCGATTGGGGAATGACTGAACAAATTGTGGTATATGTTGGTGATGGAATACTATTGTGCTCAAAGGAATAATGAACTAGAATTCCTCTAGTGAATAGAGGAATTCCATGTGAACTGGAATGACCTCCAGGAAGTGATGCAGAGTAAAAGGAGCAGAACCAGGAGAACATTATACACAGAGACTGATATACTGTGGTACAATTGAACATAATAGACTTCTTTACTAGCAGCAATGCAATGATCCAGAACAATTCTGAGAGATCTATGAAAAGAACATCATCCACATTTAGAAGAACTGTGGGAGCAGAAACACAGAAGAACAACAACTGCTTGATCATATGGGTGGATGGGGATATGATTGGGGATGTAGACTCTAAATGATCCTCCTAGTGCAAATATCAATAATATGGAAATAATTCTTGATCAATGACACATATAAAACCCAGTGTAATTGTGCATTGGCTATGGGAGGGAGGTGGGGGTAGGGAAGGGAAAGAACAGGAATCTTGTAACCATAATCAAATATACTAAATTAATTAATTAAATAAAAATTTCTAAAACTTAAAAAAATAAAAAAGAGGAAGTCTATAAATTTTAAAGTCTTATGTAAATAAGTTATTAAAATTACCGTATTTTAAAAATATGAATCATTTCATCTCCCATCTTGTATCTGTGCAGTTGATTTAAGTTATATTTATCCTAATGTCTCATATTTTATATTAGATTTTGTCCATTGTTCTAGCTTGTAAAAATTTTTTATTGGATTCCAACTCTTTGATCCAGTATGATGGCCATCTCTCCCATCTTTCTATCATCTGCAAATTTCATACAGATTCCACTTGGCCTTTATCCAAGTCACTGATTAAAATATTGAAACTGAATGCAATTGAAAAATCATGACAATTCTGAGATGAAAATATATTTTTAAATTTATAGGCATAAGCTTGCCTATTAATAATAACAACAGAATATTAAAGGAAGGAAAGGAAAGAAAAGGAAGGAGAGAGGAAAGAAGGGAAGAAGGGAGAAAAAGAGGAAGGAATTGGATGAAACTAATAGATGGTAATGTGATGTCAGAATAATTTCTGTTTTTTAAAAACATTATCTCCCATATTTGAGTTAATACTGTGTATTGGAACTAAAGTAGAAGAATGGTAAGTGCTAGGCAATGGGAATTAAATGACTTTCCCAGAGGCACACACCTAGGAGTGTCTGAGAACAGATTTGAATCCAAGACCTCTAGTCTCTAATGGCTTCAAATACCAAGGAGCCATCTAGCTGTTGCCAAATTATCCACTTTTCTTAATTTCCTCTTTCTTCACTCTTCTCTTTCTTCTTTTCATCTCTTTCCCTATATAAGGAATATTGGGAGAATTCTGGAATACTCTTTAAATGTCTTTTCATGGACTCAGTCTTTTTTCATTGGCTTGAATAAGTGACATAAATCAGTTTGATAAATCCTTCCAGCATTTCCCCTTTGCACCAAATTAAAGGCCAGTGGAGGTACTAAAACAAATGATATCTGTAATAAAAGGCAAGTGCTCTATGACCTAAAGCGTTGAATAGTCTAAAATGAGAGATTTATCTATATTTAAATACTTACTTTGTAACTATCCACTGTGTTTCCCCCCTGTAATTTGTCAGACCTCCTACTAGCTACCAGCCATGACTTTTATGATTTCAAAAGCAATAAATGCCAATGTTGCTCTTTAATTACCTTGACTGATATGAGGCTATCATTGTGATGGCCATAAACTACAATCTCCACATAGTAGAAAAAAAATTCAAGTACCATCTACATTTTTAGGTTTATTCATAGTGAAGCAGTAATATTCTCTTCTTAATTTTATAGTTGTAGAGGCAAGCCCCCAAGAGTCCAGTGTGAAGCTTCTCCCAATTGAAAGGATTCATAGTGTATCTTATAATTCATTAAAGTCCCTGGGGTAAAAATTCTTATGTTAAATGTGAAATCATTTCCAGAAATAAAAATTTCAATGTAGAAATTCTTTAATTTTTCTTTTTAAAATTAAACATTTTTTTTTAAAGATTGCTCTATGGTAAAAATGAATAATATGAAAATAAGTATCATATGATAACATTTGTACAATGCAGCAGAATTACTTGCTGGCTCTGGAAAGGGGGAGAGAAAGAAAATAAATTATGTAAACTTGGAAAAATATTTTTAAAATAAAAAAAAAATAAAAATGAATAAATAAAATGGATTCACACACTTAGGATTAACATAGTAACTTACTTTTGATTGACATGGTAACACACAGGCACTTAAAATTACTTTAATAATACACATATTTGAAATTATAATTCAGGTATTACCCTGAGACTACATTCATAATCTGGTATAGAGTCTTATCAGGGGTTATATTTTTTCTGTTTTTTTCAAACCCTTACCTTCTGCCTTAGAATCAATATGATTTATTGGTTCCAAGGCAGAAAAGTGGTCAGGGCTAGGCAATAGGGGCTACATGACTTGCCCAGGGTCACACAGCAGGGAAATATCTGAGACCAAATTTGAACCTACAACCTCCCATATATACTCCTGGCTCTCAATCCACTGAGCTACTTAGCTTCCCCCAACTATATTCTTTCTACAATGTCCATGGTTACAAGACATCAAACTAAAGGGATTCTTAAGCTAATACAAATAAGGAACAGCTCTATTTAAAAATCACTCTATTCAATATAAAATATTTGAGAATCCATCTGCCAAGACAAACTTAGGAATTCTATAATCACAACTACAAAACACTTTTTCCACAAATAAAACTAGATCTAACCAACTGGAAAAACAAAACAAAACATTAATTGCTCATGGGTAGTGTGAAGTGTGAATCAAACTTTATTTTTCTATAAATCAGCAACTTTTAATTTAATCAACCAAAAACTGAAAACACCCCTATTTAACACTTTGTTAACCAACAAGTAAAAGAATTCACAAGTCATTTACTTAGAGTTCACACCCTCAGAAACTTAATCAGTCAGGAATTTGTGAATCCTTTTGATAAGAGTTTATACCTTAAGAGGATGAGTGGGGTGAATTCTATAGATATTGCCTCCCTGGGCAGTGCTAGTGTGAATTTCAAAACTACTCAACCCTGTTCAAACCATTCTTTAGAGGATGGGATTTGGCTATTTCCTGATCAATAACAATAGAGATACTTGGAATGACAGAATCAGGTCTTGGAAACTACAATCTCCACCCTACTCAAGGTAACAGGATTTAGAAAGGGCTGCAGCAAAGCTCAAGATTTAATTATTTGAGAATATGGCCTTCAACAGACATGTGCAAAGTGGACAGACCTCTGGGCGGTCCTGGGTTAAGCTAGAGCCACCATTGGCACAGGTGAGACACAGGAAGTGAGGTAGAGGAGAGCTCAGGAGTGCTGGAACTTCCTGGGTGGAGGAGAGTGTGGTTGTTGGAGCCTGGTGCTTGGAGTGGAGGCCCTCAGACTGTTTCTCCATTTTGGTCCCTATCAAGGGACTGATCTCTTTTCTTTGCCTCAGCTATCCAAGGCCTTGGGCCTTGGGCCCAGCCTAAGCAGAGTGGGTATTTAAGCCCTATTCCCTTCTCCCCCCCCCTCTCTCTCTCACATACCTTTCTTCCTCCTGTTTGTAATTAAAACTCCATAAAAGGTTGACTGCTGATTTGAGTTTTCATTTAGGAATTACATAGCTGAATTCCTTGGTGACCTTAAATTAATATATATCAGTCTTTTAAAGTTATTTCCATATCACACTAGGCAATTTGGAAGCTGTGATTGGCTCCTGTGAAGAAGGAGAGGGACAAAAAGACTATAAAAGTCCTGATCTATATGTAAAATCCAGTGAAATTGCATGTTGGCTCTGGAAGGGGGGTAGGAGGAGGGGAGGGAAAGAACACAAATCATGTTTTTTTCTTAAATTAATCAATACAATTAAATTAAGAAGGTATATTGCAATCACCTAATAAGTTATTCTTGGACCTTTGACAAAAAAATAAGCAACACTTTTACTTTCCAAAAAAAATTCCCGATATTTAGCTAGAGAGTTGTCTTCAGCTTCAGTCTTTAAGTCATCTTCAGCTTGAATCTTCAGCTTGGAGCTCCTGCTAGTGACTTGCCTGTTGGAGGTGACTCTGGACTTGGACCTTGGCTCCCACTTGGGACCTTGGCTCTTAGACTGTTTCTTGAGTGAGTAGTTGGATTCCTTTCCTGGCTTCTGGAGATGCCTTCCCCTCTATGTAGGTGGAACACCAGGTCCTTCAGTTGAGGATTAACAAGCCCTGATAAGACTAGAAACTTTCTCTACCCTCTTTTTGTATACCTTTTATTTTCACTCTTTCCACCTTTTTGTAAGTAAAGCTACTAAAAGTCATTTTGACTTTGATCTATAATACTTTAAATTGGCAACCACATGATTATTTTAGAATCCTCATATATTTTTGTGAAACCCTTATTTAATTCCTTACATTTTTGGCAACCATAAAGTTTGATGAGCACCCTCAAATTCCCTGATAATTTCCTTCACCTTATACTATCTCTAAACTATCCCTCAGCCAACTATTAGTAGCTAATTCTTCAGCTGTTGATCCTGCTGTGAAGAAAGGTAAGTCTTAAACTTTAAAAATAAAAAGGCAACCAAGCATGATACTGAGCAGCATTACCCAAATTGGGAAAATGTTATTTCTTATCTTTCTAAAATGGCTTATGATCTCAGAGAACATTTCACAAAGGATATATTTAGCACTGTTCCTGGGTATACTCATAGCAATAGGATATGTTGCAATTTACCTATCCTTCTTTAAGAGAAGACTGACAAATAGCCTGAATAACCTAGAAATTTAAATAAGATATTCATCCTGGTCTCATCCTGTATGACTCATTTCCTATCCTGTCTGATGCATTTCCCATCCAGTCCAACCAATTACTCCTCCTACCTTTCAACCAATCCTTGACCTAAAAGCTGAACTGAAAGCTCACCTTGAGAGACAAGCTTACCTTGAAAGACAACTGGAAAAATATTTCAAATGAACTTGAGAAGAAGCTGGAAGAGAGATTGGGAGAGCTCAAGGCTTATATAAAAAGCACTGAGAAAAACAAACAAACAAACAAACAAACAAAAATAGAGTAAGAAGAGATATTTATCTCTCCACACTCTGTCATTATCAGAACAGATCCAGTTTCTATCCCACCCTATGCAGTCCTGCTTCCCCTACTCAACCCATCCCTCCCACCACCACCCTTACCCCTACCTCTCATTCTTCTTCCTCTGCTTCAGCCCCCCTTTCCCCTGCCCAACCCATCCCTCCCCCTACACCTAACTCCCATCCTTCCTACACTGCCCCAGCCCCTTCCCCAATTTCCAAATCCATTCCCCCCTGCCCCTACCTCTTATCCCTCTGCCCCTCACTGCCCACAACCCTTCCCTCTCAGCTTACCTACTCCTCCCCCTCCCCTAACCCATCCATTGAAAACCAAACATCAAGCTTAGAGGCAGAAACAAAAAAAATAATTCAGCTAAAACTCTATTCCCCCTAAAGTTAGTATCCATCTTTAATAAGAAGGGAAATACAGTTTCCCTTAGGCTCTATAAACCAGTCACATCCCCCCCCCCAGCTCCCAGGATATTGAGAGATTCAAACAAAACATTCTTTCCTTTGAAGATGAGCCTATTATAGTTATTAAAAATGCCAGAGAGCTTTTACTAGCCATAAGACCCCACATGGATTGATATTGAAAATTTGCTACAAGATTTTTTGATGGAAAGAGAGAAAAATAAAATCATCTCTCTTCTTAATCAGATCAAAGGAAGGAAAGCAATTCATTGGCCACATAAGAATCCAAAATGGAACCCCAACAATGAACAGGATTACACAAAACTATGCCAGGTTAGAAATGCATTATTAAGAGCAATGAGATCTTGTTCTGATAGACCAGGTACATGGATAAAGTTTGAGAGTCTAAAACAAAAAATCAAAGAAAATCTCTCCAAATTTCTGGAAAGACTTATTGAGATGGGAGGTAGATATATAGACCTGGACCTTTTTAGAGAAAGGAATGTCAGGCAGATTAGAAGGCAGTTTATAGAAAACTGCTATAAAATGTTAAACATTATTTTAAAAACAACTACCTGAATTGCTCTATTATGGAGGTTGAAGAATTGAGGACAGTAGCTGTATACTTTCACTCTTTCCACCTTTTTGTAAATAAGGCTACTAAAAGTCATTTTGAATTTGAGGCATAATGCTTTAAATCAGCAACCACAATATTTTAGAATCCTCATATATTTTAGTTAAACCTTTATTTAATTCCTTACAGTAGGATGAGCTAATATAATTAAAATGACAATCCTAACTAAATTAATTCACTTATTCAGTGCCATACCTATCAAACTACCAAAAAACATTTTATAGAATTAAAGAAAAACACATTACAAAGTTCATCTGGAAGAACGAAAGATCAAGAATATCAAGAGAACTAATGAAAAAGAAAATGTGAAGGATGAGAGCCTAGCAGTCAGTATCAGATCTTAAACTGTTCTACAAAACAGTGTCCATAAAAACAATATGGTATTATCTAAGAGATAAAAAGGTGGATCAACAGAGTAGACTAGGGGTAAATGACCTCAGCAATATATGATAAACCCAAAGATCCCAGTTTTTTGGAACAAGAACACACTATTTGAGAAAAACAACTGGTAAAATTGGAAAACAGTATGGAAAAAATTAGGTTTAGATCAGCATCTTACACCCAATATCAAGATAAATTCAAAATAGATAAATGACCTAAATATAAAGAGTGAAATCATAAATAAATTAGATGAACATAGAATAGTATACCTGTCAGATCTATAGGAAAGGAAGGAATTTAAGATCAAGTAAGAAATGGAATACCTTACAAAATAAAAAATAAATCATTTAGATGGTATTAAGTTTAAAAGGTCTTGTACAAACAAAACCAATGAAACTAAAATTAGAAGGGAAGCAACACACTGGGAAAAACTTTTTATAACAAAATTCTCTGACAAGGATATAATTTCCCAAATATATAAGGAACAAAATCAAATGTACAAGAAATCAAGTCATTCCCAAATTGACAAAGGGTGAAAGGATATGAATAGACAGTTTTCAGATGAAGAAATCAAAACTATCAATGATCACATGAAAAAGTGTTCTAACTCCCTCCTGATTAAAGAAATGCAAATAAAAACAACTCTGTGGTACCATCTCACATCTATCAGATTGGCCAATATGAAAGTAAAGAAAATGATGAGTTGTGGCAAAATTGAGACACTAATACACTTGGTGGAGTTGTGAATTGATGCAACCATTCTGGAGGATAATTTGGAATTATGTGCAAAGGGTTTTAAAAGGATGCTTTCCCTTTGATCCAGCCATACCACTGATGTCTTTGTACCCCAAAGAGATAATAAGGGAAAATATTGTACAAAATATTCATAGCCTCCTTGTTTTTTATAGTAGGAAAACTAGTTGGAAAACGAGGGGGTGTCCATCAATTGGGAAATGGCTCAAAAAATTGTGGTATCTGGTGGTGATGGAATACTGTTGTGCTATAAGAAATGATAAACTTTTTGATTTCCATACAATCTAGAAAGACCTCCCCAAAATGATGCAGAGTGAAATGAGCAGAGCCAAGAGAACATTATACACAGAAACTGAAACATTGTGGGATGATCATATGTAATGGACTGATACTGATAGCAATGCAGTGATCCAGGACAATCACAAGGGGCTTATGAGAAGGAATACTATCCACATCTAGAGAAAGAACTGTGGGGATAGAAATATAGAAGGAAAACATTTGATTTTTCACTTGTTTTTATGGGTATTAGATATGGGGTTTGGTTTTTAAAAGATTATTACAAAAGTGATTAATATGGAAATAGGTTTTGAACAATGATACATTTATAATCCAGTGGAATTACTTGTAAACTCTGGGAAGGGGGCAGGGGAAAAGGAGAGGGAAAGTACATGGATCATATAACCATGGAAAAATACTTAAATAAAAAAAAGGAAGTACATAAAAAAGAATCAGCTTAATTAAATTTCTTTCTTACACTATGCTGGTTAAAATTGAATGATTGCCAAACAAATGCATCATTAAAAGGGAAATAAAAGTACAAGAGCATTATACATGTCAATCTAAAATATCCATCTAGAACATTCTTCTGTGCACAGTATTTGTTTTTAAATGTTAGACTGTATTGGGTCTAATAAAATGAGGAGATAGTATTGAAGGTAGAATAGCAGTCAGGACTAGCTTTCTTGATTATAGCGATTTCCACTTCATGAGGGTCAAGGGGGAATTTTTATCATAGTGGTCAGTAAGACAACCAAAGCAGAATATTTGTACATAGAAATTCATTCAATGGAAGACAAAAGATCTGGTCTATATATTTATGTCTATTTTCCATAAATAGTCTAGTATAGACCTAACAGTGAAGCAAATTCACTGACAGATTCTGATGCAGAAACTAAATATAACAAAGATTATCAAGACAGTCTTTTATTCAATACCCAGTTCATCAAATATTTGGCAAATAAATGGGTTTTTTTTTAAACATTGTAATTTAAAGAATGGATCAGTCATCTTGGCAGAGTGGTAGGGGTTAAAAGTACAAAATGTGGCATTTACTTCTAAACATGAAAATTTTGCTAGTTAGCTTTGCATAGCCATTTTTCTTTGTTATAAAGGAGTTTTCATTGTGTGTATAGTGTTTATATATATTGATGTGTATGTGTATTTTTATTTGTTATAAGGACTATTTTAAAAATGACTATAAAGAGAAAAAACATTAATAAAATATTTATAAAGACAAAAAAGAATGGGCTACTCTCCTCAAGAAAATAATGACTTTTACTATTCAAGATTTATGAAAAATAATCTTGAAAACATTCTGATCTTCTCTGACCTATCAATATATCTTTGTCATTCTCAATCAAGATGTACTAATGAGTCTTGTTGAACAGACATATTTATGGAAATACATTACCACATGTTAGCATTGGAGTATATAGTATGTAGAATAACCTTTAAAATGGGTCCATCTCTGATCCTTTCGAAGGTCAGCATTGTAAAGGACTTCCTTTGTGATGAGACACATGCACTAAGAAGCTACTAGGTGATATGAAGATAAGTTACTGTATGGGAAATGAGTTGATTGTCTGAAGTTGGCTCCAGGAAGAAAATACATAGCATTTACCTTAGCTAAAACTTGATTTATTTATGCTACTGGGACAACCACCAGTAATGGCCAAGCCATCTATTCTGTAACTGCAGGTATAGTTTTTCAATCTCATTTTCTTTATGTCTCCCACTTGCTTAGCATAGAAGAGTTATGTGGTAAGGTAGGTGCTCTCTCTCTATACTAATATATGAAAATGCTATGATTTTATAATTGTGTGGAATCTCTCCCCCCAAAACACAATTCTATGTTTTAGTAGGTTAATCCTAAGAAGCTGTCTGAGGCACATGAGGTCAAGTGACTGGACCAATATCATTCAACCAAGCATTATCTATGGAATGTGATTTGAGTCCTAGTATTCCTGACCCAAATCCCATCAACTGCTATCTCAGTGGATAGAGTGCTAGACTTGGAGTCAAGAAGTTATGAGTCTAAATATAGCCCCGAATATTTACTAGTTCTGTGACTCTGGGCAAGTAACTTGAACTTAGTTTCCTCAATTATAAAATGAGAATATAACAGCATCTAACTCATAGGGTTATTGTGATGATTTTCTTGTTACAGATTTTGTTTTCATTTTTATCTCAGTTGGGGAGAGGTGAGTAAGGAAGAGAGGAGGACAAGATTTCAAAAAAAACCGAAGCAAAGACAAAAAGAAAAGGGTCTCTGGAGCATTTTTAAATGCATAGATAAGAACAGGAGACCCAGATGAGCTGGACAGTATGAAGATTAAATTAATTCCCCTGTCCATTATTTAGATTTAATCACCAAAAGTATAAACACCTCATTCACACTTGAGTGAGGGAGTTCTGTGACTCATGAGTGCGATGGTGGGTGATGAATCAGAATCAAACTGACTGCCCCCGGGCAGTCCTAAGCAACCTTCAACTGTAATTGGCAGACGTAAAAGAGGAGGAAGGCATAGGAAGTGATGCAAAAAAGGGTATTTAAAAGGGAGTAAAAACTTCCTGGGGGAACTTCTTCTGGAGTTCTGAGTTCAAGATGGAGGCTGGTAAAGAATCCACTGACTGAACCTGACACCCTGTACTTGGTGAGAATGTTCTTAAATCTCTCCCTTTGTACTGACACGTGGTGAGTGAAAAGAGCTGACCCTTTTCCTAGATTTCTGAAGAGACTAGCCTCAGGAGAGACCTATCCTCTTGAGAGAGGCTCCCTGCATCCCAAGGTCTTCAGCTCAAGGCTGAAGCTTCTCTGGCTAAGTCCTACCTGGGTTGAGCCAGGGATTGGAGCAAAATACTTACTATGTAGACTAGATATCTTACCCTATCCTCCCTCTGATTTTCTTACTTCTCTCTTTTTATATTTAGTAAATAAATTATAAATAAATCTCTTTGGAATTAATTAAGAGTTCCTAGTGACCCTACTTTTGAATAATCTAGTCCAACCTTTTATATAAAATCCCCTCCCCCCTTACAACAGCTTTGAAAGTTACATGCTGAATTTTTATATACGTATAAAGAAAAAGCATGCTTCATATTTATAGAGATGAATATATAATCTCTTTTTATTACTCTGTATAGGGTAGCATTAGTGAACACATGGCAAGTGTGCAGAGTTGGCACTTGGGAAACTGCTATGTTCCCCCTCTTCCCAGTGGCCAAGGACATGTTTTGCATTCTCCACCCCTCTGTCCAGCTACCCCAAACAAGCGCTTTCTGCCTCAGTTCTCTCTGTTAATCTGAGGGGGGGGGTGGCTCACAGACAGCTTGGGTTTTCCCTGTGGGCACTCAAACTCAGGTTTCCCAATGAGGTATTGGGTAATAGTCACTTTTAAAAGTTTTGGTTAAATTCATAATTAAAATTTGTCAAATTACAGGTCCAAAATTTATCCTTTCCCCCAATAGTTATAGTCAAATTATGTATCCTTCAGAGAGATACACTCAGAATTACATGAAGATTTCTACCTATGGACCATGTGGTCCCAGACTAACAGTTGAGAGATAATTCTTGCAGTGAAAAAATCCTCTAAGGTACTAACTCATCATGATGCCCCATTGATGTTCATTGGACAAACTGAAAATATCTTCTCCAAATTGAGATCAGAATTTAAAGAAAAAAATACTTTCAAAGTGGGTCATTAAAATGAATGTGTGTGTTTTATTTTACAAAGTTCCACATAAAAACAATAATTTCACAATGTTTTTGGTAAAAGGTCAACATCAGTATGGACATATAGATTTGTCATTTTCATTGAACCTGGGAGAATCTAAGTGTGAATGAATCAATAATGACTTTTTTTTTACAGGATGGTTCAATCCTATTATAATGACATGTAGAGTTTGGCTGGGGATGATGATGAGGGGCTTACTAAACTCATGGGAAGAAATCAAAGTGAGAGAAATAAAAGTGACTTAAATTGTATGGGAAAATCTAGAAGGAAATAAAAGCTTTGACTAAGCAATAGTTGGCACCCGATCAATTCTTTTTTTTAAATGAATGGAATACTGAACAAGAAATCAATGCAATTGAGTGAAACAGAAGACTCCTCTGAATGCTTAATGAAATGCTAAAACAACATTTATCAAGGAAGAAGAAATAACTGAAGATCATTGCAAAATAGACACCAGTATGATGAATGCAGACAATTTTAGGAGTGGTCTAGGCAATGTGATTCATTTTGGTCTGAATAATGTCACCACAAACATTTCAGGAAGGGTATCCTAATAATAGCAGAAGGAACAAAAAATATGAAAACAGAAAGGACAGTGGTTTGAATACAGTAATTCATATCTCATTCCCAAACTATACTGCTGAATTCATTACTTCCTGTGTGTATAAATGAAATTCACAATTTCTTATTTGGTTCTTCTGTGATTAGCATCAGTTCATATATTCATTCATTTGATGAACTAAAGGCTTAGGCTTTTGAAGGCATAACACCTTGTGCTTATAGAAGCAAAGGAGGTATGAAAGTGAATGAGATATTACTAGTCCCTATTCTCATAAAAGTTACAATCTTATAGAATAATTAAGCATGTATAAAAACAACTACAATACTAGGTAGACTGTAAGTGCACAATAAGAGCAGAAGAAATAACATATCTTAGGGATTCAAAGGATGGAGAAATTAATTTGGACTAGGGTCTCAGGGAAGTCTACCTAGAGGAATATCCTCTAGAGGAACTGACCTCTTTAAATTAGGCTGGAATGGAAGGGCAGTCCAGGAGGAGGGAACAACAAAAGCTCAGAGATAAAAAACTATTGAACTGGTAAGAATGCTGATAAGTCAGTTTGGTAAAGAAAACTAAAATTATAGTTTGGAAATCAAATCATAGGGAATTTTAAATTTGAAACAATGGAGTTTATACTTCATTCTTCAGTCAATGGGAAACCTGAAGGTCTTGGAGCAAAATGTATAAAATGGAATTTCAAGAGTCATATTTTAGGAAGATTATTATAGCAAGCAGTGGTTAGATGGAATGGAGGTGGAAGGAAAGGAATATAAGGAAAAAAATAGACTAGTATTTAATAATACAGGTCAGATATAACAAGGATATAAACTAAAATTTAATAGTTAAAATTACAGCATAATTACTATCTTGAAGTTTATAATATTGTTTTCCAACAAAGGACAAATTTTGTTCCCATTTTACAGATGAATAAATAGCATGATTAGAAAAAGATTTGATATATTTCCTATAAGGTATTAGAACTAGGATCTGAACTCTGGTCTTCTTGATTCCAAGTCAAGTCTTGATTCCTTCTACTATACTACACTGACTCATGAAATGTGAGGAGCAGAAACAGGGTTTGAGTAATGGACAATGTTAACAATGGAGATTAACACTAAACGTGCTTTGATGCATTTTCAGAGAATGGTTGTTCAAGATTTTCTAGCAGAGAAGTTACATTTAGAATTTCATAGGACCTAGCATCTTTTACATTAAAGGGTCAGAAGGCATGGAATATGCTATTCTGAAAAACAAAGAATCTAAGACTACAACCTAGAATTACATGTCCAATAAAACTGAGCATAAACCTCCAAGGGGGAAATTTGTTATTTGATGAAATAGAAGAAAAGAATTTCTTGACAAAAACAACAACAAACAAACTAGAGATGAAAAAAAATTGATACTCAAGAGAAGTATAAAAAGGTAAAGTGAAAACTTGAAATGTTTTTGATAAGGTTGAAATGAGTACATTCATACCTGGGAAGGTAATAATTGAAATAATTAAGATATCTATGATATTTGAGAAAGACGAGGTACTTAAAGTATGCAATACAAAACGTACCTAATATACTTAAGATGTTATTAGAGCAATGAAAAAGTGTGTACATAGAAAGAAGGAAGGAAGCTAAATAACATGGACTAATATACAAAAGGTGGAGACAAGAAAGTGGAACATATGGGGAAAGGAGAAAAAGAGACAGAAGGGAGTAAACTACCTCTCATTAAGAGGCACATAAGTGGCAAATACAGTGGAGGAGAAGATGGAGTATGGTACTATGATCAAACTTTACTCTTATTGGAACTAGTCAGAATAATGCCTATACTCAGTCAACAATAGTAATCTGCCTTATATGACAGGGAAGAAGCAGCGTAGGGAAAATAAGGGATTGAGGGGATGGCCAAAAAGAAGTATGAATCAGGGAGGCAGTCATTGAAACAAAACATTTGTGAATAGGGAAAGGCTAAAAGAAGAGAGAGTGAAGAATAAACAGAGGGAAAATAAGATGCAGAAAAACAAAAAAAATGTAATTGTAAATATGAGTGTGAATGGGATGAGCTCACTCATAAAATGGAAAAGGATAGCAAAATGAATAAAAAACAAGAAGCCCCAAATATTCTGTCTGCAAGAAACACTGGATATGATAGAACTCTGGAGAAAACTGAATGGCAATAGAAAGGACTACACCTTTTCCTCCATAGTACATGGTGCTGTTACAAAAATTTACCACATAATTGGGCATTAAAAACCTCACATTCAAATGTGGAAAAGCAGAAATATTAAATGCAAACTCTTCAGACACTAATGCAATAAAAATTGCATGAACAAAGGGCAGCAGAAATAATAAAAATTAATTGGAAATTAAACAATCTTTTCCTAAAGAACAAATGGCTCAAAGAACAAATCATAGAAAATAGTATTTCACTAAAGAAAATGACAATGAGGAAACAGCATATCAAAATTTATGCAATATGGCCAAAGTAGGACTTAGAGGGAAATTTATATCTCTTAATACTTACATCAATAAATTAGAGAAAGAGCAGATCAATGATTTGGGTATGCCACTTTAAAAACAAACTATAAAAAGAACAAATTTAAAATTCTCAATTAAACACCAAATTAGAAATCCTGAAAATCAAGGGAGAGATTAATAAAATTAAAAGTAAGAAAGCCATTGAACTAATAAATGAGACAATGGGTTTGTTTTCTAGGAAAAAATAAAATAGATAAACCATTGGTTAATTTGAATTTATTAAAAATTCCATTTTCAAACATGAAAAAGGCAAAATCACAACTAAAGAAGAAGAACTTCAAGCAATTATTAGAAGTTATTTTGACCAAATATTTGCCAATGAAGCTGAAAATCCAAGGGAAATACATGAATAAATACAACAATATGAACTACCTAGATTAACAAAAGAGGAAATGAAATACTTTAAAAAACCCATCAGTGAAAAAGCAATTGAACAAACTATCATTGAAAACCCTAAAAAAGGCCCTCAGCTAAATATATTCACAAGTGAATTATAATAAACATTCAAAGAACCACTAACTCCAATACTATATAGTTTAGAAAAATAGGGGAAAGAGGGAATTTTTCCAAACTCTTTTTATGAAACAAATATAGCATTGATACCCAAACCAGGAAGAGATAAAACAGAGAAAGAAAACTATTGACCAATCTCTCTAATGAACTTTGAAGCAAAAATTTTAAGTAAAATACTAACAAGAGGATTATAATATTGTATCCCAATATCAACACACCATGGTCATATGACTTTTATACTGGCAATACAGGATGACTCAATCTTAGGAAAATCATCGGTACAGTTGACTGCATCAATAAAAAAAGCAATAGAAATCATGCCATTATTTCCATAAATACAGAAAAAATATTTGAAAAAATGCAACACCCATTCCTTATTTAAAAAAAAATTAGAAAATACTGAAAAAACAGACCCTTCCTTAAAGTAATGAATGCCAAAATTTATCATCAAGTCTTATCTGTAATAGGAACAAAATAAGTCTCTTCCCAATAAGGTTAGGGATAAAGTAAGAATGCCCAATATCACCACCTTATTTCATATCATACTAGAAATGATCTCTATAGCAATGGGGTGGGGGATAGGAAATGATGAATAAAGTTATCCCTCTTTGAAGATGACATGATGGTATACTTAGAGAACCCTAGAGAATTAACCAAAAAATTAATAGAAGTACTTTACAACTTCAGCAGTCACAGGATACATAACAACCCAACCTCAATCATCACCTTTTTTTACTTAACACCAATTAAATCCAACATCAAAAGAGAGAAAAGGAAATTCCATTTAGAATAACTCTAGACAATATAAAATACCTGGGGTTATACCTATCAAAAGAAACCCAGCAACTCTATGAACATAATTACAAGACACTCTTCACATCAATCAATAAAATTATACCTAGACAATTGGAAAAAATATTCGTGGATAAGATGAGCTAATATAGTGAAAAATGACAATCCTAAATTAATTTACCTATTAATTAAGGTAATGCCAATGAAACAACTCCAAAATTATTTCATAGAATTGAAAAAAATGAAAATAAATTTCATCTGATAGAACAAAAAGCCTAGCAAGTCAAGGGTATTAATGAAAAAAAATATGAAGGAAGGAGACCTTGCTATGTCAAATATCAAACTATACTATAAAGCAATAATCATCAAAACAATCTGGTACTGGCTAAAAAATAGAGTAGTGCATCTGTGCAATAGACTAGGTAATAAACACATGATAATTAAGGTCCATAGCAGTTTAGTGTTCAATGAACCCATATATCCAAGCTTTGGAGGAAAGAACTCACTACTTGACAAAAAGTGCTGGGAAAATTGGAAAGTAGTATGGTAGAGATTAGTTATGGATCAACATCTCACATCATACATTGAAGTATTGAGATTATCTGTGTTGTTGTGAAGAGGAGGCTGTGGTAAAATATTTTTTTATTGTTCACAAATGTAACTTTCAGTTCTCCCCTCAGAAGGAAAGCCAGGAATGACTTCCCTTCACCAGGCCAGAGTGCACTTTTTCTTGGAGACTATAAATTCATAAAAAATCTATTTATTTGTAATTAAGAGATATAAATATCAGGATTAATAACAAGGAAAGTCTTAAACTAATAAGGAACTAACTTTTCACCCACCTTCTTTGTCTGTCTCACAACAGAGCCTTCAGTTCTTCCAGATACACTAAAGCTGTCTATCATTTACTAACCCCCCCCCCCAACACGATCTAACTATTATCTAACTAAAATCCAATTAACTTAATTTGATAAAGATATCTCCAAGTACGTATAGATTCAGTCAGCCAAGATGACAGCTGCTAACTGACAATCAGGTCACCCTGGTACGGCCAGAGTCCAGGCCAAAATCCTTCAGCCTTCTTTCTCCAAAACTGTTCACTAGCAAAACAGATCTACCAGCTTCTTCTTAGAGATGACTTCTCTTGGTCAGGAAAGAAGAAAACCTTTTCAGATGTTTTTCAGAGTTCTCTCTCTTCTCACCAGCACAGAGCAGGTCTCAGATGTCTGCCTCCACTGGCAGCCAGAAAGACCAGTCAGTGATGGACCACACTAATTGCCAGATCCTTTTCCTGTGTTCTTCCTTCTAAGTTCTGGTCTCATGCCCATCATTCTGCCTTGCCCGCACCCTCAGAGATCTCTTTATCAAATATCTTATTTTAATCAATTCTTAATTAATATCCTACTTTCCTTACTACAACATGAAGATAAATTCAAAATGGATACTTTAATCTAGGAATAAAAGGTGATACTATAAACAAATTAGAGGCACATGAAAAAGTTTACCTGTTACTTATGAATAAGGGAAGAATGTGTGACCTAATAAGATCTAGAGAATCTAATAATGAATAAAGTAGATAATTTTGATTACATTACATTAAAATTTTTTGCACAATGAAAAAAATACAAGAAGGCAAGAAACAAATTCTGGAGGAGGGGCAGATTTGTAGTAATTATCTCTGACAAAAAACTCATTCTTCAAATGTATAGAGAACTGAGTCAATTTCATAAAAATATGAAACATTCCCCAATTGAAAAATACCAAAGGATATGAACAGGCAATTCTCAGAGAAAGAAGTTAAAACTATCCTTTAGTTATATGAGAAAATGCTCCTAATCACTATTGATTAGAGAATGAGAATTAAAGTAAACCTGAGATGCCACCTCACACCTACTAGATTGGCTAACATGACCAAAAAGGAAAATGCTATATATTGGAAGTGATGTGAGAAAATTGGGACACCTACCCTGTTAGTAGAGCTGTGAACTTATACAACTATTCTGAAGAGCAATATTAAACCAGGCTCAAAAACCCACAAAATGATACATATCTTTTGACCTAGCAATACCACTATTGGGTGTATGTCACAAAGAGATCAGAGATAAGGGAAAAGAACCTACCTTTATTGAAATATTTTTAGTAATTCTTTTTTTGGTGGCAAAGAATTGGAAATTGAGGGTCTGTCCATCACTTAGAGATTAGATGAACAAGTTGTGGTATATGGTTGCAATGGAATACTATTGCACCATAAGGAATGATGATCAGGAAGAATTTGGAAAAATCTAGAAAGACATATGAACCGATAAAAAGTGAAGTGAGCAGAACCAAAAGAACAATATATACAGGAACAGAACTATTTATTATATAATGATTTACTGTGTAAAACTAAACCATCACCAACAAAGCAAGTCTCCAAGGTAGCCACAAGCTAAAATATATGCCATTAGAATGATACTTATAAGTCATATGAGTACAGCATGCTATACTCTTGTCCTCTCATTTTTTGCCAAAAAAGTAGAAAAGAAAATATGCTTTCAGATCATAGAAAAAGGACATGTAATATAAAATGAAATACATCCTCCTCATTTTTCAGAGGAGGATCTGAGACAGAGAGAGGGCAATTGATAACCAGTTTTACAAGTGGTAAGTACCATAACTAGAATTTGAAACTGGATCCTCTGATTACATTACAATGAATTTTCTGCCATACTATTACATTCCCTTTTCATTTCTCTGATAATATGTATTTAAGTTACTCTTACCTAAAACTGGATCTTTTCAAGATCCTAGTATGTCTTAATTGGTCTTACTGGAGTTCTATCATCTCTTTGGAGCTGTTATTTTAGACGGTAGTACATTGTCTGGAACACCTTGTGTTCAGGAATCTAATATGAATAAATACTTAGCTTTTTGAATCCTATGAATATCTAAATTGGAAGCACTTCCTTAAACACACTGTCATGAATTCTTACGGTTCTATTTTTTGTTCCTTCTTTCAGTAAATGATGGAAAAGAATGTGTTGATAAAGAAGTATTCACTGGCCTAAATTACTTGTGAGTGCCAGGGAAAAAAATCCATTTGCATTTCTATGCTCTTTTTATTTCTAATTTAAGATAGAGAATGCCTCTTACAGACCTATCCCTACAAGTACTACGTGCATTTTTATCCTGTCCTTAGTCTTTTAGATGAATGGTCCCAAATGGAGGCTACTCAAAAGATTGTATCTATGGAGTGCAAAACAACTTTTTAATTTCAACAATGCCTTAGTTGTCCAGATCTGAGCAAGGTAGTACTATCTTAGTTTCTTCCTGCTTCTGGGCTGTAGCTTCAAAGTCCACACCCTAGCCATGAGAGCTCTGCATGCACCCTTGCTGTTTCCACAAACAGATCTCTTTATGTAAAATATATCCCTTTCAACCTTTGGTTGAGCTCGAGATTAACCTGAGGTGATGCTAGGTTTGTTTATTTAGTTATTTTTGGTAGGGTCCTTTTCCTATTGTCCTAAGGATTCTGGCTGAACTTTTATGTAGTTCTGGGTTAGCAGAAATAACTTACTATTCTTTCTCTTTGGATTTCTCTACTTTCATTTGATCTGGTGTGAATTTTAGGAGTTGGCTAGAAAAGGTCATAGGTAAATATATCAAAATATTCTTTTGGAAATTTCAGTTTCCTAGTAGTGATATGCTATACTTTATATATTTTATATATTAGTTTGAGGACTTTATATTTATTTGACTAGCAATTAAAAAAAATTCTACCAAATGCAAGTGTAAGAAAGACATTTTGTTATAAAGTGAATATGCTTAATTTTATTATTATTATTATCATTATTATTATTATTATTGAGGAAAATAGAAATATCCAATTTGACTAGAAAAACCTTCAGAAGACTTTGGCATGAAAAATCAGCATACTTTTCAATAGCATCCAAGTGAAAGAAACATTGTTCCTATGTTGCCACAAAAAGTGTTTAAAGAATATTTTAATGGATTTTTTAAAAATAAAGTTGATTACTGTTGAAACTACTTGAAAAGAACTTTCCATTAGCTCCTTGTTCATATTTCTTCACATGAATGATTGTAGAACAGCTGATATAGCAAGAATGTACAAAGGTCCACAATTCTTAAGTTATTTCCATTTTTAAAAGTTGCAGTTTAGTTTGTAGAACTTTATTTCATATTGACATCAATTGAATTATATCAATTCCACCAGAATCTTAATTAAACAATCATGTTATATCATTCTTATTAAAATCATCAAATTTTATTGAAAATTTCATCTGTCTAAGAAACAGCCATTAATATCTTCATTGTTACTCTTCTTTCTCAACATCATATCTAATATCAGGAACACAGAGGATACCATGGAAATAGCACTGGTTCTAGAGTCTGAAGAACAGTTTGAATCCTTTCCCTCATCTGGCTTTGGCCATGTTACTTAATCTCTTTGGATCTCAGTTTCTTCATCTATAAAATGGAGTTGGCTAGACTGACTTTTAATTTCCTTCCTACCTTTTAATCTAGGTGATCCTGTGATAATCAAATGAGAATTTTAAACTAGAACTTTACTTCCACAGAATTAAATGCAAAGCTGTTTTGAATATAACTCTCCAAGGATCATTTTGACCACATTAATAGCTGCAGGTAGCATAAACATTTCTCCTATGTAATAAAGAGCTCAAAAATTGGGAAGCAACTTTACACAATGGAAACAATCCTTTTGTTGCTACACATTTTTGTTTATTAAAAGTGTTTAGAGAAAAAATTCTCTGAATGTCCATACTTTCAAGATGGTTCAGTTTATTATGTTTCAGGATATGTAGCTAAACCATTTTCTCAAAGCAAACACATTGTTTCCTCTATTCTCTCCATTTTCTCACTTATCTTTCATTTCTCTCTTTCTACTGGCTGCTTTCCTACTGCATACAATTATAGCCATATTCACCCCCCTCAAAAAAAGCCATAATGGTATCCATCCATCCTCACATTCTCCCAATGTGTGCCTCTCATCCTTTTGGTGGCTAAACTTCTTGAAGCCTCTATAATTAAAGCCACCTTTTCCAATTTTCTCATTCTTTTCCTAACTCTATACAATATAGCTTCTGATCTTATGATTTAACCTAAACTGCTCCCTCTCAAGTTCCCAATGATATCTTAACTGTTGCTCAGTAAGCATTTCTTTTTTTTTTTTCATTGCACCATTTTATTTTTCTGTTGTACATAAATACAATCATATTTTGGCCTATAAACAGTATTAAAGTATAACTTAATTAATTGGAATGCTTAGGGCAAACTGTGAAACTATTGGCTAACCTTTTCTGGTTTAATTCTTCTAGTTAAAAAATATAATAATCTATTTTTCTGCCCTAATTTTTTTTTTGCCTTTTGTTAAACTTACTGCATTGTGATGGCTAAGAATCTTGCTGTGCCTTAGTCTTCATTAAAAACAACCAAATCTAGCATTTTAATGTCAAATATAACTTTAAAAATACCAAAAACATCCATTAGAAAATACACATGGCTAGATAAGTTGCAATTTTTCATATGAATCTTTTGCCTTTTCAATGAATATCAGGCCAGAAACAAAATAATCATGGGATATCACTAAAAACAATTAATATAAAACTTGGTTTAGTGGTACTAATTTATGCATTTGCCAAACACAGCTGTTCTCACCAGCTGCATTTGACTACAAAGAAACAAAGAATTTAAGCTGCTTTTCTTTCTAAGCATTGATTTCATAACCACATACAAGAGCCAACATACTACAAATATCATGTTCGTGCTTTAACATTTTTCTATATTAACCTAGTATCTCTTTTTTTTTTTCTTATAGGTTTTTGGGGAGACATAGATGTTTTATTCTTATAGTAGTTTAAAAAATATATCCTTGGCTTTTTTCTGCTGCTTGTTTAAACAATAGTATTCCTTTTCTTCTCCATTCTGTTCCTTCTCCTTTATTCCCCTTTGACTTCTTTGGCACCTGTTCTCATTCTTTCTGGATTTTTTGAGTCATTTTGATGTTATTTCTAATCTCTTGTATGACTTATTCCTTTCTTTCTTACCATTTCAGTTTTGACTTGACTTTTCTGTTTTCAATGATCATGATGCTTAAACAAACTCCCTTCTCCCAGCCAGCCCCCTTGAATTTTGGCCTCAGCACTCTAAAAGAGATAAAAGCATTTTCTTGAGCTTTGCATGATTTCAAGTCTTGTCAAAGGTCAGTAAGCATTTCTTAAAGATCTACTTTGTGCCCATAACTGTGATAAGCCCCAAATCCTCATCCTTTATGACTATGCTGCAGTTGTTAACATGTTCAGTCATTCTCTTTTACTTTATATTCTCTTTTCTCTAGATTCTGGGACACTATTCTGTCTCATTTTCACCCTCAGAAAAAAATACAAAATCTATTATTTGGCAATCACAAAGTCATTCACAATCTCTTACCTTTTTCAGTCTTCTTGTTCTTTAGTCCTCCCTATCCAGCTACCTACTATACTCTTCAATATAGAGACCCTGTCATCTTTGCTGATACTTTAAAAAGAGTCTCCACCTCCTGAGTGTGGGTATTTTCACAGGGTGTCTCCCATCCCTGGAAGTCTCTGCCTTCTTATCCCTGTCTTTTGGCTTCCTGCCTTTCTTCAAGTTCCAACTAAAATCTTCCCTTTTATGAGAAGCCTCTCCTCATCACTTTTAGTTTTAATGCTTCCCCTCTGAGACTCTTTTCAAATTATCCGATATGTATGCATGTATATATATATATATATATCCTATTTGAACATAATTGCTTTCATGTTACCTCCCTCATTAGGTGCATATTGACCTTTGTATTCAACGATGATCAAAATGACATCACTATGTCAATGTACAGTGTGTCTGATTGTAACTGATCAAACCAATACAAGTAAGCTGGTAAAACTCTACCACGGGCTTCATTGTATAGATCAACATTGGTGAAGTCTTGGCATACTTGCCCAGCTAGCACTGGGAGGGGGGAAAGGGCAGAGCTGCTTCACTCCCCCTCTTCCCAGCCCCCAAGGACATTTTTTGCATACACCACCCCTCTGTCCAGCCACTCAAAGCAAGCACTTCCTCTCTCCACTCTCTGTGGTAATTCTGGAGACTCACAAGCAGCTTGAAGTTGAAGTTTGGGCAAGTAAACCTGAAAACCTTCACCAATGTTAGCATAGTTGTTATATTTATTTCTAAGCTTACATGACCACATAGAAGAATACTAAAAAAGCCTTTACATATTGCCTTTTCTATTCAATTTGCTTACCCTATGATGGATTTTTCTTTAAAGTAGGAAGCAACTGAGGATATTTTAAAAGTTCTGATATTAATTAGAATAAGATTAAAGTGTTCTTGCTGTCATGGAATAAAAAAAATTGAAAAGGCTCACTTAGAAATAATGCAATTGCAATGGAAAAAATACCTAGAAAGCATATTTATTAGATAAAAGCAGAAAAAATTATTTCCCTTTCTCTTGAGGAAGAGTTCTCTTTATTTCTAACACCCCCTTTATTCTTCTAACTATGATATTTAGAAGCCTTGAGGAATAAACAATTGTACTAATATAAAATAATGTTTCCAGTGATAGTTTATTGAAGGTCAGATGACCACCTGAGTGTCTTGCAGATAGGATCATTGTTCCTGTATGAGTGGGGCTATATGGCCTTTGATGCGTTCTATTCAGGCTCTTAGATTCCATGAGTCTATATTATTTATATTTGTTTGTCACTGGTATCGGGGGCTCTTAAAAGGACTGAGAAGGAGTTGAAAATTATATCACCTGAATCTTCTACTAAAGGCCATTTGATTAAAATGAAAAAAAAATGTCTTATCATAGCTAATCTCACAATTTTGTTTCTGTATCCCTTTCTGGTAGTAATTCAATGGTATTGATTTATATAATAGAAACTGAGACAATTCAGGAAACTGATCCATGGAAGTCAAATACAGCACTTTGTATCTTGAGCCTCTCTGTCATCATAGAAACTTTTTATGGTAAGGTTCTTTTTGGTTGATTTCTCATTTTATTCTGTTTCATGATTTTGAACTTTATTTTAGAGACAGGCATTGCTTACCTCTTGAGCTTATATAGCTTGATCTCAGGGTCTATAAATTTTCAGTCCTTCAAAGGTAATATGATCTGGGTTTGGTCACTATCCTCCTCCCTAAAGACTATATCTGCTCCTCCCTGCTATGGAATTGCAATGCAAGACTTGGGTAATAGTTGTCTGATGATGCCAATCCTGTACCTAGGGCAAACATGGGAGAACTCTGGAATCTCTTTCTGGCTATATGTTCTGTCCCCCAGTGTCCCTGATGTTGCAGCTACCACCTATAAGACATAACTATGTTGCTGCTTACTCCAAGCTCCCAGACAGGCCCTATCACAATGTCCACAAAATTCTCCTCTTGTTTTCTAAGTTGCCCTGGTTTGGAAAAGTGACTCACTTTTATTTTCTGATGGCTTTTTTTTTTACTAAGAATTTGTTTCACTGTTTTCTATGGTCATTTTTAGGAAAGATGTTAGGGTAAGAGTCATAGTTGTATGCCTTAATTCTACCATCTCAACTCCCCCCCAAACATGTATGAACTAATGCAAATTCAAGAGAAAACAACTTATACAGTGACAAAAATATTGTAGAAACAACTTTGAAAGACATTGAAACTTTCTTTAGGGTAATGACCAACCACAATTCTAGGGAATTAATGAGGAAATATGCTACCTACCTCCTAAAAGAGAAGTGAAAAACTTGTAGGAAAGAATGAGAAATGTACATATGTACATACATACATGATTTCATACATGTCTAAATATATATATATATAAACATTTAAAAATATACATATGTACAATATAGTTCCCTTTTATACATATGTTCAATTCAAAAATTTGTTTTGCAAGAGGAATTTTTCTTTTTCTTTTGTTTCCCAATTGAAAAGAAGTTGGAAACTAAAATTTCATTGATTGTAAAAAATAAAATTTAACTTTAATAATGGAAATGGAAAGAAGGTGTTCCTCATGAACATCACATATGAGAAATAAACATTAGAATGCTTCTGATTTCTGGCATTTAATATTTACATGGATCACTTCATTTTTGTTTAGCAATATGTCAGCATTTTATAAAATAAAGTCATTTCACATGTTATGAAAGGTCTTTTTTGACATTAAAGAAGTGATATTTTTAAAATTTCAGAAATATGTGTATCTTGAGATGCTTTTCTAAGAAAATTTAATTTGGGGGAAAATCTAATTTACAAATGCAATCCTAATAATATATAATAAATTCCTATAATAAATAGGAATAAAACACTATAGAGATAGTGAACCCTCTTATTAGTTTCTAATGAAAATTCCAGAAAGCAAGGGACAAGCCATTCAACATGAGGTATACCAGAGGTGAGTAGACACCAGCATGTATTCTTATGTTTTTGACACCACATATATAGATCATTGTCATTAGCTTTGTTAGGGTTAAATTTAATGTTTTAAATTTAACAATAGTTTTATGAAATTATGTGGTTGCCAATATTTATTATATCTTGAGTTAGAAATTTATTTATGAATATTTACAAATAGAGAGGAAAAAATAAAGAAGAGAAATGTGAGGGGGATAGCGAAGTTATCTATCCTATTAACCTAAATGTTTTGCTCTGGGTCTGCTTAATACAGGTAGAAATTAATTAGCTCTCAACCAGGAAGTCTGGTAGTGAGTAAACACATGGCCTCCTCCAAGATGGAAAGTAGTCTCTCCAGAAAGTAGGAAAGGAGTCAGTCTTTCACTCACCCAACAAAGTAGGTCAAGAGTAAGAGTCTAAGTTGAAGCCAAGCTCTAAGCCCACAATCCAAGCCGCAGTCTCCAGTGAAGCTCCCTCAAAGACTTTCCCCAGTCAGAAGACTATCTCCAGAAGACAATCTCTTTAGACTATCTTCTCAAAGACAATCTGCTCTGAGGGAATTCGGGGCTTGCTTTTATGGTGGCTTCTTGTCTCTTCCCCTTTTCACATGGTCCAATCACAGCTTCCAAATTTCCCAGAATTGCCCATGGGGGCAGTGTTTGTGGGAACCACTTCTCACCTTCTGGAGAGGTAAATACTCATTAAAAGAGTTCACAGATTCCTGGCTGACTGAAGTGTGAATTCTTATTTCCTAGCTGATTGAATTGAAAGGGTATGAATTCTCTAAGTGGTTTGGAGCTCTTCCATCTAGTTCAAGCTTTTGTTGATTCAATCAAAAGATGTGTTACCTCAAAATAGACAAAGGGAATAAAGGATTCCCTTTCACAAGTGTAAAGTCAAAAAGAAGTTTAATGTTTATTCCTTAATCTAGTTATTAGTCAGCCACTTTGAATTGATTAGAGGTTCATAACTGAAATGGGAACACAGAGATTATCTTGTCCAAGCCCCTCATTTAAAATTTTTTTCTTAAAATACTTGTTTATGTTCTTTGATCCCTTATCAATTGAGCAATGATTCCTGTTCTTACAAATTTGAATTAATCTTTTACTTTTAATAGATTTAGGCCACAAAACATTTATTAGGTAAGTTTGTTGCAAAGACTTTTCCTCAGCAACCTGTTTCCTTTCTAATTTCAACTGTATTTATTTTTTTCATGCAAAAATTTTAAAGAAATTTATATCATAAAAATTATCTATTTCATCTTCTGAGATCCTCTTTATTTCTAGTTTGGTTGTGAATTTAGCCCTTCTCTATAGGTTTTAAAGGTAACTTCTTCTTTCTTTATTACCTAATTTGTTTTATTATGTTACCTTTTATGTTTAAATTTACCTGAGTGCTGTTTTCTGAGAATCAACATTTTTGTTTTGTAGATGAGGAAACTGAGATCCAGTGAACTAAACCACTTGCTTACTCAAGGTCATACAAGTATTAAGTAGCAGGGTCAGGATTTGAACATTTATATTTCCAAGTTCAGTGGAAAAGTTCTATGCTCTTTCTACAACACTTATTTGATTTTTTCATGAATTAGTCAACAGCTTTAGAGTTTTAAAGATATCTCTACATATTATCCATATATTTAAAAATATTTAAGACTTTAGTATTAGAGAAAAGACTCCAACTGACTGTCATCAGCCCTTCATTTTTGCCTTTATCCAGATTATTACCTGACATATCATTTCATCTTGAATTTTCAAATGTGGAAATGTTGAAGGTTGGGGAGGTAAATGGATGAGAAGACTAGAAAACTGAGGCTCATCAGTGGTCAGAAATAAATTTGTTTAGAAGTTGAGGATATACCATAATCTGAGCCATTAGGGAGGCTGAAGCTGCCAGTTCTCTTGAGTTCAGGAGTTTTGAGCTACAGTGGCAAAAAACAGATTGGTTGACCACATTAAATCCAGTAATGTTGGTAAACCTTAGGTAGTGGAGGTGAGACCAGTTTTTTTTTTTTTAAGAAAGTTAAATATAATATATTTTGGTCTGCATTCAGACTACCAGTTCATTCTCTGGAAGCAGATGGCATTTTTCATTTTGAGTCCTTTGGGGTTATCTTGAAGCATTGTATTGCTAAAAATAGTTAAATTATTCTTAGTTACTTATCATATAATACTGTTGTTATTGTGTACAATGTCCTCCTGGTTCTGCTTACTTCACTCTGCATCAATTTAAGTCTTTACAAGTTTTTCTGAAATCTTCCTGGTCATAATTTCTTATAGCACAATATTATTCCATTACATTTATATATTACAACTCAGCCATTTCCCAATTGATAGATATCCCTCCTCTTTCCAGTCCTTTGTGACCACAAGAGCTGTTATGAATATTTTTGTACATATATGTCCTTTTTTGGCTCTTTGGGATATAGACCTAGTAATGGCATTGCTGGATCAAATGATCTTGCTCAAAGGGCAAGAATCCAAATTGCTCTGCAGGTTTAGTTAGTTCAAAATTCCCTCAACAGTGTATTAAATTTTTTCCCACATTCACTCCAAATTTTTTCATTTTTCTCTTTTGTCACAATGGTCAATCTGATAGGAAATGTGGGGTGGTACTGCAAGAATTTTAATTTTTGTTTCTTTCTTTAATTAATTATGACTTACAGCATTTTTTCACATGACTATAAATAGTTTTTAATTACTTTGAAGACTGCCTTTTCATATCCTTTAACCATTTATAAATTGAGGAATGACTCATAATTTTACACATTTGGCTTATTTCTTTATATATTTTCAAAATAAGATCTTTATTAGTATTACTGTGAAAATTTTTTTTACTACCATGATTATGCTGTTTTCACACATTTATCCTACTCCTTTCATCTTTTTCATCCTCACGTGTCTGCATCTGACCACTGCCTCTTCCAATTTGCCTTCTATTCTAACAAATTCCCTTTCTCTTATCCAATTCCCCCTCTACTTTCCTCTAGGGTAAGACAGATTTCAATACCCAATTGATTGTGTATGCTTTTCCCTCTTAAAGATAATTTCAGTGAAAGGTTGAAGCTCCCTTCCCACATTATTCATTTCCCTTCCACTGTAAAATATCTTTCAAACATCTTTTATGTTAGATAATTTACTTTATTCTATCTTTCCCTTCTCCCTTCTCACAATGCTTTACTCCTTATCACCCCTTAGTTTAATTTTTTTAGATATCCCATCATATTCAACTTATACCCTTGTCTTCTGTCTATGTATATTCCTAATAGCCCTAATAAATATACATTTCAGAGCAATTAGAAGTACCATCTACCCATGTGGGGATGTAAAGACTTCAACCTTATTGGATCTGTATGATTTCTTCTTCCATTTATCTTTTTTTTTCCAATATATTTTATTTGATCATTTCCAAGCATTATTCGTTAAAGACATAGATCATTTTCTTTTCCTCCCCCCCACCCCCCATAGCCGACGCGTAAATCCACTGGGCATTAGATGTTTTCTTGATTTGAACCCATTGCTTTGTTGATAATATTTGCATTAGAGTGTTCATTTAGAGTCTCTCCTCTGTCATGTCCCCTCAACCGCTGTATTCAGGCAGTTGCTTTTCCTCGGTGTTTCCACTCCCATAGTTTGTCCTTTGCTTATGAATAGTGTTTTTTTTCTCCTGGATCCCTGCAAATTGTTCAGGGACATTACACCGCCATTAATGGAGACGTCCATTATGTTCGATTATACCACAGTGTATTAGTCTCTGTGTACAAGGTTCTCCTGGTTCTGCTCCTTTCGCTCTGCATCACTTCCTGGAGGTTGTTCCAGTCTCCATGGAACTCCTCCACTTTATTATTCCTTTTAGCACAATAGTATTCCATCACCAACATATACCACAATTTGCTCAGCCATTCCCCAATTGATGGGCATCCCCTCGTTTTCCAGTTTTGGGCCACCACAAAGAGCGCAGCTATGAATATTTTTGTATAAGTCTTTTTGTCCATTATCTCTTTGGGGTACAGACCCAGCAGTGCTATGGCTGGGTCAAAGGGTAGATATTCTTTTATCGCCCTTTGGGCATAGTTCCAAATTGCCCTCCAGAATGGTTGGATCAGTTCACAACTCCACCAGCAATGAATTAATGTCCCTACTTTGCCACATCCCCTCCAGCATTCATTACTTTCCTTTGCTGTCATGTTAGCCAATCTGCTAGGTGTGAGGTGATACCTCAGAGTTGTTTTAATTTGCATCCCTCTGATTATAAGAGATTTAGAACACTTCTTCATGTGCTTATTAATAGTTTTGATTTCTTTATCTGAGAACTGCCTATCCATGTCCCTTGCCCATTTATCAATTGGAGAATGGCTTGATTTTTTGTACAATTGATTTAGCTCTTTATAAATATGAGTAATTAAACCTTTGTCAGAGGTTTCTATGAAGATTTTTCCCAATTTGTTGTTTCCCTTCTGATTTTAGTTACATTGATTTTGTTTGTACAAAAGCTTTTTAGTTTGATGTAGTCAAAATTATTTATTTTACATTTTGTGATTCTTTCTATGTCTTGCTTGGTTTTAAAGCCTTTCCCCTCCCAAAGGTCTGACATGTATACTATTCTGTGTTTACCCAATTTACTTATGGTTTCCTTCTTTATGTTTAAGTCACTCACCCATTTTGAATTTATCTTGGTGTAGGGTGTGAGGTGTTGATCAATTCCTAATCTCTCCCACACTGTCTTCCAATTTTCCCAGCAGTTTTTGTCGAATAGTGGATTTTTGTCCCAAAAGCTGGGATCTTTGGGTTTATTGTATACTGTCTTGCTGAGGTCGCTTTCCCCCAGTCTATTCCACTGATCTTCCTTTCTGTTTCTTAGCCAGTACCAAATTGTTTTGATGACTGCTGCTTTGTAATATAGTTTAAGGTCAGGGACTGCAAGGCCCCCATCATAAGTGTTTTTTTTCATTATTTCCCTGGATATCCTTGATCTTTTGTTCTTCCAAATGAACTTTGTTGTGATTTTTTCTAAATCAGTGAAGAAGTATTTTGGTAGTTCAATGGGTATGGCACTAAATAGATAAATAAGTTTGGGTAGGATGTTCATTTTTATTACATTGGCTCGTCCTATCCATGAGCAGTTAATGTTTTTCCAATTGCTCAAGTCTAGTTTTAGTTGTGTGGCGAGTGTTTTGTAGTTGTGTTCATATAGTTCCTGTGTTTGTCTTGGGAGGTAGATTCCTAGGTATTTTATTTTGTCTAAGGTGATTTTGAATGGGATTTCTCTTTCTAATTCTTGCTGCTGAGCTGTGTTGGAGATATATAGAAAAGCTGATGATTTATGTGGGTTTATTTTGTATCCTGCAACTTTGCTAAAGTTGTTGATTATTTCAATTAGCTTTTTGGTTGAATCTCTAGGATTCTTTAAGTAGACCATCATGTCATCTGCAAAGAGTGATAACTTGGTCTCCTCCTTGCCTATTTTGATGCCTTCAATTCCTTTATCTTCTCTAATTGCTACTGCTAGTGTTTCTAGTACAATGTCAAATAGTAGAGGTGATAATGGGCATCCTTGTTTCACTCCTGATCTTATTGGGAATGCATCTAGTTTATTCCCATTGCAGATGATATTAGCTGATGGTTTTAGATATATACTGTTTATTATTTTTAGGAATGACCCTTCTATTCCTATGCTTTCTAGTGTTTTTAATAGGAATGGGTGTTGTATTTTATCAAATGCTTTTTCTGCATCTATTGAGATAATCATGTGGTTCTTGTTGGTTTCCTTGTTGATGTGGTCAATTATGTGGATGGTTTTCCTAATGTTGAACCAGCCCTGCATCCCTGGTATGAATCCTACTTGATCATGATGAATGATCCTTCTGATCACTTGCTGGAGTCTTTTTGCTAGTATCCTATTTAAGATTTTTGCATCTATATTCATTAGGGAGATTGGCCTATAGTTTTCTTTCTCTGTTTTTGACCTGCCTGGTTTTGGAATCAGTACCATGTTTGTGTCGTAAAAGGAGTTTGGTAGAACTCCCTCTTTGCTTATTATGTCAAATAGTTTGTATAGTATTGGGATTAACTGTTCTCTGAATGTTTGATAGAATTCACTGGTGAATCCATCAGGCCCTGGGGATTTTTTCTTAGGAAGTTCTTTGATGGATTAGTGGATTTCATTTTCTGATATGGGATTATTTAAGAATTCTATTTCCTCTTCTGTTAGTCTAGGCAGTTTGTATTTTTGTATATATTCATCCATTTTTCCTAAATTGGTGTATTTATTGCCATATAATTGGGCAAAGTAATTTCTAATGATTGCCTTAATTTCATCTTCATCGGAGGTGCTGTCCCCCTTTTCATCTTTAATGCTGTTAATTTGCTTTTCTTCCTTCCTTTTTTTAATTAGATTGACCAGTACTTTGTCTATTTTGTTTGTTTTTTCAAAGTACCAGCTTCTTGTCTTATTTATTAAATCAATGGTTCTATCACTTTTGATTTTATTAATTTCTCCCTTAATTTTTAGGATTTCTAGTTTGGTTTTCTGCTGGGGGTTTTTAATTTGATAGCTTTCAAGTTTTTTCATTTGCATTTCCAATTGATTGACCTCTGCTCTCCCTTGTTTGTTAATATAAGCATTCAGGGATATGAATTTACCTCTGATTACTGCTTTGGCTGCATCCCAAAAGGTTTGAAAGGATGTTTCGCCATTGTCATTTTCCTCGATGAAATTATTAATTGTTTCTATGATTTCTTCTTTAACTAAATGGTTTTGGAGTATCATATTGTTTAATTTCCAATTGGTTTTAGATTTGGTTTTCCATGTACCATTACTAATCATTATTTTTATTGCCTTGTGATCTGAGAAGGCTGCATTCATTATTTCTGCTTTTCTGCATTTGTGTGCTATGTTTCTGTGACCTAATGTATGGTCAATTTTTGTGAATGTGCCATGTGGTGCTGAGAAGAAGGTGTATTCCTTTTTATCCCTATTTATTTTTCTCCATATGTCTATTAATTCTAATTTTTCTAAGATTTCATTCACTTCTTTTACCTCTTTCTTATTTATTTTTTGATTTGATTTATCTAAATTTGATAATGGTTGGTTTAAGTCTCCCACTAGTATGGTTTTATTGTCTATTTCTTCCTTCAATTCTCCTAGTTTCTCCATTAGAAATTTGGGTGCTATATTATTTGGTGCATACATGTTGATTAATGATATTTCCTCATTGTCTAGAGTCCCTTTTAACAGGTCTTTTGATCAGGTCTATTTTTGCATTGGCTTTATCAGATATCATGATTACCACTCCTGCCTTCTTTCTATCAGTTGAGGCCCAGAAGGTTTTACTCCATCCTTTAATTCTGACCTTGTGGGTGTCAACCTGCCTCATGTGTGTTTCTTGAAGACAACATATGGTAGGGTTTTGGATTCTAATCCATTCTGCTATTCGTCTATGTTTTATGGGTGAGTTCATCCCATTCACGTTCAAAGTTATGATTGTCATTTGTGGACTCCCTGGCATTTTGATAGCCTTCCCTAATTCTAACCTTTTCCTCTTCAGCTCTACCTTTTAGTCCAGTGATTTACTTTGAATCAGTCCCCCTTGTCCCCTCCCTTGATGTTTCCCTTTTTAGTCCTTCCCTTTTTGTTCCCTCCCCCTCCCCCTCCCCCCCTTGGTTTTCCCTTCTCCCTACCCTTGTTGGGTAAGATAGAATTCAAGATCCCAATGGATCTGGATGTTTTTCCCTCTCAGAGTTGATTTCCCTGAGATTAAGGTTTAAGTAAAAAAAAAAGCCCTTTCTTCCTCTCCTTCTTATAGGAGTTTTCTTCCCCTCCCCTTCCCATGTGAATCTTTGTGTGAGAAAGATTATTCTATTTGGTCTTTCTTTACCCCCTATTTATACATTACATTTTCCCCACATGTTTGTATACATAGATTGATATAAATGTAGTCCTTATAGAAGAGAGTTTGAGTAAAAGAAGAAGATAACATTTTTCCCTTTCCTTAATATTTACCTTTTCAGGTATTCCTTGCTCTTTGATTTTTGGAATCAAACTTTCCACAGAGCTCTGGTCTTTTCTTTGCAAAAAGTTGGAAGTCTTCTATTTTGTTGAATGCCCATACTTTCCCTTGGAAGAATATAGTCAGTTTTGCTGGGTAGTTGATTCTTGGTTGGAGACCCAGCTGTCTTGCCTTTCTGAAGATCATGTTCCATGCCTTACAATCATTCAGAGTAGCACTTGCAAGGTCTTGTGTGACCCTGATTGGCATTCCTTTATATCTAAATTGTCTTTTTCTGGCTTCCTGTAGGATTTTTTCTTTTGTTTGATAGCTTTGGAATTTGGCAATTACATTCCTGGGAGTTGTCTTTTGGGGGTTTAGTGTAGAAGGTGTTCTGTGAGCTCTGTCAGTGGCTGTATTGCCCCCTTGTTCTAGAATCTCTGGGCAATTTTCTTTGATTATATCTTGTATCACCATATCGAGTTTGGTGTTTATTTTTGGCTTTTCTGGGAGTCCAATTATTCTTAAATTATCTCTTCTCCCTCTATTTTCCAGATCTATCACCTTGTCGGTGAGATATTTTATGTTCTCTTCTAATTTCTTGGTGTTTTGGCTTTGCTTTTTTTAGTTCTTGCTTTAAAGCCTGGTTTTCTTTTACAGTTTGGTCAAACTGGTTTTGTAGATGCGTGAATTTCTTTTGCATTATTTCCCACTTTTCCTCCCAGAAGGCTTCCATCTTTTTGGTCATTTCTGATTCAAATTCTTCATGGGTTTGTGGAGAGTTTCCATTTCCTTTGGAAGATTTTGGAGCATTTTCTTGTATATCTTCTTGTATCTCCTCTGTATTTTGTATTTTGGCTCCATAGAATGTGTCCAAAGTCGCTCCTTTCTTCTTATTTTTCTTGGTATTTTGGGGCTTCTGTGCTTCTGTGGAATTTGCCATCTCTGAATGGGGAGGATTAGGTTTTCTTATCTCTGTCTGGTGTTCAGAGGCTTTAGTCCTGGGCAGATTGTCGGTTCTATGAGCTTTCCCTGGATTAAACTGAATATGCCTCACTGGAACTGGAATGGAAGGGTCGGACCACGAGGCCACACTCTCCCCCGGCTCTCTGGGTCGGGTTGCTTTCCGGAAGTTGCCTTCAGAATAGCTGGACGTGAGGCTGTTTCGTCGGCCTGCGGGGGGGATGGGCTTCGGCTTCCCAGAGCTCCGAGGGCAGTGACTTTCACTGAGACTTGGATAGCAGGATTCAGCCGGTGAGGCTGTCTTGCCGGCCCTGAGGGTTGCTGTTGTTTCAGACAAGCCTGCTCTCTGCGGGGGGAGCTCCGAGGGCAGTGACTTTCACTGGGACTCGGATAGAAGGCCCTGAGGGTTGTTGTTCCGAGGACCCTGCTCTCTGAGCCGGGCCGGGCTGCGGCTTCCGGGAGCCTTGGACTCTGCGCTCCTACCCCTTAGGTCCAAGTGATCTCGGGTTCTGGCTTTTGAGGGGGCCATACCTTTTGATCCGGGTTCAGGTCCAGGAGGAGGGTTCCCAGGGTCTGTGCTGTTGATCGTTTTGAATTTCGGCGCCTTAGGAGCTTCTAGTTTGAGATCGGTTGGGAAGGGTTTTCCGGATATCTGAACTTTAGCTTTCTCTAAGCCGCCATCTTGACCGGAACCCCCATTTATCTTTTTATGCTTCTCTTGTAGCTAGCTACCAGGTTGTTTGAGGAAGATGAAGGAGAAGAGAAATAATAATGGTGATTTAAGGCTTGGGATGCCACTGATCATAGAAAAGAACCTCAATATCAAAAGGCAAACTTTGTTTTTCTGAAAATGAATCTTCTCCTACTTTCCACTATAAAGAAAAATGGAGTTTCATTTGTACTGAAGACAAAAACATGTATAAGGATAGCTTTTACATATGTTATTGATCAAGACCTATTTCCATATTATTAATATTTGCATTAGGGTGATCTCTTAGAGTCTACATCCCCAATCATGTCCCCATCAACCCATGTGATCAAGTAGTTGTTTTTCTTCTGTGTTTCTACTTCCACAGTTCTTTCTCTGGATATGAATAGCATTCCTTCTCATAAATTCATCAGAATTTTCCTGTGTTATTGTATTGCTGCTAGAAGAGAAGTACATTACATTCTATTGTGCCACAGTCTGTGTATATGGTTCTCCTGGTTCTTCTCCTTTCACTCTGCATCAATTCCTAGAGGTCTTTCAAATTCACATGGAATTCATCCAGTTCATTATTCCTCATAGCACAATAGTATTCTACCACCAACAAAGGGCAGGGAGTCTTTTAAAGCCCTTTGGTCACAGTTCCACATTGCCATCCAGAATGGTTAGATCAATTCACAACTCTACCAGTAAGGTAAGGTAAGGTAAAATGTCCCAATTTTGTCACATCCCTCCAACATTTATTACTTTCATTTGCTTTCATGTTGGCCAATCTGCTAAGTGTGAGGTGGTACCTCAGAGTTGTTTTAATTTTCATTTCTCTAATTATGAGAGATTTAGAACACTTTTTCATGTGCTTATTGATAGTTTTGATTTCTATGTGTGAAAATTGCCTATTCATGTCCCTTGACCATTTGTCAATTGGGGAATGGCTTGATTTTTTGTACAATTGAGTTAGCTCCTCATAAATCTGAATAATTAGACGTTTGTCAGAGGTTTTTGTTATAAAGATTTTTTCCCAATTTTTTACTTCCCTTCGATTTTTATTGCATTGGTCTTGTTTGTACAAACCCTTTTTAATTTAATGTAATGAAATTATTTATTTTACATTTTGTAATTTTTTTCTAACTCTTGCTTGGTCTTAAAATCTTTCCTTTCCAGGTAAACTACTCGATGTTCATCTAATTTACTTATAGTTTCCTTCTTTATATTCAAGTGATTCATACTTTCTGAATTTTTCGTGGTTTAGGGTATGAGATGATGATCTAAACGTAATGTCTTTCAAACTATTTTCCAATTTTCCCAGAAGTTTTTATCAAATAGTGTATCCCCCCCTCAAAGCTGGATTCTTTGGGTTTTATCATACATTGTCTTGCTGAGTTTACTTTCACCAATCTATTCAACTGATTTTCATTTCTGTTTCTTAAACAGTACCAAATTGTTTTGATGACCACTGCTTTATAGTACAGTTTTAGATCTGGTACTGCTAACCCCCATTCTTTCACATTTTTTTTTCATTATATCCTTTGATATTCTTGACCTTTTTTTTTCTTTCAAATGAACATTGATATAGTTTTTTTCTAATTCAGTAAAAAGTTTCTTGGTAGTTTCATAGGTATGGCACTGAATAAATGAATTAATTTAGGTGGGATTGTCATTTTTATTATGTTAGCTCATCCTACCCATGAGCAATTAATGCTTTTCATCTAGTTTTAATTGTGTGGAAAGTGTTTTGTCTTTGTGTTCATATAATTCCTGTATTTGTCTTGGCAGATAATTCCTAAGTATTTTTATAATGTCCAGGGTGATTTGAAATGAAATTTCTCTTTCTAACTCTTGCTACCGGGATGTGTTGGATATATATATAGAAATGCTGATGATGTATGTAGGTTTATTTTGTATCCTGCAACTTTGCTAAAAATTGTTAATTATTTCTACTAACTTTTTAGTTGATTCTCTAGGATTCTTTTTTAAAAAATTTTAAATAATATATTATTTGATCATTTCCAAGCATTATTCATTAAAGACAAAGTTCATTTTCTTTTCCTCCCCCCTACCCCCCGTAGCCGATGCGTGATTCCACTGGGTATCACATGTGTTCTTGATTCGAACCCATTGCCATGTTGTTAGTATTTGCATTAGAGTGTTCGTTTAGAGTCTCTACTCTGTCATGTCCACTCAACCGCTGTAGTCAGGCAGTTGTTTTTCCTTGGTGTTTCTACTCCCACAGTTTGTCCTCTGCTTATGGATAGTGTTTTTCTCCTAGATCCCTGCAGATTGTTCAGGGACATTACACCGCCATTGATGGAGAAGTCCATTACGTTCGATTATACCACAGTGTAATAGTCTCTGTGAACAATGTTCTCCTGGTTCTGCTCCTTTCGCTCTGCATCACTTCCTGGAGGTCGTTCCAGTCTCCATGGAACTCCTTCACTTTATTATTCCTTTTAGCACAATAGTATTCCATCACCAACATATATACCACAATTTGTTCAGCCATTCCCCAATTGATGGGCATCCCCTCTTTATCCAATTTTGGCCACCACAAAGAGCTCACCTATGAATATTCTTGTACAAGTCTTTTCCCCATTATCTCTTTGGGGTACAAACCCAGCAGTGCTATGGCTGGGTCAAAGGGTAGATATTCTTTTATCGCCCTTTGGGCATAGTTCCAAATTGCCCTCCAGAATGGTTGGATCAGTTCACAACTCCACCAGCAATGAATTAATGTCCCTACTTTGCCACATCCCCTCCAGCATTCATTACTTTCCTTTGCTGTCATGTTAGCCAATCTGCTAGGTGTGAGGTGGTACCTCAGAGTTGTTTTGATTTGCATCTCTCTGATTATAAGAGATTTAGAACACTTCTTCATATGCTTATTAATAGTTTTGATTTCTTTATCTGAAAACTGCCTATCCATGTCCCTTGCCCATTTATCAATTGGAAAATGGCTTGATTTTTTTGTACAATTGATTTAGCTCTTTATAAATTTGAGTTATTAAACCTTTGTCAGAGGTTTCTATGAAGATTTTTTCCCAATTTGTTGTTTCCCTTCTGATTTTAGTTACATTGGTTTTGTTTGTGCAAAAGCTTTTTAATTTGATGTAGTTGAAATTATTTCTTTTACATTTTGTGATTCTTTCTATGTCTTGCTTGGTTTTAAAGTCTTTCCCCTCCCAAAAGTCTGACATGTATACTATTCTGTGTTTACCCAATTTACTTATGGTTTCCTTCTTTATGTTTAAGTCATTCACCCATTTTGAATTTATCTTGGTGTAGGGTGTGAGGTGTTGATCAATTCCTAATCTCTCCCACACTGTCTTCCAATTTTCCCAGCAGTTTTTGTCGAATAGTGGATTTTTGTCCCAAAAGCTGGGATCTTTGGGTTTATCGTATACTGTCTTGCTGAGGTTGCTTGCCCCCAGTCTATTCCACTGATCTTCCTTTCTGTCTCTTAGCCAGTACCAAATTGTTTTGATGACTGCTGCTTTGTAATATAGTTTTAGGTCTGGGACTGCAAGGCCCTCATCATTTGTGTTTTTTTTTTCATTATTTCCCTGGATATCCTTGATCCTTTGTTATTCCAAATGAACTTTGTTATGTTTTTTTCTAAATCAGTAAAGAAATTTTTTGGGAGGTCAATGGGTATGGCACTAAATAGATAAATAAGTTTGGGTAGGATGTTCATTTTTATTATATTGGCTCATCCTATCCATGAACAGTTAATATTTTTCCAATTGCTCAAGTCTAGTTTTAGTTGTGTGGAGAGTGCTTTGTAGTTGTGTTCATATAGTTCCTGTGTTTGTCTCGGGAGATAGATTCCTAAGTATTTTATTTTGTCTAAGGTGATTTTGAATGGGATTTCTCTTTCTAGTTTTTGCTGCTGAGCTGTGCTGGAGATATTTAGAAATGCTGATGACTTATGCGGGTTTATTTTGTATCCAGCCATGGGGCTACATGCTCCCCTCTGTCTCTCTCTGTTTCTTAGTTGTCTGGGTGCCCCGGCGACTGGCTCAGGTTGTTTTCAGGATGTGGCTTTCTGAATAGCCGGCCCTGAGGGTTACTGTTGTTTTAGAAGACCCTGCGCTCTGAGGGGGGAGGGGCCGTGGCCTCCCGGAGCTCTGAGGTGTTCTGATAGGATTAACTTCAATTGGGTAGGATTGAGTATGTTTTAAAGCAGGGACCTTCCCTGAGACTTGGACAGAAGGATCCAGCCAGGGGGCTACAGGCTCCCCTCTGTCTCTCTGTTTCCCTGCTGTCTGGGTGCCCCCGCGACTGGCTCAGGTTGTTTTCAGGGTGCGGCCTTCAGAATAGCAGGCCCTGGGGTCCTTTTGCTGGCTCTTAGGTTCCTGCTGCTGTCTCGGACTCAGTGCTCTGGGTTGGGGGGGAAGGGTTCTGGGACCTTCCTTCTGCCTAGCCCTTAGATCCGAGTGATCTCGGTTCTGGCTTTTGTGGGGCCATACCTTTTGATCCAGGTCCAGGGGGAGGGTTCCCTGGATCTCTCCTGTTGTTGGTTTTGAATTCTGGTGTCCTAGGAACATACAGTTTGAGATCGGTAAGGAAGGGGTTTCCGGAGATCTGAAATTTAGTCTCTCTAAGCCACCATCTTGACCGGAACTCCTCCAGGATTCTTTGAGTAGACCATCATATCATCTGAGAAGAGTGATAGTTTAGTCTCCACATTGCCTATTTTAATACCTTCAATTTCCTTTTCTTCTTTAATTGCTACTGCTAGTGTTTCTAGTACAATGTTAAATAATAGAGGTGATAATGGGCATCTTTGTTTCACTCCTGATCTTATTGGGAATGCTTCTAATTCATATACATTGCAGATGATGCTCGTTGATGGTTTTAGATATATACTGTTTTTTATTTTTAGGAAAGGCCCTTCTGTTCCTATGCTTTCTAGTGTTTTCAATAGGAATGAGAGTTGTATTATGTCAAAGGCTTTTTCTGTGTCTATTGAGATAATCATGTGATTTTTGTTGGTTTGTTTGTTAATATGGTCAATTATGTGAATGGTTTTCCTAATACTGAACCACTGCATTCCTGGTATAAATTCCATCTGATCATAGTGAATTACCCTCATGATCACTTGCTGGAATCTTTTTGTAAGTATTCTATTTAAGATTTTTGCATCTATGTTCATTAGGGAGATTGGTCTGTAGTTTTCTTTCTCTGTTTTTGGTCTGCCTTGCTTTGGAATTAGTACCATATTTGTGTCATGAAAGGAATTTGGTAGAACTCCCTCCTTGCTTATTATGTCAAATAGTTTGTATAGTATTGGGATTAGTTGCTCTTTGAAGGTTTGATATAATTCACTTTTGAATCCTGGTCCTGGGGATTTCTTCTTAGGGAGTTCTTTGATGGCTTGTTTGATTTCTTTTTTTGATATGGGGTTATTTATATATTTGATTTCTTCTTCTGTTAATCTAGGCAATTTATATTTTGGTAAATATATTCCATATCACCTAGATTGCAATATAATTGGGCAAATAGTTTTTAATGATTGCCTTAATTTTCTCTTCATTAGAGGTGAGATCTCCCTTATTATCTTTGATACTGTTAATTTGGTTTTCTCTTTTAATAAAAAAAGAACCCATACTTTGTCTATTTTTTGTTTTTTCAAAGTAACAGCTTCTAATATTATTTATTAATTCAATTAGTTATTTCACTTTTGATTTTATTAACTTTTCCTTTAATTTTTAGGATTCTAATTTAGTTTTCATCTGGGGATTTTTAATTTGTTCACTTTCTAGTTTTTTTTTTTAATTTGCATGCTGAATTCATTGACCTCTACCCTCCCTAATTTGTTAATATGTGCACTCAAGGATATAAATTTCCCCCTGAGTACCTGCATCCCATAGATTTTGAAATGATGTGTCATCATTGCCATTCTCTTCAATGAAATTATTAATTATTTCTATGATTTGTTTTTTAACCAATTTTGGTGAATCTTATTATTTAATTTCCAATTAATTTTTGGTTTGTCTCTCTATGTACTCTTACTAATTATTTCTATTGCATTGTGGTCTGAGAAGTTTGCATTTATTATTCCTTCTCTTTTGCACTTGTTTGCCATGGTTTTATGTCATAGTTCATGATTAGTATTTGTGAATATACTATGTGCTTCTGAAAAGATGATTTATTTTTTATCCCTATTTATTTTTCTCCACATATCTATTAATTCTAATTTTTCCAAGATTTAATTCACATATCTTACCCCTTTTGCTGGAGGCCATCATACCTTTAGTAGCTGACATGGTCACGGTTTGGGAGATGGGAACTGCAAGGCAGCTCCCAGAAAATGAGGTCCCCACTGATCCCCTTCTGTGACTTCTCTCTCTTTATCTTCCCTTAATAATGGATGATTATTGTTCTCTTCAATATAAAAGAAATTATATAAGAGCAAAGACTTAAAGAATAAACATATATCCCCATTTAATCCCTTAAATTATCACACCAAAAAGATTGAATTCACAGAATTAAAACCTAAATATCACTACCTATTACCCATCTCCTTTCCCTCTTCACAGAGTTACATTCACTGCCATTACAAGCCAGACAAGCCAAGAACATCAATCACCTTCAAGCCTAGGTTGACAGAACACACTTTGCTGGTGTGTTGTGTTACAATAGCCAGAGCAAAATCTCCAAGTACCTGAGTGAAACACAAGAAAAATGTGACTTGGAAATTGAGGAAAACCCCCAATCTGATCTGCCATTAAATTACCTTCTAACCATGTACCTAGCTAAGAAATGTTTTGTTATCCATCTCCTAAGAAATTGTGATTGATTGTAAAAGCTGACCAAAAGTAACAATGATTCTTCTAGGTCAAGGGGAACTAACCTCTAGATTCCTGTTTATGTCATTCATCTATAGCAACAATGTTTTGTTGACTATCTCCTTAGGCTATGCATCTGTTGTTAAATATTATGGAAACACATATGTAGAAAATTAATTGTGTGCCAAAGAAGTATGTAATCACCAGCCTATAGAATAATAGAACCTCAGTGCTATGGCAGAACATTGTGTGAAGCCTATGCACCTGGGCCTGAGCACACAGTGTCTTTCATCTCCATTACTCGACTTGATCATCACATCTAGACAAAGTTTACCCTCACCATCAGGACAGCTGGAAAGCTCCCAAAGCTCTTTCTTATTTATTTTTTTGATTTGATTTATCTAAATCTGATAAATGAAGATTATGGTCTCCTACTAATATAGTTTTACTATCTATTTCCTTCTTGAACTCCACCAATTTCTCCTTGAGAAATTTGGAAGCTATACCATTTGGTGCATACATGTTGAGTACTGATATTTCTTCATTGTCTATACTTCCTTTTATCAGGATGTAATTACCTTCCCTATCTCTTTTAACTAGATCTATTTTTACTTTGGCTTTGTTATATATCATGATTGTAACCCCGGACTTCTTTTTCTCAGTTGATGCTCAATAGATTTTGCTCTATCCTTTTATCTTTACCCTGTGTGTGTCTATCTGCCTCATGTGTGTTTCTTGTAAACAACATATAGTAGGATTTTGGTTTCTAATACCCTATGCTATTGCTTCCATTTTATGGGTGAGTTCATTCCATTCATGTTTAGAGTTATAATTGCCACATGTGTATTCTCAAACATTTTGATTTCCTCTCCTTGTCCTGACCTTTCTTCTATTCACTATTTCCTTATACACAAGTGTTTTGTTCTTAATCAGTTCCCCTAATCCACACCCTTATTTAATTCCCTTTATCCCCCTCCCTTCTTCTTCCCCCTTTTATGTTTTTTGAGGTTTTCTTAAGCTATTCCCCATAGTCCCCCTCCTTAGTATTGTTTCCCTCCCCACCTTCCCTTTCAGCCCCCTCCCTTTTTATTTATCTTTTATTTTTTAGGGTCTATTAAATTTCCTCCCACCTCTCTTTCTCTCCCTTTTTTACTCCCCACCTCGCTCCCCACTTAGTTTTCTCCTTTCAGTTTCCCTATAGGGTAAGATAGAATTTGATACCCAAATGTATCTAGATGCTCTTCCCTCTCATAATTGATTCCACTGAGAGTAGGTTTGAGTATTATCTATTAGCACTCTCTTCATCTCCTTCTTATAATAATATTCCTCTCCTCCCCCTCCCATGTGCCTCTTTGTGCGGTATAGATTATTCTAATTTTCTTGTTCCTTCAAGTTTCTCTTGTTGCTGTCTTCTATTCCCCATCCTTTTCTTTTTTTGCATATCATTTTAAACCACTCAGTACCCCAATCTCTACATACTAATTATTCTTCTAACTACTATAACAGTTAATATTATTTTTGAGAATTAAAAATAACAGTTTTCCATACAGGAATATAAACAATTTGACCCTATTGAAGTCCTTAAAGAAAGAAATAAGAGAAAAAAATTTCCCCCTCTCTTTCTCATTTACCTTTTCATGTTTACCTTGAGATTTTTTTTGGATATTAAAATTTTCTTTTAGTTCTGGTCTTTTCTTTACAAATATTTGGAAGTCTTCTATTTTTCTTGAAAGCCCATACTTTCTCCTGGAAGTATATAGTGTGGAAGAGAGAAATTGGGAAGCATGCAAAAAACTGATGCAGTGGAGGCTGATGACCTGTCAGTCAAATGAAGATTCTATTGGAATGTTTCTGGGAAGAGCAGTTGGAAGGAAAGGAACAGACAAAATGGAGGGTTATGTCTTTTAACCTGGAAGACAGATAGGAGGTGGTCTTGTGACTTTGAAGGCAGAAGAAAAGAAGGACTAAAGTCCAGATATCTCTCTGACTTACTCTGTTGATGATAGTGACTGAACCTCCAGACCTATCAGACATTTCTCTCAATTTGAACTATATTCCAACATACTCCAATCTGTAGTATTTGGGAAATCCTCAACCCTCTTACTTCCATTCTCTATCCTTTCTTCTCTTCCCCAAATAATCCCCTTTCTTAAGATCAGAGAAGATAAAGAGTATTTCATTTGAAACATCATATACTCAGCCTGAGTGATTTTGGAAGAAGAAGAAATAATAAGAATAAGAATAAGAATAAGAAGAAGAAGAAGAAGAAGAAGAAGAAGAAGATGATGATGATGAAGAAGAAGAAGAAAAGTATAAGGGGGGAGGGAAGCTGAAGATGCTGAAGAGAGGGAGGAAATGAGAGGAAGGGAGGGTAGACAAAAAAGAAGATAACAGCCTGATTTTTAGTTATCAATTACCAATCAAATATAGTTCCTTATTATTATTTACCACAATAGTCAATTTTGATGGGTAGGATCCTGGTTGTAGACCCAATTCTCTTGTCTTTCTGAATATCATATACAAAGCCTTGTGGACCTTTATTTTGAAGGTTGCCATATCCTGTATAATCCTGATTGGTGCCCTTAGTATCTGAATTGTCTCTTTCTGGCTTCTTGTAATATTTTCTCCTTAGTCTGGAAACTCTTGAATTTGGCAATTACATTCCTGGGGGTTGTATTTTTAGGATTTAATGTAGAGGGTGATCTATGAATTCTTTCAATGTCTATTTTGCCTTCTTGTTGAAGGACATCAGGGCACCTTTCTTGGATAATTTCTTGTAGCATGGTGTCATTATTTCTTTGTTTCTAGGCTTTTAGATAGGCCTAGGATTCTCAAATTGTCTCTCCTAGATCTGTTTTCCAAGTCAACCACCTTCTCAATAAGATATTTCACCTTTCCTTCTAATCTATCCTTACTTTGACTTGACTTTATTAATTCTTGTTGTCTTGTGAGATCATTGGCTTCTACTTGTCCAGTTCTAGTTTTTAATGACTGGTTTTCACTTATGATCTTTTGAGTTTCCTTTTCAGTTTGATCTATCCTGGTTTTCATGGCTTCCAGGAGGTTATTTCTGGTTTTCAATTTGCTTATTATTTCATTTGATTTTTGGGCTTCATTTTCTAAGTAGGAGATTCTGTCTTATAAACTCCTATTTTCTTTTTGAACTAGTTCCCACTTTTCTTGCCAAATCTCTTCCATATTTCTCAAAATCTCAGATTTGAACTCTTTAAGCTCTTGTGACCAAATTTCCATTATTTTTGAAAGGTTTGGGTGTGTTTACTTGTTTGTCTTCTGCTGTCTCCTCTTTAGTCTGGATTTTTTTTTCTGCATAAAAATTATCAAGCATTAAAGTTTTCTCCTTGGTCTTTTTGGGGGTTGTGGATTGTAGTTCTTGGGAATTTGGTGGCCATTACCTTGTTCCTTCTTGGTCAGAAGTCTAAGTGAGAAAGGTCATCTATCTTTGTATTGAGCTCCAGAGACGTTTTTGCCCTGAGGTTATTTTTCAGGTCTCTGTGGCAGTGTCTGCTGTGAGGAACCCTGTTTAGTCTCTCTGCCTAAGATCCATGTTCATCAACCTCCTGGTGACCCAAGTCTCACTTTTCTTAGAGGCAAGTCCAGCCCCTAAGAACCTAAAGATTGCTCTGCAGTAGTCTGGTTATGGAGTGTAGCCAAGTCTCTGTATTTAGCGCCAGAGAGGTTTTTGCCCTAAGGCTATTTTTCGAGTCTCTACAGTATTTGCTCTGTGCTATCCCTCTCTGCCCAATCTCTTCACCCTATCTCCATGTTTCCTCACCCTTCTGGTGTCCCAGGTCTTGTTTCTTTTAGGGGCAAGTCTGTGTTGACCTCAGTCAGCCAATCTTCAAGAACCTAGAATTTGCCCTGGGCTGGCTCTGACTCTCGTACTGTAGATGGAGTAGGGGAGGGATGATGAGCTTGCCCCTTGGTGGGAGTAACTTCACTCCCTTTTAGTGTGGAAATGTACAAACTTTGCTTACCTTCTGTGTTGCGTCCTGAGGCACTGTATGTTGGTCAGTGGAGAGGAGTGGGAGAGCCCTGCTTCTACTCTGGGGCCATCTTAACCCAGAAGCTCAATTTTCACTTTTGTAGTCTGAGATCAGAGGGCACTTAATGGTACTGCTGTCCCTAGCTTTGCGATGACTGTGATTATAAAGAGGGGACCTATATTGAGGAGTCAATATGTAGAATTGTAAATATGTAAAGAAAATCAATATTCTGCTGCACAAAAATGTTACTTCTGCTTATTAAATTTTAGCCAAAGCATTATAGATTTTACTTAAGCTCCTTACCTTTGCTCCCTGTGTGTTCCCCTGCCTAAAATTTATTATAGATAGCATCATGAGATTCTAGTTTTTCATCCACTCTGCTATCTGCTTTGGTTTTATAGATGAGTTTATCCCTAATTCACATGCACTATTATGAATTATAATTGTGTTTCCCTCTATCTTATTTCCCTCCTGTTTCCTATTTATTCTTCTCTGCTTCTCCTTTCAATTTATTTCTCTGTTCATAACTATTTTTCCTTCTATCACCTATATGAGTTTACATTCCCTTTTGTCCATTTCCCCTTTTCTTATTTTCTCTCCTCTTATTAATTATCTATAGAGTAAGAGAAATCTCTACAACTGAGTGTGGATGTCATTCCTGCTTTGTGCCAATTCTGATGAGAGTAAAGTTCAAGTACTGCCCAATGCCTTTCTATCTTACCCTCCACTGTATTGATTCTTTCATGCCTCTTCATGTGAGATAATTACCCCCAACTTTCTCTCCTTTTCTCTTTTCCCAGGGTATTCCTATTTCTTATCCTTTTATTTAAAACATATTGTGAAGGATGATTGGCAAATCTCAAGATTTAATCTGCCATCTTAGTGGAATCACATATAATGTTAAGAGGAGAGTGAGTCTGAGTTCCAACCCCTAAAGAATTTCTACATTACCATTGGCATCAGAGGAGTTTGATTTGATTATGTTTATATTTGAATGAGTGCAGAAGTATGCTAGATTTATGGGACAACCAATAAAAAATCTGTAAGAAAGAAAAACATGGGCAGGAAATTCAAAAGTGGACTTCATAAAGACAATGGGTAAAAACTAGGAAGAGCAGAAAGAAATTTTGGAAAGAAGGAAATTGGATGATTGGTCAGTGCCAGCATGAAATAGGTCAGTTCCTTACCTGGCTCTGAGGATAATGTGCACCTGTACCTTTCAAAATTAACTTTACCTCCTTAAAGCTAAAATTGAAAAAGAATAATACTTCAATTAATATATTTTTGAGTTGTATAAGAAGGACTGACAGTGAATATATTCTTCTTAACCCTGAATGTAGAATGTCTGCTTGTCAAAATGAGTTACTTGGCTTTTCCTTATCTTTTGTTTCAATCTTCAGCTGTTTACATTACAATGGTATTCTATTTTGGAGCTCTATTAACATTTTACCAAGATTTCACTTATCCATAAAACTTTGCTCAGGTAAACATTAAACATTCCTTTTCTGGCAAGATTGAACAAACTTTGGTGTGTTCCCAGTCTTTCCTTTTTCATTTAACTCCTGAATTTAGTCAGACTATGTTAGGAAGTAAAAGTTGAAGATAAAAGGCTGATTGGGAATTTTTGTGGGTTTGATTAGAGTAGAGATGTTTTTCCAAATCTTCACTGTTCACCAATGACAGTTGAATGATTTCAACCTTCCTTTTAGATGACATGACAAAGGAGGAATGAAGAAGGCCACCTAAGAGTATGATTTATCAAAGAAGGTCTATTTAATTTAATTGCTAATTGCTATTGATTTTCCTTAATGGGGAAAATTATAACCTATAAATATTTACTTACTGATAACACGAATGGTCTTTCCTGTTCCTGCCTCAAATATGTTACTGTCCACTTTCAGTTTCAGACTATTGGATACTTTTATTACCACTGGTAAATTTGGTGCCTGAATCTTTTTTCCTATTTGAAAATTCTGCAACATTTTCCCATTTTACCATTCTGACATCTTTCTAATTCCATTTAAAATCAGCCATGCTTTGTTTAATTTTCAGAAAAAGACCCTGGTCAGTGATTATGCTGGAAAAGGACTCAACAGAGAAAATCTCCTTTTAGAACCAGCATGGGAGTAAGTTGGATAAGGACATGACTGATATCTATGAAATGCAACCCCAGTCTTCCCCTAAAAAAGATCAATTTAGCTAATAGCATCACTAACATGCAAAATTGGGTTTTATTTTGAAGGAAAGAACTCCCACATTTTGGTGAATGTATTTTAATTTTTTAAACTCCTATTGTGTGATATAGACAGGTTTTCTTTCTGACATGACACAGAAGGGATTCACCCACCTTATCAACATCCCTTATTGCTTATGGGCTAATTTTCCATACATCTGTAATACATTTAGAACACACAAATAAAAAAAAGTTAAAAACCAGATAATGGGTAATAGTTACATTTTATTGCTCCAATATTACTTTTTCTAGGGAAAGGTATTATTATCTGTGTTAATTATTTATATTTGAAGTCAGGAAGACTTGATACAGACATTTATAAGCTATGTAATAGTGGATGACTCACCAGACTCTGTAAGGCTCAGTTTAATCATCTATTGAAAGAGGATGTTATGAGCATCTATGTGGCTCAGTGGATTAAGAGCCAATCTTAGAAACAAGAAGGGTTCAAATCTGACCTCAGACACTTCCTAGCTGTATGACCCTGGGCAAGTCATCTAATCCCCATTGCCCATTCTTTACCATTTTTCTCCTTGGAAATAGTACACAGTATTGATTATAAGGTTTTTTCTTTAAAAAGATAGTACGTTAGTAGCTATAGTACCTAATTCTCAGAGTTGTTGTGAAAATCACATAGGTAAAATACTTTCCTTACTTTACGGTGCTATGTAAAGGCAATCATCATTATTTTTAATATCTGGGTCACATCCTAGTCCCCACTTCTTTTTTAATTAATTAATTAATTAATTAATTTAGACTATTTTTTCCATGGTTCCATGATTCATGTTCTTTCCTTCCCCTCCTGCCTCCCCCATCCCATAGCTAATGAGCAATTCCACTGGCTTTTACATGCATCATTGATCAAAACCCATTTCCGTATTATTAATATTTGCAATAGAGTGATCATTTCAACTAAGTCTACATTCCTAGTCATGTATCCATCAACCCATGTGATCAAGCAGTTGTTTTTCTTCTTATTAACATCCATTATTTTATTTTCTTGGGATCTATAGGGAGACACTAAAATTAGTTGTGCTGCTAATTGTGTCTCTGGCCCACAAAAGGACAACATTACTCTATTCCCACAGTTCTTTCTCTGGATGTGGATAGCATTCTTTCTCACAAGTCTTTCAGAATTGTCCTGGGTCATTGCATTGCTGCTAGTAGAAAAGTCCATTATGTTCAGTTGTGCCACAGTGTATCAGTCTCTGTGTACATTGTTCTGGTTCTGCTCCTTTCACTCTGCATCAATTCCTGGAGGTCATTCCAGTTTACATGGAATTCCTCCAGTTCATTATTCCTTTGAGCACAATAGTATTCCATCACCAACAGATACCACAATTTGTTCAGCCATTCCCCAATCAATCGACACCCCATCATTTTCCAATTTTTTGCCACCACAAAGAGCATGGCTATGAATATTTTTATACACATATTTTTCCTTATTATTTCTTTGGGGTATAAACCCAGCAGTGATATGGCTGGATCAAAGGGCAGGAAGTTTTTAAAAGTCCTTTGGGCATAACTCCAAATTGCCCTCCAGAATGGTTGGATCAATTCCCAACTCTACCAACAGTGGAGTCCCCACGTCTTTTAAACTAATTTACTTTTAATCATTATTAAATCAATGTAGTTTCATTTATAACATGACTTAAATAAATTACTATTCAAAATACCCCGCCAACCCCATCAAAATTGTATTTAGCTAGTTGGTAAGTTCTAGTCTCACTACTCATTGTAGACAAATCATTTATTCTCCTTGGGCCTCAGTTTCCTCATCTGGAAAAAATGAATAAGTTGGTCTAACTGGCCTTTAAGGAGAAAGAAGGGGGGCAATTCTTGTATACTATAATATTCTTATTTCACTGAGCAGAGAAAAATATTTTGGGAAGTTGAGAATCTGACGCAAATCTAATTATACATTTTAATAACAGTGTGATTGCAATGATTAATGAAGTAACAGTTTTCAAGACAGACTATCTAAGAAATAATGTTGTCCTTTTGTGGGCCAGAAACACAATTAGCAGCACAACTAATTTTAATGTTTCCTTATAGATCCCAAGGAAATAAAATATAAAAAGTTCAAAGACTTGAGCCACCCTCAGATAACAATAGAACTTTATGTAGGTCTGCAGCATGATAAAGGGCAGGGTAGAAGAACAACAACAAAAAAAGGCTAAACAATTACAAAAATGAATAACAATTTTTGCCCTATCATTTGCCCATGAAGAGGATAATATCCCAAAGAAGTATTTTCAGCTCATTCCCAATACTGCTTAGACTTCACTTAAATTAATATGCTAATTTTTATAAAAAGAAAATCTGAGGTAAACCATTATTATTATTTCATTCAAAAGTTTTTAGTTCAAATAATTGAACTTAAAAGGCCATTCTAAAATGAGTCTTTACCTCACATCTTGGAAAGATATCTTCATATATTTTAGTTATCTGTAAGTGCCTTGACTCTCTCCTAGAAAATTAGCTCCATGAGGTTAGATTTTGTCTTATCAAAGTTTTCATTCTCTCTACCACTTACTGTGTCTCTATACATTGGAGATTTTTAACTTTGTTAAAAATTTTAATTGAATTGCAAATGTTTCCAGAGTTGTATGTTTTCTTGCTAGTTCAGATTTTAAAAATCTCTTTTTATTCCTTCTGCTCTCCTGATAATTCATTTCTCAGTAAATGCAGAGAACTTAAAACTAGAGTTCTAATACACAGAAAAGAGGGAATAAAATAAGGAGAGGATGTAAAAAGAAGATTTCCAAATGTATGACTTCAGGTAGGGAGGACAATTATTGCTATTTTTTTATTTTCCAGTTTAAAAACACAATTTTCCTAAGATCACCCAGATATGTAGAATCATGTTTGTTAGTTTTAGCCAATAAATTCCTAAGTTCTTGGTGTTATATCTAGTGATGGGAACAGGTCTAAGTTGCTAGAAGTTTTTGGAAGAAGGGAAAAGAGAGTTAATGAAAAGGATAGAGGGTAGTAAACTTGATAATTTCTCCTTTTCTTTGATGATGTTGTGAGACAATGAAACTCAGTGTTATCTAGGATCCCCTTTCCTAAATAAAGTCTGTTATAAATTTATTTTCACAAGTCTGGAATGACTTCTCTATAATCCTTCCTATATAAGGATAAGAAGATAGAACTGGTTAATTGACCAATTACAGATTTAGGAGCCTTTGAATCTGGAGCTTCCAAATATCTTTGGAAGTGCTTTATCATGAAGATTATACATTTTCTCAATTTTCATAAATGATCTTCTTTTATAATCAATATACACAAATTTAGACCTCTTTATACTTCAACCAACTTTGACACTCTTTTTAAATGGAAGTAATTCTATGTTTTCCAAGGCTATAGCAATGGAACTTAATCTCTGCCAGGTTCTACCAAGATAGAAAGGCATGGAGATAGATCTTGTCTAAGTGTGGAGCAGTTTATTACAATACTGGCCAGCAGGTGAATTTTTGGCACAATTCATAAAAATTATCTACATAGGTATAATGAAATGATAGTCCTTCTCAGTGGAAAAGCTGCCCATACTGATAAATAAAGTAAAACACTGGATTTCTGATTATTTAAAAATGACTTGGAATGATATGAGCATGCTATTGTGCTGGCTGTACACTCAACCTATGTTCTTTCTTCATAAAATTTATTTAAGTAATAATTCAGCTGAGCCAGTAGATTAGAAGAGTAAATACAGGCATGTTTCTAAGAATCATTATTTATAGGCTAATCAATAGAACACTGAAATATGCAGCTGATTTCCTGGAACAACAAATTATTTATCACTGTAAACCAATCAATATTCAGCAAATATACTTTTATAAGAATTTCATAACTTGTTATGCAACTTATTACTCCCTCCTCACCCCTGAGTACCAGCTCAGTTTTCTAAGAAAAAGAATGACAAACAACTGAGCATTAGCTCTTTTTGTTAGCTTCATATCATGTTGCTTACCAGAGAATGAGGTCCCTTGGAACTGAAATAAAATTTGTGAGCTGGATTTTACTTCAGAAGAGTTAGATGAAATCCTACAAATGACTTATAGTTTTTCTTTAGCTAAATGATTCTTACATATAATAGTAACATAATAATAATGCCTCATTGAATTCTGGAGGTGCAGAATGCAGATTATACCCAATGCAACTTGATCACTATGTGAGAGTGTTCAGGCTCTCATTTCATACCTGGGTAAGGTAAATTCTGTAGGACTCAGGTTTTTTTTTTTTTTAATAGACATAATTATATATCTATTCCTTGTCTGGTAGGCTTATTGTGAGTCAAATTAGATGACATATTCAAAGAATTATTTCACCTTGAAGTTCTCTCTAAATATAAAATTTGGTGTCTACATGAAACATTCCACATAGATGGAATAGCCATATATTTTATAATAAACTCTTCTTAAACATGAACACATGTAATCTACAGACACATTTTCTGATAGGAATATGATTCAAAGAGGATTCCAGTTTGACTGTAATACAGGAAGAAAAGTATACTGAATAGGATCTGGAAGGCCTTGAATACCAGTATACTATGGACAGATATTAAAGGTTTTTTTTTTTAGAAGATAGCCAGTACTAAATGTTCAGAGTCTATCTATGGGACTGCAGTGTCAAGGAAACCAAAGGAGATGACAGTACCAAGGAGAGTATGGTCAACCCCAGGAGCAGAAAAGCTTCAATAACTGATAGTATTAAATCTATCAAAATGATATGCTTTTAGAGCATTTATAACCCACCATGTCTTGAGTCATTGCCATACTCTTCCAGGAACTGGATGTTGTAAATGTAAATTATCTGGGGATTTAATCTAGAATGAGAACAGGTTTTGTTATCTCTAGCCAGTTTAATCAAAACAAGTTAAAATTAGAAGAATGAGACACTTGTTAAAGAAAGAATCAGACTTTTCTTTGTCAGCATTATCAACTGACCAAAGACTAAAGAAAAAAAAAGTTTGTCCAATAGAATTCCAAGACTATCATCCCCTTAAGCATTCTTTAATTTTTATTGATATTTAAGTATTTAATTCTTTTTTCTTCAGCTTCTTAATTTGTTCTGCATTAGATAGTGAGCTGTAGTACAGTGCTTCTCTCTAAAAAATACTTGGAATCATCCCAACAATACAAGGGTCCTCTAACACACCTTATTTCCTTAAGTTAACAAAAGTGTAATAAATAACTTATCAGACTAAGATAAAAATTTTCACTCTGGAATGCCCAGTGTGCAATGAAAAGCTAATGGGAGAGAATGACCTAATTAGGGTGTTATTTCATCACTTTCTAGAGAACAACAGGAAAGTAATGTATATAATGAGCAAGGTGAGACATTTAAAAAAAAAAGTCATCATGGTATAGTGTGTAGAGAGCTAGCCTGGAAGCCAAAGAGACCCAAGTTCAAGGTTTGGCTCTGATAAATATTAACTGTGTGGTCCAGGGTAAGTCTCTTAACCTCTTAGTGCTTTAGGTAGCTTTTGAAGAATATAACTTGCAGCTATGTTGTTGATATGAATCAGTGGGGAAAATTCTCCACTGGAATTTTGGATTTCCATTTTAGAATGAAAGTGACTCTAGGTTTTCCTACCTCCTAGGGAGCAACATTGGTAAACTTACAGATCCAATCCCTATTGAAATCTCCAGGAATGATCCAAATTTGAAGAATAAATGATCTGCCTTAGAAAATTATAGATATTAATGTTTTATAAAAGTTTCATTTCAAAAACTTCAGGTATATATAGGAATATAAAGTATACCAATGGTTATGGGAGATTTTGGAAGAAGTAATGAAAAAGAGTGTATGCACAGAGTTGATGGAGTAGGGAACTTTTCACTGGGGATCCAGCAAGTGCACAAGAATCCTGGATTAGAATCCTGCGAAAATAACTGTTATTGGGGGAGTTGGGAGAACACCCTGGAGAAAGAAACATCTCTAGGACCCAGCTCTGACCATCTGTGGAACTTTCTACTTATTCCTGAGACTAACCCAGTTGATTCCTGAAGATCCATTTAGTCATTCAAATTGCTACTACTCTCTAGAGCAGTGGTTCTCAGCCTTTCTAATGCCGTGACCCCATAGTATAGTTCCTCATGTTGCAGTGACCCCAAACCAAAAAATTATTTTGGTGGCTACTTCAAAACTGTAATTTTGCTGCAGTTATGATTCAGAATGAAATACCTGATATGCATTATGTATTCTCATTGCCACAAATAGAGAGGTTGAGAACCACTGCTTTAGATAGAAGAAATCAACAAGGTTGAGCTGAACTGCTTAGTTTACCTTGGAGGGAGCTTTGGCCTCATCTGGGTAGACCAAGGTCACACCTGACCTAGAGACTCTTTCCGCTGTGGCTTTAGCCTAGATTAGATCAGATTAGAAGGGGAGAATTGAGGTAGAGAGGGTAGTGAGCACAGCTTCAGCTCCACTGAGGGCTGAAGAGACTCTGAAGAGTCAGAGGGTGGGATACAGATAACTTTTTTGGTAGTTAGGGAAAATCCTCAGCCCACATACCTTTCCCCATCCTCAACAACACCTTCAATAAGCCTGTTACCTTGAGAAATGGAGTCAGAGTGATTGCCTACTGGCCTGAGTCAGAGAGAGAACAGCCACTTTCACTCTCTGGCCCTGAGAACCCCAATCAACTATTTAAACCATCTTTACATGATCCATCTATGACTTAGAGAAGGGGTCTGCAAACTACTATGTCAGAAACAAATCTGACATGCCAGTTAATAAGCCTTAAGTATACATCTTATATGTACTAGGCATTGCACTAAGTACTGGAGGTACAAAAAGAGGCATAAGACATTTGTTGTTTTCAATGATTTCACAATATAATGGGGGAGATAGCAAGCAAATATATATGTACCAAAAAAAAAGCTATATGCAGAATAAATGGGAAATAATTAACAGAAGAAAGACAGTAGAAGAAGGATTAGGAAAGACTTCCTGTAGTAGTGATTTTAGTTGAGAGTGGAAGGAAGACAAGGAAGCCAGGATGCAGAAATAAGGAAGGAAAACATTTCAGATTTGGGGAGGTAACCAAAGAAAAGTCTCAGAGCAGAGATGGAGAACATCTGGAAGGTCTGTGTCACTGGATCAAAGAGTATATGGTGGGCAATTATGGTGTGAAAGAACTGGAAAGGTGGTGGTTGAGGGAGAAAGATTATAAAGGATTTTGAACACTTAACAGAGGTTTTTATAATATGTTCTGAGGGTAATAGGGAGACCCTAGAGTTTACTGAGTAGAGAGGTGACATGGTTGGACCTTTAGGAAAAAGTAACTTTGGCAGATAAATGAAAGATCATTTGGAATACAGAGGGACTTGAGGCAGGCAAACTTTATCTCCAGGCTATTGTAGCAGCTCAAATGTGTGGTGATGAAAGCTTGCATCAGGGTTGTAGTAATATCAAATGAGAGGAGAGAACATATTTTAGAAATCTCACAAGGGTGAAAATTAGAGGCCTTGGGAATAGATTGGATATAGGGTGTGGGAGGCATCAAGTTACAAGCCTAAGGGATTGGGAGGTTGCTGGTGGCTTTAACAACAATAATGAAATTTCTAGTGGGGGAAGGGTTAGAAAGAAAGATGATGAGTTCTGTTTCAGATGTACTAACTTTAAGATATCTGCCTAAACATCTAGTTTGAGATGTCTGAAAGCAGTTGGAGTTGCAAGTCAGAAGGTCAGCAGAGAAGTTCATGCAGGAAAGGTATACTTGAGAATTATTAGAATAGAGATGATGATTAAATCAATGAGAGCTGATTAAGTCACCAAATGTAGTCAGAGAGAGAAGAAAAGAGGAATCATGACAGAACCTTATGAGACATCTATGATTAAAGGATATGGCTCAGCTAAAGAAATAGACAAAGAGTGGTCAGATAGGTAAGAAGAGAACTAGGAGGAAAAAGTGTCCTGAATCCTAGAGAGGAGAAAATATAAAGGAGAAGGGGTTGATCAACATTACTTAAGGTTCCAGAGTAACCATGAAGAATAATGATTGAGAAAAGACAATTGAATCTGGTTTTCTAAGATTATCATCTTGGAGATTATTGATAGCTTTGGATGCAAAGATTTCATGGACTGATAAGGTTACAAGGTTAAAGAAGAAAATGAGAGGAGAGAAAATGGAGACAACCATTGAAGATGACATTAAAAGATTTAGCTATAAAAAGCAGAAAATTATATCACAATAGTTCTTTTTTTAGGATAAAAGAGATATTGGCATGTTTGTAGGTGATAGAGAAGGACTTAATAGACAGTCTGAAGATAAATGATAAAGTAGGGATGACAGAGTGGGCAGTCGATTGGAGGATGTGGAATTATTTGTGTTGATTGACGTTTTCACCATAGTAAGGATTAGGGGCACTTCTTTTAAACTGGTGAAGGAGGTTAGACTGACAAAAGGCATCTGATTGATATGAAATAATGAAGAGGAGAGAAAGACCTCATGCCAAATGGCCTCAATCTTTTCTGAAAAATAAAAGAAGGAAAGTTCTTAACTGAGAGGATGTGGGAAGGCAAGTCTTAACAGGTTTGAAGAGGAATTAAAAGTTTTGGAAATTGTTGTAAAAATGGACTAGTGGGTTAACAGAGGAGTGCCTAGAAGCACTGAGAGACCAATAGAGTTGTTTATAAATTTGTAGTTCACCTAATCAGAGCAGTTGCATAATGTTCTTACTTTCTTTTAGTAGCACATTGAAGGCAGCAAATGATGAGAATGATCCAAGGCTAAGACTTGGTAGAACACAATTAGTTCTGCCAAAAGGTTAAGGACACAGGAGAAGAAGAAAATATAGAGTTCAACTGAGTTGACAAAGGATCAAGATGAAGAAAAGAGGAGAGAGAAGCTAGTGCAAGATTAATTAACTGGGAGAAAACTCCCCAAAAAAGTCTACTGTGTAGACAAAGGGTTCAATAAGGGAAGGCAGGGGAAGGAGAGGAAAAACCAATCAATTATGGTAAGATAAGAGGATTTAGGAATTCTTGAACATAGAGGTGGTACACTTGTGTACATCAAAGTTATGACACCTTAATGTGTAACTAAGGTGTAAGCAAAGAAGTATCAAATGAGTGGGTTGAAGAACGGAGTGTTTAGGATGTTTAGGAGAAAGTCAATATATATGTTGAAATCTAATGTGAAGACAGTAGTTGAGAAGAGAATCATTGTGAATCAGGTATTGAACCTGAACTTACTAGTTATGTGATCATGGGAAATTCACTTAACTTCTTTTGTCTCAGTTTCCTCAAGAATAAAATGGGGAAAATAATAGCCCCCACCTTGCAGGGTTGCATCAAATGATATGGTCTTTGTAAAGTACTTAGCCCAATAACTGGCACATAATAGGAGATACATAAATACTTATTCCCTCTCTACTTTCTGAACTTGGGAAGAAAGGACAGAGAGTGGCCTGGAAGTCTATAGAAAACAGATATTAAGATTTTATTTGGGTTGGATATGGGTTTGATGGAGGAGAGATTAATAAGTAATGGAGATAGAGGATGAATCTGCAAGTGACAGTATGGAACATTTAGTATACTAACTCCTCCATTTCCTCTAGTGAGTTCAAGAGAATGAATGAAAATGCAGCCAGTATTGGAAAAGGTGACCAAGGAGTCTGTGTCATCATAAGGGAGTTATGTCTTTGTGATAGCTAGAAGATGAAATATTTTAAGATGAAGGAAAGTTTGTTGTCTATGGAATGGTGTTCCATATGGAACAGTGGAGGAAGTGGGTATCTTGGGATGGGATCCCTGGAAAAGAAGGTAGAGGTGGATAGAAATAAAGAATTGGGTATGGAGAATGGAGAATGCGGATTGGATGACAAATTACAGTGGTTTAGAATCACTGGGATGTGTTTGATTAAGTATGAGTCTTTTCATCTTTGAGAGGAAAGTGCCACTTCTCTTCCCAGAGGATGTGAAAGACAAGCATAGTAGGAGATAAGATATACCTGGTCCTCTCCCTAATTGGAGGCCCTATTTCACTTTTCCTCTTCTCTATGAAGTATTAAGATTAGGTGGTAGATGTTTTATAAGTTCAAAGTCAAAACTGCCCAGCAGGAAAAGGAAGTACTACTCCCCACTTGTCTTCTCTTCCCTCATTGGATAGGTGTCACAGTATATAGAAGGTCTGAGGTTAAAGATAAACATTCTATTCTTCCCACCAGCGGCTCTCAACATCACGACAGGATGAAGATCAGGCTATCAGGGGCATCAGGAGGTAGAAATTGCCTTGCATTTGTCTGGATGGAACTCTTATCCCTCATCTGTAGCAGCCTCAAGCTAGAGATCAGTCCAGCTCAGCAGGGAATAGAAGTCTAGTTCACAGGGATCAGTTTGTTTTGGTACAGGCCTCAAGCTAAGAATGAATTCCATATTTTTTTAAGTTTATTGTACTAAAAAAATGTAAAAACCATTCTTTAGTTCCCAGGCAGTACAAAAATAAATTGGACTAATATGGCTCTCAGACCAGGGGTTTGCTGACAACGTTACAGTCTTAAAGAGTTACCTGAAATAAAATGAGTTTAACTGATTCCCTTATAGCTAGCAAGGGGCAGAGGCAGAATTTCAACTTAAATGTCCTTGACCCTTAAGCCATAACTCTTTCCACTAGACCATATTGTATCTGTGCGAAAAAGAATTTAGATTTCAAATTCACAATTCACACTGTTTCTTTGCCAATGTCTTTATTCTAGATCCTTATGTTGGAGCTTAGTTCCAATCAGATCCTTGAAGTTTATGCCAGCTGAGGCCAGGAGAGATCAGTTCTGACATATGCCCATTATTCAAAGTCAAGTAAAAGTTTTAAAGAAATTCATCATTGGAAGGTTGCTCAGGAAGAGGTACTTTTCTTGGTCAAGGCAACTGATTAAACTCAAATTAAGACCCTCAGGGGTTAAATATCTAAAGGGCATTTAAAGAGATGAATATATATATGTGTATATATATATAATTTTATTTAGTTCACTAATCCATTATATATATGTATATGTGTGTATATATATATATATACATACAATAATATTTATAGCATCATCAATAGAAGCTCCTTCAGAGAGGTGAATTTAATTGCTTTTTGTCACTGAAGAGATGTGGTTTTCTTTTTCCTACTTAGTGGTAAGAAAAGCTCAGATTAACATAAAACTCTTTAAAAAGAGTGTTTGACTGCTCCATGTATACAGGATGCTCTTTGCATACACCCAAACTCTAATGTTTGCAAAGTATTTCCTATGCATTAATTAACTTGATCTACATAACAACCATGAGAGATGGGTACTATGATTTTCTTCATTTCATAGAGGAAGAAACCAAGGCTGAGGGAGGATAAGTGAATTGCCCAGGATCATAGACCTAGTAATTGTCTGAGGTAGGTTTTGAACTCTGGTATTTATGAATTCAAATCCAACATTGTTCCCATCTAATGCTACCAAGAGCTGCCTGTTGTCCTTATGCCTAAGTGCTATGCAAAAAGGACTGGCTCTGGATTCAACAAATGTAGGTTCAATCTTCCTTTTTACACACACACACACACACACACACACACACACAAACATGCACACTCTCTTTCTCACATATACACAATCATACTCACACTTCAGCAATGTAGTGGATAGAGCTATGCATCTGGAATCAGAAAGATCTGAGTTCAGATGTAAATTTAGACACTTGGCATGGATATGACCCTGGACAAATTACTTAACTTCCTTTAGTCTTAGTTTCATGATCTATATAATGGGAATAATAAATAATAATACCTATTTTCCAGGGTATTTGTAAGAATAAAATATAATAATTGTAATATGTTTTGTGAGCATATAGTCGTCTTATAAAGGCAAGTCATTTGAATTACTTCCACCACTCCTACTGTTATTACTATACTACTACTGTTGTTACCACCTGACTGATCTTGGGTTCCTTTGACCTCAGTTTCCTCATCTGTAAAATGCAATGTTTGGACTAGATGGCTTTTGAGATCTCTTGAAACTTTAGATCAATGACCCTGAGAACCTATAACTGTCAGTTTCCAACTCTCCAATATTTTTAAGCTATTTAAAATCTACTCTTTTTTTGGTCATACATAAAGCCTTAAATCCTGCATACAGTTATTACTCTGCAAGACACAACATTGTATAATATAAAGAGCACTGGCCTTAGAATCTGGAAATTTTTTTTAAATCTATCTTACTTCTAAAAAGGACCCAAACCCAAGACAACTTAGGAATTTTCAATTACTTGACTTGTAAAACATTAATAAAATACTTCTATTATCTCTCTCAATGCATAACTCTCAATGGGTAATTAGAGGAGAATGCTTTATAAACCTAAAAGCATAGTAATAATATGCTTTCTTATTGTGAAAAATGTCCTGGTTAAAATACACTCTTGATCACTGAAATACTGTCTCTCTTAGCCTCTTCTTCCTGAGCCGAAGGTAAATTACAAGGAAATTACAAGGAATACCTAACCCCAAGCCCTTTCTCACCATATTTCTTCCCCTTTCACTTTACCAGTGATATTAATATTTTATAGACTTCCTTCTGATAATTTAAAAAACTTTGTCTGACCTGAAGGGCAGAGAATGAGCTTTAAAAAGTCTTATGCAGTCTATGTTTTCTAAGTGTATTTGGAATTTATCTCTTCCATCACATTTCATCTGCTTGTCCTTATTACCCCAATAAAAATTTGTTGATGATGAGTGGCCTCCTTCCCAAAATTTTCCTTCTTAGTTTCAATATTTTCATCTCTTCTAAAACTAAAATAAGATATTATTTGTGAAAAGCTAATTTTATATTTCATATCTATAGCATATATATGTATATTCTATATCCATATCCATATATTATACCTATCTAGAGTATATCTGTTGCATATATATTTAGCATACATATTCCATAATTATCTATATCTATTCTGTATCTTTTTGTATAAGATTGTTTAGTGTACAGATTTTCTAAATATAAAGATATTTGTATACATAATAGAGATATAATTATATATACACATATATTCTAAATATATGGATATTTATAAATATAATACATATAGATATATAATATTAGATAATATATAATGGAAATATATATACTATCCAAATCTAAGTATTTTTATACTTACATTCTCACAAATAAGAATAATAACTTGTAATGAGAGAAAGAAAATAAAACGTCATTAAGTTTGTCCGAGGCCTGAATATTTTAATTCAACCCTCCCAAGTTAATGTCCAGACTTTAAAACATGACCCATTTGGAGCTTTTGTCCAGAACTAGATATCTTAGGATGTTTTTCATCTGAGATGGATTAGCAGGTAATTATAGGAGGCTAAAAGAGGCTACCAGTACTGGGGCCAGCATGAATTTGTTTTTATTTATACAATTGACAAAACCCACTTATATCCCCCAAATAAAATTAAAGATAAATAACAGTTTGATAGATTGCTTGAAGAAATCATCTTTTAATCACAGCATTTCTCTTCTGAGAGCTTTATAGTGTTTTACTATGAAATTAACTCTGAAATAAATGAAAAATACAACTTTCTGCCAATTACTCCCATTACTTTCTCAAGTTGTCTTTCATAAATCAATAAACATTTTTGACAGTCCATGAAAAGCAAGACACAATATAGTATAAAGAAGTGTATATCAATTATTTATAACCTGGTTGTACAACCTAAATTGACTGTTACTTCCCTGAGCATTGCAGCTGTTCTGTTTTTCCCCATTGGTATCAATAGAACTGAGCCCAGTGACTGGCACATTATTATTATTTTATCTGATCTTTATTTTCATTGGTTTAGGTCAACAGCTAATCTGCAACTTATAGTCTTGGTGAGTTGCTTGAAGCACTGAGAGGAAAAAAATACTTGCCCACAGTCTGTATGTATCAAAGGCAGAACCTAAACCCAGGCTTTCCTCACTCTCAGGACAGCTGAGATCATTGTAGCATTTTGCTTTTTGCCCTATGCTAATAACTTCTTAATTAAAAAATTAATATTTAAAATTGTGGAATTGAATTGAATCTCCCTATTTGGGAAGATCCAAGATACAAGTAAGATGATAACTAACAAAGATTCAGTTGTGAAATGTCATATAAGTAATGCCCACAATAATGGCAAGAAGAAGTAGAGATTGGGTGCCTTCATCTGAACCATGTGCCAGTCTGTGTTTTGGCTCCAACTGAAATTCCAAATCCCACTGACCATCTTCAAAATCCCATTGATATTTTTTCTGCTTTTTTAATGAACAAGGAATATACAAATTGTGGAACTGATTGTAGTAACTGCGGATAGTAGAAGCCTGAGTCAGCCAATTAATAAACAAACACTTCTTAAGTACTTACTGTATACCAGGTTCTGTGCAAAGCCTTTGCTCTTAAGGAGATCACATTCTAATTGCCAGGAAAGGAGAGAGGGGGAGAAAAAGATATCCCCTGCAAGAGCACCATGGAAAAGATATGGGATGTGGTTTGGAGAAAATGAAATTTGAGTGACCTGAAAGTACTCCTTAAATCAAAGGAGTGGGAAGAGCCATCCTTTAGAGGGAGAGGATAAAATGTAGAATACTTCCAATGTGTAAATCCCAGGGCTGGAGTTAGGTTTAAGAATAAAGATCTGGAGAATGAGAAAAGGAAGTCCATAGAGCAAAATGGAGAGGAACCTAAGGGCAAGTGTAATAGCTATTTTCAAGTATTGAAAAAGAACTGTCTTACTAGTCACTCTTGTTCTAGAGGTTGAAATTAAGATGACTATATGAAAGAAATGTATATGTGGAGTTCAATATAAGGAAGATATTCCTTTTTAAAAAAACATTAGATGTACACAAAAATATAATATAATTTCAGGATATGGCAAATTTCCTATCATTGGAATCATTTTAAGAAGCTAGACAGCCACTTCTTAGGGATGCTCTGGAGGGAATTTCTGTAGTGGATCGAGTTGGACTATATTACCTCTAAGATTTTCTTTAATTGGAAAGAGTAATAAGTTGTAATTTCCTCTATTTGCAACACCCTCTTCATGGGCTCTGGACAATTGTGCCATTCCTATAATAACAATAATATATTCATATAGTATTTTCAAGGTTTACAAAGCATTTTATCCTAACTGCTCAGTATGGTAAATGTGAAGCAAGTGGTGCAAACATAATTACCTCCATTGTGAAGGTGAGAAACCAAGATATAAAAAGGATTGGTGATTGGTTTATTATTGGCAAGAAACTGGATTTTCAGACCATATCCTTTCTCAAATCTACAACTCTTTCTGTTAGACAAAATATCTTTTTCCCCAACTATATACACTATTAGAATATAAGAGCCTTAAAGGGACCAATCCTTAATTTTTCTTGTACCCTGCTTCAGTCTGATCAATAACAATCCTGATGATCAGAAACAGTTCCCTTCAATTGTCTGAATGGTGAGAAGGTAGGCTTCTTTTCCTCACAAACCAGCTATGTCATTTCATTGCCCAGTCCCTTCCAGATAAACCTAGATGCTGACCTACCCATTGCTCCCATTGCCAAAAATATCCTAAAACCCCATTTCACTCTAACCAATTCCTCACTACCCCATTTTCATGTTAATTGCTTCTCAGGGTCCTCTGGGTTATACTATTTGCCCTGATACTTTCCCTATCTAAGCATCACTTGGTCTTTCCAATTGCTATGGACTGAACATGACCATAAGTTCCCCTTTCTGTGTTTTTGCCCTCAATTCTAATGTGAATTCCTTGAGAGATTACATTAGGGAATATCTCCATTTTCTATTTTATTCCAAGGGTTTAGCATAGGGTTCCAAACAAAGAATGTGCTGCATATTTTTATATTCATTCCATTCTTATCATCTTCCTTAGCATATGATCAAACGTGCCAATGTCCCTTCTAAAATGCGGTGCCTCAGATTATAATATCATAGTTGACAAAAAAGATTACTATAAGGCTTACAAGGTATTGTAAGTGCATGATCTATTTTGATCTTCAGAACAACCATGTATAGGAGGTACTACAGATATTGCTATCATCATTTTGAAGTTAAGGAAATGGAAGTTCAATTGCTGGCAGTCATAAAATTAAGAAATGTAAAAAGTAGAACCTGAATCCTGGACCCTCAAGCACTTTCCCCCCTATATTACATTGATTCTTAATAAAGTGGAACCAAATATTACCTTTCTCAGTGCCATATTTATATTATATAATATTCCATATATATTTCTGTAAGTGCAATTAAGGATCAAACAAAGCCTTTTGGATACTGGGTCATATTGTTGACACTGAAATTTCAGTCAGTCCACCTAAACAGTTGAGTCTTTCTCCTATCAACTGTCATCTAACATCTTCCTTTAATAGATTAAAAACTTGTAGATGGCAAAGACCGCACTATAGGCTTCCATATCACAATCCAAAACACCAGGTATGATCCCTTATACAAAGTATAGGAAATAGTAAATGCTAAAAGTCTTCATGTTTAGTTTCCTACCACAAATCTCTGAGGCAAAGTCTTAACACACAGTCTTATTCTGGCATAAAGTCTACTGGAATACATCTTGTTAACGTCAATGGTATGCCCATCCAGAGATTTGTGGTCAGAATAGAGTTCATTGTGTTTTTTTCCCCTTTCACTGAATGCGCCTAGACTATTCTCTAGAGTTTCTTACCCCTTAAATGTATGACTGGAAGTGAAATTAGCAGTGTAATGAAAACTGTGTATACTCAGTAGGGAGACAGACTTGATTACCAAAAGCTTCAGTTATTTGTAAGAGATGACATCCTAACAAAGAGTCTCCATTTTCTCTTCTCCATACTATTTTGGACCAGTGTCTACCTACATATTTTGCAAATGTGACAAAGAAAACAGAGTCAACAATAAGTTTCTTTGACGACATAATATTTTGAACTAGAATAGTATGGGAAATATCTCAGGGAATTTAGGTTACATGTGGACGTCTTTTTAAATAACTAACTTAAGGTGCAAAAACTAAAAATAATGACATCTTCTTAAAAATTAGTTATCCCAAAGTGTGATACATTGCCTTAGGAAGTACCTCACCAGAAATTTCAACCATAAGCCAGATGATGAATTGTAAGAGTTAAAATCTAAAGGGTTAGTATAAATATATGTGAAATGTGGTCACCAGAAATTATTACTCAAGTCAGAATGACCTATTATGGTAGTTTATTTACAAAAAGAGAAAGAGTAAAAGTAAGGAAATCAGAGCGAGAGTAGGTAATTACTCTAGCCTGGACCAAACCAGGCAGGGCTTCAGAGGTACCTGCAAAGGGGGCCCAGGGGCTAATTAAAAAGGGTTTTAGTGGTAAGGCCTCCTCCAAGACAGAAAAAAGCCAGGAAAGGGAGTCGGCCTTTTTCACTCACCCACATGGCAGTTCTAAAAGAAAATCAGAGTAGTCTAAGGTCCCCAGTCAGAGCTCCTCCAGGTCAAGTTCCAAGGCAAAAGAGCTGGTCACAGGAAGTTCTTGCCACTTTTAAAGAGCCTTCGTTTTGTTACTTCCTGTATCTTCCTTCCACTTTACATGGACCAATTATAGTCTATACATTTTCTTAGGACTTCCCAGGGGGCAGGCAGTTGATTCTGATTTCTCACTCACTATAGCACACGTGGGTCACAGACCCACTTAAGGATAAGTGGGGTATATATGCTTCTGGTTATTATATCTAAAAATGAGCAGGGGAGAATTAATCCCATCTTCATAGAATCCAATTCAATTATCCAAGTATTTATTAAGCACATGCAATATGCAAATGCATAATGGAATAGTATATTTTAAACACCTCAAAATCAGCAAGATTTGAAGATTTGGGCTCAGGTCTTAACTACGACACAAATTGGCAAGTGACTTCTCACCCTGAGCAATTTATTTAATTTCTCAATGCTCTCAGCTATTCTCAAAGATGAGAAATTATAGCAAAATTACTGATTTCCCTTAGTAAAAGGAATTTCCATATAGGAGGTTCCCTCTACAAAAGAACATCTATATATAGGAAAAGAATGAAGAGAGTTGTCCTAGGTGGAGGGGGAAAAGATGCAAATGAAACAGACTCCTACCTAACAAGAGCTTATATTCACTCATTAAGGATATTAAGAAGAGGATTTCTGCCCAGATCTGGGACAAACTAATTGGTCCATGGAACTACTGCCAATTTAGATCCTGTGACTATGTGAGGAATTTTTCTGCCATTGCATCTCTCAAATACTGTCAGAGTGGGGCTAGACTCTATGAGAGTGGAAGCAGAACCCAGGTTCACTGAGTTGTAGATTTTCAAAGCAATAAAGTATGTTGACTTGTGTCATCATTATTTGCATGATGGTTGTGTCTTGATCTTACAATTGAAAAGTAAATCATTGTATAACTCACTCCATAGTCATTAAGAACTAACATTCCCTGTGTATAATAGAACTAAATAAAACTAATGACCTCCATTTCATTTGCAATAATTATTAGCTACATTTATTTATTCCTAATGAAAATGTCCATAAATTACAATGACACTTACAGATGCCCTCTCCATCCCCCAAAGCAAGTTCTATCTTTATACAATGATCCTTTTCATTTATGTACTGGTTTAGGTGCAGTTGAAAGCATGTACTTTTAATGTCAATTGAGTTAGGTTCTGGGCCCCTGAAACTTTTCTAGAAAAAAATTTTCTAATTTTTTGCCACCACAAAGAGCGCAGCTATGAATATTCTTGTACAAGTCTTTTTCTTTATTATCTCTTTGGGGTATAAACGCAGCAGTGCTATGGCTGGATCAAAGGGCAGACAGTCTTTTAGCACCCTTTGGGTATAGTTACAAATTGCCCTCCAGAATGGTTGGATCAATTCACAACTCCAGCAGCAATGCATTAATGTCCCAACTTTGCCACATCCCCTCCAACATTCATTACTTTCCTTTGCTGTCATGTTAGCCAATCTGCTAGATGTGAGGTGATACTCAAGGCATTTTTGACCATTATTTTATAACTAGAAAAAAATGGATGAGTTCAATAGTAAACTTGATCATATTAAGTATGGGAAAGTGTAGAATGCTGAGAGAATGGGGCACAGAGAATGGAATGTAGTAAGTTTTGAAGCAGACATGATAGTTCTGTCATGGTAGAATGCATCTATGAGAAGTCATGGAAAACAAGAATTAGGAGGTTATAGTTCAAATGTAAGAAATACTTCTAAGGGAAAGGTAAGGTATCTTACAAACAGTGACCCCATATATCTACTAAGGAGAGGGGGACTCTTGTGAAATGACTCATCATCCCTGAAATAACCAATGTCACAAGACCCTCTCAATATCATTGCCCAACAAAGTATTGATCTTGCTTTCTGCCTATTCCACATAGCTATCATCCAAAGAAAAATTTCCCTGTGAATTTCTGGCTTAGCAAGTATATCTTCAGGCATTAAAGACCCTGTATTCTCAGTGGTGATAACAATGTTCCCCACTAAAGGTCATTGGCACTATCAAATGGTTTAACAAAAGAAACAGATGGTTATTTTCAGTGGAAATAACACTAATTAGAAGAATTAATATCTATGCATCCTAAGGGTACATCGAAGTTTTTCAATCTGACTTGCATTTCCTATATATTGGCTCTTTTATTGAAAATATAAACTTCTTTTTTGTTTTTTTTTTTAAATATATTTTATTTGATCATTTCCAAGCATTATTCATTAAAGACATAAATCATTTTCTTTTCCTCCCCCCACCCCCCATAGCCGATGCGTAAGTCCACTGGGCATTAGATGTTTTCTTGATTTGAACCCATTGCTTTGTTGATAGTATTTGCATTAGAGTGTTCATTTAGAGTCTATCCTCTGTCATGTCCCCTCAACCTCTGTATTCAGGCAGTTGCTTTTTCTCGGTGTTTCCACTCCCATAGTTTATCCTTTGCTTATGAATAGTGTTTTTTTTCTCCTGGATCCCTGCAAGTAAAATATAAAATTCTTAAAAGCAAGGCATGTTAATATTTTATTTGTATCCCTAGGTTTAAAAATAGTGCCTTGCACATAATGAATACTTAATAATTTATTCTTCATTAATTATAAAGACAAATGTGGCCAGATCCTAATTTTGCCTGAGAGTCAAGTTTGTCACCATACTGCAATTTCATTAAGATCAGTAGAAATTTATTAAACACCTTGTATATGACAGACATCATTCTAGGTCCTGGAGATATAAAGATAGTACAAAACTGGCCCTGCCTTTGAGGAAGACCTACCATTCAAGTGAAGGAAAATAAAATGTACACAGATAAATAGATACAAAATATACTCAAAATAAGCATGAAGCAGTAACATGTAAGAAGAGTAACAATTGTGGGGCAGTGCTGAACAAGATAGGCTTCATAGAGGAGGTTAACACTAAGCTGAGCTGTGAAGGGATCTAGGGTTTTTAGTAGGTGGAGGTGAAGAGGAAGAATACTGGAGGCTTGGGAGACCAACTATGCAAAAATACAGAGATTGGAATTGGTCTTCACTTGCAGAGAAATAACAAATAAGACTTTTTGAGTAGAATATAGAGTATGTGAGATAGAGTAATGGGAAGAAATTAGTCTGAAAGACAGACTGTGAATGGTTTTAAAAGCCAAATTTAAAGAGTCCATATTTTCTCCTAGAATCAATAGGGACCTAATGAAGCTTTGTGAATAGGAGAGAAACAAAGTTTTATCTTTCCTTTAAAAGCAAATATTCCAGTGGAACCAATTCAAAAAGGAAGACACTTATTCTTTTCTAGGTCTTCCAATGTCATATCTTTTAGCATTTTAATACTATCCATGCTAAAGGAAGGGACTCAGATGAAACAGAGATTAGGAAAGTACTGAGAATAGCTAGTGAAATATTAACACAGGTAGCTATTAGACCTATTCTTTTCATCGATGATATAGGTAAACTCTTCATCCTAGGTGCAGAAGTCTGCTTCTAATAACACTTTGGGCTGTTCAAGGGTCTTTCTACTGAAAGGGCACCAGTAGCTTCACAATATCCTGGAGAAGTAAGCATGGGTAGAAGTAGGAATGGACAAATAAATGGCACATCTCTAGTCAGTGAAATGGAAACACATCATATTACCATGATTCAAATCTACAAGCTCCATTCTCCCCTCTCTATTAGGCAGTGATGAGTCTGAGTAGGGGCAAATAAACACACAATTATTTTAAAAGTTCACAATCTTTGGCTTGTCCAGGCTCAGCTCCCAAGTGAGGTAGTTTAGAAATGAAATATTTGATCCAAACCAGGTAAGGTAAATGGGTGGGACTTTGTAGGATCCAGTTTTAAACACTCTTGGTTTATGTTTCTTCTGATATCAGGACTGAGGCAAAGTGGTCAGAGTCCTAACATCCACTTGAATGAATCTCAAAGGAGAAGTCAGGCAAGGTCAAGAGGAATTGACCCCTGGAAGCCTTGGAGACCCTTCCTAGCACTCAGGTCCAGCAGAGTACTGGATTCTCTAGAAAAAGGGTCAGCTTTTGGGCTATGGCATCCAAGTCATTTATGCTGGCATACTGAAACATGTTGTTTCCATCAACAAAATAGTGTTTCAAGAAGTGCTGGGACACACACTTGTGCAGCTTATGGACCAGGCACAAAAAGGATACTGTGAAAATTTTCCAGTCTTTGGCATGTGGGTACTTCTCACAAGTCCAAAACAGAACCATCTTAAGATGCTGAGATGTGATTATAGGTCTGTTTCTGGGACACCAAACATCCTCTTTCATTTGCCTCAGGACCTGGAAACATGTCTTTCAGCAACCACCATCCTCATCTATCCCCTCCATCAGCATATACTCAGCTTGAGAGAAGTTCAATTGCCAGTGGAAACTGGAGCAAGCCATCAGGCTAAACCCAATTGACTTAACACATTCTGCTTTCTCCCGAGAAGGCCACCTCTTCAAACATCGAGGCCACCGAGCCTTGTCACACCTTTAGCTTCTTCCATAGGAAGAAAAAGAATTATATCAGTGGCCAGCAAATATATGAGAGATCAATGCGATGAGTGGGTGTGGGAAGTGGCTGCTATTACTCATGCCCATTTCCTCTGATGTGATGTGTAGATCATGTCAATTCTTATTCATGAACTTCATGCACAGATACCATCTCCTGTCTTATGGAGACCACTGCTCAGAGCTGATTTGGAAGACATGGTACAAGGCAAAGAGCATTAACTAAATTCAAAAGATTGGAGATCAAATCACATGTGGGATCTTGGGAAACTCATCTAAACTCCATGGACTTCAGTGCCTGCCTCTGTAAATTGAGTAGTTTGGAATAGATGAGCTCTCAGTCCCTTCCAGATCTTGACCTATAATTCTATGATTTCTTGTGCTAGCTAATTGTAAATGTTTCTTGATGCTTGGCTAAAGGCCAAAGAGCAGCTCTGATTTTAAATATCATTAAAATCAGCAGGAAACCAAGTATCCTAAGACTACAGTGATTGTGCAGGAATTCCAAAATTTTGAGTCAAAGCAATGACATCCAATCCCTTTTCCAATCATGGATTCCATCTCCATATCTCCAATGAATCAATGAATATCTTCTTAAAAACTCTAAATTCAAAGGAACTCATTACTTCTGAAGTAACCCATTCCAATTTTGAACATCACTAACCATGAGAAAGTTTATTCTCTACCTTAATTGAAACCAATCTCTTTGTAATATCCACACAATGCTTACAGTTCATTTTTGCAACTGGCTCCATGTGGCTGGGAAGCTGGATCACTTCTACCTGCTGAGAGGCCCTTTGCTAAGGACTAAGGTTTTGCTGACCCAATGAGATACAAAGATTGATGCAAGGGGTTTTCTCACAATTATGCATGTCAAGCAACCCATATATCTTATCTGAAAGTTGACCCCATATTGGCCAATCAGGTGACTTCTTCTATATTCCTTTGATTGTTAACAGAAATGAGGGTGGAGTGGGATATCTCTTTTTCTGATTCCAGGGAATTGTACCTATTTGCTCTCCCTACCTTCCCAAGTTGGTGTATGGGGTGCTCAGGGAGGTGTAGTATCTCTGGTATGGAGGGCTTGTAGTGCCCTCTTAGGGCAGCTCTCCAGTCTCTGACCCTCACCTGACTCCCAGCTCACACTTGTGGCTCCCAGTAGCTGCTAGCATGTGGCAGTGGCCACACCCCGGGCAACAGCTTCAACAGGTTGGCTAAACCTTGTGAGGGTAGCCATCAGGTCATCGACCCCTGGTGAACCAGGGCTTTGCTCACCCAGCATGTGAAGACTGCTTCGGTGGAACAGACGGAAGAAACCAATAAGAAGGTTCAACGGCTGAGATGGCGATGCAGCAAGGCACTGTGGAGTGCTTAGGGTATGTTGGAGCACAAAGGACAACACGGCCATCCAATGCAGCTGAGGAAGTCTCCAGGTGTAATGACCTTTCGTGCCACTGGACCCAGGCTCCCAATGCCAAGAGAGTGGCCTCTGTGCATCGACTTTTCCACTTAAATCTCTTTCACACACAAGTGTCTTTGTGCACACTCATCTATCATAGATGAAAATGCACAAAGACAATCGTCATCCTCGGTTACTGAGAGACTACGACTACTATCCATGGGGTTTTCTTGGCAAAAATACTGGAGTGGTTTGCCATTTATTTCTCCAACAGATCACCTTTTGTCAGAATTCTCATTATGGCCAGTCTGTCTTGGGTAACCCTGAATGGCATAGCTCATAATTTCATTGGGCTATGCAAGCCCCTCTGCCACAACAAGGCAGTGTCCAGGAAGGGTCTCCCCATCATTGTTTCACCCTCAAAAAGATTCTTGATAAAAAGTGATTATTATGTAAGTAAATGTTCATCTAAATTATCTATTACAGAGTATCACAAAAGCCCTGAGAATGGCTCAACAAGCCCTTACTCCAGTGGCGTGGGTGATATGTAAAAATGCCCTCAGGCATGGTAGAGATGGGGAGGGGAACAACTCTGCCTGAGTCTCTTTGCCTTTCTAGTAACAAACTGTGTGCTCACAGAGAGCACTCTGAGTGCATCTTTGGCACCATCATCCTAAGGAATTCTTTATAGGGTATTCTATGGGAGAATGACCTATTTTCAAAGGTTTAATAACTTACTGGGAATAAGACTTTCCGACCAAAGTTGAAAAAAAAAACCCATAGGGTTTTTTTTTTCAAAATATGCTTTATCTACAGACCTTGTTTTTATACTTTCTCTGATATGACATTGATTGACAGTTTAAAGTGAATGTTAAGCTTAGTATAAAAAAAGAAAAGTTTAAAAACAAAACAAAAACAGCTCAAAGTCTGGGAATTGATAATACTCAGGTGTCTGTCAAGGTCACTGGTGTAGTAAACATACAACAGAGATATCATGAGTCACTTCTTTTCTCCCCCAGTCCCACTCCCAAATTTTGTTGTCAACATTTCTTGGGAATAAAAGTAGGTAAAAGAAGAGTTTATCAAGAGAATAAGCTAAAGGAAGAAGAAAAGTATAAACCACAAATGTTCTTCATTTTCTACTATACTTTCATGCACAAAATTCTTCCTCTCTTCTTTCCACAGTACCACCAACTCTATAGTCCCCTAAAACTGTGGATATAAAGCCTTCCTTTTGCCATTTAAATCCCTTAATAATCCGGCTGCATACTACTTTTTCAGACTTCTTACACTGTGGCACTTTCCTCCAGAAACTTTATGATCCAGTAATGATTGCCTATTTGTACTTCTTCATGCAGATCATTCATTTTCCTGACTCTATCATGTCTTTTCACTGACTGTCTCCTATGCCTGGAATTCACTCACTCACTCCTCAGCTCTACTTCTGAGTGAATGTGGCTTCATACAAGATGGAAGTCAAATGACACCTTTTATAGGAGGCCATTCCCAGTCCTCCTAGGGGCTAGAACTTTTATCTTTAGGGTTATCTTTCATCTTTTATGATTATATCTTATATATAAATAAGTTATTTACATGTTATTTCCCACTTTACAGTGAGATCCATGAGGGTCAAGATGAGTTGTTTGACATTTTTGTATATCCAGAGTTTGGCACACTACTGGGAATATAATAAGTGCTTAAAAATGGTTATTGATTTGACCTGAGAACGTAACATCAGAAAAATTTGCATTGTTTCTAAGTATACCTTAAAATGCAGCTTACAAGATGTAATATAAGCAAGCATTTTGTTATCATCAGAAGATTCTTCAATGGTAATGTTATTGGTGTGAATAATCCTTTCAACAGGACAGATAGTAACTCCAGCAGTAACATAATTTTCATCTATGAATAACAGCGAGGTGGATAGAGAACTACACTTGGAATCAGGAAGACCTGAATTCAAATTATGATTTTAAAATTTGCTGACCAATTCCAATAATGTGAGGAATTACATGGACTCCATAAAGACAGCTTATATAAAAATACTACCACAAAAGCAAGGTACAAATCTTTCTCTTATATGTGACCATGGAAACTTGAAGCAGGATTACCAATGCACAGACATTATCCACAATTCCCCAAGTTTCTGGAGTCTTTGACATTGAAATGAACTTCCTTGCATTGAGATATCATGCAATCTATAGGTTATAGGAGAATTTTAAATGAGGAAGTGTTAATGACTTAGGTTGGAAATTGACTAGGGGACTTTATAATTAACAATATGCTGATGTTATCAAAAGATTCATGACATATTTATGGGAGTGCCATTTTAACTACAAATTGTCCAATACTTAAGTATAAGACTAAAATATAATTCAATTTAAATGATGATATATCAAAGTTGTTTCCTTCTCAAGGAGATATAAGGGAAGGGAAGGAGAGATGAATAATTTGAAATTTAAAAATTACCAAAAAAAAGAATGTTAAAAATGTTTTTACATGTAGGTGAGAAAATATAAAACAAAAACATTCCTTAAAAATTAAAATGATGAAACTGAAAAATTGACTAAATTATTGAGGTAAACAGACTTGAAAACGCTAGGTCAGGTTATAATTCAATTAATGGATTAATGTCAACTTGGGGAGAAATGCCTCATTGCATGTCATTGGGCTTGTTGTACTCAGTGTTTTCTGTTTGTTTTGCTTTTATCAGGAAGGTGATGGAAGGACTTTCCTTACTTGAAGGAAAGTATTAGATGGCATGTTTTTTACATTTATGAATGAGATTTATAGCTTGAATAAATTGCTAATATGTCAGGCGGCAGAAATTCAGAATCAGGACTGAAATATGAAACCATGAATTTAGTTTCAAGAAGCAACTGCAGGAGTTGGAGGCGGTGAGTCTGGTCTCAAAATGGAGGTAAAACAGCGCCCTGCAGCCCTCAGCCGACTCTGGCCGCCATAGCTGCCGCCAGGGAGGAAGAGGATCATGATCCAAAGGAACTAGAGCAGTTGGGAAAACTGCTTATTGTTGACTTGAGCTTTGAAACTACCGATGATAGTTTAAGAGAGTACTTTGAAAAATGGGGCTCTCTCAGAGATTGTGCGGTGATGAGAGATCCCCAAACAAAACGTTCCAGAGGCTTTGGCTTCGTGGCTTATTCTTGTATAGAAGAGGTAGATGCAGCTATGTGTGCTCAGCTACATAAGGTTGATGGACATGTAGTAGAACCAAAGAGAGCCGGTTCTAGAGAAGATTCTGTAAAACCTGGTGCACATCTAACCATGAAGAAAATTTTTGTTGGTGGTATTAAAGAAGATACAGAAGAATATAATTTAAGAGACTCCTTTGAAAAGTATGGCAAGATCGAAACTATAGAAGATCTGGAAGATCGACAGAGTGAGAAAGAAGAGAGGATTTGCATTTGTAACTTTTGATGATTGTGATACAGTTGACAAAATTGTTGTTCAGAAATATACTATTAATGGACATGACTGAGGAGAAAAAAGACCTTTTGAAGCAAGAGATGCAATCTGCTGAGTCACAAAGAGGTTGGGGAGGTGGCTCAGGCAATTTTATGGGACGAGGAGGAAACTTTGGAGGGGGTGGTGGAAACTTCGGCTGTGGGGGAAACTTTGGTGAAAGAGGTGGTTGTGGTGGTGGTGGTGGTGGCAGCAGAGGCAGTTATGGAGGTGGAGATGGTGGATATAATGCATTTGGTGGAGATGGTGGCAACTATGGAGGTAGTCCCGGCTACAGTAGTAGAGGGGGTTATGGTGGTGGTGGTGGACCTGCATATGGAAACCAAGGTGGTGGATGTGGTGGTGGTGGTGGTGGAGGCTAAGACGGTTACAATGAAGGAGAAAATCTAGGTGGTGGTAACTATGGTGGCAGTGGGAACTAGAATGATTTTGGAAATTATAGTGGGCAACAGCATTCAAATTATGGAGGCAGTTTTGGTGGAAGGAGCTCAGGCAGTCCTTATGGTAGTGGTTATGGATATAGTGGTGGAAGTGGTGGATATGGTAGCAGAAGGTTCTAAAAACTCATCAGAAAAGGGCTACAGTTCTTAGCGGGAGAGAGCGAGCAGTTGTCAGGAAAGCTGCAGATTACTTTGAGACAGTCCTCCCGAATGCATTAGAGGAACTGTAAAAATCTGCCACAGAAGGAAAGATGATCCATAGTCAGAAAAGTTACTGCAGCTTAAACAGGAAACCCTTCTTGTTCAGGACTGTCATAGCCACAGTTTGCAAAAAGTGTATTAATGCAATGTAGTGTCAATTAGATGTACATTCCCAAGGTCTTTTATCTGTTGTAGCTTTGTCTTTTCATTACATTAGTTATATTGCCCTGTAAATTGTGGTAGTGGTACCAGGAATAAAAAATTAAGGAATTTTTAACTTTTCAATATTTGTGTAGTTCAGTTTTTCTACATTTTATTTATTTATTTGTTTTAAAACCCTTACCTTCCATCTTGGAGTCAATACTGTGTATTAGCTCGAAGGCAGAAGAGTGGTAAGGGCTAGGCAATGGAGGTCAAGTGACTTGCCCAGGGTCACACAGCTGGGAAGTGTCTGAGGCCAGATTTGAACCTAGGACCTCTGGTCTCTAGGCCTGGCTCTCAATCCATTGAGCTACCCAGCTGCCCCCTTTTCTACATTTTAATATAGAAACTTTAATGAAATGCGGTTTTGAAGGTGTTTCCTTGTTAGTTAATGAGTAGAGAAGATCATTGTCTATTACTATTTTGTATGAATTTTTCTAAAGTTAACTGTAAAGAAACACCTGCTGACTTGCCATCTAAGGGGAATCAATTCTCCCCAAACCAAACCATAATACCCGTTGATATGAAAAGGAGTTGACAAGTGGAGTGAATATATCATTTGAATGTTGTGCAATGTATGTTTTAGATAACAACTAGGATTGGGTATTTAAATTAGTACCTTTGAGAATTGATAGCATTAAGCTTTACCTTTCAAATGAAAATTTCAAATTACCTTTTAGGTTGTGCATATATATTTTTTAATTGTAATTCTCTATGATTTAGTGTGTTAGCTCTGCCAAGTTCTAGCTGTGTTTATTAAAAAGGAAAAAAATATCCATTCTAGAGTTACCTTGGCCACCTTTGAAACTACTGCCATAACATAATGTTGGTTTAGGAGATATCTATAGTGTCCTGATTAAGTTCTGGATGATGGAGGGGTGGGAGTAGGGGCAGTAGTTTTATTTTTTCTTTCCCTCTTTTGAAAGATTTTTCTTAAGGAATTTAAAGAAATAGTCCACTACAAAGTCTGCTGTATCCAAACAAATAATGGATACTTGGGGGTTTTGTTTGTTTTTTATTTTGTGTTAATTGATTTAGGGGGGAAAGAGACCCAAAGATCCTCAAACACTTGCCTTGGTTTAATGTCTTTTTAATTTATACAAGCTATCAGAGAAAGAGAATAAAAAGCACGCATTGTGAAACACTTAAAAAAAAAAAAAGAAGCAACTGCAGAAACACATGATAGAAGAGTCCTAGATTGATAGGAAGATACATGAACAAGGACTGGGAGTGTTACCTGGCTCTGAGCTCAAGATGATCCGCCCAAAATTAACAAAAAATTTCCTTGAAATAATTTGAAGTTCAATGTTAACATCAGGGAAAGAATATCCCTATTTTATTCTAGAAAAATCAGGCTCCATCCAAGCTGGTCTGTCCAGCTCTCCAGCCATCATACTTTTAAAAAGTTATGAATAATCAAAGACATCTAGATGAGGTCTACCAAGATGATTTGGGTTCTGTGAGCTGTTTGGTGTGAGGAATGGTTCAAATGATTAGAGGTGTTCATCTTAGAGATTACCATCTTCAAGTATTTTTAAAACTTGTCATTCATTGAAGAAGTTCTAGATTGACTCTGTTTAGTTTCAAATGAAATAATGTAGGACAAGTGAGTAGAAGTTATAGGGAGACCAGCCTCTATTAATTTTTATAAAGAAGCACTCTTGAATGATTATAGATGGTAAAATATGGAATGGACACTCTTGTGAATTATAGAGATCCCTTTAATAGTGAATATTAAAGCTAATGAATGTTAAAAATGTTTTTACTATTTGTTATGACTATCTGGAAAATTGGGAAGATCCTGCATTGGAAGGAAGATTATAGTAAATAATCTTTAAGATCCTTTCCAAATTCCAGTTCTATGATTTTATGGGCAAGGGCAATTAAATGGAGCAGTGGATAGAGTTCTGGGCCTGCAGGCAGGAAAATCTAAATTCAAATAGATCCTCAGAAATTTACTAGTAGTGACCTTGTTCAGGTCACTTAACTCCTATTTGTCTCAGTTTCCTCAACTGTAAAATGGGGTTAATACTATTACCTATCTCATAGGACTGTTTTAAAGATCAAAATGTAAAAATTGTTTAGTGAAGTCCCTGGCAGTTGGTGCTATATAAGTGATTATTCTCTTCATTCTTGCACTTAGTAGGTGCTTAATAAATACCTACTCCCTGTTTTCCTTATTTATAATTTTGTGTATGACTCCTCAGTGTATTGCAGCCAATTTAGTAGTTTAAGTTGCTTATATCAAACTCTCAATTCTAGGACAAGACCTTGAATTTTCTCAGCTTCCTCATTCTTGATGGATTTCTGTATTTACTGGAGATATTTTCCTTTCAAATTAATGAAAAATAAGATTTTTTTGGAATGGGAAAATACTTTTTGCTCCAAGACTGATGTTTGTTCACAATCATATTTTGTTAAGATTGAGTGCCTTCTAAGGGGGCTGCTGCTGTGTTAATTAGTTCTAATGAGTGAAATGAACTTCTAATTCTCCATTAGCAGTAATTTTATCTCTGGTCCATTAACTATAGAAGGAGAAACATCATTAACCTTGGCAAGATCATGAACAATATTGCCTAGAGTCTTTGGGAGCTTGGAGTCAGCATTACAATTGGGAGTGACAAAAATACAACAGTTTTTCTTGTAATGAGAGCTCTTCGAATTATGTGTATGTAATTTATGTGATCGTACATATATACATATATAAAACATATGTATATACACTTATATACATGTCTATAGTATCAGTGTGTACATATATATGTAGGTATGTTGTGTAGTCAGAACAAATAACATAATATATAGTTTAAAATGTGCCTAGAGGTAGCGAGTGGCATAATAGATAGAGCATTGGACTTGGAATCAAGAGGACCTGAGTTCAAATCCCCTCTCAGACATTAACCAGCTGTTTAACCCTGGCCAAGTCATTTAACTTCTGTCTAATTCAATTTTCTCAGACTATAATAGAATCAATAAAAGTACCTACTGTCCAGGGTTGTTGTGAAAATTAAATAAGTTAATATTTTTAATATAGGCATAACCCTGCTATATGGCCAGTCTATCAACTAGAGCCTTGACATCAGATAAACAAGTAAACCTGTACATTTTTCAAAGTATAAAAACACTGGTGTTCATATTATAAGTCTTCCCACTGAATTTTCAAAGATATTCAACGTGTGGAATGTTTTCATCAGATTTTCACAAAGGAGTTGTTTAGTACTTTTCCAACTAGTATTAGAAAGTGAAGAATTTATAGACTCTAAGGAAGTAATCTATATTTTAACAGATCTTAGACAATTTTATCATTTGATACTTACAACAAAAGAAGTAAAAGAAAAATGAAAAGGAAAGGAAGAATGAAAGAAAGAAAAAAGAAACAAAGGAGAGAAAGAAATAAGGAAACCAAGAGAGAAAACTTCAATCCAATCATATATATTTTCAAGTTCTTAAAAGGGGAATTAAGAATAGAGTATTTGAATGCCAAGGAGAAGACTATATATATATATATATATATATATATATATATACAAATATATATTCTGTGCTTATCAGTGACCATATTAGTGACCATATTGATTGCAGAACTCCCCCCCCCCCCAAAGTCAGGACATAGGACCTAATAAAAATCCCTAGTACATTGGATAGAATGGAATAGTCAGGAATACCCATCCTCTTGAGTTCAAACCTGGTCTCAGACACATACTACCTGAGTGACTCTGGAATAGTTAACCCTGTTTACCTAAGTTTCCACATCTATGAAATGAGCTGGAAGAAGAAATAGCAAACTACTCCAATATTTTTACCATGAAAACCCCAAATGGGGTTACAAAGAGTCAGATATAACTGAAAAGATGAAACATCTGCAAAAAAAGACCTATCTCCTTCTCCTGTCTCTACAACTATCTGTGCATACTTTCCCTAATCAATATCTTAGGACTTCATTTTTTTAAATCAGTGAAATTAATTTCTTGGATTATATGTTGTCTAGGATATTTTCCAGTTCTGAAATTCTACCAACTTTACTGGTTTAAATGATATTTGACTTTCAAGTATATACTGACTGACTTATCTAAGACAAATTTATGTTTTCATCTTTATTCCCAGGGACAAGTGTAAGTGGCCAAAACAAAACCAATGATACAATAATTTCTGATTGTCATGATGTCCAGGTGAAACAATTATGAAATGAAACTACTAACTTTTCCCTTTTTATCTTGAATCATCAGGGATCATGGGAACAAAATTAGAACCATAATTGCTAATTTAATTTAAAAAGTAATGACCGTTTATTAAGTATGTACTATATGGAAGACACTATGATAGATTCTGGAAGATAAAAGGCAAAATGAGATAGTCTCTGCCATCAAAGAGATAATTTTCTACCAGGAGGAAGGGTTTAGAGGCAATGTGGTTATTTTCCAGTACAGCACTGGTTTTATTTTACTGACACCAAATATATAAAACAAAGAATTCAGATTAGTCCAAACTGTGAATGTGATTCCTTTCCTTCCATGATGAATCTCATTTTCCCTGTAGGAACTCACAATGTATATTATTTTAACTCCCTTTAGATGGGAAGCAAATAGAGTTGCTCTAGAGGCAACTCCTCAACATTCCAAGGAGTCCTTTCATACCAGTAACCCTAACAGACCACTCTAACTTTATAGCATTAAGACCTTGGACTATCATCAGAAGGAAAAAAAGAATAACACCTTTGGATTATTAGAAAGGCAACTTTCTTCCCATCAGAAAGACAACTGCCTTCTCAATTAAATAAATCAGTTCTATAGCAAAATACAAGGTGCTATCCTTTCAATCATGGATTATCAAATTGTTCCTCTATCCCCAAGGCCATTTGGTGATTTACTTTTCCTCAGGAATTCCATTTTCTATCTTTAAAATGCTGGATCTTGGAACTATTCAGTTTCATTGATTTGTTCTCTACTTGTTCCATATAGTTGAGAGGATATGCATCTGCAATGTGCTTCTTATATTGTCTGGGTTCTTTAGATAGAATTTAAATTGTACATACACATATACACATGCATGCATATACTTGTATATATGTGTGCATATAAAACATATGTATGTAACTTCACATATATTTAACATATGTGAAATTTAAATTATGTGTATAGCTTAAATTCCATCTAAAAGACCCAGGCAATCCTGTATATGTTAACACACACACTCACACACACATACACATACACATGCACACACACACACACATTTTACTTCCATTCCTGCCTAGCTTCCAGCTTCTATGCTAAAATCTATTGTATTTTGATTTTCATCTGGAAACTAATAAGGCTCCAAGTTAGCTCTAGATGATGAGAAATTACATGGTAACAAGGAAAGAAAGGACACCCAGTGTCACAAATGTAACTCATGAATTAGTCAACTTGAATTCTTAAACACTTCTGTTGTGCAAAATGTCTGTATAAGATAGAAACTCATTATAACACCAATATTGGGTAATATGTATAATATGGTTACCTTATGCTTTCCTGGTTAAAATGGAGAACTTCAATATATTATCATATGCAAAGGACAGAAAATATAACCCATTAAATAACAGGAATTTTCTCTGATGGCATTATTATTAGATCTAATTTCATTAGCACAGAGGATTTCCTAGAATGGAAACTCCTTCTATCAAACATATCCCATCTTATTGAGACCTAGTCAATAAATCCTACTGAGTTGTTTAAAAATATATAGATTTTAATTATCCTGCCCAAGTTCACTGCAACTAATAGTTGTCAGAATTGGATTGAGTTCCATTTTTTCTTAATGCCAAGTCCAGATTCACAACCTTGTGATACTACTCTAACATAATATATAGAGCTAAATTTGGGGCAAAATCACTGTTTCCCTGAATTGTACAAGAAAGAATGTCACTGCAAGGAAAACTCTTTTTATTAAATATATAGCATGATTCAAAGTTCTAAAATGCAATGCAAACCTATAAAGAAAAATATGGGGAAGAAATAATGATGCTTTTTATGGAAGAAGCAGATTATGGATATAGTGGAATGAACAACTACTCACTTTTTTAGTGAAAAGAAGAACCAATAATCATGGCAAATAAATACGTCATTTATATTATTAATAGCTCCCTCATTTGCTTGTCATGGGAACATGGAATAGGCAATAGGGTTCTATACTTAGAGTCAGTAATAGATTGATTTGAATTCTACCCAGATATTTACTAGCTATGTGGGCAAGTAATTTATGATCGTGGAGTCTCAATTTCCTCATCTATAAAACTGAGATAATACTGAGTTGTTAGAATTAGAAGAAATAAGGAATATAAAGCACGTTGTAAACCATACAAGGGTCAAATAAAAACAAACTTTTTTTTTTTAACCAGGTAGTAAACTCTTACCATCAGAATACCTCTTAACTGAGAGACTAAATTTGGAGGTTCTGGGCACTTCTAAAATATAATGTCAAACTACATACTTTTGTATAAAATCAACCTGGGAAACTAGGAAAAGTCTTGAGAGTCTCAGCTTATAAATATCAACACTTTTTATGTGTGTTTATTTGGATCTGACCTATAATTCCTGTGGCTTAGAGAATTGCTGATGAGGAAATTTATTTCAGCCAATGAAAAATCAGCATCTGTTCTTCAATTTATAATATTTGAGAGTTGCCTGAAAGCACTGTATGGTGAAGTGATTTTCCCAGAGACACATGGTCTCTATGTGTCAGAGTTGGGGCTTGAACTAAAGTCTTTCTGCTTTGCTCTCTATCCACTGAATCATGCTGCCAAGACAAATCAACCAAGTAACATGCATTAATTCTTCATAAAAGATAAATAAATGAGTTCAGAAAGAATAAAAGGAAGAAGACAGATAATTTTTAGTGGAAAGGTAGGAATGAATCATGATATTTTAAGCTCTTTATGACCCAGTGCCAAGAAATGGGAAGAAAGAAACTGTGTAGGATTGTCAGCACATTGGACTTCCTGAGGGAGAGGGGATGGGTAAAGAGAAAAGGGCAACAATCAAATGCTTGGTACTTCTTTAAGTTACAAATTCTTATGGTATACTCAGAGACAATAAGTATTTGTAATGCCTTGGGGTTTGATGAGGAGTATATAAAACTGAGTAAAATCCCATAAATTATTTATTTTCCTTAGGATACTTATCAAGGTCTCTTCCATCTCTGTGCTGCTCCAACAATAATAATTCAAAAAAGGTATAAAAATAGACAAAGAAAAGAATTTTTCAGTCTTATGAGGCAAAATAATCCTAACATGTAAACCAGATAAATATAAAGCACAGAAGGAAAACTACAGACTAATATTATTTATTAATATTGATTCAAAAATCATGAATAAAATCTTGAGACTTCAACAATTCATCACAAATACTGGATTTATATTAAGGATGCAAGGATTTTTTTAACATTAGGAAAACAATATAATTAGTCTTATTAAAAATGAAAATCTTTCAAAACAGATGATTATCTCATCAGATGCAAAAAAAAGCCTTTGACAAAGTACAATACTTCTTTATGCTAAAAACCCTATACAGTATAAGCATAGAGTGATATTTTTATACTATAAAAGTTTATATCTAAAATAAAAAGAAAATCTAAAATAAAGAGTAATGTAAATCATCTTTGCTCCATGATACAACCCTTTTAATAGGATCCCATATTTAGATCTAAAAGGAACTCTTTAATTTTTCAAATTTGAAAATTGAGGCCCAAATAGGCTACTTTCTCAAGATTTTCTAGAGAATAAGTGTCCAAGTTACTCCTTCCATTTGAAATATAAAGGACACTAAATCATTATATGGCTTATACTTTTTGTCAACTTTTCCCCTCTTTATCAATGAAAAAGGCAGAATTGGGAATAGTTAGCCTTGGATTTGCCCGACCCAGACATAGCATTTTAAGATCAATAGTAAATTACATAAGATCACTGGACCAATTGCTCATACTTCATTGACCAGTAAATTCAGTCAAATGAATGCCCGGTTTCATCAAATGCTTCTAATCAGACTATCGCGCCTCTAAGGTTAATCAAAGATAAAAGTCAGAATGTTAATTTCTAATCTGGGCAAGCCAGCGTTATTTTGCTGGTTTCAATTTTTCATTGGCTTCAATGTTTATACTTATCACATATTTCTAGTAATTTTCCAACACAAATAGTGATTTGCAGTCTTTAATTATTTCAGGCAGACTTTTAGTCATTACAAAAGTATTTATTGAACACTTACTATGAACATAGCACTGAAGTAGTTACGGAAAGGAAAATAACAACAAATATAAAAAATGCTCCCTATCACCATATCTTGCCTAAGACAGTGTGGGCTGAGTAGGCAAATAGCCCCCAATGGGGGAAGGATATTCTGTCCCTTGGGCAGAGAAATGAGGACTCAAATTGTGAAGAAAACAGGCATAAACCAGAAAACTAGACAGCTTTGTTGCCAATGTGCCTGCAGAATGTCAACATTCAGCGATTGAGTAGAATAAGAGAATCAGTTGCCAGAGCAAAGGTTTATTCAGAAAAATATGTACTAGATTAGAAAGTCAACTGTAGGGTGTTCCAGGGAACTGACCTTTTGTCTGGCTCAATCTGCCTCCCCCAGTTTTAATTTTTTTTATGGTACATGCAGACATGTCCCACCCAGGCCCCTTGAGCTGAGATGTCAGCAGTCAGACATAGTCTTCCTTGACTGCCATGCCTGTCAGGGGATAGATGTTACCCTCTGTCACAAGTGCCTAGAAAAGAAAGTGACTTGATTTCAGAAAGAAAGAACTGGTCTTCTCTCAAACAGTAGATGTATTTCGGGATCATTAACTGTATTTGCCAACATAGACTTAACTAAGGCAACAAAAACAAGACAAAGCACAATCTCATACTTGTCAGGACTCAGAGGAGTAATTCAAACCTGACAAAGATCCCTTATCCAATATGCCTAGCAAGTAGTCACCAGTTTTTGCTTAAAGCTATGTGGGGCAGCAGAACTTACTCAATGGGAGGGAGAGCATTCCACTTGTGAATAAATCTTAATTAGGACCTTTCCCCTTGAAGTAAGCTTAAATTTTGTTCTTTGCAATGACTATCTGTTAACTCCTGGTGCTGGCCTCTGGGTCAGTTTCAGATCTACTTGTATTCATCTTTCATGCTTTTCCATGAATCTTCTCTAGAAACTATTTCTGTGTACTTCTTCCTATAAGAGAGCTATCTCAGCTTGGCATACAAACTAAGAAAGAAGGAAAGGAGTCCAGGGATCCTGAATGACTTTCACTTTGCAAACTCACTATATTAGGAACCCTTTTTTACTTTTTCACTCATAATTGTTCTTCCTGCCTTGGATCAGTCCAGCCCCAAACACTGACAATGTTTTGTTACTCCTTAATTATCTAAATTATCCCCCCCCCCCCCCCATCCAGGACAGAAGCACCAGTTTAATAACTGCCCTTTCTTCTTCATTCAGCCTCAGTGGAACTTCCTGTACTGTTTGTCTTAATGTCATCATTATACTGTCTTACAGCAGCACACATATGAGATGATTATGGAATAAAGCAAGATTGAATACTATTTTAGGACTTTGGAGATTAATTAATATGAAATGGAGACCTAGTGGAGAAGATGGAACTTGAACTGATTACTGAGCATGAATAGGATTTGGAGAAAGGGAAAGGAATTCCAGGCAGAGGAAACAACATCAGTCAATTCTTGGTTAAGGAAATTAAAAGTTATATTGTATTCAGGCAAGCAGAGAGATGCAGAACTAATTGAAACAGTAGGGGTTTTTTCTTTATTTTAAAAATGTATCATTTATTTGTTTTTAACATTCTTTTCTTTTAAAATTTTGAATTCCAAATTCTCTTTCTCCCTCCCTCTCACACTCTCCTTCACCCAAGAAGGCAAACAATATATTATCAATTACGAGTGTGAAATCATTCAAAACATATTTCCATATTGCAAAAAAGGCAAAAAAACCCCATAAAAATGAGAAAATTATACTTCAGTTTGCACTCAGTTCATCAGTTCTCACTTTAGATGTGGATAGCATTTTTTCAACATCAGTTCTTTGGAATTGTCTTTGATCATTGTAGGGTAGCCAAGTTTTTCACAGCTGATCATCATTATAACATTGTTCTGACTATGCACAATAATCTCCTGCTTATTCTCATTTCGCTTGATAGCAGTTTATATGGATCTTGCTATGTTTTTCTTTTTTTTCTTTAAATTTTTTTTAAATCATTACCTTATGTCATAGAATCAATACTGTGTATTGCTTCCAACAAGATAGAAGAGTGGTAAGGGCTTGACAATGGAGGTTAAGTGATTTGCCCAGGATCACACAGCTAGAAATGTCAAGTCAAATTTGAATCCAGGACCTCCCAACTCTAGGTTTGGCTCTTAATCCACTTAGTGACCTAGCTTCTCTGTTTGCATGTTGTTGTTGTTTTTTCCCCCCCTGAAACCACTCCTTTCATCATTTCTTATAGCATGAAAGTGTTTCATCACAAAAATAAGGCACAATTTGTTCAGCTAGACTCTAATTGATGAATAGCCCTTTGATTTTTAATTCTTTGACAACTCAAAAAAAGTTACTATAAATATTTTACATATATAGTAGGGCTCTTCTTTCCCCTTTCTTTAATCTCTTTGAGATACAGATCTAGTAGTGGCATTGAATCAAACAGTATGTACAGTTTTATACCCTTTTCGGCAGTGTTACTAATTATTCTCCAGAATGGTTAGAGCATTCCACTACTACACTAACATTTCATTACTGTGCCTATTTTCTCTCAACCCCTTCAGCATTTGTCACTGGTGACAAATGATAGGTGTGAGGTGATATCTTAGATTTGTTTTAATTTGTATTTCTGTGTCTAAAAATGACCTTTTTATATCTTCTAACCATTTATGATTTGGGAAATAGGTCTTGTTTTTATAAATTTGAATCTTAAATATGTGAGAAATGAAGCCTTTATCAAAAAACTTTCTTTAATTTTATTACTTCATTTGAAATAACCTTTTGATAAAATGTAGTTTCCCTGAATATCTTTTTAAATCTATTTTTGCTTTTGTTTTGTCTGAAATGGTTGCTACACAACCTTTTAAATTTCACCTGAAATAGATTCTGCAACAGGTCTATGTGAGTCTTTCTGTTTCAAGGATGTTTCTTGTAACAACATATTGTTAGATTCTGGTTCCAAATCCATTCAGCTATCTCCTTCTGTTTTATGGATGAGCTCATTCCAGTCATATTCATAGTTAAAATTATCAATGATATATTTCTCTCCATTCCATTTTCTTCTATTGTTTCTCTCTTTTTTATCCTGTCCCTTCTAAAAAGTCTATTTTGCCTGTAATCAACTATCTCCCTTAATCCACCCTCCATTTTGTCCCCTCCCCCTCTTTTCTCATACCCCTTTACCCTTTTATTTCTCTATTATATGAGAGTTTTCTATACACAACTGAGTATATCTTTGTATTCTTCCCTCTTTGATCCAATTCTGATAAGAATAAGGTTTAAGCATCAGCTTCCTTGCTTGTTACTTTTCCCATTCCCTCCTCTAAAAGATCTTCTTTGCCTGCCTTTTATGTGAAAAGGTTTTACCCCCCTTCTACTAACTCTCCCTTTCTCCTTTTCAAGTACATCCCTCTTTTTCACCCATTTATTTCTTTTGAGCATCATACCAATATAATCAGCCCTCACACACCCCCTCTATTTAATGTAAGCCATCTTAACTATCCTAATAATCACAAGGTTCATAAGAATTACATGCATCATCTTCCCACATAGGAATGTAAAAAGTTTAATCTCACTGATTCTTTGTGTTTTTTTTTCTTATATTTTCCATTATTTGCTATTCAAGTCTTGTACTTGAATATCAAAATTTCTATATGGTGCTGGTTTGTCATCAGGAATATTTGAATATCTTCTATTTCATTTAATGTGCATTTTGGCCATCTGCCCCAAAGGATTATACTTGGTTTTTCTAGGTTGATTATTCTTGATTGTAATCATAGATCTTCTGCCTGCTGGAATATCATATTCTATGCTGTACATTTCTTTAATATGGTAGCCATAAAATCTTGTTTGATCTTGACTGTGGTTACATGATATTTAAATTTTTTAATGGATGTTTGAAATATTTTCTCTCCCACCTGGGAGCTCTTGAATTTAACTATAATATTCTGATCACTTTTTATTTTGGGATCTCTATCAGGAGGTGAGTGGTGTATTCTTTCCATTTCTATTTTACCCTTTAGATCCAAGAGATCAGGATAGTTTTCTTTACAATTTTTTGAAATGCCTTATCTCACCTCTTTTTGATCAAAGCTTTTAGGTAGTTGAATAATTCTTGATTCATTTCTCCTTAATCTATTTTCCAGGTGATCTATTTTTAATGTGTTATCAATTTTTCTTCTATCTCCATTCTTTTGACTTTTTTTCTTGTTCTTGATATCTCATGGAGGCATTAACTTCCAGTTGTCTAATTCTAATTTTTAAAAAAATCCTTACCTTCCATCTTGGAGTCAATACTGTGTATTGGCTCCAAGGCAGAAGAGTGGTAAGGGCTAGGCAATGGGGGTCAAGTGACTTGCCCAGGGTCACACAGCTGGGAAGTGTCTGAGGCCAGATTTGAACCTAGGACCTCTGGTCTCTAGGCCTGGCTCCCAATCCACTGTGCAACCCAGCTGCCCCCTCCAAATCTAATTTTTAAAGAATGAATTTCTTCAATGAGCTTTTGTGTTCCTTTTCCACTTAGCCAATTATGCTTTTGAAAGAGTGCTTTTCTTCAGTGAATTTTTGAACCTCCTATTCCATTGGGTAATTCTGCTCTTTAAGAATTTTTTATCTTCTTATAAAATTTTTTGCTTCATTTTCCATTAGGTCAATCTTACTTTTAAGATGTTCTTTTTTCAATATTTTAATTCAACTTTTGCAAAGCTATTAATTTCTTTTTTCACGATTTTCTATCACCCTCATCCCCTCCCCCCCATTTTTCATTTACCTTTCTTATCTCTTACCTTAACTCTTCTAGAAATTCTTTTTGGGCTTGCGTTGAATAGAATTTTTCTTTGAGGCTTTTGTCATAGCTATTTTTTACATTTATGTTTTGGTTTCCCCTTCCACTGTAGTAGTTTTTATGGTCAAGTTCTCTTTTGTTGTTTTTATTTGTTGATTTTTCCAGCCTAATTATTGACTGTGAACTTTATGTTAAAGGTATGCTATTTACCTTGGGTGGTGTTAAAAAGGAAATGTGGAGAACCCCTGGGATGATGGTTAGTTTGATTGTGTTGGTGAACTAATCCCCCCCCCCCCCCCCAGGGTTTTCCCTCCCTGTCTGGGCAGAGAGCTGATTGCTGCTCTCTGTCCCCTTTCAAATATGATGATGACACAAGTAAAGCAGAGGACTTTACCAGAATAGGGCACACCACAGGAATGGGGAATGGTGGGTGATTAGGAAATTTTTCTGAAACCTAATCTTCCTGGGAGTCCCTTCTGGTAAAAAAAAAAAAAAATCCCTTGCTGGAGGGAGATCAATAATATTCAAATCAAGGATTTGCGTAACCTGACTCTAATAGAGATTTCCCTCCTGAACCAAGTCTCCACCCTCCGACCTCCTTTCTTCTCTTAAAAGATCTGACTGCTTATGAATAAAAAAAAAAAACTCCTTTTACTTGGGATAGGAAAATTATAATGGGTTTAGGTAAGTGGTCAAACAGGAGACCCTATGCTAAATGTCCAGACTGTAAGTGAGTCCTCCAGCTTTGGCCAATAGCCCGGACCAATCTGGACACTTTATCTATTCTTCTCATTCTCCTATACTGACTAGGCTGCACTAATATTCAAGTAATTATATAAGTCTTTAAGATATGACTGTCAAAGAGAAAGATGTTTCTGTCTTCAGGACTGACTCAGCCCACCCTCCAGGGAGAATCCCTTTAGGGCTAAGCTGAAATGTCCAGTCAGTCCACCCAGATCTTGATATGGCAAAAAGCAGGATCAACTCACAGACAATAAGGGTTTTGAATTCAAATGGGAAATCCTTAGGGAAAATGATGGGATTCAAATCCTGAGATCAGGAAAAGAGCTATTTCTGGTCCAAGGCTCAGAACTGAACCTCTGGTCCCATTGGTAACCTCCCAGAAATCCCCTCTCTCCCACATTCTGACTGCCTTGTCTGTCACTCATGCTTCTTGCAGTGTTCCATTTCCACTCTGTGTTAAAATCTCCTCACAGTGGGGAGGCACTATCCCAAGCTTCATTCATTTTTATGCTTCTGGTTTCAGAGCTAGTTCTAGATGTCTATAAATTTTCATTGCTTCCAAAGGGGTCTAATCTGGGAAGAGGTATAATTACTACTCTCTTGGTCTGTACTCTATTCTTTACCTGGAAAAGGCCCCTGCTTCCTTTCAGTTGCAAGTAATAGCACCCCTCTTGACCCTGGAACTGTGGCCTTCTTTCCTTATGACCAATCAGAAGCCTTCCTTTCTATCATGGAACTGCAACCCAGAAGTGCATATGAGTAATAGGGTTGCTAATCAGCAGTAATTGTAATTGTAATCTCTTTCTGATCAGCTGTCTGATCCCTTTCCTATCTCTAGGTGAAGAACTCCTGAAGGTACTGCTGCTGCCACTTAGGTAAGGCCTCCACCCTGATGTTACACATCTCTCCTGCAGACCTCCTAAGTTTTCTTAAGCTAGAAAAATATTTTACCTGACCTTTTATTCACTCTGCCATTCAAAAAATTGATGAGACAATACTTTAAAGTTATTTGGATGTAAACATTGAGAGAGTTCAGATGGATTGCTGACACTAAAACACCATATTTTACCACCAGTAATAGGCTTTTCACTGGAATTATTCAAAGAACTGGCCAAATAAATGGCTCACACATCAGTTTCTCAAGTTCCCAAAGGCCAGTTAATATCTGCAGATCAAGGGAGCTTTACACTAGCTTTATAGAAAGAAGGATACGGGTGGAAAGGTACCTAAATTTCAGTTCAGAGACTTGAGTTCAAATATTGTCACTGTAATTTACTTGTATCCTTGCACACATTACTCTCTCTCCCTTCCTCCTCCCTTCCTCCTCCCTCCCTCCTGCTGCTGCTTCTTCTTCTTTCTTTCTTTCTTTCTTTCTTTCTTTCTTTCTTTCTTTCTTTCTTTCTTTCTTTCTTTCTTTCTTTCTTTCTTTCTTTCTTTCTTTCTTTCTTTCTTTCTTTCTTTCTTTCTTTCTTTCTTTCTTTCTTTCTTTCTTTCTTTCTTTCTTTCTTTCTTTCTTTCTTCTTCTTCTTCTTCTTCTTCTTCTTTTCTTCTTCTTTCTTCTTTCTTCTTCTTCTTCTTTCTTCTTCTTCTTCTTCTTCTTCTTCTTCTTCTTCTTCTTCTTCTTCTTCTCTCTCTCTCTCTCTCTCTCTCTCTCTCTCTCTCTCTCTCTCTCTCTCTCTCTCTCTCTCTCCACACACACACACACACACTCACACACACACACATGCACACAATTCTAAAACCTTAGCAAGTTGCCTAGAGCACTGAAAGGTTAAATGTTTTGTACAGTGTCACAAAGCCAATATGTGTTAGAGGCAGGCAACAATTGAATCCAGGTCTTCCTGAACAAGATGGCAGACAGTACCCTAACCTTTATAAGATGCTGCCATTCCCACATAAATGTATAAGAGTATATATTTGTCTCTATTTATGAATTTTATACTTCCCAATCAATTAACAAACCAATATTTTTTGGTTATGTGGAAGGAATTATGTTATGTACTTTGGGAATTAGATAGTCCTGGCCTTCAAGGAGCTTACTATCTGAATATGGAGAAAGGACATAAATAGTACAAGAACAGATTTTGTGTAATCTATGTAAGTCTCTGTGGGAGAATGTTATTAAAGTCCATTTGGAAACTGGAAAGTAAAATCAAACAAGATAAAGGATAAGGGAGGCTTCCTCTGTCATTTAAAAATAGATCCAGCAATCTTTAGTCTGTCCTCCTGGCCTGACAAACATATTAGAGGGGGATTTTGGGGGGCTAATATGTGAATTAGAATCTACTTAGAATAGGTCAAGAAACTACAGCAAGGTTAACTGATCTTAGATATTTTATGGAGTGTTGCTAATTAATTCAAAGTTTTGAACAAGTATACACTGGTGAGAATGGAAATTTCCATCAAAGAAGGATATTATGTTATGAAATTATTAGCTCTTGGAGTGCCAGAGAAAATGCTTAAGGAGAAGTTTTGAAGGATTTTGATACTATATTACAACATACTAAGTTTTAGACCCCAGAAATGTTTGTTTTATGACAAATGAAAGCATTCTTCTTATGTTTAAAAAATCCTTCATGCTAAGGTTAAATGTAATTTAAAAAAATCTTAAATACTATTGACAAGTCAAAAGAAAAATTTTTTTTTAAAAATATAATTTTTCACAAACAGTGATATTTAGTGAGAGGGTCTTTAAGATGCATTCTTTCACAATCAAGAGTTGACTTGAATTTTTAAAAAAAGTTTATGGCATTATAGACCTAGAGGTGCAATGGACCTCAGAGGCCATCTAGTTCAAGCCCCTTATTTTAGGGGTGAGAATATTGAGCCATAAAGAAACTTAGTAATTTGCCATGAAGATACAAGAAACAAATGTCAAAGTGATTTATTTGAATACCTTCACACGCAGATGCACAATCAGTACAAATGAGTGCAGGGAAATGAAAGAGGGGAGGCACTAGCAATTGAGATATGAGATGAGGAAAGTTTTCATATATGTCAAATGTGATGCTTGAACTACATTTAGAAAAAAAAGAGAGATTTTATGAGTTGGAAATTAGGAAGAAGTACATCCAGGCATTGAGGGTGGGGTGGATACAGTGGGGGAAGATAGCCAATGAAAGGCTGAGAAATAGAGTTCTGTGTGAGGAATAGAGAGAGGGGCAATTTGATGAATAATAAAGTTTGGAACTAGAGCAATGTATGATGAGTTAGGAAAAATAGTCTGAGTCAAGATTCTAAAAGGCTTTAATAATCAAAGAGAAGTTTTTATACGTTATCTTAAAGATAAATAGAGTTTGTTGAGGAGGCAAGGAATATGATGAGATATTCCCTTGAAAGAAATTACTTTGGTGACTCTGTGGAAGATGAATTGGAGAGAAAAATAACTTGATGCAAGAAGAATATACAGGAGGCTGTTGTAATAGTCTAGATGGGTAGTGATAAGGAACTAAATGAGCATAGTGGAGTGGAGTGGAGAGTGGAGAGAGGGGATGAAAGCAAGATACATGGAGACAGCAAAGAAAGAAGTTAACAACTAATTAGATATGCAGGGTGATAGGAATGAGAAGTAATACTAATAGTGAGAATTTATATGGCACTTATCCTATGACTTCAAATTGAGCTTTTTCCCCATGGTTCCACTTTGCCTCCAATTTCCCTGTTCACCTAAGTTCTCATTAATTTGAGAGACACCTCCATGTCCTATATGGTAGGAAAGCCAAAGATAAACAGTCCATTGAGTACTTCTACTAAGTTATTTAATGTCAGAATTACTTGAGGGCTCTTATTTGCTGATGTAAGAGGCCCTGCCATCAGTACTGCTTGGAGGCTTATCTCATTTACGCAGATGTTGGGAAATGGGAGCAATAAAGCTCCCATAGTCTCTATTATCAAACCATAAATCATTTCTTAGAATAGAAAAATCATATAAATTTCCTTCTTTTTTTAGCACTAAAATAGCAAACTTTTCACTGTTTGTTCTCATTCTTAGCCCTGAAATTCTGATCCCAATGATAATCCAGAAATAGCACCCCCAGGTGATCAATAAAAACTTTCCCATTTTTCTGAATTTTTCCCTTTAGAAATACATTATGCATTAGGGCAGGGAGGAGTATGACTACCTTTCCTTCAGCAATTCTTAGCAAGTTCAACTTGGTATTGAACAACAGGATCATAATAATTCATTTTTCATTTCCTTTTAAGGTTTTTTAAAGCTCTCAATTCACAAAAAAACCCAAAGAGTTGGGTAGCAAAAGTAGATTAATGAGAAATAGTGAGTTTCTAGGCTCCATATTATCTCAAGCAAATTAACCCTAAATGGTTTCCTGGTTCAGTTTTCCCTTGTAAAAGAGCCATGGTCATGTTGGTTAACCACAAGGGAAAGAATATTCTGCATGCCCTCACATGGGAAAGGAGGACACCTTTCAGAAGATATCTCCCCAACACCTACAGCAGAGTCTCCTTGAGTTAACCCATGTAGTCAGGATCTCCTCATAGAGAGATGAAATAGTGGGAAAGACAACAATTGAGTAAGATCTCTTCAGATCAGAGGGAATCCTAACAGTATGATTCACAACTTGTCTATCTCCAGCCTGGGGGCTTTTCTGTCTGTTAGAAGTAGGTACAAAGTCTATTGGCATTGATGAAAACATCAGGACTTCTTAGTCATCTTCTTGGGTTTCAGTTGGCCTCAATGGGATTGGCTTTATAATGCAAAGTAAGTTACCCACATACCATATAGGAGCAATGCAGATTCGGGATGTGGGCACACACATAAAAGGGAGTCCATTGACTTTCTGCTATAACATCAGAAGTAAAATCATCACCAGAGTCTCAGAAAGACACTGCAGAGACACATGATGGGGAGTGATTCTATCTGCAATAATATTTTAGTAGATTTGAGCTTATTTGTATCTCCTTGGAAATTATGACTAAAAACATCATATTTGACTCCACTGACATACCTCCCAAGAACACTGGGACCTGTTCACTTTGAATGAGTGAGGAACAAGAATATTGATGTATGCAATATCATTCTACTTAATATCTTTCTCTAAGCAGCTGAGCCCTTAGTGATAAGTGCCACAAAGCTGACACTAGAGACAGTTAGACAGGCTATGATGCCAACTTAAATAGATTATCAACTTGTGCATAGAATGTTCTTTCCAAAGGATTAGACTCTAAGGCCAAAGTGACATAATTTTTTTGTGGAAGTTCAAAAAAACAAATAATACTATGACCTTAAAATTAAGTGAGTCCCATCAACAGAACAGAAGACTTTCATGAGAGGTTTGTTTTGTTTTCATAGAAGGAACATTCACCTGGTAAGTGTGAGACATGATTTTAAATCCTGCTTTTGCTGTATTCTAGTCTTATGACCTTGGATGAGTCACTTTACTTGACTCAATTCAGTTTAAGAAATATTTATTAGATTTATAGGAGAATTAAGTTTGATAGTTCATAAAGGAGGGGCCTCAGAGCCTGCCTAGTCCCCATCACCTTAGAGAACCTGAAGCCCAGAGATTATATAACTTGCCTAAGATTGTTATTGTTGTTTAGTCATTTCAGTCATGTCCAGCTCTTCATGACCCTTTTCAGGATATTCCCTTGGCAAAGCTACTAGAATGGTCAGCTATTTCCTCCTCCAGCTCATTTTACATATGAAGAAACTGAGGCAAGCATGGTTAAGTGACTTGTCCAGTTCACATAGCTAGCAAGGGTCTAAGGCCAGATTCGAACTGAAGACTTCCTGATTTTAGGCATGGTACCCTATTCACTGTGCCACCTAGCTACCCATATTGCCTATAATTATACAGGTAATGAATGACAAAGGTAGGATTTGAATCCTGATCCTTTGACTCCAAATCTTGTTTTATATAAGTATATCTAAAAATTTATATATATATGTTTATATATATATTTGTATAATTTATAATACATTATAACATATACATATATACATATGCAAACTATATATACATACACACATATATCTATATATCTATAAACATAATCATGTTGTCTATGTGGAAAATATGTTGAAATGGGTCCTGGAATTTTTTTTTCCTTTTGGTTCAGACCTGTGATTTGACAACTAAAGGGAATTCTTTCCCATAGCTCTCAGGTAGATCAGAAATTTCTTGGTAATTTAGACCTAGAGATCTGCTTCATATGGTGCTAAGGGATTAAGTGACTTGCTTGTTACACGACCAGTTTCAACCAGAGAAAGAACTGGAACCTAGATGTTCCTGAGTGTCAGACTAGTTCCTCTCCACCCTATGACTGATTTTTCTGGAGATACAATCAAAAGGCAAAAAGCCCTTCCCTCAAACAGCTTCCACCCTGCTTGAAGAGGAAGAACTTACAGAGAAGGCCCATTGGAGGAGCTAGGTTTCAAGTTTTGTGGACCTCAGTTTCCTCATCTATAAAAATGAGAATTGTACCAGTGGATCTCTAAGGTACCCTCTAGGTCCGACAGCTGTTTTTTCTATGACAATAAAAAGATTCCTTGTTGGCTCTGATCTCCAAAGAACAGGTATTATTTTGTTCTTGTGTCAAAGTCATTCCTCTGGGATGGTAGCAGTTCCTTGAGAAACATTTTCTTTACAGGAAAAAACCTGAAGATTTATTTAGACCCTTTACAAAAAGCTATAATGTGGCTTGATGAGTGGTTATCAGAACGGTTAGTTGAAAGTCAGTGTTACAGATTATAGAATAAAATACTAGGTCAATCATTGGGCACATTCAAGCTCTGTCTATGGTGCTGATTCAATGTGTTCTCTTTAGAAGGTTATTAAATAGATTAAAGGAAAGAAAAAAAGTTAGCCATCCCTGAGATACTATCAAGGTAAAGACTTTATATTGTTTATCTCTATTGATCATCACAACATCCCCAAGAAGCAAATGCTAATATTTCTCCCCACTACAAATGAGGAAACTGGAGCTGAAATTGGTTCAATTACTTTCCTAGATTTACACACATATTAAGGGTTTGAGAGAGGATTTGAACCCAAATATTACATATTCTAAGTCTACTATCCCCTATGTATGCTGAAAAGGAATTCAACCGATAGAAATAAGGAGGATACATATTCATAGAAACAAAGGATAGTCTTTGTGAATATACAAGGTCAGAAGATATTGGAATCAGATTGAAAATAATTAGTGATTTAGTTCACAGAATGTATGTAAAGGAACAATATGAACTAACCCAATTGAAGCTGGAGGCAGAAGGTGAGAAGGTTTTAGATACAGGGCTAACTTGTTTGTATTCTAGCCTCTGGACAATAGGGAATGAAGGTATTTATGCAACGTGAGACGCATTATCCTGACCTGGCTCTGGTCATTTCCTCCAAGCATGTAGGAAGGTAAAAGAGACTGGCTGTGGCAAGAATTCCTGATCCAGGAAATTATGTGATCAAACAACAGAAGAAAGCTATCTAGATAATGCATTACAGAGGGGAAAAGACAAAAAAGAAGGAAAAACAATACAAAATAGTTGTGTTCACCTGAAATAAAGACAGAAACCCTGTGGGCTGGGTTTTCTACTAACGTAGAAAAATTCACATTATATATGTGATGCTTTTATTTATTTGGTAAACATTTCCCAATTACAGCTTCATCTATACTCAGTAGTTTTTCAGGAATTTTCAGCCCATGTGTGGTCAGATGTGTGATATATTAATTCTAAATGAACAAAGTTGGTGGGAATAAGGTGAAGGGACAGATGGGACATACATTGTAGAGGGAAATGTGATATAACTTGGCAACTGAGGAGCTGAGGCAGGTAAAAGAAAAGTGAAAGTAAAAATGACTGAAGTCTTGAGCCTGGGTAACTGGAACAATTAGTAGTTCTAACAAAAGAAATAGAGAAGTTCAGATGAACTGCAGGACTTTGGGAGAAAATGTATATTTTATTTTGGAAGAAGAGGGGAAGGAGAGAGAATAAGCTGTTATGTATTAGGCAGTATTTTAAATGCTTTTAAAAGAATTTTCTCATTTGATGCTCAAAGTAACCTTGCAAGGGATGTGCTATTATCATTCTCATTTTATAAGTGATGAAATTGAGACAAAGCGAGTTTAAGTGACTTGACCATGGTCACACAGCTAGTTAAGAATTTGAGTCAAAATTTGAATTCAGGTCTTCTTCCTGACTCCAGGCCCAGTGTTCAATCCACTACACCACCAGCTACTTTGGATACATTGATTTTTAGATGTGAATGAAAACATTCAGTTGAGGAAATTATAGAACTAAAGAATATTTGTAAGAATATCAAGTTGACTGATTTAAAGACTTGAATTTTACATCATGCACAAAAATACAACCCAGGCAGGACAGAAATATTAATTGATTTCAAAGGAGAAGATATAGAACAAATTGCAAAAGGAGACCTTCTGGTTAATCTTAATTCAATTCTCGTAGAGAAAGGAATCAAGTAAGACAATAACTGAATTACCTGAAATGAATTAAATGATCTCTCTCTCTCTTTAAAAAAATGATTTCTAGAATTCTGGCCATGTAAACCAATGAAAGGGGCCTCTAGTTACAGTAGTTCCACACAGTACAAACCAAAATGGATATGGCACAATTTGCTAAATTAATTAGGGCAATGGAGACAATAAATTACAATATTTAAGGTCCCAAAGTAGATTTGGAGAAGTCAGATAACTGGAAAGTCTTTTAAATTGCCTAGTCTAAAGTTAGTCATGAGAGACTACAACCCAATCACAATGTTGGCAAGTAGAAAGAATATAATTGAAGAGAAACTTCATGTGGGCATATTTTTGTTATCATAAAGTCTTTATCTTTTTGGCTACTGTCTTGCCTTAACTTTGGAAGGCTTAACCCTTTCTTCTCTTGAATTTTTGTCCTGGGTCCCCACTAATCTGGTTGGTGAGTTTGTTCTATCTAGGAAGGCTCCAAACATTCTTTAATTCTTCTACATTAACAGCAACAGGTGGTTTTAGCTAAAATGCCCACTCACCCAACATCCCCTATCCCACAGTTCTAGAATAATAACAAAATAAATATCCCTATTGTTATTGTAAAAATTTTGATAATCTCTTCCCCTAGAAATCTATTCACCATCCCTATGATTTTCTAAACCAAAACACTCATTCATGACTATCACTTCCAATTATGGACTATCTTCTATTATTAGAATGTAAATTACTTGAGGTCAGGCACAATCTTTGATTTTGCATTTGTTTCCTAGTGTTTGACACATAATGAGTGCTAAAACTGTTTTTCATTCATTGCTTTTGATTTAAAAGACACAGAAACTATATATTTAGGAGCATTTTTGCTTCTCTTTAATTAGAGTCATTAGCATAGTGACTTAATAAGGATTAGTTTAGTTGAGTAGATAGGCATTATATCCATTTGTATAGAAGCTAAGGTACAGAAAGGTGAGTTGATTCATTAAGTGACTTTCACAAAGTATAAAACATGTTATTTCTTGGGCCAGGGATAAACTCAGTGTCCAGCAAATTCTCCATCTGTGATGTTTTCGTAGGGCTTTTAAAGCATTGAGTATGTATAAGAGACTGTTAGATCTAGAGACAAGAGATCTGCAGGTAAATCCCTTCCTAGACACTAGCTTGGGGGATGTTGTGATTTAATCTCTTAGCTTTCTTTTTTGTAAAAGGAGTAACAATAATTGCTTAAAAATGTACTTTGAAAACTTCAAATGGTATATAAATGCAAAATCTTATAATCATTCTGTAGTAACGCGTACTACTTGAAGGCAAAGATCATGTTTTTGCCTTTGTATCTCCAGAATATCTCACATTATTTGGGACATAGTAGGTGATTAATAAATGTTTACTGATGGGAAGGTCTCACAATTCTCACATGCAAGTTATTCTTCTGAATGAAATACTAAGGCTTGGGGAAGTCTAATGTTATATGTTTTTTCCATCTATTATTCTTTCTCTAAAGTTTTGGAAAAAAATAAACTTCAGAGGACTTGTGACTTCAGATTTTAGCCAGGAATGATTGGGAATTTTGGAACTGAAGCCAAATTCATCTGTCAAAGGGAGAGAGGAAACCATGTAAGCTCTGATCACTCCTGGGAATGATCAAAGTAGATGAGACATCATAGGTATTGAAGAGGTTGAAGAACTAAGAAAGACGAATAAAAGGTGGCAAAAATTAAGATGAATAATACTTTGAGCAGAGTATTAAACACACTGGGGAGGACAGATAGTAACCTGAAATTCTATAAATGATCTCAGAAAAGATCTAGGCAGGATAGATTGGATTTCCCAGGAGAGTTGAGTGCTCAGTTATGGTAACATTGGAAAAATATGACAAGGACACTGAGAAGCAAGTAGGATATCTACTCCTCTTCTAGGCCTTAAGTGGTATATGGAGATAAAGCTACCCTTGGAGAGGTTGTTGAGAGATAACATAAGGAGAAAACTCCATTTTACTGAGTACTGGAAGATGGAAGGAGTGGTAGAAAAAGAAATCTAGTATCACAAGAAAATAGATCCAAAGCCAAAGAAACCATGTTAGATAGTCCAATTCTATCCTTTATCAGATAAGGAAACTAAAAGCAAGAAAAATGAAATTATTTGCCTGAGATCACTAGTAAATGATAGAGTCAAGAAATGAACTTGGTTCTCTGCCTCTGCCTCTGACCATTTTACCAGTGTATCATAACCAAGAAAGTTCCAAAGGGTCTTGTGCAAAAGATGGACAGAGGATGACAATGACTGAAGAAGGTTAGAACTGATTTTATAACATGAAGTCAAGGAAGTGGTTCTAGTGGTACTTGGCAAAGTCAACAGGTCCCTTATGTACTACTAACTCTTGTACACCCAAACTGTTTGTTCCCTAAAGTAACCTTGAGGATCCTCAGAGATTCCTCAAGCCAGGTGGTAAGTGAAAAAGTGACGATTACTGGACCCAAGGAGATGACAGAGACAGAAGGCTAGTCAAATAGCTTTTTCTAGGGATAAAAGGGGCACATTACATACCTTACTACAATATGTCAAATTTTAAGTTAGCATTAAAAGGAATCCAGATAATGCTTTTGATTCTTTTTTATTTAAACTCTGGAACCAAAATGAGTGCATGCGAGCACTAGCCAGGCAACATTTACCAGCCCATTAATTTAATATCTTTCAGCTCCTGAAGGCAAAATAGATTAACTAAGGAAATATAGTAAACCATATTTTATATCCTGCTTCACTATACCACAGAACTATTCCATTTTATGTCTTATATTTCAGAAAGAAAAAATAAAAAACCTTCGTGAAAGCATTTTATTAACTTTAATTAAGTTTTCCAACTCTAGTCCTTAGGCAAGATATTCTTATTATCTATCCCCCGAGTACCAGTTAGAAAATAGCAATACTCAGGTACCAATTCTGTGGAAAAATGGAAAAATTGCTCACTTAGTAATGGAATGAAATAATAGAGGTCAATGATGTTCAGTGCCAACCAAAGAATGCTAAGGAGGGTGTAAAGAGCCAAGAAGAAGCATCAAGAGACCTGGGTTATATAGTACTATTTCTGCCTCTGATGACCTGTGTGACATAGCAAATTAGTTCACATTTCTGAGCCTGTTTCCTCACTTGTATCAACTTACCTCAAAGATCCCTTCTAAGTCTACCATTCTCTGAGGATTTTAAGGGAATAGAATGTTCATTTGGATTCTTCTCTTTCCTTATGCTTAACAGGTTCTCCTCCTTCTTTCTTCTCCCTTTGAGCCACCAATCCACCCCCACTTTGCATAATAGAAAGAATATTGGATTTGAGTCAGAGGACCTGACTGTGAATACTGACTCTGCCATTTAAAAGGTGTGTGGCCTTTGGCTAGTCACCATTTGGTCCCCAGTGATGAAATGATTGCATTAGACAAAGTCTTTTCCTCTGCATAATTCTATGGCCACCACCCCACAGAATATAGGACAAGATTCCTTTTCACAGCAAGATTTATGGCTCTGGAGCATGGGTGGAGTGCTTTATATACCACATAATATATGCGAATCCCCTAATAGTAGCCAATTAAGTAGAATTGATGGAATTCACAAGTCCTAGAAAAGTTCAGATAACTTCTAAGACCTCTGGTGAATGCCAGAATGTCCTCTGAGGCAGGACAACCTTGTCTTGTTTACTGTATTTAAGTTTATGAAATAGATAAGAAAGAGAAAATGGCTTAAAAAAAAAAAAAACCTATGTCTGTCACCGCTTAAGTCACTATATATTTAGTCTAGACATGTTTATTGCCAACTCACATGGCAGGTTTGGTGATTTCATTTCTGGAAGTGTTGGAAAACTTGCAAAAAGAGTTCCTACTTCTTGGTTCAGAGCATGTATAAATAACTTGAGTTTGCATACAACAAGCTCCCCTGCCCAAACTGATCTCTTTTTTTGTGGGGCTATCCCTAGAGGGGAAAATTGTGATTTCAAACTTGAAGAGAACATTTACTGAATTACAGAGGAAATGTGACCTTATGCTAGGGGAAAGTATACCCCATCAATGAAAATCATGGATGCTTGAAGTACTAAGGACCTATAATGTGCAGAGCATTGAGAACCTGTAAAATATAAAGGAGGAACCCTGTCCCACAAAAGGAAGAAGAAAGCTATACTTGTCTGGCATCTGATTTATATTGGTAAAGGAAGGAGGGAGGGGAGAGAGAGAGAGAGAGAGAGAGAGAGAGAGAGAGAAGAGAGAGAACTTCTAAGAATTTCTGATTTGGAGAGAATATACAGTGTTGTTTTATCCCTTCATTATGTAGGTCAGGCTAATATGCTTAATAAAATCTTACTAAGAACATTAGCCTCTCCTTCTTAACTACTTTACCTGTAATTTTCTTTGTTTTGATGTTTCATGATTTAGGCATCAAGATCATATTTGTATGACAGAAGAAATTTACCTATGTTTTCAATCTGTTCATTTATTTTTGGAAATTGTTCTTTAAAAGTTTGTCAGAATTCACTTGTAAATCCATCTGGTATTAGGTTGCTTTTTTTTTTTCTTTGGGAGTCCATTTATGCTCATTTAATTTCTGTTTCTAAGATAATTATTTAAATATTCTATCCTGTTCTATTAATTAGGGTAATTTATATATTTTTTAAAAAGTTATCCATTTAATTTTGATTGTCATTTTTTGCCATACACTTGTGAGAAGAACTATTAATATTTGCTTTTCCTTCTTTTTTGCTTGTAAGTTCAACTTTTATTTTTTATACTGGTAACCTGGTTTTCTTCTTTATTTTTATAAAATCAGAATTTCCAAATTTTTTATTTTATTGATTTTTTAAGCTTATAACTTTGATAGTTTAATTTTTTAACTTTTAATTTTGTTAACTTATCCTCTGATTTTAAGGATTTTTGTTTTACTGTATACTTGTCTTTTTATGGTTATTATAAATTTTTTGGTGTGTGACTGAATAATTGATCTCTTCTTTCTCTCTTTTATTGGTGAAAGCACTTACAGATATAAATTTTCCCTGTAGTACTGCTTTGAGTGTCTACCACAAATTGATTTTTTTCAAAACAATGCAACTCAACATTGTTTTCTTCTTTGCCATTTATCTTTTATTAAATTATTGTTTTCATAACCTTTCCCTTTATCCACTCATTCTTTAGGAATAAGTTATTTAGTTCCCAATTAATTTTTAATTTATAAGTCCTTTGTTGACTATATTTTTACTCTACTATGTAGTCACTTTTTTTCTGAAGGTGCCAGACATAGTTAAGAGAAATACATTGAGTATTCTCCAAAGTCTCATCATATTGTACTTTTTAAAAATTCTATTCACTTCCATAAATTTTCTTTTTTATTTTATAATTATATTTATCTAGGTCTGAGTGGGAGAGATTGAGTTGTCTTAATAGTTTTAGTTTGCTGTCTATTTCTTTTTCTAACTTACTTGACTATTTATTTAAAAATTTAGATGCTATGCCATTTAGTACATATATGTTCAGCATTGTTATCAATTGTCTATGTTAGCATTTAGTAAAATAGTTTATCTACTTATCTCTTTTACTTATGTATATTTTTCCCTTTTCTTTTCCTAAAACATTATTGTTACCCCCCTTCCTTTTTATCTTCAAATAAAACATAATAGATACAGTTCTAAACTCTTAATTTACTTTTTGTGTTGCTAGAATATTGCTTATAAGTGATATCTTTTTGGATTTGGGCTTCTAACTCATATAACTACCCTCTTCAATTTTATGGTGAGTTCATCCCATTCACATTCATATTTATAATTACTAACTTTGTATTTCAATCCATTCTATTCCTTTATAGCTATGCCTATATTTTTGTATCCTGTCCTCTCTTTAAGAGTCTGTTTTACTTCTGACCACTACCTCCTTTAATCTAACTTCCCTCTCATACTACACTCAGTTTCTCTCTTACTTTTCTGTTGGGCAAAATAAATTCCTTTCCTTATCTAGGTCCTCATCATATTATTTCCTTCTCAAACTAGTTCAGATGACAGTGAAGTTCAAGTGTTTTCTGCTCCTCCATTCACTCCTTTTCCATCGTATAAACATCCTTACCTGCTACATTTATATTAAATTTTTTTCATTCTTCCACTCCCCTTTTATCTCAGAACTTGCCTCTTTCCTACTCTTTCATTCTTCTTTTCAAATCATCAAACATAATAGAATTACATTCCAGTCCTCTGTCCAATCAGATTTCCTCTATGTGATCAGTGATACTAAAGTTATAAAGGGTTATGTATATCATATCTTTACATAAGAGTGCAATCAATTAAACCTTGTTTATACCATTATGCTTTTTCATTCATGTTTACTTTTTTTCTGCTTCTCTTGAATTCTATGTCAGAATGTCAAATTTTCTATTTTTCTCTGATCTTTTCAACAAAAATGCTTAAAAGATATCTATTTCATTAAATGTCTGTTTCCCTCAAAGGATTATACTTAGTTTTACTGAATGCTATTTTTCTAGTATTCATAGATCCTTTGCCTTCCACAAAATCATATTCCAAGCCTTCTACTTCTATAAAGTAGTCAATGCATATTATATGATTATGACCGACTTAGATGCTTTCCTTCTGGCAACTTACATTATCTTCTTGATTTGATTTTGATTTTGATTTTGGGTTTTATTCCATTGTATTATGTTTCTCTCTGGTTCTCAGAGAGACTTTTTTTGAGTACTTTGTTAAAATATGACATCTAGACTATTTTATTTTTGGCCATGTCTTTCATTTATTCCAATGATACTTAAATTATCTGTCCTCAATCTTTTTCAAATCAGTTATCCTTTTTCTATGATATATTTCACATGTTCTTATTTGTTTTCAGTCATATGACTTTCTTTTATTATTTATTAATGTCTCATGGAGTCATAAGCTTGTAAGCTTCCATATTTAAAAGTTTAATTTTAACAAATTTTCTTCAGTAAGGTTTTGTACCTTTTACAAAACTATAAATTCTCTTTTCATAACTTTCTTTATTAATTGTTATTTCTTTTCCTGTCCCTTTCCCCTTTCCCATTCTCTTTTCTCTCTACTGTTTTTAATTAATTAATTAAATTTATTTATTAAAAAAGGATTTTTTGTTACTTTTATCTCTTTTTTTTTTTAGTTCTTGCTTTAATTCTTTTAGGAATTCTTTTTGTCACTGGGTCCAAATGCAGACCTGTTTCTGAATGTTTCTGAGTCTGCTTCTATATGTCTTTAAATCATTAACTTTTGTTTCTTTCTTGAGCTTCCCTTTACCTTAGCTGCTTAATTTTTCATAATTGGATTCTTTGAAGAGGAACAGGGGACAACTGAGTTGTAGTTCAGCTCTTAGTTTCAGACATATAGTTATATTTCTGCAACTTGCTCTTTGTTTAGTACTCACCTAGGATCCTGTTCACTTGTTTGACTCTACTCCTTCCTACATTTGATTTTTTTATTTGATTTTGACTGATTTTTGACCTAGACTTAGGTAATGGGTGTCAGAGTTACCATGTGCCACCCATTATTACAGTCAATGCTGGTCTAGGAATCTTCTTTCTTCCATGGTGCTTCCTGTCTTCATTATCTTTCTCAGCTTCCTTTTCTCTTCTAGAAACTGAAATGTTCCCTACCACCACTGTATGCTCCTAGACAGTCACTATAGCACATTCCTGCCAAGTGCTCCTCCCCACCCCGACCCTAAAGCTGGAAAAACTATCTTTAGCTGCTCTGAGCTAAAAAAGTTGTTCTCTTTGACTTTTTCTTGGTTTTCTCAATCATATTTTCATGTGTTCCATGTTCTTAGTTGTTATAGAAGTGTTCAGGGTTAGCTAGGCCAAAATGCTTTCTCTCTTGTCTACATCCCCAACCCACATATTCTTAATTGGATTTAAATCAGACTTGTTTTCAAGGTACTGGATCATATTTCTTTCTATGTCTTAGATATTTATTTCCATATCTCGTCTGCTTGTCCTACTAAATAGGAACTTAGTAGGGGGTTGTGAATATTTTATACAGTATGGTACAGTGTAAGGTATATACAATAAGGCACAGTATAAGTATTAGAGTATTTATTTCATCTATAATTAAAAATTACTGAAATTCTGAAACAATTCTGCTTTTAATAAAATCAATATATTCATCAGAGTTTGGGATTCACTCCCTGCAGTCCTGACTCTCAAGAAATTTGGAATTAAAAAATCCTCCAAATACTATATATAAATATAATCACACCTGAAGAGGCCTCTGCCACATTGCAGAATATCTAAGAATTTTCTGTCTATTTTTATGTACTGTAGACTACTTAGGCAGACTGGTGAAGTCCATGACTCTTTCTCATAATAATGTTTTAATCTATAAAACAAAATATGGGATTTGAATGAAACAAATTATATTGAGAGTGTTATTTTTTTTTAAGTTCACAGATTCCAAATTAGGAACCATAAAGGGAAATCAATATCAATTCCTCCATCTACCGGGTCCTGTGGAAACTCTTTGCTTATTTTCTGATGATTAATAAAGTTGCTTTGAAGTAATAATTTATAGCTTTATTTTTGATGTTCAATCATACTTGAATTTACAAGTGATGCCACTGGATTCTGTTTCATTGTGGAATTGAGTTATTCTTGATTTTTTTTACTTCCCTATAACAATAATAGACAATGCAATATTTCTAAGAATTAATGAACTTGCTCTTTAAGAGCTGAAACTTTTTGCACATTTCTTATATTATGATTCATTCTTCAAAAAATGTAGTATTGAAGTACCACTTCATGACTACCAGATTGGCAAATATGACAGAAAAGGAGAATAAAATATATTGGAGGCAATGTAGAAAAATTGGGATTCTAATGTACTGCTGGTGAAATTCTGAACTGATCTAAGCATTCTGGAGTGTGATTTGGAACAAAGCCCAAAGGGCTTTAAACCTGGGCATACCTTTTGATGCAGCGATACCGCTACTAGGTCCATATCCCAAAGACATTTTAAAAAAGAGAACAGTACTTTTTGTACAAATGAAATATTTATAACAACTCTTTTTGGAAATGTCCATCAATAGGGGAATAGCTGAACAAATTGTTAAATTATGATTGCAATAGAATACCATGCTATAAGAAAAGGTGAGAATGACAATTTAAGGAAAAAACCTGGAAAGGCAAACATGAACAGATGCAAAATGATTTATAGAAACAGTATAACATTGTATACAGTAGCAACATATAATAGGACATTTATGAATGACAGCTATTCTGAGCAATACAGTGATGTACGATAATCCTCAAGGTCTCATGATGGAAAATGCCATCCACCTCCATAGAAAGAACTGATGGAGTCTGAATGCAAACTAAGGCATACTATGTTTCACTTTATATCTTGACTTTTATTTTGTTTGTCTGAATTCTCTTTCACAAAATGATTATTATAGGAAGATTGTTAACAGTATTACACATGTAAAATCTGTACCAAATTGCTTACCCTCTCAGGGAAGGGGGAAGAAGGAAGGTAAGAATTTGACTCAAACATAAAAAGGTAAAAAAAATTTTCATGTAATTGAGGAAAAAATTAAATATTATCAAAACCAAAAAAAGCCTATAGAGTTAGAAATACAACAACAACAAAAAAGAACAAAAACACACGTGTATGATATGGAATCTAACATTCAACAGAAAGAAAAGAGCTTTAAAAAGGCAAAACCCTATCAATATAGTGACATCTGATGAAAGTCAAACACTTTGAGTCAGCATAGTATCATGAGAAGCACACACTTATTTTCTGTCACAAATAATATCAAAATTGCTGTTAGTTTGAAAACTGCTCTATTTTCCAATTCTCTTCAGTTTCTTGTAAATAACAGAAAATAATTATAAAATATTTTGGTACATATGTGACTTTTTACTCTATTTTTACCTTCCTTAGGGTAAATGCTCAGCTATGGCATAAATAAGTAAATATTTTTAACATTTAAATTAAATTTTTATTGTATATCTGTAAATTATTTTCCAGAATGGTTATAGGATGGCATTTTCTTTTTTACATTTATTCATTCATTTTTTAAATTATCTTACTCTTTAAAAATTGAATCCAAATTATTTCTCCTTCTTGCCACTCTCTTTCCTATAAAGTCATGTAAAACATTTTCATATTAGCTATGTTTCCAAAAATCATGAAAAGTAAAGAAAGTCAAAAAAGTGTACTTCAAGATTCATCAATTTTCTCTCTAGAGGTAATATTATTTCATCATGAATCCTATGGCATCATTTGACTTCATTGTCTTGTTCAGGGTAGGTAATCACGTCCATTAGGATTGTTTACCATTTTTATGTATATTATGAACCCTTGTGATAGTTTGGTGAAGTCTATGGATGTCTTCTCAGAATTGTGTTTTCAAATACATAAAATAAAATACATGAAATTACAAAGGAAATCAATGATATTGAAATAGAGTTATCAAAATTAATTTTAAAAATCTAACTCTAAGCACCTCAGGCTAAAATGTAACACCTAGGTCCTACATTTTATTCCTTACCCTCAAGTTTTATCAAGCATCTCCTTGAAGTTAAAGGAAACTTCAATGTAATTTTCACAATTTAGATACTTGCTACCAGCAAGATGATGGGAGTCAAAAGGAATTCACTCACACCTTTGAATCAATCAAGTGAGCATTTTTAAAGTATCTATAATATGCCAGACTCTACGTAATATACCCGAGATACTAAGAAATAAAAACAAACAAAAAATAAAGAACTAAATAATCTCAATGAGGAGGAAGTTCAGGAGGAATTCCAATAAGATTGGGGGTGAGTGAAGATGAAAAAGTTCCTGAAAACTTCCCAAGAGTATTTTTGGTGTGCTGGCTAGAAATGACTATGTGTCTAACACCAAAAAGAGTGAAAAATGTGATTAGCTCTCAGGTGTGGTGGCCTGGAGTAGTCAATCAATTAATCTGTCAGCATATATTGATTAAGTGTCTATTATAATTAAGATATTGCACCAGATACTGAGATTCAAAGACAAAAAATAAACAGTACGTGCACTCAAGGAACTCACATTCTAGATGTGTAAAGTTATATATGATTATATAGGGTAATCTGAAAGTAAGGCTTTAGCATGTAGGAGGATCAAAAAGATCTCATAGAGAAAGTGATGATGAGTTTAGTTCTGAAGGAAATTAGGTATTCAAAGAGCCAAGAGTAAGGAGAAGGTACTTTTCAGTAATGGGGGGAAGCTGGTACAAAGGCACAGAGACTAGAGTTGGACTATTATATATGAGAAACAGTAAAGGGCATTTGGGCAAATCACAGAGGGTGCACTCAGTCAATATATGTCAGATGTGGGATTTGAACTTGACTGCTATGACTGACTGCACCATGTGTCTCTCAAGTAGGAAATTAGCATGGCCAGAACAGTACTTTAGGGAAATGAATTTGTCAGTAGAGCAGAGGATAAGTTAAAATGAGAAGAGACTTGAGCAGAGAGAACAATTAGCTGGCAATTGAATAGTCCAAGCAAGAGGAAACAAGGGACTGAACTAGGAAGATGACTGAGTGAGTAGAAAGAAGGAGATGAATAAAAGAGATATTGTAGAAATAAAAATATTGTTTCAAAAAAAGTAAGCATTACCTTAAGAAATTAAGACCAAAGGCCTGTAGCAGTGGATAACAACTCCAGTAGATGGCAGCAGAATCTTGACGGAGAAGCAGCAAAAAGCATCTTAAAAGGGAGAATTAGAACTGTGAAAGGAAGGAGCTAAGGTACACAAAGGCACAAGCTTGATTCTTTAAACATTTCTAAGATACTTCTTGAGAACCGCGTGGTCCCAAGGGAGAGGAAAATATATGGTCTCAATGATGACAGTGGGAAAAGCATCAGTAGAGCAGTGAACAAATCTTGGACAAGAGGAAGAATTCTGAGAGTTAGCTGCCAAGACAAAGAAGTTCTTGAATCAAGCACAAGACCTCCATGTTTTAAGGAGAAGCTGGAGTCAAGCAGTAGCTTGGGGCAGAGCTACAGTGTATAGGTCTAAAGGACCTTGTCCTTCACTAGTACCATGTGTATGTTACATGTATTGTGCAAGTCCTTGGGATCAAGAAGTGAGCCTGATTTGAGGAGAACCTCAAATGTAGATCAGTGTCATAATTCCATAGGACTGTCTAGGTATCTAGGTAAGAATGGTTCACAGCAGCACCAAGTTCTTTTCCCACTTGGGGAAGAGAGTTCCTGCCTAGGGTAGTATTATAGGTCTAGAAAATTACCAGATTCTATGGAGGTCACCATAACAAAAAAGAAAACAAAAAAGAAAAATTATCATGACTGTCTTGAACTCAGGTGAAAACCATTTGTAGTTCAGATTTATTTATTTGTTGTTGCTGTTGACTTCTTAAATCAATTTTGTCCTTTATTCAATATATTATAAGCCTAAGTCAGTGATGGCAAACCTTTTAGAGGGGTGGCTGATGTCCTCAAGCATGTGTGGAGATGTGGAGGGTAGGAATCCTGCCTCATGTCCCTGTGGTTTTCTAGTAATGAACTCTGGCGAACTCTGTGCTGGGGCTATGGTGGGCTACAGAGAGTACCCCCCCTGGCATGCATGCCATTGGTTTGCCACCACAGACCTAAGTGCTTGCATGAAACAAAGGTTCATTTACATTTACTGAGACCTAAACATAAGTGCTTTTCTGACATTCCCAAGGGAAACCTAAATGATAAACAAAATAAGGGATATCTAAATGATAGGCAAAATAACCCAAATTTTGACTTTACAAAGGGATTCTCATTGGAGGTATTAAACAAAGAGTGGAATTACCGAGAAATACCCAGGAATAACCCCAGGCCAGTAAAACCCAAAGCATCTGGGTCCCAGGATATTCTTAGCCTTTTTTTTTTTAGCTCCATAGATGATCACACATGACTTCTCTATCAGCTATTTAAAAGTAATCTCAAATTCTACAAATTTCATTTTTTTTTGTCAAGTTAACACAACCTTCCCCATGGAAAATTATTAAGAACATTAATTTCTTCCCTATCAGATGGGCTTAAGTAAGTAAAGGGATTTCCGGGTGAGTATTATTTTAGGCAGACTTAGGGGTTAGAATTCAGAGGCCAACAGTGGTGGCCTTGAATGATGAGAAGGTCACAGGGTTTTGGTGAATGAAAAAGATTGGTCTTCATTTTTATGTCTTTTCTTTTTATCCAGAAATGTACATGGACACATAAGATATATGAAAAGGAATCAGAAGAGAAGGGAAGGGAAAATGACTAGGATTTCTCTTTTTTACATTTCAATTCTTTTTGTTTATTTTTTAAACCAATTAATTTAGGGTTATACCAGGTCCAGTGTTTAGAAAGTTACTATTTAAAATATATTAGACATTGGGAGTTTCATTTTTGTCTTTTTATCTCCAGTGCCTAATAGAGTAACTGGCACAGACTAGGCATTTAATGAATGCTTCAAATAGTTGATTATGGGATTCAATTTACTTATTGATAGATTAATTATTAGAATAGCTGCTGCCCTTTTATGGAGAAGGGAAGGAAATAAACATTTACTAAACTCTAATACAAGTCAGACACCTTGCTAAATGTTTTACAAATATTATTTCATTTGATCCTCACAACAATGTGATAAGGTAGGTGTTATTGTTATCTACACAAGTGAGGAAACTGAGGCAGACAGGTTAAGTAACTTGCACAGGATCATGCACCTGGAAGTGTCTGAAATTGGACTTGAACTCAGGTCTTCCTGACTATTAGTCCAATATGTTACTGTTCACCCAGCTGCCTTAATGGTTTGGGTCATTCTCTTGCATAGGTTTCTGGGAACCACGTGCCCATAGAGATGTAATTGGAATATGTAGTAAACACACTGAGTGTTCATTTTCCCACTGATTTACTTAGTTGGGGAAGTCAATAAAGATTCCACTTACTAGTTTTCCTTCAAGCCCCCAAGGCTGCTTCCTGCTCCAGACAGGGGGACGCCAGCCTCAGTTGGGATGTCTTCTTTCCATTGTTACTCATTTTTCACTGTCATTGTTTTTATAACTCAGATTTTTATGGCTTTGCTCTTCAGTTTCCAAGCTTAGTGTCTGGGAATTCAGAGGATTTTTGCATTCAGTCTAGTTCCCTTAGGCGTTGTATTCTCATGGACGCTGACAGACATTCAACATATCATTCCAAACATATCTTTCTAGAGATATTTATTACCTTTGGGATAATATTTCTGATGATTTCTGAGCAAGAACTAGAGAAACTGGCCATATCGTTGGGAATTTAGACACTTTTTGTGCTGTCCCCAATTTCATTTCATAAATTACTTGATGATTGACACATCATAGCTATCTCTCTCACTGCTGTAGAAATGCATATACAAGGGACAGTTAGGTAGGTCACTGGATAGAGCATTAGTTCTGGAGGTAGAAGGTTCTGGGTTCAAATTTGGTCTCAGATACTTCCTAGTTGTGTGATCCTCTATAAATCACTTAATCCCAATTGCCAGCCCCTACCCTTCTGCCTTGGAACTGATACTCAGTATTAATTCTAAAACAAAAAGTAAGGGTTTAAAAAAGATATGCATTTATAATTGATCTAGGAGAAAGAAAGTGAAAAAAGGCCAATTTCAAGAGTCAGCTTCTGATTCTTAGCCTTAGATATTAAACTTCCACTATTAAATGAGTAATTTATTCCTAACAGAACTTTGCTGAGAGTTCAGTTATAACTTTTGATATTCAAAATCATGAATGAAGTGGTAAAGAAAAAATTAATTTCCTATTATCAAAGTTTCATTGTAGATGCCATAAAAAAGAAGGCAGGATTTTGTTGGCATTTCCTTATGAGATAGGTTCTTGTTATTGAATTTGAATATTGGATATTTCTCATCTTAAGTATTTACTTCTAGCTAAAAGATACGATTTTGGAATATGTAATTTCATAAAAACAATAAATAAGAATTCAGAGAAACATAGGAAGACAAATGATCTGATACAGAGGAAAGAATGTGGAAACACCAAAACAAGATATCTAATTTCAAAAATGAACACAAAAACAACACTAAAAAAGTAGCAGTTGATAATGGTTCCAGAGGACTAATGAAAAAACATACTTTTGTCCTATCAGTAATTTAATGGAGGAGTCTGTGCCAACAGTCAAATGTTTCATATTCTGCCAGAAGTAGTTCTTATGCCATGTGGTTTTGCTCGATGTTCTTTTTCTCCCACAGTTTGGTATATAACTGGGACTTAGTAAATGTTTATTACTTGACTATGAGAAAAGGAGAGAATAGAGTTGGGTGGTATAGGTAGATACCAGGATATGTCTGTGGTATAAAAGAGCAGAAGACATCAAATAAAATTCTTAAAATAAGAAAATTGCATTTATGAATGAATTTTAAAGAACCCAACATTAAATTTTTTCACTTTCTTTTGGGGGCAGCTGGGTAGCTCAGTGGATTGAGAGCCAGGCCTAGAGATGGGAGGTCCTAGGTTCAAATCTGGCCTCAGCCACTTCCTAGCTGTGTGACCCTGGGCAAGTCACTTGACCCCCATTGCCTAGCCCTTACCACTCTTCTGCCTTGGAGCCAGATGGAAGGTAAGGGTTTTTAAAAAAAATGTTATTTTTCTTTCCCAATTACATATGATAACAATTTTCAACATGTTTTCCAAAACTTTGAGATTCCATATCTCTCCTTCCCTCCCTCCTTTATCCCCTCCCTGACATGGCAAGCAACTTGTGAACCATACCTGTATGATCATGCAAAATATATTTCTGCATTGGTCATATTGTGAGAGAATAGCTCTATAGAACCAAAAGCCCCAAAATAGAAACATATACAAATATGGTGGAAAATAGTATGCTTTAATGTGCATTTAGAACTCTATCAGTCCTTTCCCTGGAGATAGCAATTTTTATCATAAGTCTTCCACAATTATTTTGGTTCATTGTTTTGAAGAGTATAATTGTCTTCACAGCTGATCATCATAAACTATTGCTTTTAACTATATACAATATTCTCCTGGTTTTGCTCACTTCATTCTGCTTTGGTTTATATAAATATTTCTAAGTTTTCTGAAATCCTCCTGCTCACCATTTCTTATAGTGCATAATTATTCCAACAAAATCATATAACATAATTTGTTTGGCCATTCCCCAACTGATGGACATCTCAATTTAAAGACAACATTTATTAAGATTGTGTATTTATTAATATAGTAGCAAGCACTATGCTAAAAATTGAGCATATAAATAGGCAATGGGGGTCAAGTGACTTTCCCAGGGTCACACAGCTAGGAAGTATCTGAGGCCAGATTTGAACCCAAGGTCTCCCATCTCTAGTCCTGACTCTCAATCCACTGAGCCACCTAGTTGATCCCTTTCCCCATACTCCACTTAACTTTAAAAAAATGTCCTTTTGAAGAACACAGCTCAGAAGTGAAGGAACTCTGTCTATATCTCTTTTGAGCAGAAGAACACTGAGCCTGGTAGACATAAGAAAAAGTATTACTTCCCTTGCTGTCCTCTAACTGGTTCAGTTGTTTAAGTGACTGTCAGACTTTCTATAGGATGTAAACTTTCATTGATTCAAAGATCAGGCATGCTTACCTGTGCCAGGGCATCCTCAGCCATCAATATCTTTCAAACCTGAATGTCTCCCCCTCAGACAATTCCTTATCAGTCTGAAATATTTACCCTCTGGGAGTAAAATATACACGTGTGCATGTGTGCGTGCACACACACACACACACACACATACACACACACACACACAAACACTGCAATATCAGTCCCAAGATGAGTCATTGTGCTGAAATACAAATATAGCTTCTCAAGGTACAAAGTAGCCAGAGGGAAATTCTTGTTCCACAGGGAAGAAAGATGCAACATGACATTGAATTTATTTGATACGTTCTTTCCCAGCTGCTATATCCAATTATCGGCCATGCAAGTAAATCAATGGTTTTGACAGCCGTGGAGAATGGGGTTACAAATTCAACAACCATGGGCTCATTTTCAGCCACCAGCCACCCTTTAGGTTGCCAAGTAACATTTCATTTGCTCTTGTGTTAATACCTTTTAGGATTATTTTTTTTAACTTGCAAAACATGGATGTTCTCTATGGGTTGGCAATTATAATTGTGAATTATGCATTGAAGCATAATAAATTTTCTTTGAAGTGGAAAGTTGATTTGATAAACTAATTGAATGTTTCTTATTTTCATATTATTGCTCCCTGAGGCATTTTCATGTTAAAAAAGAAACATGCCAGCAGACACACATCCTTACATCCACACTATTAAGCTAATGGCAAGTTAGTTTCTACACATATTAATGAGAGCATTTTATTGGATCTCTAAAATCAATCACTGAGGACATACTTGACTATTAAAGCAAGATACCGATTTGCACCAATAGGAGTCAGTGAATATTGCTGCAGTGACTGTTCTGTTTCAATGGGAAATATGTCTTTCTTGTTCCCACCCTTGCTGCAAGTGCTCCCACCCAAACCCCTGCCACAATGAGATTGCATTCACTTTGTGCTTATTTCATTGTAATTTCTAAGTCCGCAAACTGTGTCCCTATGTGCAACAAAAGGTCTCAGTGGTCAGGGACTGTCTGATTTTTTTTGCCTTTGAACCAAGGCAGAAAGGTGGTAAGGCATAGTCAATAGGGGTTAAGTGATAGCTAGGAAGTATCTGAGGCCAGATTTGAACGTAGGACCACACATTTCTAGGTGTGTCTCTCTATCCACTCAGCCACCTGTATGCCTCCCAGAATAGACTCTTGACAAATGACTGTTAAGTCATGGATAGATTGACTCTGAGAAAGAAAAGCATTTGAAGATGACTTCAAGGCATCTTAGAATCTTAATACCAATAGCTAGCCTAGTCCTTCAAGATTTTAAAATCTCTATACATATCATCATATTTTTGTTCATCAATTACTCACTACAAAACTAGAAAGTAGATGGAATTTTTATTCCCATTTTGCACCTGAGAAAAATAAGGTAGAGATTAAGTGACTTTTCCAGGGTCACACAGTTAGAAAGTATAAGCCACACAGCAACCTAAATGCCTTCTCTTAAGTAGCAATCAATTTGCCTTCCCTGCTAGGAGAAAAGTTTATGTGTCCAATCATCTAACAGTCTAGTATATTTGAAGTTAAATAAAAACATTTTAATATGATCCTAGCCAAGTACCACACAGAAATATACAACATAGAATATGATGGGGCAGAATTGGTCTCCTTGCTTCTGGGATATCCCTTTTTTCATTCTTCCTTTACACAGGTGCCAAAATAATCTTCCTCAAGTATAATTCTGACCAAATGCCTCCTCTGCACATAAATTTGTAATATGAGGGTCAGCTAAGTGGCACAGATTGAGAGCCAGGCCTGAATTTCAGCAGATCTAGATTCAAATCTGGCCTTAAATACTTCTAGCTTGTGACCTTGGCCAAGCCTCTAACCTTCAGTCATCTAGCCCTTACCTCTCTTCTGCCTTGGAATCTCTTCTTGGTATAGATCCTAAGACAAAAGATGAGCATTAAAAAAAAAAGGAATTCATAGAGGACAACTAACTACCAAATCTGGGATAAATTGGATAAATTGCAGACTTCTAATCTTGGTGCTTCAAGTTCTTCAATTTTCTGACTCGACCTTCTCTATACTTTGTTCACAAAACTTTCCTTCTCACAGTTCAGGTTTCAAGCCAAACAGAACAATCTTCTGGTCTTCTTAAATGGATCTGAACATTTTGGTATTTTTTTTTTAATTTTTTTTTATTAAAAACCCTTACCTTCCGTCTTGGAGTCAATACTGTGTATTGGCTCCAAGGCAGAAGAGTGGTAAGGGCTAGGCAATGGGGGTCAAGTGACTTGCCCAGGGTCACACAGCTGGGAACATTTTGGTATTTCTAAAGGTCATCATTGTATCCAGTACATTAAGCTGAAATATGAATTAGAGAAATTACATCAGGTGAAGTACAAGTTTTTATTCAGGTTTTTTTTTGTTGTTAATTTCTTATAAACAAGAGGAAATGGAATTTCATTATTATAGAATGGCTTAATTAAAGATGATATTTGGAAATAAGAAAAGGAGTAGAGCATTTGGTTGGCTCTCTCTGTGAGGCTGTTCTCTTTTAGGTGCTCTTCCTAAATTTTCCTATTTCCAAGATTGATAGACACCTCTCAGCAATGACCTAGGTATACTCCTCATCAGCAGGAAGCCATGTCAATTGACCTTGGGAGAAGCTCTCTCAGCCCTTCCTCCAGGTTGGCCAGGGCCTTCTGCTTGCCAACTCTGGATTATTCCTCCTCCTCCTTTACATTTGGCAGAGTTGCACAGAGCTCAGAGCTCCTAAGGAATTCGACTGGGTACTTTGGTTTTGGATCATGTCCACGGAGTTGGATCGGGAATAGCCCTTTAATCACACTTCAGACCATGCTCTGGACCAAATAAGGGACTGTTTGCAAGAGAACAGACTGGAGAGCACTCTCAAAGAAATGTGGACAGAGCACATGGCATAGGCACATAGTCTCAACATCCTGTACAATTCCTGAATTCATTTTCCTTAAAAGCAATATATCTGAGTTCAGTTTTCTATTGTTTTTATCACAAATAAAGTCATCTTTAGCATTCCCAACATTCCTATTATAGACAGCAACATGGAATAATATTGGAACTTTTGAGGTAGAATTTTAGAATTTTTCAATGTAATTTCTCTGAATCACTCCTATGTGCTTATGATATCCTACCTTATATTGTTACATATAAGTATTTATATCATACCCCAGTCCTATCCCACTCTCCCAGAAGAATATAAACTAATGAAAGTTATTTTTTATCTTCGTGTGCTCATTGACTTAGGGAGGTAACATAGTGAAATTGAAATATCACCAGTTTTGTAGTAAAGGAGCAGAGTTCAAATCCTACTTCTTTCAGGGTCAGCCTGCCTTCTTGTGGTGGGGAGTGGAGTCAGAAAGGGGAAGAAAACATGGATCGTATAAAATTAGAAAACAAATATTAAAAAATCATAAAATATGTAATCTGGAAAAAATTAAAATGAAAAACAAATAAATGAAGGGGCATCTACATGGCTCATAGGATGGAGAGCCAGACCTGGAGTCAGCAGGTCCAAGATTCAATTCTGGCTTCAGATACTTCCTAGCTATGTGCCTTTGGGCAAGTTACTTACCCCAGATGCCTAGCCCTTACTACTCTTTTGCCTTAAAACTTATACTTAGATTTGATTTTAAGCTATGAGAAGATTTTTTTAAGTGAGGTGAACTAGTTAGCCTTTAAAGTCTCTCTTATCTCCCTAATTCTATATTCTTATAATCACAGATTGATTATTATAAATACTATTATATATGTTATTAGTAACATTTAATTTCACTAATGAATTTAAACATAAATATAATAGAATAACTTACTCTTCCAAATCTAATCTCATAAATGCTTGTAGATTTGGAATGCCTGTTGAATTTTAGTTAGAAAGTATTGTTGATGACTTTTAAGATCAGGGTTAAAGAACCCTGTTCTCATATTTCCAGAGAAATGAGTTAGGATCATGGGCTTGTAAGAGCAGGTATGATATCTACCAGAAAATGGCAGAGTGTAAGACCCTTTCCCAGCCCTAAGAAAACTAAAGCTATAAAACTCATTGACCAATTTTCATTCCCATACTAATAATCAAAATCGGGCTCTTTTGACTGGTCAGAGGCAATTAGGTGGTGAAATGTGTAGAGTGCTTTGCCTGAAGTCAGGAAGACTTGAGTGAGTTAACACTTACTAGATGTATAATTTTGTGACAGGCACTTAATCAAGTTTTAATTTCCTGAAATATAAAATGGAGATAATAATTGAAGCTTCCTATTGTGGGGATCAAATGAAATAATATTAGTAAAGCACTTAGGATACTACCTACCACTTAATAGGTATTATATAAATGCTGGTGATAGTATTATTAATTGTAGCGACTATCTGAAGCTCACTCTCTCTCTTCTTTTTTTTTTTTAAACCCTTACCTTCTGCCTTGAAGTCTATACTGTGTATTGGCTACAAGGCAGAAGAGTGGTAAGGGCTAGGCAATGGGGGTCAAGTGACTTGCCCAGGGTCACACAACTGAGAAGTGGGTGAGGTCAGATTTGAACCCAGGACCTCCCATCTCTAGGCCTGGCTCTCAATTCACTGAGCTACCCAGCTGCCCCCTGAAACTCACTCTCTTAAGCAAATGTTATCCTTGTTAAATCATTGCTTGGAAAAATGAGAAACTTGGTAAAATATGAGATTATTTTTTTAAAGAAACTGTCTCCAAGGAATGCCACAAGTAAAGGATTCTGAAAGAAGAAGCCTTTAATGCAAGGAGTCCTTGCTAATCCAAATGTATGAAAAATCTAATTTTAACAGATATTTGGTTAAGTCCATATTCAATTAAATGTTGTGTTCTCTTATTACAGCATCCATATCTTAGATAAAGCACCACCAATCTATCAAATTGGATTTAAATAGGCTGCTATGTATGATCTAGAAGATGACAGCAAGGAATCAGTAAAACTCAAAGATAGGAAGAGGGAACTCACTTGAAGCAGGAATGCCTCCTACAAGTTGTCATCACACCCCAGCTTGAAGATCTTTAAGAAGGAATCCACTACTTGGGCAGCCTTTCCCCTTTGTGATAGCTTCTATTATTAAGCCTAGTTTTGGGTTTTGTTTTTTTCCTAACAAAGAGACTATTGCTCTGATTTCTGCCCCCAGGGTACCACTTTTTTAGACAGAAGAAATTACAACTTTCTTCTCTGTAGTGTCCCTGGGAAAGATAAAAGTTACACAAGCTCATTTATGGCAAGCTTTGGGGCATGTCTCTGATTCCCATAGTCAGCTCTCTGAGTGCTTTAGGACTAGAGACACTGAAGAGAATCTAACCTAGTGTTAGATCAGTAAGACTTCAGGTTCAGACTCCAGTTCTGCTACTAGTTAATAATGTGATAACAGAAAAGACACATAATCAACACCACCCTGATTGACATCAGTGACAGCCATGTAATGGTTTACAATTTCCCAAGATTTCATTGTTTTTTGCAACAATTGTGGGGAAAAGATAGTGTATATGAATTATTGATTAAATGACAACTCCTTGGTCACTAAGTTAGCCAGTGGTAGAATAAGAACATAAATTTCCCATTTTAAAATTCAGTGTTTAGCATGTCCCCTATGCCTTGCATATAGTAAGTGTCTAATAAATTGTTGTTCATACTTTCAAAGAGGACCAATAATGTCACAGGATAATATCTTGACTTTTGCATGAATTGGCTTTAAATGAGACAGAGCCATACAAAGTCATCAGCCTCATTCTGTCTTCTAGAGTCATCAAAGCCCTGTGCCAAAACTCAGAATAACCGGCAATGACCAGGGGTACGGTACAGGTCCTTGGTCTCTTTAATATCTAATTCAACTCTAAGTTCTCCAAAGTGCTTGCTTCCACCACCTTCATTGCCATTGGAATAAATTGTTCTATCCTCCCCATGGAGGAGCCTTCATAGACATCCTCATGAATCACTGAGGGATATTAATTATCCTTACTCAACCTGATTTAGCCTGCCTGGGTTGAAATAAAACAAACTAATTATTTTAAAATATTTCTAAATAAAATTTATTTTTCTATTTAATAAAATCTAATAAAAATAAAATGAAGCTAGGAAGTATAGCTAAACAAAGCAAAATTCATATTTTGAAACTTGGTTAGCATGCAGTCTAAGAGTTGCTACTATTGTTTGCTGTATATTCCTGCAATGTATGAATCTGGCCCAGCCTGAATGCCAATTGTTAAATACTAACTCGTATACCATAATACTGAATATATATTTGCATATATACATATAAAATGTAAAATCATAGTTCTCAAAAAATTCCAAGGAAATATATGCTTTGTGAATGTTGTTTAGTAAGACACGAGTGGAGAAATAGAATGTATCTAAGCAAAGTGAAAGTTCTACCATTTTTATCTGATTATAGTTATATTTGTCAACTTATCCCATTTTAATCTGATTTTGCAAAAGACGTATGTAGGAATGAAAAGGGTTTTGTTTATTAAATAGACTAGTACGTGGGCATAACTATTTCATGAGCAAGATAATGGTTAAGAATGTCACATTAAAAATACTAGGCAATGTTGTATAATGAAGAGCATTAAATAAATGAGTGAGTGAGTGAATGAATGAATGAATGAAAAAGCATACTTCCGTGATATGGAGTTAAAGGAGATGAATTTGAATATAATTTCTGTTACTTATTGTCAGTGTGACCTTGGGTAAGTAACTTGCCCACTCTGAGTTTTTTTTACTTCTAATATTAGGAAATTGACCTAAATGACTTACAGAATCCTTTCCAACTCTAAATCTATGATGCAAGGTGTATGGGCACCATATATTTTGTTTATGTACACATGCTCTCATTACTCTTTCAAGAAATAACAGACCCATGTGAGGATGGTTTCTTTTTTCTCTTTCCCAAAGCAGCTAGTCAGCTAAACATGAATCATATTTTCCAACTTGGGAATTTTCAAAATTGAACCAGTTTTTAAACCACACATCTCAAGTTCTTATTTGGGTATTTCTTTGGGAGACTAGAGTTAACATCAATGACTCCATAAATCTAAAGTTAGTTATAACTCTTCTGAGAAATTTGACTTTTGAGTTAATGTCATAAGAAAACATAATGACAGGAAGAATTATAACTTATTTTAAAAGTTAAATATAGCATAAGACTTCTACCAACTGTTTTAGTCAGTGCATTATGGATTTAATTAAAGATGGAAAGTTCATGCATAACACTTTGCCCCACAGGATTTCCCAGGGCCTAGAAAGTGTGCATATAGCAAAACAAACAACCCACAAAGGCCAACTATTTATATGCAATAAATCAAATATGTGGTAGAGTAGAAAAAGCACTGGGCTTTGAGTGAAAAGATGTGAACTCAGTTGTACTTTTTGTAACAGCAAAGAACTTTTCAAGAAAAGGGTGCTCATTGATTAAAGAGTGGCCTAAAAATGTAATATATGAATTAAATGGAACATTTATGGTACAATAACAATGACTATGAATAATTCAGAGATATTTGTAAGATTCATATAAAATGATTCAGAGAAAAGTGACAGGGAACAATAATTTATACAATGATCATAGTAATGTAAAAGAAAACAAAATTGATATGATGATTTTTGCTCATTTTCATTGCTACCAATTGTTATTTTGGAAGGTTAGTGCTGATAAATGACTCTCAAATGTGAGAATAAAGGTGGTGGATTATAGCTATGGAATGAAGAAAACATTTTGACAAATATGTTAATTTGTTTCATTTACTTCACTTTCTGGTTACAAAGGATGTAATCTGGTTGCAACTTTTCTTGCTCACCCATGGGCCCCATCACTACTTCCACTATCACTATGACTCAGCAAACTCTCCTCCTTTTAAGTTTATTGCTACCAAATTTTTTATCCAATCAACATAGTGATACCTTTTTTATGTTCTAGCTCCCAGCATATTCTCCTTTTTTTAAATGAGTTCATTGCCTGACTCGAGTCTTCCTTTCCATGCTTGTACATATAGTTTGATGTTCTTTTAAATATTCTAATACAACACTTCCTCAATCTATTAAAAATGTGTAGTCTCTTCTTTCACTCTAATTCTTGTGTTCCCAGAGATGCTCAATCTACTTTCCATTATCATGAAATCAGAAATGCCATTATCTGGCCAATATCTCCCATCATTCCATCTTTTCCAATGCATCACTTCTCCATCCTAAACATCTCTCCCAAAACAACTTTCTTTAAACACAGCTCCAGTTGTATCAATCCACTATTCAATCAACTCAACTAGCTTTCTATTGTCTCTATAATAAGATATAAACTCTCCTTAAATTTGTTTTTTTTTGTTTTAACCCTAACTCTTCATCTTAGAATCAATTCTGTGTATTGGTTCCAAGGCAGAAGAGCCTTAAGGGCTAGGAAATGGGGGTTAAGGATCACACAGCTAAGAAATGTCTCAGGGCAGATTTACCTGGCTTTGAATTCACACTGAGCTTCCTACCTGCCCCATTCTCCTTAGCTTTGAAAGCAAGCAATTTGTATGCAGCTTACATTTTCAGCTCCATTGGGAATTCCTTTCCTTACATGCTGGATACTATGTGATTCAGGCAGACTGGTACTCTCTTTTCCTCACATGTGATATTCCATCCCTGTGGCTTCTGGCACTGCATGTGCCACATGACTGGAATATATTCCCAATTTTCCCTCAGCTGATTAAGTTCCCTTTTGAAGACACAATTCAAGCACTATCATCTGCATGAAACCTTTCCTGATATTCCTATTAGGGCCTTCCTTCTAAAATGGCTTTATATTTAGCAACCTTGTATATATTTTGATATTTTTCTCTTTATTTATGTATATATATATGTAATCTGATCTCCATTATGCATACATAGATAATTATGAATCCTATATACATATACACATTTGTGTGTGTTGTATATATACTTATAAACTCCATTAGCATATCAACTCTTTATTCTTGTATTCCTCAGCTATCCTAAAATATCAAATCTTCTGAGTTCTTGTCCAATTGATGCTCACATTTTTGTCAAACCCTGTCTGGTTTCATCTCTCCATCTGCCTTCCCTACTCTTATTAATAGGCTATTGAATGGATCTAAAGGAAGTCACAAAACAATACTGATTGGGTCCACTACAAATTCATATCATCTAATTTCAAATGGACCTTTACCTGTAACAAGGCAATACTTTCACTACTCCCTAATTTACTATTTCATCCCACATTACTGAGTAGGTGTTCTAAATCTTCTCTGCTGTCTTAAAGCCTCCACAGAAATTCCGAACCTATCTCTCAAAGCTCTCACCTCATATTCTGTTTAATGAAGAAAATCAAAGCCGTTTGCTACAAGTTCCTTCTTTCCCTCTCCTAACCTCCCAACCTTTTTAACATCTCCTCCCTATTATTTTCTCTTTTACTCTGGGCTAACAGGTTCTTTTCCCTTACAAGATTGTCTTTCTCCTTCTCCATGTACCATTGAAGTCAACTTTTCCCACCTTCGTCATCAGCTTGACTCCTCAATCATCCCTCCTCTTGCTAATCTTTAGCCTTTATCTATCTAGTGATTCTATATGTGTTGTCTTACATCTAAGTATTCTCTATTCTTAAAAACAAACTAGGGGACAACTGGGTAGCTCAGTGGATTGAGAGCCAAGCCTAGAGACCGGAGGTCTCTTTTTATTGTTTTGTCATTTTCAGTTGTTTCCAGATCTTTCTGACCCCATTTAGGGTTTTTTAGGTAAAGATACTGAGGTGATTTGCAATGTCCTTTTTTGGTTCATTTTGTAGATGAATCAAACAAGTCTGGCCTCAGCCACTTCCTAGCTGTGTGACCTGGGCAACTCACTTGACCCCCATTGCCTAGCCCTTACCACTCTTCCGCCTTGGAGCCAATACACAATGTTTGCTCCAAGACAGAAGGTAAGAGTTTAAAAAAATTACATTATAGAAAAAGCTATTTCTACTTGGTTCCTTCAGTTGTTTCTTCTCATTCATAAACTCTCTAAACAAATCTTGCTTCAAATTTATCATTCAATAAAAACTTATTTCTAATTTCCCAGGAATTTCTATATTGCCAAATATAATAGACTTTCCTCAATACTTAAACTCTGGAATATTTAACACTGGTGATCACCCTCTTGTCCTAGATATTTGCCATTCTCTGGATTTCTGTGATACTTCTCTCATAATTTTCTTCATATCCTTCTATTGACTCCATCTCATTGTTGCTTGCTAGATTATCATCATCTACTTCATATCCATAAACTCTCAGCATACTCAAAAGGCTCTTTCCTTGGCCCTTTTTCTCTTTTTAATGTATACTTTTTCACTTGGTGACCTTATTTAGATCCCATTGGTTTAATTATCACTTCTATGTAGATAACTATGAGATATGTATTTCCAGTCCTAGTTTCTATCCTCAGTTCCAGACCCTGAATTGTCATTTTTTAGTGTTTTGTCATTTTCAGTTGTTTCCAGATCTTTCTGACCCATTTAAGGTTTTTTAGGTAAAGATACTGAGGTGATTTGCAATGTCCTTCTTTGGTTCATTTTGTAGATGAATCAAACAGAGTAAAATAACTTGCCTATGTTCACACAGCTAATAAGTGTCTGAGGCTGAGATGAGTCTCGCTGACTCCAGACCCCGTACTCTATACACTGGAACACCTACCTGCTTCTCAATCCCAATTAAGGTATTTCATATTTCATGAAGATAATTCAATATTCCAACCAAGATATGCCACATATTTTTCAAATAGCATTCTTCCACAGTGAAACTCATTCTTTCTCCCAATCACATTATGTTTTTGAACTTTCTTATTATTATTGAGGCTATCTCTCTGAAATTATCTATGAGGAAAATTTTAATATCAGTCAGCACATTCTTTGCAACTTGTAGTCCTTGAGAGGTGTATGGCACAAAGAAATTAATGACTTACCAGGGTCACATACCTACTGGAGATCTGAGAGTCAGACTTGAATCCATGGTTTCTTAGCTACAAGGCCAGATTTTTTGTACCCTATGCCACAATGCTTCTCTATAACAAAGAAATAAAAATGAACAATACTTTTAATAGTCAGGAAATGCTTCCTTTCGTCATCACAACAGTTTTTGGTGGCTACAAAGTGGAATCAAATAAAGTTTGGAATGGAACTGGAGTACCTTCCCAGCTGTCTTCAATTCTAGAGGATTTCATATAGCCAGAGTTCTTTCCTATAGAGTTGCCTGAGTAATCCATATTTTATGTTGAATGCCAGTAGCATAAAAAATGAAAGGGAATTTCCAATGATTTGACTTGTCTTCAAGCTTAAACCAGGGTGAGTCAACACATGACTTATGTTTATAAATAGAGAATGGCATCTGGCATTTATTATAGTGGTACAAGTTCTTAAAAAATGCCTGCCAGTCTTATTTTAAGAAAAGTCAAGCCTACTTAATGAGAAATATAGCTTCTAGTGGGGCATCTAAGTAGCACAATAGAAAGAATGCTAAACCTTGAGTTAGGAAAACTTTGGTCTTAATTTGGTCTTAAAAAAACGTATTAGCTGTGTGACCTTGATGAAGACATTTAACCCTGTTTGCCTCAGTTTCCTCATCTGTAAAGGGAGATAGTGAAGAAAATGGCAAACCATACCAGTATCATTGCAAAGAGAAACCCAAATGGAGTCATGAAGAGTCACAGGATAAAAATTACCAAACAACAATAACAACAAAAAAAATAGCATAGCTTCTAACTCCTCTCCAAGATAGTCTATGGTGATAGTTCATAAATTACTGGAATAATAACAAAATATCGGTGCATTGGTAAGATTAGTTAGCATTCTCACCTCCAGAGAAAGAACATTAACTTTTTGACTGTAAAGACTTTAGTCCGGATATTTATTTCTGAGAGTCTGGGACCCCCAACAGTTTGAGCAACTTCCTTTGGTCTATGTGATATAAATATCTACATCTATCTCTTATCTAAGATTTTAAAATCTTTACTGTGAGAAATAGATTCCATGTATTACCTGAATATAAGCTGGACTCCAAATTCCATTTAAATATCCATGGAACTGAATAGAAGGCAAGCGTTAGATGTATAGTGAAGAGAAAGAGGGGAGATATCCCTTACATTGTCACTATCCTCTATATACTTGGTACATATGATACAAGCTGAAACATCAGGGCTGAGTTGACAATGAATTAGTTGCTTTCAAAATATCGCACTCCTGGAAGCTCATACCCCAGTTGAAAGATGATTATTTAGCTTTGGGGTACAATGAAAGGATCTTTGTTGTTGATGGATGCATTGTCAGAGCTGGGTTCAAGTCCTATATCTGATACATGCTTGCTGTGTGATCATAGATGAGTCATTTACCTTCCAAATACCCCAGGGAAATTATATAGGACTCTAAAGAACAGACAGGTAACAAATTTGCATTGGTGAAAAGAAGTTTCATGGCAGGAGTTTCCTAAACTGATGAAATCACAAGAAAAAAGTCTGGCCACACACACACACACACACACACACACACACACACACAGAGCTTAATTTAAATACTATCTCTGTCACTGATACTATGTGACAATAGGAAAGTAATTTAGACTCCCTGAATCTGTTTCCTTATTTGGAAAATGGAGGTCCTATTTAGAGTACCAGCGTTACAATGCTATTTCAAGTTAATAGAACTAAAAGTGCTCATTAGTCAAAGGCAATTCTTATCTGTCTTTTCCTCTAGGAGAAAGCAGTAGGGAGCTTCTTGAACATGGGAATGACATGCATATGTGCTTATGAAAAAAACATGTTCACAGCTGGGTGCCACCTTCCTATGTTCAGCAGAGAAATGGTAATGTACAAGCACATGCTAATGTATGGCAGTCAGCTGCTGGAAATCACGAACCAGGGCTGAAAAACTACTTGAGGTTATTAAGAGTCTTGTCAGGAGTTCACTCTAAATAGCTCACACAACACATCTTCTGATACAAAGAGTCAGAACTAGACTGAGCATCAGTGAGTACAATTGACTTAGATTGTAGAATATGCAAGGGCAGATGGAGCAATGTCACTGTCACTCCTATAGCTGTATTGGACTCGATCCTTCCCTTTACCTCTTCTGTGATTTCACTATGTCTCTTGGCAGCTTCCTAAAAGAATTACTCTCAAAGGATTAGTCCCATTTTCATCTAATCAGAGTAGAGACTCTAGAGGAACCTCATTTGTCTGTGTAAATGAACTACATACATACCCTGCAATAGAAAAATCTATTCGGGAAGCTCCCTGTGAAGGTAATCAAATCCAACTTCTACTAGTAGGGCATGTTTCTGAAAGCCAGTTTTGAGAGATTTCCTTCCTTGTAATTAGATACTACTGTGAAAAAGAGAGGACCGATTTTTTTTCAGTATCAACACCCAAGTCCTACCTCCTATAAAAGGTTTAGAGATCTGTCCTGGGTCTATTTCTTTTCTTTAACCTCACTCTCTCCAAATACAACTTAATATGCCAATTGTGCCCACTCTTCATTTATACTGCTCACAAGTGGCATTATTTAATCTTTCAACTTGTTTCCTCATCTACAAAATGGGTATAAAAATAGAACCTATCTAACATGGTTATTGTGAGGATCAAAGTAGATAATATGTGTAAAGTCCTCTGAAAACTTAAAACACTATTTTAAAGTTATTGATTATTGTTAGTAGTATTAATGATGATATGATAATAATATTAACTTAATATGATATACTTCCATATTGAGAAGTCCCTGGAGGGAACATAAGATGATAGTAATTGTCCCTCCTATAAATTACGGAGATGCAGCCTAACTTGAGAAAGAATAAAGAGACTATCTGGAGTGTGAAAATATTTATACATAAAACTAAAAAGAACAGATGTCCCTTGTAGGATACTACTCCTATAGCTCAAAGGTACCAAGAAGGCAAAAGGTGGCAAGCATTATAGATATCTCATTTAGTAATTTTTGAACACTCATCTTCCATCTTAGAATCAATATTAAATATTGCTTCCATGGCAGAACTTGGGTAAGGGCTAGGCAGTTGGGGTTAAATGACTTGCCCAGGGTCACAAAGTGAGAAAGTGCCTGAGGACAGATTTAAACCCAGGATCTTGGGTCTCTATCCATGGTTTTCTGTTTACTGAGCCATCTAGTTGTCATTTAAATTTTTAAAAATAATTGATGTGGTTTTCTTTTTCTGGAGGCAACTAGGTAGATAGAGTGGCAGAGAGAGTGGAGTTAGGAAGATCTTCCTGATTTTAAATTCAGCCTCAGATGGTTACTACTTGTGTAACCCTGGGAATGTCACTTAACCATACTTGTTTCATTTTCTCATCTATAAAATGAAATAGAAAAGGAAATGGCAAAATACTACAATGTCTCAGCCCAGAAAACCCCAAATGGGGTGACAAAGCGCCAAAATTAATTGAAATAACTGAATAATATTTTTACATGACTTTCCTTTTACAATACATCTCTTCTTTGTCCCACTCACAGAATCATTTCTTACTATGAAAAATAAAAATATAAAAAATAGTAATTCATCAAAGATAGTGAACATATAAATCAAGTTGAACATATGCCCTTTGGGCCCCTGACAAGAAGAGAGATGTGCATTCTCATATCTCAAGATGCAGTTTAGTCTTTATATTTACAAACATCCTCTTAGTAGGTGTTCTTTCTGTTTGCATTATCATAGTCACTGTCTATATTGTTTTCCATGTTCTGTTTGTATAACTTTGCTTAAATTCATCAGGCATGACCCTCATGGCTCCTGGTATTTTGCTGTGTAATAAAATTCCTTTATATTCTGTGCAGATGGAAAATTTGCAATACCTGAGCCTCCCAGCATCCTTTTAAGTTACTTCCTCATTTTATGTGAGGATGCTTAGAAGATAATTTTGGCTGAGACCTACACTGTGGGGCTCTTTTTTCAGCATTTGTGATTTTGGTAAAGTGCTGCAGGTGTGAGTCTCTGGCTCTCTTTGCTCTGCTCACTTGACTGAAAGAACCTTTCTTCCCTCTCTTTTGATTTATTATTAAAAATCATATATATATATATATATATATATATATATATATATGGAGTATTTATTGATTTTTACTCCTACACATTTTTGTCAACCATGAAGGAATCCCAGAACTAGAGGAACCAGATTTCTTCTCCTGCCATGGTTTTCCCTCTTCCCTTTTCTTTCTCCCTTCTCCCACCAGGAAACCCTTCAAAGCTTTCTCAGGCTTATTGCCTACACCTTCCCACCAAGAGAGCCAGGTAGCCGGGTCTCTCCCTTACAGAGGCTATTCCTGCTAACTCCTTCTGCTGTTATTGCTGCTTGTTGTTCCTGCTACTGGTAAGCTTTAAACTCCTTGCCCCAAACCCCAGCCCAGCAGAGTGGGATACATTTTCCCTTTTTCAGGGGGGTACTGGTCCTCTCTCCGAATTAAGCCCTGTTCCAAAAAACACCCAGTCCAGCTTCCTATATTCCCTCTTAGCAAAAAACAAACAAACAAAACAACTCTTCCCACTCCAGCTAAAAGGAACCCTCACCCCTAAAACCACCCCATAATCCTTGACTTAAACCTCCTCACCCCTGCCACTAAAGGCTAGTATTGAGCACTAAGTATTTTTTCCCTTTTCTGCTGAGCTTCAGTGCTATCTTTCTGTCACTTTAGGGCAGATTATATATATATATATATATATATATATATATATATATATATAAACTAAAAAAATCATCCAATACAGCCATGTTGTATCATTGTAGAGAAATAAAAGCCACATGACATGATTGATTCTATACAAAAAGCCTTTTGGCTTTTGTCAAATTGGAAACCTTTAAGGTTTCCAAATAATTCCTTTTCCTAATGCTGCTAGGAAATCTTCTTTTCCTAGTTATTAATATTAAGATGCAAAAGGCTGCTACTGGAAATTACAAGCAGCAGTACAAATTCAATTGGAAAATTTCAAATACTTTTACATGATCTAGGAGAAAAGGAGGTTCCCATTTCTCCTGAAATAGAGACAGACCTTTCTCATATGTCTCAGATGGAAAACCTCCTCTCTCGTATTGAGCAACTCCTGGCTAAACTTCCCTCCCCTGTTCTTTCTCCTGATGCCCCTTCCTGACCTGTCCCTTCTCCCACCCTATGATGAATTCCAGCCCCAAGAAACCCTCATCCTCCTACCATACAAGTATATACTTGTACTTATTATCCATATAGACGCCTTCTGGACAAACCACAACCACTGACTAATTCCTATAAATCTCTTTTCCCTTAAGGGAAGTGCCCACATTATCACCAAATGATGATATCTTAACACTAAGACAACATAGACTATTCAGACCCCAGTATATTAAGGAATTTAAATGAGATGTTCCCAGTTATGAAGATGAACCTATCCTGGTATTAAAAAAAATAGCCGATATATGCTTTCATTTTGATCCTTCTTACAAGGATGTTGAACAATTGCTCCATGCCCTTTTGACAGAACATGAGAGAGATAAGATCATTTCTCATATTAATAAGGCCCAAGGGTGCAATGCAATACACTGGCCACCTGTAGATCCTCATTGGGACCATAATACCATGACGAACATATGTAACTACAATGTGCTAAGGATGCCATTCTAAAAGCAAAGAGAGAATGCTCTGAAAGATCTTATGGTTGGACTAAATTTGAATGCCTTAAGCAATCCAATGATGAGACACCCTCTCAATAGACTCATTGAACTGGGAGATAGGTACCTAGACCTTGATATTTCTACAGAAAGAGAAATTAGACATATAAAACAGCATTTTGTAAACAACTGTTCCACAGTAGTCCAAGATTACTTTAAAACACATTGCCCAAAATGGCCTGAAATGCACATTGATGAGTTGTGATGAACTGCTTCTTATGTCTTTAAAGACAATAAATAACAATAAAAAACTAATGATCTACTAGAAAAGATCCAGAAAGAATTAAAATCTTTAACTAAGAGAATTGATAAACAAGAAGAAGGTCATGATCCTCAACCAATGGTACTTGCCCCTCTCCAAGAACCTAATTATTGATCCCTTACCTGCCACTCTGTGGAAAAAAAGGGCCACAAATTATAAATTGTAGGAATTTTTTCCAAGCAATTAGAAACAACATTCAATGGAACAATAGATACAAAAACAAGTATATAAATAATAATTACAGAAATGATTTCAGGAATCAAAACTTTAGAATTGATAACAATCCTAGAAATTTAAATCAGCTGATTACTCATACCAAATGAACCCTCAACAGTATATTTTAAATGGAACTTGTCCCCTAAATAATCAGGGTGCTAATGCCCCTCAGAGAAAGCCCAAGCAACTACTTAAAGATTATAAAAGTGTACAGGGGGTGGTTGGGGTACAAGAATCAAAGGATATAACCTTTGATTTTCCAGACACTGATGTCTTACTATCCCTTATCCCTATTCACTGCCCCCCCATAGTGATTAACCTCATGTGACTTTAAAGGTTGATAATGCTTATTATTACTGTCTTCTGGATAAAAGAGCCTCCAGGTATGTATTGAGGAGCACACCTTGTGAATCTTAAAACTGCTCAGACTCTACTTCAGAAGATTTGATTAAGCTATTCCCCATTTTTAACAATGGAGGTACTTGATCAGAAATGTATTGAGAACTTTTAAAATTACTCCCCCCTACTCAAACAGTGCCTTCGGGGAAGATAAAGTTGTAAACTCCTGATGGAACAATGAAAGTCCCTAACTTATACTTATAGTGAAGCTAGAACCCTAAGCTAGGTGGTCTATTTTTCAGATCTAATACAAAAGGTGCTAAATAACTATAAAGGTTAAATTAATCACTAAAAGGTCAAGAAACTTACAAAAGGCAAGCTTAGCAAAAGAGATGTGAAATACTCAGAAGTTATACTATACCCAGAGAAGGTGAGAACAAAAGAGTGATGAGAACTAAGAATGGGTGGTCCTGGGAAAAAGTGTCTACTATGGTTGGTAGATGTGAAAATTTAGGGGAGGTGACATAAGAGAAAATTCTCTTTAAAAGGAGCTCTCTGAACTCAGTTCAGGAGGTCAGGAGTTCAGAGGAGGGTCTCTGAACTCAGTTCAGGAGTTGAAGATTTCAGTGAAGGACTGGAGCTTGCTTGGGATGATCTTGTGGTGAGTGATAAAGACTGACTGTCTCTCTCCCTTAAAGCTCAGGCCTAGGCCCTTTCTACTATTCTCTCTCTCTCTCTCTCTCTCTCTCTCTCTCTCTCTCTCTCTGTCTCCCTCTGTCTCTCTCTCTCTTCCCTTAATTCCTTCATTTGTATTAATTAAAATCTCCATAAAATCCAGCTGACTTGGGTATTTTCATATTTGGGAATTTTCCCATGGTGACCACTTATTCTTAATATAAATCAAGACACTAAAAATTATCTTTACAGTTTGGCCGAAACCTTTACAGTTTTGGCAATTCACAGTCTTAGCAAAACCACATTTTCATGGTTACAACCTGATTCATATTGCAATTCCATTGACTCAATAAATGTGGGGGTTTCAGATATACCCCTAAAGGTTCCAAAGCTTTCCTCTAAAATGGTGTCTGTGGGACCCTTGTCAGTGGAGCATTCTTTCCTCTTGATGCCTAGTTCCCCTATAAATCTTCTGGGGATAGATTTACTATGTAACCTGAGAGCCACAATAAATTGCTCTCCTAATGGCTCTATATCATTAGAATTGCCAGACAAAACCTTAACTTTGCTACCAGTCCTTCTTTTGGACACTCAGGACATACAGGAACCTCTTACTTTTCAAAACCCAAATGATATACCAGAGTCTCTCTGGGCCACATCATCTTCTAATGTTTGCCTACTTATATCAGCTGTCCCTGTCTAAATTCAAACAAAATCTAGCCCATCTCCTTTGATTACTCAGTACCCTCTCTCAAAGGAGGCAATTGAGGGCATTACACCGGTAATAAATTAACTAATTGACCAAGGCATCATAATTCCCTACAAATCTGAACAATACCCTCATCTTCCCGGTTAAGAAATTAAAATTGGGGCCCAATGGCAAGTATCTCTATCAATTTGCCCAGGATTTGAGAGTAGTTAACAATCACATTATAAGGAGACATCATAAACACTATTATTTCTTCTATTCCTAGTACAGCTAAATACTTTACTGTAGTAGACTTGTGCTCCACTTTTTTATTTCCTATACCCATACATGAAAATTACAGGCATATCTTTGCTTTCACATGGAAGGTTTCTACTTGGACCTGGACCCTTTACCCCAAGGTTTTGTGGACACCCCTACATTTTTTACACAAGTCTTAACTGCTGAAACTGATGCCATTAAAATTAAACACAGCTGTTTGATACAATAAATGGACAATTTACTCTTGGAATCATCACCGAATGTTGAAGCATGCCAAAAGGATAACAAGCACCTCCTTTTGGAGTTACATAACGGAGGCCACAAGGTCTTCAAAGACAAAGTTCAGTGGTGTATCCCCAAAGTACAATATTTAGGTTTTATTTTAACTACTGGGTCCCATCTTATTTCTCCTAAACAAATTGAAATTATCCAAGAATTAAGTGCTCCTACCACTAAAAAGCAATTGAGGGAGATTCTTGGAGCAATGGGATTTTGTTATCAATAGATTCTTTCCTATGGAGAAATCACTCACAAAAAATTCTGTCCCTGAACCACTTAAATTGGAAAAGGAATATCTTATAGTTCTTTCAAATCTAAATTAGGCTATCCTGTCTGCCCCTGCTCTAGGCATCCCAGATTATAACAAGCCATTTACCTTATACGACAATGAACAGAAAGGGATAGCTTCAGATGTTCTAACTCAACTTTTGGGATCTGCTCACAGCCCATTAGCCTATTATTCTGCCCAGTTGGACCCAGTTGCTTCAGGAGCACTACCGTGCCTTAGGGGAGTAGCTGCCATAGCTTTATTAGTAACAAATTCTGCCGATCTAGTATTAGGATACCCTCTGACCATAATGGGCCTGCATGAGGCTGAACATTATTATTAAGACATAGGATTCAAGCATTTATCAATCAAAGAATCATAAGATATGAAATAACCCTATTGAATAATGAACAGACCATGTTAAAACACTGTGGCGTTTTTAATTCCGCAACCTTGCTCCCTGATTTGCCAACTTCTGGGGGAATCTTTACACGATTATGCATCTTTAATGTCCATTGCTGATAAACCACATAATGATTTATTGGACACCTCTTTGCATAATTTAGATTTAATATTATTTACAGATGGTTCTTTGTTTATGAAGGATGATGTGTGCTATACAGGAGTTGTGGTAGTTACTGAATTTGCCACTCTCTGGTCAGCTTCCTTATCCTCAAATGTAAGAGCACAAGGTGAAGAACTCATAGCTTTAAAACATGCATGTGTCATTGCAAAGGATAAGAGAGTCATGATTTACATAGACTCCCATTATGCATTTGGCATATGTCATGCTGTTGGTATGCTATGGCTTCAAAGGGGATTCTTAACATAAGCTGGAAAATATATTGCCAATACATACCTTATGACTGACATTTTTTCTGCCCTCCAGCTCCCTGAGGTCATAGCTATCCTTCAATGCATTGCCCACACACGTGTTACTGACCCTGTCTCCAGAGGAAATGAACGAGCAGATGCCGCAACAAAACTAGAGGACATGGAAGGGCCTGAGTTAATTTTGACCCTAACAATTACTGATGATTTGGATCCATCCCTTTCCTACAATGTCAAGGAAGTGGGAAAATGGAAGAGAAAATTTAAAGCCAAACAAATTAATGGAGTATGGGTATCATCAGATGGCAAACTCCTGCTCCCTAGAAATTTCTATAAACAAATTTATCACTCCATCCATAAAGAGGGTCACTTTGGCACCTAAGGCATCGTAGACTCTGTTAAAAAAGTATGGATAGTGCATGAAATAACTACAATTGCCTCCAAAGTATGTACAGCTTGTCCTACCTGCCAGGCCTTTAATTAGCATGCTTTTCATGGAAAAGCATTTGGTGGACATCTTCTCACTTACACACCATTTGAACACTTACAAATTGATTTTATTTCTATGCCCAAATCTGGAAAGTATAAACTTTGTTTGCTCATAGTTGATCAGCTGAATAGGTGGCCTGAAGCATTTCCTACTGCTTGAGCCACATGTACTTTTGTTACCAAAATTCTTATGAAAGAAATTATTCCTCATTTTGGCCTACCAGCATGAATTGATTCAGATAGAGGAATTCATTTTACAGATTTTGTCTTATCACAAATTTACTCATGTTTGGGAATAACTCCTAAATTTCATACATCATACCATCCCCAGAGCTTCGGGCAAGTTGAAAGAATGAATAAAGAACTTAAAACTATGATTGGAAAATTGTGCATGGTTACTCATTTAAAATGGCTCTAAATTCTAACTCTGGCCCTATTTTATCTCAGAAGCAGACCCAGGGATGATTTATACATCTTATCACTTGAGATGCTACAATTTCCATGTCTCAAATTGCTTAGCTATTTTTCAGTCAATAAATATATTGTTTCCATTTCTTTACTAGTACACAATGTACTTCTATAATATTTGGCATGTGGTAGACCTTTTTCTCTCACTTTGACTTCTGTGAGGTATATGCCTAATATTGAGCACTTTGAGGCAAAGTATTGATACTTTACTTTTCTTCTAATAATTATGAATTGGCATTGCTTCACTAACATTATTTTAGTATGCTATAACCACAACTATTCCTACAATCATCATTGCTATATTGTTTCTGTAAAGTGAAAATTTGTGATAGGTATTTCACTTATTGTTATCATAAATTTAGCACAGGGATGTAGTCTAGCTCTTTCATTTTACAGATGAAGAAACTCAATCTCCAAAGGCATAAGTAATTTGCCCAGATTCCGATAGATAATATATGACAGAGGCAGAATATGAACATAGGTTCTAGACAACAAATCTGTCACTTAAAAATATTTATTTCTTTGTTGGTTACATTAAAACATCCTATAAACTCTCTCCATCTGTCCCTACCACCAATGAGAGAAGGCATCATTTGACCGTATGAAAATATATCTAAAAATCCTAAGGATTCATCTAAAAAATTAGATAAATCTATCAATAACTTTAGCAAAGTAGCAGTATATGAAATAAACATATAAATCATTAGCATTTCCTTATGACACACACAAAAAAATCCTTACTTTCTCTGAGTAACAAAAAAACCTAACTTTCTCTGAGTCTAAGACAAATGGCTAGGCAAATGGGATTAAGTCATTTATCTAAGGTCACACAGCTAGGACATGTCTGAGGCCAAATTTGAACCCAGGTTTCCCCAACTCCAGGTCTGGCTCTTTATCTACTTTAACTTTAACTACCCTAAATCTTGTACTTTTCCAACTATACTATATACTATCTCCAGATAATGATCTGAAATTCTTTTTTTAGAATGAGTGTTTATTTCATTCTAAGGATAAAAAGGATCTGAGTCCATTTTCTAAAACATGCATACTCTTTGATCCATCAATGCCATTACCAGGTCTGTATCCCAAAAAGATAAAAAAAAAGAAAAGAAAAGACTTATTTATACTGTGAATCTTAAAATTACTCAGACTCTACTTTGGAAGATTTGATTAAGCTATTCCCCATTTTTAACAATGAAAATACTTAATCAGGAATGTATTAGGAACTTTTAAATTTACTGCACCCTACCTACTCAGACAGTGCCCTAGGAGAAGATAAAGTTGCAAACTCCTGATTGAACAATGAAAAGTCCCTAACTCATAGTAAAGCTAGAACCTTAAGCTAGGTGGTCTATTTTTAGATCTAATACAAAAGCGTGCTAAGTACCGATGAAAGTTAAATTAGTACCTAAAAGGTAAAGCAACTTATAAAAGGTGAGCTTAACAAAAGAGGTGTGAAGTACTCAGAGGATTTAATCTAACCAGAGAAGATGAGAACCAAAGAAGATGAGAACTAAGAATGGGCAGTCCTGGGAAAAAGCATCTACTGTGGTTGGTAGACGTGAAAATTTAGGGGAAGTGACATAAGAGAAAATTTCTTTAAAAGGAAGGGGTAAAAGGCAATTTTGGAGCTGGAGTTCGGAGTTGAAGTGAGGAGCTTTTGAATGGAGTTTGCAATGGAATTCAGTGTGGAGTTAGACTCGGAATTCAGTTCAGGAGATTCAGTGGAGATGATCTTGTGGTGAGTGATAAAGAGTGACTCACTCTCCCTTAGGCTTTGGCCTAGGCCCTTTTCTACTTCCTGGCTATTCTCTCTCTCTCTCTCTCTCTCTCTCTCTCTCTCTCTCTCTCTCTCTCTCTATCTATCTGTCTGTCTGTCTCTCCTTCCCTTAATTACTTCTTTCTTTATTAATTAAAATCTCCATAAATCCCAGCTGACTTGGGTATTTTTCATATTTGGGAATTTCGCATGGTGACCACTTATTTTAGATTTTAAGTCAATACACTAAAAATTATCTTGACCAATTTGGCCAAAACCTTTACAGTTTTGGCCTTTACATTTTTTAACATTCAAAACACAAAAGTATTTATTACATTTATTGCCATTATTTTTGTGGTAGCAAATAAAATTGAAAATTGAGGAGTTATCCATCAGTTAGGAAATAGCTGAACAAGTTGTGGTATATGATGGTTATGGGATATTTCAAGAAATGATGAGCAGGATAATTTCAGAACAATATGGAAAGACTGACATGAGCTGATAACATACTGAAATAAGCAGAAAAGAATATTGTATACAGTGACAGCAATATTTCTAGATGAATAACTTTAAATGACCTAGTTCTTCTAAGAAATGCAGTGATTCAAGACAATTCCAGAGATTCATGATGAAAAATGCCAACTGGCTCTTGAGAAAGAAACATACTAGTTTCATTTTCTTCCCCTTTTGAAAAACAATTGAGATATCTTTGACAAAATTACTTATATGGCAAAATGTTTTACATGATCACACATGTAAAATTTATATCATATTGCTTATCATCTTAAGTGGGGGGAGGGAAGGGAGAGAGAAAAGGTCAGAAGAAATTAAAGAATTTGGAACTCAAAACTTTCAAAAAGAATGTTTAAAGACTTTTATAAGTAACAGGGGAAAATAAAATATTACTTTAAAAATGTAGGATTCCAGGCATATACATCTGGAAAATATGGTTGATGTATTGATATTATATTATACTTGGTCAGAGCAGTTAATGAGACAGCTCAGAGGCCAAAGGAATCTCTGGGCCTGAGCCACAGAGGGCTTAGCTCTGGCCTGGTCAAACAGCATTCCAATGCATGATTTATGAGTGGGCCATGCAGTCTTTATTCTGGGAGTTTGGAAAGTGCGGGCTGAATTTACCCACACCTCTAGCTTGTACATTATTGACATGTCAAGCCAATGTAAATCCACTATATGTTGTTACATATGTATTATGTACCTCACAGTCATTTATAAAGGAATGGTGCTGCCCCTCCCTCCCTCCCTCCCTCCCTCTCTCTCTCTCTCTCTCTCTCTCTCTCTCTCTCTCTCTCTCTCTCACTCCCTCCCTCTGTCTCTCTCTGTCTCTGTCTCTGTCTCTGTCTCTGTCTCTGTCTCTCTCTCTCTCTCTCTGACTCCAGCTTTCTGCCAACTGGATAGCTCCTTCTCTGGAGCCCCACTATGATCTCTAAAGACCTTACCCTTTGTTTCCTCCTGCTTGGAAGCTTCTCCCCTGTAACTCTGATTTCTATACTCATGTTTGATCTCTATTCCTATCTAGGAATCTTCTTTTCCTTGTTATTTATATCTTCCTTTACTGAATACCCTACAAGGGAAGATATCAGGAACATGTGCCATTCCTTACCGTAAAATTATGTCTGTGTCTCTCATGTTATCAACCCTTTCTTCCAGCTTCTTTCTCCTCCTCAAGTTACATCCACTAGGAATTTCTTTTGTGCAGCAGTTGCTGGCCGGCCACTGTAAAAAATAAAGCATATTCATTAATAATATGGGAATAGGTATAAGTGATAACATTTCTATTACCCAGGATAAGGGCTTCTTGGCTCTGGGAGAGGGAGCAAAGAGGGGAGGGAAAGAAAATGTATCATGTAAACATGGAAAAATATTAAAAATAAATAAAAATAAAACTATTCATATGGATATGGAAATTTTACTAAACCACTAATGATTTAAGGGATATTAAAAACAGAAAGGACCACCAATATGTGGCTCTGGTCTGGAGAGTAGCAAATAGATTACTTAGGGTAGGGCCAGGGCTGACAATGGAGTTTTCATAATCATAGTTGTACTAGAGATCATCTGACCTTCACAGATTATTATATGTACCATTTGTAACTGAAACAAGTGCTTATTTTGCCTACATAATGAAGCTAACCCTGGTCTTTAGACTATGAGAATAAAATTTTATTAAGTATCATATTATAAAGCATTATACTTTAGCTTAGGTTTTTAATAAATAAGAATAAAATGTTATAAAATGATTTTAGAATTTAGTTTTGAGAGTTAAAGTTTTTTTCTTTCACTAAACATGAAAAAGTTAGGTTGAAGAGTCTTACTTCTGTAAAAGGTTGTTTGCTTTTGACCTTGTTAAGTCACTTCAATTGTGAGAAGGTATGAAAATAAAATGAAAAGGTATTTTTAAAGGAAAAGCTGTACTTTCCTAATTGCATGACTAAAGTTCAATGTAGGAACTGGGCAATAATTTAACATAATTTAACCTTCCTTCTTTTGTCCCAACATACTAGTAATAAATACGCTGAAAACTCAAATCTCCAAATTCACATAAAAATCAATATATGAATTTAAGGTTCCTTTATAACCAACTTCATCTACTAGGGAAAATATTTTAGTTGACTCTCAAAAATATAAAACAATCTGATCTCCCAATAGAAGATATGAATGTTTTGTTTTTCAATGACATTTTGTCCCCCCTGGACCTCTCTGAATATTTTGTTCTATAATTTTACAATGCACTAATCACACAATATTTTATATTAAAGTTACCTCTCCTTATATATCATTCTCCTATAAGACTGTAGGATTGTAAGTTTAAAAAGTAATATACAAAACATTCTAAGTATTATATTTAATAAGATTTGTTAATAATAACTTTAAGCAATAAGGAAAATAAAAGGCTAAAGATGAAGAGAGAGCTCACCCTTCTGTGAACCCTGGAAAAGAGAAAGCAAAGGGTGGAGTTAAAGAACTATATACACTCATGTAACAGATGCAAACATGAGGAGGAAGGGAAAGGAATAAGAAATCCAAGGGAACAAAATTTTCTAATTACACAGGATCCATGGTGTGAAGATTGGATTTAGCTATCTCCTGGTTGTAACAATGGAGGTACTTAGCTCTTCCTTTATTGTGAAGATTAAATTGTAATCCCCTGTCTATTTTTAGATTTTAATCCCCAAAGTGTTAACTCAGTATTTAAAGTAGATCTCCCCATTTTAACTACAAAAGGTCTTAACTAACCAAAAACGGTGTTAACTAACTACAAAAGGTGTGAACACCCATTTCCTTCATTGAGTGGGCAGTCCTGGCCAGAAGTGTCTGCTGTGATCGGTAGACGTAAAAATTTAGGGGAGGTGACACAAGAGAAAAAAGGTCTTTAAAAAGAAGAAACAGAGGCACACAAGTGTGAATCAAGAATGATTCAGTCACTCAGAGATGAACTGGAAGAGATCAGACACTCGGCTTGGAGTAAAGATTCAGGCACTTGGGCTTGGAGTAAAGAAGAATCACTGGGAGGAGAGACTGGAAGAGTCACTGGGAACTGGACTGGAATACAGACACTTGAGGAGAGACTGGAAGACAGACACTCAGACTTGGAGTGAAGACATTTGGCTGTGGAGTTTCTGGACCCATGGAGGAGCTCATGCAGGAGACCTCAGACTGCTTTCCTTTTAGACCATCACTGTGGTGAGTAAAAGGCTGACTTAGTTTTCTTGCCTTTCTAGAGGTGTGAACCTCTGAGAAAGGCCCAATGTATTGAGACTCCTTTCCCCTGACTGGTGCCTTAGAATTTCTACCTTGCTCAGAGAAGCCAAAGCTTTCTCTCTCTCTCTTCCCCTCTTCCCTCTATGGTAAATAAACTATCACAAATTCCATTTTACTTTAGTAATTCATTTTTGGATTTACAAATTAAATCCCTGGTGACCACCAATTTAAATCAACTATTAAATATTCAAGTACAACCATATAAAAAATTAACAATGGAGATAAGGGAAGGCTTTATCTAAGTTTTATTTCTCTATTAGCACTCTGCAAACAGTAGATACTTAATAAATGTTTGCTGAATCTTAGTTCTGAAATTACATATTTCTAAGATTTTGTATCTTATATTTAAATGCTTCAGGAGAAACAGATTGCACAATACCTTTTAACAAATATCTAAGAACTCTCAATGCCAGAGGCCTTTTCCTGATAACTATTAATTTTCTTCTGAGAAATTATTGAAGTGATACATGCTTAGGATTTCTTCATTTCTAGGGAAATGTTATGGCAAATTGGCTTTTGACTAAATTATATGTTGTTGTTGAGTTTTCTTTTTTTTTTTCTTCTGTATAATGAAACACTCCATTATCAATGGCCTGGTGGTTTAGTTCTACAGGAACTTTAATTGATACCCCCTATCTTGCTGCCAAATTTCCTTGAAACAATTGCGAACTTGAGATCAGTTTGTTTATTTCAAAATAATTGGATTCATTTTCAATCACTGTTCTCACTAATTGGGTCATGTTTACTTATTTCTTGAAGGCAGAGACCATGTCTTATTTGTGTTTATATTTCTGACAATATCCAGCACAGAACCCTACACATAGAAAACACAAACTTTGGTGGATAACATTTTTATTCTTTAAGATATATCTTGCTTAAATTAGTTCTAAAATGAAGTCAAATAAAAAAAAGATAGCCGACTTCCGGTTAAGATGGCGGCTTAGAGAAAGCTAAAGCTCAGATCTCCGGAAAACCCTTCCCGACCGATCTCAAACGATAAGCTCCTAAGGCGCTGAAATTCAAAACGATCAACAGCACAGACCCTGGGAACCCTCCTCCTGGACCTGGACCCGGTTCAAAAGGTACGGCTCCCCTTAAAAGCCAGAACCCGAGATCACTCGGACCTCAGGGGTAGGAGCACAGAGTCCAAGGCTCCCGGAAGCCGCAGCCTGGCCGGGCTCAGAGAGCAGAACCCTCAGGGCCTTCTACAGTCCCGGTGAAAGTTACTGCCTGGGGCTTCTGCTGCAGAGAGCTGGTCGAAACAACAGCAACCCTCAGGGCGGGCAAGACAGCCTCACGGGCTGGATCCTGCTATCCAAGTCTCAGTGAAAGTCCTTGCCCGGAGCTTGGGAAAGCTGCAGCCCATCCCCCCGCAGGCCGACGAAACAGCCTCACGGCCAGTGATTCTGAAGGCAACTTCCGGAAAGCGAGCCGGGGGGAGAGTGTGGCCTCGTGGTCCGACCCTTCCATTCCAGTTCCAGTGAGGCATATTCAGTTTAACCCAGGGAAAGCTCATAGAACTATCTGCCCAGGACTAAAGCCTCTGAACACCAGAAAGAGACAAGAAAAACTAAACCTCCACATTCAGAAATGGCAAACTCCACAGAACCACAGAAGCCCCAAAATACCAAGAAAAATAAGAAGAAAGGGGCGACTTTGGACACATTCTATGGAGCCAAAATACAAAATACAGAGCAGACAGAAGATAATATAAAAGAAAATGCTCCAAAACCTTCCAAAGGAAATGGAAACTCTCCACAAACCTATGAAGAATTTGAATCAGAAATGACCAAAAAGATGGAAGCCTTCTGGGAGGAAAAGTTGGAAATAATGCAAAAGAAATTCACGCATCTACAAAACCAGTTTGACCAAACTGTAAAAGAAAACCAGGCTTTAAAGGCCAGAATCAGGCAGCTGGAAGACAACGATCGTGTAAAAGAGCAAGAATCAATAAAGCAAAGCCAAAATACCAAGAAATTAGAAGAGAACATAAAATATCTCACCAACAAGGTGATAGATCTGGAAAATAGGGGGAGAAGGGATAATTTAAGAATAATTGGACTCCCAGATAAGCCAGAAATAAACACCAAACTGGACATGGTGATACAAGATATAATCAAAGAAAATTGCCCAGAGATTCTAGAACAAGGGGGCAATACAGCCACTGACAGAGCTCACAGAACACCTTCTACACTAAACCCCCAAAAGACAACTCCCAGGAATGTAATTGCCAAATTCCAAAGCTATCAAACAAAAGAAAAAATCCTACAGGAAGCCAGAAAAAGACAATTTAGATATAAAGGAATGCCAATCAGGGTCACCCAAGACCTTGCAAGTTCTACTCTGAATGATCGTAAGGCATGGAACATGATCTTCAGAAAGGCAAGAGAGCTGGGTCTCCAACCAAGAATCAGCTACCCAGCAAAACTGACTATATACTTCCAAGGGAAAGTATGGGCATTCAACAAAATAGAAGACTTCCAACTTTTTGCAAAGAAAAGACCAGAGCTCTGTGGAAAGTTTGACACCGAAAATCAAAGAGCAAGGAATACCTGAAAAGGTAAATATTAAGGAAAGGGGAAAATGTTATCTTCTTCTTTTACTCAAACTCTCTTCTATAAGGACTACATTTATATCAACCTATGTATACTAACATGTGGGGAAAATGTAATGTATAAATAGGGGGTAAAGAAAGACCAAATAGAATAATCATTCTCACACAAAGATTCACATGGGAAGGGGAGGGGAAGAAAACTCCTATAAGAAGGAGAGGAAGAGGGGGGGGGGTTACTTAAACCTCAATCTCAGGGAAATCAGCTCTGAGAGGGAAAAACATCCAGATCCATTGGGATCTTGAATTCTATCTTACCCAACAAGGGTAAGGAGAAGGGAAAACCAAGGGGGGGAGGGGGAGAGGGAGAACAAAAAGGGAGGGAAAGAGAGGGGGGAGGGGGAGGGAACAAAAAGGGAGGGACTAAAAAGGGAAACATCAAGGGAGGGGACAAGGGGGACTGATTCAAAGTAAATCACTGGACTAAAAGGTAGAGCCGAAGAAGAAAAGGTTAGAATTAGGGAAGGCAATCAAAATGCCAGGGAGTCCACAAATGACAATCATAACTTTGAACGTGAATGGGATGAACTCACCCATAAAACATAGACGAATAGCAGAATGGATTAGAATCCAAAACCCTACCATATGTTGTCTTCAAGAAACACACATGAGGCGGGTTGACACCCACAAGGTCAGAATTAAAGGATGGAGTAAGACCTTCTGGGCTTCAACTGATAGAAAGAAGGCAGGAGTGGTAATCATGATATCTGATAAAGCCAATGCAAAAATAGACCTGATCAAAAGGGATAGGGAAGGTAATTATATTTTGTTAAAAGGGACTATAGACAATGAGGAAATATCATTAATCAATATGTATGCACCAAATAATATAGCACCCAAATTTCTAATGGAGAAACTAGGAGAATTGAAGGAAGAAATAGACAATAAAACCATACTAGTGGGAGACTTAAACCAACCATTATCAAATTTAGATAAATCAAATCAAAAAATAAATAAGAAAGAGGTAAAAGAAGTGAATGAAATCTTAGAAAAATTAGAATTAATAGACATATGGAGAAAAATAAATAGGGATAAAAAGGAATACACCTTCTTCTCAGCACCACATGGCACATTCACAAAAATTGACCATACATTAGGTCACAGAAACATAGCACACAAATGCAGAAAAGCAGAAATAATGAATGCAGCCTTCTCAGATCACAAGGCAATAAAAATAATGATTAGTAATGGTACATGGAAAACCAAATCTAAAACCAATTGGAAATTAAACAATATGATACTCCAAAACCATTTAGTTAAAGAAGAAATCATAGAAACAATTAATAATTTCATCGAGGAAAATGACAATGGCGAAACATCCTTTCAAACCTTTTGGGATGCAGCCAAAGCGGTAATCAGAGGTAAATTCATATCCCTGAATGCTTATATTAACAAACAAGGGAGAGCAGAGATCAATCAATTGGAAATGCAAATGAAAAAACTGGAAAGCGATCAAATTAAAAACCCCCAGCAGAAAACCAAATTAGAAATCCTAAAAATTAAGGGAGAAATTAATAAAATCGAAAGTGATAGAACTATTGATTTAATAAATGAGACAAGAAGCTGGTACTTTGAAAAAACAAACAAAATAGACAAGGTACTGGTCAATCTAGTTAAAAAAAGGAAGGAAGAAAAGCAAATTCACAGCATTAAAGATGAAAAGGGGGACAGCACCTCCAATGAGGAGGAAATTAAGGCAATCATTAGAAATTACTTTGCCCAATTATATGGCAATAAATACACCAATTTAGGAGAAATGGATGAATATATACAAAAATACAAACTGCCTAGACTAACAGAAGAGGAAATAGAATTCCTAAATAATCCCATATCAGAAATTGAAATCCAACAAGCCATCAAAGAACTTCCTAAGAAAAAGTCCCCAGGGCCTGATGGATTCACCTGTGAATTCTATCAAACATTCAGAGAACAGTTAATCCCAATACTATACAAACTATTTGACATAATAAGCAAAGAGGGAGTTCTACCAAACTCCTTTTACGACACAAACATGGTACTGATTCCAAAACCAGGCAGGTCAAAAACAGAGAAAGAAAACTATAGGCCAATCTCCCTAATGAATATAGATGCAAAAATTTTAAATAGGATACTAGCAAAAAGACTCCAGCAAGTGATCAGAAGGATCATTCACCATGATCAAGTAGGATTCATACCAGGGATGCAGGGCTGGTTCAACATTAGGAAAACCATCCACATAATTGACCACATCAACAAGCAAACTAGCAAGAATCACATGATTATTTCAATAGATGCAGAAAAAGCCTTTGATAAAATACAACACCCATTCCTATTAAAAACACTAGAAAGCATAGGAATAGAAGGGTCATTCCTAAAAATAATAAACAGTATATATCTAAAACCAACAGCTAATATCATCTGCAATGGGGATAAACTAGATGCATTCCCAATAAGATCAGGAGTGAAACAAGGATGCCCATTATCACCTCTACTATTTGACATTGTACTAGAAACACTAGCAGTAGCAATTAGAGAAGATAAAGGAATTGAAGGCATCAAAATAGGCAAGGAGGAGACCAAGTTATCTCTCTTTGCGGATGACATGATGGTCTACTTAAAGAATCCTAGAGATTCAACCAAAAAGCTAATTGAAATAATCAACAACTTTAGCAAAGTTGCAGGATACAAAATAAACCCACATAAATCATCAGCTTTTCTATATATCTCCAACACAGCTCAGCAGCAAGAACTAGAAAGAGAAATCCCATTCAAAATCACCTTAGACAAAATAAAATACCTAGGAATCTACCTCCCAAGACAAACACAGGAACTATATGAACACAACTACAAAACACTCGCCACACAACTAAAACTAGACTTGAACAAATGGAAAAACATTAACTGCTCATGGATAGGACGAGCCAATATAATAAAAATGACCATCCTACCCAAACTTATTTATCTATTTAGTGCCATACCCATTGAACTACCAAAATACTTCTTCACTGATTTAGAAAAAACCATAACAAAGTTCATTTGGAAGAACAAAAGATCAAGGATATCCAGGGAAATAATGAAAAAAAACACATATGATGGGGGCCTTGCAGTCCCTGACCTAAAACTATATTACAAAGCAGCAGTCATCAAAACAATTTGGTACTGGCTAAGAAACAGAAAGGAAGATCAGTGGAATAGACTGGGGGAAAGCGACCTCAGCAAGACAGTATACGATAAACCCAAAGATCCCAGCTTTTGGGACAAAAATCCACTATTCGATAAAAACTGCTGGGAAAATTGGAAGACAGTGTGGGAGAGACTAGGAATAGATCAACACCTCACACCCTACACCAAGATAAATTCAAAATGGGTGAGTGACTTAAACATAAAGTAAATTGGGTAAACACAGAATAGTATACATGTCAGACCTTTGGGAGGGGAAAGGCTTTAAAACCAAGCAAGATATAGAAAGAATCACAAAATGTAAAATAAATAATTTTGACTACATCAAACTAAAAAGCTTCTGTACAAACAAAACCAATATAACTAAAATCAGAAGGGAAACAACAAATTGGGAAAAAATCTTCATAGAAACCTCTGACAAAGGTTTAATTACTCATATTTATAAAGAGCTAAATCAATTGTACACAAAATCAAGCCATTCTCCAATTGATAAATGGGCAAGGGAAATGGATAGGCAGTTCTCAGATAAAGAAATCAAAACTATTAACAAGCACATGAAGAAGTGTTCTACATCTCTTATAATCAGAGAGATGCAAATCAAAACAACTCTGAGGTATCACCTCACACCTAGCAGATTGGCTAACATAACAGCAAAGGAAAGTAATGAATGCTGGAGGGGATGTGGCAAAATAGGGACATTAATTCATTGCTGGTGGAGCTGTGAACTGATCCAACCATTCTGGAGGGCAATTTGGAACTATGCCCAAAGGGTGCTAAAAGAATATCTACCCTTTGACCCAGCCATAGCACTGCTGGGTCTGTACCCCAAAGAGATAATGGACACAAAGACTTGTACAAAAATATTCGTAGCTGCGCTCTTTGTGGTGGCCCAAAACTGGAAAATGAGGGCATGCCCATCAATTGGGGAATGGCTGAACAAACTGTGGTATATATTGGTGATGGAGTACTATTGTGCTAAAAGGAATAATAAAGTGGAGAAGTTCCATGGAGACTGGAACAACCTCCAGGAAGTGATGCAGAGCGAGAGGAGCAGAACCAGGAGAACATTGTACACAGAGACAAACACACTGTGGTATCATCGAACGTAATGGACTTCTCCATTAGTGGTGGTGTAATGTCCCTGAACAACTTGCAGGGACCCAGGAGAAAAAAAACACCATTCATAAGCAAAGGATAAACTATGGGAGTGGAAACACCGAGAAAAAGCAACTGCCTGAATACAGAGGTTGAGGGGACATGACAGAGGATAGACTCTAAATGAACACTCTAATGCAAATACTATCAACAAAGCAATGGGTTCAAATCAAGAAAACATCTAATGCCCAGTGGACTTACGCGTCGGCTATGGGGGGTGGGGGGGGGAGGAAAAGAAAATGATCTATGTCTTTAACAAATAATGCTTGGAAATGACCAAATAGCTTTGAAATAAAAAAAAAAAGATAGCCTTTTTATAATCATACAACTGATTGAATAATGTAAAGAATACAAGATTTCCTATTGATTTTAAAGGAGATATTTATAAAGTACTAATGATAGTGCTTGGTCCTGGGTAGGTACTTCATGAATGCATGTTCTCCTCCCACCCTTACAATGAATTATCATCTTAAAAATGATGTTTTTAATGCCTCCTTCCACATGGGTAGGGCAGTTATGGAGAACCAATGGCAAAGATGGTATGCAGAAAGTTTGCTGTGGGCACATGGCAATCCTCCCTCCCCTGTTGTCACAGTTAATTACTAGAAAAGCAGAGGGACTTGGGAGGAGCTGCTCCCCTCCTTCTCTCTACTGGGACTGACAACATCCTCCCCCCCAAATCCCCACCTCCATCCCTCTTCCCAGCAGTCCAATGGAAGCGCACAGTGGTTAAGATGGGAGGCTCATAGGTGACAGAACTGAAGGGAAGCAGAGCACTTGGACCACTCCCCTCCCCATCTCTACACTCAGTGAGGACATTCCTCACTTCACTTGACCTTCTGCCCAGCAGCCCAATGGGAGCACTTCCTCCCTCCCCTGTGTGGGGTAAGTGAGAGTAGGGCAATGGGTGGGGCATGACACTAGGTCTGGGTGATCTTGTGGGGGCATGACCCAGCTCTCTGACTCTAAAAGGATCTCATTCACTGGGGTAGGGCATTTGAAAATTGTCAAAATCACATAAAAAGTCTTCAGGGATATTATGTGTAACTTTATTTGATGGGTTTATGATTAATTGTATCAAGCAAGGCATAAAGCAAGGACCTGTATATTCACAGAATGTGTTTGCTACTGTCATAGAAGGTAACCAGGGTGATTCATTGTAAATAAGATCCTGTATCATTTAAAGGAGTTTGGCCTCATCCAAACATATGAAGAATCCTTCTTATATAGATTATTATTTTTTCATTTTTTTTCTAATAATTTCGTGAACAACTATTAGACATCATTGACCCACCTTTCTTCCTCTCTCTGTCTCTCTCTCTGTCTCTCTCTCTGTCTCTCTCTCTCTTTGTCTCTCTGTCTCTGTCTCTCTCTGTCTATCTCTATTTACTGTCTGTTTGTCTTTGTCTCTGTATGTCTGTATCTGTATATATATATATATATACATATATATCCACATATATGTGGATATATGCATCTGTAGATGCATATCTTAGACAGAGATTGTAAATGGAAAAGCTGGTCCCAGAAATGAAGAGAAAGGAAAGAATGGATTGGCTTGCCTTTCGACATCCATATTTGAAATTGGGAATTAAATTCACTTTCAAGTATTTTCAAATTGAAAAATAAACTCTGGACATTTGCAATTGAATAAAATTTGGAAATTAAATTTATTTCAATTCATCCTAGAGTCTTAAAACAAAGTCACTTCATTTTAAACAAAATTATTTTGATAGTAATGAATGACTTAGTCTTTTGAGAACCAAAGTTGAATATCATATAGAGTAAAACAGAGAAGGATATGCTGCACAAGCTGGTCACAATAGTATAAAAGCAAAAGATTACATAGAAAAAATGACACAGAACTTTCTTTCCCCCAACAAATCTATGACAAAAAGAAGACAGACCACTTCTAATATACTGAGAGTGAAAGATACCCAATGCACATGACCAGTATTCTATAACTATTATTATGAATCCAAGAGGACAGATTGGACTATGTACCTTTCATGCTCAAAAAACCTCACTGGCTCTATATTATTTTAAGGTTCAAGTGCAAACTCCTGTATCTGGCATTAAAGGCTGATCACAATCTGGATCCTCTTCATCTTTACAGGCTGATTACATATTATTCCCCTATTCACTGTTTCCCTTGGGTCAGTTCAAATGCTATCTCCTTCATGAGGCATTTATTGATTTTTCCACTGGTATCCCCACTGTCATGTTACTTTGCACTTATATGCAAACCTATGTATCTTTACACATATACAATGCACATGTGTATATATCATGCAATGTACTTCTATATGTATACTATAAATATATAAGAGGGGAGGATTTGGGGTGATACCTGTCTATGAACTTACAGTTCTCCTCTAGCAGGATGTGTAGTAGGGATTATTGAGTTTTGCTTTACTATTACCAGAAACAATAAGTGTCTGATCTTAGTAGTAGGTGCTAAATATTAAATACTCATTAAAGAGAACATGAGCATGAGGAAGGACTCTGGAATTTTGGATGTGTAAAAAAGAAAGAAAATCTGGGCCATCATTCTGACTGAATTTCATCCCTGGCTTTTTGGTCATCCTTCTCCTTCTGGTCTGATTTTCTTTGGAGGTCATCTTTCATCTTCTTTGCCTCATCTTTCATTTTCTTTGCCTCATCTTTCAACTCCTTTGCCTCATTTTCAAGTTTATTAATTTTGGCTTTCAAGACACTATTTTCTAGTTTTAGTTCAAGACACTATTTTCTGGTTTTAGTTCAAGTGCCTCTGTTTCCAGATGACTTACCATGCTTTACAGTTCTTTTCCCAGTTGTGTTCAGCCTCTCTTAATTGTGTTTTGAAATGTATTTTGAGTTATTCCAAAGTCTGTGTCCAATTTGTTTGAGTTTCTGTGTTTTTGCTTAGTGTTCTTTGATCTTCCTCTGTTACATTTTCTCTTTGTTCATTGCCTGGATAGAAGCTGTTGATTGTAATTTCTTTTTTCTTTTTCTGTTGTTTGCTCATATTTGCCTCTTCTTTTCCCTCCGTAGTTGCCTGTAGTCTTGCTCTTCTCATTAATGTGCTGGATCTGTGGGTTTGGGCTTTTTCTGTCAGCCTTCACCCTTGGAACTTAGCAGCAAGGCTCTCAGAGATGCCTGTGGGGGAGGGGTGTTGGAGCTTCAGCTTCCCTGTGCTCTGAAGGCTTGATAAGATTAAGCCTAGGGTTGATCTTGCAGAGCTGGATATGCCCTGAGGCCAAAATCTTGGGAAGGGGGGTGGCAATATGGAGTGTCTCAGCTGCAATTGGGCTGCCTTCTCTGAGGTTCTCCTCTAGCTGCCTCCCCACAGCCTGTGTTCAAAGCCCTGAGCCGGGCACAGCTTTGCCCACAAAGTTCTCCCTCCAGAATAGCACCCTTGCCCACCCAGAGATTCCAGCCACTGCTGGAAGCTCAGTACTGTATGTGGGGGAGGGGTCCTGGGGTCTTCCTTATTCCTTCCCCTTAAACCCGAGTGCTCTCGAATTTAGGCTTTTGGGGGGCATACCTTTTAAGTTGAGTCCAGCTGGAGGGTTCCTTAGCTATGTCCTGTTAGATTTGGTTTTCAGTCCCCTAGGAGCATTTTGTTTTTAAATTGTGAGGAAGAGTTTTCAGAGATCTGAACTTTCCCTGTCTCTACACCACCATCTTGACGCTGCCCCTCCCCATGGGCCATAATTCTGAGTTAAAGATTCATCTTTGTGGAAATTAGAGCTGGATGCCTCATAATACCTAGCCCATGGCAAAGATATCTTTTAAATGTTCACAGTTGTTTTTATAGCATTTTGACATTTAAAACAGGTTGTTTGATTTACAAAACCAAATGTTCAAAGTAGGTTAATTAATAGTTGTTAAATTCTAATACAAATTCCTTTTAGTTTATTTTTTTTCATTTTATTGAGCATATAACTAATACCTTCAGACTAAGACTTTAGAAAGAGACTTAAAGATAAAATCTGAGCATCCTGTCATTAACACAAAAGCAAATACTATCTATATATGATTATAATCTTTATCAGGAATCAGGATTCAATCCAGCTATGTATTTAACATTTTGGGATTGATAATAGTAACTCTTCAGTATCTAATTTCCTCCGTACTTTATCACAATTGATGAACAACGAGGACTATCCTTTCTAGCATTCTAGCTACAGATACTACCTATAAGTTTATATGAGATGACTTGATTTTATAATAAATGACATAAAAGCAATAAGTTTACATTTTTCAAGAGGAATCTTTGTGGAAAGCTTTGAGGGTGTGAATGAAAGTCATGTAGAATGGGCAAAAATGGAATAGTTGCAATCTGCCTCATTGAACCTTATATCCGTGTCAATGGAACATCATGTATCCATTGGAGTGCTGTGATAATTTAATAGATGGAGGGACTAGGAGGATGTTCTGTTCATAGAGAACAGTGTGTACAGAAGACTAGGGTTTAAAAATACAGGAAAATTTGGAATTACAGAGATTAATCAAGTTTAGTTAACACATAGAATATTTCAATAGAAGTAAAATGAAATGGAAACAGAAAATTGTGGACTTAAGAAAACAAGTAAATGTAGTTTAACTTTATTTGATGGAGAATAGCATTCTACTCAAATTCTTTAAGTCACATAACTGCATAAATTCAGTGTCCTTGGGAATTAGCACATTCATTTTACAGATAGGAAAAATAAATCTTAGAATGGTAAAGGGAGTTAGCTTAGGCTACCAACTACTTACTTGCAGGAGTGATCTTCAGGTCTCTGCTCATAACTTGTCACTATATATTACCCATTTTTCCTCCAATTAGAGTATTGCATACATATTATGACTATATAATAAAACGGAATGATCAGACATGAAGAATTATTACAACTATAATACTCAAGTATTCATTGCATCTGTCATTGTAACAACTTGGGTAGTCTCTCCAATAACCAATACTTCAACTTTTACTTGATTGCTCATCCTATACAACCTTCATCCTTGTTCTTCCATAAATTTTCCATAAGAGGACCACACAAGATACTGGGAACTTTAAAAAATCAAATTGGTGCTTCAAGAATACCAATGTAGGCTCAGGAGTGTCTATAATATTTTAGTTGTTTTTTTTTATATGAACCACATATTTTCCTCCCCTCTACTCCAGGCATACTTTTCTCTGGTAAAATCATTCATATCACTTTCTCCTGTGTAATTCACTGTTCCTGTTTTGTTTTAGTTTCCTCGTGCCCATCATGTGCTTCTCCATTTCCCCTTGAGAAATGTTACCATTCCCTTGTTCAGAGGCTATGCTCTTGTGTGATCAACAGTCAGTCAAAATTACCAGAAATCTCTTGTTGTTCATAATATAGACTTGATTCATGAATAACTATTATGAGGAGGGTTAAAGGAAGGGTTAAACTATATATGTATATATACATATACATATATAGTTTATCTAAAGGGAGAAAAGGAAAATCCGAGATTACCTAATTTATAACCCATTTAGAGATTAAACCCCCTTATACTTATATAACTCTTCTAAACTAAATTCCTAAAGTAATACTTAAGGTTAAGGAGTTATGTTAGGAACAGAGCCAGGGACAATTGGGCCAAAGATTCTCACAAAACTGGAGTCCTTTGGGTCAAGCAGCATTCCCAGTAAGATCTCAGATGAAATCTTCTCCACAGAAGTAGCACCAACTCCAGTAGTAGGGACAGGCAGGAAACAAGGAAGCCCAAAGGAAAACGAACCACTGGCTCTCTAGGTCCATCCCAGAAATAACCAGATAGCACCCCTGGGCTCTCTTGACTGCCAGAGGAAAGTAGCCTCACTCTTCTCACTCTTCCAGACTTCACCAACCACTTTTTGCAATTATTCTGTCTCTAGTCCTAGTTTCTGGGAGTTCTGAGTGGAATGTTGTTAAGCAGGGTTGTCATGCTGTCCACTTGCCCTGTTATGCCCTACTAGAAATCTTTTATTACAGTCCCCCCTTTGTACAAAGCCAAAATCAGGTTGTAAACAAGATTTTGGCATTTGTGCATTAATATACTTACATTTTCTATAAACTAAAATTTCTACCCAAAATAATAAACAACCTACACTCAACTATCTTACCCTATCTAATACTGTCCTATTCTGGGGCTTTTATCAAGGAAAGGAAACAGGGAATTATACAATGAACAATTACAAAGTTCAAAATACAGATTTGCAAAAGCAAAATAAGCAAATAGCATCAAAATCAGAATACAAACACAAATTCATGCAAAACATTAAAATCATAAAATACTACTCTTATCAACTAATCAACTAATACTATTCTACTACTCTTGCAATGCATAAACAGCAAACTTAGACAAAAATTTTTTTGAAAAATTACAATAAACACAACATTGCATAAGTTGTACAAAAAATTAAACCAAACGATCAAACTTACTTATGCAAAATAATTTAACAATAGATGAAAATTAAACATAAGTGATCCATTTACATAAGTTTGACATATATATACATATAACACATACATACAATATATACATGTATGCTATACATATTGTGATAAAGGATGAAAAGGTATGCAATTTGCAAAAACTGTCTCAAAAAACTGAGAGATGCAAACCTTAGGAAATGATTGACAGCAGTATGTGACCAAAGGTCACATGGGGACCTGAGCCTTGGGATCTGGCAAAATTCTATGCCCAACAGTTGCTTCGTCTCAGTCTGCTGTCCTGGAAGGACCTTAAAGAAGATTTTCCCTGTTATCAATGGAGAAAGGAGGTTTTCTGGATCTGGCTGCTGGCAGCATCAGTGAGAAGATCTCTGGACCTACTTGGACATCTAACAACTTGAGATCCTGGCCCTATTTGATTTGGACTCCTGGTGTGAGATTGGGATATTTGGAAAGTTAATGTTTTAGCTCAGTAATATAGTTTAGTTAGTTATAATCTTTTAAATTAAGTATAAGAATAAGTATATTCCTAAACCCTTATTCCTCCTTACTCTTCCCAAACAATAAATCAGAATTTATTTATATGTTTTCCTCTTGTTTTTCCCATACCCCAAATCCTACCATAACAGTTTACACATATACTTCATATTTACACATGTTACATATATACATATACACATACTATAATACAATTAATTTTACAATCCTAACTATAATACACAATATTTACATAATTTACATTTTTGTGTGATATTTGATGTTATATGTCATATGTGCTATGTAATGTATGTTGCTATGTATGTTACAATGTATTTTCAACCTTAAACTATAATCTAATGCCCTATCTTAATAAAATTTCCTAAAACTAATCTTATTTACCTATATTATTACTATACTAAGTAACTAACTATTCTCTTGTTAGTAACTAACTACTTTATAGATAATTATAACTTTGTTAGTGCCTAATTCTACATTGTTTCTTCACTCATTCAACTAGTGATTCAATAAATCCTAACCTTGTTTATGTTTTTTGTGTATATGTGTTTGTTATGTTGTTATTCATGCAGTTAAATTGTTTTGTTAGTGTTATGCCAGTGTTACTGTTGTGTTATTGTTGTGTTACTGTTGCATGCAATATATTTACCAAAACTTCAGATTTTTTCTTTTCTTCTCAACTTGATTGAAGAATTCTTCCTCTCCAGAATCCAGGGTAGTATAATGTAATCATGAATGCTTATGTGAATATATGTTATGTTATGTTATATTATATTACATTACCCAAATTCCTTAGAACCATTAGTCCATTAATCACTTGATCCTCTTCATTGGAAATTCCCTTCAAAGTCTTTATCTGCTTAATATTTATAAGTCTTTCAGTTTTTTTTTTACAATGTCCATCAATTTTCTGAATTCTCCTCTTCAACTGCAATGTCTTCTTCAATCTGATTGTCCTCTTCCATTGGAATGGCCCACTCCTTACGGATCATTTTGACTGCAGACTCTGACTGATTAATCTCAACTTTCCACAAACTCTTCATTTTCTTTTTCTATACTTCTCTACAATTTCTATGTTATTAATTCCATGAGCTAATTTAATATGTGAGCAATGATACCACAAATCTCTTCCTAATACTTTAACTGAAGAAGGTGAAACTAAAATAATTGTATAGGGACCTACCCAACTCTCTTGAGTTGCTGATGTTTTTGCAAATTTTTTCACATACACTATATCACCTGGTTGAAAATTATGAAGAAAGTAATCCAATCGACCAGATTGGATCAATACTCCCATATCATGCCGTTCACTAAGCCATTGTTGTAATGCACTTAAATATGAAGCAAATTGATAATCTCCTCCTAAGAGAGATGTATAAACTGCCGTACAACTTTTTGCCCACAATGGAGCATGACCAGAGATCATTTCATAAGATGATATATGCAAGTCTGCTCTTGGTCTTGTACTGTGTTGAGGGAATATTATCCCGTCCCTCTCCTGGAGGGCCAGCCCAGTTTGTCAACATTCCCCACATATCAGAGTTTGCTTACATTATATGCTTTATGTCAATATAAGAGAGGGGGCAGGTCTTGTGGGGGCCTTCTTGACAGGGAGCTGGAGAGACAGGTGAGGGAAAGAATAATGGAAGCTAGTAAAAACATGGCTGAAGGACTTGAGAGTAAGAACAAGATTTTAAACTATGCTGATCTAACCTTCCTATTAATAAACTTTATAAAATTAATAACTGGGTCGATATATTAATTTAATTTTTACAGATGGCAACCAATGTCAATTTTTTAGGACTTTTACTTTTCTTCTGAAACAGTTTTGCATTTTTGAGTACAGCATAGGGTTTTAGAGAGGCAGGAGATGGGGTTTCAGTTTGCTTGCATGCCTTCCTATGCGAAAGGCACCTTGGCTGCTACAGAGAAATGTTAGTTTCCCTTTAACACCCCCCCCCCAATTGGATCTGATCTGTGAGACCTTCCCACATGGCACTTACCCCCCCCCCCATTTCTTGAGTCTAGATATGGGTAAGGAAAGAAGTCCTGGCTTTTTGCACAAATGGAACCAGGGATTTTAGGCCCATACAGCGAAGCAGCTGCTGTTTTTTCCCCCAGATAATTAAGGATTCCCATTTTAGAGGAAGGTGAAGTGTTGAGGATGGGAAGGAGGCCTTTTGCACAGATAGGACTGGCCTTAATTTTCCCTGGCGCAAGAAAATGCAGGCTTTTAGCTGCTGGTGCTTGACACAAAGCCCTACCTGCTTCTGTTGAGCTCAGCACAGCACAGCCCTCATGGACTGGGGGAACAGCCCCCCAGGAATTGGTATAATACCCAGCCCCCCCAACTTTTGAATCTGGCAGTGAGGGGCTGGAGCAGGGAATGTGCATGTTCTATAGTTTGAGAGCCAGACCTAAAGACAGGAGGTCTTGCATAAAAACCTGCAGAATGCTGATGCTGAGCTCCATTAAACGCAGCAGGGAGAGGAGCTCCTTTAAACTAAATCCTGGGGTTACCTCCAGGTTGTCGGGGATCAGAGGCCCAGCCCTCCTGCTACTCAGAGACTACTGTCCCATGCATTCTGGCACAGATTAAACAAGTCACTAGCAGATAGGAGCTCCCTCCTCAGTGCCCATAACTTTGAAAACAGTGCCTTTTACCTCTGGGGGAGGAGGACTAAGCCCTTCTTTCTCCCTTTCCCATCTAAAGCATTCCTTAGGACTGGGCTAAGAGGAAGTGCTTTTTGGAATTATTTTCTTTCCTCCTTACCCCCTTCACAAATTCCTTTAGATTGCTAAGCTTTTCAAAAGCCACATTTTTTTTCTTTCTCTTCCTTTATCTCCCTGTGAACAATGGATAGGACCTAAACCCTCAAGTGTGTTACCCTCTATAAGCAGCTGTAGCACCACCCTGGGGCAAGAATTAAAACTGCAGGAAAATTGAAAGAAAATTCCTTTGCTATGGTTACTAATAATCTAGAATAATGGTATTACTTTGAATACATTTAAATAAAAGTATTATTAATAGTTAAATATTAATAATATTGAATTAAAATTAAAACCAAATTTTTAACATTGAACAAAGCCAAAATTAAATCGAATTAATTATAAATACTTTTAGAACACAATACTATTAATAATACTATCAATAACAATAATGATTAATTTTCATTAACTATTATTATTCATGATCAAATATTATTAATTATTGTTAATAATTGTTATTGAAATGGATGCTTATTTGTTAATATTTACTATTATTAACAATAATAAATATAATAAATACATATTATTATTAACAATAATATTAATAAATACATATTCATTATTAGTACTATTACTGTGCAGTAATTTTTTAGATCCTCATATTAGCTTATTTTTTAAACCTCCTCTCATTGCCTTCCACAATAACAATGAAGAAATTTGTGTCTCCATTTTTTTATGTTTTAGGAACTTTCCATTGTTTAAGCTAAACATTTAGCAATACTCAAACCAGCTTAAATAGGCAGATAAAGACAGACTTGACACTATGGGAAATACTTCAACAAATCAAGGGAAATCAGGAAATATTCCTCCAGATTAATCTCTGAATTTACTTTATAATTCTTGGGGTGATCCTAATCTTCCTAAAGAGAAGTGGGTAACACAGAAGGAAGCTAGAAAATTTTGCAAAGCCTGTATGGACATATCTTTTTCATGGCAAAATATGGCTCTTTTGACTTCAATATCTTAAAAGATTTGAAGTTAGCCATTAAAAACAAAGATTATAGATACTGGCTCTTTATTTGGAACCAGATCATTCAATTCCTCCTTCTGAACCCTTGATTAAATCTAACAAGAAACACATTCTATCATCCCACCTGGCCTGTGTAATATTTAAAATTGTTGATGTTGTAAACTGTAGTGAGTTAAAATGGTGGAAGATATAAATTGTGATAGATATAAGAGAGGGTGAGTAAATTTGACCGCAGAAAATATGTTTCACTACAGTGTCTTGGTTTTTAAATCAAATATAAGGTGGTCGCCAGGGAATATATTCCCAATTATGAATATACTCAAGTCAATTGGGTTTTATAGAGATTTTAATTAACAATACAATGAGTAATCAAAGAAAGAGAGAAAGAGAGAAAAGGTATAAGTATGAAGGGTCTTAAGCCAACATGGCCTAGACCTGAGTCTTAAGAGAGAGAGAGAATCAATCAGTTTTTTATCACTCACCACAAGATTTGTCTTAAGCAAGGGTGTCTGGGGAACAGAGTCTCCCCAGAGGGAGTTCCAGCCAGAGTCAGCCTCCCAAGGGACTTCTTCTCAAGAGATCTTCAAAGGACCTCCTCCAAAAGGATCTATCTCCAAGGATCCTATCTCCAAGCCTCCCTTGCTCAAGAGATTCCTTTTCTTATATAGGGTTTTTTTCCTATGCCACCTCCCCTAAGTTCTTCCATCTACCAATCACCGTAGATGTTTTCTAAAAGACAGTCCATCTGAATTCCAGCTAAGTTGACTAATCCCCTCAGTAAGTCTGAACCAGAGAAAATGCTGCTATGTCGACAAATCCCCTCAGTAAGTCTGAATCAGAGAAAACACAGCTGAGTCGACTAATCTCATTAAGAGAAAACTTGCCCGGCCCTTTTAGGTACCTAGCATCCCATTGTATCAATCCTAAAAAACAGGCATGGCTCAAAGAACTCCTTGCCTTATTATAAGCATGGGTCCAAGTATTTTCATTGTTTAGCAAGGAGTTTTCTCCCCTAAAGCAGTCTTAAGTACAGGTAGAGTAGAGGTCTTCCCATATCTGATCCTGGCGAGTTCTCACATCAAAATGGGGAATGTTTCCAGTAGGGAATTTGTTCCAATGGAGGATTCCTCAATGTGAAAATTTTTAACATTCACAAGTCTGAGAAATTTCAAGATTTACACCTGTGAGAAGGTTTCTCCTCATACTCACCCAAACCAGGACTTGAACCCTTCATCTCCTCTTCCTGTCAGACCTCGCTCATCCCCCACCCCTCCCATCCCCTTTCCTTCCAATCCATCTCTACCCACTCTTACCATTCCACTACTCATACCCTCCTTCTCACTACCCAGTGCCTGCCCATCTCCCTTATCCCCACCTGTATCATCCCTACTTACTTTATTTTATTGGCAATCCTTTTCCCTACCCTCATTCTCCTGACAGATTTCACCCACCACACTATGACTCCTCCTCTAAACCTCACACCCTCCTCTCTAACCCACCTCCATCCCCACCCCAATCTTTTCACCCTGTGTTCCCACCCCTTGACTAGCCTCTCTCTCTCCATTTACTCACCCAATCCCCTTCCTCTACTAGCCTCACTAGAACCCACTCCATTGAACTCTGGAACACAGGCCAAGCAGCAGTTACCACAGAGGATTCGAATAAAGGTCTTTTCTCTCTAAGGGATGTCCCTACTTATAACAAACATGGAGATTTAGTAAACATTAGAAATCATACACCTTTCTCTCCACAGGACATTGAGAGATTGAAAAAAAATTCCCTTTTTTGAAACCGAGCCTATATTGCTGATAAATAAGTTTGAAAGCATTTTTCGCATATAAAATCCCACATGGCTTGATATGGAAGATTTGCTAACAGAAAGGGAAAGGAATAAATTTATTTCTCTTGTTAATCAGGCCCAGGAAGAAGGAACAACTCATTTGCCAACTGAAGATCCCAAATGGAACCCAAATTCAGAGGAAGATTACTTACAACTATGTGTAACATTTAAAAGAGTTGTCTGCCATAAACCGTGGCAGTTAAAAGAGTGGTTGCCTTAAAATGTGACCATAGAAAATATGGTTTCAAGACAGTGAAGCCCTAAGAGAGAGATCAGTCAGTCTTTTATCAACTCACCACAAGATCTGTCCAAAGCAATATTTTAGTGTTCAGAGAGACACCAGTTCAGCTTCAGCTAGCTGAATCAAGTTCAGCCACCAAGCCCTTCAAGGCAGCTTTGGCCAGCTGCCACCTCCAATTCAGCTTTTCCCAGCTGAATCTCAGATGAATCTACCAGTTGAATGATTTCCAGCTGAATCTCCCAGCTGAATATCCTGGAGCCCTTTCTGAGCTCCTTTTTAAAGCTAATTTTCTCCTATGTCACCTCCCCTAAGTTCTTTACAACTACCAATCATAGTATACATTTTCCAAAGGACTGACCATTCTTAATTCACACCTGAGTAGACTAAACTTTTAAGTAATTCACACCTGAGTAGACTAAAACCTCTGAGTAAGTTCTCACCTCTTTGCTCCTTGCAAGTTTACAAGTTGCCTGACCTTTATAGGTACTTAGCACTTTTTTGTATTAGATCTAAAAATAGGCACAGCTTAAGGGCTTTTGCCTTACTATAAGTATGGTTTAAGTATTTTTCATTGTTCAGCAAGGAGTTTACAACTTTATCTTCCCCTATGGCATGCATAAGTATGGGTGAAGTAGAGGTCTCATATTCCTGATCAAGTACCTTCATTGTTTAAAATGGGGAATGGTCTTAACCAAGTGTTCTGAAGTAGAGTCTGAGAATTTTTAAGATTCACATATGCCAGGCTAGAAATGCATTGCTAAAAGCTATGAGAGCCTGTTCTGATAGGCCTGGTATGTGGACTAAATTCGAAAATCTTAAGCAAGAAAACAATGAAAATCCCTCTCAGTTTATGGATAGGCTTATCAAGCTGGGAGGAAGGTACATTGAATTGGATCTTGATCCGGAAAGGAATGTTAGACAAATCAGAATACAATTTGTAAAAAACAGTAGTAAGGTAATTAAGAATTATTTTATGACTAGCCGTCCAAACTGGCCTACTATGAACCTTGAAGATCTGAAAAGAGTGGCAGTTTATGCTTTTGAGGGACATAAGGAAAAGGAGGAGAAAACAGATTTAGTGGAAATATTAAGGAAGGAAATAATGGAATTAACTGTTAACAGGGAGAGGAGGATAAAGAGAATCTTACTTTAGTGGAATCATTAAGGAAGGAAATAAAACAATTGATCGAAACAGTTGAAAAGGCAAAGCAGGGAGAGATCATAGCTCACTTACAAGAATCCACAAAACAACCACTAACATTTTTTTTGTGGAAAAGTGGATCATGTAATTATGAATTGTAAGAAGAGAAATCAGAAAAATAGAAATAGAAGTTTCAGGAATAATTATATTGATAGGAGGAATAGTTATTTGGATGAGACAAATCCAAACTCACACCCAGACATCTGTACTCAGTGTGGGAACTCCCCTCAGTATGGGGGACCCCAGAGGTGTGGACAAAGAAATTTACATGACTGATGGTACTTGGGAGGGGAAGGAACCTCAAAGAGTCTGGAGGTGAATTTTAAGTCTTTTCAGACCTCATTGCCTTATTGATGTTAACTGTTTCAGTTTGTTCCCCTCCACAGAATGAAGAAGCCTCTGTAAGACAATTCTAAATACAAGATATATGTAATTTACTGTTAACCACTTCATAAGTTATCAAAATTTATATATTCTGTTACATCATCTTTATCTATACCCCCCCCATGCCTATACTGAAGAACATATCATTGTTAAAAAACCAGTCCATAAACAACCTTTTGTTTTTTGTTTTGTTTTGTTTTGTTTTTGGTCTTTATTAATTGATGATGGATGGACTTCATCAAACTGATTTCAACCTGTGTACACATTTTGGAGAATTTAATTATCTAATAATCTCAATTGATTTTAATGGGTCTTCAGAAGTAATTTTTAGATTTAGATTTTAGATTAGTGAGCACCACTGCCTCTGACTGCTCATTTGCTTTCCTCTGAGTTGTTTGCAACAAGAGGTAAGGATCCATTTGTAGTTAAGTAAATAATGAGTAAAGTGCAATGGCATTTTTCGAGATCCATCCAGCAGTCTCTCTGAAGGTCTGTGCTTACTCTGTCCAAGTGAGGTGATTTCAGTAGAGTAATGGAAGTGAGAAGCACTATGTGCTCAGGCTCACATGCATAGGCATCACATAATGTTCTACCATCACACAGAGGCTCGTTTATTATATAGGTTTGTGATTGAATACTTCTTTGGCACACAATCAATTTTCTGCATACATGGTCTTCTACATTTAATTGGATATGTCACACATTAACAAATCACTTGATCGACAGTCTTGTGATGCTACTACAACAAAAGAAACTTTGTGATGGAAATGAATAACATGGATAGGGTAGTTTGGAGGTTAGTACCCCTGGCCTTCTGGGAGGATCATTGTGCTTTTGATCAGCTTTCACAATCAATCACAATTACTAAGGAGATAAATAACAACACATTTTGTATCTAAGTACAGGGTTGAAAAGGTAATATAAAGCAGATCGGATTTGGGGTTTTCCTCCATTTATAAGTTCTGTTTTTCTTGTGTTATTTTAAAGCACCTGGCAATGTTACCTGGTTTCTGTCTATCAACAGATTCATTGGACTATGGTAATTGTAAGGAAAGATTTATTATGGTGCTCAAGCATTTGGCCAGTGTTGATTGTGGGGCCTTGAAGCATATCTCTGCTTGAAAGAGAGAAAGGATGGATAACGGGTAATGATCTTTGGGCTTTAACTCTGTGAATGAAATCTTTTCAGGATAATAATAAAGGGGGATTAAAGTGGGATATGTGTATGTTAATCCTATAAGTATTTGCTCTCATATTATATCTCCTGTATTGGGGAGGGGTCAATAATCATAACAAGTCCATTAGTAAGGGAAGTTGGAGAGAAAGAGAAGTGACAGAGGGGAATGAGTGGGGGCCTCCCAAACTGTGGCTTTGTCATCCAGTGGGGATTTGTCAGCTTCCCATAGGTATTGTTGTATTTTCCCATCTCTGCATTTATTAAAAATGAAATGGATGACACACCTGAAGTGATTTTCACTTTTAGTTCTCAGCTCCATATGAAAATAGTTGGAACATATGAAAGATAGTACTGTTACACTGTTACAATCTCATATTAAGAGGGAGGTGCCCAAGTGGCTTAGTTATCATGTGATGTGTTATAATCTCATCCAAGAGATGGGAATGATTTTTCCTGTGAAGCCTACTGACTTTGCTATGGTTTTATTATAGTTGTAACTGTTCATCAACAGTACAAAGGTTTTTTGTTTGTTTGTTTCTCTCCTGCCAGATTTTGGAATGATGGTAATAAAAGACTTTGTTAAAAATATCTCATCCAAGGTTGAAAGATTGGATAAATTTGTAAAACTTGTGATGAATATCCATGAGCTTCAAAATCTTTTTAATGACACACAAGAAATAGCTATAGCGACTCATGTGAATTCTAATGATAGCTAGTGGAACCTCTCATGGCTTCAAGAAATGGGTGTGTTTGCAGTTATCCTAAAATTGGGTCTTATATTTTGGTGGATTTTTGTACTTCTTAGAATCTGTATTAGTTGTTGTACTACTGTTCTTAAAAGGCTTTTACATAGTGAAAAAAAAATCATATATACTCACACTGTGGATCCTGGCCAGATTAAGCGAGATATAAATCTCATTTTTGAATGTGCACCTTTTGTGTTGTGTCTCTGCTTGGCTAACACATTGTCACATGAAATATGAACTGTGAAATTATGATTTTTAAAAATTATTATTTTTCTTTTTTCTCTCTTTTTCTCTTTATGTTTTAATGGAATATTTGATTTTTTTCTTTCTTTTTTCCTATCCTTGATAAATACTTGAAGTACATGAGATTAGTATTAATGTTTTTTTTTTTGCCTTGAAGGATAAAGTTTACAGTATAAGTTTATAGTATCTATTTTCTCTAGTATTTATGCCTACCCAAAAGCTGTAGACTATGGAAGCCTGCCATTTATTGATCAATGTTATGGGACTGTGCTTAATGTTTGTGTCTGATTCCAGGAAAATGGAACAAAAGAGTCACTATACAGTGCCAAGTAGCGCAAGGTCAAAAAAGATCAAACCAATCTAGCGATGATTATTGAACTTTTATGCCAATACAAAAGGACTTGGACCTAGTGTGAGAATTGAGGTTGCGGAGCTTAACATATGTTAAGATGCAGGACTCCTCATACCACACTCCTTGTGAGATATTCTGTCAAGTACTTCAGGTTGGCTATCATCCTGGCTCCCCTTATCCTCTGAAAGTGAAGGTAAAATCAGACTAGGGAATGATTTTTCCCATTTGCTGTTGAAACATAGTCATTTCTCTCTTATAGTTTGGCAGTTTTCTATAGTCCTGGCTGCAAATGGGTACAGTGATATACTGTTGCTATTGTCCTATAGGCTTGTGGGACATAAGTCATTGTAATTGGACCTTGCTACTGATTCACAGATGTGTTAACAGGTTTATTTTTTACTCAGAATTTTATACATGTAAGATTTTAATTTTTTATCATTTCTCTAATTATTATATTTATACAGAATTTAATTTTTGCTTTTATTTGGGATTATTTTGGGGGTGTTGTTTTTCTTTTAAAAAATCTTTCATATACCCCATAACTCAGTCATGTATCCCAGTGTGATTCTGGTGTTGGTCAACACCATCCTCAGGGGGGATTCTGTAATTATCCAAAAATCCAAGATTTAAAAATTTTTGGAGAAATTTCAGGAAAAGAAACTTGCCAACATTCCAAATCAAGAAAGTGGATCCTTTTGGAGAAGGTGCTATAAAGATGCCTGAAGAAGCCACACACCTCATCAAAAGATTCAGAATGTACTTTGGGATATAATGAACTGAATTGAAGGGGGTTGAACATATTCAATCTGAATGTAAATTATTATGTCAAAGAGGAATGCCACCTAATTGGCATTTTGTCAATGCATCTATCAATCAGTTTTTGTATTTTTCTTCTCGTATTTCCCTCTCATTTCTAATTATTGTAATTTCTTCTTAAAAAATGAATTATTGTATGTACTTTTAGCTAGATGTTTAGCAATATAAGATGGTTATATTTAAATAATCCACTGGGGAGACTGGTCTCCCAAGGGATCACAGGGGGGTAATGTTGAGGGAATCTTATCCCCTCCCCCTCCTGGAGGGCCAGTACAGTCCATCAATATTCCCCCACATATCAGAGTTTGCATCCATTATGTGTTGTACATCAATATAAGAGAGGGGGCAGGTCTTGTGGGGGCCTTCTTAGAAGGACATGGAGTTGGAGAGACAGGTAAGGGAGAGAAAGATTAAGGGAAAATATTAGGAAAAAACGTGGTAGGAGGGCTTAGAGTAATAAAGAGATTTTAAACTAAGCTGATCTACCCTTCCTATTAATAAATTTTATAACATTAATAACTGGGTAGATGTATTAATTTGATTTTAACAGTACATAGGTAAAACAAAGCTAAAGAAAGAAAATCTGGTCATTTTAGATGAGTTTCAGCACAAATCTTCCCCATCATAGTCTTGAGTTCCCTATTCAGACACTCCACTTGACCTGAACTTTGTGGGCAATAAGGAACATGATATTTAGGTGTTATTCCTAGATCTCATAAACTCTTTTAAAGATATCTCATGTAAAATGAGATCCTTTATCAGAATCTATAGTAAGTGATACACCAAACCTAGGAACAATTTCCTTAAGTAACACTTTCACCACAAAGTTAGCTGTATTAATATCACATGGAAAAGCTTCAGGTCATTTTGATAATCTATCAACAATAATTACAAGACAAAACTTGTATCTTTCAGCTTTTGGTATGCTGATATAATCAATTTGCAAACCCTTGAATGGACAATATGCCAAATGTCTGGCTCTTAATCCACTGAGCTACCCAGCTTCCCCTGAAACCTTTCTTTCTGAATGCACTTTGATTGAATTTTTGGCAAACAGAACAACTTGTACAGATCTTATTTGCAACAGTACTTATTCCTGGTGTTACTCATTGTCTTTTTATAGAGTCTACTATAGCTTGAGTACCAAACTGACATTTTGTGTGTATGGCTTGACACACATAGGTATACAAATCTTTTGGTAACAGCAGTTTTCCAGTGTCTACAACCCATATTCCATATTCTTTCCTTGCTTTAAATTTCTCCTTCCACTTCTGAATTTTTGAGTCTACATAAGCTCTTTCTAAATCATCAGACTCAATACTTGACAAATTCATTACATATACTGGAGCATTTCTGGCTGCAAATTTTGCAGTTATATCAGCTCTATGATTTCCTTTAGAGACTGAATCTCTGCCACAAGTATGACATCTACAATGGATCACAGATAGCTGTTTAGGTTTTTGGGTAACATCCAACAACACAGTTATTATTTCTGCATATGCAATTGGTTTTCCTGATGCAGTAACAAAACCTCATTGTTTCCAGATCTTCCCTTTTGCATGACATACAGAATATGCATAATGAAAGTCTGTAAAAATATTAGCACTTTTACCATCAGTTAGAAGACATGTTTACTTCAATGCCACCAATTCTGCTTCTTGAGCACCAAGATTATTAGGTAATGAGCCATACCACAGTGTCTCAAATTCTGTTACCACTACACATTGAATTCCATCATATAAATATGAAGAACCATTTGTGAATAATATCAAGTCTGGATTTTCAATAGGAGTGTCTTTCAAATACATCCTAGGCATATTCACTAGATCTACTACTACATACTCATGTAATGGTTCACAGTTCTTTGGCAAATCAGGAATCAGTGTAGATAAATTTAATACACTACACCTTCTCAACTGGATGTTCTCACTACCCAGGAGATTAATTTTATACTTAGAAATTCATTGATCTGAATAAGCTTGAGTATGAAATTTCCTCATTAGTACTTCTTTTTGATGTGAACAAGATACAGTAAATGGACATCACAAAATGAAATCTTCTGACTTCTGGAGTAACACTGCAGCAGCTGTTACACACCTTAGATGAGGAATTGTAACTGCAGTTATTGGATCAAGGTGATATTATCCAATTGGATGATAACTTCGTTCTAAAGTCCATGTCTGTACCCCAGAAACAATACTTTTAGTTTCATTAACAAATAGTTGGAGTGGTTTTGTATAATCGGGGATACTCAAAGCTGGAGCAGATAAAATGAGTTCTTTAAGCTTACTTAAGGCTTGCAGATGTTCAGGCTTTAGTTTCAGAGGTTCTGGTTCTGTTTTCCTAGTTAAATCTGTTAGACATTGTGAAGATTGGATTTGGCTCTCCCCTGATTGTAACAATGAAGGTACTTAGCTCTTCCCTGATTGTGAAGATTTAAATTTTAGCTCATTTCTATTTTTAGATTTTAATCCTCATAAGTGTAAATACCCTACTTAAAAGTTAAATATAGAGACGTGCCTATTTTAAGATTCAATCACAAAAAGTGCAAACATGGTACTTAAAAGTTAAGCATGAAGATCTGCCATTTATATCTAATCACCAAAAGTGCAAATATCCCACTTAGTCACAAAGCGGGAGGTCTTTGACCCACATGTGCAATAGTGGGTAATGAATCAGAATTGACTAACTGCCTTCTGGGCAGTCCTAGAGCAGAGCATCAACTATGATTGGTAGACATGGAATTAGGGGAAGTGACACAAGAGGAAATGCTTTTAAAAGAGAGAGTGCTACACAGAGTTTTGGGGGGATTTCTTGGAGTGGAGTTCAACTTGAATTTCACTTCTGCTAGAATTCAATTCTTCATGCTTTTGCATTGAGGCTGGTGAAGAGGGGCAAAAGGATCTGTTGACTGGAGTGACACAGGGTGAGTGAAAAAGCTGACTCCTAACTGATGGCTTTTCTCTGAAGAGACTGGCCTCAGGAAAGACCTATCCTCTGGAGAAATTGCCCTGTTCCATGGCTTTGCCAAGGCTGACTGAAACTAATTCTCCCTGCCCAGAGGGGCCAGAAGTAAATTACTTAGTACTCAGGCTAGATATCTTACCTTATCCTCTCTCTGATTTCTTGCTTCACTCTTTCTATATTTTGTAAATAAATTATAAATAAGATGTGTTTGGAATTAATTAAATTCCTGGAGACTACACACTTAAATATTCAAGTTCAACCCTTTAAAAATTAAACCCCTTTCCCCCCTTTCAATATTTTGTTAATCCACTATATCCAGGTATCCATTGTCTACAGAAATCAGTTGTTCCAAGAACAGCTCTGAGTTTCTTTTTGGTCTTAGGTGCACTCAGTTTCTTGACATCTGCTGTTCTTTTCTGTGTGATACTTCTAGAACCCTCTGATAACACAAAGCTGAGATATTGCACTTGAGGCAAAACCCACTGTAATTTTGTCTTGAGGATTTTATGCTTATGCTTATATGATTATAAAAAAGAATCATGCTATTTCTCAGACACATCTTAGCATTTGGGGATGCAAGAAGAATATCATCCACAAAATGCACCAATTTGCTTTCTTTGAATGTAATAGTTTTCAGATCTCTATTCAAAATTTGTGAAAATTGGCTCAGTGTATCAGTAATTCCCTGGGGCAAATGAGTCCACATCTACTTCATTTTTCCCAAGTAAAAGCAAAGATCTTTGGAGAATCCTCATAAATTGGAATTGAGAAAAAAGCTGAGCATAAATCTACCTACAGTGAAATATCTTGCCTGACTTGGAATGGAAGAAATTATAACAGCTGGACTTGGTACAACAGGATAAGTATTGATTATGTAATGAATGACTGCTCTTAAATCTGTATAAAAGGATATACAACTTTGCCATTCTGTTCTAACTTCGACTTTTTGATTGGAAGAATAGGAGTATTATATTCTGAGAAGCAAGGTATTATGATTCCTTGTTCGATTAAGGATTCAATGATTGGTCTTATACCCTCAATTGCTTCTTTAGTCAAAGGATATTGAGGTACACAAGGAACTGGTCGTTCCTTAGTCCTCACCCTTATGGAGTAACTGATTTAAATAGACCTACATCTGTGGAAGACTTTGACCAAAGATATTCAGGGAGATCCTCAGGTATTGGATAGATTGAATCTAAGTCACTCTCTAAGAACATTAATGAAAAAGCTTTCAGAGATTCTTCTGGTACATGTAATGAGATACCACCATTATCAGTACATTGGATTGTTGCCCTTAATTTACATAATAAATTTCGACCTAAAAGATTAATTTGATAGTCTGGCATACACAGAAATGCATGTTCCATAGATAATGGACCTAAAGTAATCACTTTTGGTTGTAATTTTGCTACTCTCTGTGGTTTATTAGTAGCTCCCATCACTTCCATTATACCAACAGCCCTACAATTCTTTAGAAAACTTTGCAAAACTGATTTACTGGCTCTAGTATCAACCAGAAGATCATTAATCTGATGTCCAATAGTTATAGACAAATATAGTTCTGTACTATTTGGTGGTTGGAATGTTTCCAACACTGGTGTAAGCACAGTAACATCAGTACAAAGCTCAGTCATTTCCTGTCCATCCAAATTTATATCTGCTTGAATTGCATGATGTTCCCAGGATTTCACATCTTTAACATCATCATCAGCTTTTTCACTACTCTCATTGGTCTTTATAATCCCTGCCTTGGTATCATTGTTCTCATTTACAATAACATTATCTTTATCCAATTTACATTCTTCGTTATTTTCCATTATTTCACAATCATTAGAATTTTTCACTCTTTTTATATTATAATTTCCTTTTTCCTCACAATTATTAACACTAATTACATTATCCTTTGTTTCAATCACATTATTTATAAATTCATTAACCTTATTTCCATTTTCCCTTGATACTTCAAAAACTTTAGAACTCTGGGTACACCTTCATAATGAACATGCCCCTTTGTTCTGATCACCCTTATGCCCATTTACTACTTGACTGTATTTGGGTCTTGTTCCTAATTTTACCCATTCTTACACAGTGTTTAAACCAGGTCCTTGAGTTCCCTGACGGCAAACATTTTGACAATTGTTAAACATTATTTCTTCTCAGATAATTATTATTCCAATTATTATTAGACTATCTATTATATCCATTATTCCTATTTAATTGTCTAGAAAATTGCCCTCTGAATTTATATTGCCTAAAAAATGTCCAACACGATTACATAAGAAACACCTTTGAGGTCCAGATCTCCTTTCTCTTGGCTTATATTGGTTGTTTGGTTGCACAGATCTAAGTGCTGCCATTGCCTTTATTTCCTTTATTTCACTGTCTCTAGCTTTATTTTCTGTATCCTCTATTTCTTTTTCAAATCCTCTATTACAGTGTCCCTGTCTTCATATATCATCATTGTCATACACAAATAAGTTGCCTTTCTCCTTAATTCTTCCCATCCCATCTCTTGCCAAACAGGGCAAATATTTAAAAAAATGTAATCTTAGGGTGTGAATTTTTTATAAATATCCTCTTAATATGTGCAATTGTATCATCTCCTAAAACGTCAAGGCCTAAATTGAATTTTGCTGCATCTGTTATTCTCTGAAGAAAATTTGTAGGTGACTCATTTAATTTCTATATAATATTTTCAAATTTAGACCATGCATTAGGTTATTTAGTATGTCTCTTCATCACATCCATAATTGACTTTCTGGCTTGTTTCATCATTTCATAATCATGGGACAAATTCATATCCAAACCTTGAAAATCTTATGGCCATGGGGTCAATAATGGATCATTCTTTGTTTCCTCTATAAATTGATTCCTTTACCTCTTGGTTAATAACTCCTTCATTAATGAAGAAAAATCTGCTTAATCAGGGTCAAAAATACCTGTAGTCCTCTGAAATTCCCTCACCACCTTGTTTGGTTCATCAGAAAAACATGGGGTCCTATGTGTAAGCATTTCCAAATCTTCAGGTGTAAATAATGTATGAGTTTTAATCTTACATATTTCATTTTATGTCACAACAGGGATAGCTCTTAGAGGGAACAGTGATGCTTGATTTTTATTGCATTCTGAGTCTTCTCTTTCTACTCTATACAATTTCTTAATTTTTCCATCATTATCTTCCTTATTTATATCATTATCTTTTAAATCATTCACAATATAATTGGTTAAAATTATCCTATCTTTCATACATAACTCCATTGTCTCTATTTTATCTTTCATTATCATAATCATCTGTTTCATCTCAGAATCCTTTGTTATCCATAACACAATTACTCTTAATCTATGGCCAACACCAAAAACCACAAATGTACATATATACAATACAAGTAAACATATACAAGTCAATGGTACATGGACTAACACAGTTCTTATAGTTAATGCCATCACTGGTTCCATTCACTCATATCCTAAAACCATATAGCAACACTGGGGAAACAGAGTAAAAATCCCATAAGGGATGTGTAGGAAACAACTCCATAGAAAATTCAACACATTTGCCATGTCCTCTGACATGATATTTACAGTGTATATAAAGTTGCTATACAGCACAGGATATGTTCTATTATTATCCACTATGATTAGTATTTATAAACAGCAAAGAACAGAACAACCAATAAACAACAAAAAAATTGGCTTCCTAGGACATGTGCTAGTGGTCTTTAAAATTTTAAACCCCCTTCACTGTCCATCGAGAGTCAGAGAGTTCTGTGTCAAGCAGGGAAAGCACTCTGAAAGTAACCAAATGCTGAAGAGTGACAATGGAATGTTCCCAGGTAGCTCAACTGCCAACCTAGAAATTTTCCTGTTTTACCCTGGCCAAAATCAAATTTTTGTAGATAAGTACCTACTAACTCACCAACTGTTATGAGGAGGGTTAAAGGAAGGGTTCAAAATATGTGTGTGTGTGTGTGTGTGTGTGTGTGTGTGTGTGTGTGTGTGTATACAACAGTTTATTTATCTAAAGGGAGAAAGGGATCAGGGATTAGCTAATTTATAACCCACTTAGAGATTAAACCCCTTATACTTATATAACTATTCTAAAATAAATTTCTAAAGTAATACTTAAGGTTAAGGGGTTCTATTAGGAACAGGGCCAGGGACAACTGGGCCAAAGATTTTCACAACACCGGAGTCCTCCTTTGGGTCAAGTAGAATTTCCAGTAACATCTCAGATGAAATCTTCTCCACGGAAGCAGTACCAGCTCCAATAGCAGGGACAGGCAGGAAACAAGGAAGCCCAAAAGAAAAGGGACCACTTAGCTCTCTTGACTGCCAGAGGAAAGCAGCCTCACTCTTCTAGAATTCACCAACCACTTTTTGCAACTGCTCTGTCTCTAGTCCCGGTTTTTGGGAGGTCTGAGTAGAATGTTGGTCAGCAGGGCCTCATGCTCTCAGCTTGCTGTTATGCCCTGCTAAAAATCCCCTACTACATAATGTTGGTGCATTAAGATAGAAATGCACTCCTTCTTCTCCTACTGTTCAAATATGGGTTCAGTGCATTTGTTCATCTATATTGTCCCTCTACTTGCATATCATAGTCTGGATGAGAGACATTATTCAATCTTATTTTTTCCAGTTCAGAAAATTATACAAACTTGTTTGTGTGTAATATTCTAATGCATGATACAGTCTACAAAATAATGTCTACACAGAGTTTTACAAAATTTGGAAAATAAAAATTATTGCCTTTTAATGCATGTCTGTTGGGCACTAGAATCTGAATAGCTAAACTCAAAATCAAATCAGACCAATTTCTCCTTTTCAATAAAGAGTAAATTTTAAGGTTTGACAACTATGTACTTTTGGTGGCTTTCTTAATGATACATTCAGGATCCAGAAACAGTGTGATAATGCTAACCAACCAATCATCTTAGTCATCTCAACCCTTGCCTACAGAGTTCCAGAGGCTGTACCTTTTCCCTTTTTTTTTCTTTCCCCTCACACCAGACCACACTGTTTTACATTTTTTCTTTTCACCCTAGAACATCCTGGTCCAGTTCCTGCCCAAGGTTCTCCTAAGTCTCTATTATTTTGCTTTTTGAGCACATGCTCATGGTATGATTGGTGACCTTTCTTGAGGCAGGGCTATAGATCACATGATTTATAAAACAAGAAACCAATAAATGAGAAGACCTAAATGATTCTGAAAGGATCTAAAATAATTTGTGAAGCTTCTTCAACTAGCAGTTCATTCATGTACTTTGTATGTTCCTTTTACTTTTTTGATGCCATATGATATAACACTATTTTCATTTGTATTTTTTTAATTCATATTGTATTATGATTCTTCAGCCAAATGACTAAGAAGAAAAAGAGAAATTTGTCAGAACATCTAGACACCCAAACAATAGAGTATAGGGATCTGTTTCCTAAACTCATCTATTATCACTTCCTGCCCAGTTGGCCTGTAAGTATATATGTAATCTTAATAATAATTCAGGTGTTATTGTCTAACTTAGGAAGAGGTAGATCTGAGAATAGAAGGCATTCTGGGCATAGAATTATAGACTTAGAGGCTGGAATGAACCTTAGTCCATTCGAGAAAACAGAAATAACCAAGATAATCTCATGGTCCAAAAATGATGAAGGGAATTTTGTTTTATAGCTATAATTTTTGTGTTTGTGATAAGACCCATGACTGGAATATGACTTTGAAATGTAGCACTTATTTAAAAGGGAGATAATAGTTAAAACAGAATGAATGAGGACTGACATTGCATATTAAAATCTTACATTTATATGAGGAAATCTAGTAACCTAGATACATGGAAGCATCATGGAGAGCATATGGGCAAAGATCATCAAAGACAGAAACTGAAGCAATATTTTCAAAGCATGTTATAGACTATACAGGAAGAAAAAGGGAATAGGAGAAAAATTCAGTGAAGAGATCTCAAGAGTTCTAGCTAAGGTGACTGCATAAAAAATGAGGAATAGGGGGTGGAGCCAAGGTGCTGGATTAGTGGTAGTGAAAGTTGAAGCATCTCTGATTATACTTCCAAACTGATCCTTAGTTTATTTTTTTTAATTAAGTATTTTTCAGTGGTTATATGATTCAGGTTCTTTCCCTCCCCCTTTTCCCTCCCAGAGTTGATAAGCAATTCCACTGGATTGTACATGTATCATTTTTCAAATTCGTTTCCAAATTAATGATTTTTGTAATAATCTTTTAAAAACCAAAACCCCATATCTAATACCCACATAAACAAGTGAAAAATCAAATGTTTTTCCTCCATGTTTCTACCCCTACAATTCTCTCTCTTGATGTGGATTGCATTCCTGGTATAAATTCCACCTGGTCAGAGTGAATAATCCTTGTGATGATTTTCTGTAGTCTCTTTGCTACTATTTTATTTAAGATTTTTTGCATTTATATTCATTAAGGAGATTGGTCTGTAGTTTTCTTTCTCTTTTTTTGTTTGGGAATCAGTACCATATTTATAATACAAAAAGAATTAGGTAAGATTCCTTCTTTGCTTATTTTGTCAAATAGTTTGTATAATATTGGGATTAGTTATTCTTTGACTATTTGATAGAAGTCACTTGTGAATACATCTGGCCCTCGGGATTTTTTTCTTAGGGAGTTCCTTAATGGTTCAATTCCTTTTTCTGAGATGGGGTATTTAAATATTCTATTTCCTCTTTTGTTAATCTAGGCATTTTATATATTTGCAAATATTCATCCATTTCACTTAGATTGTCATATTTATTGCCATATAATTCTGCAAAGTAGTTCTTTATAATTCTTTTAAATTCCTCTCCATTAAAGGTGAGATTACCCTATTCATTTTTGATACTGTTGATTTAATTCAATTCTTTTTTTTTATTAGATTTACCAGTACTTTCATCTATTTTATTTTATTTTTTCAAAGTACCGGCTCCTAGTGTGTTCAATAGTTCTTTTATTTTAAAATTTATTAATTTCTCCTTTACTTTTTAGGATTTCCAACTTGCCGAGGTCTCTGGGTCCTGCCTCATCCATTGCTTCAAGGGTCCTCGATGAGGTGTGACAGCCAAGGTGAGAATAAGTAATGGGAAGACAGATTGAAAGTTTTAGCCTGGGTACAGGCTTTGCACAGAACTTCTCTGTCTGTCCCAGAGTTGTGTTTATTTTTATACCCCTTAATGGTTACATATTTTCTTGGAACACAGCTACATTATTCAACAAAAATGTTCAATGCAGATACTTGGATAAATGATAAATTAACTTTTAACAAATTATTTTATTAACATTCTGTGATTATTTTATATATTTATATTGTTACTATTTATTCTGACACCTTACACAAAGCTTTTGCAAAAGATAAATGATTTCGGGGGCAGCTAAGTAGCTCAGTGGAATGAGACCAAGCCTAGAGACCGGAGGTCCTAGGTTCAAATCTGGCCTCAGACACTTCCCAGCTGTGTGACCCTGGGCAAGTCACTTGATCCCCATTGCCTAGCCCTTACCACTCTTCTGCCTTGGAGCCAATACACAGTATTGACTCCAAGATGGAAGGTAAGGGTGTAAAAAAAAAAAGATAAATGATTTCATCATAGGTGGCGTAGCTAGAGGTCAGTTTTTTCATTAACTTGTGAGGTGTGCTTGGGCTTGTGTACTATCAAAGAAAAATCATTTTTTACTTTTAATAAAATAGATAGTAAATCAGAAGTTCTTAGAAGACAATCAACAAACACTTCTGCCAAGTTTTTTAATATGAGGTTAATCATTTTTCTAGTGTTTCATTAGGAGTTTCCAAGATAGATTTTAGTTGTTAAATCAAGTCACTGAGGCATGGTGTACTAGCCTCTCCCTAGGGCAATTGATGTACTGGCTTAGGAGAACTTGTTCCTGGCCTGTACATGGTGGTGGAGAATTTTGAGTACAGCTCCATTAGAAGTTAACCCATAAGAGTCTTTTAGGTTTAATTTTGAAAGTATGATCCTTTGGTGATATTCTAGAGGGATAATGTGGAACATTAGTATTAATCCTGCATGTATTTTGCTCTCATATTATTTTTCCTGAAGCTAGGAAGAGAACAATAATCATAGCAATTCCAATAGTAAGGGATGTTAGTGAGAGAAGTCACACAGGGGAAGGGGGTTGAGTGAGCATCTCCATCCTTCCTAGGGGCCACTTTGCAACCCCTGGTTTCCACACATGACCATGTCAAACATCGTGAGTTGATTTCCCCCTGCACCAACTTAGTTTTTATGTGGAGATTTTTAAGTTGTTCTTTTTCTAGGCACTTAGGAATATAAATTTTCTCCTGAATACTGCTTTGGCTATATCATATAGATTTTGATATGTAATCTACTCATTGTCATTCTCTTCAATGAAATCAGTAATTGTTTCTATGAGTTCTGTTTTGATCCACTGGTTTTGAAGAACTAGATTATTTAGTTTTCAATTAATTTTAAATTTTCTTCTCCATGATTACTTACTAAATATAATTTTTATGTCATTATGATCCAAAAAATTCACATTAATCATTTCTGCTTTTCTGCATTTGTTTGCAATGTTTTTATATCCTAGTACATGGTTGATCTTTGAATATGTACCATGTGTTGCTGTAAAGAAGGTGTATTCTTTTTTATTCCCATTCAACTTTCTCCAGTTATCTATTAACTCTAATTTTTCTAACATTTCATTCATTTCCCTTACTTCTTTCTTATTATTTTTTGGTTTGATTAATCTACTTCTGATAGGGAAAGTTGAGGTCCCTCACTAATATGGTTTTACTATCTATTTACTCCTTAAGCTCCTTTAGAAGTCTGAATGCTATACCATTTTATTGCATAAATGTTTAGTATTGATATTACTTCATTGTTTATTGTACCTTTTAGGAAGATGTAATTTATTTTCTTATCTCTTTTAATCTGATCAATTTTTCCTTTAGCTTTTTCTGATATCACCATTGCTACTTCTGCTTTTTTTACTTTAGATGATGCATAATGAATTCTGTTCCAACCTTTTACCTTTAATATGTATGTGTATCACTCTGCCTCAAATGTGTTTCTCATAAATAGCATATAGTCAGATTTTGGTTTTTAATCCACTCTGCTATCAGTTTCTGTTTTATGGGTGAGTCCATCCCATTCACATTCAGAGTTATGATTACCTCTTCATTTTATTTTCCCCCTTTTTGATCCTGTTTTAATCCCTTTCACTACATTCCTCCTCACCGGTGTTTTGCTTTTCATCACCCCCTACTTCCCTCTTCCTTCCAATAAATTAGCCCTTCCCTTGTATTATTCCCCTTATACTTCTCTTTAGGGTAAGATATAATTCTATACCCAAGAAGTATATTTGTTTTCCTCCCTCTGAGCCAGTTATGATGAAAGTAAAGTCTAAGCATTGCCTGTCACCACCCTTATACTCCCTCTCCATAATGATTTTTCATGCCTCTTTATATTATATAATTTACTCCATTCTGTCTCTCCATTATATTTCTTCTCATTGCAATCCTCTTTTTCATCCCTTGATTTTTTTACGTATCATATAATAAACCTAGATCTTTCATTTTGTCAAATATCATATTCCATGCCATTTGATTCTTTAATATAGAAGCTTCTTGGTCCTGTGTGATTCTCTATGGCATTTGAATTGTTTCTTTCTAGCTTCTTGCAGTATTTTCTCCTTGATTTGGGCACTCTTGAATTTAGCTATTATATTTGTCAGAGAGAATTAATTTTGGGAAAACAGGAAACCAGAAGCAAAACTGCACACACAGGAGTGCTGTTTGGAGCCCCCACCAATGCACCTACTACACCAGAATCTGACCCTTGGAGTAAGCTAACTTTGGGTTCCTGGGACATGAGCTATACCAACAAAAGAGCATCTGAGACCCACTCCTTGAAGTCCCAGGCCCTGGCACCAGCCCACAGTGAGGTCCAGAAGTCCATAGCATTGGGCCCTTTCAAGGGTTCTAGGTAGCAGTGAAGACTTTGTCCCAGGGCAAAAGTCAGAAATGGAGACAGAATGGACAAGCATCTATCAGAATTCCAAAAAGGCTGGGAAAATGAGCAAACAGCAAAAGAAAAAAATTAATGTTCAAAAATTTCTACAGAGAAAAAGAGCAAAGAACAGAACCAACAGGAGATGGTGAAATTCAAGCAACCACAAGCAAAAGAATAACAAAAACAATGGCCACAACAAAAAACCAGGAATTGGTTACAAGTTCTGGAAGAACTCAAAAAGGAATTTAAAAATCAAATAGAACAGGTTGTAGAAAAATGGGAAAAATAAATGAAAGTAATGCAAAAAAGAAAATAACAGCTCAAGCCAAATTTATCAACTGGAAAAAGAGGCAAAAAATCCAATGAAGAAAAAGAGTATCACGAAAAGTAAAATGGAAAAAAATGGAAAGGAGGTTCAAAATGTTGTTAAAGAAATTCAGTCTTTAAAGATTAGAATTGGGCAAATAGAAGTTAATGATTTCATGACACAGCAAGAAGTGATAAAATGAAATCAAAAGAATGGAAAAATAGAAGACTATATGAAATATTCATTAAAAAAACAATTAGAAAATACTTCCAGATGAGATAATTTAAGAATTATTAGACTACCTAAAAGTCATGCTCCTCAAAAGCCTATACACAATATTACAAGAAATTAACCTGTAAAACTGCTCTGATATTTTTGAACAAGAGGGTAAAATAGAGATTGAAAAAATCCACAGATAACCTTCTGCAATAAATCTCCAAATGATAACTCCCAGAATGTTATAGCCAAGTTAAAGATCTCTCAAGCCATGGAGAAAATACTACAAAGATCCAGAAAGAAACAATCCAAATATCATGGAGCCCCAAATTAGATTACACAGGATCTGGTCACTTCCATATCAAAGGACCAGAAGGTGGTTGATAACAAACAATCACCTATAATTTAAAACTGACTATATTCTTTCAGGGGAAAGAATGGTCATTTAATAAAAGAGATTTCCAAGAATTCCTAAAAAAAATCTGGATTTATACTAAAAACAAGGCAGACCTCTGGGGTCCCTCAAATCTATTCTTACAAAAACATGACATTTGAACCAGACTCAGTAATGATCAAGATATGAGGCTCTTCCAATGAGGAATATAGTTGCTCTAGTGAGGAATTATCATTATTTCTTCAAGGCCAGAACTTCACCAAAAATCAGCCAGTAGCCCACAGGAAATAGGAAAATATGTTTCTAGGAAAGCAACAGAGCAGGCAAACTAGACCTGCAAAATAAGAAAAGGGTCAGAGAAACATATGGCTCCTAAAGGTATTAGTTCAGAGTCAGCAAGTGTGGAGGACTCCCTGAGAAAAACACTAAGTGTCTTGAGGCATCACAGATGTGCCTGAAGGTCCAGAAAATAAACCTCAAATATCTATGAGGAAGGGGCTAACTCTTGGCGAAAGAGATTATTGTAGGAACCCAGGTGACCCAGAATCATCTAAACAAAGCCTACCATCTCATCTAAAATCCTTTATCAAGGAGGAGTTCTCATAAAGTTGGAGAGGAATAGACAAAAGATGACAGTCAGTATGAAAATCATTGAAAATGTGGAGATCCACCAAAATCAAGAGAGTAGTTACTTTACTAATGGAATTGGATTTTCCATAAGATTAAGTGAATATCCAGAAGAGATTATAAAAGATAAAAATGAAATAAAAATTCTTTAGAAAAAATAAAGAAAAAAAAGAATAAATAACTGGAAAATGAAAGTGGTAAACATTATGTAAGAAATTATTCCCTGAAAACTAGAACAGATCTAAGAAAAATCAGTAATTCTATGAGACAATAAGAAGTAAGAATAAAACCAAACATAAAAACTATGAAAATTTAAGATATCTATTTTTTAAATAAAAACCTACTTTTAAAATATTTCAAGAAGGAAAATCTTAAGAACCATTGTATTCCCTGAAGACCATGTTAAAAAAAAAAAGGTTCTCAGACACAATATTTTAGGAAATATAAATGAAAACTGACCAAATCCATTACATCCAAATGGCAAAGTAAAGATACAAAGGAAGAAAAAAAATCAAACATTTATTAAGCATCTACTCTGGGCTAGGCATTTGAATTAATTGATTTATAAATATCATCTTAAATTCATTGTAGTTAATAGCAAGAAAAGTGGGGATGGTGATGGGGGTTGGGGAATATCAAGAGAGAGAGTATAGAATCAGAGAGGGGATAGTTCTATAAAAAATAACAAATTTCCTTTTCATCAGGAGGGGATTGAGAATGGATTTGGGGAACAAAGAAAAAGAGCTAGATTCTAAAGGGGTTCACCCCATTTGGGAAAATGTAGTATATTAATGAAAAATGTAGTAAAGTCATTTGTTAGAATACTATTGTAAGGAAGAGAGATCCTGCTGTTGGAATGAGAAGCCAGACTGAGGGGAGATCAGCCTGAAGAGCAGTGGAGGAGGGGAAAGAGAATCCTGGCAGTTCTGGAAGCTGAGTAGAACTCTGAAGCAACTGACTGATGGGCACTTCCAGCCTGGGACAGGGACAGCAAGGAGCTCTTCCTGAGGGTCTGAGGGAAAGAGATTCCTGAGGCCAGGAGGATAAGATTTCCACCATGCTATATACCTGTCTTCAGCTAGAAAACCTCCACAAATCCCCTCACCCTTAGACTCATGCTACTTAAGACTGACCAAGAGTCAGTTGGACTCTGAGGCAGGGGCCAATCTGCCCACTCATTTGGGTCTCTCCTTGTTTTCACCATCTTAATAAAGTTATTAGCTTAAGTTAGTGTAAGTTAAGGGTATTTAGCCAAAAGGCTGTAGGGCACCAAGTCTCTGACCAAAGACCTTGGACTTCAAACATCTGTTGAGCTTAATTGCTAGGACTCTCCTAATCCCTCCATCCTGCTTCTTGATCCCTCCTACTTTCATTTCACCATCCCTTTCAAATAAATGTCAGTTAATGTCAGTTAAAGATTGGTTAGAGTTTATTGAGAAATAGACATTGGGTGTGTGGGAACAAGGCTAAAGGGAGAAATCTTGTTAGATCTGTGAGGGGAAAAGTCAGTTTCTCACTGGGGTTATAGGGTAGGGTCTCACAACAAAGAAACTTACCCCTGGCAGGGGCTATCTGGGATATCACATCCTCCCAACAGTTTCATACCACAATCAAAGGAAGAGAAGTAGACAGATTCCTTCTCTTCCTCTCTATGTGATCCTTAGTCTTAAGGTTAGCTAACTTTGGGGAAAGTGAGACACAGCCATCTCTCCACAAACTTTCAGCTTTCCTCACATCCTTCTACCTCCATATTTCCCTTCCACCCTCACTGGAGACACACCTCCACTCAGTGAGATAAACCCTGTTTACCCCCTCTCTATCAGGGAGAGGAGAGAAATCCCTCTCCATTTGCCTCCTCTTTTACGATATTAATAAAAATGCAATAAGGTCATTTGTTAGAATACTATTGTGCCATAAAAAATTATGAGGAAAAAAACTACTGAGGAGCATCCAGAGTGAAATTAAATGATGTCAAGGGATCAGAACCAATAGAATAGTTTATACGACAACAGCCTTGTAAAGATAAACAGTTTTGAAAGACTTAAGAACTATTATCAAAGCAGTGATATACCAAATCTACAGAGGGCCTTTTATGAAACATGTTACCAGCCTCTTGACAGAAGTAAAAATCTTAGGACATATAAAAACACTAATGTTTTGACAATGGCCACTATGTGAATTCCTTTTGCTTGGTTCTGCTTATTTGCTACATTTATTTGGTTGTTTTTCTCTTTTTTTTAATTGAGGGAGTGCTTATCAGGGAAAGGAGTATAATAGCAATATTGATGTAAAAGAAGGGCCAATAAACCAGGTTTTGTTTTGTTTTCATTTTTTTTGTTTGGTTTTTGTGTTTGTTGTTGGTTTTTTCTTTTTCTTTTCTTTTTTGGCAATGCACAGCAAAGAGGACAAAACAATTCATATCAGGAAGAAGTAGAGAAAAACAAGGTAGCTTGATATTAATGTGTGAAAATTATTATCATTTTAAAAAGTGATATGAAACGATGTTTTATAATTTCATATCCAATAATCTTTTTTGTTTTATTGTGTATATGGAAATACTCTTCATTTGTGTTAAGGTCAAAATAAAATATAAAAGAAAAAGTTTTAAGTTTGGTATAAAGACATGGGATATTACTAGCAGGGGATTTACCTACCTGTATATTAACTGAAGTTCTTATTCTGCAGAAATATTGCTTCTTGTGTTATTGGTAATTTCATCCTTGAGTGGTTGGAAGAACCAAATGGGAAAATTGCTATTCTTTATTGGCTTCCTGTCACTAAGGAGAAACTAGTTTCTGAGAAACATGGTTGGAAATGACAATCCCATCAAAGAATTTGAGACTGAAAAGAGGATCATAGGGGAGCTGATTTGAAACATCTTAAAAAAAGGAAAAAAGGATAGGTTGAAGACCATAGATGAGGAGGGACCTCTTGGAAACATTGGAAGAATTCTAGGACAGAAATCTATCCATAAAGAATAGATTTCTCTCAGCATTGAAATTCTGAAGACATGAAGAGGAACAATTATGATGAAGAAAAGGGGGGTAGTTGTTAAGAGTCTAGTGTAGAAGCACATACTTTTCAGTGTGCAATTTGGATTTCAAAAGATGAACATTTGTTGGTATGTTTTGTTTTTATATCACCTGCCTTTCCTGATGTATCCCTCTCCTCTTTTGTTGTTACCTTTTCAATTTATATTATTTTTCTCATTCTATATATTCTTTTTCCAGTTGTACTTAGTATAATACAACAGTTTGAATGAATCTTATGGACCTTTCCTGTATCTTGCACATCCATTATTTCTTGTGACTCAATAATACTGCATCATATTCATGTACCGTATACTGGGAAGTTTCTTCTAAGACCATCTGAAACCAATGGACACCTACTTTGATTATTTGCTTTTAGTACAAAAATTGCTGCTCTTAATATTTTTAGCATGTATTAGATCTTTATTTCTATCTTTCATTTCTGATGGATACATCAAACCATAGACTCCCTGGCTCAAAAACTGCTGACATTTTATTCCATTCTTTCAATATCTTCATTTCAAATTGTCTTTCAGAATGGTTGGCCCAGATAACAGTTCTCTCACTTGTATATGTATCTTTTCTTCCATAACCTCTCCAGTCCTATTTCTTTTTTTTTTGTTGTTGTCTTTGTGAATTTGCTTCATGTAAATGGAGAATTAAGGTAGTTCTGATTTATTTTTCTTTTATTTATTACATGTGGTTTAGAGCACCATTTCATATAATTGTTAAGAGTTTGCAATTCCTTTGAGAATGGTTTACATAATTTAATTTCTTATGCAGTGACTAATTACTGTTAGTAATAAAGATTCACATTAGCTTCCTAAATAGCTTAAAAATCATGTTTATCAGTGAGCCAAATATTTTTTCTTCAATCTCTATTTTTGTCAGCTAAGGTTGATAGAAACTTTGAAAAGCATTTAAATTATTGAGTATTCTTATTTGATGTTTCAAAAAAGTCCATAGTCAGGAGTGTCAAATCAACATAACTGAACACCACTTCATGTGAATAAAATTATTTTAATGTTCTTACTGAGCATCCTTAAGATAAAGAAAAAATATAAGTTGACTCTTGCTTATGAGTAGTCCCTTCTTCTTCTTCTGCTTCTGCAAAGTAGCAAAAAGGATTCAGCAAGACTCAGCATTTTTATGCCATCTCTAAATGTTAACTTAATTGTTGGTATGCTGAATATGATCTCAGTCCTTTTCTGGAGATCAATAAATGTACACATTTCTGTTAGAAGTTGGTCATATCTCTATTGACTTTCTCATTATAGGAGACATAAATCAATTTCATCTAAAAAGAAAGAGCAGTCACTCAACAAACATCTACTAAGCATTTACTATGTTACAGGCAAACTTAAGTATTGAGCACACTGAAAAAAAAAAGCAAAAAGTCACTGCTTTCTACAAACTTATATTGTAATGGCAATTCAGGGATTATGGGTATATAGAAAGGAAAGTAGATGAGTTAGTAGAATAGATTTTTTCATACATCCAAAATCAATGAGACATCACTTTATGAAATAGTCATTTCATGTTGCCTGTGCCAAGCATTTACATGAAGATAATTGCATTTTCCCAGAACCACACTATTTTAGAGCTGACAAATAGCACTCATTTAGTCTAATCTGTACCTGAAAGTGATACCCACTATAACATAACAGCATAATGATCATCATAAGCCTTTGCTATAAGATTTCCAAAGAAGTTCTTACTCTATTTTCTCTGCCTGCTTTTTCTCAGAGAGACCCATTCTGCTTTTAGATAGCTTAGTTATCAAAAGGTTTTTTTTTTCACTTTATTTTTGGCAAAACATTTTTCTCATTATTAGCAAAATTTTCCTGACATCGAGTTTGAATTTGCCTCTTTGAAATTTTTTGTCTCATTGGACCATTCTTATATTTGGGTTTAAGAAGAACTCTTTCACATGGCCTTCCTTCAAATACTTAAGAGAACTTATCATGTCCCTTCTGAGTCTTCTTTTCTTCAAATAAAGCATGCCCAGTTCCTCCTCTTTGTCTTAATTTGATATGGATTTAAGGTCAAACTCTGGGTATATCAGATGTCCAACAAAGTGTACTACAATGGAAAATTTTACATAAAGAACTTGATAGGAACAACCAAATTCAATTAACATAAGGTTCAATACTCAATAACTTCAACGATAGTGATAAAGAACTGATTTCAATTTACAAGTCTAAGATCCATTTCTCAATAAATAAATGGTTGAAGAATATTGGCAAACAATTTTCATGGAAAGAAATTAAAGCTATCAATAATCACATGAAAATGCTCTAAATAAAAAAATTATGAGAGAAATGCCAATTAAAGCAACTTAGAGGCTCAAGTCTCGAGTCACTAGACTGACAAATATGTTTGAAGAGGAAGATGGAAAGTGATGGAGGAACTTTAGGCAAACAGGTATGTCAATGTACTCTTGACAGATCTGGGCATTGGTCTAGCTATTCTGAAAATAATTTGGAATTATTTCTAGGAAGTTAACAAATGATGCATGCCTTTTGCCCACTACTAGGCCTATGCCTGAAAGAAATCAAAGGAAAAGAATGTGTCCAAAAATATTTTGTAGCAGTTCTTTTTGTGGTTGTAAAATATTGGAAACTAAGAGGGTATCCTCTTTTTGGGGAATGCCTAAGCAAATTATGGTCTGATAATGTAATGGAAGATCACTGTGCCATAAGGAAGGATAAAATGGACAATTTCAAGGACAACTTGGGCAACTTTTATGAATGGATACAGAGCAAAGTGAACAGAATTCAAATGATATATACAATGAAGCAAAATTGCATAAAGGGGGAAAAAAACTTTTAACAACTTTAGAACTCTGATTAATGCCATGATAAGCCTTGAATACAAAACAATGACAATTAAACATATCACTCTTTGTCAGAGAGGTCACTAAATTAACACAGAGAAAAAGACATATTTCATATATGAATAATATGGGAATTTTCTTTCTTGCTTATTAAACACCATATTAAAGACTTTTTTGAAAAATTTGCTCAGTGGAGGGAAAAGGAGAGATAAATATTTTAAAATTATTAAATATTTTTCAAATAAAAAAGAAAACCAATTGGCCCAATTATTACCAAAATGTAAAAAATATCAACAATTACTCAAATGTCCACTTTTTGATTTCTACAATATCTATGAGGATAATCTCTAATTATTTGGAGAGTAGATTGAGGAGGTGTTCGTCAGATTTTTTTAGGAAGAAATGAACAAGACATTCACAAAATTAGAAGGTTTGAAGGGCTTTGATCTTCACATTTGGGAGAAATGCCTATTTTGATAAAAACTACACATCCATGAAAGAATCAAAGTACCAAGCATCTTGACTAACTTTACAGACTACAAGTAGAATTCTTTCAAAGAAGTTGCAGAATGAAAACTCCATTTTCCAGGACTGCATTCCAAAGGTAACCTCTTAAAAAGAAAGCAGCCCTATCTTTCAACTGTCACTGATATCAAAAAGCCACCAAACCTTTATTGAACCCCTATTTTCTATAGAAAGCTGTATGAAAAATACAGACCAGAGTGATGTTTCTGTTTAAAAAATAATCCAAGGACACACCATCTTGAACTTAAGGCTCTTTATCCAGGTGAAATAAGTAACACACCCTGTTACTCCAAATCACTTATGTCTTGCTTGGTGAACAATGAGCTATTTTACAATGGTCATAACTACAATTCAGTCAGACATAGCCCACCTCATTTTATTCATGTGTTTGTTTTGGCCTCTGTTGTGAGTCCAATTCCAACTCATGTTCTTTTCCCAGGAAGCCATGCTTTACATTACATTACAGGAATGTGAACATATGAAAATTTCCAGAGATGGTATATGGATTTTCTTTTAATAGGCCCCCCAAATTAGCCACAAATGAAATGCATTTTCCAAACAATCATAGGACAGTGAAGGGTGTCAGGGAGGGATTCCTTTTTATCATATGAGTTTAGTAGATATTTTGGCTTTTAAAAAAAATTAAAGCTAAGATTCTATGAGAAGAATTTGAATTTTTAATGTATTTTCTGACATTTTCTAATTTACGAATCACTTATCATAATCCATGTTTAGTGTTGCAATAGGAAATTCCAATAGGAAATTTGGTTTGTATTCACATCATATAATTTAACTGTCCAGAATGGGCTATTTCCTGAAAATAACCAGTTACAAACCCAAGGAACAAAGAGAAAATTATGATGTTATTATGTTAGAGACAGAAACTAAGGTATTTTAAGGTAGAGGAGATAACAAACATGACGATTCTGTAAATGCTTCAATTATGCAGATGAAGAGAAAATTAATTAAGGAAAAATTGGTAGGCATTTGACAGAAAATAAGCATGGCCTCTGCCCTTCCTGTTGTTCAGGAAACAGAACACGGCATTGGAAATTTCCCAAATATAACTTATGAATGTTGGGCACTTTGGATTTCCCCTCATGTCATCTAATAGCAACAAGTATGGCATAAGCCGAAGTGAAAATTTCCATTTCTACAGGGAAAAGTCTTGTTTCTTGCTTTTGTTTTTCCCTTAATGAACTTCTACATTATGATGCTCTTCTACAATATAGCATAGATTTAAGAGTGAGAGGAATCTTATAGGTGACTTTGTCAAATGCTCTTACCTTGCAGAATAGTAAATAGAGGCCAGAAGAGGTAAAACAGCTTTCTTACCCAAAGTGAATGACAAGTAGAACTGAAATTTGAAATCAGATATACACTCTAAATCCAATATTCTTGCCACTGCAACTTTGTATGCAGTTGTGTTCAATGACTTGACATTCTTCCAATAAAGAACACATCTCTGAGTTATTAAATAGTTATTTTGTATTATTACAAAAAATCTACTTAATAAAACCAGTTGTGCAAAGTTTATTGTTTTGTGTCCATAAATCCATATTCTGTGAAGCAAGGAAAAATAAAATAATATTTTGTCACACATTTTTGAAGATACCAAGCTCATTCAGATTATAATGTTCAAGATATAGATGTATTGAGTTAAAATGATTAAAAAGACAAGTGAGAGTTCAATTGTATTCATCTACTATAGTATTAAACTGAAGCCATAGTGGCTTGTAACCTTCTCCCCCTGGCTTTTACATGTCTTCATGATTTTCCCTATTATTGTGCTGGAATTACTTCTCTCTGTTATAGGGAAACTAGGCTGATACCAGATCTGGAGGGACAACTCAATTTTTGGCTTGAGGAGGCAGGAAGTGAAATGGGACCCAGAAAGTTAGCATGAATCAGGCATGCCACAGGGAATTTTATACCCACATGAAATGAGGAATACAATGCAATCAATGAATATAGAATTATTATGGTCAACTGAGAGGCTATTATTCAAGTCTTAATAGCAGGTTTGTAGTGTTACCTGGACCAAGTGAGATCTTCTTTCTAATGACTATTCTTTCCAACGAAGCCTTTTCTTATCTAGTCTGCCTCTTCCACTGTTTTCACTGCAATTGCTCTTGTCACTGCTACCATGCTGCTAGGAGAGGGAATGATACCAGTTTATTTTCAGCAAATCACAAAGTCCTTCCCCCAAAGAAAGAAGGCAAAATTGGATATCCCATCCCTTACATAGACTTACCTAGGAAGCTATGAGTTCATAGTTTCTCTGGCCAGCAAAGAGATGTGCAACCTCTCCCCATCACTGACTCTGAGCATCTCACAACATAATTTTTTGATTGGGAAGCCAACAGGAATAAGAGACCAGAAACCAGATTGCCACCTTACCATGATGTTCTGCCTCACTACCCAGTTTAGTCATCTTGTTTGACAGAAAGAAGTCAGTAGATATCTGTACCTGTTCTAAAGTGAGGAAAGTGGGGAGGTCTCCAATCTACATACCCAAGAAGATACTGTACTCACTTGCAGTTGTCTTTCGTTGCTCTTTTATATGACCTTAGTTCACTTAGAAGAAAACATTCCTCATGGTACAATAAGTCATCTTAACATATTTGACAAGTAATACTTTCTTCATTCCAGATCCAGGTGATAAAGGTCAGAGCATAAACCACTAAATAAAGTTTACTGCTGAGTAAAATCATGGACTGCTGTTTTATGTTCTGACATTTTTTAAACTACAAAATATTCTCTACATTTCCAGAGAACACAGAAAACTTAGTAAACAGAATCAATAAACAAAATTAGTTTGCTGACATGTAACCAGTGTAAGTCAATTATTTGTGATTATAAACTTATTAACATAATAACTTGATTTCTCACCATGACTGAAAAACTATTTGTATTCAAAATCCACCAAATATACATTCCTTTAAATTCTCATGTTCTTTTTGGTTTTACTAACATGCAGCATCTTTTGACTAAACTATCATCAGTATCATCTTTTTCATTTAAAGAATTTCTGTTCCATTAGGAGAATGAAAAAAAAAACACCCTGTCTTCTGGCATGTGAACAAGTGGTCAACTATGAAACAAGTTTGAAATATCAAGAAATATCTTCATGAGGCAATAAATATACATCATGATCCTAAGGCTCAGGACTATTTCTAGGGAAAAGGACTCAGAAGTCTCACTGGGCATCAAAACACCAAAGTGATATTTTTGTTTTCAAATGTGATAAGATACCTGAAATGATGCAGAGATATACTAACATTGAAAAACTAGAAAGGTAACATTCTGACACATTCAACTTATCAAGTTTAATTACAAAATCAGTGAGTTTTAGAGTTGGGGAGAACTTTCTGTTGATTTAATCCAATCAATAATACCTGGGGGAGGACAGACCTTAACAACATTCATGAAGGGTCATTCAATCTTTGCTTTGAAAATATTCAGAAAGTGGGATCCCACTTCTTCCTGAGGCTTCTTATTTCACTTTGGGACAATAATAGTCTTCATCCTTAATAAGGAGCACTCTTCAGATCTTGAAGATAACTCTCATGCTTCCTGACATGAGTCTTTTCTTTTCCAATCTAAAAATCAATAAGTAGTCATTTAAGTGCCTACTATGTGCGAGACACCATGCTAGGTCCTAATGATATAAAAACAAATATGTTGACTATCCTGGCTTCAAAAAAGATGAGGATGAAACAAGAAAGAAATGGTTTAAATTTGAGGAACAACGATTTGATACTACACAAGTAAGAACAGTACTAAGCTATTTAGAGACTATGAAATATCCATCCCTCGTGACTCTTTAAGAATAGGGCCAAAGACAATCTGTCTAAGAAGGGTTGGGCACATACAGTCTTAACAATAAACAAGAAACTAGTTTACATGTCAGCATTTTCTAGATTCCTTTTCTGTCTGTAAATGTTTGAAGTATTTCTGTAGTAGCGCATTTAGGCGTAAATGCACAAAATCAATTATGAGGTTCATGAGAGCTTAAAGCCTTCAAAACTGACTAGGTTTTCAAATAACTGTTTAAAAATTTCACTACTTTATTTCCTATCCAAGCACTTGATGATGAATCATCTTGTTTAATCCTGGATTAGGCAAGTATTTTACAGGATAATTCTTTAAACTTCATTCAACAAGTATACAGTTTAAGTGCATATCATGTGTCAGGGACTTGGGTTAAAAAGAAAAAAAAATAACCTTGCCTTCAAAGAGTATACATAATTTGCCTGGAGAGAAATAACATATAAACAGACAAGTATATACATATACAATATGTATACATACAAATATATGTGTATATGTCATGTATAAATGTATGTGTGCACATATGTGGAAATATACTTCAAACATTTACAGAAAGAAAATATCCATCTATACATGTGCTTAGACATATAGCTATACATTTATATATGTGTGTATTTTGTAAATGTGTGTATATGCATGTACATATGTATACATCTACTGCATATATATTGTATGAAAAAATACAAAATAATTTAGGGGGAAAGCACTGAAATTGAGAGAGTCAGGAAGGGCTTCATATTGATAATGACCCTTTAGTTGAGCCTTAAATGGAACTAAAAATTTCAAGAATTAGAAGAAAAGAGAGAGGAATCAAGGCTTAGGGGAAAAACATGACCAAAAGCAAGGAGATGGAAGATGGAATGCCATGCATTAGTTATTTCATATAGTACATATTGGTTAGAATGTAGTATGTGTGAGGGGAAGGAATAAGAAATGTCTGGAAAGGTAGGTTGGAGTCATATTATGAATGACTAAATATCAAACAAGAAGATTGCTTGTTTTCTTTTTTAACCTAGAGGAAATAGGAACCCACTGAAACTTCTTAAGAAGGAAAATGATGTGATTATGCCTGTTTTGTTCAAGTCTGAGGAATACACCCATATATATTGGCACATGTTGGTATTGCTTCTATGTATTGCATATTGAAAGAAAAAAGAGAGGCAGATAATGAGAAAGAAGGGACAGAGAAAAAGACAAAACAGAAGGAGAAAGAGAAAGAAAGAAAGGAAGAAGAAGAAAGAAAAGAAAGAAAGAAAGAAAGAAAGAAAGAAAGAAAGAAGAAAGAAAGAAAGAAAGAAGAAAGAAAGAAAGAGAAGAAAGAAGAAAGAAAGAAAGAGAGAAAGAGAAGAGAAAGAAAGAAGAAAGAAGAGAAGAAAGAGAGGAAAGAAAGAAGAGAAAGAGGAGAAAGAAAGAAAGAAAGAGAGAAAGAAAGAAAGAAAGAGAGAAAGAGAGATAGAAAGAGAGAAAGAAAGAAAGAAAGAAAGAAAGAGAGAGAGAGAAAGAAAGAAAGAAAGAGAGAGAGAGAGAAAGAAAGAAAGAAAGAAAGAAAGAAAGAAAGAAAGAAAGAAAGGGAGAAAGAGAGAAAGAGAGAAAGGGAGAAAGAGAGAAACAGAGGAAGAGAGAAAGAGAGAAAGAGAGAAAGAAAGAAAGAGAGAAAGAAAGAAAGAAAGAAAGAAAGAAAGAAAGAAAGAAAGAAAGAAAGAGAGAAAGAAAGAAAGAGAGAAAGAAAGAAAGAAAGAAAGAAAGAAAGAAAGAAAGAAAGAAAGAAAGAAAGAAAGAAAGAAAGAAAGAAAGAAAGAAAGAAAGAGAGAAAGAAAGAAAGAAAGAAAGAGAGAAAGAAAGAAAGAAAGAAAGAAAGAAAGAAAGAAAGAAAGAAAGAAAGGGAGAAAGAGAGAAAGAAAGAAAGAGAGAAAGAGAGAAAGAAAGAAAGAGAGAAAGAAAGAAAGAAAGAAAGAAAGAAAGAAAGAAAGAAAGAAAGAAAGAAAGAAAGAAAGAAAGAAAGAAAGAAAGAAAGAAAGAAAGAAAGAAAGAAAAAAGAAGGGAAGGAAGGAAAGAAAGAAAGAAAAGAAGGAAGGAAGGAAGAAAAGAAGGAAGGAAGGAAGGAAGGAAGGAAGGAAGGAAGGAAGGAAGGAAGAGAGGAAGAGAGGAAGGAAGTAAGGAAGGAAGAGAGGAAGGAAGGAAGCAAGGAAGCAAGGAAGGAAGGAAGGAAGGAAAGAAGGAAAGAAGGAAAGGAAGAAAGAAGGAAGGAAGGAAGGAAGGAAGGGAGGAAGAAGGAAAGGAAGAAAGAAGAAAAGAAAGAAAAAAGAAAGAAGGGAAGGAAGGAAAGAAAGAAGGAAGGAAGGAAGGAAGGAAGGAAGGAAGAGAGGAAGGAAGGAAGGAAGGAAGGAAGGAAGGAAAGAAGGAAGGTAGGAAGGAAGGAAGGAAGGAAGAAAAAAGAAGAAAAGAAAGAAAGAAAGAAGGAAGAAGGAAGGAAGAAAGAAAATTAAATAGACATTCGGACAGATAGATAGATAGATAGATAGATAGATAGATAGATAGATAGATGGATGGATGGATGGATGGATGGATAGATAAACTACTTGAGGGCACTATATTCCTCTGTTGTATTCTCTAAAGGGCTCATTGTTGCATTATTATCATTAATAAGATGAAGAATACACAAAGTTATGAGAGTGTGCTATTGCATGGTCATGGGTGTAACTTAGTGATGGTCTTATCATAACTCTGAGGGTCTTCATGATGGCTCAACTGCCATGAAGGATAGTATATGACTAGATCCCATAAAGCTTCCATCCAGCACCTCAGACTTTATTAATCTAAGTCATTTGCTACGTAGGCACTAATATGTGTCAAGAATTTTAGTTTTTTAAAGTGTGAGTGACTGGCATAATGGTAGTACCAGTAATAGGGAAAAAAGAGAGAGCCCAGGAGGAATATTTATACTGTTTTGGATGTGTTAAGCTTTAGACTTTTATGGGACATCCAGTTCAAGATATTCCATAGACATTTATGGTGTAAAAGTACAGAGCAGGAGAATTATTAAAGCTAGGTAAACAGAATTGAGAATAATTTACATAAAGAGGATAATTTCATTGATGAGATATGATGTTATTACCAAATGAGATTTAATAGAAGAAAATAGGGTCCAGAACAGACCCTTTAAGGATTCCCACCATTGGGAGGTATTACATTATAAAGATCTATCAAAAGAAAACAAGACAGAGCAGTGGTACAGGTACAAGAGAATTAGGAGAGAGAGCAGTTTCCACAAAACCTAGAGACATTTAGGAGGAAAGGGTTAACAATAGTGTCAAAGGAGTGATCAAGAGGGATGAGAGTTGGGAAATGTCTATTAGATTTGGCAATTGTTAGAACAGTGGTACTTATGGAGAGAGCAGTTTCAACTGAATGGTGAGGATAAACTCTAGATTGTAAAGGGTTTATTCATGATATGATATGAATATGATATGAATAGGAGAAATGGAAGCATCAATCAAA